>NC_141668.1:155133071-156614737 GCF_028749965.1 Puma concolor
GACGCAGGGCTTGAACCAACAAATCATGAGATCATGACCTGAGCAGAAGTCAGACGCTTAACCGACTAAGCCACCCAGGCACCCCAGGACATGTGTACTTTTAATGGATGGTGCCAAATCACCTGTCTAGAGCTGGACCCATCTGTACCCCCACAGCCTCACTACAAGTTGTATTATCCTGCTTTTTGTTTTTTTTTTCCAGTCTAAAAGGTGAAAAATGGTCTCTCAGGTATTCTATTTTACATTTCTCTTATTATGAGTGAAGTTGAGCTTCTCCTCATATATTTAAGGGCCATTTTAATTTCTTTTCCTATAAATTGCCTGTTCATATTTTTGCCTATTTTTTTTAATTTTTGAGAGAGAGAGAGAGAGAGAGAGAGAGAGGTGAGGGAGGGGCAGAAAGAGAGAAGGAGACACAGAATCTGAAGTAGGCTCCAGGCTGAGAGCTGTCAGCACAGAGCCCAATGAGGGGCTCAAACTCATGAACCATGATATGACCTGAGCCAAAGTCAGATGCTTAACCGACTGAGCCACCCAGGTGCCCCTATTTTTCTATTGTATATTGGTCTTTATTCTTATTAATTTGTAGGAAGTCTTGATATACTGGGGAGATTGGCTCTTTATGATATGAATTGCAAATATTTCCCTGTTTGTCATTTGTCTTTACCTATTTTTTTGTAGTTATTCTGTTGATTTTTATGAAATCAAGTGTATTAGTCTTTTCTTACTTGGCTTCTGGATTTTGTGTCATAATTAAGTCCTCTCCTTATTGAATTCATTCTCTTTACACTTATAGTTAAGCTGACATCTGTACTGACTTGTTAGATTGCAGATTCAGACGTAGCATGTCTAGGGTGGAGCCTGAGATTCCACATTTCTAATAAGGCTCAGATGATGCCCATGCTGCTCGTCCGAGATCACACTTTGAGTAGCAGGCCACAGAGCTCATCTGCAGGAAACAGCCTCCGGCTCCTCTCCCTCCAGGCCTCTCTCTGTCCCTGAGCTTCTTCCTGAGGTCTACTCCTTCCCCTATCTGTTCTTCCCACTCACTTCTCGATTTTAGCCCCAGTCTTTGCCCCCAGTCTGGCTATTTTCTAAGACTTCCCAGCTCCAATGTCCAGTATATCACCTGACTACTTACTTTGTGTCTCTCCAGAGGGAAAGCCTAGATGACTCTTCTTGGGTTAAATGTACATTCCTGGCCTAATTAGTGGTGGTTTGGAGCAGGTTCCCTGCCCACTCCAGCTGCCTGGTCCAATTCCCTCAGCAGAAGAGAGGATGGGAGCTAAATTTAGCCATTTAGCTTTGTGCTGTGATCATCAAGCTTTATTAACCCTGGCCCCTGGAGGGATGCCCAGATCAGTGGACAGGGCCCTGCCTCTCTGAAAAAGTTTGCTGGAACGCAACCACTTTGGCTGGGGAAGGAGACCCTGGCCAAGCTGTCCCCCTTGACCCCACTACCTGACTCCAAAGAGCTCACTCAGGGTTGTCCATGAAAATCTCTCTGTGGGGAGGCAGGGCTCTCCCAGAGCATTTGGGAGAGAATTGAGTAGGGGCAAGTAGGCCTAGATAGCCCAGCCTCAAAGATCATTTGACTGTGACCACCATGTAGGGATTTCCTGCTTTGGCCATAAAGAGGCCTGCCCCTGCTGGGCTTAGTGGAGGGGGCACGTGGTATGAGGCAGGGGTCCAACTTTATTCTCTTGCAGGTGGATATCCAGTTTTCCCAGTGCCAATTGTTGAAAAAAATTCATTCTTTTTTGAATTATCTTGTTACCCTTGTTGAAATTCAATTGACCAGAAATGTGAGGTTTTAATTTTTGGACTCTCAGGTCTATCCCATTGATCTGTATGTCATTATGCCAGTACTATACTGTGTTGGTTGCTGTAGATTTGTAGTTAGTTTTGAAATTACAAAGTAGAAATTCTCCATCTTTGTTCTTTTTTAAGACTGTTTTGACTATTCTGGGTTCCTTGTATTTCCAAACAAATATTCAGACCAGCTTGTCAGTTTATGCAAAGAAGCCAGCTGGGATAGGGGTTGTGTTGAATCTATCAGTTGCTTTGGGGAATATTGACATCTTAATATTGTCTTCAAATCTATGAACATAGGCTATCTTTCTATTTATTTAGGTCTTTAATTTCTTCCAGTATAATTGTACTTTTCAGAGTATAAGTTTTGTACTTGTTTAAAAAAAGTTTATTCCTAAGTATTTTATTCTTTTAAAAAAAATTTTTTTTTACATTTATTTATTTTTTGAGAGACATAGAGAGACAGAGCACAAGCTGGGGAGGGGCAGAGAGAGAAGGAGACACAGAATCCGAAGCAGGCTCCAGGCTCCAAGCTGTCAGCACAGAGCCCATTGCGGGGCTCGAACTCACAAACCGTGAGATCATGACCTGAGCCGAAGTCAGATGCTTAACTGACTGAGCTACCCAGGTGCCCCTAAGTATTTTATTCTTTTTGATGCTATTATGAATGGAATTTTGTTTATTAAAATATTTATTTATTTTTGAGAGAGAGTAAGAGACCGGGGGAGGGACAGAGAGAGGGAGACAGAGAACCCCTTGTCTGCACTGTCAGTGCAGAGCCTGAATCAGGACTTGAACTCACAAACTGTGAGATCATGACCTGAGCTGAAACCAAGAGTTGGACACTTAACCAACTGAGCCACCAGGCACCCCTATTATGAATTGAATTGTATTTTAAATTTCACTTTTGGATTGTTCATTGCATGTGTATAGAAATACAATTGATTTTTTTTCTAAAAAAAAATTTTTTTTTAATGTTTTTTTGAGAGAGAGAGAGAAAGCGTGATCAGGGGAGGGGCAGAGAGAGAGGGAGACACAGAATCCGAGGCAGGCTCCAGGCTCCCAGCTGTCAGCACAGATCAGCACAGAGCCCAACACAGGGCTCAAACTCACAAACCGTGAGATCATTACCTGAGCCGAAGTCAGACACTTAAGCCGAAGTTGGACACTTAACTGACTGGGCCACCCAGGTGCCCCCAATTTTTGTATAATGATGTGGTATTCTACCACCTTGCTAAACTAATTTATTAATTTTAATAGTTCTTTAGTGGATTCCTTAGGATTATCTCTATATAGGAGATCATGTCATATACAAATACAAATAGTTTTACTTCTTTCTTTCCAATCCAATGCCTTTTATATCTTTTTCTCACCTGCTTTGCCTGGCTGGAACCTCTAGTACGATGTTGAAATAAGAGATGAAAGTCGCCATCTTTGTCTTGTTCCTGACCTTAGGGGGAAGGTGTTCATTCCTTCACCATTAACTATAATGTTGGCTATGGGGTTTTCCTAGAAAAAAAAAAAGAAGAGCCTTATAGCAGAACTTCTCACTCCGCGCAGTACACATGAATCACCAGACTGTTAGAATAGAGTCTGATGCAGCAGCCCTGGGGTGGAGCCTGAGATTCTGCATTTCTGATAAGCTCCCAGATGATACTGATGTGGCTGGTCCAGGGAACACACTCTGAGTAGCACACTTTGAAGTTTATTCTTAGAACCTTTCTTCTATCAGGGTGAAAAAGCTCTCTTCTGTACCTAGTTCACTGAGTATTTTTATCACGAAAGGATATTGGAGCCTTATCCTTTTTTTAAAGGGCATGAAATAAGAGTTTATTAAAAATGACCAAGCAGATTTGAAGAAAAACCAAGTACAGTTTTTAGATATGGCTGACTAGACACAGCTGAAGAGGGCATTAATAAACTGAAATAGGAATGTAACAAAATTACCCAAATTACAGCATAGAGAGGTGAGAGGCTAGAAGAAATGACAGACTTTAGGAGATACACAGGACATAATGAGAAAGTCTAACATACATCTAATCATAACCCTAAAAGAGAGAATAAAAATAAAAAGAAACAAAGGGGGTCATCTGGGTGGCTTATTAAGTTGAGTGTCTGACTCTTGATTTTTGGCTCAGGTCACAATCTTGTGGTATGTGGGGTTGAACACCACATAAGATTTCCTATTGATGGCTCAAGGCCTGCTTGAGATTCTCTCTCTCTCTCTCTCTCTCTCTCTCTCTCTCTCTCTCTCTCTGCCCCTCCCCTGCTGACACTCTCTCTCTTTCTCTCTCAAATAAATAAATAAATAACCATTAAAAAAAAACCTTTGAGATATAATTTAAATACCATACAATTCGCCCATTTATAGTATACAACCAGTGGTTTTTTCATATATCCACAGTTAAATGCAACCATAACCACAGTGAATTTTAGAACATGTCATTCTCTTGGTTTTTTACTCCTAAATATTTCAGTGCTTACTTTTTAAGAACAAGTACCTTCTCAGGGTGCCTGGGTGGCTCAGGCAGTTAAGTGTCCGACTTCAGCTCAGGTCATGATCTCACGGCTTGTGAGTTCGAGCCCTTCGTTGGGCTCTGTGCTGACAGCTCAGAGCCTGAAACCTGCTTCAGATACTGTGTCTCCCTTGCTCTCTGCCCCTCCCGCACTCACGCTCTGTCTCTGTCTCTGTCTCTCTCTCTCTCTCAAAAATAAACACTAAAAAAAAAAAAAGAGCAAGTACATTCTCCTACATAATCATGATATAGTAATTGAAATCAGGAAAATTAACAATGATGCAACAATATTATTTTACCCAAGGTCCATATGTAACTTTCGACAGTTGACCTAATGGTGTCCTTTATAGTTGTTTTCCTCTCACACCCTGGCCAGGATCAAGTCTAGGATTACACATCACATTTAGGTGCCATGTATCCTTTAATCTAGAACAATTCCTGGGTCTTTCCTTGTGTTTCGTGATTTTGATTTTTAAAAACATTTTTTTTTATGTTTTTATTTTATTTTTGAGAGAGAGAGACACAGTGAGAGCAGGGGAGGGGCAAAGAGAGATAGAGACAGAATCTGAAGCAGACTCCAGGCTCTGAGCTGTCAGCGCAGAGCCTGACATGGGGCTTGAACTCACAGACTGCAAGATCATGACCTGAGCCAAAGTCAGACGCCCAACCGACTGAGCCACCCAGGCACCCCATGATTTTGATATTTTTGAAGAGTACAGGCCAGTTATTTGGTTGAATGTCCCTCAGTTTAAGTTTGTCTGATGTTTTCTTGTGATTTAAGTTCAAGTTCTGCATTCTGGGCAGAAATACCACAGGAATGATGTCATGTTCTTCATGTACATCATATTAGGACATGTCTTATTCAGCCTGGGATGCTATAACAAAATGCCATACACGAGTGTCTTAAACAACAGACATTTCTTTCTTATGGTTCTGGAGGCTGGGAAGACCAAGATCAAGGTGCTGGCAGATTTGCTTCTTGGTGAGGGCCTTCTTCCTGGTTTGTAAGCAGCCATCTTTTTGCTGTGTGCTCACATGGCCTTTTCCTAGACATATATTTGTGTAGAGAGAGTCTTCTCACTCTTCCTCTTTTTATAAGGACACTAAACCATCATGAGAGCTCTACCCTCATGATTTCATCTAAACCTAATTACCTCCCAAAATTTCCCACCTCTAAATACCATTATAGTGGCGATAAACAAATGTGTTTTGAGGTGGTATAAACATTCAGTCTGTAACAAGAGGCACAAGATGTTGCTTTGTCCCCTTATTGGTGAGGTTAATTTTGATCAATTGGTTAAAGTCATCATATATATTGAATAAGAGGACCAAAAGGTCTTTGGCTTTGAGAAAAGAGCTTCCAAAATTTTATTCCTTATTGTAAATTGTTGTGAACTTGTTTTGACTGGCATAAATTATTTCAAGATCACAGAAAAGATGGACCAAAGTGATTTGCATGGCTACCACCATGAATTTCTCTCTTGACATTACAGGCAAACCTTCCTTTTTCTTTTTTTTTTTTTTTAATGCTTATTTATTTATTTTTTGAGAGAGAGGTAAGTGCGTGTGCACAGGGGAGGGACAGAGAGAGAGAGAGAGAGAGAGAGAGAGAGAGAGAGAGAGATTCCCAAGTAGGCTCTGTGCTGTCAATGCAGAGCTCAATGTAGGGATCGAATTCACAAACCATGAGATCATGATCTGAGCCAAAACCAAGAGTTGGAAGCATAACAGATTGAGCCACCCAGGTGCCCCATAACCTTGTGTTGTCTTTACTTCCAAAGTCTCAGATAAACATTTAAATTCTAAATCATTCAACAGGGGAATCCTGCATTTCTATAGGTCAGTATTATATTCTCCCACCATCCCTCAATCTCTAGGAGAACTCTGCATTGGACAATTTTTATGTTTAAGATGTGCCCACATGGGGCGCCTGGATGACTCAGTCAGTTAAACACCTGGCTCTTGATCTCAGCTCAGGTCTTTATCTCAGGGTCATGAGTTTAAGCCCAGTGTGGAACCTATGAGAGGAGAGGAGGCAAGGGGAGGGGAGGGGAAGGGAGGGGAGGGGGGAGGGGGGGAAGAGAAGAGAGAAAGGAAAGAAGGAAGGAAAGAAAGAAGAAGGAAGGAAAGAAAAAGACATGCCAACACAGAAACTTGATATGTAAATGTTATACTTGAGCCATTCCATCTTAATATTTATTTAAACTTTTCATATATATTTTTATACGTAAAGTACATGGATCAGATTTTTCAAGGTCAAAATGTTTTCCATTTTGCTAAATTTCTCTTATGGTGGCTTTTATCTGTGTGTGTGTGTGTGTGTGTGTGTGTGTGTGTGTGTGTGTGTGTGTGATAAGTTCATGTTTGATTGAACTGAAGGTGTAGGGGTCATGAGTGCATAAGTGCATTCTTTCCCCCTGATGGCATTTGCACTTGATTTTGCAGTTAGCCACAGGGCATTGCCAACCCAGGGCCGTTTTAACTTCCCTTCAAAAATTCCAACTTGATAAGGGATTAATATCCTGAATATATAGAGAACTTCTTTTTTTTTAATTTTTTAATGTTTATTTTTGAAAGACAGAGATAGAGTGCAAATGGGAGAGGGGCAGAGAGAGAGGGAGACAGAATCTGAAGCAGGCTCCGGGCTCTATGCTGACACAGGCTCAAACCCATAAACTCTAAGATCCAACCCGAGCCGAAGTTGGATGCTTAGCCAGCTGAGCCACCCAGGCCCCCCTCTAGAGAACTTTAAAACTAAAAAATGGGCAAAGAGTAGACATTTCTCAAAAGACAATATACAGATGGACGGTAAGCGTATGAAAAGATGCTCAACGTCACAAATCATCAGGAAAAGGCAAATTAAAACTACAAGATACCTCCTTATACCCATTAGGATGGCAATGATCCAGAAAAAACAAAACAAACAAAACAAAACAACAACAACAACAAAATAACAAGTATTGGTGAGGATGTGGAATAATTGGAACTGTTGTGTGTGTGCTATTGGCGGGAATATAAAATAGTCCAGCCACTAAGTGAAATAAGCCAGTCACAAAAAGGCAAATTAGCTATATGATTCCATTCACATGAGGTGCTTGGAGTAGCTAGAATCATAGAGACAGTAAATAGAATGGTGGTTGGTAGGGTCTCGGGGGTAGGGGAATGAGGAGTGAGTGTTTAATTGGTATGGAATTTCAGTTTTGCCAGATGAAAAGACATACGGAGATGGGTGATAGTGGTGGTTGCACATTATCAGTACATCACCAAACTGTACACTTAAAAATGGTTAAGATGGGGGGGCCCAGTTCGTTGGGCATCTGACTCTTGGTTCTGGCTCAGGTCATGATCCCAGGTCAGGGGATCGAGCCCCACATCAAGCTCCACACTGAGCATGGAGCCTACCTAAGATTCTCTCTCCTTCTCCCTCTCCCCCTCTCCCACTTGTGCACGCACCCTCTCTCTAAAATAATAATTTAAAAAATTTAATGGTTAAAATGGGAAATGTTTATGTAAGGTAGGTATTTTGCCACAATAAAAACATTGGGGGTAGAAAAGAATTCTGGCTGAATACGGGAGCTTCAGTTTCCGTTCCCACCTTGTGGAGGATCGAGGATTCATACCTACATTTCAAGTTGGTTTTAGGACTTGCTTGCTTACTGCCCACTGTTTCTGTTTCAGTGTACCTTTCCCACCTGCTTTCTGAGGGCCTAGAACTGCATTAAAAGGGAAGAATTTGTGAACATCAATCTGGTTTGCAGAGGGAGGGCCCTTCGGAATACATGTGTGCCCACCCCTGTGGAGACAGAACCCTCTTCTTTTCTTTTTGAACCTAATTCTTGCCAGAAACTTTCAAGTGGGCCTTTGAAGCATACACATCTCCTTTTAAACATGCCTGCCACACCATTTTAAAACAGTTTTACACACTTTCTTTAGGATGAAAATATGAAAGGGGATGAATGGAACATTATTTCTCAACAGAATTGGGGCTGGTCAGTGGGCATCCTCGTCCCCAGAATGTGATGTTTGCAGGATGAATGGTTGGGTGGGTGTAAGCGGCATGGCTTCTGGTTCTTAATTCCATACCTGCTAATCAATTCCTGTTTTCTCCCCCTTTCTGCGTCCAGCACAATTACTTGAAAACCATGATGGGCCTCCAGCAGGCACACAGAAAATAGGGATTCATCGCCAGTGCCTTCAAGGACAAGACCCCCAGTAACTCCTGCTGCTCTGGAGTGGGGCTGCCAAACCCCTTGCCCAGAGTTCCAGACAGCCTGCTCCAATGCTGGAGCCCAGCCCAGAGGACTTACAATGGCCTGCCTCCCAACAGGAACATCCTTCACAGGACACTCATCTTCACAGACCACTTTTGGTTTCAATTCACTGTTTTATATGCAGGGACAGGATAAAATAATTTTCTAGCTTGGACGTTCAGTGCTCACTCAAGAGCCTGATTTTATTTCCCGTCCAGGAGGATGCTTCCCTAGGCACAGGTGGGGTCAGAACCGAGTCTCCGGTAAGAAAGGGAAAACGTAGCTCAGCCACCTTCCTCTGGCATGCCTTTGTCCCACTGGTCACCCTCTTTCCTTCCTTGGATGGGCATTCTTGGGGGGAGCTAGTTCTGAGGAGCCCTGGTTCTCTCAGTCCCTGTCAGACTGTAGGTTCTCTTGGGACATCCTCTCTGTGTTCCTGAGCCAGTGAAAGCGGGAGGCCCTTCTTCCTCAGCAACCAGCAGAGGAATGGGTCTAGGTGGAAATGGCTGAAAGGCAGATTTTTATCTCAGAATAAGAAGAGGCTTAAAATGAGCACAGCCCTACCTGAAGTTAGCAGCAAGAGCCCCACAGTGGGAGGCTGTCTGGCAAGAAGGTTGCAGAACCTGTACCAGATAGAAGGTTGAACTGGATGGCATCAGTCCATTCAAACACTCGGTGACCCTGTCCTTCAGCCCAGCAGTGAGCAGGTGGATGGGGGTTTGTGGAACAGAGAAAGTAGAAAGGCATCCGTGAGGTCTCTGCCCTCTTCCTCTTCAGCCCCTTTCACTTTCACTGACTGATACATAATGGTCCTAAAACAGCTTTCAGAGGCTCCTACTACACCGAGGCTTCACAGAGCGGCTTTGAAGTGCCCCCGCTCCCTCACCCTGGATGACACACATGGGGACTGTCACTGATTGGCACTAATGGTGTGCACACAGCCCTACTGGTCAGTCCTCATGTCTCCTTTGATTGTGGCCAAATAGACGAGTCTGCCCAGGCTCTGCCTGCCCTCCCAGCTAGCGCAGGCCTTGGGCTGCACCTGATTCTTTCCTTTCTCGGCTTCCCCTGCTCTTACCGGGACTTGTTTGGGGTTCCCAGGTCTTTAGGGCATCTCAGGAAATAGGCCATAGCAAATGGGGTACATCATCTTTTGGGGGCCATAGGAAGCAGCTGTTTGTGGCATTACTGGTCCCCCTTCCCTTCATTCTCTGCCACTGGCTGCAATGGCATGGCCCTACTGGACGTCGCTCCATAGGATTTCTAGACAGCCAGTCCTGGGGCCTGCTGGCCAGGGCGAGCTAGGCCTCTGTCATGGCAGCTGGGCACATTGGTCTCTAGTTCAATTCATTACGACAAAGGCCTCTGTGGCACAAAGTGAACCAAGTAATCATCAGTGTGGGCAGAGCCAGAGAAATAAGCCAGGATGGTGCCTGGCAGATCACCCTCCACAAACTCCTCACGGGAGCAGATGCTTCCAACATGACAGGGAGCTAGGGGGCATCACGTCCACTCAAATGGGCCTGTTGTTCTAGAAAATAGTTTCTGCTGAGCTAATCTGACCACCAAAATCATCCCTGAGGGGACTTCCAGTCCCAACATGGGACAGATAAGATAACCTGAAAATACTCCTGCTACAAACAGAAATGCTGGCTCAAGTAGAAATTCTTTTCAATGCAAAGCTAAATTTGCAGGAAGAGACAGAGAACTGCCAGGAGCTGGAGAACTGAAAACCCAAGTGGTCAGCATGGGAACTGGCTGTGGCTGCTAGGGGTAGGCAGGGGTGTGCGTGGATTGTTGCCCTTGAGTGTGAATGTCGACATAAGTGTGAGAAATAAGGCTCTGGCCATGCCCCATAGGAAGTTGGAAGTGGGACCTTGGGCATAAAGCTGGCACCTTGAAGGCTTCATCCTTCATAAAGAGGTAAGCTAGAAAAAGTTCCCCCGCTTTTGGGGGAAAAGTTTCTAGAGATGAGGGGAAACAGGTCCTGAGAGAATTTGCAACCATGCACAGGTTTGGGATTCAGGTTTACACTGTGTCCAGGAACCCCCAGCCTGAGGAATTAGTGTAGAAATTAGCCCAGAGAGGGGCGCTTGCGTGGCTCAGTTGGTTCAGCGTCTGACTTTGACACGGGTCATGATCTCACAGCTTGTGAGTTCAAGCCCCACATCGGGCTCTGTGCTGATGGCTCAGAGCCTGGAGCCTGCTTCAGATTCTGTGTCTCCCTCTCTCTCTCTGCCCCTCCCCCGATCATGTTCTGTCTGTCTCTCTCTCTCTCTCAAAAATAAAAACATTAAAAAATTAAAAAAAAAACTTAGCCCAAGGATAAAACACCCAGCAGAGTAAAAAAAAAAAAAAATCTGTACATGCCCTTACTGAGCCACACAACACTCCTACAAGACCCTCATAAACATGAGCTCCAAAGATTAAACACACACACGTGCATGCACATGTGCGTGTGGAAACAGACTGTCATAGTGGAGGCATAATGAGAGCATGGTCAGATTTTAAGAACTTCAGATAACAAATTATTGAATAAAGATTATACAACATATATGTTTTAAACAAAGACAAAAGTAGGAATCGATATGATAAAGGCTATCAAAATAGAGCACAGATTTTTTTTTTAAAGTGAAACCTGTGGGAATGAAAAACTGTAGTTCTAAAAGTTTAAATGACAGACTAGAAACAGCAAAAGAGAGAATTGCTGACCTGGATGTTTGATCTGAAGAAATTGCCTGGAATGTAGCATAGTGGGATGAAGAGAGAGAAGATTGAATGTGTGGATAAGAGACATGGTAGACAGCATGAGAAGTGCCAGGATACAGGTAATCACAGATTTGGAGGCGATCCCAAGGAGATGACTCTCTTAGTGAGCTCATCCAGTGTTCATAGCCAATTATCCATCTTCTATATCTAGACTAGACTGCTCTCCTGAGCTCCAAACCTGTTAACGTGGCATCTCCATTTGAATGTCTGTTAAGACATCTACAAATCACCATGCTTAAAACTAAATGCCTAATTGTCCCCCAGATATGCCCCACCCAAAGTCTCCCTAATCTCAGCCCAATTGCTCAGGCTAAATCCTTAGTAGTTTTATACTTCTCTTCCCCCCAACACCCCATATCAAATCCGTCAAGAGATCCAATGGACTTTACCTTCCTACTACATTAAAAATTTGACCACTTCCTACTTCTACTGCCCCTGTTCTGACCTAAGCCATTGTCATCTCTTGCCTGGATATTGCAGCAACTTCCTATGTCCTTGCTTCCTCCCCTGCTCTAATGTAGTCCATTTCCAGAACAGCTGCCTGGTTGATCCTTTTGAAATAGAAGTTAGACCACGTGACACATCTTTTCAAACGTCACATGGTTCCTGTTTCTCCCAGAGTGAAACCCAATTCCTCAAAGCAACTCGAAGGCCCTACATGATTTTGTCTCCTATGACTTCACTCTCTTCTCTCTTCTCCCCCTTGCTCACTATGCTCCAGCTATGTGGGCCTCCTTACTGTTCTTCAGACATGCCCGGGAGCTCCTGCCTCAGGACCTTTGTACTTACTGGCTGTTTTCCTCTGCCTGAAATATTCTCCCAGATGTCCACATGGCTCACTCTCTCACTTCCTTCAAGTCTTTGCTTAAATGTCACCTTCTGTAGCAGATACTGCCATGCCTTGATCATAACCCCATGCACTTGCCATTCCTGCTAGTAGGTTCCCACCGAAAGCATCTGTAGCTTTTTACATAAAGGCTTTCTCAACCATAGGTACTTATTTGCTGCAAAGTGGGCCCGATTGCCAGAGAGTTAACACATTTAGGAGCAACTCAACCAGTGAGTTGGTAGATGAGCACCCTTACCTCCTCTCCCTTGGTGGGACAACTCTGAGACAGGTTCTCCACTATTTCCTGGGACTCCCCAATAAAAGTACAAATTCACACACAGATGAATGGAACCAAAGGGGGAAAAAAGATGGTTGCTATGTATCGTGGGATTTTTAGTGAAATAATATGACAAAATCATTAAAGTAATTAATGATAGAATTTTTAATGATCTATGTTATAAAAGTATAATGAAAAGGATAAGATTGGACCATTATAGCACCCAAGTTTCCTTCAGAAGTGCAGAGATTCAAGATAGGATAAAGAACTCCGGGTAGTCCTTCCATGTCCTCCACAATCTGTAACCTGGAGGGCTCAGACACCTCTGTTGTTGTGTCCCTGGCATCGTATGGAGGTACTAATCCACTCACCGCCCCCCACCCACGGCCCCCATCAGCTGGGCCTGGGGAGTCTCACTCTGGACTTGACTTTTTTTTTTTTAATGTTTATTTTTGAGAGAGAAAGAGAGAGACAGATTGTGAGTGGGGGAGGGGAAGAGAGAGAGGGAGACACAGAATCCAAATCAGGCTCCAGGTTCTGAGCCATCAGCACAGAGCCTGATGTAGGGCTCAAACTCATGAACTTCAAGATCATGACCTGAGCTGAAGTCGGACGCTCAACCTACTGAGCCACCCAGGCACCCCTGGACTTGACTCTTGATAGCAGGCTGCACGTATCTGAGGCAATACATTATAGGGGTAGAGCACAGGCTTTGGGCCAAGACATACAAGTTAAACTGGGACTCCATATCTTACTGGCATGGAACCTGGGTCAAGGTGTCCAATTTCCCAGCCTTTTTTCATGTGTAAAACAATGATTAATAATCCTGGCACCATGTATGTCTAGCGTACAGCTGGGCCTCAACCAAGTACAAAAGAAGGATATGAATGTGCCCAGCATTATGTCTGATAAATGGTGAACGTACAAACATACACACCCCCCCCAAACGTTGGGCTCCGTTTCCACTCCCCAAAATGGATTTTGAATTTGAAAAGGCAGCATTGAGACTGGCATTATCTTTCTTTAATTAACCCTGATTCTGATGGCCTTTAAAGACCAATCCAAAAGCTGACAGTAGAGAGAAGTAGTTGCTAAAAATATACCTGGTGTCATCGTGGGTGGTGTTACTGGAGATCAGGCATCTAGAGTTAGGGAAGTAGTCGTCCCACTGTATACCACGTCAGCCAGGCTGCACTTGGAACTTCACGTTGGGGGCTGGAGGCAGGGTTTTAGCTGGACAGACTGCCCAGTGGAGGGTGACCAGCATCACGAAGGGCTCTGAAAACACTGTCAAGTAAGGGATAGTCACAGAAATTAAAGATATTCAATCTGAGAAGTGAAGTCCAAAGCGGGCTGTGGGACAGGGGTGGGGGTAGTGGATTTTCTGTCCCATCAGGAGGAAAAAACAAGATGAAGTTTCTAAACCCAGAATGGATGGTCTTGGTGCAAACTGGGCCCCCAGTCCCTGGAGGATGCAAGTCATGTCTGAGCAGCCCCAGTGAAGGTCCACGTGAAAGGAATCCTTAAACCAGGAAGACAGGACTTTGAGGCCTCTGAGTTCCTTCTAAATTTAAATTCTGTGATTCTGTAAAAGCAGGTGTGAAAAAGCTAATTCACATATCCAATACATAGATACATTTATATTTGAATAAAAAAAGACTAAAATGTTGAAAGGTCAATGGTTGTTTCCGGATGAAACTAGAAGTGATGTTTTTCCCTTTTGAAATTTTAATTTATTAAATATGAATTGCTATTATTAACGAAAATATCTAATTTATAAATAATATTTTAATAAAAACAATCTGTCTACGAGCAGATGACAGACACTTCTGCCAGCTCAGCTTTCCAACAATAAAGGGAGAGGCACCCTGTTTGCAGAAACGTATCCGCAAAGGCTAGAAGGAAAAAGGGGGTCTTACACATAGGGAAGGGGCTTCCCTCGAGGCCAGACACGACAGTGTGATTTGATGACTTAAGTGGCTTGTGAGAGATGGATTTCTGAACACAGGTGGGATTTTCCTGTTACAAGTTGCTTGAAGGACAATCTGTTCTAGCCAGAAAAGCTATAAAAGGCATTACGAAGCTGGGGTTGTGTGTGTGTGTGTGTGTGTGTGTGTGTGTGTGTGGAGTAGACAAGTACTATTCTTAAATTTGGGGATGATTTACTATGGGCCGGTGCCCTGGCCTTCTGCAGAAAGTGGGCAAGTTGAACGAGAGAACGTGTGGGGCCACACATGTGGCCAGGTGTACGAGAAAGTAACACTGGATCTGAGAACTGCAAGTCCAGATGCTGCCACTCAGCGTCTGGGACCTTGGGCACACTTCTCTGAGTCTCAGTCTCTACATCTGTAAAAAGGAGGCAGCAGCTATCACTGCCCTCTCCACTACAGGGACGCTAAAAGGATCATGGGAGATAAAGTCTATGAAGACTTCACAATGCCTAAAGCCTTCCATAAATACCTGTTATTACTCCTGTTCCCCCAGAATGGCAGAAAGCTGCATAAGGTAAGATTCCCTTCTGTTGGGGTGGGGGCCTTAGAAAAGAATGGGAGTTTTGACATCTAGGAAGAACATTAAAAAGCCCCAGAGCTACAGAAAAACATGGTGGTGGCAGCAGCAATGGTGTCCAAAGCTAAGAAAGATTTTGGACCTGAGACGTGACTTTTCTCAAACCTGACACGAAACCAGGTCTTCTGCAGCACAAGCCTGGATGTTAGTGAGAGGAACATCTAATGGTATTTAGGTGTTTCCATTCCTTTAAATCTTTTCACCTAAATTTTGTTACCATCTGTTTGAGTATTCTAATATTAGTAAAGATGTATAATTAGCTCCTGGAACAGACCTCGTGGTCTTCTGCCAATGCCACTTTCTTGAAAAGCTCCAGAAGCAGAAAATGACTTAAGAGCCCTTCCCTTGATGGTCGGCAATCCTACAATTCTGGGGGCCTGTGATTCTAGGTCAATCCCACACACACAAAATAAAGCAAGCCAAGAATCCAAGGACAAAGAGGATGCAGATTAACTCAAACATTATTTTAAGATTAGACTCTAAATTGAAAAAGAAAAAACCTGTTACAAACATGCCAAAAAAAATTAGCCAATAAAGAAAAAGAGAAGTGCATTTCTTTGAGTTCGGATGCAGCTGTTCTTTTTTTTAAATGTTTGTTTGTTTGTTTGTTTGTTTGTTTGTTTGTTTGTTTGTTTAGAAAGTGAGGAAGGGGCAGAGAAAGAGGGAGTCAGAGATACTCAAGCAGGCTCCACTCTGTCAGCACAGATCCTGACGTAGGGCTTGATACCATGAACCGTGAGACCTTGACCTGATCTGAAATCAAGAGTCAGGACACTTAACCAACTGAGCCACCCAGGTCCCCCATGACACAGCTGTTCTTACCCCTGGTTGCACATTATAATTATCTAGGGTGCTTTTATAAAATCCTGATGCCTAAGGCACATCCTAGACCAATTAAATCAGAGCCTCTGGGATCTGGGCGTCAGTATTTTTTAAAAGCCCCCAAGTGTTTCTAATGTGTACATTCAGTTGAGACTACTCTGGTAGAAGGAGTACTGGACATTTATTTGTTTTTCACCTTTGATATATTCCCTGATGAATATGGTGATAAATTTTTTGTTAATCTTAGCAATTATTTAATATCATATACTATCTTAGGAACAAGCATAGAAGCTTCTCTGCTGATTAACCTTCAATTCACAAACTTCCATAATTTCTGATTATAAAAATCCAAATACTCAAAGGGAATACCTGGGCACGTGTAGGTTGTATATGTGCACAGGTGACTCTGATTTGCAGTCAAGACTGAGAGACATTGTGACAGGTGTTCCATAAACATTGAAATAGATGGGTGTGTGGGGCACCTGGGTGGTTCAGTCGGTTAAGCATGTGACTCTTGGTTTTGACTCAGGTCATGATCTCACAGTTTCCATGAGTTTGAACCCTGGGTTGAGCTCTGTGCTGACAGTGCAGAGCCTGCTTGGGATTCGTGCTCTCCCTCTCTCTTTGACCCCTCCCCATTCGTGCTGTCCCTCTCTCTCAAAAAAAAATAAATAATAAATAATACTTAAAAAAATAGATGGGTGTGGGTGTATGGGTGGGTAGGTTGTTGGATGGGGACATATGAGGGATTCTCAATCTTGGCTCTACTGACATTTTAGGTCAATTATTTGTTGGAGGAGATCCTGTGTGTTGTAGGATGTTTATCAGCATCTCCGACCATTATCCACAAGATGCCAGAAACATCCCCCAGTTATACAGCCCAAAATGTCTTTAGACATTTCCAAATGTTCTCTGGGGACAGAACTGCCCTGGTTTAAGAATGACTGGAGTAGATTAATGAATGGGTAGATGGATGGATGGATGGATGGATGGAAAGATGGTTGGATAGGAGGAAGGGTTATATTCTCCTTTGAACTAGCTATAACATGTTAGCGGTACCCTCATTAATTAAGGAGTTAAAAAAAATCTTTGACACATGTTCATTTTATATCTGTAGGATAATCATGATTACAACTTCTTTGAAAAATTCTCCTTTAACAGATAAATGGGCATTATTCTTCAGTGTTAGGAGAAAATCAGTTGGCTTATGTTTTCTGGAGGACTCTTAGGCAGTGTATTTCCAGAGCCTTAAAATATACATATTGGTACATACTATATACATTAGTACCTACATTTTGGATACAAATTTGGCAATACCTTAACACTTTTAATTGTGTATACCAGAGTTCTACTATAAACACATTTTGTTCAAATGCAGATTTTAATTATTTTATTTTAAAATTATTATACAATTATTTTAATTATACTATATAATAATCATAATTATTTTATTTTAGTAACCAAATTTCAAAAATTCAACATTTTAATACTTATGGACATTGGAATTTCCAAGCAGCTTTGGCTGCTCAACTGCTATGTGTACTTCGGAGATACTAAAAAGACATTCACATTGTTCAAAAAGGAACAACAGACCAAAAACAGAGTCACTTGCCCCCACAGCAAACCAAGATGGAATTGCAGTTTCAGTGACTTCCAGGAAGGTGACCTTTAACCAGTTGATCTGGGATTACCTGGTCAGCACCAGTGAAGTCATCTGCATGAGAGACACCCTCCCCACCAAAGAAACCTTGTCTGAGAGGCACCTGAGTGGCTCAGTCAGTTAAGTGTCTGACTTGATTTTGGCTCACAATGTCATGGTTCATGAGATGGAGCCCTGCATTGGGCTCTGAGCTGACAGCACTGAGCCTGCTTGGGGTTCTCTCTCTCTCCCTCTCTCTCTCTCTGCCTGTCCCCAGCTTACACAGTCTCTCTCAAAATAAACAAATAAACTTAAAAGAAAGAAAGAAAAGAAACGTTGTCTGAGATAATCCACTCTTTGTTAGTAAACTTCCTTCCCAGCCCCTCTACAAAAGCCTCCCATTTTGCACAGCTCCTTTTGAATGCCTTTCTACTTGCTGAATGGACTGCTGCTAATTCATGAATCAATGAAGAAAGCCAGTGAGATGCTCAGCTTTACTCAGATGAATTTTGTTATACACAGCTTTCAGCAAAGGTGAGTGGAGGAGCCAGATTTATGTCCACAGGTTCTGCAGTAAGGGGTTCAGCTGACAGTGATGTCCTCAAATTACTAAAGTTTCCTTCTTCCCGAATAGTAATTGGGTAAATAAAGATTTCTCACCTCTTTGATTCCTGGACTTGAGACCAGGGTGAGGATACCATTTCTTTGAGGTAAACACACAGACTACAGAGTTTTTGCTCTACTTGAAGAGGATGCTTAGTGAATATTAGGTGTATCATTGCCACTTTTGCATTTTTATTTTTATTTTTTTCGTTTATTTAGAGAGAAGAGAGAGAGACAGTGGGGGAGGGGAAGAGAGAGCGGGATAGAGAGAATCCCAAGCAGGATCTGTACTGTCAGCGCAGACCCCAACACAGGGCTCGAACTCAAGAACTGTGAGATCATGACCTGAGCTGAAGTCAAGAGTCGGACACTCAACAGATTGAGCCACTCAAGCACCCCTATGTATTTTTATTTTTATCTTTTAAATTTTTTTTGATTTTTTAAATTTATTTTTGAGAGAGAAAGAGACAGAATGCGAGTGGGTTGGGGCAGAGAGAGAGGGAGGCACAGAATCTGAAGCAGGCTGCAGGCTCCGAGCTGTCAGCACAGAGCCCGACATGGGGCTCGAACTCACGAGCTGTGAGATCATGACCTGAGCCAAAGTCGGACACTCAACCGACTGACCCACCCAGGTGTCCCTACGTATTTTTATTTCTAATAGTGTCCCATCATACCATCCTTTGGCCTTGGATCTAGAACTGTGGCTATGGAGCAGTGTAACTTGTTTTTAAGGTAACAAGATACTCAGCTTCCATTGCATACACACCAATTTTAGCATCTTCCCCGGAGTGGGACCAGTGAAAGATCTCTACAGCTGGTTTCGCAGGAGACATACACTGGCACTCTCAAGATTACTTCTGTTAAGTAGAGACCTTCCAAAAGACTGCCTGGAAAGCTATTTATCAAGTAAAGCTAAATTTGATAGACTTACTGCATTAAGAATGCCAACTTGACTAAGTCATAACAATTTCTCAGAAGGTGAGAGTCAGGAGAGGATAGTTATAGAGTGTTAGGGCCTAAACTAGGTGACTTTAAGGAGCAGGAAACTGATTAAGACTAGGCAGAGTTTATAACAACCATTTTGGATTGGTAGGCACAGTGAGGCAACAGTCTTTTTTTTTTTTTAATTTAAATTCAAGTTAATTAACATACAGTGTAATATCAGTTTCAGGTGTAGAATTTAGTGATTCAACACTTACATACAACACCTGGTAAGGCAACAATCTTTAAGTAGGTCTTGAGTAAAATGCTAGTTTCAATAAGTAAGCTCTTCTTGTTAGTCCATAGTGTTCTGGGAGCAAGTATTTCTTGGAGCAAATAGCTAAGCTATTTTTGCTTGTTCTCCATATTATTTAATACAAGGACAGGAAAGTATGCCTGGTATTTTTTAATGCAGAGACAGGAAATTAAGTTGGTTTTAGTTCTCTTTATCAGGTTCCTGCAAACTACTTTGGTTGTAAGCCACTATTGGTTGCTAGTAAGTCCTACACTGGTATAATTATTATTAAAAAATAGTGACAAGTCTTCTTGTTGTTGAACTGAACACCTAACAGCTGCCGTTTCACCTTATTTGAGCAACTTGTATAAACATGACACGGCAGTTCCCAAATCTTTGACAGGTCAGGTAATATCTTTGCCTGAAGAAAAATGGTGAAAACAGCCCACTCTCTGCTTTCAACCAGCAATTCTGTTACATCCTGCTGTGCCGAAGGGACTGTCTTTTTTTATTATTAGTATTAAAAAATTTTTCTTTAACATTTATTTATTATTGAGAGAGAGAGAGCATGAGCAGAGGAGGGGCAGAGAGAGGGAGACACGGAATCAGAAGCAGGCTCCAGGCTTTGAACTGTCAGCACAGAGCCTGACATGGGGCTCGAACCCATGAATGTTGAGATCATGACCTGAACTGAAGTCAGACTCCCAACCGACTGAACCACCCAGGCGCCCCTGAGGGGACTGTCTTGAACAAACATCTGAAACATGTGAACGAAACTTTGTATGCTTGTGATTCCCAAAACACTCCTGGTTTTTGCCATGTGTGTCCCATCAAGCATTTACTTTACTGATCTTCCATCCCCTAAATACTTCACCAGTCTCACTGTTGTTAGGCCCAGAAATCCCCTGATGACTATATTAGTGTTCTATTGCTGCTGTTATAAATTATCACAAACTTAGTAGTGTGAAACAATACAATTTTATTTAATACAAACAGTACACATTTATTGTTTTACAGTTTGAGGTTTGACATGGGGCTAAAATCAAGGTGGCACTAGGGAAGAATCCATTTCCTTGCCTTTTTCAGGTTCTGCGGGCTGCCTACATTCCTTGGCTCATGGTCCTGCTAACCTTAAAAATAAAACTGTCTGTTATTTTACCAGCAAAAATGAGTTTAAGAATAGCAGAGAAGCCAGAGCTGCGGTGGGCGGTGCAGATGAGCCATTGGCAGCGATGCTTTGTAGTCCACACCACTGCCTAAGGTTATGTTAACCTGCATTGTAAAGGTTACAACAACTCTACATTTACTAGTTGGTTTTACATGAAAAGTTTTCGTTTTTGAACAAATGGAGCTAAACACTGTAGAATCTTAAATTTAGAGGGCATAATTCCTTCCAACTTCAAAGCCCTATCTCTGAAAATTCTTCCAGTGTCATGTCTCCCTTTGACTCTCCTTTTCTTCTCCTTCTTTTAAGGATGGTTGTTATAACATTGTCCCCGTCTGGATGATCCAGGATAATTTCTTTATTTTATTTTTAATGTTTATTTTTGAGAGAGAGAGAGAGGGAGAGAGAGAGCATGAGTGGAGGAGGGGCAGAGAGAGAGGGGGACAGAGGATCCAAAGCAGGCTCCATGCTGACAGCAATGAGCCTGATGTGGGGCTTAAACTCACAAACCATGAGATCATGACCTGAGCCAAAGTCAGACACTTAACTGACTGAGGCACCCAAGTACCCTGGATAATTTCTTTATTTTAAAACCAGCTAATTAGAAAACTTGGTTCTAACTGCAACCTTAATTCACCTTTGCCATGTAACCTAACATATTCACAGGTTCCAGATATTAGGACTTAGGACATGGACATCTTTGGAGAGAGAAGCACTATTTTACCTACTGAAAGGGTGGGCCTACGCCGGCCGACTCCATCTTGTTCTGTGTCCTTCACCTTGACCACACCTCCTCCCCTTGAGTAACCCCCCCCCTCACCTGCCTAACAGGACTCGGACCCTTCCCCAGGACCCTTCCCCAGCCAATCGGCTGAGGCCATAGCCATTACCTCACCAACTGCCCCTAGGCCCCAATAAAACCTTTTGTCCTTTTGAAACTCGCGCTCTTTCCCTGGTATCTCACCGCTGTGTCGGTGCAGGTAGGGGATTGAGCTCGAGCTAGCTCGAATAAAGGCTCTTTGCTTTTGCATCGGACTCGGCTCCCTAGTGGTCTTTGGGGATCACGAATTCTGGGCATAACACTACCACAGTCATCAAGTGAAGAAGGAGCCTAGCTGGCTAGATGGACTTCCTGATGTCTGGGCCTACCATGTGATCACTGGTGACAAATTCAGGGAAGTCAGAAGTAATTATGAGGTAGGTATTTGGGTATTTGGTTAAACCCAAACTCAAATACCACATTTGTTTAAATGTTTATTTATTCTAGAGAAACACAGAGCATGAGCAGGGGAGGAGCAGAGAGAAGGAGACACAGAATCCAAAGCAGGCTCCAGGCTCTGAGCTATCAGCACAGAGCCCAACGTGGGGCTCAAACCCATGGACCATGAGGTCATGACCTGAGCCAAAGTCGGACACCAAACTGACTGAGCCTCCCAGGTGCCCCTCAAATATCAGATTTTGGTATAATACAAAGGCTGAGATTGAACTGCAGTGCATTCCTAACACCCTTTGGTCCAGCAGTCCACATCTAGAAATTTACTCTACAAAATTACTCATATAACTGTGCAAATTTATACCAACAAGAATATATACTGCCACATGATTTGGATAAGAGGAAAACTATAGACAATTGTCTGTCCATAGGGGGAAAGTTCACGAAGTATACTATACCCTTATTCTGGAACATTTTGCGACTTACATAAAATGAGGTAAAATTATAATTATCGACTAGGAGAATAGATGTTCATGATCTATTGTAGTTTTTATAAAAGAGCAAGCTGTGGAACAATATGCATAGTATGAAACCATTTTACCTTCTATAAGTGTGTGTCTGTGTGTGTGCACAAATGTGTAGGAATGTCCAGAGAAAAAGGTCTAGAAGGATATATACCTGTTAGCAATAGAAACTGCTGAGTTATCTAGATTTTTGACGATGAGCATGCATCACTTTCATTTATCCCTGGACCCAGAAATTCTAATTTTGGAATTTACTAAGGAAAACATCATGGTGGTGAACAGAGATTTATCTACAAAGATAAATACCATTGTTTAAGAGTGAACAATCATTAGCACCCAAAATGAAGGGAGAATTGATTAAATGAGTTGTACGAGTATACTTGGAAGAGTATACAGCTGTTAAAAATAAGACAAACATGGCACAAAAACAGACACTCAAATCCATGGAACAGAATACAGAACCCAGGAATGGACCCACAAACATATGGCCAACTAATCTTTGACAAAGCAGGAAAGAATATCCAATGGAATAAAGACAGTCTCGTCAGCAAGTGGTGCTGGGAAAACTGGACAGCGACATGCAGAAAAATGAACCTGGACCACTTTCTTGCACCATACACAAAAATTAACTCAAAATGGATGAAAGACCTAAGTGTAAGACAGGAAGCCATCAAAATCCTCGAGGAGAAAGCAGGCAAAAACCTTTTTGATCTTTGCTGCAGCAACTTCTTACTTAACACGTCTCCAGAGGCAAGGGAAAACAAAGCAAAAATGAACTATTGGGACCTCATCAAAGTAAAAAGCTTCTGCACGGTGAAGGAAACAATCAGCAAAACTAAAAGGCAACCGAAGGAATGGGAGAAGTTATTTGCAAACAACATATCAGCTAAAGGGTTAGTATCCAAAATCTATATATAACTTATCAAACTCAATACCCAAAAAAACAAATAATCCAGTGAATGAATGGTCAAAAGACATGAATAGACACTTCTCCAAAGAAGACAATCCAAAAGAATGAAATCTTGCCATTTGCAACTATGTGGATGGAACTATTATGCTAAGCGAAATTAGAGAAAGACAAATATCATATGACTTCACTCATTTGAGGAATTTAAGACACAGAAGAGATGAACACAAGGGAAGGGACACAAAAATAATATAAAAACAGGGAGGGGGACAAAACATAAGAGACTCTTAATGCGGAGAACAAACAGAGGGTTGCTGGATGGGTTGTGGGTGGGGAGATGGGCTAAATGGGTAAGGGGCATTAAGGAATCTACTCCTGAAATCACTGTTGCACTATATACTAACTTGGATGTAAATTAAAATAATAATAATAATAAATAAGATAAACAGGGGCACCTGAGTGGCTCAATCAGTTAAGCATCTGACTTTGGCTCAGGTCATAATCTCGCTGTTTCTGGGTTTGAGCCCCATGTCAGGTTTTCTGCTGTCAGCAAGGAGCCGGCTCCAGATCCTCTGTTTTCCCTCTTTCTCTGCCCCTCCTGTTTGTGTTCTCTCTCTCTCTTTCAAAAATAAATATTTTTTAAAAAATCAGATAAACAAATATACTATTAAATGAAAAAAATATATGTATAGTGTGTTCCATTTCAAATACACACACAAATAAATATTATTATGCAAATATCATCAGTATTTATTTCCGGGGTAATGTGTGAGTTTTACTTTCTTCCAATGTTTTGGAAGAGAGGAATAGGAAGTAAATAAGTCAGAGGTGCGACTATTTCTTCACTTTTCTCCAGGTTGAACGTCAGAGGACAATGTACATTAAGGAGCCACAGTTTGGGGGTTGGGTGAGAAATACCAGAGGAGGTAGCTGGTCCCAGGTTCTCTGGAACAGCCAGTTATAAAACCCGTGCAGCACTCAGTAATCATGCTGAAAGTGTAGTGGTGACTGGTCTTTGCAGCTGGGGCTAACAGCAGGAGGGGTAGACCAGGCAAAAATCCCACAGTCCCAGATGTCCAAGTCTCCTGACTTGAGCAGAAAAGTACTTTCTTCCAGGCTTTCCCTGTGGGCTGAGCTGACCACAGGGCAGCATCAGGATGATATTAGGCTATCGTTACATGGCAGGTGAGGAGTATCCAAGGGTCATAACCAGTCTCAGACTAAGACTCCGTTGTAAGAATCGGAATTTTTCTGATAATTCTTATGCTTTTTTACGGAGATCAATTTATCAATTGTCTTATGTTCAATTACTAAAGGAGGAAGGCAACACTGAAAAGTAAATCACAGTTGCTACTTGAAGTTGATGGACTAGAAGGAAGCTACTCAGAGAGGCTGTGATTTTTTTTTTTTTTTTTTTTTTTAGTTAGACCATCCAGCCCCTGAACACACAGACTGGAGGTAGAAGTTCTAGCTTAGAGCTTCCTCACACCATGTGGCCTCTTCATGCCCAGTCTGTCTCCACAGCCAAAATGCCAGCTGCTCTTGCCTGTTCCAATTCTGCTCTTTGAGCTCTACCTGCTGTGCAGGGCTGGATGCTTGTCTGATGCCACTGCCTACAGCCTAGACTTCCTTCCCTCTAGGGGATTCTGGGGGGCTCTATTCCATTCCCTCTTCGGAGCTGATGTGCCCACCCCTCCACTGCTGGAAATAATAGTTGCTGACAGTTCATAGCTGCACTCCTCACCAGAAACTGTCCTCAGCCAAAGGGAATTGCCTGTGCAGAATATGCCCCCTTCCAGGCTCATAGCTAGTGGTTGGTGCATATGGAGATTTAAAAAAAAATTTTTTTTTCAACATTTATTTATTTTTGGGACAGAGAGAGACAGAGCATGAACGGGGGAGGGGCAGAGAGAGAGGGAGACACAGAATCGGAAACAGGCTCCAGGCTCTGAGCCATCAGCCCAGAGCCTGACGCGGGGCTCGAACTCACGGACCGCGAGATGGTGACCTGGCTGAAGTTGGACGCTCAACCGACTGCGCCACCCAGGCGCCCCGCATACGGAGATTTAAAAGCTTGCTCTTCATTACACAATTTGAGTCAACTCTGTGGGGCTACCCCAGCTCCAGATCTGCTTGTAGGATTATCTGAGGCCCCATTTGCAATCTCACTGGGGGTCAGCTGCTCCCTTTGCCCAGTTCTGCCTCCCTTACCCCCTTACTGTTATGTCTACTGAGTACATCCTCTAACAACCTTGCTGTACCAGTTTGCTGAACAAATTCTCTGCAGCTCAGAGTCTGTTTCAAAGGAAACCAATCTAAGACATCCTCCTATTGGGAGTCAGGCCTGTGCTTGCTGCAGAATCCCAGGAAACAAGCAAATCCTTAAAAGGGTAGAGAGGTCTGTGTTCAGCCAGGCCTGTGTCCATCACTAATAGGGTGCTTTAGGGAGTGTTCCTTGACTTCTTGGGTTCCCAACTGGAACACGAGAAAAGAAGACAGGTTGTCTCTGCTAGTCTCAGAGGTGGTAGGAAGTCCTACCTTAATAAATGTGTTTGTGTGTGTGTGTGTGTGTGTGTGTGTGTGTGTGTGTGTGTGTATTCACATGCAAATATTCCCTATATCCCTAGCTCTGGGCACTGAGAGGGCTTTGGAGCAGTAACACCTTCAATAGCAAGGTACCAGATTTAACACCAAGTACCAAGACCTTGGCTTCTAAATACCATCCTCCACCAAAAGAGCCAGAATTCCTTGGCTGTTATAAGAAAAGTTATGAGATGAGCTTGGTATTCCTTGCCAGAAAGCAAGGAAGTCCTCAAAGAATAATACAATTTTTATCAAAACGACCTGGAGGAAAGTTGGAAGAGGCTCTCATGGTTAAATCAGACAATTTCAGATAATTTTTTTAAAATGATCTCCTTGGGGCGCCTGGGTGGCGCAGTCGGTTAAGCGTCCGACTTCAGCCAGGTCACGATCTCGCGGTCCGTGAGTTCAAGCCCCGCGTCGGGCTCTGGGCTGATGGCTCAGAGCCTGGAGCCTGTTTCCGATTCTGTGTCTCCCTCTCTCTCTGCCCCTCGCCCGTTCATGCTCTGTCTCTCTCTGTCCCAAAAATAAATAAACGTTGAAAAAAAATTAAAAAATAAAATAAAATAAAATGATCTCCTTAATTTGATCTGCAAATTTAACATAATCACTATCAAAATCCAGCAGGTTTTTTTTTTTGCCAAAATTGACAAGCCAATCCTCAAATTAATATGGAAATGCAAAGAACCCAGGATAGCCAAAACAATGAACAAAAAGAACAAAGTTGGAGGACTCACACTTCCCAATCTAAAACTCACTGTGAGGGAGAGATTGGCAAACTTTTTGGTAAAGGGCTAGATAGTATGTTAGGCTTTGTGGACTGTACAGTCTCTGTCACAACTATCAACTCTGTTTTTAGTATATTCAGTGTTGTGCAATTATCCCCACAGTCTAATATTAGAACATTTTTCACCCCTTAAAAAACCTTGTACTATTAGCAATCACTCCTTGTTTCCTCATGCCACTTTCCAGTCATAGACAACCACCAATCTATTTTCTGTCTATAGGTTTGTCTGTTCTGAACACTTCACACCACGTATGACTGGCTTCTTTCACTTAGCATAATGTTTTCAAGGTTAATGTATGTTGCAGCATGTATCAGTATTTCATTCCTTTTTATAGCTGAATTATAGTCCATTGTATGGATATATCACAATTATTTTATCCACTCATCAGTTGATGGATATTTGGATTGTTTCCACTTTGGGGCTATTATGAATGGTGCTGTTATGAACCAAGTACAAGGTTTTGTGTAGATGTATATTTTCACTTCTTTTGAATATATACCTAGGAGTGGAATTGCTGGGTCATATTGTAACTCTGTGTTTAACCTTTTGAGTAGTTGCCAGACTGTTTTTCAAAGCAGCTGTACCATTTTGTCTTTCTCCAGCAGCGTTTAAGGGTTCCAATTTCTCCACGTGTTAAACAATACTTGTAATTATTTGTCTTGTTTATTATAGCCATCCCAGTAGATATGAAGTGCTATCTCATTGTGGTTTTGATGTGCATTTTCCTAATGACTAATGACGTTGAGTATCTTTTCATGTGCTTATTGGCCATTTGTATATCTTCTTTGGAGAAATGTCTATTTCATCCTTTGCCCATTTTTAATGGGTTATTTCTCTTTTCATTATTGCATTGTAAGAGTTCTTTATATAGTCTAGATACATGTCCCTTACCAGATACATAATTTGCAAATATTTTCTCCTATATGTGGGCTCATTTTCTTGATGGTGTCCTATAAAGCACAAAAGTTTTTGATTTTGATGAAGTCCAATTCACCTATTTTTCTTTTGTTACTCATGCTTTTGGTATCATATCTAAAAAGTCACTGCCACATCCATAGACATGAAGATTTACCCCTATGTTTTCTTCTAAGAGTTTTCCAGTTTTCATTCTTTTGAATTTATTTTGTGAGGTAGTAGTCCAAATTCATTCTTTTGCATGTGGACATTTGATTGTCCCATTATCGACTGCCAGAGTTAACAGTCTATATCCTCTTTTTGTGTGTGTACACACACACACACACACACACACACACACACACACACACACATATAACAGTCTATATCCTTCTGGTTTCCAAGGTTTTATGATTTTTTTTTCATCAGAATTGTCAAAGCTGAATTTAGTCATGTTAAGTTTCAACATGATACCACAAATTTCCCACCAATTGTACAAAACATCCCTTTGGGTCAATTCTAAATTAGGCTCATGCAGTAAAATGCACATTTCATTTTAAAGCTTTTGTGCAGGTGCACCCAAGCTGTCAAATCCAATTTAACAGGATCAAATGCCTTAACAGTTGAAGACTTAGTTTTTCATCAGGCTGTCTCTAGAGAGGTTCCAGGCAAATAAATAGTGAAAACCCAAGAAACCTTTTTTTTTCATACCAGCCAAGAAAGATCGGTACTGAGTAATTTGGAATAGTATCAAGGGGGATTCAATTCATTAACAGCACTGACTCTGAGGGGAGATGCCAACTGCATTGCCCTTGAAGGGTGAGTGGTACCTTGACCTCTGGCAATGAACCACGGGATCTTTGGTTGATAAGGAGGTTGGGGAGAAATTCTAACATAGGAGAGTATGGGAAAGGTATAGAGGGAAGATGAACTTATAAAGGCATGCTGGGACAGATGGGCAGCTGGGAGAGGGCTCAGATCCCTGGCTGAAGAAATACAAAGATGTTGTTAAAAATTACTTGGAACATGGGGTGCCTAGGTGGCTCAGTTGTTTAGGCGACCGACTTCGGCTCAGGTCATGATCTCACAGTTTGTGAGTTCGAGCCCTGTGTCGGGCTCTGTGCTGACAGCTCAGAGCCTGGAGCCAACTTCAGATTCTGTGTCTCCCCTCTCTCTACCCCTCCCCTGCTCATGTTCTGTGTCTGTCTCTCAATAATAAGTAAACATTAAAAAAATTTTAAAAATTACTTGGAACAAAAAAAGAAAAACTACTTGGAAAAAAAGGCAAAAAGGTAGTTGGTATGTACTTTCAATGTCATACTGAGAATTAAGGGGGATGAGGATCTCATCTAAGAGTTATTTAATTATCTATCTTAGAGTAATGTGCTTTGTCATTTATTAATTACTCTAAAGTTATATGCTAAATATTATCCACTGGAAAAGATAACCCCAAAGGTTATGGTTTGATTGCCCTCTCAACACGAACCAATTTTATATCTTATCTAACATTTTATTTATTTTTAAAATATTTATTTATTTGTTTTGAGAGTACATGCGCATGCACTTTTGCATGGGCAGGGGGAAAGACAAAGAGAGAGGAAGACAGAGAATCTGAAGCAGGCTCCAAGCTGTCAGCTCAGAGCCTGATGTGGGGCTTGATCTCATAAAATCATGAGATTATCCAAAATCAAGAGTTGGATGCTTAACTGACTGAGCCACTCAGGCTCCCCATCTAACTTAACATTTTAATTCTTTTTTTTTTTTTTTTAAGGTTTATTCATTTTTCAGAGACAGAGAGACAGAGCGTGAGTGGGGGAGGGGCAGACAGAGAGGGAGACACAGAATCCGAAACAGGCTCCAGGCTCTGAGCCGTCAGCACAGAGCCTGACGTGGGGCCCGAATTCATGGACGGCGAGATCATGACCTGAGCCGAAGTCGGTCACTTAACCGCCTGAGCTACCCAGGCGCCCCTAACATTTTAATTCTTTTTTTAAAATTTTTTTTTCAACGTTTTTTATTTATTTTGGGGACAGAGAGAGACAGAGCATGAATGCGGGAGGGGCAGAGAGAGAGGGAGACACAGAATCGGAAACAGGCTCCAGGCTCCGAGCCATCAGCCCAGAGCCTGACGCGGGGCTCGAACTCCCAGACCGCGAGATCGTGACCTGGCTGAAGTCGGACGCTTAACCGACTGCGCCACCCAGGCGCCCCGTTAACATTTTAATTCTAACATTACTTTTTTTTCTCCCAATATCCCTTTATAAATGTCTGTGAATACCCAGTTGCTCAACCTGCTCTTTGAACCAGCTTTGACATCTTACTTGCTCCCTCATATTTGTATAAGTCATGTTTTCAATTTTTGGAAAATTATACTTTGCCAGGATTCAGCCTGTGATGACTCACTGACCAAGGGTTGTTAAGTGTCCTTTGAGGAGAAAAAGTAGCCCTCATTGCAACAAGGAGCTCAACTCTAAATTGCCATTGGATTCCTCCTTCTTCATGGATTTGTAAGGAACTAGATGCAAAAGCTGTGAAAAATGCATTCCAAGGGAGAGGGAGGCTCTTTCCCGATGGCTGTGATATTATATCATTGCACAAACGCTAGGAGGCCTGACATGTCAAGTGAGCCAGACATTCTCACAGAAGCATATGTTTAAGAATGATTTTAGGCAGTATTTCATCTCAGCCCCTGCCTTGGCACCCTGCTGCTCCATTGTTGAAAGTCCATGTTAAGGGGTGCCTGGGTGGCCCAGTTGGTGAGTGTCCGACTTCAGCTCAGGTCGTGATCTCACGGTTCATGGGTTCGAGCCCTGCATCGGCTTGCTGCTGTCAGAGCAGAGCCTGCTTTGGACCCTCTGACCCCTTCTCTCTCTACCCCTCCCCCACTCACACTCTCTCTCAAAAATAAATAAACATTAAAAAAAAAAACAAAGTCCATGTTAAGACATTCGGATGATCATAACTTAGCACATAGAGCTGACTACTACTTTGGTTCTCTGTGGGAAAGGACAGAATAACCCTCTTGGCTTCAAGTATGGTCCAAAGTGACTAACAAACTCACCAATGGGGTTACTGTTCACCGCCTGGAAATGTTAACTGTTTAGAAGTGTTTCCCAGTTAGTTTGAGAGCTTCCCAGAGACAGAGATGATCTCATTTATCTCCATATCCCCTATTTCTGCCCACAGGAGTTGGCATTCAGAAAGCATTTGATAAACTGCAGTTGAAAGAACACATTTCTGGAAAAGTCCTATTGGCAGGTACTATAACTGGTGAACCAAAAAATAAAAATAAAAGATGTTCACAGAGAGAAGCAGAAATCTACTAATTTATTGCTCCAAGCTTGGGATTAATTTCAACTTGCTTGGGTTTCTCATGGTAGGGGTGAAATAGCTTGGGTTAGATAAAACAGTAAAAGAAAAAAAAAGTAGCATTTGTGTAACTCAATAGAAATTAGCCTTTTTCAGTACAATCTGAGCACCAATTATCATACAAACCAATTTCTCAATTAAAAAAATGCATGGGACATTATTGTACTTCCTTAGAGTGTACATATCATTTTTCTTTCTGAGATACAAATAGTTGTGACTTCTGTCTAGGGAGGCAGAAATTAGAGTGTCAGAGGGATAAAATGACAGAAAATTGTTTCTACCATGTGGGGGGCTTGGCTGAATTATGTTCAGTCATATGCTAGGGTTAAATAATGTGAACTAAACAGACAAAAGCTATGCATATTATAATAGTGTTAAAAGACAGTTTATAAATATTTATCTCTAATCTCAAAAACAATTCACATTCATTTGGAATGGACAACAGTATACATTTACAGTTTTTTTTAAGTTATTTAATGTGAAAAACTATTATTTATTAAGTTTGTTTTAATGCTTATTTTTGAGAGAGAGAGAGAGAGAGAGAGAGAGAGAGAGAGCATGAGCAGGGGTGGGGGGTTGGGCAGAGAGGGAGGGAGACACAGAATCTGAAACAGGTTCCAGGCTCTGAGCTGTCAGCACAGAGCCCAATGCGGGGCTCGAACTCATGTACTGTGAGATCATGACCTGAGCTGAAGTCAGACGCTCAAAGCTGCCTTAATTCTCCTGACTTCTGTCAAATTATAAAATGGAGAGATCTAAACAATCTCGACATCCACCAGATTATCACATTGGTCAACCATATTGATGACATCATGCTAATTGAACCAAATAAGCAATAAATGGATAGTATTGTAAAGTCCTTGGTAAGACTCATGTGCTACAATGGCTGGGAGATAAATCCTTTGAAGACTCAGGTGTCCATCACATTCAGTAAAATTTTTAGGAGTTTAGTAGTCTGGGACATCACCTCCAAAATAAAAGACAAATTATTGCATCTCATACCTCCCACTACCAAGAAGAAAGCACAATACATTCTTGCCAATATTCAGTATGGTCAGTTTCTTTAACTTCAGCTATTCTAATAATTGTTGTGTAGTGGTCTCTTGTTCCATTTTTAATGTGCATAATTAATTTGCATGATGTTGAACATCTTTTCATGTTCTTACTTGCCATCTGGATATCTTCTTTGATGAAGTGCCTGTTCAAATCTTCTAGTCATTAAAATTGTGTCATTTTCTTATTGTTGTTGATTTCTCAGAGTTCTATACATGTGCAAGTCCTTTATCAGATATATGCCTTGCAAGGATTTTCTCCTAGCTTATGCTTTGTCTTTTCATTTTCTTAACAATGTCATTTGAAGAGCAGGAGTTACAAAATTTTTTTTTACTGTTCATTTATTTCTGAGAGAGAGAAAAACAGAAAATGCAAATGGGGGAGGGGCAGAGAGAGAGGGGAACAGAGGATCCAAAGCAGGCTCTGCACTGACAACAGACAGCCCAACATGAGGCTGGAACTCACGGACCATGAGATCATGACCTGAACCAAAGTCTGATGTTTAACTGACTAAGCCACCCAGGTGCACCTGAAGAGCAGGAGTTTTAAATTTTCACAAAGTCCACTTTCTTTTTTCCAAATTTTTAAAAAATTTATTATTATTATTATTATTATTATTATTATTATTTTGAGAGACAGAGGGAGCCACAGCATGCACAGCAGAGAGGCAGAGAGAGAGGGAGACACAGAATCCAAAGCAGGCTCCAGGCTCTGAGCTGTCAGCACAGAGCCCAATGGGGGGGGGGGGGGTGGCGCTTGAACTCACAAACTGTGAGATCCTGACCTGAGCTGAAGCCGGACACTTAACCGACTGAGCCAGCCAGGAGCCCCTTCCGTTTTCTTTTATAAGTTTTATAATTTGAGGTTTCGCATTTAGGTCTATGATTCATTTAGAGTTAATTGCTGTACATGCTGTGAGATATGGATCCAAATTTGTTTTGTTTGTTTTTTTGCATGTTAGTCCAGTTGTTCAAGTACCGCTTGTTGAAAAGTATATCCTTTCTCCACTAAGTTGCTTTTATGTCTTTGTTACAAATAGTTGTCCCTACATGTGTGGGTTTGTTTTGGGACTCTATGCTATTCCTTTGATATATGTGTTCCTAACTTTATGTCAAAAACAAACTATTTTGATTACTATAGCTTTGTAATAACTATTGTGATTACATGGTATTAGCCTTCCAACTTTTTTTCTTTTTCTGAGTTGTTTTGACCCTTCTAGTTCTATGAATTTCTATGCGAATTTTAGAATCAGTAAGTCAATGTTTTCAAAAAAGCTTGCTGGGATTTTGATTGGTATTGCACTGAATCTATAGATAAATTTGGGGAGAATTGACTTTTGAACACTATTGAGTCATTTTTTTAACTTCATTTATTTATTTTGAGAGAGAGAGAGAGAGAGAGAGAGAGAGAGAGCAGGGAGGGGCAGAGAGAGAGGGAGAGAGAAAATCCCAAGCAGGTTCTGCACTGTCAGAGTAGGGCTTGACTCGGGGCTTGACACGGGCTCAAACTCATGAACCGTAAGATCATTACCTGAGCTAAAACCAAGAACCAGCTGCTTAACTGACTGAGCCACCCAGGCGCCCCGACACTATCGAGTCTTTTAACCATAAAGAAGGTATATCTTTCCACTTAATTTTTGTCAGCATTATTTTAATTTAGGTTTTATTTTAAGCAGGTTTTCTTTAATTTTTCTGAGCAGTATTTTATAGTTTTCAGTATATAGATCTTTCATATCCTTTGCAAATTTATCCCTAAGTAGTTCATATTTTTATATTATTAATGATACTGCTTTTCAAATTTAATTTCCAGTTGTTTATTGCTAGCATATAAAAAAACAACTGACTTTTTTTTCCTGTGGTTTCTCCTATTAAATGCTTTATTAAGATATATTCCACACACAATAAAAGTCACCCATTTAAAGAATGTAATTCAATGGACTCTAGTATATCCACAGAGCACTGCAATCTGAGAACACCTGTCACCTCCCCAAAAACCTCATATGTATTATTAGTCACCCCTCTTTTCTCCACCTCACCTCCGTCAGCCATAGGCAACCACTGTTCTTTGTTCTGTCTCTATGGATTTGCCTATTTGCACATTTCAGATGAATAAGATCATACAATACATGGTCTTTTGTGGCTGGCTTCCCTCACTTAAAACAATGTTTTTTAAGACTCATCTATGCTGTAGCATATTATCAGACTTCATTCCTTTTTTTGCTGCCAACTAATATTCCTATTGTGTGGATATGCCATGTTTTGTTTATCCATTCATCAGTTAATGTACATATTTGGGCTGTTTCCACTTTTTGTTATTGTAAGTAATGCTTCTATGAAATTCACTTGCAAGTTTTATGCAGATGAATTTTTTAATACTCAGAAGTGGAATTGCTGGGTTATATATTAACTGTGTATTTAATATTTTGAGGAATTGGGGGGCCTAGGTGGCTGAATTGGTTGAGCATCTGACTCTTGATTTCAGCTCAGGTCATGATCCCAGGGTTGTGGGATTGAGTCCCATGTTGGGCTCTGCACTGACCATGGAGCCTGCTTGGGATTCTCTCTCTCTCCCTCTGCTCCTCTCCCCTGTCGTGCTCTTTCTCTCTTTTGAGGAACTACCCAGACTATTTTCCAAAGTGGCTTCACAATTTTATATTCTCACTGGCAATGTATGAGAGTTCTAATTTCTCCACATCCTCTCAACACTTATTGTTGAAATAAGTGCCTTAATTCTAGCCATCCTAGTGGATATAAATCAGTATTTCATTATGGTTTTGATTTGCATTTACCTAATGATAACGGTGTTAAACATTTTCTTCATAAGCTTATTAGCAATTTGTATATTTTCTTTGGAAAACTGTCTACTCAGATCCTTTGGTCATTTTATTTTTTAATTGATTAATTAATTAATTATTGCATGGAAGAGGTTATTCTGAAGTTTAGTTTCCAAAAAATAATATTTGATACATTATAGTTACAAAGTTAAAACCCTAGTTTTTCCTGTCCTTTTAAATTTTGCATATAAATTTTCTTATTCTCTTAGTGATTTTTTTGAAGTTTAGGTGACACACAATGTTACATTAGTTTCACTTAATATGCAACATAGTGATTTGACAAATCTATACATCATGCTCTGCTCACTACAAATCCACAAATGTAGCTACCATCTGTCACTGTACAACTTTTTTGCCCATTAAAAAAAATTGGGTTATTGGGGTGCCTGAGTGGCTCAGTCGGTTAAGTGTCTGACTTTGGCTCAGGTCATGATCTCACGGTTCGTGGGTTTGAGCCCCGCGTCGGGCTCTGGGCTGACAGCTCAGAGCCTGGAGCCTGCTTCAGATTCTGTGTCTCCCCTCTGCCTCTCCGCTGCTTGCACTCTGTCTCTTGCATTGCCTCAAAAATAAACATTAAAAAAAAACCTTTTTTTAAAAATTGGGTTATTGATCTTTTATTAACTTTTAGGAGTTCTTTATATATTTTGGATAGAAGTCTTTTATCAGATATATGACTTGCAAATATTTTCTCCCATCCAGTGGGTTACGTTTTTACTTTCTTGATGGTATCATTTCTAGCACAAAAGTTAAAAAAAAATTATGAAGTCAAAATTATTTTGCTTATTCAAATTCTTTTGTCTTTTCTTTCTTTTTTATGTTTGTGTATATTTAGAGAGAGAGGGACAGTGCATGAGCAGGGGAGGGGCAGAGAGAGAGAGAGAGAGAGAGAGAGAGAGAGAGAGAGAGACAGAATCTGAAGCAGGTTCCAGGCTCTGAGCTGTTAGCACAGAGTCCAACATGGTGCTCGAACTCATGAACCGTGAGATCATGACCTGAGCTGAAGTTGGACTCTCAACCGAGTCACCCAGGTTCCCCTCTTTTTTTTTTAAGTTAATCTCTGCACCCCACCAGTGGCTCAAACTCATAACCCAGAGATCCAGAGTCACATGCTCTTCTAACTGCCAGGTACCACGCCTTTGCCTTTTCTTATAATAGTCATGATTTTTAAAAAATTTACTCTCCTTGGGATGCCTGGGTGGCTCAGTTGAGTGTCTGACTCCTGATTTAAAAAAAATTTACTCTCCCTTAAATTTTTTTTTAATGTTTATTTATTTTTGAGAAAGAGAGAGAGAGAGAGGCAGAGCACGAGCAGGGGAGGAGCAGAGAGAGGGGGAGACACGGAATCCAAAGCAGGCTCCAGGCTCTGAGCTGTCAGCACAGAGCCCAACATGGGGCTTGAACTCATGAATTGTGAGATCATGATGTGAGCTGAAGTTAGATGCTTAACCAACTGAGACACCCAGGAGCCCCTGTTTATTTATTTTGAGAGAGACAGAGACAGTGCAAGCAGTGGAGGGGCAAAGAGAGAGGGAGAGATGGAATCTCAAGCAGGTTCCACACTGTTAGCACAGAGCCCGATGTGGGGCTCAAACTCACAAACTGTGAGATCATGACCTGAGCCAAAACCAACTGAACCACTCAGGTGCCCCTAAAAATTTACTCTCCTAATCTCTGTTAATTACTGTATTTAGATAATTTATATTTAATTTGATCAATGGTATGTTAGAGCTTAAATCTGTCATTTTCTTTTTTGTTTTGTTCATTCCTTCTATTTTCCATTTCTCTTTTTTTCTCTTTCTTGCCTTCTTGTGAGTTGATTGATTTTTTAAAAGAATTCCATTTTGGAAAAAAAATTCAATTTTGATTTATCTATAGTGTTTTTGAGCTATAAAGTTTTTTGGTAGTTGCTCTAGATATTACATTATACACACATTACTTATCACAGTATGCAGGTTTTAATATTTTACCAGTTCAAATGAAGTTTCAAAACCTTACCTCCCTTTAAGTCCTTTTACCCTCCCCTATTTATTTATTTTTTTTTTCAACGTTTATTTATTTTTGGGACAGAGAGAGACAGAGCATGAACGGGGGAGGGGCAGAGAGAGAGGGAGACACAGAATCGGAAACAGGCTCCAGGCTCTGAGCCATCAGCCCAGAGCCCGACGTGGGGCTCGAACTCACGGAGCGCGAGATCGTGACCTGGCTGAAGTCGGACGCTTAACCGACTGCGCCACCCAGGCGCCCCACCCTCCCTATTTATAATTGTCTTAAATATTTCTTCTACATACACTGAGAACCATATCAGGCAATGTTATATATATTGCTTCAACTATCAAACATCATTTTTAAAACTTGAGAGAAGAAGGAAGGTATTTACCAATATTTTCACTGTTTCTATTGTGGTTTAATTCCTCCTGATATTCTAAGTTTTCATCTTTTATCATCTTCCTTATATTTTAAGAACATTCCTTAGCAATTTTTAGAGTATGTTTAGTGGTGACAAATTCTTGCTTCTTCTAAGTTTTCTGTAGTTTTCCTTCATTCTTTTTTTCCCTAATATTTTTTTTGTGGGGGGGGGTGCATGAACAGGGGAGGGGGCAGAGAGTGAGGGAGAGAGAATCCAAGCAGGCTCTGCTATGTCAGTGCAGAGCCCAACATAGGGCTCAATGTCATAAACTGTGAGATCATGCATGACTTGAGCCAATCAAGAGTCAGCCACTTAACTGACTGGGCTACCCAGGTGCCCCTATTTCCCTTCATTCTTGAAGGATAATTTCACCAGATGTAGAATTTGGGGTTCACAGTTCTTTTCCTTGAGTACTTGGAAAATGTGCTTCTTTTGACATTCATAGTTTCTCATGAGAAATCTGATGTCATTCAAAAAAACCTTCTCCTATAGGTGTTATTTCTGTCATTGCTTTCAAAATTTTTTCCTTTGTCTCTAGTTTTAAGAAGTTTAAATATGATGTATCTTGGGGTGATTTCTTTCGGTATGTCCTGTTTATGATTTGTCCAGCTTCTTGAATCTATAAGTTTATGTATTTTGACAAATTTGGAAAATTTCAGCCATCATGTCTTTTTTTTTAATACATGAAATTTATTGTCAAATTGGTTTCCATACAACACCCAGTGCTCATCCCAAAAGATGCCCTCTTCAATACCCATCACCCACCCTCCCCTCCCTCCCACCCCCCATCAACCCTCAGTTTGTTCTCAGTTTTTAAGAGTCTCTTATGCTTTGGCTCTCTCCCACTCTAATCTCTCTCTCTCTCTTTTTTTTCTTCCCCTCCCCCATGGTCTTCTGTTAAGTTTCTCAGGATCTACATACGAGTGAAAACATATGGTATCTGTCTTTCTCTGTATGACTTATTTCACTTAGCATAACACTCTCCAGTTTCCATCTACGTTGCTACAAAGGGCCATATTTCATTCTTTCTCATTGCCACGTAGTACTTCATTGTGTATATAAACCACAATTTCTTTATCCATTCGTCAGTTGATAGACATTTAGGCTCTTTCCATAATTTGGCTATTGTTGAGAGTGCTGCTATAAACATTGGGGTACAAGTGCCCCTATGCATCAGTACTCCTGTATCCCTTGGGTAAATTCCTAGCAGTCTGCTGGGTCATAGGGTAGGTCTATTTTTAATTTTTTGAGGAACCTCCACACTGTTTTCCAGAGCGGCTGCACCAGTTTGCATTCCCACCAACAGTGCAAGAGGGTTCCCATTTCTCCACATCCTCTCCAGCATCTATCGTCTCCTGATTTGTTCATTTTGGCCACTCTGACTGGCGTGAGGTGATATCTGAGTGTGGTTTTGATTTGTATTTCCCTGATGAGGAGCGACGTTGAGCATCTTTTCATGTAGCCATCATGTCTTTGAATACTTTTTCAGCCCCTCCTTCTTTCTCTTCTTCTGGGACTCTGATTACACAAATGTATATCTTTTGTTATATTTCCACTGGTTCCTGATGACCATTTAATTATTTTTTTCTATTTTCTCTTTGTGGTTCAGATTGGGTAGCTTTAATTGTCTTATCTTCAAGTTCACTGGTTCTTTCCTCTGTCTTCATTCTGTTTTTGAGCTTACCCACTGAATTGAACATTTCCATTTGGTTCTACTTTATACTCTATTTCTTTGCTGAGACTTTTTGCTTTTATTTGTTTCAAGCTTATTTGTTTCATCACAAATGCTTGGTGAAGCTGTTTTATGATGGTTGCTTTAAAATCCTTGTCAGATAATTCTGACATCTGATTCATTTTGGTGTCAGCATTTTTAAAGTTGTATTTTGTCATTCAAGTTGAAATTTTCCTGGTTCTTGGTATAGTGAGTGATCTTTTTTTTTTTTTTTTTTAATTGTACCCTGGACATTCAGAGACATGAGACTCTGGGCCTTTAAAAAACTTTTTTTTTTTTTTTTAAATGTTTATTCCTTTTTCAAGAGAGAGAGAGAGAAGGAGAGAGAGAGAGAAACAGTGTGAGCAGGGGAGGGGCAGAGAGAAAGGGAGACACAGAATCTGAAGGAGGCTCCAGGCTCTGAGCTATCAGCACAGAGCCCAACGTGGGGCTTGAACTCATGAAATGTGAGATCATAACCTGAGCTGAAGTTGGATGCTTAACCAACTGAGCCACCGAGGCGCCCCTGAGACTCTGGATCTCACATAAATCTATTTTAGCAGGTTGTCTGTGACACCATGCCAGAGAGGAATGGGGTACCACCTCCTTACTGCCAGGTGGGGGTGAAATTCTAGACTTCCCATTTGACTTTCTTGATCCCTCAAGAGGGAAGTGGTACCTCAGTGCCTTGTTCCTCTGTATGGAAGTCAGGTATCTTACCTCCCACTATGCCTGACATCACCTTGGGTGAGAGGGGAGGGGTGACTTGTTGGGAGGGGAGGCCTCATTATTGCTGGGTGTTGGTGAAAGTTCCATCTTCACACTCAGCCTTTTCTGATACTGAAGGGTAAAGGGAGGAGCACTTTTTTAACGTTTATTTATTTTTGAGACAGAGAGAGACAGATCATGAACAGGGGAGGGGCAGAGAGAGAGGGAGACACAGAATCGGAAGCAGGCCCCAGGCTCTGAGCCATCAGCACAGAGCCCGACGCGGGGCTCGAACTCACAGACCGCGAGATCGTGACCTGAGCTGAAGTCGGACGCTTAACCGACTGAGCCACCCAGGCGCCCCGGAGGAGCACTTTTTATGGTTGGTGGGAACACATCCAGAATCCCCATGTGGCCTGCACTGACACTATAGAGGGGCCTCAATACCACCAGCAGGGATAAAAAAAAAAAAATCCCAACTTCCCATTCAGTCTTCTCTAATACAACCCCTCTGGAAGTGAGGGGTGGTGCCACATTACAGTTGGGAGTGGGACTCTAGGCTCCCCATTCCCGAGGTATTGCTGACAGGAGTAGAGAGAGACCATGGTTTTGTTCCATGTTGTTTGGTAGGGTAGGGAAGTATTGTCTATTTCTCTCTTGGTAGGTGGCCCCTTTCTTGGGGCATGAGCTAGAGAAGCAGCTTGTGGGGGGCTTTTTGTGTGTGTATTCCTGTTGGCCTTTCTTAGTTTCCAGCTTCTCTAGCACCCAGTCTAGGGTATAGGAGACCAAAAGAGAAAACCCAGGTGTATCATCACTATATCATCCTGTGATCCCAAAGTCCCAAGCCAGTAAGACTTCAGAGTCATTTTGGTTTATTTTATGTATAATGTCCAGGGTTTTTGTGGTTTTGTTTTGTTTTGTTTTTTAGCTGATCTTTGTAGAGGAGTAAGATGTGTATTTATTCCCTTTTTATCCAGAACCAAAAGTCAGTATTATCTTTCTATCTAGGTACAACATTTATTTCCCCATTTCTTAAAACTTTACTTTTTTCAGTTTTCTTAATATAGGGTGTGCTTATTTCTTATTAAGTTTATTATACTTTTGTTGCCATTATGAATGGGATTCTTTCCTTCTTACATTTTAAAATTGGTTAAGACTGTCTGGGTGGTTCAGTAGGTTAAGCATCCGACTTTGGCTCACGGCATGATCTTGCAGTTCATGAGTTCAAGCCACGCATGGGGCTCTGTGCTGACAGCTCAGAGCCTGGAACCTGCTTTGGATTCTGTGTCTCCCTCTCTCTCTGCCCCTCCCCTGCTTGTATTCTGTCTCTCTCTCTCAAAAATAAACAAAACACTAAAAAAAAAACTGGTTAACATTGTTCATTTTTGCAAAGAAAAGAGTTAATACAGTAGGTCTGCTTGCTCAGTCTTTGCATGTCTCTTGGGGAGCCTAGAACCCTGTTAACCGTTGGCCAACCACTAAGAATATGGCCTTCAGAATGCTCTTTATGTTCCTGATAATGTTCTGTATGCCTAGAATAATGGATGATGCTGTACCACTTTATCAGGATTGCTTCGCACAAACACCAAGATTGATGATGTACCTCATTTCACTGCTGGGGTCCCGAGTATCAGTTATCATGGATGGTCATGTAGCCAAAACAGTTGCCTATGTGACCAACCTGTGATAAGAGCTTCAGACCCCTGGACCAGAGTGAGCTTCCTTGGGCAGACATTTCACATATCCTTCCAGTTTGCTGCTAGAAAGAGTGTATCCTGTGCAGTCCCAGGAGGGGAAAGACTTGGAAACCTATGTCTGATTTCTCTGGACTTCACCCAAGGCATATTTTTGTTCTGCTGCTCTTACTTGATATCTTTTGCTGTAATAAAGCCTTAGCTGTGAGAATAGCCTGCAAGTAAGTCTTGAGAATCATTCTAGTAAAACACCTGACCTGAGAATGATCATGGGACTCCTAAAACTTAAAAAAAAAATAGGCTAACCTTGTATCCAGCCACATTGATATTAAACTTTTATCAGAGCTACTAGTTAACCAGCTGATTTTCTTCAATATTCTATATCCTACATCACATTGTCTGCAGAAAATGTGTAATATTTTCCTTTCCCTCTTTATTTATAGGCATTAATTAATCTAGTAGGCCCTCTAGTACAGTGCTATCAATATACTTACGTTTCTACTTTTAATGGGAAAGCTCCCAGGAGTTCCCAGTGTTCCACATTATGATGTCTGCTATAATTTTCCAATAAACATTTTCATATTAAATTTTCTTCTGCTTCTAGTTCACTAAGCGTATTTGGCAGTAATGAGTGTTAAACTTCATTAATATTTTTTACATTTACTGAGATAATCATATACACTTTTCTTTTTCTATGAGAGAGAGGGAGAGAGAGAACACCAGGAGGGGGGAGGGACAGAAGGGGAGAGAGAGGGGAGTGGGTGGAGAATCTTAAGCAGGCTCCACATTCAGCATGGAGCATGATATAGGGCTTGATCCCATGATCCCGGGATCATGATGTGAGCTGAAATCAAGTCTGGCACTCAACCAACTGAGCCACCCAGGTACCTCTAAAATTTTCTTCTTCTTTTTTTTTTTTAATTTTCTTTTTAACGTTTATTTATTTTTGAGACACAGAGAGACAGAGCATGAACAGGGGAGGGGCAGAGAGAGAGGGAGAAACAGAATCTGAAACAGTCTCCAGGCTCTGAGCTGTCAGCACAGAGCCCGACGCGGGGCTCGAACTCAGGGACCGTGAGATCATGACCTGAGCTGAAGTCAGATGCTTAACCGACTGAGCCACCCAGGCGCCCCTAAAATTTTCTTCTTTAATGAAGCAATCTGGCATCTCTTTTAGATATTTGACTACCCTTTATTTCCTCTCTGGTTATTCAAGCTTTCTGATTTTAAGATTTTTTTAAAAATTAAAACATTTTAAAAATATTTTTGGGAAAGAGAGACAGAGAGCAAGCATGGGAGGGGCAGAGAGAGGGAGACACAGAATCCAAAACAGGCTCCAGGTTCTAAGCTGTCAGCACAGTGTCCAACATAGGGCTCAAACCCACGAATTGTGAAATCATGACCTGAGCTAGAGTAGGACGCCTAACCAAATGAGTCACCCAGGTGCCCCTAACATTTTATTTTCAAGTAATGTCTACACCCAATGTGGGGCTCAAACTCACAACCCTGAGACCAAGAGTCGCATGTCCCACCAGCTGAGCCAGCCAGGGGCCCCCAAAAGCTTTCTGATTCTTCTTGATCCAAGTTTGGGGATTTTCATTTTTCTAAGAATATCATCCAGTGTCTACTTTTTTCTTTATTTCATTAAAAAATTTTAACTTTAAATTAAATGAAATGCAAAGAACTGGTAATATTAAACATGATTTTTCAAAAGAGATCTTTTTATGTGGACATACTAAATTTAAGTGATATTGTTAATATGAATAATGTTGTGGTCTTTGTCACTTAACATGAAAAAAGTATCTGCCCAATCTATGCCTCATCTTATAACCAGGCTTTCCCTTCAATTATGAAATATATATCGCATAGAACTCTTTTTGAGGTACTGCATTAAATGTGATTCTTATACACTTGGTTGCAATGTTGTTGTTTTTTTTTTAATGTTTATTCATTTTTGAGACAGAGAGACAGAGTGTGAGTGGAGGAGGGGCAGAGAGAGAGGGAGACACAGAATTTGAAGCAGGCTCAAGGCTCTGAGCTGACAGCACAGAGCCGGATGTGGGGCTTGAACTTACAAACGGTGAGATATGACCTGAGCCGAAGTTGGACACTTAAGTGACTGATCCACCCAGGCACCCCAAGCAGTTTCTTTCTAATATACTCTGTCAATAAATTTGGCACCCATCTGTGCAGACATTGCTAGGCTTTGCTTTTTAGCTGTTAAGCCAGACTAGTTTTGTGTAGATATTTTCACCAAATGGTAATGATGTTTCCCATCCAAAGTGCTCTTCCAAAACCTCACCACTCCCCCATTAAGAGGTGGAGTTATGTTCTTTCCCCTTGAACTTGGGTGGGTCTTGTGATTGCTTCAATTAATAGAGTATAATGGAAGTAAATGCTATGTGACTTAAGGCTCGGTCATAAAATGTAGTTTTTACTCAGCTCTTTCTTAGGAGGCCCACTGTTAGAAATAGCTACTATACTATGAAAAAGCCCAGGCCACATGAAGAGGTCTAACAGGAAGAACTAAGGGCCTTGGTCCTCGGCCTTGGCTGAGCTGCCACCCAACAGCCTGTACCAACTTGACTGCAGCATGTGTGAGCCACCTTGGAAACAAAACTGCTAGCTTTCAGTAGAACTGTCCCAGGTGATCCCATGTGGGGCAGAGACTAACCTTCCTTGCCTGAGTCCTGACCAGGCTGAAAATTTGTAAGCACAATAAATGACTTTTTTATTTTATTAAATAAATTTTTTATGTTTATTTTTGAGAGAGCAAGAGAGACAGAGTGTGAGCAGGGAAGGGGCAGAGAGACAGGGAGACGCGGAATCTGAAGCAGGCTCCAGGCTCTGAGCTGTCAGCACAGAGCCTGACGCGGGACTTGAACTCACAAACCGTGAGATCATGACCTGAGCCGAAGTCAGCCACTTAACCAACTGAGCCATCCAGGTGCCCCATGACTATTTTTTATTTTAAATCACTGTTTTATTATGTAGCAACTGATAACATACAAAGATAAATATGAAAACTAGTTAAGAGTGGGAAGCATATCGCTTCTGAATTTCTCTCTTCATTCATTTAAAAGCTTTCTTCTCATGGCTTCCACAAGACCACACTCTCCTGTTTTCTTCACCTTTGTCCCTTTGGTGGCTTGTCATTCTTTATGACCTGTAAATACTAATGTTCCCAAATGCTCAATCCTGGGCCCTGTCCTTTTACCTCTGCCCTTTTCTCTAGCTATACTTTCTCCCTAGTAGATCTCATGCAGACTTGTACACTGATGACTTCAAAATCTATGTGTTTGTATCGATAGCATTCCTCTAAATTCCTGACTGGTATTGTTGAACTGGTCACTTTGTATCTCCATTTGAATGTTTAGCAACATTCTCTGCCTTAATGTGTTCAAAGCAGAATTATTAATCCCACATCCCCTGACCTATTTCTCCCCCAGTCTCCATAAGTCTCCACCAGTCTCCGTCAGTCATCAGTTGCTGAGGTAAAAAATTTAGGATTTATCTGTTTTTCTCTCACTTCCTGCATCCAAACCATCAGCAATATTAACAGACAATATAATACTCCGCATCTTTCATTGTTCAGATATATTTATAAAAGCTCTTACATGAATATGCATATATATGGCTTTTGGCTTAATTGAAATGACTAGTATGACTCCGAACACATACTACTCTGGAACTTAACTTTTTTCAGTTGATATCCCTGTGTCAGTAAATATATATTCAACTCTATTTTTTTCTCCCAATTTCTTAATGGATCTCTAAATATATACAAACATCTGTAGTTTTATATATACACAGGATCACAATATATTTACTGGGATGTGGTGGTAATTTTCTTTTTTTCCTATCATTTCCTCCTTCCTTCATTTCTCCTAACTCTCAAATCAAGATAACTAGAGGCACTTGGGTGGCTCAGCCAGTTAAGTGTCCCACTCTTGATCTCAGTTCAGGTTATGATCTCACAGTTTATGGGATCGAGCCCCATGACAGGCTCTGTGCTGTCAGTATAGAGCCTCCTTGGGATTCTCTCTCTCTGCCCCTCCACCATTTGTGTGTGCATACTCTCTCTCAATAAATAAATAAACTTTAAAATAATGTCCAAAAAAAGATAACTAGACAGCGTATATCCACTTGTATCTTTCTCTGCATGAAAAAAAAATTTTTTTTAATGCATGTATATAGAAGTTTAAGCATCTTAAGCTTTTCCCATTCAACAAATCCCAAAACCTCATGGAAACTCCTCTAGAACATCTAGTATAGCAAAAATTCATTCCTTTATTTTATTAAAAATTTTTTTTTCAATGTTTATTTATTTTTGAGAGACAGAGCATGAGCAGGGGAGGGGCAGAGAGGGAGACACAGAATCCGAAGCAGGCTCCAGGCTCTGAGCTGTCAGCACAGAGCCCGACACGGGGCTCAAACTCACAAACCGCAAAATCATGACCTGAGCCGAAGTTGGATGCTCAACCGACTGAGCCACCCAGGTGCCCCTAAGAAAATTCATTCTTTATTATTTTTTGATTTATTTTTTATTTTTTAAAATTTACATCCAAATTAGTTGGTATATAGTGAAGCAATGATTTCAGTAGATTCCTTAATGCCCCTCACCCATTTAGTCCATCCCCCCTCCCACAACCCCTCCAGTAACCCTCTGTTTGTTCTCCATATTTATGAGTCTCTTCTGTTTTGTCCCCCTCCCTATTATTTTTGTTTCCCTTCCCTTATGTTCATCTGTTTTGTCTCTTAAAGTCCTCATATGAATGAAGTCATATGATTTTTGCCTTTCTCTGACTAATTTCACTTAGCATAATACCCTCCAGTTCCATCCACGTAGTTGCAAATGGCAAGATTTCATTCTTTTTGATTGCTGAGTAATACTCCATTGCATGCATATATATATATATATATATATATATATATATATATATATATATATATATATCACATCTTCTTTATCCATTCATCCATCGATGGACATTTGGGCTCTTTCCATACTTTGGGTATTGTTGATAGCACTGCTATAAACATGGGGGTGCATGTGTCCCTTTGAAACAGCACATCTGTATCCCTTGGATGAATGCCTAGTAGTGCAATTGCTGGGTCGTAGGGTAGTTCTATTTTTAGTTTTTTGAGGAACCTCCATACTGTTTTTCAGAGTGGCTGCACCAGCTTGCATTCCAAAAATTCATTCTTTTAAATGACAGCATTAACATTCCTTGGTATGAATATTACAAAATGTATTCTTCCATTCCATCGTTTAGGAGCATTCTCTTTATTTCCCCCAATATAAGTAACAATACAATTAATATCTTTGTACATTTATTCTTTGTACAAGTATTTTTATTTCTATATACTAGAATTTCAGAAATAGAATTTGCCGAGTCAAAGGATACACACAAATTTTTATTAAATAGTAAGTAGATGGGGCACCTGGGTGGCTCAGTCAGTTAAGCGTTCGACTCCTTGTCTCAGCTCAGGTCACGATCTCATGGTTTATGAGTTCGAGCCCCACGTCGGGCTCCACACTGGCAGTGCAGAGCCTGCTATAGATTCTTTCTCTCCCAATCTCCCAATCTCTCTCTGCCCCTCCCCCTCTCACTCTCTCTCTCTCCCAAAAATAAGCTTAAAAAAAATTAAAAAAAAAATAGTAAGTAGATACAATTATTAATCAAGCAGAGGGTAGACAAAATAACAGTAAAACAACTATGTACTTACAACCTAGTTTAAGAAATAGAGCTTTAGTGATTCTCTGAAACCTCCTGGATGCTTCCATATGATTCCTTTTCCCCCTATAGAAAAAAAAAAAGGACCTGAATTCTTTTACTTCTCCCTTCAGTTTTTTTCCCTTTGAGTTTTGACATGTTTTTTTAAAAAATGTTTATTTATTTACTCTTGGGGGGAGGGGCAGAGAGAGAAAGAGAATCTCAAGGAGGTTCCACACTGTCAGTGAAGAGTCTGATGTGGGGCTCCATCTTATGAACCATGAGATCATGACCTGAGCCAAAATCAAGCTTCAGATGCTTAACTGACTGAGCTACCAAGGCACCCCTGAATTTTCTTGTTTAAATCCCTGCATAATCTGTTAATTTTGACTTGTAAAACTTCATATAAATAGAAAAAAAATTATATATCCTTTTATGTCTTTTTTTTCCTGCTTATTATGTTTATTTTTTATTTTTTAACATTTATTTTTATTATTATTTTTTGAGATACAGACCATGAGCAGGGGAGGGGTACAGAGAGAGAGACACACACAGAATCCAAGCAGGCTCCAAGCTGTCAGCACACAGCCCGATGTGGGACTTGAACCCATAAACCATGAGATCATGGCCTGAGCCAAAGTGGGACGCTTAACTGACAGAGCCACCCAGGCACCCCTGTTCCTGAGATTTAACCATTTTGATAGGTGTAGCTGGAAATTTCATCTTATTTTTTATTCTTTGGGGGGCGGGGGCAGAGCGAGAGGGATACAGAGGATTTGAAGCAGGCTCTGGGCTGAGAGTGGAAAGCTCAATGTGGGGCTTGAACTCATGAACTGTGAAATCATGACCTGAGCTGAACTTGGACACTTAACCAACTTAGCCACCCAGGAGCCCGTTTTCAAACGCTGTTTAATCATTCCTTACATAAATACACTACAGTTGATGGGACATTTGCCAATACTGCTAAGAACATTTCCAAACATGGCCTTTGTGGTACACGTGCAAGTTTCTCTAGTTTGCATATCTAAGAGTGTAGTTGTTGGGCTGTAGGGTATGCCCATACTCATCTTTACTAGGTAAAGTCAAATTGTTTTCCAAAGCTGTTATACTAATTAACACTCCCACTAACACTGCATCGTATCTGATTTCCCTAAAACATCTTTTCAATGTTTCTTAGCTATTAATTTGTCCTCTTTGGTGATATTTGCCAATTTAAAAAATTGTTTTTTTTCCCCTGATTTGCACGAGTTTGTTATATATTCTAGATCAGTGCTGTCCAACAGAAATAAAATGCAAGTCAAAATGTAATTTCAAATGTTCTAGAAGCCTCATTTAAAATAGTGATAAGGGGCGCCTGGGTGGCGCAGTCGGTTAAGCGTCCGACTTCAGCCAGGTCACGATCTCGAGGTCCGGGAGTTCGAGCCCCGCGTCAGACTCTGGGCTGATGCCTCAGAGCCTGGAGCCTGTTTCCGATTCTGTGTCTCCCTCTCTCTCTGCCCCTTCCCCCGTTCATGCTCTGTCTCTCTCTGTCCCAAAAATAAAAAATAAAAAAAAAAAAAAGTTAAAAAAAAAAATTAAAAAAAAAATAAAAGTGATAAGAAACAGGCCAAATTATTTTTTATATTTTTTACTTAATACAATATACTTACCAAGATATTATCATTTCAACAAGTAATACATGCATATATATATATATATATATATATATATATATTTTTTTTTTTTTTTTGTACTAACTCTTTGCAATCTGGTGTCTTTTTCATACTTACACACATCTTAATTTGGCCTAGTTACATTTTAAGTACGTGCCAGTTGTATGTGGTTAGTACCACTATACTGGGGTGTAGATACTTTTGTTGTTGTTATGTGTGTTGCAGGTCTTTCTGTCCAGTTTATGATTTTTCCTTTCACTTTTTGTCTTTTGACGACAAAGTTTCAAAGGAGCTGAGTTTTGACCCCTTTGGTTTGCACTTTGAATTTTAAGAACATTTTTTCTATCACATGGGCATGTACTAAAGATGATGTATCATTCTATATTTTATTCTAAATCTTTCCATGTTTTGCCTTTCATATTGAAGTCTTTAATCCATCTGGAATTGACTTTTGGGTTAAATATGAAATAAGGATCCATTTTTACTTGCTCTCCAGATGGATAACCAGTAAGATAACCTAGCTCTCATATTTTGATGTTGGTTTTGTTTTTGTAAATGGTATGTTTTATTTGCTTGTGCTTTCTAACTGCTGGATTATGGAAATGCAGTTGACTTTTTTTTTTTTTAATCTGAAAAACTTGAAGAAATGTCTTTAGTTCTAAGTATTATTCTGTAAATGATTTGGGGTTCTCTAAATAGACAATCATACCACCTGTAAATAACAACTGTCCTTTTCACTTCTTACGTGTTTTATTTCTTGCATTGTTTTATTTTGCTGGCTAGGACTCAAGTACAATTTGAAAAGAAATGGTGATAGCAAAAAAAAAAAAAAAAGAAAAGAAAAGAAAAAAAGAAATGTGATAGCAAACATTTTGCTTTTTTTTTTTTTATTTAAAAAAAAAATTTTTTTTTTTCAACGTTTATTTATTTTTGGGACAGAGAGAGACAGAGCATGAACGGGGGAGGGGCAGAGAGAGAGGGAGACACAGAATCGGAAACAGGCTCCAGGCTCTGAGCCATCAGCCCAGAGCCTGACGCGGGGCTCGAACTCACGGACCGCGAGATCGTGACCTGGTTGAAGTCGGACGCTTAACTGACTGCGCCACCCAGGCGCCCCAACATTTTGCTTTTTAATTTCAAAAGAAATAAAAAATTATTTCACAATGATGTATCATGTTTGCTCTAGATCTTTATCAGGTTAAGGAAGTTTCATTCTATTCCTGGTTTGTTAAAGGTTTTTTTTTTTTTTCCTCTTTCTTTTCTTTTTTTAAAATTAAGAATGGTTACTGAAAGTTAACACTTTTGCCTGCATCTAAAAGTATTTGGTTGTACCATCTTGTATTAGCTTTCGATTGCTGATGTAACAAATTGCTACAAACTTAGAAGCATAAGACAACATAAATTTCTGCACACCAGGAATCCAGTATGGGTCTAACTGAACTAAAAACAGTATTGGCAGGTTGCATTCCATTCTGGAGGCTCTGGGAGAAAACCTATTTCCTGCTCATTTGGGTTATTGGCAGAATTCAGTTCCTAGAGGTTGTAGGACCACAGTCCCTATTTTCTTGCTGGCTGTAAAAATGAGTGAGGGTTATTTTCATCTTGCAGAGGCTGCCACATTCCTTGACTCATGGCCCTTTTCCTCCATTTTCAAAGCCAGCAACAGGCAGGTTAAGTCCTTGCCCTTTTTCATCTCTCTTTTGCCTTCCTCTTCCATTTTTAGGATTTATTATTAGACTGAGCCCAGATAATCCAAGATAACCTCCCCATCCCAAGGTGTGGAACTCAATCACATCCAAGTCCCTTTTGCTGCAAAAAGAAAAATACTCACAGGTTCTAGGGATGAGGAAGTGGACATCTTTGGGGAGCTATTATTCTGCCTATCACACCATCATAATTTGTCAGTATGGTGAATTGCTTTAAAAAGTTTGCAACATTGAACCCTTTCATTCCTGAAATATTCAACTTGATTATAGTTTTTATCTTTTTGATGAATCGCTGGATTTGCTTTAATATTTTGTTCAGGATTATTCCATCTTTGTTGAAGAATGAGAATAGCTTGTAACCTTTTCCTTTTTTGTCCTATCTTTGTCTGAGTCTGTCTGTCCTTCTACCCCTTCCTTTCTTTTTAGGGAAAATTGACTACTGATTAATCTTATTAAACATTTTTTAAAAAGTTTATTTATCTATTTTGAGAGAACGAGCGAGGGAGGGGCAGGGAAAGAGGGAGAGAGAGAATTCCAAGCAGGCTCCATGCTGAGTGTAGAGCCTGATGCAGGTGGATCCCAAGACTGTGAAATCATGACCGGAGCTGAAATCAAGAGCCAGCCACTTAACTGATGAGCCACCAAGGCACCCCAGACTACTGATTAATTTTTTCATAGTTTTAGGAACAGATAGGTTTTTCATTTCTCACTAAGTCAGTTTTGCTAATTTCTATTATCTTAGGAAGTTACCCGAGTTGATCTAAGTTTTCAGATTTATTGATATGAGATTGTTCATTTTTTGGGTCAATTTTATCATTGCAGTAGTTTCCACAGTTTTGTCCCTCTTCTCATTACTTGTATCTTCTACTTTTTCCCCAGTTTGTCAGAGTTTGGTTGAATTGTTCGTTCAGAAAGAACGAATTGTTGGCTTTGTGCATCTTCTCCATTGTATGCCTTTTCTTTCATTAATTTTGTACTCTCATCTTTATTTTTTCTTTACTTCTACTTTAGGTTTGACATGTAATTGTCAATTTTGTCTTTTCCTCCATAAGTATTTAAATTCCTAATTTCCCTTTAATTACTGCTTTAGCTATATCTATGATTTTGGTATTTCACTATTTTTTCCAGTTTTATTGAGAAATAATTGCTATAAATCACCATGTAAGTTTGAGGCATACAGTGTGATGGTCTGATTTTCATATATTGTGAAGTGATGACCACATTAGGCTCTGCTAAATGCATCTTCTCATCTAGATACAAAACAAAAAGAAAAAAATTTTTCCTAGTGAGGAAAATCCAGGATTTACATTTTATTGTTCTTTAGTTCCAATTATTTTGTAATTCCCATCATAGTTTTTTTTTTTTCTGACCAACAAGTTATTTGCAAGCATGTGTTTCAATATTCAAATGTATTTTTCTCCCCTTAGTGATTTCTGACTTAATTGCATGTTTGTTAGAGAATGTGGCTTATGCAACATCAGTCGTCTAAAATTTGTTGAGAATTACCACATGGACATACATGTGGTCAATCTTCATAAATATCTCACATGTGTGCATTAAAAAGATATGAATGCTCTATTAAGTGCAACATTTAATATGTATATTAATTCAGTCTCATTTTTTTTTTTTAAACTTTATATGAGCAGGGGAGGGGCAGAGAGGGAGGTAGAGAGAGAGAATCCTAAGCAGGCTCCGCACTGTCAGTGCAGAGCCACACGTGGGGCTCAAACTCACAAACCGTGAGATCATGACCTGAGCTGAAATCCAGAGTCAGACGTTTGACACAGCCACCCAGGTGCCCCTTAATCTCTTAGTTATGTTGCTCATATCTTCTGATTCTTGTAAGATCTATCCATTCATTATTTTGAGGTGTATTAAAATCTCCACTACAGTGGGAAATTTATACATTTTTCTCATAGTTCTGTGAAAGTTTGCTTTCAGTATTTTAAGGACCTGTAATTATGAACATACACGTTTAGAATTCTGAAGTCCTAGGGTCCTGAACTTACCATTATTTAGCAACCTTCATTTATTCTTAGTTTGTCTGATGTTACCGGTAAGCTTTCTACTGATATATTAGCCTGACATCTTTTTCCATCCTCCTACATTTTTCTATGTTCTTCGTTTTGAGAATGTTTCAAAAATAGCATATTGTTGGATTTTGTTTTCTTGTCTGTTTGCATTCTTTTTTTATTTTTTATTATTTAAAAAAATTTTTTTTAATGTTTATTTTTGAGAGAGAGAGACAGAGCGTGAGCGGGGGAGGGCCAGAGAGAGGGAGACACAGAATCGGAAGCAAGCTCCAGGCTCTGAGCTGGCAGCATAAGAGCCCAACGCGGGCTTGAACCACAAACTGTGAGAACATGACCTGAGCCGAAGTCTAACCGACTAAGCCACCCAGGCGCCCCTGCATTCTTTTTTTAAATTGGAGACTTTATTCGGCTTACATTTACTATAGTTACTGAAATATTTGCATTTATTTTTTACCATATTATTTGTGATTTCTATTTGTTTCACTATTTGTTTCTTTTTTCTATCATCATGATGCTTTTGTTGGATTTTTATTCTATTTTCTCCCTCTATTAATTTAGAAATTAAAACTCTTAGTTACCTGAGATATTTTAACTTGAATACTTAAAAGAATAAAGCTTAATCAATATTTTTATTGTCTTCCCAAACAATACAAGGACTTTGGAAAACTTTAAGTCTAATCATCATCCCACCCTTCCCACTTCAAAGTATGACTTTGTTGTCCAGGATATTAGTTCCATCTTGCCTTACTTCATTAACCACACACATTGTTAGTATTATTCCTTTATTGCATTTTTAATTTTAACCACTTACTTACCAATTTCTTTGCTTCTTGCATCAGGGAGTGTTTTCTGTTGGTGGTAAACTCCAGATTTTTTTGTCTGAAAATATCTTGAATCAGAGAGCCACATTCAAATCCTGGCTCTATCATTCCTTAAAAGTCATGTGACTCTAGGTAAGTACCTTAATCTCTAGGATCTTTGGTTTATTAATCTGTTAAAATGAGTTTAGTCCTTTGCTGGGAGAGACAAGGCTGGGAAGAAAGATGCAATACGTAGCTCCCAAGATCCAAGATGCCAACATCAAAACACAATAGAACAAACGCTCCATCAGTTCCCTGAGTGTTTGATACTCTTGTAGGGAAGACGAGATTAACACATATTAACACATAACTAATAATATTCCTGTGTACTTGACGGTTAAGTGTATGGTTCTTTCAAGTCAGCACTTTCAAGCCCAATGAAATGGTTGGCTCTCGGGGGCTTATGAAGGAGTCTTCACAAAAGACAGTGCTTACCTGGATGTTATTAGCTGGTCAACAATGTAGTCTTGACAGAAAAATCCAATGTGAACGCTTGAGGAGTTTCTAAAAGAAAAAGAGTAAAAAAAAAAAAAAAAAAAAAAGGTAAGGTTTTAAAAAAAAGTAGCAAAGTATTTATTACACACCTGGAACATACAGGCCAAACACTATAAAATATGAAAGACAATGACGCTTCTGCCTACAATGACAGGAGTTGGGAAGATAGACTTAGGTAATGGAAGTCAGTTAACAAAGAGATATGGAAGAGAAAAGACAACTACAGAGTATACTACTACTCCAGAGGAAGGTGCTCACTTGACATAAATAATGTATGTGATAGGACTCAGTATGGGTTGCGTATTGTTTCACAGATTCCTCTTGTGTGGAGATCTGCAGATTGAACATGATTGAAGAGCAATTGCAATTATACTCTTTTCTCTAAGGAATTCCAGAGCCAAAGGGTGTGATAGATTTGTGTAGAACAGTTAAAATAACCATTATTCTAAAGGATGCTACCTATCTTTTGTATACTGATTAAATCTAAAATAACTTTCAATTATGCCGAGCTTCGGGTATCTACATAAATTTATAAGGTAGCTAATTTTTTGGCGCATGGCTGTTAGTTTACATTCACCAAGTACTTTCTCAGACATTATCACATTTTATCCTCCCTAAATGCTAAGATGTTGGCTTTATATATTTCTATCCTACAGGGAAGTAAATACACATTTAAACCACTTGATCCAAGTGATCCAACCAGTATCTCATTACATTTTTAATTAATGGAAAGGAATCAATTTCAGTTGTAACAGAATAGTTTGTTGATCTATTAAAACTAAGCAGTAAATCACCATAAAAAAACAGTATGTAACAGCTTCTAAATGCCCAAGTCATGTTTCTACTCTAATGCTAGGATGGACCTGTATGCATTTATGATTTTTTTGGTTAATATACAATCATAGCAACAGCTAATTTTGGGTTCCCAGAGACCAAATAAAGAAAAAGACATTTTTGGAATCTGTAATACACACCATTCCTCTATTTAAGAGCACATGGTGGGGGGGGGGGGTGGAAAGAATAAATAGATAAGGATCATGTCAGCTGGGAACAGATTCAAGATAATATTTAAATAATCAAGGAAACTGAGTAAGTATCTCACAAACTGTTGTGATCTACATGAGTCTTGTACTGGCAAGCCTGAATTTTCAAACATTTGATCTTGATATAACCCAGCTTTGCGTATGTTATTCACGTATACTCCCAAACTGCCTCTCTGATACCATATTCAACCTTTCACATATCAGCAGATGACTACTAACCACAGGCTATGGCTGCCACAATAGGCCTGACTCTGCCAGGGTGAGAGTTTTTGTGGGAGCACATGGGTAGAGACACAACTGCCCACACTGCCCTGCTCCCACTCCCAATGTTGGCCTTGTTGCCACTGTCAACTCTGCCCCCTCTTGGCAAAGCAAGGAACTTCGAGGAGTCCTAGGACTGAAGGCCTGGGGCTTGCTGGTCTCTTCCAAATTGGCATCTCTTGAGCACAACCTGTCTCCTGAGAATCCTCACCCGGGGAAAAGATTCGGTGCGAGAAGAGCGGGATGGGAAGAGGCAAGAGTAAGTGGTTAGGAGTGGTTTCCCCATTCAGCTTCAGCCGTGGGTTCAAGGATGGGAATGACCATTTTCCTCTCTCTAGAGCTTTGGCCAGGTTCCTATGTGAGGCAGGAGAGCTTTGGCCTGGGCACATTGGAGGTTAAAAAAAAAAAAAAAAAAAAAAAAGTACCGTCCAGTGGCACTTTAGATACCTCACTGTCTTACTGTATTATTTCTGTGTGTGTCAGTTCTGTCTTGCCAGTATATTACCTTAAACATTTTGTTTACAAATACTAGTTTTGAAGAGGGAGCAACTGGTGCCTCTGCCATCCCCTCAACCACATTTTTCCCCCCAACTCTTTACCAGGTACCTGGAGCCGAACAGTGGACAATGTCCAACTTTTGGCCTTTTGTCTACCCCAAAGCAAGAGATGCCTGAGTCAACTTTGTTTCAAGGTCACTAAAGGCTACCCTGGGGTCCCCTGGGATGGGTCAACAGGAAGTAGTAATGGCAGGAGCAATTATGAAGGTTTTTATGGTTTTCAGCTCACCAGGGATAAATGCTTCTTAGGTTTCACCTTAAGACGTTTGACATTTTTCCTTCAAACACATTTGCAGAAGGCTTCATGTAACAAAACAGGAGACAGTCAATATATAATAATAATGCTAAAGACCAAATTATTCCACAGCTTTGATCAAGAGGCCAGGCCCAAGAATAAGTTCTGAAGATACATCCTCTTTGGATTTAAAATACGTGCACAAAAAACGCTGGTACAACAACAGATGAAGGCATTTAATAGTATTCAATCCTCCAACAATTGTGCATGAAAAGTAACCATGCCCAGTGTCACATACTGGAAAGTGGCAGGGCTGGTACACTTAACCACTGCCCTGAAATGTCTGATTAAGTGCTGACATTTACTGAAGGTTTAGAGCTTTACAAATATCCTCTCACTTAATCCTTAAAAACAGTGAAAGGACCTGTCCACATCAATATTCTCATCTCACAATGAGAAAAAACAACAACAACAACAACACAGAAATTATGTAACGTTCATGGTCTCTAGAGAAGTGGTCATGGGAGACTTGAATCTAGGGAATCAGATGGGCCCTGCACCTGGATCCTACGCCTAAAGGCAACAGAAAAAAAAAAAAAAAAAAAAAAAAAAGCCAAAATGACCCCCAAGTGAGAAACGATGAGAAAACGCTAATAGAGGGGCGCCTGGGTGGCGCAGTCGGTTGGGCGTCCGACTTCAGCCAGGTCACGATCTCGCGGTCCGGGAGTTCGAGCCCCGCGTCGGGCTCTGGGCTGATGGCTCAGAGCCTGGAGCCTGTTTCCGATTCTGTGTCTCCCTCTCTCTGCCCCTCCCCCGTTCATGCTCTGTCTCTCTCTGTCCCAAAAATAAATAAACGTTGAAAAAAAAAAATTTTTTTTAAAAAGAAAACGCTAATAGACACTGCCTGCATATGAATTTATACACGCAGGCACGGACACGTGCGTGCACACAGGATATAAAAAAGAGCTAATAAAGGATGTCAATTCACTTAGGTCACACTTCAGTAATTAGGACACATACCGTCTTGTTTTAGGCTGCTATAGCAGAATACCATGGACTGGGTGGCTACAAACAACCGAAATTTAAAAAAAAAATTTTTTTTTTCAACGTTTATTTATTTTGGGGACAGAGAGAGACAGAGCATGAACGGGGGAGGGGCAGAGAGAGAGGGAGCCACAGAATCGGAAACAGGCTCCAGGCTCTGAGCCATCAGCCTAGAGCCTGACGCGGGGCTCGAACTCACGGACCGCGAGATCGTGACCTGGCTGAAGTCAGACGCTTAACCGACTGCGCCACCCAGGCGCCCCAAAACAACCGAAATTTAGTGCTGACGCTTCTGCACGCTGGAAATCGGAGTGCAGGTGCCGGCATGGCTGAAGTCTGCTGGAGGAACTCTTCTGGGTGGTAGTCCTCCCTTTTCTCCTTGAGTCCTCCCTCACGTGGCACACAGCACAGCGAGAGAGCTCAATGGGGTCTCTTTTATAAGGGCACTAATTCCATTCAGGAGGGCTCCACCCTCATGACCTAATCACCTCAAAGGCCCCACCTCCTAATCCCTGAGAGGTTAGGGTTTTCAACGGTGTGGTCGTGGGGGGGGGGGGGGGGGGGAGGGAGGGGTGGCACGCGAACATTCCAGTCCACAACACAGACTTCCGTGCAGCCGTCTGCTGGTAAAATCTTACTCAAACTTATGGTGATCCTGTGAACTCCCAATTTCAAAATGATCAGTTGCCACGAACTCTTCAACGCCCCGAGCGTTTAGCTAAAGGCTTTGCGCATTCTTGTTTCTCCTTCCAAAAATAAGAACTAAAAACCCTGGCCCTTTCAAGTTGTCCCCTTTAAGCTCACCTTGTCATCTTTGCAGGAAAGTGATTAGCAGCCTTTAAAAAGGATGTTTGTTCCGAGGCCTAAGAAGCCGGCGGAAGGCTGGCGCGGTGGCCTGGCCGAGTTGGGGTGGGGGTGGGGGGCAGATGACCCAGAGGGAGGCGGGGAGGAGGAGGGGGCGTCCGGGGAGCTTGGTCTCCGGGCGAATCCCCGGCCTGGCTCCGTTTCCGTTCCTGCCGAGGGGCGAGATGAAGAGGCAAGGGGGAGAGAGCGCGAGCAGGAGAAATAAAGGAGAGAAGGGAGACAGGCTCGGGAGGAGCGGCGACCGCGGTACCTCAGAGTCCCGGGACCCGGGGGAGGGGCCGTCGTCGGCGCGGCCGCGGACGTCGGTGCTACGGGCGGCGGGGCAGGAAGGTTAGAGTCCCCGCGGGCTCGGGCCGTTCCCCCGACGTCGCCTGCCAACAGCCTGGGGCCGGGCCGGGTCACGCCTCAGCCCCCCGCCGCCTCGGCGGGCCTGACGGAGAGGTCGCCGCGGCGTCTTCACTTGGGGTCCCGGGCGGCTCCACGGCGCTCGGGCCCGGAGCTTATTGTTCCGGGAAGCCGCGGGCAGACTCGGGCCGGCCGACCCGCCCCCGCCTGGGGGTCGCCCGGCAGCTGCGGGAGCGCCGACTGGCGGCGGACGCGCGGCCCGTGCGTGTCCCTTTAAGGGGCCGGGCCTGTGCGGCGGAGGGGCTGGCGGGGTGCGCGTCGCTCCCCGTGTGAGTGTGTGGGGGAGAGAGCGGCGGGCGGGCGGGCGGGCGGGCGCCGGAGGGAGGGAGGGAACGAGCGAGCAAGCGACGCGGGCCGCCCCTGCCGCCGCCGCCGCGGTCGGACCAGCGGCCTCCTCCCCTCCCCTCCCCTCCCGCGCGTCGCCCTGCCGCGGGGAGGGGGCTCGCGTCGCCGCCTCCAGCCGCTCCCGATGAAGCAGCTGCCGCCGCAGCCGCCTCCGAAGATGGGGGATTTCTACGACCCCGAGCACCCGACCCCTGAGTAAGTATCAGCTCCGCGGTCTCCCGCCGCCTCGGCCCGAACCGAGGGCGGCGCGTCCTGACGGGCGGCGGCGCGGGCCGGCGCGAGGAGTAACGGGCCCGCGGTGTACTCGCGCGGGCGGCGTGGGGAGCAGGCCCGCGCCGCCGCCTCGCCCGGGCCTCCGCGGGTCGGCGGTTGGGCCCGGCGTTGGCGCGGCCGGTCGCGTCGCAGCGGCGGTTGGGCCGGGCTGGTGGGGGAGGGGCGGCCACGGCCTCCGCCGCCGCCGCGTCCTCACCAACCCGGCCGGCCCGTGGCTCGGCGGTCTCCTCCGGCTTCCCGCGAACCCCTCAGGCCGCGCCGCAGGCGCAGAGACCGAGGCGGAGGAGCTGCCGGTGTCGGAGTCAGCGAGAGGGCACCGGCGAGGGTAGGCCGCGAATCCCCGGGCTCGGGTGGAAGCTCGGCCCGTCGCCCGGCCTGTCGCCCGGCCTCCCGGAGACGGCGGCTCGGACCGGAAGGGCCTAGCGTGCGTCGCTCGGCCGGGGTCCGTGGAGGGTCCGCGCTGCACTCTCGGGTTGTTTTTTCCCCCCCCCCCGCTCCTGGAACTCGATCCCGGCCTCGCAGTGCTTCCGGCTTCAGCTTCTGCACCTTTGGCACTTGGGTTTTGTAATGGTGGCGAGGTTTGTGTGGCCCCGATGTTGAGGTGACACCGGGTTTGTTTTTCCGCCTGAAAATGAAAGCCTTCGGAGGGGCATACGTTCTCTTCCAGATTGTGGGATTTGCACACTTTGGTACACTACTTCCTTGGTAACAGGAACCTTTTACCCTAAATGGATGACTTTCTACCGCTCATAAAGACTTAAAAACTGAGGATCGTGTGAGGATTCTCTAAAGAGACAGCGTTCCAGAAAACTGAAATAGTTTTGCCCGGCCGTATTTTTTCAGACTTGGGCAATTTTTTTTTTTTTTTTTTTTTTAACACATTTCTGTGGAGGGCTGTAGCTGCTACTGTATCCAATACCTCCCGAGAGCTTCCACTCCAGAGCCTGGCTTCACTTCTTTCCCTCCGCCCTCACAAGACTATTGTTTTAAAAAGCTATTCTTAAACTCCATTTGCTGGTGTTGGTCGGAGTCTACCTAGAGATATGAACGTACGACTCTTCGCAAACTTAACGGTTGGTAGGGGTTTCGGTTGAAACTGTCACTTTTGTGAGCAGAATGATTCCAAGAGATTTGCTCTTTTGACACATTTTACCTTAGCTCTGCTATGGCTTTTTTTTTTTTTTTTAACTCTTTGCCCGAAGCTTTGCAACTTGGTCCAGTCATGTCTGGATCTTACTTTTAGATTTAGTCGCAACACAGAAGGATTCTGTTGGGGTGTTGATGGTTTCTGCACCGAAAGAGAAGTACTTACGCTACCTTTCTAAACAAACCCAACTCTTAACTTAGAACAGTAAGTTGTCCCTACACGGCTTTATCCTTTCATGGGTTCCTTGCTTTTAGGTTAACATTACCTTGATTAGGTTTGTTTTGATTTACTGCACAATCCTCAGTCCAGTGACAAAGCTCATGTTATATAGGCTTTGGGTGTGAGACTCAGAAAACCTCAAACAACTCTGTATCATGATCCGATAAACACTTATTGAACGGTTGTACAAAATAACATGCTATCCCTTGATCCGACTAAATGCCTGCTTACAGTTTTTACTTGGTTGTGTGGTGAAGTTCAGAGGCTTTAAGGATGACATCCTTCCACTTTTTTGGGGAAAACATTTTTCGTGTTGTGTGGCAAAATGGACTCAGAAGTGCATCTTTGGTGGACCTAAGTGGGAAAGAATCAAGAATGTTTATTGTTTTACACAAGGTCTTGAGAGTTTTTATTTTCACTTCTTTTCTGTTGTTACTGCTTTGGATTTCTAAGTGACTGAGTTCCAAAGGGGTGTGTGTGTGTGTGTGTGTGTGTGTGTGTGTGTGTGTGTGTGTGTGTGTGTGTATAACCTGCATGGAGTATATGAAGAATTATAAAATGTTTTCTGTTATAACGTAAGAGCTAGAGGGGATCTTCGTCGGCACCCTGGACAATGTCACTTGTCTTTCAGGTGCAGAAACTGAAGCCTAGAGCGTGAAGTGACAGGAAACCCTGTTGAGGTAGCATGTATACGCTGCCAGTCAGTCATGATACTCCTGGATAGACCAGAGCAGTACAGCGTAGGGGTAAAGAACTCGGATTTCAGAATCAGACCTACCTGGGCGTGTACACTCGTTGAACCTTGGGCAAGTGACTCCATGTCTCTAAGCTTGGGTTTTCCCATCTTTGCAGTCAAATGCTCTGCCCCCGAGCTCTACCCCCAAGGTTTTCCCATCTTTGAAATCAGGATCCTGACGGTAGCGACCTCATAGGGCTTTTGGGAGGATTGAATGAAAATTATGTGTGAAGAGCCCTTGGCACAGAGCGTGGCCTCTGTAAATGCTTCTCTCTCTCTGGGGTTATCAGGGAAAAGTTAAAAGAGGTAGGATTGTAAGTCAAGCTTGAAAACATGAGGTGGGCTTGAGGGGGTGACATGACCAAGTGTCCCTTTTAGACTTTAGGTAGTTTGAAATGGTTCTTTGACACGGGAAGAAATTGAGGCACAAAATGTGAATTTAGTTTGATTGAAGAAACAGTTGGAGCCTGATGTTCTGTGTTTGTCTTGTACTCAGTCTTTAATCAGGCACAGCTGGGAGACCTGGCTTTTTTCCTGTGGCACATAGGATTGTATTTCAGGTGAAAATGGCTGTAATCACCTGAGTATCTGTGCGCTAGGTGTTTGCTATCGGGGCCAGGTGTTGAGGACGCTGCAAATTAGATCCAGTTAAAGTCTTCAAGGAACTTCTCTAATGAGAGAGACAGGCAAGTACTTAACAACGATAGAAGTGCTGTTCTTTGAATTTTTTTTTTATTTTTTTTCAACGTTTTTTATTTATTTTTGGGACAGAGAGAGACAGAGCATGAACGGGGGAGGGGCAGAGAGAGAGGGAGACACAGAATCGGAAACAGGCTCCAGGCTCTGAGCCATCAGCCTAGAGCCCGACGCGGGGCTCGAACCCACGGACCGCGAGATCGTGACCTGGCTGAAGTCGGATGCTTAACCGACTGCGCCACCCAGGCGCCCCAGAAGTGCTGTTCTTTGAACATATGCGTATTTTGTACCAGACACAGGCACGCTAGGGGTGGGTGGTATACAAAACACGCAAAATTTTGGCCTTATGGGCACCCCTCCTAGTGAGGGGTGCTAATGAATAATATAGAATGTTCAAAGGTAAGTGCTTTGAAAAATGGAGCAGGGTAAGGAGGATCCAGAATTTCGGGGGAAGATGTTATAGTTTAAAATGAGGTAGACTGGGTGAACCTTCTTGAGAATGATATTTAGGCAAAGATTTAAAGGGACAGGGATTAGCTGTGTTAATATCTGGGGAAATAGTTCCAAGATTCCAAGCAGAGGAAATAGTTCCAAGGTGCTGAGGCAGACCTAGTGAGTTCTGCCTGGTGTGGCTAGAATGGAGTGGACAAAAAGAGTGATATAACTTGGGTTAGGGTGGGGCGTAGATCTCACCGTGCTTCGTAGAGCCATTATGAGGACTTTGCCCAGAGTTTTCAATAGAGGAATGACATAGTCTGTTTTCAGCTTCAGGCAGGGGGGAGCAGCAAAGCAAGGAGACTTGAAGGTAGCAATCTGGGAGAAAGATGCTGGTGACTTGTAAAGTGGTAATAGGACATGGTGAGAAATGACTGGATTCAGGATACACATTGAAGATCAAACCAATATGGTTTGTTAATAGATCAGATGTGGCAGATGAGAGAGGAGCCAAGGATGATTCCCAGGTTTTTTGGTCTGAGCAGTTAGAAAGATGGGATTTGCGATCAACCAAGGTAGATATGACTTCGTGACCAGAGCAAGTTTGGGAAATAGATTAGGAATTCAGTTTTAGACATGGTAACTTTGGGATGCCTGTTAAACATTTGGGTTGAGTTGATAACCAGGTCAGACCCTGGAGACTAGAGATGTATTTTGTGGTCATTAACTTAGAACCACAGCATTGGAAGAGATCACCAAGGGGGCCAGTGTAGAAGGAGACAAGAACCTGGGAGTGATCCCTTTAAATTGCAGTATTAAGAAGCTTTTGTTATATAGTGTGCCTTACATGGAAGGCATCCATAAACTTAGGGAGGGAAATTACCTCTTTACTACCTCTAACTAGGAGTTAGCACTTTTTTAAATTACCGATGTAAACAGCAAACTACAGTACTATTAGCAGTACTTGTGATTTTACTACTAGACAGGTCACAGATATTTTAATAATATGCTGTGGTTATTGTTGATGTCTCAAAATACTGTTGATGTTTATCATTACATCCAAGTTATAGTAGAGATCTACCACTACTACATTGTTAAGAAGTATATATATTACTGTATCACACATTGGGGGTTTTTGTCCTCCATGTAATTGGTTTCATTTATAATATATATTTTATTTTATGCATTTAAAAATATTAAACTGAGAAGAAATCTACAGGCTTCATCAGACTGCTAAAATGGTCCAAAGAACAAAAAAAAGTTAAACTTTGGGCTCTGGGGCCAATGGTTCCTGGTTTTAGAATTTCACCTCTTAATAGCTTTATGAACCTGAGCAAGTTTCATAATTACTCTCTGCTTTGGAGTCATTATTTACAAAGTGGGGATCATAGTAGTATTTTCTGTGAAAGGTTTTATGAGGACTTAAAGATAAGGACAGTGTTAGATCTTTTATGATTAGCATTGAATGCATCTAGGAAGAAGAGTACAAGGCACCACGATAGGAAAAGCATGGTGAATTTAGCCAAAGTTTATTAACTGGGAAAAAATATTTCTACGTGTTCTAATAAAATACAAAGCAGTGAGATTATTCAAATGCTCATAAAATCCTTGTAATTCACCCTAGAGTGGGAATAGAGATACCTCAGGAAGCTGTGTAAGAGAAATATTTCTGGGAAGATTTCCTGGTTAGAAAGCCTGATGAACTATCCTAGTGCTTAGAACAGAGTATATACCTCTCCAGTATTCATGTTCCTCTTTGCTCTTTTTAAGATTTCAGGCGGACCATTCTTCTGACACATTATGTCTTTAGAAAGGTATCAAGCAACTGTTGATACAGTTGTGTTTTGCTAAGAAATGTTCAAACTGCCAAGACCTCCTTCATACATATAACATTATCAGCCAATCATACTTTTGTAGTTTCCTCAGTGGGAGTTTGATATACCCAAATCTTTTTTGCCATTTTTTTTTATTGTCCTAATTGATTCCCTTTTAAAAATAGAAATGTATTATAATTTAGTCTTTAACAGATACGTATAATTTTTCTTGACTTGATAATCTGTGTTTTTCTGTGAGTGTTGTCAGTTTTTGAAGAGAAGCTAGAATAGTCATATGCTGGATGACAAAGGATGACTAGCCGGGGTTACAGAATCAAAAGTTGACGTTCATTTCTGTTAATTCTTCCAGAGTACTGTAGAGTACTTTATTTTGTAATGCACTAAGAGATATTATTATAAGGCCCTGTGAGACCATTCGTATTAGAAACTGAACCATTACATCTGGAGGCACCAAACATCACGTTTAGAATCCTTCCTTTCTATTTGAGAGAAATCTACTTTGGAGTGGGGGAGGCATTTTATTCTGAAAAAATTTCAAACTTACAGAGAAGTTGTAAGAATAGTATAATGAATTTCCATATGCTGTTCATCCACATTAACCGGTAATTAAAGTTTGTCCTATTGATGTATCTTTCTATATAAAAAAATAAATATACATGTGTTTATTTTTGTCTGAATCAAGTTGGAAACATCAAGACCTTTCACCCCTAAATATCTTCATTACCTTAGAAGAAGCTTTCTCTCAGATAACCAATGTACAGTAATCAAATTCAGGCAATTTAATATTTGTACCTATACTGTTAACTGATAAAATGTTTGTATTTAAATTTTGTCAGTTGTCTCAATAGTGTCCTCTCTTTTCAGTGTAGGATTACAAATTTCTTTTAATTGTGATGCCTCTCAGTCTTTAATCTCTGAGGAGAGAGCTTTAAATTCAAGCTTTGGAGGTACTCTATTATTGTCTTTGTACTTACCACAATTGTGATATTTCAAGAACAATAACAGTGTCTGGTAGTAGGTTTTAAATAGTTTATTTATTTATTTATTTTTAACTACCAAAACAATGGATGCTTATTGCAATAGGGTAAGATAATGCAGATGTTTATAGAAGAAAAAGTAAAAACCCACCCTTAGCATTTCGTCCCTGCTCCATCTCTCCAAATTCCACGTCCAGGAGGGTAACCAGTACTAACAATGTAGGGTATACCTTTCCAGACCTTTTCCTTTTGTTTTTTTGTTGTTACTTAAGTGGAGTCCTACTACATATATCATTCTGTCTTTTTTCTACATACTGTATTCTCTGCATATTTGCATTTACAGGTAAGATATACTTACCTTTTTTAACAGGCAATATTGAGTTGCTTTATTTTCTTAAGGTGTCTGGTTGTCATGTTAAACAGTTTAAAAAGGCCTTGGGACATGTTGTGCTGTGTGGAAGGGGTCTCCTTGCAAATACGTTTCCCCACAGGGTGAGTATATCTGGTAATTTATAATAGTATTTCACCATTTTGTGTAGACTTTGACTCCTCTACTTCCTTGCTTTTAAAAAACCTATTGTGTATACTTATTTCTATTTGTCCTGTCTGGTGCTGGTGGATTAAGTAGTTTTTATTTCTGCCCTACTTAGATGAGTTGATTGGTTATTTTAAAAAGAAAACTCGAGGCATTTAAGTACAGTTTTTTGAAAATAGTTGGTTTGAAGCTGGCCAACTGAAAATTCAATGGGTTTGTTTTTCATAATGGGATTTATATTTGGAAGTCTACTTTCATGGATTCAAATGAGAGGGAGTTTACCTTGTGTAATTTTTGGTCACTGTGTGCTAGTAAAATGTTGTATTTGAGTTCCTTAGGTTTGGAATTCACGTATAATGTATTTTAATTTGACAATCTTTTTTTTTTTTTTTTTTTAATTCTAGCTAGTGGTTACTTCAGTGCCTTTTCCAGCTAAGCAAACACATTGGTCATTTAGATGGAAGTTGGTCTAAATTCTTAAAGATGCTTTTTAGAGTGCTTTTTCTGTCAGATGCTAACATCTCACAGGTGATTATATCGTTGGGTTGGTGTGGGTGTTGATAGGAGTGTGATCATGCTGGGAGGTCTGCTTTTTGGGAGCACTGCTTGTGGGCTTGCAAGAGCCTGGAGCAAGTGGTGGTTTCTGACTGTAGTTCTTTCTGCTGCCACTTCCTGCCAAATGCACTTAGATTCTCTTTGGGGAGAATTGGTTGTATAGTAATCACCGATATTTGCTTCATGATTAGCTCTTTGTGGAGACCCATGGATTAATTCTACTTTGAGTCTTTTGTCTGATATTTGGCCTCTTAGTGAATGGTTACTAATTACATATTTTCTACTTTAGTAGGCAGATGCTGCCAGGTTTAAAATTTTTATGAATTTTGTGTGAATGTAAAGTAGAGCTAATATTTTTCATAAATTACATAGATGGCAGCAAACTCTTTCTGTGGAAATCCATTTATTCTGATCTGGAGCACACACAGACTTCCTAAAATTACTTAGTTAAAAATACAACTCTTCCATTATTTTATCAATTCTAGACCAGAGTATCTGTGTCAACTATAAAACATAAGCTACATGTTTTACGATGCTACTTTTGTGCTAAAAATTACCTAAAGAGATGAATTTTGTTGACATACAGTAAAACTTTTTGTTAGTAGTAGGTGAAAATATACTCCTAAAATTTTCCCCAAGATAACCTTAATAGGTATGCTCTTTAAGCTTAAGTTTACCACGTCCTTTAATAAATAGTTTATTGTATAATTCAGGAAGCCAATTGTCCCAATCACGAAAAGTATAATATAGCTTTTCTGGAAGATTAACAGCAGTTTGTGTAACACAGTAATAATGTTAATAGCTGAATATTAACACATTGAAACAGTGGTAGTTAAATAACTAATGTTTCCCCAATTATAATAATGCTTGCATTCATTACAGAGACAGTGAGACTACCAAGAAATACTTGATGCCCATCTTTATTTGACTACTTACTTATTAGAGAAGATAACAATAGTGCTAGAAGATATGAATTGGGGCAGGAGTTAGAACCTGGCTGTGATAGAGAACATTTTTTCAGCTATGCATATGATAGCTACAAAATTTGTTAGCTGGGTGCTTTTCTGAAATGTACCCATTGCTTAAGTATTTTTGTTCCCATCATTACTACTTTCCCACATAAATATTTTAAAAGATAAGTTTGCATGCATGTGCATTTTTATAATTCTCCAACTTTTAAGATACTTCAGGTGATTGCTAATATGAAGCATCAGGAAAGGCTAAACATTTCATTAGAGCTGTCTATCAGCATTCATGCATTCTCTTGCTCCTTTTAGGCTTGTTTGGGTCTATCTATTGCTAGGACCTAAGGGGTTTTGTCTCATGTACTCAAAAATCCAAGGAACGTGAGGAATATGTTATGGAGACTCTCTTTTTCTAAAAAAAATTTTTAAATGTTTATTTTTGAGGGGGAGAGAGACAGAGACAGACAGCATGAGTGGGGGAGGAGCACAGAGAGGGAGACAGAATCTGAAGCAGGCTCCAGCCTCTGAGCTGTCAGCACAGAGCCCGACGCCAGGCATGAACTCGTGAACCACGAGATCATGATCTGAGCTGAAGTCGGACGCTTAATGGACTGAGCTACCCAGCGCCACGAGACTTACTCTTCTAAAAAGAATCTCAGTAACCATTGGGTACAGAGTAGTATGTGCTTAGTAAAAGTTTGAGTTGACCTGATTCTTCGTAACGGTCATTCTAATTTTCTGATAGAGTGAATAGCATCATTAATAATTACTGGCATCTTTTGTAAGACATTCATAAATAACTATTGCATTAGGACACAGAAGGTCAGGGAATTGAGGGTGAGTTGAGCTAATGAATGTCATTGGTGATCAGAGAACTTTTTATGCTTCTTTCATTGGTCCTTGTGGAGACAGACTGATGAAAATTGTAGATCTCATGCTGGTGGCTTGAGAGAGAATATGAGTTGCTTCCTAAGGTTGGATAACCTATTGTGTTTTGTGCTAGACCAGTATTTTTCCCCCAGCTTTTTTAGTTGTTAGTTTTATATTTGTCTTTTCTCCAGGATGGATGCTCTATTTAAACTATGCCCTTTACCCTTGCTTTACCCTTGCTTAGTTGTCTTTCTATTCATATCCTTCAGATCAACAGTCTCATTTATCTCTTTATGACTGTTGGGGCCAAAAGAAAATGATGACACTACAGATGTGGCAATAAAGAGTGTTTTTGGGTATACATTAAGGATGTGACACTGAAAAATGATAGAAAATTTGATCCTCTAAAACTGAGGCTTTTGGGGCACCCAGGTGGCTCAGTCCATTAAACATCTCACTGGCTCAGGTCATGATCTTGCAGTTCACGGGTTCGAGTCCTGTATCGGGCTCTGTGCTGACAGCTCAGAGCCGGGAGCCTGCTTCAGATTCTGTCTCTTCCTCTCTCTGCCCCTCCCCTGCCCGTGCTCTTTCTCTCTCAAAAACAATAAACATTAAAAAAAAAAAAAATTGAGTCTAAATAAAGGGGGGGCGCGCCTGGGTGGCTAAGTCAGTTGAATGTCCAACTTTGGCTCAGGTCCCAATCACACAGTTCATGAGTTTGAGCCCTGCATCTGGCTTGCTGCTGTCTGCGCAGAGCCTGCTTCAGATCTTCTGTCCCCCTCTCTCTGCCCCTCCCATGCTGACCCTCTCTCTTTCAAAAATAAACATACAAAAAAAAAAAATCTTTAAAATTGAGGCTTTTTTTCTCTAGGATAGCTGATGCTTTTTATACTGAAAAAACTGAAAATTTTATATGCTAAGCCTTAAACTGGAAGAAAATTATAAAGTTATATTCAGAGTTGGTTTTTTTTTTCATTATAATCAAACCTTTTAAACCTGATGCTAAGAAAAACTAGCTGAATTGAACTCTTGACTATTCAGCTAACATTTGTTGAATGCCAACCTTGTGATAAGGCCACAGAAGTAAGTACAGTGAGCTATAGCAGGGACATCTAACCCAGACTGGTAGAATAGAGGGGTAGATAGTTGGGGAGGGCTGCTCAGAGGATGTATACTTAGTCTGAAAGAATGGGAGTTAGGCAAAAAGGGTGAATGGAGGATGCTCTAGGGTGACACTGAAGGGTAGGGTACATAGAGAAGATTGTCCCTATGTCCATTTCCTGTTAAAGATTCCTCTGCATTTGCCCCATTGTAAGCGGCTGAGCAGCACAAGAGGTGTCTTATGTAGGGAGGCCTTATTACCTTAATGACTTCTCATTCCTCTGGCTTCCCCTGTTTTTTCCCCTTGACTCACTCATTACCGTGGTTTACCATGGCTTACCATGGCTGTGATTGTAAAAGGCATGGAAAATTGTGTCTCTCATTTTATAAATAAGAGAGGAAAAGAAGGCCTAAAGAAATTCAAGGTATGCTCACTAGTTTTGTGGCAGTACCACAACTTGAGCAAGGTCTCTTCGTTTAACAATTTGTCAAAGACTAACTTTTTAATGATACTAGGGAATACCATTTATATTAGCTCTGCCATTTATAATCAATTGGATATCAGTATTCTGAGTTAACTTCTTTTCCTAGGGGTCTTCTGGATTAGTCTTGAGGTGCTTAAAATAATTTAATTTGGAGGGTGCAGGGGATTCCCTCAAGTTATTTCTTTTCTCCAATTTTGCAAATACATATGCTAGAGGATTAGAGGGCTGAACATCAGTCATCTCAGCAAAAGGTACACTGGATATGTGGATGATCCAGATCTGCTCCTTTGGCCAAGTGCCTTAAGTAGTCTGAAATCTTCATTGGAAATGAGCTTCTAGGAATTTTTAATCCCATGAGAAACTGCAGCCTTTATGTCATTCCATATATTAAGGAAAACCAGAAGTACATAGGTAGATAACTTGCCTTTGTTAAGAGAGCTAGTAGGAAGAGAAAGTACCCACCCCAGCTAATACACCAGATCCCCAGCACCACAAGCCTAGCAGTGTGCAAGTAGCCCAGACGGGCCACGCCACCCCACAGTGAATCCCGCCCCTAGGAGAGGGGAAGAGAAGAGGGCTAGTAGTTATTTTTGTCTTCGTGTCCTGCATAATACTGCACTGCTGTTTGTGCATTTGCCTTACCAGTTCATGCTCTGTCCAAGTGATGAGGTAGTTCTAGTTCAAGGGTTCTCTTAGGACTTTAACTCAAGGTTTTGGGACAAATGGACACATCTCACAAGTAGTGATAATGAACATATTTGTGAGACCATAAGATGCCAAAGAGACATCATTCCTTGTTTCTGACACTAGGGAATCAAAGTAGTTAGGGCTTAATGGGAGAGACTGTGTTATCATGGCTACTGTGAAATAAACTTGTATGTAGCTTGCTTAGATGTCTATAGATATTTTTTCTATTTGAATTGTTTGGGAAATGAGACCATTATTACTCTTAACTTGTTCTAATTTGAACACCAAGACCCTAACTTAATGATTCTCTGATCCAGGAATTTGTATCATTAAAGGTTAATTTAAAAACCAGTGCTTGGGGCGCCTGGGTGGCGCAGTCGGTTAAACGTCCGACTTCAGCCATGTCACGATCTCGCGGTCCGGGAGTTCGAGCCCCGCGTCAGGCTCTGGGCTGATGGCTCAGAGCCTGGAGCCTGTTTCCGATTCTGTGTCTCCCTCTCTCTCTGCCCCTCCCCTGTTCATGCTCTGTCTCTCTCTGTCCCAAAAATAAATAAATGTTGAAAAAAAAAAATTAAAAAAAAAAATAAAAAAATAAAAACCAGTGCTTAAGTCATGGAGCTGAAAAGTAAAAAAAATAAATAAATAAATAAAAAATAAATAATAATAATAATAAATAAAACAAGGGTTGGTGTAAACTATGGCTCACAAGCCAAGTCTGGTGGACCACCTATTTTGTACCTATGAGCTAAGAGTGGTTTTTACATTTTTTAATGGTGGGGGATAAAATCAAAAGAATACCTTGTGACATATGAAAATTATATGAAATTCACATTTTAACTACTTATAAATGAAGTTTTGTTGGAACACAGCCACACACACAAAAACCAACCTCCCCCCCCCCCCCCCGCCCCACCAAAAAAACCCAGTGCTTATTTTTATGGTATTATGTAGATAGAAAGAAGATATAAAAGGTTGGTGAATGCTTAAATTGAGCCTAGATCATACTTTGATGAAATTTCTTGGTTAGTAAATTTTCTAATCTTTTGTTTTCATCAAAAGAAAGTTTGAAGAGGGTAAGTAACATTGTTTTCTCTCCATGGAGTTTCAGATTAGTTCTAGTTTAAGCCTAGGTTTAAACTAAATTGCTTTTGAGCTCATCAACAAATATCATACTTTGATTTTGTAAGAGGTGTGGTCTAGAATAGGGGTTGGCAAACTAGCCAGTGGGCCAAGTCCAGCCTTGCCTGTGTTAGTACAGACTATGAATTAATAATAATTATATCTTTTAAGTGCTTAAAAAAACTGAAAGAATAGTATCTTGTGACATGTAAAATGATATGACATTGGAGTTTTTATGTCAGTAAATAGAGTTATTGGAGCACAGCCACACTCATTCAGTTATTGTATATGGCTGCTTTCACACAAGAGTTGAATAGTTGTGACAGAGACTGCATGGCCTGTAAAGCCTGAAATATTTACTTTCTGGCTGTTAATAGAAAATTTGCCTATACTTGCTCTAGAACACTGATGAAAAAAATCATTTCCAAGACTGCTTATGTAAAGTTTTAAGATAGGTTAAATTTTCAGGAAAGCATGGCCCATCCTAGTTTTATGCTTTTTTAGAGTGTCTTGGAAAGAAGCTCATTGTACCCCAACTTGGCATTAGTGATGAATATCACAGTGATATTAGAATAATTCTAAATAGGGGCGCCTGGGTGGCTCGGTCGGTTAAGCGTCCGACTTTGGCTTAGGGCATGATCTCACGGTCCGTGAGTTCGAGCCCCGCGTCGGGCGCTGTGCTGACCGCTCAGAGCCTGGAGCCTGTTTCAGATTCTGTGTCTCCCTCTCTTTCTGCCCCTCCCCTGTTCATGCTCTCTCTCTGTCTCAAAAATAAATAAACGTTAAAAAAAAAAAAATTTTTTTTTTAAATTCTAAATTATTATAAACTTTTAAGAAGAAGCTTTAAACTTTCACGTTGTTTTTCTCTATATCAGTCAGAATATAGAATTTAATGTGAGGAATTGGTCAAAAGGGTTTTTGGAGAACTGAGAAAATGAAAAGGGGACTCTGAAGGTAGTAGTGATAGAAAGGCAGGAAGTAACTACCCATCTTAGCGCTGAGAGGAAAAAGGGAAAAAGGGTGTGGTTCTCAGAACCCAGAAGCTTGGAGTAGGGCCCCTTTGAGCTGAGATCTCTGAGGAAGGGGGTATTGGTCATGCTGGTGTCTGAGGAGTTGCAGTCAGGCTGGTCTGGGATTATGGAAGAAAGGTAGAAACTGCAATCAGCGCCCGGGAGAAGTGTATTCGTGGATCAATATATGTGGGAACTGTGCCCAGTAGGAAGGAACAAGTTCCCTCCTACCTTTCCAGCTTTTCAGTCTTCCTCTAGCACATGCTATTTGTGTCAGAGGAGCAATGTAGTTTACTGTCACAAGAGTGTAGAAAGTGTGGGCCGGGAGCTGAAAGTATCTTAATAGAGGACAGATGGTCTAAACATATTGAAACATTTCTCAAAGCTCCAGGTAAGAAATGATTCTAGTATGTTTTCAGGAATCTGGGAAGGTAAAAAAGAAATCCAAAAAGAAGATTTTTGATATATTTTTAAAAATATTTATTTTTGAGAGAGTGCAGCAGAGAGGGTGACAGAAGTTCTGAAGGGGGCTCTGCGCTGACAAGCAGAGAGCCCCATGTGGGGCTCGAACTCACGAACTGTGAGATTATGACTTGTGCCGAAGTTGGATGCTTAACTGACTGAGCCACCCGGGTGCTCCGATGTTTTTTTTTTTTAAGTTTATTTATTTTGAAAGCATGTGCAGAGTTTGCTAGGGGGAAGGGCAGAGAGGGAGAGAGAATCCCCAAACTGATAGTGTGGATCCTTATGCGGGGCTTGAACCCACGAACTGTGAGATTATGACCTGAGCCAATATCAACTGACTGAGCCACCCAGATGCCCCAAAAGGAGATTTTGGACAAGCATCATGAAGTGTGTGTAGAGGTCTTTTTTTTTTTTTTTTTTTTTTTAAAGTTCCTGATATCTGTTCCTCACACATTCTTTTTTTAAAGTAAAATCCTGGCTTTTGTTTACCTTGGTCTGTAGGAATGAAGAATATCTGAACTTTGTTAGATAACAGTAAAACCCTAACATATAAAAAATGGGGACTTTTTGTATATGCTTCAGTTTTGGATTTTCTATTACCTAACAGGAGAGTAAGTCCAGTTATCAATTATTAGGAAATAAGGGGTTCTAAATAGGATAAAGCCAATTTGCACATCATCTAGTGTTTCTCAAACTGCCTGTAGTTTATCATGGATTGGTATACCTTAAAAACATACAATAAAAATGAAGTCCTAGAAAAATGAAGTGAAAAATTAAGAATCCAACGCCACTGGTTGAACAGTTTTGTATCTTCATTGTGGTGGTGGTTACATGAATAGTTTTGCATAGAGCTACTTGCACACAAAAATGAGTATGAATGCAGGTTAAAAAGAATGGTGAAAACTGAATAGGGTCTAATCTGGTGAACAGTAATGTACCAATGTAAATTTCCTGGTTTTGATATTGGACCCCAGCTACGTAAGATGTCACCATTGGAGGGGGCTGGGTGAAGTGTACAGAGACTCTTTGTACTATTTTTGTGACTTCCTGTCAATCTGTAATTATTTCAAAATAAAAAGCTTAAAAAAGTATAAGCCAACTGATCACTGGTCAAGGTCAAATTGCTATAAAAGTTTCCAAACTCTGGTCTCAATTTCTGTACTTGTAGATGTGTAACAAACTTAGCCAGATGGCACTGGCCTAAAGACTACAGTTAAGTGTAACTTTTCAACTTCTGTAGCTACTCTGTATTTTTACCATTCTCCTCAATCTCTCTCTACCTTTCACCTCCTACTTCTGTGTCTCTATTCATTTGTTTAAAATTATTTACTATGCACCTTTTTAGTGACAAGACCTGGGGATATAAAAATGAGGAAGGTCTTTGCTATTTATGCTTATTTTCTAAAAGTGGAGACTATTTTTTTTTTTTTTAAGTTTATTTTGAGAGCAAGAGCATGCAAACAAGTGGGGTGGTAGGGGCAGAGAGAGAGGGAGAGAGAGAATCTGGAGCAGAACCCATGCTATCTGTGTGGAGCCTGACCTGGGGCTCAATCCTATGAACCGAGAGAGATCATGACCTGAGCTGAAATCAAGAACTGGAAGCTTAACTGACTGAGCCACCCAAGTACCCCAAGACTATTAAAAAAAATTTTTTTTTCTTAATGTTTATTTTTGAGAGACAAAGAGTGTGAGTGGGGGAGAGACAGACAAGTCACACACACGCACACACACATGCGCACGCACACACACATGCGCACGCACACACACATGCGCACGCACACACACATGCGCACGCACACACACATGCGCACGCACACACACATGCGCACGCACACACACATGTGCACACACACACACACAGAATCCCAAGCAGGCTCCAGGCTCCAGGCTGTTAGCACAGAGCCCGATGCGGGTCTCGAACTCATGAACCGAGAGATCGTGACCCTAGCTGAAGTAGGCTGCTTAACTGACTGAGCTACCTAGGCGCCCCAAGACTATTTAAGTTTATTTTTATTTTGAGAGAGATAGCAAATGGGGTAGGGGAGGCAGGGCAGAGAGAATGAGAATCCCAAGCAGGCTCTGCACTGTCCACACAGAACCCAGTACAGTGCCCGAACCCACGAACTATGAGATCACGACCTGAGCTGAAATCAAGAGCCGGACGCTTAACCAACTGAGCCATCCAGGTGCCCCGAAACTATTTTTTTTTAACTGAACTGTAATTGACATCAGTATCTTATTAATTTCAGGTGTACATCATAGTGATTTATATTTTTATGCATTATGAGTAAATGCTGTTGTTAAAGAATCTTACAAATATGTATCCAAATTGCTAACAATGCCCATTTATTTTGCGTATTAACTATGTGCCAGGCACTATATGGAGGATTTTATTTATTTTTTTTAAGATTCTATTTTTAAGTAATCTCCACACCCAACATGGAGCTCGAACTCACAACCCTGAGATCAAGGGTTGCATGTCCACCTACTGAGCTGGCCAGGTGACCCTACGTATGGAGGATTTTAAATTGATGTTCTCCTTGATCCTCTCTTTGAAGTAAATAGAGTAGTACTCTTTCAGCTTTATTTACTTAAGTTTTTTTTATTTACAGAGAGAGCTGGGACGGGCAGAGAGAGGGAGAGACACAATCCCAAGTAGGCTCTGCGCTGTCAGTGCAGAGCTCAACACGTGGCTCAAACTCCTGAACCATGAGATCATGACCTGAGCGGAGACCCAAGAGTCTACCCCTTAATTGATTGAACCATCCAGGTGTCCTAATGTTTTTATTTTAAAACATGCCACTTTTATGTTGAAAATCTTAGTTCCTAATGACATTAATGGAATGGCTTATTTGCTTTATCCATTTTTATGTGACAGTTTCAGTGGTAATACCAGTATTATTATAACAGACTACTAACAGTGTAAGATTTCTTTATGATTTTTTTTTTTTTACCTTCAGGATATATTCCAGGAAGGTATTTTTAGTCAAAATAGTTCAACTTTTCTTCATGTTTGTGCCAGTCACCAATTTGGTATAGTTTTAATAGTTTGAATTTCTAGAAATTATTTTTTTATTTTCTCATTAAAAAAATGCATCATTTTACATGATTCCAAAGTTAATGCAATAAAAGAATGTTCAAAGAGGCATAGCTTTCATTCTTATTTTTTTACCATGTCCTTCAACATGTAATAATTATGTTTAATTTTGGTTGAGTCTTCCATTTTGAACATAGAAGCACACAAAACATGCTGTTTTGTGTCTTGCTGTTCACTTAACAATGTATTCTGGAGATCATACCAGAAGAGTATACAGAGCTCTTCATCATTGCTTTTAATGTTGTGTACTGCTTCATTGAATGGATGTGGCAGAGTTACTCAAACACTCTTTTGATGAACATTTAGGCTATTTCCAGTCTTTTGCTATCACATGGATAACCTTTGCATTTTATTTTAACCTTCATTTTCCATGCATGAAAGTGTGAGGGGTGGTGCTTTTTTTTTTTTTTTTAAAGTGCATTTAATTCACAATGATCTTACATTATCATCAGCTTTGCCTTGTAAGAATAAGTATTTCAGGGTTTGTTTTTGTTTTTAGGCATGGGTATCTTTGCCATACTTCTACTTGTGTTAGCTGACTTGAAACCTTTCTCTTTTACACCTCAAGCACTAATTTGCTATCTTGGGGAAAATACTTAAATTTCACAACAGTCAGAAAATAAATGGTGGCTATTTAAGGTGGTGTTCCTGAAGAAAACTGACCTTTATACCTTTTTGGTGTGTTTTGGTTTTGGTCTGGTGGTAATTTATTCTAGGAACTTTCTGAGTTGCTGTATTCATTGTGTTACCAAAATTAAATGCAGCCCATGTAGATTTTTTTTTTTTTTAGATTTATAACAAACATGTGAAACATGAAAAAATGAAATTATTTTTAGAAGCATTTTTAATATTAACACAAAAGAAAGCAGATTTATGAAAGAGAAAGATCCTGAATTATTTGTGTATAAAAAGAGAAACCTCTTTTGTCTCATGTGTAGATTTAATCACATCACATGTTTTACTTTCATTGTTTCAATTTTGAAAGTGGATTTTAAAGAGCCAATTTGCATCAGCATCTATAACCACATGAAGGAACTGACCACCATCTATTTTCCTGTTTCTGTTTAATGTGGTTAAGCAAGAGTAGGACTGGAAGACTGGCATTAAGTAGTCACCTGCTAAAATACAGGATAGGTACAGCTTTTTAAACATTAACTAGTTTATATCCTACAGGTCTGTCTATAGTTAGCCATCTCCCTCAGACTCTTGGTATGACACACCTTTCAGTATAGTAGCTCTTCATAGAAGAATCTAGTCTGAAGTTGAGATGGGGGAAAAAAACCCGAATGATTTCTTGCATCCAATTTAGGGGTTGTAATAGACACATGACCATCAGGACTGTTACTCTGTTTCACGATACAGCCCCTTCTGTTGCTAGGTAGATAAATTATTAGTACACTGAGTCAAAATATATTTCTCTGAAACTTTTTGCCCTTTGCTCCCAGTTCTGGGTAATAGCTAATAAATATTTGTTAAAGAGCAAGAGCTCTGCAGTCAAAAAAGCCTGGATACTTGTCTCTGTCACTTTGCTAGCTATGATGTTAGGTTTCTCCATTTGCAAAATGAGAATACAAGTAGTACACCCTTCATAGTTTTGAGGACAAGATAAGCTAGATGTATGTAAAGCATTAAACCTACTACCCCCAAAATAGGAAACATTCTGTTAGCTGCTTGTAGTGGTGATGGTGGTCTAATGGGGCTGTAAGACAATAGTGTAATGTGACCAGCTCACTAAGAACTTATCCTCCACTCTTTCTGTTGTGGTTCATTGCCTGGTACTAAAATTGAATTTCAGCATTTATGCATTTCTGTGTTTTAAAGATTGTTTGGTACTGGGTATCCCCTCCCACATTTGCTCAGTGAGGAAAATAAAACAGGTAATTTGTGATTTAACCCCAAATAGTGAATAAAGGTAGTGAAATCCATTTGTTTTTATTTATTTAAAAAAATGTATATTTATTTATTTTGAGAGAGAGGGATAGGGAATGCAAGTGCAATGAGGGGCAGGAGGGGGGGGTGGAGGGTTGGGGGCAGGGAGAATCCCAAGCAAGCTCTGCACAGTGAGTGCAGAGCTCTGCGTGGGGCTCAGTCCCATGAAATGTGAGATCACGACCTGAGCCGAAATTAAGAGTCAGCCACCTAACTGGCTGAGCCATCCATGTGCCCTGTGAAACTCATTTGTATGTAACAGGCCTTAAAATGTTCAAAATCACCATACACTCCAGTTTATGGGTTTTGGAAAAAGATTGCTTGAAGAAAACATAGTTCACTTAATGCAGGTGCTCCTGCAAACTAATTTGGAAGACAAATTTAGAAACATTTCAGGTAAATATACAATTGTTAACATTTGGGATGATATTCTTACCTTCCCTCAGTGACTATGGAACTCTAAAGATCAGCTGTGTTTGTTTACAAAGTGATTGCTTGTTTAAAGAAAATAAGTTATTAGCTTTAATCATCATAATATGTAGGTTCTCTATTTTTTACAGTTTATTGAATTAGAGAGTGAGCATGAGCAGGGAGAGGCAGAGAGAGAGAGAGAGAGAGAGAGAGAGAGAGAGAGAGAGAGAGAGAAAGAAAGAATCCCAAGCAGGCTCTATACTGACAGAGAAGAGCCCAATGCAGGGCTCGAACCCACAAACCACGAGATCATGACTTGATCTGAAATCAAGAGTCAGATGCTTAACCGACTGAGCCACCCAGGCGCCCCTGTAGGCATTCTGTATTAAAGTTTAAGCTTTTGGGATATAAGAATAGTTGATGGGTATGATATTGGGGGAGAGAGATGCAGTTTTGATCTATATCTATCTATCTCTCTGTTTTGATCAAATTATTTCCTGTGAGAATCTTCTTGCCTGTAACTTGAATAACATTTCATTAATTTTTTTTCTAGATTTAATCTGTATACATGAGCCTCTATCTGGAGCTCTCTGTATGCTTCAGATACTATGATAGTTGAAGATGAGGACTTAAAATGAGTGAGAAATAGTGCTTCTGTTTATCAGGTCCATTGGCACTAATTCAGGCTAGCATATTCATCCCAAAGGGCTTTGCCTAAAGTTTCTACGCCTTTCATGAAAAGCAGTGTGGTATTCATGGTTTTATTATTTACATAAGTCACACATTTCTCATCAGTGTTTTAATTTTTTTTTTTTTTTTTTTACATTTATTCCTTTTTGAGAGACAGAGCACAAATGGGGGAGGGGCAGAGAGAGAGGGAGACACAGAATCCGAATAAGGCTCCAGGCTCCAAGCTGTCAGCACAGAGCCCGATGCGGGGCTCGAACTCACAAACCGCAGGATCATGACCTGAGCCGGAGTCGGACACTTAACCGACTGAGCCACCCAGGCACCCCTCTCATCAATGTTTTTTTTTTTTTTTTTTTTTTTTTTATTTTATTTTATTTTATTTTATTTTATTATTATTATTTTTTTTAATGTTTATTTATTTTTGAGACAGAGAGCGACAGAGCATGAATGGGGGGAGGGTCAGAGAGAGGGAGACACAGAATCCGAAACAGGCTCCAGGCTCTGAGCTGTCAGCACAGAGCCCGACGCGGGGCTCGAACTCACGGGCCGCGAGATCGTGACCCGAGCCGAAGTCGGCCGCTTAACCGATTGAGCCACCCAGGCGCCCCTCTCATCAGTGTTTTAATTCACTTGTCCTCTTGGGTCCTGTTTTTTGGATGAGAGAGTAGGGCAAATGTTATGAATTAATTTATGGCCTGTATGGCTTATTTTTTTCTAGGGTCACTTTTTAGGTGTTTCCCTCTTTTCCTTTGAGAATTGCTTGAGATGAGAAAGTTAAAACATGGTACTCTTGTTAAGGAATTTCTTTGATTCAAAAAGTAATGAGAATTTATGCTAGGGATGGTAAACCGAGGGGGGGATTACACACTAAGGACAAGAGTAGCCTTTGTCTCTTTGTAACTTAAACCCTAGTTGGGAAGGCAGAAACAGTAAATGGAAGTCAAGGTTGTATGTGATTGTCACTCTGCAAAGTACATGGTGTAGGGGTTGAGTTTAGTGGTAGTGTCTGGAGTGGTAAGGAAAGGGATAGGAAAAGGGCATACAGTACTGAGTACATACTTGATAATTGGCAAGTGAATGAAGGTGAGACCAAAGTGGCTGAGAGGATGAATAAGATGGGTTTGGGGGGGGGAGGGGGTGCCTGGGTGGCTCAGTCGGTTAAGCGTCCGACTTCGGCTCAGGTCGTGATCTCATGGTCCGTGAGTTCGAGCCCCGCGTCAAGCTCTGTGGTGACGGCTCAGAGCCTGGAGCCTGTTTCAGATTCTGTGTCTCCCTCTCTCTGACCCTCCCCCGTTCATGCTCTGTCTCTCTCTGTCTCAAAAATAAACGTTAAAAAAAAATTTAAAAGGTTTTTTTTTTTTAATTTTGAGGGTTTGAGGGGTGATATAAGGGTGTGGAGGCTGGGAGAACGGGAGGAAGATGGTAGAATGAAGAGCAGTATGGAAAATTTCTTGAAGTCAAGACTGATCTCTATGAATTTGGAGGAGACCATCTTACCTATTGAAATTCCTTCTGAGGAGTAGTGTAAAGAAAGCTTAGCTGGATAGGAAAGTGGGAATGATGTTGTCAGATATTTATTGAGTGCTTCCTATGTTCCGAGTAGTGTTTTTGGCACTTAGCTGTCAGCAAGATAAAACCAAGCTCCTGTCCCAAAGGAGCTTGTATTCTAGTGGAAGGAAACAGACTCTACAAAGAAAAAAATCTCACCTTGATAAATGTTAGGAATAAAATATGATAGAGTGATGGGGAATCTTGGGGATAACATTTGAGCTGTCATCTTATTGAGAAGAAGCAGTCTGTCGAAAATCTAGGAGGAATAGTATTCTAAGAAGGCACCTTCAGGTGAAAAGACCAGAAATTAGTTTGGAATGTTTGAGGTGCAGAAAGAGGGCTTATGTGGCTAGAACCTAGGGAATGAGGAAGGATTGTGAAAAGAGGTAAGGTCAGAAAGAGCGTAAGCAGGTATATGCTAGGATCTGATTTAAGCTTTTGAAAGATCATCTGGTTGTTGTGTGTGTAAATTTATAATGTGTGTGTATATATTAATCATTATGATTGGTACATGTGTAGAATAATTGTCATTAGCTCCATTTTGACCATGTTACATTTGAGATACTTTTGAGAGATCCAAGTAGAGATGTTCAGTGAGCACTTGGGTAAATAAGTGCAGAGAGTGGTTGGGTTTGGAGATGGGGGGCGGGTCACCAATCTACAGATGATACTGAAAGCCATGAATCTATATGGGATGAGGTAGGAGGGAAAAGAGTAGATGGAGAAGAGAAGAAGGAAGGCCAGCCAAAATTTTGGGTACTCCAACTTGAAGACATCTGGTAGAATAGGAAGAGCCAACAAATAGAGATTAGGGAGGGAGTCGCCAGTGAGGGTAGGAGGAAAACAGGAGAATGGGTTCCCTGAAAAAAAAAAAAAAATTGACCCTTGTCTTTTAGGATGTTGGTCCTTAATGACAATTCACCCTCCTGCCTTTTTTTTTTTTTTTTTTTTTTAAGGTAAGGTATCTTTAAAGCTATTTGACTAATGAGAGTGAAGAAAAAGATACAGATGATAGAGGAAAGGAAATAGGAAATACATCTTTGAGAAGGCAAGAGGATGGGGCATAGAGTTAAGTGATGGGATCTTCAATTGAGAGTGGTCAGGGTCATGGTAGTGATGGAGATTTGGGGTAGGGGGATGTGTGAAACAGGTACCTAGGAGAGTAAGGAAGGGAATTGAGTGGCACAAGTCATAGAGTTAGTGAATGGTAGGGATAGGATTCCGACCTAGGAATTATCAAAGTTTGATCTTTTTTGCTGTGTTACATTGCCATCCTAATAAGCAAAGTAATAAATGCTGAAGAAGGTATGCTTTCATGAAGGACAATCAGGAAATCGAGATGAGGTTGAGCTGAAAAAGGAAAATTAAAGAGAAAGCCCCCCCCCCATTAGCCTTCTCATTTATGGAAATTATTATTACCTTGTATTATAGTTATTTGGTATACCTCTGTGCCATATTACTTCAAGTAAAGGATGAAATTCTGGGTAGGAACTGTGTATGAACTTGATATCTTGCCCTAACAAAGTTAACACTGCCTTCAGAAGGATAGATCCTTAAATAATTGTTGAACAAATAGTCTTGTGATTGATAAGAGTACTGATACTTGTAGTTAAGTGTTGCCTTTCTAAAATAAGTCGTTGGGCAATCCATCAGTGTGGTTGTGTGCTGTTGAAAGACATGTTGTGATGTAGTCTCCACATTTGCCTTAAGCCTCGCTAACTCATGGTACGAAAACCTTGGCCTACAAAAGGATTACTCAGTTTGTTGAGAAGAGGTTTGCAAATGTGTGTGACCATAGGTGAGGCTGTGGCTGTGAGCTAGGTAGATATGATCTTTTGTAATAAAAATTTTACTTATGAAGACTGTCTCTCCGGTGTATTACTTTTCCATATCATTGAATATCTGAGGCATTTAAAGTCTTAAATGTATGACACTGCAAGTGCCTAAACTGTGTAAATGTCAAAACCTGCCCGACTTCAGTGCATTCAGACTTCTTTTTCCATGACAGATGTTTTTGTTTGTACTTGTTAGGGAGCGGGTCACAGATTTAGCAACCTGAAATGGAAACAAATGGAGGGGGGAGGAGAGTGGCTGAAGCTATGAAATTCCAGGTCTTCCCTAACGGTGGAGATAGTGACTTTAGTACTTGAGAAGCGCTGTGACCCTTCCTTGGACCTGGGTGTATACGGCAAGCTACCTTTCTTCCAGAGAGCTCAGAGTACTACTTGAGTATACCTCTGGGTGGGGTTGTGTTACAAGCAGTGTTGGGAAATGGTCTTCAGTTTGTCATTGGTGGCTTCCTTCCTTTTGTTATCAACACTTCTCTTATCTCTTAAGTTTTTAGTTCTTCACACTACCCTGCGGCTGCAATTTCAGTCTAGTATAGGGTCTAGTTTTGATGTAGCTTATCCTCATCGCTGCTTTCCAGAATATGAATTTGGAACATTTGAGGTAGTGTTTCTCTAGCTGAGGCTCTAGGATCTTGAAGAGTCCATACAGTGTTTTTCATAAAAAATTCTTATGGGGTGTAGATTTTGTGAGGGTATTTAAAAGTTTTTCATATTTGATTATCTTAAGTTGAAAAAATAATTTTTATTTTTGAAATAATGTCAAACTTACAGAATGGCCAAAAACAATACAGAGATTTCCTGTATACCCTTCACCCCATTGTGAACATTTTATCATTTATCATTCTTTCTACACACATACATTGCTTTTTTTTTTTCTGAAATGTTTGATAGTTATAGTCATGATGCCTTTTACCCCCATATCCTTCAGTGTGTACTTGCCAAAAACAAAGGCATTCCCTTAATATAATCACTGTACAATTATCAATTTTGAGAAATTAACATGGATACATTTCTGTTTGCTAACTACAAACGTTAAACATTATTTTGACCAGTTTTAAATTTTGAAATTTATTTTTCCTGAAAACTGCCACTTTCCAGTGGTAACTTTCAAGTAAAATAAATTATAACATATGAATTTTAATATTAACAGAGTATTATTTAATATTTTAATATATTAATTTTCTTAGGTCAGTGTTCTTAAGTTGAGATCTAGCCTTAGATATCTGACAATTTTTTGTCTTCTTAAAAAAGGCCCATGTATCCCTCAAATGTGAGAAACACTGAGCATTTGAGGAGTATCTGATTTTTATTTTTTGTTTTTTATTTTTTCAGAGAGAGAGAGAAAGAACGAGCTAGCACTAGTGGGGGAGAGGGGAAGGGAAAGAGAGGGAAAGAATCTTAAGTAGGTTCCACTCTGAACGTGGATGTGGGGCGGGGCTTGATCCCACAACCCTGGGATCATGACCTGAGCCAAAATCAAGTCAGTGCTCAAAGGCTGAGCCACTCAGGCGTCCCAGGGTTATATGAGTTTTTAGTAAGAAGTCTTTAAAGATGAGATAGGAGTGGATCTTTAAAGTGTTACTAAAATCCACATAAAGTAATAAGTGCTGCTTCTGATTTGTAGTTCAGGAAATTCAGTGGACTGAAGGCCTGGAATGAGACCTTCTAGGATCACACTTTTAGCTTTACATCTAGGGCAGGAATTCTGTCTCATTTGAGGTAAGTTCTTATCCAGATTCTTCGTAAACATTTCTGATGAGGAGGAAACTTAAGTGCTCTGTACAGTGACACATTCTAGTTGCAGACGTATCACATCTGATTTTTATAAATCAGTAAGAAAGACCAACAACTCAACTGATTGGCCAAAGACCTGAAAAAGCACTTCCCAGCTAAAAGGAAACACCAATGACTTACAAACATGAAAAAGCTATTATGATGGTAGAACTAAAAATGAAGCTATGTCTGTTGTATGTTGATATATAATACCTACGGCTTTAAATGAACAAAAACAAGGTATAGAAAGGTATGTTTCCTTTTGTGTGTTTTCTCCTTAAAAAGAGATACATATGCTCACATATGCACACAATTTCTGGAAGGATATACAAAACTTAACAATAGTTGCCATCGGAGAGAGACATCTAATTTTAGTTGTATATCTTTTTGTATTATGAATTTCTCTTGTGGGTGTGTGTATTTTTCAAATAAAATGAATTTAAAATGTTCATACTTAAAATGAGCTAAGATCTGTCATTCTGTCCTTCTGTTGGTCACAGGTCCAACTTTTGGAATTGTGCAAAATAGGACTATTTTATCTTTAAGTTTTCTGATATTTTATAAATAAGTCACTGTGGTCTTGTAAGTGGTCTTTTCCCCAGTGTAACTAAAAATACTTGTTTAAGGGGCGCCTGGGTGGCTCAGTCGGTTAAGCGTCCGACTCCGGCTCAGGTCATGATCTCACGGTCCGTGAGTTCGAGCCCCGCTCGGGCTCTGTGCTGACAGCTCAGAGCCTGGAGCCTGCTTCCGATTCTGTGTCTCTCTCTGTCTCAAAAATAAATAAACATTAAAAAAAAATTTTTTTTTTTAAATAAAAATACTTGTTTAACTGTATTTCTTGTATGACCTGATATCCAGAATAGACTCCCTTGCTATCCAACTTGTTTATATTTATGAATATTCTTGATATGGTCAAGTCTCTCTCATACCAGGCTTCCCTTTGGAGGCTTCAGTTTTTGTGTCCTAGCCAGAGAGATTGGGTAGTTAGTGGGTTGATTTTAATAATCATGTCATTTCTTTGGATCTTCGAACTGCTGTGATGAAATCTCTTAATTCCTTTTCCACATGTGCCCTGTGACCTCATTGAGATTTGTCACCATGTTGACCCAGATTAATCAACATTCTTGAAACAGTTCCTCGGCAAGCTGCAAATATTTGTCCTGTACATTTTTGACAGCTTGCTTCAATATTCCTGATTTTTCTTCTGTAGTAGCTTTTCAAAAGAAGAAATAAGGCCGTTCCAGCACAATCTTATGCTAAAGAGTTAAATGCCTGTTTGCGCATGCCTCATTATTTTTCATGTCAGAGATCCTGGGGACTCTGTATACCTTTGTTCCATCAGCCTTCCCTTGACATGATGTTATGTTATTTACCAAAACAAGTTTCCTTGTTATTAAACGTTTGTGACTGATTCTTGCTATTAATTGTGGCCTCACAATTTCACTTCTTCAGAAAGGTCTTGTCCTCTTATTGCAGTGGCAGTCTGCTTCCATGACCACAGCGAGCTATTTTCATTATTGGAAATGTACCCTAACTCTGTTACTCTGACCAGAATTTCCAGTTCTTTCACCTCACCCTTTTACCTCACTTTCTGGTTTCCAGCACATTTACTCTTTGAAGCTTCAAGTATCTTGCCCTTACCCTGTTCCTTCAGTTTATCAGCTTCTTCCAGATTTCTCTCTTCTCTGTTATCTATGGATTACTAGGTCCGTCATTTCAGTATTCTTGGGAATGCCTTCAGTTCTCTCATTTTGCTTGCTTTCTACCTCTCTTGTCCCATCCAGCTTCCTGGAGTAACTCACCAGTTGTTTCTTCTGGTTGTTTCTAGATAGTTTAATGCTGCCAGCCAAGTAGAATAAGTGTGCTGATAAGCTCTTATATAAATTAGTAATATAGTCCACTTCCATTTCTGTTTCTTACACTTGAATTTTGTTTAAGTATTTTGCCCTGTTTCTTCTCTCAACTTTCAGCTGAGGATGTGAGAGAGAAATGCTTACTTTATTTTGAAACTTAACTGTGTCTTCACTTATCTGTATTTCTTTCTGTCTTTCTTAAAAAATTTTTTTTTTAATCTTTATTTATTTTTGAGAGAGAGAGAGTGTGAGTTGGGGAGGAGCAGAGAGAGAGTGAGATACAGAATCCGAAGCAAGCTCCAGGCTCTGAGCTGTCAGCACAGAGCCCGACGTGGGGCCTGAACCAATAAACCATGAGATAATGACCTGAGCTGAAGTCGGAAGCTCAACCGACTGAGCCACCCAGGTGCCCCTCTTTTTTTTTTTTTTTTAATTCATTTTGGGAGAAACAGAGTGAGTGGAGGAGGGGCAGTGGGGGGGGGAGGGGAGAGAGAGAGAATGAATGAATGAATGAATGAATGAATCCCAAGCAGCACAGAGCCTGTTATGGGGCTTGAACCCATGAAACCATGAGATCATTACCCAAACCAAAACCAAGAGTGGGACACTTAACCGACTGAGCCACCCAGGTGCCCCTGTGTCCCCTTCTTTCAAGATCATTCCCTTCAATCTGTTGTAGTGATTCCATACTTTTTGTGATCTAAACACCTTGTTTGCTCACCTGCTCTATTTGTGATGAGGGAGAGAAGCAAGATACAGAATGGCTTGTATGGTATGATTGCTATACTTAAAAAGATCTGTGTTTAAGTACCACCCCGCCCCCACCGACAACCATGTACACAAAAGAAGCATTAGAGGGCTCGGTAGACTAAGGTGTTAACAGCAGTCTCTGGATGTTGGATTGTGGACTCTTCCTTTTGCTTGTTTTTTAATTTGAATTTTCTCTATTGAAATGCTTTTGCCATGAGAAAATTAAAAGGAAATTTATATTCCCCCCCGTATTTTTTGTACATGCTTATATTCTTTTTATTACAAACATCTTATTATCAAGTTCTGGGAAATGTCTTGCCATCTCTGTCAAGCAGTTCTCTGAATATCCACTGAAAAGGGGAGTATAAATAGGAATGACCTTCCAAATGCTCTGACATGTCCAGGTACCTTTTATGTTCTTGAAAAAATTCCACATGATACTAATTTAAATCAAATCTAGTAGGTCATGGATTGTAAGACACAACTATTTTATGAACCACTAAGAAAGGAAAACATTCTGCCAATCAAACTATGATGTTATTGATAGTATGATGCAGAGGTGTTATATGTGGGGAAAATGTACCTCACAGAATTAATGAAATAGAGTTGTTCTCAGATTGCATCTGTGAAGTGTTTAGTGGTTTTGGAATAGGAAAAAAGTGTTTAACCTTGACCTCGCTTCCAATCTCATCCTTGTATTGCCATCCTTTCCCCCTCTTCATTACTTGGTTTTTATATGGCTATGTAGACACTGGTGAATGGACTGAATTATGATGGAGTGAAGCCTACATTTGGAGACCAGGTTTTTGTACATTTCTTTTAAGGGACATTTCAAACAGATGATTATACTCCAGTCTTGCCATGTAGCCTGCAGAGTGGTCTGCTTAAAATCCTAATCTGGCTGTCATCATCCAAAGCCCTTTTGTAGCTTCCTTTTCCCCAGGATGCCTTGGCACACTGGTGTACACCAGACTTTTGGCTTTTGATTCCTCAGTCTCAGGACACAGTGTGGTTACCTTTTTTAGAACATAACTGTGAGCTCGGAGAGCCACATGCTGTGATGTGGAGCAGAGCGTATACCTTGTGTTCAGCAAAGGGACTGCTGAATGGACACCACAAAGGATTGAGAACCCCTAATCCATTAAATGAACTGTGTTTCTCCTTATGAGAAACCTGTCTGTGGACTTGGCTACTGTCCCCTATATTGGCTACTTTCTGCCTTACACTTTATACTCCGGTAATGCTGAACTGTTTATAGTTTCTTGCACATGTTGTTCTGCGTTTTAATCTCTTTGCCTTTGTGGGGAATCTTCCTCTGCCTGGGATCTCCCTACAAATGTATCTTCAGGAACTACTCTTCTATTAGGAAGGATTTTTTTGCTTTCCTATTCTTCTACTAAACTGAGTTATTAAACTACATTTTCTCCCTTTGCTGTTACACTGCACGTATTTCTTTGTATTTATTCCATTATGTTGGAATTACTTTGTAACAAAATTGTATTTTGTTTTACAGGACATTAAGCTTTTTAAGGGCAGGGACTGTGTTCACCTTTTATTTCACAGTGCTGGTATTATCTTCAATAAATATTTGCTGTACTAAATGTAATTGAAACTTTGAAGGAATGAACAGCTCATGTCAAAAACCTATAGGCTGTCGGTATCCTAGGTTTTAATAATAAAAAACTTTGATTTCAATTGTTTTTAGTATTTATGATTTCTTTTTATTCTTTTGCATGCTCTCTTGGCTGGATGGCAATAGAGAAGAAGAAAATGAGGTAAGTATAATTTAACTAGTTATTCAATGATTATTGGATTAAAAACTCAAAATTTAGCTATGTTTTTTGTTTTGTTTGGTTTTTAAGATTTTATATTTAAGTACTATCTACCCCCAGCTTGAGGCTCGAACTCAACAATCCCAAGACCAAGTGTTGTTGCATGCTCCACTGACTGACTGAGAGCCAGGTGCCTCCACCGACCTGGCTAGAGCCAGGTGCCTCTAGCTATTATTTTCAATGTGAAATGAAGAAATAGTTTTTGCTGAATATTTGAATCTGTAGTAACTCCATTCCAAGGAGGAATGTTGTATATCTCAAGGAAATGGTTTTTAAAATGGAGCTTCAAAAGCTTTAGGCAAGGTAGAGGAAGCTGGGAGCTCTGGAGACAGCATTTACCTGTTTTTATATATTGAGCTACCATGTAAGATTTCATTTGACAAGTGCATTCTGTTTCTTAAAAAATATTTGAAGACAACTGCTTTATGATAATGCATGAGAGAACATTTTTTTTCTCACTTGATTAGTGTATAATGTTTAAAACTGATGGCAGATTTTACCATATTGAAGGAGAAAATTATTCTCTTAACCAGAGTTGATTAAAGAACATCCATTAAAAAAATATTGCGGATGACCAGTGTACCATCTTTAATTTAGACTTGAGTTTGTTTCTTATAGATTTTTCTGATGTTCTCTCTACCACCTAGGTTTTGCCTTTAACTTCTAAAGCCTACCATTTCCTTTGGTGGTTTGGCAAATGATGGAAGGAAAAATTTTCTTAGGTATATACTTTGTAGTTGTTGCTCCTAGAGTAGGGTTGGACTATAAATCAGCATGGCCTGAGTGTGTGAGGCCCGGGCAGAGACAGTGGTAGTGTGCCAGGGCAGAGTAATTTATAGCAAAGCAGAAAGATCTGGGCCTCATTTGCTTACCTCATCTATAAAACGAGATAGGAGACTGCTCTAGACCAGTGGTTTTTCAGATCTGTAAAGTCCATCAGAATTGTCTCATGTGCTTGTTTTCCAAAAACAAACCCAAACAAAACATACTTTGTTGCCTTAGATCTAGTTGTGTTGCAGATCTGTATTTTATGAAGCACCTAAGTGATTCTGTGTGATGGCCAGAACACCACTATAATGGCTTCTGATGTTTCTTCTCAGAACACAGGAACAAACTATTTTCCACACTGAGATGTTAATTATTGCTCTCTATCTACATGTCATTTTGTGTTCTATATTGAAGTACATGTTGGAGTTAAAAAGTCTGCCTGGAAAAAAAAGTTATAAAAACAGATACATTCTTTTATATATATATATAAAAATATATATAATATTATATTATTATATTATATAATATATATATAATACATATATATTATATTATATAATATATCTCTCTCAGAGAGAGAGGGAGACAGAATCTGAAACAGGCTCCAGGCTCTGAGCTGTCAGCACAGAGCCCGACGCGGGGCTCGAACTCATGGACTGCGAGATCATGATCTGAGCTGAAGTCGGCCCCTTAACCGACTGAGCCACCCAGGTGCCCCAAAACAGATAAATTCTTTATGTAAGAGACAAAAATAGGAAAGTATGGGTAATTGTTGAAACTTGGGGTGGGTACTTAAGGGTTTATTATACTATTCTCTATACTTTTGTGTATGTTTCAAATTTTCTGTAATGAAGTTTTATCTAGCTTAGTGAAATTCATACTGTCCTTAAAGAGGATTTTTCATTTTCCTGACATTTTAAACTGTAATGCTAGCCATTTGAAAGTAACTTTATTGTTGTAGTAACTGCTTGTTTTGTTCATTTATAGGCAAAGATTGAAAATGTGCAGAAAACAGGTTTCTTCAAAGGACCAATGTTCAAAGGTGTTGCTTCTAGTCGATTTTTACCTAAAGGCACCAAGACAAAAGTTAATTTGGAGGAACAGGGACGACAAAAGGTGTCTTTCAGCTTCAGCCTTACAAAGAAAACTTTGCAGAATAGGTTTCTGACTGCACTTGGCAATGAAAAGCAAAATGATACTCCAAACTCCCCAGCTGGACCTCTTCAAGTAGACTTGACTCCTAAAATTAAAATGGACGTTGGAGATACCTTATCTACTACAGAAGAATCTTCCCCACCAAAATCAAGGGTAGAATTGGGCAAAATTCATTTTAAGAAACACCTGCTTCATGTGACGTCCAGGCCACTGCTGACTACAGCCACAGCAGTGGTGTCTCCACCTCCTCCAGTAGTACCATTACCAGCAGTCATAGCAGAATCAACAACTGTAGATTCACCACCCTCTTCTCCACCTCCACCACCTCCACCTCCCCAGGCCACGACACCCTCACCAGCACCAGTAACAGAGCCAGTGGCCTTGCCACACACACCAATCCCAGTTATGATGACAGCACCAGTAGATGTAGCAGTTAGAACACTGAAGGAACCACCAGTTACGACTGTACCAGAATCTTCAGACGTGGACACTAAGCAGGACGCTGTATCTAATAGTTCAGAAGAACACATAACTCAGAATTTGAATGAGCAAGCAGATACTCCCTCACAAAAAGAAGATTCCCATATTGGGAAGGAAGAAGAAATTCCAGATAGTTCTAAGAGTAATCTGGGCTCTAAAAAAACAGGTTCTAAGAAGAAATCCTCACAATCCGAAGGCACCTTTCTTGCTTCAGAATCTGATGAAGATTCTGTACGGACTTCCTCAAGTCAAAGATCACACGATTTAAAATTTTCAGCAAGCATTGAAAAGGAAAGAGATTCAAAAAAGAGCTTAGCACCTTTAAAAAGTGAGGATTTAGGGAAATCTTCACGATCTAAAACAGAGAGAGATGATAAATATTTTAGCTACTCAAAACTTGAAAGAGATACTCGGTATATATCTTCTCGATGTAGATCAGAGAGAGAGCGAAGGCGGAGCAGATCTCGTTCAAGATCTGACAGAGGCTCTAGAACTAGTTTATCCTATTCCCGGTCGGAACGATCCCATTATTATGACTCTGATCGTCGCTACCATCGGAGTTCCCCTTACCGAGAGAGGGCTCGCTATTCTCGGCCATATACAGATAACAGAGCTCGGGAGAGTTCTGACTCAGAAGAGGAGTATAAGAAGACCTACTCAAGGCGCACCTCATCCCATTCCTTCTCTTACAGAGACCTAAGGACATCATCATCCTATTCTAAATCTGATCGGGACTGCAAAACTGAGTCCTCTTACTTAGAAATGGAGAAAAGAGGAAAGTATTCTTCAAAAGTAGAAAGAGAATCCAAAAGGACTTCAGAAAGTGAAGCAATGAAAAGATGTTGTTCTCCCCCTAATGAACTGGGATTCCGACGGGGCTCATCCTATTCCAAGCATGATAACAGTGCTTCCCGTTACAAATCTGCCCTTTCAAAGTCTGTATCCAAGTCCGATAAATTTAAGAATTCTTTCTGTTGTACAGAATTAAATGAGGAAATCAGATCATCTCATTCTTTTAATTTACAGGCTCCTTGTTCAAAAGGTAGTGAATTAAGAATGATTAGTAAAATTCCTGAAAGAGAAAAGACTGGGTCTCCATCACCATCAAATCGATTAAATGATTCACCTACTTTTAAAAAGCTAGATGAATCCCTTATTTTTAAATCTGAATTTATAGGACATGATAGCCATGATAGTATTAAGGAATTAGACTCTTTATCTAAAGTGAAGAATGATCAGTTAAGAAGTTATTGTCCCATAGAATTAAATATAAATGGATCTCCTGGGGCAGAATCTGATTTGGCAACATTTTGCACTTCTAAAACTGACACTGTTTTGATGTCTTCTGATGATAGTGTGACTGGATCAGAGGTATCCCCTTTGGTCAAAGCATGCATGCTTTCATCAAATGGATTTCAGAATATTAATAGATGTAAAGAGAAAGACTCAGACAATACATGCATGCTGCGTAGTAAGTCAGGAAGCCCATTTAGAGAAACAGAACCTACAGTGTCGCCACACCAAGATAAACTCATGTCTTTGCCAGTTACGACTATAGATTATTCCAAAACTGTAATTAAAGAACCAGTCGATATGGCAGTTTCTTGTTGTAAAACCAAAGATTCAGATCTATACTGTACTTCAAATGACAACAACCCTTCTTTGCGTCATTCTGAAGCTGAAAAGATTGAGCCTTCAGTTATGAAGATTTCTTCAAATAGCTTTATGAATGTGCATTTGAAATCAAAAACAGTTATATGCGATAATAGAAATCTGACAGATCAGCACTCAAAATTTGCACGTGAAGAATATAAGCAGAGCGTTGGTAGCACCAGTTCAGCTTCTGTTAATCATTTTGATGACATATATCAACCGATAGAGAGTTCAGGCGTTGCTTCATCTCTTCAGAGTCTGCCACCAGGAGTAAAAGTGGACAGTTTAACTCTCTTACAATGTGGAGAGAATGCATCTCCAGTTTTGGATGCTGTGCTGAAGAGTAAAAGCACAGAGTTTGTAAAGCATGCAGAGAAAGAAACCATCATAGAAGTAGGTAGCGGCCTTCCTGATTCAGGAAGGGGATTTGCCTCTTGGGAAAACAGGCATAATAATGGGCTCTCTGGGAAATGTGTGCAAGAGGCTCAAGAAGAAGGGAATTCCATAGTGCTTGAGAGAAGAGGAAGGTCAGAAATCTCTTTAGATGAAGAAGGAGGGAGAGGACATGCTCATACTTCTGATGACTCAGAAGTTGTATTTTCTTCTTGTGACTTGAATTTAACCATGGAGGACAGTGATGGCATAACCTATACCTTAAAATGTGACAGTAGTGGTCACGCCTCAGAGATCGTATCCACTGTCCATGAAGATTATTCTGGTTCTTCTGAAAGCTCAAGTGATGAAAGTGACTCTGAAGATACAGATTCTGATGATAGCAGTTTTCCAAGAAACCGTCTTCAGTCTGTTGTGGTAGTCCCAAAGAATTCTACTTTGCCCACAGAAGAAACCAGTCCGTGTTCTTCTCGGAGTAGTCAAAGTTACAGACACTATTCTGACCACTGGGAAGATGAGAGATTGGAGTCGAGGAGACATTCATATGAGGAAAAATTTGACAGTGTAGCAAGTAAACCCTGTTCTCAGACTGAGAAGTTCTTCCATCATAAAGGAACAGAGAAGAATCCGGAAATTTCTTTTACACACCCCAGCAGAAAACAGATAGATAACCACCTGTCTGAAATTGTTCATCCTCAGAGTGACGGGGTTGATAGTACAAGTCATACAGATGTGAAATCTGACTTTCTAGGTCATCCAAATTCTGAGGAAACAGCAAAAGCCAAAATAGCCTCTAGGCAGCAAGAAGAGCTGCCAGTTTATTCTTCTGACGATTTTGAAGACATCCCGAATAAGTCTCGGCAACAAACCATTTTCCCTAACAGACCAGATAGTAGACTGGGAAAAACAGAGTTGAGTTTTTCTTCCTCTTGTGAGATCTCCCGAGTGGATGGCTTCCGCTCATCAGAAGAGCTCAGGAACCTAGGGTGGGAATTCTCTCAACAAGAAAAGCCTACTACCACATATCAGCAACCTGACAGCAGCTATGGAGCCTGTGGTGGACACAAGTATCAGCAAAGCGCAGAACATTATGGTGGGACACGTAATTACTGGCAAGGTAACGGCTACTGGGATCCAAGATCAGCAGGTAGACCTCCTGGAACAGGGGTTGTGTATGATCGAATTCAAGGGCAGGTACCAGATTCCTTAACAGATGACCGTGAAGAGGAGGACAGTTGGGATCAATGTGCAGGGTCTCACTTTTCAAGCCAGTCCAGTAAATTTTTTCTATCCCTTCAGAAGGACAAGGGGTCCGTGCAGGCACCTGAAATAAGCAGCAATTCCATTAAGGACTCTTTAGCTGTGAATGAAAAGAAAGAGCTTTCAAAAAACTTAGAAAAAAATGATATGAAAGATAGAGGACCTCCTAAAAAAAGGAGACCGGAATTGGAGAGTGATTCTGAAAGCGATGGTGAACTTCAGGACAGAAAGAAAGTTCGAGTGGCAGTAGAGCAGGGAGAAACGGCAGTGCCCCCAGGCTCAGCACTGGTTGGGCCTTCCTGTGTCATGGAGGATTTCAGGGACCCACAGCGATGGAAAGAATGTGCCAAGCAAGGGAAGATGCCCTGTTACTTTGATCTGATTGAAGAAAATGTTTATTTAACAGAAAGGTAAGCTTAATTAATGCTTGTCCAACAAATTTTAATGTCTTTTTGTTGAAAAAGTTAGCTTTCAACAGTTCAGAACATATTGAGGTCAGTTGTATGAAATACAGTTGCATAATAGGATATAAGTTAAAAAGTCTAAAAAGCCTATTCACCTATTTAAATTTGATGGCAGAATCCTTCCCTCAGTATCCCTTCCTCCACCCCCCACAGGAAGGGGATGTCTAAAAAAAAAAAATTTTTTTTTTTTTGGTCTCATTATCTTTTCGGTTCTGAAAGTATGATTTAGGCCAGCCCTATTTTTAAGTTCCTTTTACATGTGAAACTGATGAAACACAAAATAAAGTCCCAGCAAAACAGTCTGCTCTTAAGAAAAAAGTAGTTGTGCTGGATTTTTTTCCTTTTGAAAAATGTTCATAATGAAGTATCTTTGAAGGATGCTTTATAAAGCGGATGCTTTATAAAGCGGGAACCACATTAGAACATCATTTTCTTTTTTTTTTTTTTTTAATTTTTTTTTTTTCAACGTTTATTTATTTTTGGGACAGAGAGAGACAGAGCATGAACGGGGAAGGGGCAGAGAGAGAGGGAGACACAGAATCGGAAACAGGCTCCAGGCTCCGAGCCATCAGCCCAGAGCCCGACGCGGGGCTCGAACTCACAGACCGCGAGATCGTGACCTGGCTGAAGTCGGACGCTTAACCGACTGCGCCACCCAGGCGCCCCTAGAACATCATTTTCTGTTCATTGTTTTTTAGTCTGTTGCTAATTGATTACATTTGGCAATAGCATAACCAGTATTTTAGAAATAAGTGGTATAGTGGTTTCCTACAGACCCCTAACCTGAAACAAGGGGATAATGAGAATAGGAGTAATGGAAGACAGACTCCTTCAAAGCAGAGCTGCTCAGTCTGCTTTCTTTCACCCTTCCTCGACAGTTTCTTCATTTTTCTAGTATGAATATATGTGAAATATGCCTTTTTGAAAAAAATCTGTCTTACATCCATTTTCCTTTTGGAAATTTCTCCTCTATTTGAAAATCTGCTTAACCATCATCCCTTTAAGTGTTAAAAATTTTTTTGTTTAATGAAATTTTTTCACTGGTTAAGGTAAAATTAGCTCTCATGAGAAGTTTTTCATATTTTAACAAAAACCTTTTTATGATATAGAGAGCCTCTTCTATCTAGTAAATTAGGTTTAAATTTAAAATATTGAATCTTTTAAGTAGTAGTTTTTAGGAATTGTGTGAGTACATTGATGCAGCTTCCAGGGTCTTTGTAAAAGAATAGAAGTAAAACTAATCAACCCAACCCTCTGGGATTTACTCAGCACTGAGATCCAGATAAATCTACCACCTGCATATATGCATTATAGATCTGGTTTGGTGGAGGGGGCACCTGGGTGGTTCAGTGGTTAAGTGTCCGACTTCAGCTCAGGTCCTGATCTCACAGTTTATGAGTTTGAGCCCCACATTGGGGTCAGTGCTGACAGCTCAGAACCTGGAGCCAGCTTCAGATTCTGTGTCTCCCTGTGTCTCTGCCTTCCCCTGCTTGTGCTCTGTCTCTCTCAAAAATAAAAATAAACATTAAAAAAAAAGATCTAGTTGGTGGAAATATTGGAGAGCCTTTTTAGAGTGGGAACATTTTTAAAGAGCCTATTGTTATATGCTGGGCCTTTCGGAGCCACCAAGAAAACTAATTATTGAAAAATAGTATTGAAGATGGTGAAAAAATTTTTCTTAGGTCTAATGAAAATAGGGTTACCTGAATCTGTGGCCATGAGTCCTTATCTGACCTTATGGAGCAATACAAAATAAAGCTACTGCTGATTCTTCAAAATTACAATTCTTAAAGTACTTGTAAACAGATATTTTGTTTGTCTTCAGTCCTGATTTCTTCAGGCTGAGAATATTCATATACTCATTAATGAATTATATCTTGAAACAGCTGAGTCATTCTTGTTTTACTCATAGGTAGTTGAAACCATCAAGACACTCTTCAGGTACTTTATAAACATTGAACATATGTTGAAGATGAAAGCAGATTAGTTAGGAGATTAAGACAGCCACATAGAACAGCAGTGCTCTTCACTGTCTGATAGTTGGAGAGTAAGTCAGACTGCCCTAATCTTAAGAGATCTTCTTCATTTCTGATTTTTTTTAAACAAAAGAAAGTTCAACACAAAGGCCAGGAAATAATCACATTTTCACTTTTTCTTTGCAAACTCTGGCATAGGTATTTATGAACCTAACCCATTTTGAACAGTTTCCCCTTTTACTCCCAAATCAGTTAGTCGGTTGGGAAAGTTTAGTCCTCTGATTATTCTGTAATACCTGATTATTCTGTAATACAGTTCTATAAATTATACTTCATTCTTTTCTTATTCAGTTTTCTTTTAAACAAGATTTTTAGAAATACAGTGTTACTGAAAGATTCTCTCTGAAAGATTGAGTTAAACTCTTAATTAAAAATTACCTATTTTTAAATTTATTTTTTTTAGCAACTCCTTTTCTTCCTCTGCCTTTCTTTCTTTGCTGTGTCTCAACCATTATTTGTCCATCCAGGAGGACTAATTCTTATATGTTTTGTTTGTTTACTTTGAGAGAGTGAGAGAGTAGGGGAGGGGAGAGAGAGAGGGAGAGAGAGAGAATCCCAAGCAGGCTCTGTGTTGATCGGGGCTCAATCTCATGACTGTGAGATCATAACCTGAGTCAAAATCAAGAGTTGGATGCTTAAGGGGCGCCTGGGTGGCTCAGTCGGTTAAGTGTCCGACTTTGGCTCAGGTCATGATCTCGCGGTCCGTGGGTTCAAGCCCCACGTCTGGCTCTGTGCTGACCGCTCAGAGCCTGGAGCCTGTTTCAGATTCTGTGTCTCCCTCTTTCTCTGACCCTCTCCTGTTCATGCTCTCTCTCTTTGTCTCAAAAATAAGTAAAATGTTAAAAAAAAAAAAAAAAAAAAGAGTTGGATGCTTAACTGACTGAGCCACCCAGGTACCCCCAGGAGGACTCATTCTTAAACTTCACTTTCATCAGCTGTGTTACTTTCTGATCCTCATGAGTTTTCCTGTGTTTTATTTTTCCTGAGCCCAGTAGGACAGTTGACCCTTGAAATTGCTCAGAATTTGAGGTTTAATTGACTTGGACTGAGAAATGAGGGCTCAGTCCAAAATGATAGACTTGAACTCTTATCTTCCCACTTGCCAGGGCTCAGGTTGCCTCTTGTTTGTGTAACATAATTCTTAGTGTTTTCAGTTTCACAATTGCTAGTGATTAGATGTTTTCTTCCTTTTGAATGTTTAACTTAACCAGAATCATTAAATATGAAACTAATGAGATTTAGCACATATTTGATTGTGTACATTGTATCATTACCAGGAGATTTCTTAAACCAATTCTTATAAAATTTTATCTAATAGAAAGAAGAATAAATCACATCGGGATATTAAGCGAATGCAGTGTGAGTGTGCACCTCTTTCTAAAGATGAAAGAGCGCAAGGTGAAATAGCATGTGGGGAAGATTGTCTTAATCGACTCCTCATGATTGAATGGTAAGTAAATTGAAATGCTCTGATTTTGCTCATTCTGTTAAATGTCCCAAAATATTAATTAGTAATGAATAAAATTTAACCTTTCTTCTTTTACCTAGTATTATTTATAAGCAATAAAATCTCCAATGTATAATAGCATTTATAAGGAGACAAATTTTCCTTGCATTATTCATTATAGTATACATTTTAAGTGCTCTGTAAAGTAGCCCTTAACCTTTTGTTTCTTATGTTTGTCCTGAGAGGCAAATGTTGGTCTTTTTTAGCTTTTACTATCAAATAAGATAAAACCCTAGCATTTCAAAAGGGTATAAAGTAAAATGTCTTCCACTTCCAAACCTCAGTCCCTCTGTTTGTAGTCTTTTCAGATAATTTTTATGCCTATACCAAAATATTTCCTCATTTTATGTATAGAAATGAAATCTTTCTATATGTACTTTTTTGAGTTTTATTCCCTCACCTTGGCCCAAACACACACGTTCTCACACATTCTCACACACTCTCATACACTCTTAATTAAATAAATTTTGGAGACCTGTTCAGTGCTACACGTGCATACTTAGCTAAATCTTTCCCTTGGTTGCTTTATATAGTCTATTTATAGTTAACTCATAATTATTAATTTTCAAAGATAGATATTTGCTTCTGTATTTTTCTTTTTTTAAAAAAATTTTTTGAATGTTTATTTTTGAGAGAGAGAGAGAGAGAGAGAACAGGAGAGGGGCAGAGAGAGAGGGAGACACAGAATCCGGAGCAGGTTCCAGGCTCTGAGCTGTCAGCACAGAGCCTGATGCGGGGCTTGAACTCGTGAACTGTGAGATCATGACCTGAGCCAAAGTTGGACACTTAACTGACTGAGCCACCCAGGTGCCCCTGCTTTTGCATTTTTCTTATAAACGGTAAACATCTTTACATTGAAAATTGTGTGATTAAAATTTTTTTACCAATTTTATGAAAAATTTGTTTCCTTAGTATTTTTTTTAATGTTTATTTGTTTTGAGAGAGAGCGAGCGAGCATGCAAGTCGGGGGAGGGGCAGAGAGAGGGAAAGAGAGAATCCCAAACAGACTCTGAGCTATCAGTGTGTAGAGCCTGACACAGGGCTCAATCCCACGAACCGTGAGATCATGATCTGAGTCCAACCCAGGAGTTGGGCGCTTAACCAACTGAGCCATCCAGGTGCCCCAGTATCCTTATTTTTTAACATGGAAAGAATATTAAGGTGATTTATAGCGTAGATACCTTGTTTTCAGTGTTGATGAATGGTTTTCTTTCTTTTTTTTTTTCTTTTTATTTTTTGGATGTGTTGGTGTTTTTTTTTAATAGAAACCACATCACTTCATTTGTTACAGCAGTAATGAGGCAATAATTCAAGAGGGTCCCAGAAAGCTTTTCCATCCACAAAATAACAGAAAGAAAAAGCACCTTCACCACTCACGCTCTTGGTTAGCTTTTTCTTTTGATCTCTGTTCCCCTACCCACAATAGTATGTTGCTTCCAGAATGGGATTCTGCCTTCGAATGTTGTATGAGTCGGGAGGCTAGTCTATCCGCTTCCCTTAAGACCGAATGGAAGTTCCTAACTTAGCTGAGAAACCTGGACAAGTCTTCTTTGATTTCAGCCTCATCCCAAGGCCCATGAATGTTTTCTTTAAAAAGCTGCAGGCGAATGAGGTAGAAAGGGCAGAGACAAGAGATGGAAACCAGCAGAAGGGCAAAGAGGATGGCTCCCACAGCACTAATGGACAGCAGGCCTCCCAAGGCTGAAAATGCAAAAAGCAGTGTGACACCCATGTAGCTACGGGGAGTACATGCCTTCAGTTTCTTCTGCAACATGGGCCACAGGGCAAAAATCTGGATGGCAAAAGTCAGCATGATGAAGGCATGCAGGGAACGGGGCAGGCATGAGGCAAGGCAGACAGAAGCAAAGGTGGCCATGTTCAAGGACAGTGTGCTGGATACAATGGCAGCATTGGCACCATAGTCAAAGAAAATGAGGCAGCCTAAAAGCATGAAGACTGACATGGCATAGATGGTGTCATTGCTGACAGACTCCGTCAGGGTCTTCAGCACTGGGGAAGAACCGTAGGTGAAAGTAATGAAAATCAGGGCACTCTTCAAGTCAGCCCACCGGGTCCGCCCTCTCTTCTTCCGTCCTTCACCTCTGTCAATGAGATCAAACAAAACATAGCCAATCAGTGAAGAAGCCAGGCCAGTCCCAGAGAGCCATTGGGGGGCCAGAAGGCCCTCATCCATATACCACCAGATGACCACAAACACACAGACACTGCACACTGCTGTATCACCACGTTCGACTCGAAGACCACAGCCCGGTACTGGTATTTCCGGGCGTAGATGTTTTTCCGGAGCTCTTCCAGGAAACGCCGGTCCACGTGGTTATCGGGAAATGGCTATCGCTCGTACAAGACCTGCCACTTGGCCTGCTTAGTGTCAGCTACAGGCTGGGTCCCCATTACCCTCTCCCTCAAACTCAGGCCAGCTCAGTCTCCCTCGCAGAAGTCCACGTGGTTCTTGTTCCTTACAAAGTTCTGAAATAAGACCTCTCTGGAAATCCCATGCTGGGTGGTGGCTGATACTGCACCGACCTTCCCTTGCTTTCAAAGGCAGCAACCCAGGCTAGGCCTGCAACAGATGAGTTTGTTCTCTGAGGCAGGACAGTACGGCCAAGTTCCTGCCCGCAGTTCCTCAGGCTGCGCGGCCGGAAAGGGCGGCCGCCCGCCTCCTTCCCCATCCGGGGCGCCAGGGGTTGCTGAACTGTTTTCTTTCAAGGCCCAGATTTTGGTTTTGCTCATGTTCAAGTATTATGAGAACAAAACCTATACCTCAGAAAATTAAAGAGAAAGCATTATTGGCAATTCCTTTATCTAAATTGAAAGTAGAGATGACATTACGCATGTAAGAAGAGGAGACGTGAGACTTAGCCCTATTCTCCTAAGTTGACAGTGTAGCTCTGGTCTCTGCGTTCTTCTGACTTTCCTGCCAGCCTTGCTAAAGAGATAGGAAGTATAGGATATCTTTCTTCTCATGTTTCTCACACTTAAACTTCTAGTAGTTGTCAGGATTAGGTTCAAATTTAGCCTGGTATGCAGAGCTCTTCATCGTATATCAACAACCTGCCTTTCCATCTTCCAGCAATCCACCTTTCTTGTCAGTCATCCTCAGCTGTTTTATTCTCCTTTCCTCAGGTGGGCCTTGTTTCCTATTTCTGCACATGGGCAAGCTCTGTGGTATCTCATTTTTTTGTTTGTTTGTTAATCCACATCCTATTTGTCATTAGAGATTCTGCTTTGAAGAATTGATTTTCTCTGTTTCTCATTTCAGTTCTTCTCGGTGTCCGAATGGGGATTATTGTTCCAATAGACGGTTTCAGAGAAAACAGCATGCAGATGTGGAAGTCATACTCACAGAAAAGAAAGGCTGGGGCTTGAGAGCTGCGAAAGACCTTCCTTCGTAAGTTATGTTGTAATCATCTTTCATTTCCTTTTTGTGTTGTTGAAGTTGGTTAGCTACTTTGTAGGAAGGAAAATAACGTGTCTATTATACTGAAGTTTAATAATGTTTATTGTGTAGAATGACCACCTGGTAACTAGTTTAAAAAAATTTTTTTCCCATTTCTTTTAGGAAATTAAAAAAAGAAAACAAAAAAAACTCCTCTGTCTCTGTATATGAAGAGCATTTTGTCATTTGTGACATTTGGACCAGATGGGTCCTTCTTTGTATGACAGTTACTTTTCCTTTAATTCCAAGCAGTTACCAGTGTTTGCTGTAGACCCCCAGAATCACTATGAAACTGTAAGGATTTGGGACAGAATTGATTAGTTAGTTTATATAAAACTGAGTTGGAGAGGGGGTGCCTGGGTGGCTCAGTCGATTGTCTGACTCTTGATTTTGGCTCAGGTCATGATCCCAGCGTCGTGGGATTGAGCCCTGTATTGGGCTCTGTACTGAGTGTGGAGCCTGGTTGGGAGTCTCTCTCTCCTTCTCTTCCTCTCCCCTCCTTGTGCTCTCTTTTTCTCTCTCTCTAAAATTAAAAAATAATAATAATTAAATAGATAAACCTTGGAGTAAGAGGGGAAGAGAGTATCTGAGATGATTGAGGTAGGGATTAAAAACAATTAATAAACATTTATTGAATGAGTAAATGTTGCTTTCTACCTAATTCCTGTAACTTTTTTGTACATAATGCAATAAAAGGTTCACTTTATTTTCTACCATATTTAGTGTTTCCTTTAAACAGTAAGTTTTTTATGGAAAGCATATTTAAGTATCATGAAAGATGAGTACCTTTTTCTTTAAATATATACAGATTACATGTGTTTATGATTGAAAAAGTCTTTTAAATATGTAAAAGGAGTAAAGGAAGAAAATAAAACTGTTTCTTAAAGCTTTCTTAAGCTCCTCACGAAGAACCCTGCTTTGGTAAAATACCCTAGACTGGATATTTTCAGGTTTCCCATATTTTCCTACTCCTTTAATTTCCATATGCTAATGGTAGTGCTGGTTTCATAAATTTTTAGTTCGAAACTGTGTAGATGTTCACGAATAGAGTATTCATTCCCGTTGAACAGGGACATTGTCCGATATACATAGGATGAGGAGTTCTTTGGAACAAATCTGCTAGTTAGTGTTAAATATCATGACATTCTCTCTGTATATTGTACCTGTTTCTTCTCTACTGAAGATACTAAATAACTGAGGAAAGACTGGTCAGGGGTGGAAGGTAACTTGAAAGAAGCCAAGGAGAGAGATTAATCATAATTACTGATAAATGCTAGAAAAAACTCACAGAGAATGCAGTCAGAGAAAAGATGGGTTTATAAATTTTTTTAAGTTTATTTAAGAGCGAGAACGAGCAGAGAGAAGGGGAGAGAACAGAATCCCAAGCAGGCTCTGCACTGCCAGTGTGGAACCTGATGTTGGGTTTGAACTCACAAACCTGTGAGATCGTGACTTGGGCTGAAATCAAGAGTTGGATGCTTAACTAACTGAGCCATCCACGTGCCTCAGGAGAAAAGATCTGCTTGACCTTTGACATCATTAGAGGTCTTTGAATAAAGGCAGTAGAAGGGCTGCTGTATTTAAATTATCTTTTTTCTTAGAACATAAAGCCTCTAATATTTCAGTGCCTCCTGATTTCTTCAGAGCTGTTTCTCAGCTGTGAATCACTGTTTTCATGGCATTGTAAACCAGATTTGAGTGTTTGTTTTAATGTCTAGTTAGGGCAAGGATACACATTTTGATAGTATGTATAAACATAAAAGCATCTTGGAATCAACATTTTTTTTTTTAATTTTTTTTTTTCAACGTTTATTTACTTTTGGGACCGAGAGAGACAGAGCATGAACGGGGGAGGGGCAGAGAGAGAGGGAGACACAGAATCGGAAACAGGCTCCAGGCTCTGAGCCATCAGCCCAGAGCCTGACGCGGGGCTCGAACTCACGGACCGTGAGATCGTGACCTGGCTGAAGTCGGACGCTTAACCGACTGTGCCACCCAGGCGCCCCGGAATCAACATTTTTAAAAAAGTATTAGGAAGGAGAAAACCTCAGTTAGATGTTAGGTACTTTACATATATTTTAATTATATCTTGTATAAGACCGTATTTACTCTTTTCAATATTTCCTTAAATCTATTTTTTTGCATAGATATATGTGTTTTCCATACAGCTCCTAGGCAGGAAGTGCTATTGTTTCCCTTTTGTTTTGCCAGGAACACCTTTGTCCTGGAATATTGTGGAGAGGTACTTGATCATAAAGAGTTTAAAGCCCGGGTAAAGGAGTATGCACGAAACAAAAACATCCACTACTATTTCATGGCCCTGAAGAATGATGAGGTGAGCGGCACAAATGTATTTGCTTTGAAACAGATCTGGAAATTGTTGAGTTTGGAAGGGTCACTGATACAGACTGATCTTGAAAATAAATTAAGTGACAAAAAAGAGGGACAGAATAGTATATATAGCTTTTCTTTACAAAAAGGAGAGAGGGAGATGTTTTTGTTTACAAAAAGGGAGAGGGAGATGTTTACATATACATGTAAATGTAAACCTATGAGCTTCATATTACAACTCTTAAAAATTACTGATACCCCTAGAAGAGTTTTTTTAATGTGGGTTATATTTGTCAATACTTACATAAAAATTAAAGCTGAAAAATTGAAAAATATTTGTTAAACCACTTTAAAGTAACAAGTCAATTATATGTTGACATAAATAACATGTTTTTATGAAAATAATTTTCAAAATATTTTTGTTTTAGTGAGGAGTGCAACTGTTTTACATTTTTACAAATCTCTTTAATGTCTGGTGTGATAAATTTTAGCTAGATTCTTATATCTGTCTCTACATTCAGTCCTGGAAAACCTATTTCTAGATCCTACCCCAGACTTGCTGAATCTAGATCCTACCCCAGACTTGCTGAACTCTGGTGGTGGGTCCAGCAGGAGTTTTAACATGCTTTCCAGGGAATTCAGATACACATTCAAGTTGGAGAGATCCTGCACTGTGATGTAACATGCACTTTAAAATGGAGTTTTATACACATGAAGTGAGATTGGAATATAAGAGGATGTTAGAAGTAGCTAAAAGTAAATGGAAGAGACATTGATAGATATGGAGATCGTTTTGCCTGTAAGATGTTTATAGTTAGCAGATGTCCCAGAGGAAGTAGTTAGATATTTGTCACTTGGATGTGTCTGTATGTGAAAGAGGAGGCGGGGTTGGGCATGCAGATCTTACATTTGCCTAATGCCTTTCCTTTGCAAAATATATGTATATTTTAGGTCTCATTTTTATCTCTTAAATGATCCTTTTCCCTAGATAATAGATGCCACTCAGAAAGGAAACTGCTCTCGTTTCATGAATCACAGCTGTGAACCAAACTGTGAGACTCAAAAAGTAAGTTGAGGTAGATTTAGAAGTTTGGATCTTTGTTCAAGATTGATGTTGTATTAATTTTAGAATCCATATCAAGGCTTCCCATGGATTTTATTTTTAAATCATTTTAATTGTTTTTTCCTATTGTTAAAAATCTTATTTTGAATTAAGTTCAGATTTATAAAATAATAGTGCAGAAACAGTACAGAGTTCCATATATCATCCTTCACCTAGCTTCCTCAAAGGTTCACATTGTACATAGCCATTATACAGTTATCCAATCCAGGAAATACTGTTAACTATTAACTAATCTAAAGTCTTTATTCATATTTTGCCATCTGTCATTTTTCTGGACTAGGATCCAATCCAGGAACTCCCATTGCATTTAATTGTCACCTCTCTTTGCCCATAAGTTTTAACTATTATTTCAAAGGTGCCAAAATACAAAACTAAAATTGAATTCTGATGAAGTCCAGTGTGTACTATTCAGATTTTTATCAGCTCTTAATCCAGGTGCCAAATTTGGCTGCTTTAATAATGTAAGGGGGGCTGAATGGCCACAGATAAGAGAGATCATATATCATGTACATGGAGTGACACTGCTTCTCCTCAACAAGGCCAGACTCCGGGTCATGCTCCTCTCTTTGTCCCTGTGCCTGGCACATAGTTGATGCTTGATAAATTCATTTATTGAATTTGGTAAAACATTTTGAGATAATTTTAGTACTCTCTCTAATTTGTGTTTTGATCTTAGATTAAAAAAAAAAATACACACACACAAACGTTAGAACATTGGTTCTTTCTTAGGCTAAGAAAGCTATGGACCCACACCCTAGAAAAGTAGTATCAATGGTTCCCTCTCATATTATAATAGTGCTTTCGGGGCGCCTGGGTGACTCAGTCGGTTAAGCGGCCGACTTCGGCTCAGGTCATGATCTCTCGGTCTGTGAGTTCGAGCCCCGCGTCGGGCTCTGTGCTGACAGCTCAGAGCCTGGAGCCTGTTTCAGATTCTGTGTCTCCCTCTCTCTCTGACCCTCCCCCGTTCATGCTCTTGTCTCTCTCTGTCTCAAAAAATAAGTAAACGCTAAAAAAAAAATAATTAATTAATTAATTAATAAAATCGTGCTTTCAACTCCTGGATATTTTTTTTTGTCCTTTTGACCTGTATACTAATAGATCTTAGATACGGCTCTTCTGGGAGCCAAGCCATATAACGAATAGGGGAACACACTCCATGATCACTTTATGTAAGTTCTGTTCTAGTTTTGTCTGCATCTGGTGGCCATGTGTCTATCTGTGAGATTTCCACTTGTACTGTGTCCCTTCATCTCTTTAAGTCTGGGGATTTTCATCAGTAATGTGCTCAAAAGATCTGAACAGGAGCTCTGCAGTCGAGTTACGTCTTACATGTTCTGGAACCACAAGTTCTAACCCCTGTGTATTTACTCCCATTTTAATTCTTGAGTTTTATGCAGTTGTTGTCATGCTTTTTTTCCCTTTCCCTATACTCAGTCATAGGACCATTGCTTTATGAAATTAAACATTTGGCATCATTCTTTCCCTGGTTCCATGCCTCACCTTATCTTGGAATATAGTTACTTTTAACATAATAATATGAATTTGCCAGTAACAGTCAATGACACCAAGCATTCTCTATCTGCTTATTTTTAGTACAAGTGAATATTTACTGTGTGGAAATGTGTATTAAGACAGGTATAAGTAGCAGTTACTTTTATTAGAGACAAATTATAGGTGATACTCAACCTGGTAGTTTATTAAATAAGATTAACACTTAAATACGGTAGTTTACTTCAAGAAAAAAGTTTCCTATTTGCTATTTGGTAAAGTCTTCTTAATTGTCAAAAGAGGCTCATGCATTATTAAGGCAAATGATCTTTAAAGAAAAACACACAGATTAATCGGTTACAAATTTCTTTTCTTTTAAAAACAACTTCTCAGTGGACTGTGAACGGACAACTGAGGGTCGGGTTTTTTACCACCAAATTAGTTCCTTCAGGCTCGGAGTTAACATTTGACTATCAGTTCCAAAGATATGGGTGAGTATTGTTTTTATTCTGTTTCGCTGCTTCTGGTGGGGAAATGGACTGTTCAGATACAGAGATATAAAACTTTGATATGAATTACTAAGAAGTTATATGGGGATGCCTGGGTGGCTCAGTTGGTTAAGCATCTGACTTCGGCTCAGGTCATGATCTCGCAGTTTGTGAGTTTGAGCCCACACCGGGCTCTGTGCTGACAGCTCAGAGCCTAGAGTCTGCTTCGGATTCTTTGTCTCCCTCTCTCTCTGCCCCTCCCCCACTCACGCTCTGTCTCAAAAATGAATAAAGGTTAAAAAAAAAAAAAGTTATATGTACCACCAGTTCTTTACTTTTTCAGTTTTCTGTGTTTTTTCTTACTGTGACATTTCCAGCCATTAAAGGATTTGTACAGGAACTACATAATTTTCTTCTGAATTTCATGCTGTCTTATTTATATATTTATGTTTCTTAAGTAATTAGAAAACCCTTTAAATTTTGGAAATGTCTACAGTGTGTGTATAAGTGTGTATTTATCTGTCAGTTATCAACTCATGACTAATCTTTTCTCATCTGTACCACATTGTACTATGAAAAATAATTTACGTTCTTTTGAACCAAAATAATAACTGATACAATAACAGTGAATACCCCTAGCATCTATATTGTGGTTTCACAGAATCCCACTAAAAGGAACAGGGTTCCTTGGAGAAGTGTCTGATTTCAAGTTAAGACAGGAATTAGACAAGGGGATTTTGGTTTATTTTGTCATACCAGAAAACCAGTTATGAAAGATTAGGAGATTCTTGTCAAAGGGTCCCAGGAGCTAGCTTTAATAGGCTCTTAAAACAGTGGGAGAAGGGGGCGCCTGGGTGGCGCAGTTGGTTAGGCGTCCGACTTCAGCCAGGTCACGATCTCGCGGTCCGTGAGTTCGAGCCCTGCGTCAGGCTCTGGGCTGATGGCTCAGAGCCTGGAGCCTGTTTCCGATTCTGTGTCTCCCTCTCTCTCTGCCCCTCCCCTGTTCATGCTCTGTCTCTCTCTGTCCCCCCCCCCCCCCAAAAAAAAACAACAAAAAAAAAAAACATGGAAAAAAAAAAAAGTGGGAGAAGGGTGCCTGGGTGGCTCAGTCGGTTGACTTTGGCTCAGGTCACGATCTTGTGGTTTGTGAGTTCGAGTCCCACAAGGGGCTCCCTGCTGTCAGCGTTGAGCCTGCTTTGAATCCTCTGTCCCCTTCTCTCTCTTCCCCTTCCCTGCTCGTGCTGTTTCTCTCTCAAAAATAAGTAAACATTAACAAAAAACAACAACAGTGGGAGAGTTTTCATTAACACTTAAGCATTGAAAGGATAATAACTGCAGTGGTTTGAAACGTATGATGTAAAAACCATGAGATTTAATGATACTTTAAAAATAAAACTGCATTAGTCATAATAGAAGGGAACCAATTCATGATTTTTATAAAGTAGCTTAAAAGTCAGAAAAGGGGGGAGAAAAATCAAACACTTATCCTGCTTTCCCCAAGTGAATTCTACTTCAGGTTAAACCAAATAGTTGATGAGAGGAAGTTCTTCTTTTGGAGGTTCTTTTGTGCTAATGAATGAAGTAGTAACGGTATCACCATGTTGCGTAACCTCGTGAACTAATGCATCAAGGCAGTGACCTAGCGTTCCGGGGATGAGTGCAGACCAGGTTCTGTGTACAGCTCCATGCTTTCTCCCTCTTACTTTTGCACTGTCCTATTTGAAGGAAGGAAAACTGCAGGTGCTGTTTGTGATTCCCTGCTCTATTTATTGAATAATTTATTTTTATGCCTTTGATTGCTACCATCATAAATTAAATCTATCAGTTTCCTTTTGGTATAGTTCTTCTTGCTTTTCTCAGGTAGTTGTGATCGCAGAATAAATAAATGGCCATGGTGGTTTGTACCCAGGCCTGTAGAGTTAGGCCTGTGTTGTTTCTACCACTTTTCCTGAACTCCACGGTTATATTTACTTATTACTAAATTTCTTATTAGAGTCTCATCCTTAAGTGGTGATAACTTTTAATAATCATGTGTTTCCTTTTAAGTATCCTGTACATGTTGAATTTCGTATCTGTGTACATCTATTTGTAAGAATATATTTGTTGTTCTTGGTGCCAGTTAAATATTTACATATGAGAGATGTTGAACTATTTAAGCAGTTTTGTTCTTAGCTCAATATATATATGATCTCTTATTTTTATACATTTTACACATGTCTACCTTTATATATCTCTTTATGCACATATAAGTATAAAAATCCTTAATTTTTATACATGAGTAGATACTCATAAAATGGAGAAATTACTCGTTAACTTCTTGGCTAATTTTGTCTAGCTAATAAAGGAGGATTAGAAAGAGAATATTTTCTTAAGAGCAGTTTTCAGGCATTTCCATTAAATGGTATTAGGTTTGTTGGAGTCTTTTAAAATAATTGTTTTTAGGCTGAATTGACTTCTTTCTTGTATGTGATTGTTAGGTTGTTGACATTTTTATGTGGTGTACTTTCACGTAACTGACATCTTTCCTATGTTCCTTGAACAGAAAAGAAGCTCAGAAATGTTTCTGTGGGTCAGCTAATTGCCGAGGTTACCTGGGAGGAGAGAATAGAGTCAGTATCAGAGCAGCAGGAGGAAAAATGAAGAAGGAACGATCTCGTAAGAAGGATTCAGTAAGTGTTTCTTTCATCCCTTTTTTTTCAACTTTTACCATATACCTTTAAAGGAGGGAGGTAGCTTTTCTGATTAAAATTTGAAAAGCCAAACAACAGAGAAATTCAGAATCAGAGGAGACCATTAGAGAAAGAAGTATGGTTGCTTTTTTTTTTTTTTTTAATGTTTATTTTTGAGAGAGAGTGCGAGCAAGTACAAGCATGAGAGGGGCAGAGAGAGAGGGAGAGAATCCCAAGCAGGTTCCGTGCTGTCAGCGCAGAGCTTGACAAAGGGCTTCAGCCCTATGAACTGTGAGACCATGACCTGAGCCGAAATCAAGAGTTGGATGTTTAACCCACTGAACCACCCAGGTGGCCCTGGTTGCTGTTTTTATTTCAGGTTCATAGAGATTAGAATTAGGTGTTGCTAAGAACTACTGAAGTCATATTGAAAACAATGGACTAATAGTTTTTTTTGGAGCCTGTAAAACTCCTAATCCTACGTACAAATAAGATGTTTATCTATTAATTTACTTAAGTCTGATCTACATTCCTAGTCTTTTAATGTTGGTTTGTTTTTTGTTTGGAACTCTTAAAGTTTGCACGTGTTCTTACAATCTCTGAAAACCCTCTTTGGAGGGGTGTAAGGTGAGTTTTGAGAGGTAATAGGCAACCCAGGAGTGAAAATGAAATAGTGAAAATGGTCTTTTTTAAAAATGGTGATTGAGGGGTGCCTGGGTGGCTTGGTCGGTTAGGCACCCGACTTCAGCTGAGGTCATGATCTCACGGTCCATGAGTTCGAGCCCCGCGTCAGGCTCTGTGCTGACAGCTCAGAGCCTGGAGCCTGTTTCGGATTCTGTGTCTCCCTCTCTCTCTGCCCCTCCCCTGTTCATGCTCTGTCTCTCTCTGTCTCAAAAATAAATAAACGTTAAAAAAAAAAAAAATTAAAAAAAAAATGGTGATTGATAACCTTTTTTCTACCCCAGCTCACCTCAGTTACTACGGAGGAAGGAGCTATCTTGTTAATCAAGGGACTCTTAACTGGGACAAGAGCTTCACATTAAAAAAAAAAAACAAAAAACCTTTTTTCTGAGGATTCCTTCACCAGAATAGCGTTTCTCAGCCTCCGAATCACCTGGCAGGGTCCATTGTGAAAAAGCGCATTTCTGGGTCCATCCTCAGACCTGTGAATCTTAGTGGGGGGGTGGGGTGGGGACTGAGGGGGTTAGCAAATTCCCCTGTGATTCTTTAGCAGTTAGCTCATGCCTGAGGTTTTCAGGAACTAATACATTAAGAATTACAAATGCTTAAGTTACATATAAATTAGTGTTTAGATGAGTAGATAGAAGGTGTATAGGGTGAGGGGATAAAAGTATAATGGCTAAAAGGTGATGTCATTAAGCCCAAATTAAATTCTGTAAGAACCAGAAAGCATTGGAAAGGGCAGTTGAAAAAAAAGGCCATTTAAAAAGTGCCAAAAAGGAAAGCTTCAACAAATGGCCATGGTGGTAGACCACCCAAGACGAACACATGTTCTTTTGAGCATTGTGTGTACTTCCGCTCTGTTTTTGGAGAGCATATACTCTGTAGCAGTGTGCCAGACACTCAGCTCAGCTTTTGACATATGACTCATTTAATTCTCATAGCAAGCCTTGAAATTAGGTGCAAGGATTTTACAGATGAGAACACTGAGGCATCACCCAGTAGGTGATGGTCTCTGCTCTGGTCTCTGCTCTTGACCATTGTGTTGCACTGCAAATTGTAGAGAATAATTCTATCTTCTCCCAAGTTGGTGACCATTGTGGTCGGTCATAACAGCCAACATTTCTGCATTTTAAAACTTATTAAGTTGTTTTGTATAGAATTTTAGAAATGGTATAATATGTACATTTCTGCAATTTGCTTTTTTTTACTCTTATTTTAAAATTTGATCCACATTGACTTATATATAAACATATTAAAAAAATTTTTTTAATGTTTGTTTATTTTTGAGAGAGAGACAGAGCACGAGCGGGGAAGGGGCAGAGAAAGAGGGAGACACAGAATCCGATGCAGGTTCCAGGCTCTGAGCTGTCAGCACACACAATACATGATCTTGAGATCATCACCTGAGCCAAAGTCAGAGGCTTACTGACTGAGCCACCTAAGTGCCCCTATATATATAAACATATTTTTAACTGCTGTAAAGTTTTTCATCATGTAACAGTTTATATATAGCCCTCCTAATGGACACTAGTGTTTTGTTTATTTTTTAATGTGTATTTTTGAGAGAGAGAGAGAGAGACAGGGTGTGAGCAAGGGAGGGGCACAGAGAGAGAGAGGGAGACACAGAATCCAAAGCAGGCTCTGGGCTTTGAGCTGTCAGCACAGAGCCCGATGTGGGCCTTGAACCCATGAACCATGAGATCGTGACCTGAGCTGAAGTCAGATGCTCAACCGACTAAGCCACACAGGCTCCCCTGGACACTAGTGTTTTTAAGCTTTTCTCTTAATGTCATAATTTGTATCTATATATGTCTCTTCTGCACATGTTTCTTTAAGGTGTATCCACCTTAAAGGCCTGTTAGGCTTCTTGACTTGAGTATTGCAGGAAACTTTTCTCTCAACTTTGTTAAGGTTGCTTTTATTTTTAACTTATAATTGATAGTTTGTCAGAGCAGCCACAAAATAGTCATTAAACATGTTGACCTATGTTAAAATCTCCATAAAAACTTCCCTTTGGCTATTTCCTGTTCTCAAAACTTACAGAATAAACTTTTTTTTTTTTAATTTTATTGTTGGTGGGGAGTGTCCTTGTAATATGATGGTTTCTTAGGCAGTGTTACACCTCCATCATACCAATATCAGATGGCTTTCTATCTGATAAGATTCAAGAACAATCCCAAGGCACCAAAGTGTAGACATTCCTTTTCTTTGCTGATTTTTATTTTGGTAATGTTGTGTCCCATATCAGTATAGGCCTTGGTATTCTAGATGGAATTTGGTGTAGCATGAATCTAGTCATTGTGGATTGCTCCAGCTATGAATTTGAAGTTACTCTGGAACAAGAATGATTTGGATAAGATTTTGCCCAGATAGAGGAATGAGTCTGAGTTCCGTAGAGGGGTTCTTTGCCCTGGCTGTAATGAAGAGTTGAACTCAAGTTAATTTTACTTGGATTGTCTCCTACTGAAAATCCCTTCTGCATGCCTAGATTCTGAATTACAGTCAGCTACAGTTGAAAGTCTTGGGAATTCTTTTGGGTAGAGGAGGCCATGGAAGGGATAAGATAGCACAGTTTAAAATATAGTTTTGATTATTGTAACTATTAACAAGAATATGTTAATAGCATTATAGTCTGCATCCCCATATTATCCCTTGATTGGTAAACTTTTTTTTTTTTTAATTGATCTTATGATTGCATCTCTATACAGCGTATCTCCTTAACAAAACTATAAGCTCTTCCAGTTGAAGGTGATAGTTTTTTGGGGGGGATGTCACAAATCAGGTAATTAAATACTTAGCAGATGGAGGTATAATAATTCCCTATTACCTGATGATATTTGTAGTTTGTAAAGTACAAACAGTAAATAGTCTGAACCTTCCCTTAGTCTCTTTTGTTTAAGTTTGCGAAACAAATTGATAACCAGTGTACACAATAAAGAGGGCAAGAAGACACCTAAGAGAGGAAATATTTGCCTTCAACACATAACACACAAGCACTAATAACCAGAGTATATAGAGAGCTACTACTAATCACTAAGGAAAAAGCCAACACAAAAGAAAAATAGACAACATCCAGACACTTCACTAATCCAGATAGCTAATAAACAGAGAGAGATGTCAACCTCATTAATTATCAGGGGAATATCAATTAAAACTATCAGATGTCATTTATATACTCATCAGATTGGTAAAAAGTCTGATGACTTCTAGGAACAGGAGATCTCCTGCACTGCTGGTGGGGGTGTAAATGGGTGCAACCACTTTTGAAAGTACTTTGGAATTGTTTACTAAAAGTGAATGTATGTGCATCAGGAGTCACAGCAGCATCTGCTTCTATTACAAAAAGTAGAGGGGCACCTGGGTGGCTCAGTGGGTTGAGCATCCGACTTCGGCTCAGGTCATGATCTCACACCTTGTGAGTTTGAGCCCCGCGTCGGGCTCTGTGCTGACACCTCAGAGCCTGGAGCCTGCTTGTGCTTCTGTGTCTCCCTGTCTCTCTGCCCCTAACCCACTCGCATTCTGTCTCTGTCTCTCTCAAAAATAAATAAACATTAGAAAAAGTAGAAACAAGTCAAGTATCTGTTAACACTAATATAAACAAATTCATAATGTAATCCTACAATGAAAAACTGGTCATGAAAGTGCAGGAACTATGACTGCATGCAACAGCATGGAGGGCTCCTAAAATTTAAGGATGAATGTAGAATGAGCATGACACAAAAGTTTTGTCCAGTATGATTTCCATAAAGATGAAAAATAGACACAATTATTTAGGGATTTATACACAGATGGTAAATCTGTTTTAAAAATCAGACGATGATTTCCTAAAAAGTTAGGAGAAGAGGAGGTATTAGAACAAGGGAAGGGCCCATGGAGCACTTCAGGAATGCTGACAGTGTTGTTCCCCCACCCTGCTTTTAACCTGCAAGCTGGTTGCATGGATATTGCTCACCTGTTTGTTAAATCTGTTTGTTTACAGGTCATTTATATACTTTATGTGTGTTGTATTTCATCAGAAACTATTAAAAATTCTTAGACTCATTAAAGATAGTTCATGGCCAAAAGGACTAAAGTATTTAAATAAGAAAGAGTAAATAATTTCTTGGATTAAGTACTCAATAGAATGAATTTTTAAGTGCTATAGAATTATGCATATATGTATAAATGTTCAATTATCAGTAATTTATTAACATATTCCTTAATCATTTTTATACTTTTATGTTAGCTTATAGTTACTTCAGATCCTTTCAGGTAGGTTGTGACCCATAAATTAAAAATAAATATTTGTAGTAAATGTAAATTAATGAGAGCGGTCAGTTGGTCCCCTGGCTCCCTTCCTCCCAGGTACCCCAGAAGTTATTAATTCCACAATTGATTGTCCACTTGAGTACCCCAAATTATGGAAGCTGTAGCATGTTACTGGGATTGGCATGATAACTTTTAGGTATACAATACGACTATTAATCTTATAATTGTAGTGGGAATGTTCAAAGGTTCTTCACCTTCTGTGTTGTTTGCAAAATTTTGTTATTTTTACTTTAGTTTCTACATTTTTACTGTTTATTTCCTTAAGATAAGACTGCTACTGTTTTTATATCCCAGTGGAGCTTTCTATGGTATAGTATCTATTCGATAAATGTTTATTAAATGAAAAATAAAATTAATTTATGTGAAAACGAACAATGAAGCAAAATGTTCCATTTTGTCTCTTAAATGTTCAGAGTTATAGAATCCTTTCATGCCTAAATATGAAAAGAAAACCCCATCGCTTAGTCCAGTAGTATTTGCATCTGAAACTCTGTCCAAAGTGAGGTTCTGGTTGTTGCATTGGGGGTGGGGGGGGGAGAATGTGGAATTTTATTTAATTTTTTTTATTTTTTTAAGTTTATTTATTTATTTAATTTTTTTTTTCAACGTTTATTTATTTTTGGGACAGAGAGAGACAGAGCATGAACGGGGGAGGGGCAGAGAGAGAGGGAGACACAGAATCGGAAACAGGCTCCAGGCTCTGAGCCATCAGCCCAGAGCCCGACGCAGGACTCGAACTCACGGACCGCGAGATCGTGACCTGGCTGAAGTCGGATGCTTAACCGACTGTGCCACCCAGGCGCCCCGTTAAGTTTATTTATTTTTGAGAGAGACAAGGAGAGTGAACAGGGGAGGGGCAGGGAGAGATGGAGAGAGAATCCCAAGTAGGCTCTGCACCGTCAGCGCGGAGCCCGGTGCAGGGCTTGAACTCACAAACTGAGTTCATGACCTGAGCCGAAACCAAGAGTTGGACGCTTAACCGACTGAGCTACCCGAGTGCCCCGGAAAGTGTAATTTTAAAGCCCTTTGTCTTTCCTGCTCTAATCCTCTAGAGTTTGGGACATAGGAAGTTCTATATTTAGGATATACAGGAGAAAAACATCCTCAAGGAAATGGTCTTGGATTAATATTTAACTATAAATTGATTTTTCTGTGTAAATACTTAATCTGTTCAAAACATAAATGATACTGGAAATGAGAAAGGAGCTTTAAATGTACATTTGGAAGGGATAAAATGAATTTACATTTCTTCATCTCGCAGATAGCATCTCATGTTTTCTTATTTATTTTTGTTCTTCACCATTATGTTATGTGAAGTTTGTGGTATCATATAAAAAGGAAGTGTTCAGTGCATTGCCTAAAATTGAGATGATTAAAAGTTATGTAACAGAAAATTTCCTCAAGATTCTTCTCTTTCGGATTTGCTTTCGTCTATCAGCACATTCTGGACTTCTTTCATCTTAGACCATGTCAGTTTAATGCCATCTTTGTATCTCTTCTGCATCGGTCGCTATCTTGTGTAAATTTTGTTCTGTTATTGCTCCACTAATTATTCTCAAATTCCATTTCAATCAGATTATTCCCCTTTTTTTGGATTCAGTAATAGAGCTCTCTTGCTCAGTCACATCAAATCCAGATTTTTTTTATATCACCTCTGAGATCTTCCGATCTAACAAGCCTTCCTTTAAATGAGGCTTTTCTCACTTCCTCACCACACGCATTGTCTACTCCAGCCAGGTGGAGCTAGGCACTATCCTAATTTTCCATTTCCCTGTGTTCATGATTTTCCCTCTACTTCACTCTCCCCTTTATCTTACCTCCTGCTAACCCTGCTTCTGTGAGTCCCCTTCTGGTGACTCATTCTAAACCGATGCCTTCCTTCTTAGGCCTCTAGGTTTTTAACATTTACATTTAATGCTTCATTGTTTGTTTTCACATGAATTAATTTTATCTCCCCCAGAGTAAGTTCTGTAAGCCATCTTTATACCTTTTATAACACAGCTGGAAAACAACTGTTGGTAGGTTGATTTGTTGTTGTTCCCCCATTATTTAAATGTAATATTTGAAACACGCAGAGAATAGATGTAAGTTATAAGGTATAATTATAAAAGAACGTCTCTGCTTCTTGCTCCCTGCTTAGCCCCTGGAGAACACCAGTGTTTGGAATTGTATCTTACCTCCATTGCCTTTTTAAAATTAATTTTGCAGACATGCATCTATAAAATTTTTGTTTCTGAGGCTTACAAAAACAGATTCATACAGCATGTAATCTGGAAGTTTTTTCATACAACATTATGTTTATAGGATTGATGAATGTTGTTGCATTTGGCTGCACTTTATTCCTTTCACTGTGGTAGAATGATCCGTTGTATGAACATGCTGGTTTATACAACCTGGCTACAGATGTTTGCATTGTTGGTAGTTTTTTGCTATTATAAGGGCTGTGCAGTGAACATTGTTTGGACTCTTTAAGTACACATGTGGAGAGGTTTCTCTAGGGTTTATTCTTAGGTGTGCAGTGCTAGGCATAGGGGATACAAATATTTATTTTTGAAGCCAGTGCTTTATTTTTTTCCGGCATGCTTTTCACCTAACAGTTTGTTGTTTGTCTCCCAAAAAGGGCAGACTTTTGTTTTGCTTCATTGCAATGTCTTTAGCACCCAGGATTATATTTGACATATAATAAGTAGTTGGTAAATATTTGATGAGAGAATGAAATGCTTTTCAAATTGATCATACTAATTTATACTTTCATCAACAGTGCATAAAGTGCCTTTTGATCCACATCTTTGCCTAGACTTGATATTATCAGACTTCTTAATTTTTTTTTTCCTGGGTTAATCTAGTAAATCTAACATGTTTTCTCACTCTGGGTCTAATTGCATTTTCCCTATTACTGACAAAGTTGAGCATCTTTTTTAGGCTGTTTGATTCTTAGATTAGTGGGGTTTGTTGTTTTTGTTGTTTTTATAACCAGATATTTTTCTTTGCTGTGGCAGGTGGATGGAGAGCTAGAAGCTCTGATGGAGAATGGTGAGGGTCTCTCTGATAAAAACCAGGTGCTCAGCTTATCCCGGCTAATGGTTAGAATTGAAACTTTGGAGCAGAAACTTACCTGTCTTGAGCTCATACAGGTGAGCTCTTTGATACTAATTTGTTTTTTATTTCTGAGTTTGTGGTGGGGCATCTAACTTTAAACCGTTTATTTTTTGTACACTTTTATTTTGCATCAATCAAAACAAAGTTTCTGGGTGTTTTGTGAATATAAACAAAAATTTTATTCCTCTTTGTGGACCCTTTTTAATGCTGTGTTTGGTATTTCCTACCCCAACCCACCCCAACCCCATCCCAATACCCTGCATCTTGCTTCCCTTCCCCCATGGAAGAACACGCATTCACAGTCTTGCCTGAAGTCCTTTCTGGAACGTCATGGGCTGTCTTTGTTGTGGATCTGGATGGCAGAGCTAGGTGATGGCCGGGAAAGTAACCAGAAGCTTCAAGAAGAGGTCAGTTCACATTCAACTTGCTTGTTTTTTAAAACCACTATATAGATTACTTAGGTTGAGCGATGATATCAGTGGTAATGAATCTAGCACTATATTTACTACTGGTATTAAATAATTTTATTATCTTAGTATCATTCTTGTAACTATAACCTTTACTTAAAACTTGCTAGTAGTGAGTTTGCCCTATGGCTATAGAATCCCTATAGTTGATATTGTGTAGCTGGGAACTGTAAGAGCAAAATACAATATCATAGTTGAGTGAAAGATCTAGTTCGTTGCTAAAGCCATAGTTTTAAACAGATAGGAAGCCATATGAAACTTAAATTCTGGTGTTCTAAAAAATTAGTGAAGAGCTGACTTCTGGATGACCAGAGTAAGAACATTTTGAGGAGTCAATAAGTGTTTTAAAGATCTAAATAAATGTTCATTGCAGCATTGTTAGTGGAGTTGTGATGTTTATACCTCCCCATGAAATAAGCAATATTTTTTAACCTAGTCTAAATGTAGTTCTTTTTAATATAATACCAAAGTGGGGCGCCTGGGTGGCGCAGTCGGTTGAGCGTCCGACTTCAGCCAGGTCACGATCTCGCGGTCCGGGAGTTCGAGCCCCGCGTCAGGCTCTGGGCTGATGGCTCAGAGCCTGGAGCCTGTTTCCGATTCTGTGTCTCCCTCTCTCTCTGCCCCTCCCCCGTTCATGCTCTGTCTCTCTCTGTCCCAAAAATAAATAAACGTTGAAAAAAAAAAAAAAAATTTTAATATAATACCAAAGTGTTGCATGTTACGTATAGAGAGAGAGAGAGAGAGATAATACCAAATAATGCACTTTTAAAAACATCAGGAATAAGCAAATAAGTGGTTATCTTGCCTCCATTCTTCTCCCAGGAGATTTGGCAATAAGTAGAAGTTGAGGAGGACTTGGGGTAGGTGGGTGGGTTGGTTGGTTGGTTTCTTTCTTTCTCTCTTCCTCCCTCCCTTCCTCCTTTCTTTCCTTCCTTCCTTTCTTCCTTCAAGATCTAGTTGACTTTATTAAATGATTTATGAATTGGGCAGCATCCTATCGAGCAAGTGGAGGGGAACTCCCTATCCTTGGGGTTTCTGTAGGACTACATTAGGGAGTACTTTAGAAGAAATTCTTGGATTTCCGGATGGAGGGGATGATTATCTCTGAAGAGAGAGTCTCATTTTGTTAGATAGCTATTTATCAAAAGCTAAACGAGGTAAGTAATATCTGCATTGTTTTGTGTGTGTATGTGAGACATCATTTAAATATATGTTGTTGCATAGTTCCCAAGCCTATATCACAGTCATTTGGGAAACTTTTTAGAAAAAGATACCCAGGATGAGGTCCACTAGCGTATGTATATATACGTGTGCGTGTGTATATACACATACATACACACACACACACACACACATGTATATATGTATGTGTGTGTGTGTGTGTGTGTGTGTATGTGTGTGTGTGTATTTTTTTTTTTTTTTTTTTAATCTCAGGTTTGAGAAGCACTGGTGGAGGATATTAATTGGTCCTGTTTAATATTGTGAGCAGTTACCTGCCCACATTTTTATTTTTGCTGGTCAGTCTTAAAACAGTTTTCTTTCCTTTTTGGAGGAAAATAATATTATGACATTTAAATCCTTCTGTAGTTATAAAGACTTTGGTCTGAATAAGACAGTAAAGAAACCCCGCTGCTCTTGCAAAAATGATCTGAGTCCCATCCAGAGGTTTGAAAAGTCAACTGTGTAAAGTGATGAGATTTTTTTTTTTTTATTGTGTTTAATCAGATTATAAAGACTTTGGAACACTTACCCATTCCTACTAAAAATATGTTGGAGGAAAGCAAAGTACTTCCAATTATTCAACGCTGGTCTCAGACCAAAACTGCCATTCCTCCGTTGAGTGAAGGAGATGGGTATTCAAGTGAGAATACGTCACGTGCTCACACACCACTCAACACTCCTGATCCTTCCACCAAGCTAAGCACAGAAGCTGACACAGATACCCCCAAGAAGCTCATGTTTCGCAGACTTAAAATTATAAGTGAAAATAGCATGGACAGTGCAATATCTGATGCTACCAGTGAGCTGGAAGGCAAGGATGGCAAAGAGGACCTTGACCAGTTAGAACACGTCCCTGTAGAAGAAGAGGAAGAGTTACAGTCACAACAGCTACTCACACAACAGCTGCCTGAGTCTAAAGTTGAGAGTGAAATCGCCATGGAAGCCAGTAAGCTACCCATATCTGAACCAGAGGCTGATGTTGAAATAGAGCCTAAAGAGGGCAATGGCACGAAACTGGAAGAAACTATTGCTGAGGAAACACCATCCCAAGATGAAGAGGAGGGTGTATCTGATGTGGAGAGTGAGAGGAGCCAGGAACAGCCAGATAAAACAGTAGATATAAGTGATTTGGCCACCAAGCTCCTGGATAGTTGGAAAGACCTAAAGGTAAGGAAACATTTCTGTTTATTTTAACCTGAATTACTCAGGTCTAGAGTTCCACAAATCTTAAGTTGAATTACCTACTTTTCTAGCTATACATATATTTGAAAAACGGAGTACCATCTCTCTTACTGATAACTAATTACAAATGTCTCAAATCTTTTAAACCTTGGCAAGAGATATACCAGCCAAACTAATATACAGATATCCCCTTTTCTTCATTTAGAAAAGCATATCGCAGCAGTGACTTCAGTTTTGTTTTTTTTTTTTTTTTGTAGTTTTTTAAACATTTACTCATTTTTTGAGAGAGACAGTACAAGTGGGGGAAGGACAGAGAGAGAGGGAGACACAGAATCCGAAGCAGGCTCCAGGCTCCCGGCTGATCACATAGAGCCCAATGTGGGGCTCAAACTCACCAACAGTGAGATCATGACCTGAGCCAAATTGGACGCTTAACCAACTGAGCCACCCAGGTGCCCCAGTGACTTCAGTTATTTAAGTGCACCTTACATTAAAACCAAAACCAGAAATACGTTGAGTTACAAACATATGATTCTACATTTGAAAATTCTTTGTAAGAGTGTATGTAAGAAAAAAAGTCAGTGTTTAAAGTAATTGGAAATTAATATATTGGATTAACTAGAAATTAATTTTTAAAAATTAACTATAACTGGAAAACCAAGGTAATTCAGCAACTTCTTATCAAAAATGATTGAACACAAATATCTATTCCAGTAAAACAACTTTATATGGAGCTAGTTGGTGTTCAGTTCCATTATTGTTTCTGAAATAGGCCTGCCTTTAAATGCCTACTTCTTTGGTCAAAAGATGTTATCTAGAGGAAAATAGAGAGGTGTGGAACCCTTACGCCTAATACGTACGTAATCTGTCATTAAAGAACGTAGCAAGTTGTACAGGGTTTGCTTTGCAGAAAACTCAGTCTGGGTCTTGGATAAACACAGAAGTGAATAACAGGATGAGCCTAGGAGAGATGTGATACATTTTGATTGTAAGCGATCTGTATCTGGGATTCAGGTCTTGAGGACCCTGTGGGAACAGGTTACTTCCTAGCTTCTATTTTTCTGTTCCTTTCTTCTGTCAGAAGTGAAGCAACCAGATAAACCAGCAGTACAGGTTTATTTGCAGTAAGATGGACAACTGAATCCTACCTGTCCCCAATTATGATTACAAAACTCACCCATTAGATCCTGCGATTTGACCCATATGGAACTGACCTCACACTGAACAAAAGGAGTAGTTGATTGGTTGTGCACTATTCTTACTTCCGGCATTTGTAATTTGCTGTGTTGAGACTCTTCTTTAAGTATGGTGTGGTTTCAGTTCTCGTTGACCTGTTTGCTACTCTTGCACCACTTAGAGTTTATTGTTCCTCAACCTTATTAATAAACCTTGTGAAATCCTTCCTTTTTATAAACCTAAAAGGAAGAATTCATAGTAAATCTGCTTATGATACAACACGTGAACTGCAGGAACCAGAATTGCAGTTAAAAGAAAGAAATGCTGGGATGGTCACGTGGGTGGACCTTCATTTAAGGCCTGCTTTGTGAGGGCACAGGAGTGTGGAAGAAGTCCCTCTTGAGTTTGGAGGCTAGTACAGCCTGTGGCATGACTGGCTTCATAAGGAAGGTGGAAATGGAGACCTGTACTCGAATGGGCATAGAAAAGGCCTTACAGACATAGTTTTACAGAGTGAGAATGGGTGGCAGACCCAGTAGTTCACTTTTGCCTGATAAATCTCTGGTTGACATAAGTTTAAAAAAATGAGATTTAAGCATCATTTCTTTAAAAACCTGTCTCTTCTTAAAACCTGGAAAAAGTAATACTTTCGTTTCTCTCTATGGTAGTTTTTTATTGTAATGGTAGTGGTATGAATTACTCTCTGGGATATCCTTAACTCAGTTAGCTGTAACTGGTCATTTAAAGTCACACTCTAGACGTTTTTGCGTCCTACCAAATTATTTCTTCCCCTGCTTGTCCTCGTTCCTCCTGTCTGAAAGATCAAAGCAGTTGCATAGGACTATGTAGCTTGATGATCCTTTTGACTTGAGGCTCAAAATTTTATTCATACTTAAAATATATCCTTCTTAACTTTCATACTTTGGATGTATCCTGATTCTTAGCATCAAGGAAGCCATTGAATGAGATTTTCCTTCTTCAAACTTTAGTTTGCTCTGGAATCATTACTCACCTAGAATTGCATGACTGAGAAATGTTGTCACTTGACTGAACTGTGATGTTTTGTTACACATTGGTGCTGGGGCTCTTAATTCATCTATCATTCTGTTTAACATTTACCATGATTCTAATTCCAAAACTCTGATTATGGTTGTCAAGAAAAAAAGAAAGAAAGAAAGAAAGAGAGAAAGAGAAAGAAAGAACTTTAGCCAGCATTTAATCAGAACATTGAAATCAGAAACCCATAATTTGAACATGTTTTAGATAAACACATGGACTTGATGTGATTACACTATACCCATACTATCCCGGCATTGAAAGAGTTAACTACTTCTGTCTGACTTCCACCTATGTATTCAAGTAGATGTTGGCAGAAAAGACAATGTCTTATTCAACCAACCTTTATTAAGCACCTATTGCCAAGCACTGGGTTAGTTGCTGATGTTAATTCCAAGATCGTACTAAAAAAAGCATTACTCTAAGATTGTGGTTATGTTGGCCACTCCAAGCTTCCCTGACCTTCTGGGGCCACTGTAACATTGTTGGACATGTGTTCCACTTGGCCTTTCTACACATTGGATGGAGTGAAGAACTGAAAGAGGTTGCTTCAGATCCTTAATCTTGATTTTTGCTGTGAAGGCAGACCATAGGGATCATCAGTAAATGAAAGAGGGTGGGAGGGAAGGGAATGAAGCTTCATGAATTACTCTTTGTCCTCCCAGATCTGATGATGATCCCCCTTGTAACTTGAACCATTTCCATCTAGCTTCTCAGGGCAGCAAGGAGCTTGTTAACATCACCAGCTGACCATGTGTCTCCTTTTCTCAACTCCATTTTCAACTTCGTGCTGAAGAAAAACGAGAACCTAGCGTGCATTCTGTGAAGAAACAGGAAGATGGTTGGGAAGTTGGATGATGCATGAAAAATATAATAGGTGAAAAGAGGACAGAGGTGGTTAACTCACTGGCGCCGGCGTTATTTTGGTGCGTCCATTGCCGACAATGGATGTCGTTCCGGGAAAATCCCGACTCCTGGCGAGAAAGGATTAAGTGAGCTACTTTTTCTATACCTCTATACACAGGACTGCTGCCATGGCTCCACAGGGCTTGCACATTTTGACTCCTAAAGTAGACCTAAACAAGAAACATCACCTAACACATTGCTACTACACATGAGCATGTATTTTCACGTACAAATTTATCGGGCTACATTTTCAGCAGGGACATGTGCATATATTTCTATTTGCAAAAGGAATTACTGTACATCACCCCTCATGCTGAAAATATACCCTAGACTTCACAGGGCAAAACAGTTGGTTATAAGTGGTGATTGATTATAACTTGACTGGAAAATCCTCATTCATTTGGATCATGAGAAGAAGAGGTAAGGTTCCTGTGAATTTGGCAGTTTTTTTTTTCAGTTAAACACCCAGTGGATTATGATGGCTAGTGATTCCAGAGCCTCTCTTGTAAACACTTAGACTGCAGGATATGCATCTCTCCTTATAATGAAATCTGGGTAGTTACAGTTACACCTGGTTTAGATGATTTAGGGGCACCATTCTGTACATGTGATAAGTTGGACTATTCTTAATAATACTCTTCTTCATGTTTATGTCAAGACTATCTTTAATTCAACAAACATATTATTTGCCTAGAAAGTCAAGCATTAAACTCTTTACAGAAAGTTTAAATAAAACATAGGGTTACTCAGCTGAAAACGTTTAAGTCACTACTTGGAAATTCAGTCTGTAACTGATAACCTATGTGGAATCTGCTATGCAACATTTCAAAATGAAATTATGTACCCTGGGTTTCTGTAATAAATTTCAAAATCTTTTGTAGAGATTATTCTGTATCCATAAGGATCAATATTACCCTTTCCTTTAAAATACATTTTTTTTTTTAACATTTATTTATTTTTGAGAGAGAGAGACAAAGCACAAGCAGGAAGGGGCAGACAGAGAGGGAGACACAGAAACTGAAGCAGGCTCCAGGCTCTGAGCTGTAAGCACAGAGTCTGACACGGGGCTCCAACCCGTGAACCATGAGATCATGACCTGAGCCCAAGTTGGATGCTTAACTAACTGAGCCACCCAGACGCCCCTCCTTTAAAATTTAGAATTGCCCCCAAAGAAGCAATCTTAGATACAGCTACATTGAAAGTTTTTTTTTTTTTTTTTTTAAGTTTATTTACTTATTTTGAAAGAGAGAGAGAGACAGTACATGCGGGGCAGAGCAGAGGGGAAGAGAGAGAGAATCCCAGACAGCAGGCTCCACACTGCTAGTGGGGAGCACCGTGTGGGGCTTGAACCCACAAACCGTGAGATCATGACCTGATCCAAAATCAAGAGTTGGCCTCTCAACCAACTGGGTCGCTTAGGCGCCCCAAAATTTGTTTTACAAGTATCAGACTTAGTAAAAGGCAAAAATGGTCTAAAGCTTATTAGTAGTCCATTTTGTTATTACTGGATAGGTCCTTTAATCTAAATCATGGCTTGGCTATGTCTGTCCCACTGCTTGTTTTTGTAAAGATTTTTGGGAACACAGCCATGCTCATTCATTTACATACTGTCTATGGCTGCTTTTGCACTGTGGTAAAGTTCAGAGTCTGGCTGCTTGAAACATTCTGATTTTGAGTGAAGTCATTTTGATACTTTATTCTTATGGATGAACTCTTAATTCTGTTTCCCTAAAGACATGATGATTATGGTTCTATAGCTCATGAAGTTAGTTTGAAAAAAAAAAAAAAAAGTCTTGACTCTGGGAAAAGTTACTTTGACTAATTTGGATGTAAGGTTGTCTGAGAAGTGGGAGAGAAGAGACCTTTACGCAATGTTGTTTTTCCCTCAGGACCATGATCAGGTTAGTTGGAAACTTAAGGGAGGTTTTGAGTATAGATAAGTTGGTGCAATCTAGTCTTACATGTAACCATAATAAAATGTATAAATTTTTCTTAATATTCCTTTTACTTTTGATGTGATTTCAGACTTCTAGGAAAACTGCAAGGATACTATTCTGTGTATGTATTCTGTATGTGATACACATTCTAGTGACAAATGTAGAAAAAAAGCTAAAAATTCCTCTTATTCCTCCACTCAGATTCCCCAGTGTTAACATTTTACCAAATATGCTTTATCATTTTCTCTTAAATTTTTTAACTTAAAATAAGTTACAGATGTGACATCCATTGCCCCTAGATATTTTAGTGCATATTTTATAAAAACAAGGATATTATTCCATATGACTGCAGTATATTTGTTAAAATCAGCAGATTAGTGACAAAATACTGTTATCTGACCAACAGATCTCCTTCAGACTTTGCCAATTGTACCCATAATGTCTATAGCAAGAAAATAATCTGATCCAGAATTGGAGCTAAAGTGTTATGTTGGGTTGTATCTCTCTAGTATCCTTTAATCTGGAATAGTTCCTAAGTCTATCTTTGCTTTTTATACATTTCAAATTTTTAAAATATTTTGAAATTTTTTAGAATATTCCTCATTTTGGGCTTGTCTGAAGTTTTCTTTTGGGTTCAGGTTATACATTTTTGTCTGGAATAGTAAGGAGTATCCTTCACATGATGTTGATTTGTTCCACTATTGGCACTGTCAACTCCAATCCCTTGGTTAAAGTGGTGTCTGCCAGGTTTTCCAACATAAAGTTACTGTTTGATCCTTATCATTAAAAATTATCCTATAGGAGCACCTTTGGAAGTGTGTAAATAATCTGCTTTTTATCAGATTTATTCATTAGTTTCAACATCCAGTGAATTTACCCAAATCACTTAACAGCTGTGATGGTTGCCAAGTGGTGATTTTCTAACCTCTCATTCCTTTTGCTCCCCTCTGTTTTGGTTGTAGCCCTCTTGTAAGCAAGAGCTTTTCCTGCTCTCCCATGTAGTTCTGTATTCATTGATTTTTATCAGTTTAGGCTCATGCATTCTCATTTTTTTATTATTTTTTTATTTTAATTCTCTATTAAACATTATTCCAAAGCATTATTTTACCCTGTATCTTACAGTTATAAGAAATAACATTGGCATTAGAAAAACTAGGAAGAACGATAAATGTTTCCGTCTTCTTCTATAAAGAAGGAAAATTATAACAAAGGACAGAGCTTTACACATTTAGTTAAATAGGAGATTCTAATTTGAAAACTGCATCTCAGAGCAAACGTGTATTTGCTCAGTTATTACTATTTTCAGTTTTTTTTAATGTTTGAGAGAGAGCAGGGGAGGGCAGAGAGAGGGAGAGAGAGAAGGCTTCATGCTGTCAGCACAGAGCCCAGTGTAGGGCTTGATCTTATGAAACTGTGAGATCATGACCTAAGCCAAAATCAGGAGTTGGACACTCTATCAATTGACCCACCCATATGCCTCTGTTCAATTATTTTTTAACAAAAATACTTATTTTTCAAGAAGGAAACCCAGTAAAAATATTTTTTTATTTTAAAAATAGTCCTGCATTCAGCTATAGTTCCCCACCCCCCCCACCCCCCCCCCCCACCCCCCCCCGCCCGCCAAGCTCTGATCAGATTTATTTTGATTTGGGAAAAGTTTTCTTTTAAACATCCCAGTACAGAACTTTTAAAACTATTAATAGAAAATAAATGAAGAACATTAAGTGCGCAACACTAATTACTGGTGAGGTACTGGTATTCTGTTTCCTCCCTGCTTCTCCCAAGGAAACCTTAAATTGAATCTTCAGCAGAATGATCCTTAAATATACTTTATAAAAAATGAGAGCTTTTGTTTATATAACTTTTAGATTTTGTTTTTCCTAATTTTATTCTGAAACTCAATTTTATGCCAAACCATATTAGCTTTGTAATGTACACTTGTATGCAGTTCAGCAAAGCAGTAGTATACCTCAGGCTCTGTTCCCTCAGAGTTTAGGAAAAACAGAATTGGTCACAGGCATGTATTGATTGATTGAATGATTGATTGAGCATGTGTGTACACACCTGTGTGAGATGGAGAAGGGCAGAGGGGGAAAGAGAACGTTAAGCAGGCTCCACACTCAGCACAGAGCTCAGTGCAGAGCCTGATGCAGGACTCAGTTCCACAACACTGGGATCATGACCTGAGCTGAAATCAGGAGGCCGGCACTTAACCAACTGAGCCACCTGGGTCACAGCCATTAAAAACCAATCTAAGGGCACCTGGCTGGTTCCCTTAGTAGAGCATGTGACTTTTTTTTTTTTTTTTAAGGCTTATTTATTTCGAGAGAGAGAATGCATGAATTGGGGAGGGACAGAGAGAGAGAGAGAGAGAGAGAGAGAGAGAGAGAGTCAGTCCCATGCAGGCTCCACACTGTCAGCACAGAGCCCGATGCGGGGCTTGAACTCATGAACTGTGAGATCATGACCTGAGCCGAAATCAAGGGTTGGATGCTTAACCGACTCAGCCACCCGGGCGCCCTGAGCATGTGACTCTTAAACTCAGAGTTGTGTGTTCAAGCCCCATGTTGGATGTGGAGCATTAAAAAACATTTAAAAAAATAAAAAATTTTAAAAAGCCATTAAAAACAAATCTCACACTGTTTGCCAGTGTGTAATTTCTAAGTTCTGACAATGAAATATATGGATATAAATCTGTATATCTCATCTTTAGTTTTCAAAGGTAGGCAGAGGGGATTCCTCACAGTTTAGTTTTGCTCAGCTGAAACTGAAGACTTTGTAACTTCATAGCCAGTGATTGCCAGTGATTTTCAATTTGCCTTGAAAGAAGGCCAACTGAGGATTAATTTTACCAGTCATTAAAGCCAGCAAGTCCAGGTCAGCCATTGGGACTCTGCAGTCAGCCTTCTTATCTGAGTTAGGAAGCACTGAACTGCTGTTGTCACATCCACCACCCTGGTGGCTTCTTTACCCCCAGGGCCATCCTTTACCTTGAAGGCAGAAATACTACCAATTTCTTCACAAACTGTTCCCCTTCCTCTTTAAGCTTCTTTTCAGTCTCCTTGAAGACAAGATTTGCCTTAAATCTACCAACTGCAGAGCCAATTGGAGCAGCCTTAATTTGATGAGTTCTAAAAGAACCAGCAGCTTCAGGAAAACCCATCTTGTACAGTGTGACAACCACAACTCCTACAGTGCCTAAATTATGCTGCAGAGCCTCCTGGGTTCTTGTTTTATTCAGTGAATTATCCATTAATTTTGTTATTTATTTGCTTAAATTGTCCCTTGTTTGGCCAGTGTGAGAGACCCTTTAGGTTCCCTCTGTGTGATTTTGACAGGTTGCCGTCAGTTTTTTAACCTGGAACGACATGCTATTCCAGGCTTATCTTGCTCTTTCCCTTACCCAGCCCTGGAATCGGCCGCTTGTCCAATAAACTCTGCTTTCTATGATGTGAAGTGAGATTGAGAAACCAAGATCTGGGGGCACCTGGCTGGCTCAGTTGGTTACCTGTCTGACTCTTGATTTCAGCTCAGGTCATGATCTCATGGTTTGTGAGATCAAGCCCCTGGTCCTGACAGTGCAGAGCCTGCTTGGGATATTCTCTCTCTCTCTCTCTCTCTCTCTCTCTCTCTCTCTCTCTCTCTCTCTCTGTGCCCCTCCCCTGCATGCTTGCTTGCTCTCTTTCTCTCTGAAACAAACAAACAGAAACTCTTATTAAGAAACCAATATCTGGGCTCTAGATGAAGTCATTGCTACTGGGGCATTGCTTGTAGGGGCTGTCACCAGACCATATCTATACGTACATACGCATATGTGTATTTCTGTGTATGAGTAAATGTGTGAACACATAATGTACTACTCAACCTGTCGTTTCTCTCACCTTCCTTCTGTTAATCTGAGACCACACCCTTGTCTGAATCATTTGGATTTCCCTGTGATTTTCACTATTCTGCCTATCCCTCAAAAGGTGGTATTTCTTGCAGCACCTGAGATTTCTTTTGTCCTACATGTTAAATAGGTCACATTGTCTTCTCATTGCCATTTTTAATTCAGGCTCCTGTCATTTCTTGCTTAGACTGTTGGAACAGCCTCCTGTTTGTCCTTCTTGCTCTCATTCATCCCTCCCTTCATATTTTCCTTTATATGCTATCGTGTTATCTTTTTAAAAACATAGATGTGATCTGGGTCACCTGGGTGGCTCAGTTGGTTAAGCATCCGACTCTTGATTTTTGGCTCAGGTCATGCTCTCACGGTTCGTGAGTTAGAGCCCCACGTTGGGCTCCACACTGAAAGTGCAGAGCCTGGTTGGGATTCTCTGTCTCCCTTTCTCTCTGCCCCTCCCCTGCTCATATTCTCTGTCTCTGTCTCTGTCTCTCTCTCTCTCAAAAAAACAGACACACACACACTAAAAAAAATAGATGTATCAACAGGAACCTCTAGTAGCATCACAGAGACTCCCATTAATTCAAGAAGAGAGCCTTTAGTGTATGGCATGAGAGGTACTTCTACATTTATCTAATTTTCTTGCCCAACAGTGTTTCTTACACATTCAGTGCATGAATCACATCAGGCTGTTCATACGTACTCACCCTTCCTTGGCCTTGTACATGCTGTTCTTTTTGATTGCAATATCTTTTCTTCTTTCTCTCCGTTTTTTTTTTTTATCTTCCTTTACTTAGACTTACAGTTGCAGCTCATTCTTTGTGATACTTTGTCCTTTTCTGTATTTCTCTATACAGTAGTTGTAATCTTAACAGATTACTAAAATTAGTTGCTTAGTCCCCTCACTGGACCATGAGCTCTTCAAGGGCAAGGATTATATCTTGATTTTTGTAGTAAAGGTTACTTTTATTATGGTATCATTTAAATAGTGGTTATAGGGGCGCCTGGGTGGCACAGTCGGTTAAGCGTCCGACTTCAGCCAGGTCACGATCTCGCGGTCCGTGAGTTCGAGCCCCGCATCAGGCTCTGGGCTGATGGCTCAGAGCCTGGAGCCTGTTTCCGATTCTGTGTCTCCCTCTCTCTCTGCCCCTCCCCCGCTCATGCTCTCTCTCTGTCCCAAAAATAAAATAAAAACGTTGAAAAAAAAAAAAATTAAAAAAAAAAAATAAATAGTGGTTATAATAATAAGTTACCTCTTAATAGTAGTGAATGACTACTATGTGCCCCCTATGATCAGTAGCCAGAGTGCTGTTTGGAAATGAAGATCTGATCATGTCAGTGTCCTATTTAAAACTTTTATATGGTTCCTTATTATACTGTTATAATAAAATCCATTTTTCTTCATGAGGTTTGCCTACCATGATATAGTCTGGTCCTTATTTATTTATGCAGTCTCACATCAAGCCATTCTGGCCCCCCCAGTGGGTCTGTGCTACTAATGTTCATACACACCTGAACACACATTCATTCATTCCTGAAGACACTTACTTCTGTTTGGATGTCTCTTGTGTAAGTTTCATCCTTTCCCCAGGAAAGCCATTCCCATTCCTCTAAGAGTATTCTGCCCTTTCTGTATGGTCTCATAACCTCCTTTCCAATCACAGCACATATTTCTTTCGTACTTGCACGGAATGTGAGGGCAAAGAATGCTTATGTCTTGGTCATTCAAGTCTTCCCAGGATATGTCGTTTGGCACTTCATAAATATTTGAATGAAGGTGTGAAGAAGTTTCATCTTTCCCCATGGTATCACACTGCTTCTTGAAACTGTGGTGTGTGTATTTTATTTGATAGGTGGTCAGAAAATATTTGAATGAGTGTCATATAATCTTTACAACCCTGTGAAGTATATACATGGTGGTGTTTTTATTCCCTGTAAAACAGAAAACAAATAAGCCCATGAGGTTGTGACTTAGCTTCTAAGTGACAGAGCTGAAAATTGACTTAGGTCTTCTGATTTAAATCCCATATTCTTTCCATTCCCTTTTGCTGATCTAATAGTGACTTCTATATCTTTGCGAGGCAATTTACATAATTATGTACCTTTGGTGAATACTTCAGATTTCTCTTAATCTGCTTCTGATTTAGAAACTAATAAGTCCAAATTCATTCTGAAATCTTAGAAACTACCATTTTAGTGTTTTATTCAAGGTTTCTTTTTTTGTTTTGTTTTTGTTTTTTTTTTTTTAACTTCGTGCTGCAGAGATTGGCAAACTGTGATCTATGATTGAACTTCAGAGCATTTTCAGAACCCCTGAAATCATATGCAAAACTGGGGTTTTTCTGGGGCAGGGGTCCATGAATATGAGCAGCTTGTCAAACAGAGATGTGTATATGTGTGAGTTGGGAAAAGAATGAACTGTGGTCCAAAAAGTATTTTTTTTTTAAATGTTTATATTATTTTTTTGAGAGAGAGAGACAGGACATGAGCAGGGGAGGGCAGAGAGAGAGGGAGACACAGAATCCGAAGCAGGCTCCAGGCTCTGAGCTGTCAGCACAGAGCCTGACATGGGGCTCGAACTCATGAGACTTTGAGCTGTGAGATCATGGCCTGAGCCGAAGTCGGCCGCTCAACCAACTGAGCCACCCAGGCGCCCCAGGAGGTTTCCTACTCTTAACTGAAGTACTGGCTTGATCACCTAATCTTTTTTTTTTTTTTTAAATTAAGTTTTTAACTCCAATATAGTTGACATAGTGTTTACAATGGAATGATTTGACAATTGTACACATTAGTTGGTGCTCATCATGTTAAGTGCACTAATCCCCATCACCTATTTCACCCACCCTCCAACCCACTTCTTGTATCCTGCAGTTCTCTATAATTAAGAGTCTTTTTCTTGGTTTGTCTTTCTCCTTTTTTTTCCTCCTTTGCTCATTTGTTTCTTAAGTTCCACATATGAGTGAAATCATATGGTGTTTATCTTTCTCTGACTGGCTTATTTCACTTAGCATGATACTCTAGCTCCATCTGTATTGTTGCAAATGGCAAGATTTCATTTTTTGGCTGAATAATATTCTATTGTAAATGTATATAATATCTTTATTCATTCATCTATCAGTGGATACTGAGATGCTTCCGTAATTTGGCTTTTGGAAATTATGCTGCAATAAACATAGGGGTGGGTGTATATCTTCAGATTGGTGTTTTTGTATTCTTTGGGTAAATACCCAATAGTGTCATTGTTGGATCGTAAGGTAATTCCATGTTTAACTTTTGAGGAACCTCCATACTGTTTTTCACAGTGGCTGCACCAGTTTGCAGTCTCACCAACAGTACAGGAAGATTCCTATTTCTCCATATCCTCGCCAACACTGTTGTTTATGTTTTTGATTTTAGCCATTCTGACAGGTGTGAAGTGATAGCTCATTGTGGTTTTGATTTGCATTTCCCTGATGATGCGTGTTGTTAAGCATATCTCTCTTGGCCATCTGGATGTTTGGAGAAATGTCTGTTCATGTCTCATGCCCATTTCTTACTGTATTATTTGTTTTTTGGGTGTTGAGTTGTATAATGTATAAATTCTTCATATATTTTGGACATTAACCCTTTGTGAGATATGTCATTTGCAAATATCTTCTTCCATACAGTAGGCTGCCTTTTAGTTTTGTGGGTTGTTTCCTTTACTGGACAGAAGCTTTTTATTTTGATGACGTCCCAGTAGTTTATTTTTGCTTTTGTTTCCCTTGCCTCAGGAGACCTATTTAGAAAAATGTTGCTACAGCCAATGTCCGAGAAATTACTGCCTGTGCTCTCCGAGGATTTTTATGGTTTTAGGTTCTCACATTTAGGTTCTTAACCCATTTTGAATTTATCTTCATGTATACAGTAAGCCAGTGGTCCAGTTTCAGTATTTTGCATGGAGCCATCCAGTTCTCTCAGTAACATTTGTTGAAGAGGCTTTTTCCCATTTCCTATTCTTTCCTCCTTTCTCAGAGATACATTGACCATATAAATGTGGATTTGTTTCTGTGATTTTTATCCTATTCCATTGATCTATGTGCTTATTTTTGTGCCAATGCCATACTGTTGCGATTACTACAGCCTTGTAGTATAACTGGAAATCTGGAATTGTGATATCTCCAGTGTTGTTCTTTTTCAAGTTTGTTTTAGCTGTCCTGGGTCTTCTGTGGTTCCATACAAATTTTAGGATTGTTTTCTGTGAAAAATGTTGTTGGTATTTTGATAGGGATTGCATTAAATCTGTAGATTGCTTTGGGGTAGTATGGACATCTTAACAATATTTGTTTTTCCAATCCAGGAGCATGGAATATTTTTCCATTTATTTTTGTCATCTTCAGTTTCTTTCATTGGTGTTTTACAGTTTTCAGAGTACAGGTCTTTCACCTCCTGGGTTGAGTTTATTCCTAGGTATTTTATTATCTTTGGTGCAATTGTAAATGGGACTGCTTTCTTAATTTCTCTCTTGCTTCATTGTTAGTATAAAAATGCCACGGATTTCTGTATGTTGATTTTGTATCCTGCATCCTTACTGAATTCATTTATCAGTCTAGTAGTTTTTTGGTGGCGTCTTTAGGGTTTTCTATATGTAATACATCCACAGATAGTGAAAGTTTTACTTCATCCTAACCAATTTGGATGCCTTTTATTCCTTCCTCTTGTCTGATTGCTGTGGCTAGCACTTCCAGTACTATGTTAAATAATGACCATCTACTCGTCACTGCAGCGTTGGGTTCACCAGTACAACCTGTAACTGCAGTGCAATCACTTGGAGGGCTGTGGCGATTTTAAAGTTTGAAAAATTTTAATTAGAAGAGATGGTTACATTTGAAAAGTGTAAGAAAAAATCTTAGATGTGGACTTAATTTGCTTAGAAAACAGAACTCTGAAAATGAGACACACTTAATCATCATAATCTTGGTTATTCTTCAGTGATTACTTAACACGAAAACCCTTATTTTTCTACACGCGTTTACTACTGGCCTAGAGAGGCCTCAAAAGCAGGCACTTGTGTCACCTGTTCACCTTGTGCTTCAGTATTTTTTAGCATAAGCCCAGCACATTTTAGGTGTGTGTTGAATAAAACTGAGCATTGCTAAGGTAGATTCTTTGAATTAGAGTCAAGCTGGTTAAGGCTGGAGAAGAAGGAGGGGCCGGGGGACAAGTTTAAAGTGAACAACAGTGAACTGGGAGGGCTTTTTAAGGTATGGCATTTGCTGAAGAGCAGCATTTAGAAGTTGTCTTGGGTTCCTGAGGCCTCAGCCTGAGATGTCATAGCCCTCAGGTGGTGGTCTTTACCATGAATACAGCAGTAATGCCAAAAAAGTTTTTTGGTACTTTGTCGGGGGATTCTTCTGAGGCGTGTTATCTTTTTCTCCTCTTTTTATTTTAATTTTTAAATAGGCCTTTCCTATACATGATACAAAGTTCAAAAGGCATATGGTGTGGTGTTTTGCTCCTACCCCTGACCCATGTCCTGTTCCCTGAAGGCAACCAGCACAACCAGCTTCTTGTATATCCTTCCAGAGATAATGTGTGCATACTGTGTGTGTGTGTGTATTTCTTTTTTTATAAAACTGGCAGCACTCTTTAGCTCCTTGTTTTTATTTAATATATTATGAAGCTAGTTTCATGCCAATTTACAGAACTTAGCTTTCATACTGCATGGTATTTTATTGTAAAGGTATGCAATCATCAGTTTCCATTTTAAAAATTTTTATTTATTTTTTTTTTAGAGAGCATATGTGAGAGGGGAAGGGGGCAGAGGAGGGGAGAGAGAGAATCCCAACCAGGCTCCACACTCCATGCAGAGCCCAATGCAGGGCTTGATGACCCTGGGATCATGCCCTGAGGTGAAATCGAGTCAGATGCTCAACTGACTAAGCCACTAAGGTGCCCCTTATAATCATTATCCTTTTTTTTTTTTTAATTTTTTTTTTAACGTTTATTCATTTTTGAGAGAGAGAGAGAGCATGAATGGGGGAGGGTCAGAGAGAGAGGGAGACACAGAATCTGAAACAGGCTCCAGGCTCTGAGCTGTCAGCACAGAGCCCGACGCGGGGCTCGAACCCATGAACTGTGAGATCGTGACCTGAGCTAAAGTCGGATGCTTAGCCGACTGAGCCACCCAGGCGCCCCGTAATCATTATCCTTTTAATCCTATTAATCAGTTCCCTATTTTGGCCATTTCAGTTGATTTTTTTTTTTTTTTTTTAAAGCTCAGCACATAACTTATATAAATCATTTTGAACACATTTACATATGTGGGAATATACATGTTTGAGAAATTACTAAAAGCATTATCTCTGAGTCCTGGTCTGTGTTTTCTGTCATATTCATAGGTCTTGCCAGATTGATCTTTATAGTTTCTGTACCAGGTTAACTCTCACCAGCAGTGTATGTACACAAAGGCATCTATCTCACTACACTCTGGTCAGCACAGGTACTGTGTAACTTTATCTTGGTCAGACTGCCACAGACGGAAAATTATTGAAGTGTTAATTTGCATGTCACTTACGCATGAAGTATTGAATATCTTTACATTTTTGTTTCCTGTTTTAAGAACTTTGACTCAGTCAATGTTTTGTCTATTTTTCTGAATGGCTAAAAACTGAGATTGATTCTTACTACCTTCCATTTCACGGGAGCCCATTTGTCTGAAGTTAGAAGAGTGTCTCTTTAGGGAGTTAAAGGAATAAATAAAATTATTATACTCCCTCTTTCCTTTACTCTCCCTTCCTCTGCCCCTCATAAGTGTGTGATTTTATGAAGTCTCCAGACGTTTATGTTCTCTTCTGAATTTTCTTTGTAGTCAGATTTTAAGACCTCTGTGACCTGATGGAGACCCCTCTACTCCTACCATTTATAATACAGTTTGTGAGGTAAAACCACAGACTCTTATGCTCTCCGGGGACATGATGATAGGAGTTAAATAATTCTTCCTTCTGTTAAAGGAAACTAAATCCTGGTTATAGAGCCATTACCACTGAAGGTATTTCACAGAATTTATGCTGACAGGCAAGGAGCCATGGTACATAGCAGTATTTGTCCAGTAGGTTTATTTTCTTTGATTGGGCCTTGAGGTAGTGTAGGGCTGTAGACATGGAGGTGTTCTATGTTGTGTGTTCATTTTTTGATTTTGTTGTTAATTGAGAAACTGGATTTTTAATCTTTAAGCCAGTGTATAGAATGTGAATCAGGTTGCATGACATGGTCCTATTTTACCCAAAGTTGTTGTATGTTTCTCTAAGTTCTTACCTCTTTTTCTAAATTTTCAGTGTTCAGTAATCAGATAAATATTTGGCATGTTTGCTTTTGACACTAAAACTTCGTAGATGCCCAAAAATCCTGAGAATATGGTGGGATATTTTGAAATCCTTTTCAAATACATTCAGTTACCTGGAAAAGCTTATCTTTCGGGACACTCTTTGTCTCGGGTCATGATCTCATGATTCGTGAGTTCAAGCCCCACATCGGACTCTCTGCTGTCAGCACAGAGCCCACTTTGGGTGCTCTGTCCCCCTCTCTCTGCCCCTGCCCCACTTGTGCTCTCCCCAAAATAAATACTTAAAAAAACTTATCTCTTGTGTAATTAAATATATAAATCCACATGCGTGTGTATGTGTGTGTGTATATATATGTGTGTGTATATATATGTATATATACGTATATATGTATATATATACACACACACACGCACGTATGTGGATATATATATATATGTGGATGTGGATCCACGCATGTGGATACACACACACACACACAGATATACAAGTTTACGGTGTTCTTAGTATCTTAATTTTCATGGTTTTAAAATTGCTTAGAAAACAAACATTGTGACACAAAACATTAATTGATGAACTGAACACTAAAAGATTGTCATCCAAACATCCCTTCTCTGTTAACATTAGCATCTGTCTTTTTTTTTTTTAATTTAAAAATTTTTTTTTTAACGTTTATTTATTTTTGAGACAGAGAGAGACAGAGCATGAATGGGGGAGGGTCAGAGAGAGAGGGAACACAGAACATGAAACAGGCTCCAGGCTCTGAGCAGTCAGCACAGAGCCCGACGCGGGGCTCAAACTCACGGACCGCGAGATCATGACCTGAGCCGAAGTCGGACGCTTAACCAACTGAGCCACCCAGGCGCCCCTAGCATCGGTCTTTGTCTAGGGTTTTTGTGTTTCTTAGCCAAAGTCTCACTGTTCTAAAAATTGGGCAATGTAGTACAAATACAGTACAGATCTATTACAAAATAAAAATGCATTGATTTCATAAAGTCAGTGAAAATGATACTGAAGAAATAGTATACAAGAGTAGTAGTGTACTGGAAGCATTTTTAGAAAGAGTAATGAAAGGATTCTGAGAGACTTGGGCAAAAAGTGTGGCATCGTCTTAATCAGTCCATTATTTGGAAAAAGTATACCCAGAAATATCAGTGGTTGACTCATCTTTTTGGGGGAAGAATTGGAGAAGTTTTCTCTAGCTTACTGATTTGGAGATTGCAAATAAATTTTAGTGGGTTGGTGAATTTGCATAATCTGAATAAGGATAAATGGAATCATACAATATAGCTTTTTCTATCTGGTCTTTACTTAGCATAATGTTTCCAGGATTCATCCATGTTGTAGCATGTATCAGTACTTCCATTTTATAGCTGAATAGTATTATTCCCTTGTGTGGATATACCCAATTTTGTTACTCATTTGTATGGACATTTGTGTTGTTTCTACTTTTTGACTGTTAGGAATACAGTTACTGTGAATATTTATGTACACATTTTTGTGTGAAACTGGTTTTCATGTCTCTTGGGTATATACCTATGAGTAGAACTTGTGAGTCATAGTAACTTTATATTTAACTTCTGAGGAACTGCCAGACTCTTTTCCCCAATAGCTGTACCATTTACAATGCAATGTAATAAGGTTTTTACCTTTACCTGCAGTGTGTAAGGTTTTTAATTTCTCTAATTTCTCTACGTCCTCACTTTTTTACTTAGCATAATATCCTCAGGGATCATCCATGTTGTCATAAATGGCAAGATGTCCTTTTTTCTCATGACTGAATAATACTGCATCATGTACATGTACACTGTATCTTCTCCATCTATTGATGGACACTTAGGTTGGTTCCATATCATGGCTAGTGTGAATGATGCTGTAGTGAACATGGGACTGCAGCTCTCTGAGATCCTGTTTTCATTCCCTTTGGATATATACCCGGAAGTGGAATGCCTGCAAATGTTTATCAAAAAATAGAAAACATACTGTATGAATAAGTATAAAGACCTTCCACCTTTAAGTTTTATTTTCTTCTAGTCAGCCTATTTTTCTCTATGTACTTTCTCTCTCGGCAGTCTCCTAAGTACCACAATATAAGTTATGATCTCCTAAGATGTTCCCAAATTGAGGATCTCTTTCCTTAGCCTGTTTCCTAAATTTCAGATATATATTTTCAGCTTGCTTTTGACTCCTCCACTTGCCTTTTAGATACAAGTTCATAATCTTCTCTTACACGCTGGTTTATCATTCTCAGAGGTACATTTTTATTAAAAGCATCATCATTTTCGGGGCGCCTGGGGGGCTCAGTCGGTTGAGCGTCCGACTTCGGCTCAGGTCATGATCTCACAGCTTGTGAGTTCGAGCCCCGCGTTGGGCTCGAAGACAAAAACCGTGAGATCATGACCTGAGCCGAAGTCAGGACGCTTACCGACTGAGCCCCCCAGGCACCCCTTGAATGACATCTTTACATCTTTTGCAGGTGTTATGTTAAGCAGCCACTACTTCTGGTTATTTGCACAAAAGTAGAGCTTGGATACTTGACCTATATTAAATGCCCACTTGTTGAATTTATATGCAAATATATGTTAATATATGCCTGTATCATATTCTAAGTGCTAAGTAATTCATTTACATTACTTTTCAGCGTTTTCCCATCACTCTCTCAGGAACTGTTAGTTGTTTTTGCTTTCTTTTGTTTTAAAGTATCTTGTGTGGTACTATTTACACTGTAGCTAATTAATAAATGTTTGACACATTGAGAATCTTGAATCTTAGACCCTCCATAGTCTTGGTTTTCTTTTTTTTTTTTTTTAACGTTTATTTATTTTTGAGGCAGAGAGAGACAGAGCATGAACGGGGGAGGGGCAGAGAGAGAGGGAGACACAGAATCGGAAGCAGGCTCCAGGCTCTGACCCATCAGCCCAGAGCCCGACGCGGGGCTTGAACTCACGGACCGCGAGATCGTGACCTGGGTCCAAGTCGGACGCTTAACCGACTGAGCCACCCAGGCGCCCCATATAGTCTTGGTTTTCAACATTCTCTTCTGGTAGAAAAATTTTGAGACCTTGTCGATCTGAAAAATGCCTCTATTTTGTTCTTGCTTGTTAGGCAAATCATAATTATCATTTGAAAATAAATTTTTCTTTAGAATGTTCAAGACATTGTATCATTTTCTAGCTTACAGTGTTGCTGTCTATTGAAGTCTGATGGCATTTCGATTCCTTTGTTGTGGTAGGTGCTCTCATTTCTTCCATCTGGTGACTCATGTCTTTAAGTTCTAAAAACTGTGTGTGTGTGTGTGTGTGTGTGTGTGTGTGTGTGTGTGTGTGTGTGTGTGTGTGTGTGAGTGAGAGAGAGAGAGAGAGAGAGAGGGTGTTTTGTTTTGTTTTGTTTTTTCCTATTTCCTCAGTTTTCTCTCTCATGCTTTCTGGCATGTCTGTGTTAGATGTAGGTTATCTAGCGCTTATCCTCTAATTTTGTTTTTTGGTTTTCCACTTTCTTTCTTGACTTTTTGGTCTGCTTTCTGGGTGACATTCAGCTCTTTTTTCCATCACAGTTCTTATTTGTTCTTATCTTGCTGTCTTTTTTTAATAGCATCTTATTTCATTGATAGAGTATTATTTTTTTCTTTATGAAGCATCAGACGAAAGCACATGAAAGAGAATACAGTACATGGAATAGAATAAGATACGTAAGAATGCATGTACATTCAGTACTCCTTTCTTAGAAAGAAAAGATAACACAGATGGGTTTATATATATATATTTTTTTGGTCTTCCACTGTCATTGTATAGGACTTCAGGATGGAACTGGAATAAACACATGTGTCTGTCTCCATGTTTTTGTTTTCTGCCACTTTCTTTCTATGTACAACTCCTCGTCATCCTTTAAGACAATTCGGATGTTTATTTCCTTCAGGATACTTTTTCCAGTCCTCTCTCCTAAGGCCAGTTTTAGTATAAGATAGTATATGTTTCCTTTCTATTTTCCTCGAGTGCCTATGAGGTAGTAGTGGTGGTGGTTAAAAGTGTATGCTTTGGACAGAGACAAATCTAGGCTTAGATCCGGGGTCCAGTATAGAGCTCACTGTGGCATGTATGACCCTAGTATAGTTATTTAACCTGAGTATGTACTGTAGATATAATAAAGATACTTCTAATAGCAGTGTAAAAGTATATGAGAATGCAATTAAAGGACATGGCACACAGTAAGAATTGTCAGCCATGATTGTTAGCCTGTGAATTCCTTGGTGGCTGCTACTGTGGATCTCCAGTGTCCTTTAAACATAGGAGACCGTTAATATGTGCTTTTAACACATAAATACTTGCTGTATAAATGAGCAAACCAGAATTCCACAAATAGCCATCAAAGAACTTGTGCTGTCTTTGTCTATAAATTAAAAACAACTCCACACACATTTACAGGCTTTTATAAGGGATGTTGGATGCATTGCTTGTGCATGAATTTATTAGTGATTCAGTGTTTATCGAACAATTTCTGGAGATTGATTTAGAGCCTTTGATGGAAGAGGAATGATTGATAGACTAAGGGTAAGCTGTTCTAAGCACTGAAAAGAGTTCAAAATGTTGTAGAGGCATACTTACTAGTCTGACCCTGGAAATATGCAATGTCTAGTCTATGGTTATATAGGCCTGTAAGTAGCATTCTTACCAGGGATGAAAGAGAATGATGGTATAGATTTAGTGATTAAAAAAAAAAAAAAAAAAAAGCTATGCAATACTTTGAATTTCTTTAGCAGTGTGTGGTTGATTTCTGCACATTATTAGTAGAATTTCACTTATTGGTCCAATCAACAAACAACTGAGTGTTGCCTTTGTGTCAGACATTTTCTCGGTACTAGAGATAGAGCAAAGAGTAAGATAGTGTTGGCCCTTAAGAATTACAGCTTTGAGTGTGTATGTGTATGTGTTAGGAGCGGCAGCGTAGACACCAAAGGAGTAAAGCGGGATGATAGGTAAAGAATATTAGGTGGAGTGGGGAACTAGATTCTTTTCGGCCCCTCTGAAGGCAGGGTTAGTCCTTGAACCCAGGTCTCCTGACTCATGGTTTAGTGTTCTTTCATAACATGCTAGTCTTTTGAGTAGAATTTTTAGCAGACCAAAGTAAGTTTACATGGAGGGTTAGTGTGAATGAAGCCAACTCAAACATTTTCTTCAGTGGATTCTGTGACCTGCAGATAGGACATTATTCTCGAGTTCCATATTACATAAGCTACCATTATTGCTATTTATTCTTAAGACAGAATGATTTTAAGAAATAGTATAGTAATCTTCACATGACTGCTTCCTTCTCAGTTTACATTATTGTGGGGCTTTGGAAAAATTCAGGGCCTCAAAATAGACAATCTGAGTTTCCAGTTTAATTTTATATACAGCTTTAACTATATGAAGACGAGGATCCAGTTAGTAGCTCCCAAGTGCTTGGGTGCATGTTAATGGAATTTACTCCCCATAGTTTGAGGCACACAGTAAAAGTCAATAGCTTTTGGTCATGAGTCAGTAATAATCTTCCATTTTGTGAACATTGAATGCATTTTCTACTTTAGTAGTTGCTCTAAACTTTTGAATGAAGTTAGGAATATATATTTGAGAAACATTTTCTTTGGTACCTTAACTGCCACCATAGAATAGGTCCCAACTTGAAGTCTGTGTAATAAATTATGATAAACGTTTGTAATGAATACTTGTAATGCCCAAGACCTTAGGCAAAAGAAACTATATAGGTAAAAATTTTGTAATCCTTAGTTGACACAGACTTATGTATCTCTGTGTCTGTTCTAAGCACCCTTTGTGAATGAACATGTTATCTTTTTGGAGTACCTAAATTTACAGAGGACCTAATGCAACAGTCATTTTGAAGCCTTTAAAAATGAATAGAACATGTGTTTTTCCTTATAGTGTGGGTAGGTGGTGATGAGTGGCATTCTTACTTTTTCCCAAATTTGATAACCCCTCTGAGAGGTGGACAAAGGAGTCGACAGAGCTAAGAGTGTCAGCTTTGTCCTTTCTGTCTTTATTCCTGATTCACCATTATAGCTGGACACTGACAGCTCGACAGCTCCAAGCATCCCTCAGAGGAGCCACCCCTAGGTGGCTTTGAGCTGAGGACAGGCATATACAGTTCTTTCTCTCAAATTCTCCCTTGTGAGGAGAGTGTGTGAAGGCTGCTAAGAGAAGCTAGTAGTTCAGTGGTTCTCAACGTTCTGTAGACATCAGAATCATCTAGAGAGCTTTAAAAAAAAAAGCGTAGGCACCCCTGGGTTGCTCAGTTGGTTGGGCGTCAGACTCTTGATTTCGGCTCAAGTCATGATCTCATGGTTCGTGGGATTGAACCCCATGTCAGGCTCTGCACTGTCAAGCGCAGAGCCTGCTTGGGATTCTCTCCCTATCCCTCCCCCACTCGTGTGCACGTGCGTGCTCTCCCTCCCTCCCCCTGCCCCCAAAACAAATTAATTTTTAAAAATACAGATACTTGGGACCAGTGCCTGGAATTTTAGATTTAATTTGTCTGGGATGGTATTTCTATAAAAGTTTCCTGGAGCAGTCTAATTGTGCAGCCAGAGTTCCAGTGGAAGTCCTACACAGGAAAGAGGGACTGGGGGGATAGAGAATGCCACCTGCATTTATGTGTGAGTCCCTAAAGTGGTACTCCTTCCCAAATAATGCCACCGTTCACCATTTCCTGTGTAGTACAGGAGATTAAATTGCTCTGGAGTCAGACTATCTGAAAGCATCATAACCTTAAAAATGGAGATGATAGTACTTAATTCATAGAGTTGTTTTGAAGCTCAAATAAAGTAATGTGTTTGAAATGCCTAGTGTGATACCTGGCACACAGGATAAGTGCACATCTAATTAGGACATCTTTATTAAATAATTTGTCAGCACACATGGGGTGTTGAATAATTATTTCTAAAAAATCTACATTCGTATAGACTGCTCTTTATCTGTGTGGTTCATATTTGTCATTTTTAATCACAGCTGATTATTAAATCTTGACCCTTCTTCAGTTGTATAGCATGTGGGTTATTTCTCGTTTTCCACAAATAATTGCTAGAACTGACAATTACGTGGAAAGAGGAGTTCTTTGATTTTTTTGGAGTACAGTTGCTTAAAAAAATGGAATTACCAGCTCGTATAGGTATGGTCAATATTATGAGGTTACTATAAAGTGGAGGTATCATGTGATAAACCATTGAGGATGTGTAGATTTGCCATTTGCCCACTTAACCAAGGTGACTGAATATAAGGGAATGTTGTGCCTTGCCAAGAAGTACTTGATGGACTAGAAAGTGAGGGATTGTCAGGGAACAGGACATGTTCTAGGCCTTAGATTCATATAGCAAGAAAAGGTATTCAGGGCTGAAAAACAGTTTACATTTGTAGAGAACAATTTTGGTACAGCATTGATGCTATTTCAAGAGTGACAGTGATCTAATATTTACCTTTCCTTTTTTAAAAATAACAATACGTAAGTAGATACTACATTTGGCCATTAGCCAAGTTGGTTTTGCATTTATATAAAAATATGAATAATGGGCATTGTCTTTAGACATAAGTTTTTTCAGAGGTGTTTTTATATAGCTGAGTAATTACTAACCTTTTTTCCCTTAAGTAGGGATGGCAAGTGAGAGGTTAGAATTGTTCTTATGAATACTCTCGATAAAGGAACTTTAGATGAGTTCATTTTATATGCAGAAGCTTTGCAGAAATGAAGATTATCAGGAAGTATATTCCTGCCAGAAATGTAATGTCCAAGTTACTTAGTCTGCCACTTGGCTGATGAGATCAGACAAGCCTGGTAGGTGTTTAAAAAACCATACATATACATAATAAATGTGTGTGTGTATGTGTGTATGTACATGAGTTCATATAAGTTCTTATTTCTGAGGGACCAGGATCTATTCTTAAAGCTAGATGTAAGTCAGATTTTGGAGAATAATTAAATACCAGTCTGTTCCTTCCTAGTTCTTTCTTGCCATGTGAAGTCAATCAGCTTCAAAGCAATCACCACTTCCACTCCATACTAATAACTCTTCTTTTGGTTTTTGTTTTTTTTTGTTTTTTTTTTTTTTGTTTTTTTTTGTAATTGCAGGAGGTTTATCGAATTCCAAAGAAAAGTCAAACTGAAAAGGAGAACACAAGTAGGTATTCAGAGGTACTCTGTGTATATGGCTTTACAAATACTCTTTTGGAAATATGCAGAGGTAAATGATAAGAATTTTAGCTATTTTGTTTTTGAAACCCAACAGTATGTAATTAGGTGAATGAAGTATTTGGTGTAAAAGTTTGTGAACTTGCCTTTTTATTCTTTCTTAGTGAATTTTTGCCAAAAGAGATGTCCCTTTACACTACCTTTGGTGTTGCTTTCCTTGAAGTCACTGCTTTTAGTAGCTTTTCTTCCATTTATTTGTCCCTCTAGAACAGGCATTGTTAAACCTGTACTCCTAAATGTCTGTATAAGTCTTTACCTGTAGATGTTTATGTGCAGAATCCTTTATTTACATTCATTTTTCTAGGGAAAATTCAAAACTTTCATCAGGTTCTCAGGGACTCAGTGATCCCTCAAAAGGTTAAGAGTCATTACAGGGACAGCTGGCTGATTCAGTCGGTGGAACACATGACTCTTGATCTCGGGGTTGTGGGTACGAGCCCCATGTTGGGTTTTGAGATTAATTAAAAATAAAATCTCGAAAAAAAAGAAAAAGAATCATTCCAGAAAAGGTAACAGGGAGGCCATGGTAGTCTGGTTTCTGGGTTTTACTACTTAGTTGTGTTTCCAGTGTACTTCTTTAAAGATGAAAACCATGGATCTTATGGTGGCTGTTGTTGATCTCTTGAGCCCTCCAGTATTGACCCAATATAGAGTGAAGGAGCCAGTGTGATCATATTTTTGGTCTTTTTCTTTTTGTTTCTTTTTTTCTTTTTCTTTATTTTTGGCATGAAGAGCTTTTTATAGTCTTAAAACTTAATGGTTAAATAATCATATAGGTTAATGCCCTGTGAGGTGTACTTTGTACCGTTGTTGGGGTTTTGTTTTTGTCTTGGATATTTTTAACTCTATTGGTTTAGTGTCTTCATAGCCAAACATCCTAGTTTGGGCTGGAAAGAATTCCTCCCATAAGAAAGAAGGCAGGGTTGAGTAGTGCTGGTTGGCAAAACCAGTGGCACCACTGTAAGCTTGATCATCAGAGGCTAGCTTCTCTGGGCTCACTGAGCTGAAATCAATAGCAGGATGGGCAAAGCTTAAATTTCTGTGGGGTTTTTCCCCCAATATTTTGCAAATATCTACTCTGGGGTGCCCTCTGAGAGCGATGCCCTTTGAGAGGCATCTATAATGGAAGACTAATCTTTTCAGGAAGCAGCCTTTTGTGTGCCAACTTCAGTTTCTCCTTCACATATGTGCCCCAGCCCCAACCAGTCTCAGTCTTTTATAAGAAATACTTACAATTCAAGCCTAGCTTCTATGTTAACCCTCAATGGCAAGAAATTAAAAAGCTTAGAACTTGTAAAATTCCTAAGAACTGTAAAATATTTTGGGAAATACGTAGCCTAGCTTTACTTTCGTTTTATAATATGAAAACATCAGCCTGAATAAATGGAATGGCATCCGCCTCACATATTCCAAGATGCAGAGTCAGAATATGAACTGTTAGTATGATTCCTTCTCTTATTTTACCAGGATATAGTGGAGAAATAGTCACATTTTAAGGAAGTTAACATCAGTACATGGAACCTGTTGTAAGAAGGAAATAGAGTAGTCGTGGGCAGACCCAGGTGAAACTAGGCAGAAGGATGTGGTGCTAATACCTTGTGAGCTGGAACAATTGTTTTAATTGTGTAGTGTTTTCTACCAGTGTGTGGTGTAGATGAGCTCTATGAGCTTCTCACTGACAAATACTCATAAGTGGCCATTGATTAGTAACTGTTTTGCAAACAAATTAGTGGGAGTTTTTGGCCCACTAAAAGGAGAACTGCAAGAATGGCATATGTAAACCTAACCGTGATGCCAGGGAAGAAAACAAGTGATAGCATGTTTTTCTGAGGTGAGAAGAAAAAACAGTTAATATTTATTGAGAATCTGCTTTGTGCTCTGAGAGATATTTTATAAGAAATTCTTTCCACAGGACAAGAGCAATCTGATTAATCAAGTAGCAATGCTAACATACACAAAGCAGTGGCATATAATACCAGTTAATTTATATTGGAATATTCATTGGTGGGATTTAGACTTCTTAGGGAGATGAGAGACTAGGAGGTGTGGTCAGTGAAAAGTAGCACTTAGCACAGCTTTTAGGAACAGTGACAATGATATTGGGGAAGACCATTCTAGGTATAGGTAAAGAGGCTGAGTGGAAAAGTTTAATAGTATCATCTTTCAGTAGGAAGATGGCATTCTTTTTTTGAAGATGTAACTCTGGCTTTGATAACTTCATGAGTTATCAGCTATTATCATTTGTGTTTGAAATATTTTCATTTTGAAATGGTAGTTCATAAAAAATTCTCTAATCCGTTTTTCTTTTTCTTTTTCTTTTTTTGTTAAACTAAAAAGACATTTATTTCCCTTTGAAGTTTTTATGCTTAGCATGCCAGGCTGCTCTTCTACAAATTGTAAATATACAGAGTTACAGGGACAGTAGAAGGCTTTTACATTTTGAACTGCAAGCAGACTGACTTGTTAAAGGTAACGGGAACATCTCACATGCATGTGTTCCACAGAACTTGTTAGAAAGGCTGAAGGCTTGGACTGAGAGTTTGGGAAAGGTAGAAAAGAGAATTCATGGCAGAGACTTTCAGGAAGTAGAGTGTACACACACACAACACCTTGTTTCTCATCCAAATTCAGGATGGGCATATGAGGGAGGAATCCATAGATGCATTTGTTGGATAGAAATTGTTTTCTACAGTTGACGTGCTATCATGATGGAGAAGAGTCTGCCAAGTAAATTTTTAAAAACCCTTTTCCCTTAGTAACTGAACGAGGAAGGGATGCTGTTGGCTTCAGAGATCAAACAGCTGCCCCAAAGACTCCTAACAGGTCAAGAGAGAGAGACCCAGACAAGCAAACTCAAAATAAAGAGAAAAGGAAACGAAGGGGCTCTCTCTCACCACCTTCTTCTGCCTATGAGCGGGGAACAAAAAGGCCAGATGACAGGTAAGTGGCCTGTGTGAGTTACTCTCTTTTCTGAGCCAGTCAGAAAGTTCCCAAGTCAGTACTTCTGATTTGGGGCACCATGGGGTTTTGGAATAAGTATATTCTCTTGATAAATGAGTATAAAACTTCACTGATAAATATTGAGACAGTCTCTTTTGACAGTGAAGACTAGTGGATTTTCAGTACTTGAATGGTTTCTACTTGATAACATTTAAATGTTATTTGACGAGCCAGAGACTTGTTCTTTCAAGGGAGTGGAGGTGGGTGGGAGATAACTCTTCAGAGGTAATGATAAATCTTCTAAAGTCAGAACTTTTTTTTAGTGAATCTTGTGCCTTACCAGTCAAAATGCTGGTTGATCTCTGTGTCGGAGGCTATCTTCCTCACGCTTGTAGAAAAACAAGCTGCGTGATCGGTCACTGGGGACTAGAAAACATTTATTCCGGAGAAGTTCTTTTTAAATTAAATTTATTTGTTTGAAAAAATGAGATATAGCATTCATATAGTGTAATTGCCAAAATTTTAATTTTGGGTTGTCAGGGTTTATAATAGTAAATCCATCATGATTTTAATTTGCATTACCCTAATTACTAAACAGATTAAACATCTTGTCATACGTTTATTGGCCATTCCTGTTTCTTCTGTGAAGTGTCTTTTCATATGTGCTGTTCATTTACCTTTTTGAGTTTTAGGAATTTTTTTTTTTTTTAAGATTCTTTATACTCTAAATATAATTCTGCTTGGGTGATAATTTTTGCAAATATTTTTTTCCCAGTTTGTGGCTTGCATTTTGACTCTTTTGTGTCTTTTGATATACAGAATTTATTAATTATGGTATAATTGAATATATCACACATATTGTATGTTTCCTTCATGGTCAGTGCTTTTACTGTGTTTTAAGAAATTCTTTCTGGGGCACCTGGGTGGCTCAGTCAGTTAAGCATCTGACTCTGGATTCAGCTCAGGTCATGATCTCACAGTTGGTGGGTTCAAGCCCCACGTCGGGCTCTATGTGGACAGCTCAGAACCTAGAGCCTGCTTCAGATTCTGTCTCTGTCTCTCTCTGCCCCTGCCCTGCTCATGCTCTATTTCTCTAGGTCTCAAAAATAAATAAATGAATAAACAAATAAAACAAAACAACAGATGGCTGTCAAGAAATTCTTCCTGGCGCACACCTGGGTGGCTCAGTCAGTTAAGCATCTGACTCTGGATTCGGCTCAGGTCATGATCTCATGGTTTGTGGGAGCAAGCCCCACGTTGGGCTCCGCACTGACAGCACAGAGCCTACTTGGGATTCTCTCTCTCTGCCCCTCCCCTGCTTGCGCTCACACTCTGTCTGCCTGCCTGTCTCTCTCTCTCTCTCTCTCTCTCAAAATGAATAAATTTAAAAATTTTTTTAACTAAAAAAAAAATTTCTTCCCTACTCTTGAGGCAGTGATACTCTTTTCTTTCTTTCTTGTCCTTAATTTATTGGGAATTAATTTTTGTGTATGTTGTGAGGTAGGTTTATGGTTTCTTTTTTTTTTCTAAGTGAATACCCAGTCTCTGTACCATTTACTTGAAAGCCCATCCTTTCTCCTTGATCTGCAGCACGCTCTCTCCAACAAGTTCTCATATGTGGGAGGATCTGGTTTGGGGCTCATAATGTGTCTGTAGCTCATATTAAGTCTTGACAGGAAGTAGGACAGGTCCCTCCTTGATCTTCTGGGATGTCATGTCTTTTCTCAGACTTGTTCTCCTTCAGATCTGCTTGTCAGATTCCCTTCACCCATCTCACCCAAAAGATGATTCTGAGAAGACTTTACATCTTTACAGTTTTAAGGAGTCCTATTCCTATATTCAAATTGAGTATTCAGATATTTTCTGTTTAATTAGGTCTTCTTTAATACTTTAAATAAAGATTAAGTTCTTCATTAATCTCCTGTTTACATTTTCTCTATAAAGACTTAACGTATCTTGGTATATTCTTTTCTGAAAACATTAACTTTTTTGTTACATTTTCAGTTTGTTGCTTGTGTTTAGATACCGCAGTTGACTTTTGTATATTGATCTCATGCTGGCAACCATACAAAACTCTCCATGATATTTCAAAGTGTAGGGGTTTTTGCCCTTTTTTTGGGTCTTTGCCAACAGTCCATATCCTATGAATTTGGTTTTTTTCCTTTCTAATCCTTTTGCTTTGTTCTTGTTATTTTACTAGCAACACATCCAATACAAATCACAGAATAACAGCATTTTTTTATTTTGGTAATTGATTGCTATTCATGTTTTATTCCACTCTTTTGGACATATATATATATATATATATATATATACATACATACTAATTGGAGTAATTGGGATTCTTAGCTCCCTAATTTTCAGCATTTTTTGTCTTCAAATGAAAGTGTTTGAGGATTTTAATTTCTTCATAAGTACCATTGAACTACTCTTGTGATAGTATAGCTTTGTCATAATTTAGTTCTAAATACTATCAGGCTTTACAGTCTGTTTACATTTTTTTTTTTTTTTTTTTTTTTTTAGTTTATTTTGAGAGAGAGAGAAAGAGAGAACGAGAGAGAGAGAGAGAGAGAGAGAAAACAAGTGGGGAAGGGGAAGAGAGAGAGGGAGACACAGAACCCGAAGCAGTCTCCGGGCTCTGAGCTGTCAACGCAGAGCTCGATGCAGAGCTTGAACCCGTGAACCACGAGATCATAATCTGAGCCAAAGTCAGATGCTTAACTGACTGAGCCACCAAGCACCCCCTTCTTTTGTTAAGTTTCAAATTTAATTGCCATTCATTGGTTTGTATTTTACCAGTTCTTAGAATTTTATTGAGACTGGCTGTATAGTCTGTTTTGTTTGATATTAATAGAAGTATGCTATCTTCCTATTGATAGGATTTAACTGAAATTTTTTATTTCCTTTTTACTTTTAACTTTTCTGTGTCTCATACATAGTTTATAGCTGATTGATATTTTAATTCTTTGTGGTATTTAACTAGTTTCACTTTAATAAAATCTAAATTTAATCCATATCCTAAACAACATAAGTACTTTAGGATACTTTAACTCTGATCATTCAGCCTTCCCAATTTATATGCCATTATTGTCCAATATTATAATTTCTTGTTCCTCCTCCTTCCCTGTCAGTTATTGTTAATTTTTTTATATGTACACAAATTGATTTATTTAGTTTGTTTACATTAATTAGGGTTTTTTTGTTCTCCTTTCTTTTTCCTTAGACCTTCCTTTAAAAGATTTCCTTTAGGGGACCCTGGGTGGCTCAGTTGGTTAAGCGTCCGACTCTTGATTTGAGTTGAGATTGAGCCTCGTGTTGGGCTCTGCACTGGGCACTGAGCCTACTTGAGATTCCGTCTCTCCTCTCCCTCTGCTCTTCCCCAGCTTGTGCTCTTTCTCACTCTTTCTGGCTCTTTCTCACTCAAACAACAACAACAACAACAAAAGATTTCCTTGATGAGTTTTTGTTCATACTGTGTTTCAATTTTGTCTGAAAAATCTTTTTGGTTTTCATTGCTCACCCTCAGGTTTAAAAATCAGTTTTATTTAATCAGTAGATAAAAATTACTTACAGAAATATTCAGTTTTAAGTGTATAATTCAAAGTGTTTTGTCAAACGCATGCAGTTAAGTAACCACCACTACAGTCATGGTATAGACACTTCTGTCATCTCAGAAAATTTTCTTGAGCTCTTTGGAGTCAGTCCCCTTTGCCTACCCCTAGTTGCTGGCAGCCATTGCTCTGCTTTCTGATGCTCTGTTTTTGTCTTTTCCAGAATGTGATACATATAGTATCATAGTCTAGATAGTATTTGAATCTGTCTTTCACTTGGCAGATTGCATTTGAAATCCATTCATGTTGTTATGTCTCAGTAGTTCCTTTTATTGATGAGTGGGTAGTCTATTGGATAGGTTCAACATAGCTTGTTTACAAATTCATTAGTTGATAGGCATTTGGATTGTTTCCAGATGGCTGTTAAGAATATTACCAGACTAGGGGGTGCCTGGGTGGCCTAGTCCGTTAAGCGTCTGACTTCGGCTCAGGTCGTTGATCTCACAGTTCGTGAGTTCAAGCCCCGCGTCAGGCTCTGTGCTGTCCTCTCAGAGCCTGAAGCCTGCTTCAGATTCTGTGTCTCCCGCCGCTCTCTGCTCCTCCCCTGCTCATGCTCTATGTCTGTCTCTCAATAATAAATAAACGTTAAAAAAAAAAAAAAAAGAATATTAGAAGATTTGTATATGTATGAGTCTTTATGTGAACATTGACTCTCATTTTTAAAAGGAAGTTTTGCTTAGTTAACAAGTTTTTCTCGACACTTTGAAACTGTTATTCTTCAGTCTTCTAACTTCCCTTGTTGTTAATGAAACTTTATTGGTCTAATTGTTGTTCTTTAAGTAATCTGGCTTTTCTCTTGGTCTGCTTTTACGAGTCCTCTTTGTGTTTGGTGTTCTGCAGTATCACTACCCTCTGTTTAGGGTTTCTTTTTATTTTAACTGGTTGAAATTCATTTAACTTTTTGAATTTGAAGATCATCTTCCACATTACTAATTCTCTTCAGATCTGATCTCTTACTTAACCATACCATGGCATGGATCTTAGGGACATTGGATTGAATGTTGGATTATTTCTTGGTTAATGACACATTTCTGTGCATAGACTTCTTCTCCATATATTATAATGCTTTTGTGCTGTGATCTTAACCACTGTATAAATCTGGCTAAGCCATTTCTTCCTATACTGTCCCTTGCCTTTACTGCTTGAGATGATATCATCTTGCATCCTGTGTTCATTATACCCTGGCTTTCCTTTTTTAAAATACAGTTTTATGTTGTCTAATACATGTTTTTAAATAATATGTTGGTTTTTAACTTTATGAAAAGGCTGCCATTCTGCATTTAATTTGGGGGTACTTTGTTTTCACCTGATAGTGTATTGCTAAGATATACCCATAATTGCATGTGTCAGTTTATTCATTTTCACTGCTTTGTGTAACATTTTGTTGTAAAGCTTCTTCAGTTATGTATAGTGCTATTACCTAATTTTGATGTACATGTGCAATAGTGTCTCTTGGGTAAATGACCAGACTTGTCAGATTGTCAGGTATGTGCATGCTGAATTTCATATGATAATTGAGTTTTAATTTCCACTCTGTTTCATTTCTAGATGTTTCATGGAGTTCTTTTTCAAATCTACCTGATAGTTTTTTATGTTCCTATTCCTTAGTGATATTTTTGATTGCCTCTTTGATATTCATTAAACATACTAAATGTCTCTTCAGTTTGTATTGGATCATTCCAGTACTAGTAGTTTTTGTGGGTCTTGTCCTCTCGTTTGTTTAGATATATACGTGTATAATTTTGTAATTATATAAAATAATGATTTTATTTTCTAATGAACTCATCATGTTCCTTAGAATTTGATCTGTGGGAATTCACTGAGGCCTGGGCTTAAGGTGCTTTGTTCTGTAGACTAATTTGCATTTGTTTCTGCCCAGCAACTAAGGATACTACCATACCATTAACATTTTATTTTTTTTTTTTAATTTTTTTTTTTTTTTCAACGTTTATTTATTTTTGGGACAGAGAGAGACAGAGCATGAACGGGGGAGGGGCAGAGAGAGAGGGAGACACAGAATCGGAAACAGGCTCCAGGCTCTGAGCCATCAGCCCAGAGCCCGACGTGGGGCTCGAACTCACGGACCGCGAGATCGTGACCTGGCTGAAGTCGGACGCTTAACCGACTGCGCCACCCAGGCGCCCCTGCCATTAACATTTTAAAGGAAATTGTCAGTATGGAGGTTTTAGACCATTTGTTTTTTTGTTGTTTGGATAAATGGTATGCCCTTGTCCATGAAGATGTTCTTAGATGTTTCTGTGCAGTGAAACCTCTTGAAGTTAGTTGTCAGTTTTTAATTTTTGCCAAGAGCACTTTCTCATAAGTTTGATTCACTCCATAAACCTTGGCAGCAGAATCTTTTAAGCCCTCCGTTTTTTTCTTTTGAATGTTAGAGCTGATGGTTTCCAGTGGGCCTTGTCAGAACCAGCACAGGGCATTAAGCTCAGCAGTAAGACATTATCCTTGATCCTGCACAGAGAAGAGTATGTGAATAGAGCTCCCCATATTTTTATGTGTGCATTATCATCTTTCATTCAACTATCCTTTGTTGATATTTATCATTAATGTATGTGGTCAGACGTACATCAAATTCTGTAGCTCTTACTAGTGTACTTTGTTTTAATGTCCGAATTTGTAGATCCAGAAGTGTCCCCAACTGTAAAGAAGAATCTGTTTAGAATATTATATGTATCTTTAATTTGATGTTCTAGAACCTGAGAATAAAAGTAAAGTTATTATTTTCATCTAAATGATTCTTTGGGATTCTCTACTATCTGCAAGACTCCTTAAGTAATTTTGACTGATTTTTAACCAATGCCAAATTGGAGTTGGTGTGGTTAATGGTTGAGTATTGAGGGACATAACATTTATTAGTGCTTTGATTATGCCCTTGATTTAGGGAAAAAAGTTTGTGATGCTCTTACTATTTTCTTTCTAGATACGATACACCAACTTCTAAGAAGAAAGTACGAATTAAAGACCGCAATAAACTTTCTACAGAGGAGCGCCGGAAGTTGTTTGAGCAAGAGGTGGCTCAGCGGGAGGCTCAGAAACAACAGCAGCAGATGCAGAACCTGGGAATGACATCTCCACTGCCCTATGACTCTCTGGGCTACAATGCCCCTCATCACCCCTTTGCTGGCTACCCACCAGGTTATCCCATGCAGGCCTATGTGGATCCCAGCAACCCTAATGCTGGAAAGGTGCTCCTCCCCACACCTAGCATGGACCCCGTGTGTTCTCCTGCTCCTTATGATCATTCTCAGCCCTTGGTGGGACATTCTACAGAACCCCTTGTTGCCCCTCCACCTGTACCAGTGGTGCCACATGTGGCAGCCCCTGTGGAAGTTTCCAGTTCACAGTATGTGGCCCAAAGTGATGGTGTGGTACACCAAGACTCCAGCGTCACCGTCTTGCCAGTGCCAGCCCCAGGCCCAGTTCAGGGACAGAATTATGGTGTTTGGGATTCAAACCAACAGTCTGTCAGTGTCCCCCAGCAGTATTCTCCTGCACAGTCTCAAGCAACCATATATTATCAAGGACAGACTTGTCCAGCTGTCTATGGTGTGACATCACCCTATTCACAGACAACTCCACCAATTGTGCAGGTAACTAATTTTGGAACCTCTCTTGTCTTACAGTCTGTTTATAGGATATTAAATCTGTTGTGAAGGGGAAACCTGCCATTGCTCACTTATATATTGATGAATTGTGTATATATTAGTTACTTATTGTTGTGTGACAAGTTACTCCGAAACTTAGCGGCTTGAGACAACTAGTAATTATTATTTCTTAGTTTTTGTAGGGCAGGAATTCAGAAGCAGCTTGACTGGCTGGGTGGTTCAGGCTCAGAGTCTTTCATTAAATTACATACAGCCTGGCTGTTAACCAAGGTTGTAGTCATCGAAGGTTAGGAAGAGGAAGGAAGATTGACTTTCAAGCTCACTCACGTGGTTGTTAACTGGCCTCGGTTTCTTACCATCACATGAACCTCTTAATAGGGCTGCTTACCACATTCCAGCTGACTTCCCGCAAAGTCAAGTAGTCAGGGAGAGACTTATGGGTTACTCCTCTCCTTTTTGCTTATAGACAGTGAATAATATACAGTTTATTCTTTTATATGCTCACAAACGGAAAACCCTCTGGTCATGGTAATTGAGTCAGGAGGTGGCTTGCCCTTTTCTTAGACCCAGCTTGTGTACTATTTTATATCCCCTACATTTTATTGTCATGAAGTTTGCCAGAGTGAACCTAAGGATATTTACTGTGGTAGTAAATATAATGTTAAATTTAAAAGCTGAGTATACTGAATTTGTATTTCAAGGTGTATTTTTATGTTTTTTAATCAAGCTTCTTTTCTATAGAACCCAGCAATACATTTTAAGCTTAAACAAAAAATATATCTAAAGCATCATCCTCACCACATTCTGATGTCCGTCACATCACTCCATATCGCTCCTTAAAGGTGAATTATCGTGGATGAGAGAGACTGTCAGGGATACTTCCTGCACACATTACCTAGTACTGATCAGTTACTTCTGTTAGTATTTTTGTGACGAAGCTGCATCAAAATTTAGTTTGTAAGGCCATGGCAAAGTATCCAGCTTGAATTCCTAAAATCTTAAGTATACTAACTACATTCATTTTGTATGATCTCTTGAGCCACATGCTTATATCTATATTTTATGTATTTGTAATTTTGAAGACTTGAAACTTTTTCCCATGGGTTTCTACTTAACATGATTCTTAACCATTTTTCCAAATTACTTTGTATCTGTGTGTGTGTGTGTGTGTTTTAAGTATCTTAAACAGATTTCTTAGGTTCTAACTTCTGCTGTCTTGCCACATTCTTTCTTGGACCAAACCATTTATTTTGAGTTTTTTCCCTGAGAATGTGTATCAGATATAAGAAACATGGTCTACTTCTCTCCCATTTCTATTCCTGAAGTATGTTCTTAACCTAGGTTTCAGAGCCTAAGCAATAGCAGTAGAAGATATTTATTGAAGACTCTCCAGGAGAGATTTCACTGGTCATTTGGCCATTCTTATAAAAAGTAATCTATTTTTTCTATCCCATGGAGCAAAAGATTTTCTGTAAGTTTTAGTCATAGCCTTAAGACTCAAGCATCACAATTTTGCTTGCTTACAGTTTTCCATTTTGTTCCTACCAAGGAGTCATTTGTTGGCTCCCTAATCTATTTTGTGTGTATTAGGTGGCAGATGAATGGACTCAGATAGTCCAAATTGTCCTTTACTTCTCTGTGAGATTAGTTATCAGAGATGATGTTGGGCTTTAGGTTATGAGAAATGTAGAGCATTTTGTTATTGTTTATGTGTTTTGAGTCCCTGTCCATCATTTAATGTGTGTCTTGGGGACAGGTGCTTAGCTTATATTCTTCAGTTAAAGTTTTTTTTTTGTTTTTTTAATGTTCATTTTTGAGAGAGAGCATGAGCGAGGGAGGGGCAGAGAGAGAGGGGGACAGAGGATCCGAGGTGGGCCCTGCACTGACAGCAGAGAGCCCAATGTGGGGCTCAAACTCACGAACCATGAGATCATGACCTGAGCTGAAGTCAGATGCTCGATTGACTGAGCCACCCAGGTGCCACTTCAGTTTTAGTTTTCTTATCTATGAGATGAGCAGAATGCCTCAGCATGGTTGAGGTTTGCATGAGATAATGGATATTAATAATGACAGAATTAAAGCACCATTTACCTTGAAGGTTTAATTATAGTTACCTTAATGATGTCGACAGAGTATTGACATTTGTGGAGTGTGAAATGCTCCTAGTCAAAGTCATCTATCTGATATCTGGTCTAACCTCCAGTAGAAGGAGACCTTGAGGTCTGTGGTGTTCAAGTGTAGTATTGACCATACCATCATGGGCTACTAAGAATTTGCAAGATATGATAACTTTGACAGTGAAGTAGTATGTGATGTGGTGTGATATAAATTTGTGTGTGTGTGTATGTGTACACATATGCAGTATCTTTCACATTTGGAGCAGATATGTTATCAGAAGGTGACTTTCATTTTTTGCCACAATTGCTTATCAAATGTAAAAACTCAACTTCAGCTGAGGCCACCTGATTTATAGTGGTTTTGTGACATTACTAAGTGACCTATTCTTACAAAGTTATACTAAATCACATCTCAAAAAATTGAGTCCTAAGACTATAATTTTCACATTATGAAGTGAAGTGACTCAGATATAAAGTAATAGTGATTTTTTTTTTCCCCTCTAGAAGTAGGGGCAGAATAATTATGTTTTCTATAACATTTTGGACCTCCTTAGATTTCTAATTCCCATTAGAAGTCCCATTTTAAAGCTATTTCTAGACTGTATTTATGTTTGAGAAATTAGCTTTCATGTAATTTCAGGTCTCTTGAAGGGGAGAGCCAATCTCCTACAGATTTCCCCCCAGCAAAAGAGAGACTTGATATAGGCATATGCTATTTAGATACATCTCACAAGTATGTATATCTTCCATACTAACTTCAGTGGAATTGCAAGTCAGTTTCCCTTTTTTATTACTATTGTTAGTTTTGGCATTGCCATGTGATTATCAGCTGGTTTGGATAGATAATTTAATAGAACCCTGAAGAATGTTCATTTTCTTTCTTTCTTTCTTTCTTTCTTTCTTTCTTTCTTCTTTCTTTTTTTTTTTTTTTTTTAAGCTTATTTATTTTGAGAGGTGGAGGCCAGGGGCAGAGAGAGAGAGGAAGAGGGAGAATCCCAAGCAGGCTCCGTGTTTGACAGCACAGAGCCAGCATGGGGCCTGATCCCACAAACCGTGAGATTATGACCTAGGCCAAAATCAAGAGTCAGACGCTCAACTGACTGAGTCACCCAGGTGCCCCGTTTTCTTTCTTTTTGACAGTCTGAGTTTTAAACACTGTACCTCTAAATGATTACTGCTATCTTGGGTGACTTTTTTTTTGTTTTTAGTCCAGCAAGGCTGATGTTGTTCAGATATTTTTGGCATTTCCTTTGGAAGTTATTTCCAGTATGTGTCACATTCCTTCCTGATGATAAATTATTATCCTTTAAATATATCTTTGCATGTTAGAAACAGGTGAAATTTGTCTGGAAATTTCTCATCTGGTAAATTACCTCATCTGGTAAATAGAGGGCTCAAGCTGGATAATGCCATTTCAGGTCAGAAGTTACCTCACAGCCAGCATTTGGAGCCATAGTCTTCATTTCAAGGAGACTATAGCTTTAAAACTCCAGTCATCAAATCCTTTAGATGAGCCTTACTTATTATCTCTGATCTTGTCAAATTCTCCATGCACAAAGTTTAACTGAGAGTCAAAAGAATTTTTAGCCTCCAAAATATTAGCATCTTTCTGTTGTAGATTTGGGTGCTTAATCTCCTGATCACTATGGAGATAACATGTTTATCAGTTTACTGTCTTCTTCAGCCTCCCAGAAACTGTTTTTACTCAATCAGATATACCAGCACATTTATATTAACTCCCTACATGCACAATAACTTGCCTGTTGTATCCACTCTTCAGGATGCTTCCTTCGGGCATCAGGGCCATTACAGATTCACTTTCCAGATCATACACTAGATCATAGACTAGACCCCAGTTAGATATGTTTTGTTTTATAGCTTATTTTTAGCAAAGTTGAAATTGAACGTTATAAGAATTATTTATACTTCACCTCTGAGATTATACTTTTAAATTTCTTTTTTTTTTTAATTTTTTAAATGTTTATTTTTGAAAGAGAGAGACAGAGAATGAACGGAGGAGGGGCAGAGAGATAGGGAGACACGGTATCCGAAGCAGGCTGCAGGCTCCCAGCTGTCAGCACAGAGCCTGACGTCATGAACCATGAGATCATGACCTAAGCCAAAGTTGGACTCTCAACTAACTGACTGAGGCACCTAGGGGCCCCATTTTTAAATTTCTTAAACACTATTTTACCATCTTTTTTGCTAATATCTCTTTTTGTACTGACCTCTTATTCAGTATTGTCTGGGTGTAGATGCATCAGTGTTAAAAAGCCTTTTGGGTTCAACCACATTTCAGTCTTTGAAACTGGAATTAGGTGGGGAAGTAAAATTTGTTTCTACAAAATCTTTGATGTTGCACAGATTTCCCATCTTATATCCAAATACCTAGAGATGAAAGCATTTCTATTTTGTGATAGTATTCTGATAATAATTCTGCTTTGACCATTGAGTGTGGGTTTTTGTTCTGTGTAGATTAAGCTGTTCCAGAATAATGAATCAAGTACTCTTGACCTTTGTACTATGTAGGGGTTAAGAGTGCCAAACCTCTCTCCTCAGTCAAAAATCTGCGTATGACTTTTAACTCCCCCAAAACTTCACTACTGTTACCTTACCAATAACATAAGCAGTTGATGAACCGATATTTTGTATGCTACATGTTTTATATTCTGTATTCTTAAAATAAAGTCAGCTAGAGAAAAAGAACATTAAGAAAATCATAAGGAAAATACATTTACAGTACTATACTGTAGAAAATCTGTTATAAGTGGCCCTGTGTAGTTCAAATCCACATGTTCAAGGGTCAGCTGGGTTGTATTCTTCCTCTTTTTCTCTGTGCCCTCTCGGTACTTATCCAGAAATCTCTTTGGTAGTTCCATTGGCCTAATCGGACTCTTTGGGTCTTTACTGGTATCATTTGGAATGATTGTATTTTATATTTTGAGCACTTACCAGTTAATACTTCTGAAATTATTTTATGTGGTGGAATCTCAGTCCCTAGGATCAAAATCTGTCCTCAAGTACAGGCTGCATCTATCTCTGTTCACCTCCTTGGTAGTCATCACCTCTTGAGACAACAGGGTTGTGTTTCAGGGCTTGTTGTCACCTCTTCTTTAAGAGTGTTTCTAGTGCTGAGAACTAATTCCAGAGTAAGTTTAAGTCCTAGCCATGGTCCTTAATTGCTTATGTGACTCCAGGTGGGGGAGATCCTCACCTCTGATGGTAGTCAGGACTAAATGAGATTATATATGTGAAAGGGCTTTCTAAGCGTCATGAGGCACTGTATAAATCAGTGTGTGGTAAGAATTTTATCTAGAATGAATTCTGCTGTCTTTCTCAGACAGAGAGACCCTCCTTCCTCTCAGAGGGAGTTGTAATTAGATCACTGTCTTACTTCCTCTGCTATGAATCACTCACTCTCTTTGACCTTTTCCAGTCAGAACAACCTGTTAGTTTTTAGGAGTTGGTAGTAAAAAGGCTTTCTGAAAAGAGCCCTGTGGAGCTGTCTTGGATATACTAGGTGCGGCACTTCAGTTGTTATTACTGTGGTCTCCCTGGAGGCTAAAGAGTTGGACAGCTCTTAGGAGCCTCCTCACCTCCCCCCAGCCTTTTCTGTTTTTTTTGTTTTTTGTATTTTAATGGTAAAACCAAAGTAAGTAAATGACTAGGGAATTACTAAAAAAAGAAACTTCTGTGTTTGAAATAAAGGATTGTTTTACACATTTGTATCGAAATACTCTTTACTAAAAGTTAAAATTCATGGATTCCAATAAGAGAATGCCAACTGAGAAGACAGTTACTGCTTTATTAGAGCCAGAAGAGTATAAATTATGAATTTCTTCATTTTATCTTTAGAGTTATGCCCAACCAAGTCTTCAGTACATCCAAGGACAGCAGATTTTCACAGCTCATCCACAAGGTGTGGTCGTACAGCCAGCTGCAGCCGTGACTGCGATAGTCACACCAGGGCAGCCTCAGCCCTTACAGCCGGTAAGAAACCCTTCAGGTGATAAAATACTCCTTAGCTGTGTACCTTATCTTTAGAAGGTCTACTTTTGGTTTAGGTTTTTATTTTTGTTTCTTTCACTTGGTTTTGTTTTGTTTTTTTCTTTAACTTTGGTCCCCAATTTCACTCAAGGGCTTGCGTCTCTGAGGAAGCATTACTCAGTCATTAAAAAAAAAAGTTCTCTAGATTTTACCCCTATGTTGATTGATACATATTTTGCTTCCGATATCCTTTTTATTTATAATTTAAACCGACTTTGTATTTTTATACTTTGCTATGAATTGCTAAAGTAACAATTTTATAGAGTAGCTATTTGTATTTTATGAAGTACTGGAATATGATACTATATCAGACCCGTGGACTAGGAGTACAGAAGTGAACTACTTCACTGTACATGCTGTACAATATGTAGTAAGAGAAACGTTTGGTATTCTGTAACATATGGAGAAGAATGTGGTGAAATCTTGATGAAGTGGGAAATGGCTGGCATTGGAAGCTGTTGAAAAGCTGAACAGAATAACTTGATCACATTAGCACTTTGGAGTTGCGACAGCTCCAGAGAAGGTTCCTGCAGCAGTCCGGTGAGTGATGGCGGCTTTAGACAGGTAGTACAGTTAGTGGGGATGGAGTATAAAGACTACATGTGGAACAGTTGGGAGATGAGACAGTGTGCTCTTATAGCAGGTATTTGAGGGCTTGCTAGGAGTTGGGCCCTAGGAATTTTGAATACAAACCTAAGACTCCATTCCTATCCTTAGAAGCTGACATTCCAATAAGAGAGTTGAGGATCACAATGAATAATACTAAAAGTAGAGATTAGTGTCACATAAGGTGCAGATAGTTTGAGGAGGGAAAGAATCATTCCCAAGTGTGGGAAGGATTAGTAATAAGTTCTGAATGATTCGAAGTATTCTTAGGTGACACAGAAGCTTAGGACAAAGAGGTCACTTTATAGGCTGGAAGGAGGACTACAGGTAGAACTGAAGTAGGACACCAAAAAAAGCAGCTACATGAAGTAGGATTAGTGGTATGCATAAAACAGTGATGCTCAAAGACCTGTGTTTGCTTAAAAGTGGTCCCATTTTATCTGAGCCTGGGATCTCCGGTTCCTCGTTGACTGCTTAAGCAGAGGTAAAACTGGAAAAAGTATTCTATATTAATTGGCTTACACAGAATGAGAATTAAGGGCATATATTCTTATAGTAATTTATTATTAGTCTGCTAGATCTATTATAACAAGATACCACAAACCAAGAGGTTTAACAGAAATTGATTTTCTCACTGCTCTAGAGTCTGGAAGTCTATACCATCAAGGTGTTGGTGAGGTTTGGTTCTAAGGCTTCTCCTTGCCTTGCACATGGCTGCCGTCTCCCTATATATTTACGTTCCCTAATGTGTCTTTTCCTCTTATGAGGAAACTACCCTTTTGACCTCATTTAATCTTCATCGCCTCTTTAAAGGCCCTATCTCCAAATATAGTCACGTTGGGAGTTAGAGCTCCAACGTAGGAATTTGGGGGATACAGTTCAGTCCCTCGACAGGGATTGTGAGGTTTTCATGTTTTTCAAAATGTGACGTTAAATTTTTATAAATATGCAGTTTAAAACGTACAGAAAAATAGATAAGGGTTAAGTGGTAACATTCTGTCATACTGCTTTTCAGCTTTTTTCTTTAAAAAAGATACATCTAAAGCTAATTCAGCTAATCAGGATCCAGAAGTTGGTATATGCCATTTAGCATTGTTTTGTTTTGTTTTTAATTTTTTACATGTTTGTTTATTTTTGTTTTTAATTTTTTTTAATGTTTTTATTAATTTTGAGGCAGAGAGACAGAGCATGAGCAGGGGGGGACAGAGAGACAAGGAGACACAGAATCTGAAGCAGGCTCCAGGCTCTGAGCTGTCAGCACAGAGCCCGACGTGGGGCTCGAACTCACATACCACGAGATCATGACCTGAGCTGAAGTCGGATGCTTAACTGACTGAGCCACCCAGGCGCCCCTGTTTATTTTTGAAAGATACAGACCTTGAGCGGGGAGGGGCAAAGAGAGAGGGGGAGACACAGAATCCAAAGCAGACTCCAGGCTCTGAGCTGTTAGCACAGAGCCCGACATGGGGCTCGAATTCACAAACCGCAAGATCATGACCTGAGCTGAAGTTGGACACTTAACTGACTGAGCCACCCAGGCGCTCCTAGCATTTTCTATTTTATTCTTTTTCTTAAGGTTGAAAGATACTGCTCTGGATAGTGAGCTGCTGAATATTTTTAAATGTGGTATGTTGGATGGTGAACTTGGAGCCAACTGTCAATTTTCTGATAGATCCCTAAAGCTGTTTATATACTCTGTCTCTGATCATTTCCCAGATTGAACCTTTTTTTATCTTTTTTTTAAAAGATAGAGATAGAGGTATGTTTTTACATATTGCTTAAGTAGGCTACTTTGTCCTTTTTGAGATGTCACTGATGAAGAGTCTGTGTGTGTGTTTCTTTTTAGCCTGAAATGGTAGTGACAAATAATCTTCTGGATCTGCCACCCCCCTCTCCTCCCAAACCAAAAACCATTGTCTTACCTCCCAACTGGAAGACAGCCCGAGATCCAGAAGGGAAGATTTATTACTACCACGTGATCACAAGGTAAGAAAGGCTGTGTGGGCATCCCCAAATCAGTTTCAGTTGGTCAAAGAAGCTGCCATCATAAGGGGAGATTTATGATTATTGGCTTGATGTCATTGGCTGGTGTTCACTATGCTTGAGGGCTGCTAGATTTCCAGAATCACGTCTTAAATGTTATGTTATGCCTTTTTAGATAGATAAATTTTGATATATTTTTAATCTACAAGACTTTTGCGGAAAATTAAAGAGTTTGTAAAAAAAATAAATAAATAAATAAAAAGATAATGACTTGATCTAACGTTGTGGGTTTTGAGGGTCCTGGGCAAACCTTTTCTGTAAAAGGTCAAATGATGTTTTAGGCTTTGCCAGCCAAACACAATTACTTAGTTCTGCCATTGTTGTGCAAACAGCCATAGACCATACATAATGAATGGTCATGTCTGCCCAATAAAATTTCATTTACAAAAATAGGCAATAGGTCAGTTTTGGTCCGTGAGCCATAGTTTGGTGACCCTTGCTGTTTATAGAAAGCTCAATTTATCTTTTTCTTAGAAGTTTAAAAAATACATATGTCTTTTAGACAAAAGATAGCTTTATGTGAATATATGTAATTTGTGTGTGTGTGTGTGTGTGTGTGTGTACACACTCATTGGTATATAATCTTATGTGAGTTGTTGGGATACGTCTTTTATAATCTTTCTACCAATCTGTATAGAACGTTATCAGTTAATAAAGAACTACACTGTTTTTAGTGCATGCTTATACTTTGAGGGATCAGCAAACTATGCCCATAGGCCACTGGTATTTGCAAATGAAGTTTTGGGGGGAACACAGCCACTCCCATTTATTTAGGAGTTGTTTATGGCTGCTTTCACAATATAGTGGCAGAGTAGAATAGTTGTGGCAGAGACCATGTGACCCACAAAGTCAAAAATATTTACTCTGTGATCATTTATAGAAAAAAAGTTTGCCAACTCCTGTTCTTTTGTATGGCTATATAAAATTTTATTTAACCCACCCTAATTGATGGATTTTCACGATTTTATATATAACTCTAACCCTGGACATCCTTGTAGATACTAATCTTACCTTCTTTGGGTAGATTTCTAGAGGTAGAATTGTCAGTCAAAAAGATAGACATTTTAAATTGATAATTATTGTCAGCTTACCATGAAAAAAACTGTACCATTGTAGACTCCCACAAAAAGTGTACAATAGTGCCTTTTTCTTCACGTAATTTCTTTTAATCTTGTAAGTGTAATTGGTGAGACATCTTATTTTCATTTCCAGTTCTTTTATTATTGAACCATCTTTATTGTTGGCCGTTTACATCTTTTGTGATTTGCTTGTTTGGGGCATGTACCCATTTTCTGTCATTATTATTAGATCCCTTTATCAAGGTTATTGCAAATGTTTTTGTTTGTAATGTCTTACAAGTTTAAAAAATTTCATACAAATATTTTCTTTTATGGTTTTTCAAGTGCGTCTAACGTTTCTGACAAAAGTTTGGTGTGGTAGGAAAGCACAAGACTGCAAAGGCAGGATTGACCCACCAGATACGTTGCTAGTTCTCTGAGGCTTTTGACATTTTAAGGGATTCTCCTTATAGCATTCCCTGTGACAACTGACTTCAGTCTCCTGAATTGAATTTCCTTACTTCCAGTTGTTACCTCACAGATCTAGCTGTAAAAAAAAAAAAAAAAAAAAAAAAAAAAAACTACAATGCTTTCTTATTTGCAAAACAACTATAGCATGCAATGAATGAGTTAACATGGTAGAACCCTTCTTCTTGCAGTCAGTTGAGAATATTTGGGACCAAGGGCATAAGTTTTTGACTTGAAGTCTTTTCCATGCTATGAGTCATTGAAGCAAAGGGGCACAACCACAGACAAGAAGGCTCCCAAAGCAAGGAACCATTTTCTCATGTGACCAAGGATTGTTAGGAGTGTGTTGTGATTTATTTTATTTGCTCCAAGTACATGCTGGGTACAGTTGCTGTTGATCTCTTCACCTGCAGAGGGGAGGTATAGGCAAGCACTGACTCCATGTACTTTTTAGGTTTTGCTGAATCCTATTTTCAGAACATTAAGAGCCAAGTGAGAAACAGACAGGATGTTTTGGTTTTACTACTCTCTTTGACAAGGCAAACATCGCCACCTCACTGGCTAGAGAAATACAGTGGGCTAAACAATGTATGTCTGTGGGATAGAATCACTGCTGCTGGGAAGATAGCAAAAGAATGTTTCTATCTTATGAAGCAGACTTCCTCTATGTCTCATTATAAATGTTGTATTTTATGTGTATATGAGCAGAGATGCCTGTGCCAGAGTTCTCTGTTTTCTGGCCACGATAGCATGGCTGTTCTTACCTTCTTCTAGGCAGACTCAGTGGGATCCTCCTACTTGGGAAAGCCCAGGAGATGATGCCAGCCTTGAGCATGAAGCTGAGATGGACCTGGGGACCCCAACGTATGATGAAAACCCCATGAAGGTGAGTATGGCTTACACATGTTTCCGGATCATCTGGGAGTCTGTATCCTGTCATCTTGCTGGACCAATAGCCATGTGGTCTTGTGATTCTATTTTCCTTATTGTTCTGGAGAATTAACACATGTCGTAAATGCTTGAGAGGCCTAGGACATCCAAACAGTACAGCAGTATGGTATGTAAAGCAAAAAATACAAGCCCTTAATTTCTTTCCAGCTGCTCTCCTATCATCCCTTTCTGGAGATAAATACTGTTAACTAGTACAGGAGTTCTCAAACCTGGAGTAATTTTGCTCCCTCAAGGACATTTGATAATATTTAGAGACAGTTTTGGTTGTTAAAACTGAAGGAATGCTATAGACAAGGGAAGTCACCAAACATCTTACAATGCACAGGACAGTCCCCCACAACAAAGAACTGGCCCAAAATGTTAATAATGCCAAGGTTGTGAAACTTTACTTTGGTGTGTGTTCTTCCAGACTCTTCTGGGAAATGTACACACACAAGTGTTTTTCTTTCTTTTCATTTTATTTGTTTGTTTGCTTGTTTGTTTTTAAAAGTTTATTTATTTTGAGAGAGAGTGAGCGCATGAGCAGGGGAGGGACAGAGAGAGCGAGAGAGAGGATCCCAAGCAGGCTCCGTGTGTCAGCGCAGACATCCATCGGGCTCATTCCCACATGCCGTGAGAACATGACCTAAGCGGAAATTTAAAGAGTCAGACGCTTGGGGCGCCTGGGTGGCTCAGTTGGTTGGGCATCTGACTTCGGCTCAGGTCATCATCTCGCAGTTGGTGGGTTTAAGCCCTGCGTCGGGCTCTGTGCTGACAGCTCAGAGCCTGGAGCCTGCTTCAAATTCTGTGTCTCTTCCTCTGTCTGCCCCTCCCATGCTCATGCTCTGTCATGCTCTGTCTTGCTCTGTCTCTCAATAGTAAAATAAACATTAAAATATTTTTTTTAAAAAAAGAGTCAGGCACTTAGCTGACTGGTTAAGCCCAGGTGCTCCTTACTTTTCATTTTAAACACACAAATAGAATCATAGTATTTATATTCTATTGTAACTTCCTTTAGTATTTCTTAGCAATTTGGGGTACCTGGCTGGGTCAGTTGGAGCATGCAACTCTCGATCTTGGGGTTGTGAGTTCGAGCCCCGTGTTAAGTGTAGAGATTACTTAAAAATAAAACCTTAAAAAGTATGTCTGTCTTAGCTCTTTCCTTGTAGATCTGCTGCATCCTTTTTTGATGCACTGTGTCTCATTTTAAATGTTTTAGCTCATTGACTGAAATTTTACAGAGATGGTGTGTTTCAATGTCCTGCCATTTTGGGATTCATAGTTCTGGGAAAAAGTTAACTGTTTACAACCTCACCAAAGGAGTATCCTCCACCACCTCCCCCCAACACACACACTTTTTTTTTTTTTTTTTTTTTTTTTTTTAAGATTTGGGACAAATATTTTACTATGGAAATATTATTTTAGAAACAAGGCAAAAAAGAGCTTATCCCTGATCTCTCCCTCTGACAAAACAGTAATTAGGATTAGAGGTCAAGTAAATGAAATACACAGTGACTGAATTATAACCATTTTTATCCCTGTCCGCTTATAATAAGACCCACTATCTCCTGGAGTAAGGTGTCTTCAGTGAAATCAAAGACCATATTTCTGTGTCCTAAGATCTGAATAGTATTCAAAAAATTTTTTTAATGAGAAGAGGCACTTAACTAGTTAAGTCAGTGGAGAGGTAGGAGAGAGGGAAGAGGGCAAAAAGGAAGGAGGTTGGAGTGAAAGAATCAAAGTGGAAACAATGTACTTTCTGTCATTTTATTCACTTGGGGGAAGCATTTTCCTTCCTTCAGCATATATTTGCCATTCTCCAAAAAACCAAGCATTTCAGTTAAGTCCACGTGGAGCCTGCTAAATTTCGAATGAATCACTGGAGTCACTTAACCACATCACTGTAACTGTGGTATTGTCACATTTTCTTGAATCATTTAGGAATATGCCCAGGATTGTTAGGCAACTGCCATTTAAAGTATCCAGAAGCTAACACACCACAAAGAAAAAACCACAACACCTCCCTCTTTGCAGACGTCTGTAGCTCTGTTAGTTATATCCTTTGAAAAATAAACAAAGTTTGAGAAGAGATCCCTGGTGTAGGAATACAGCTGAGCTCTGAGACCAAGTTTATAAAGCATGTCAAGAGACCTTACTTTTTGCACCTTAGCCATTAATTATGATTCAGTGTTTTGGTCTAGTGTAGAATACTGTTTGATTGACTGTAGGAGAAGTATAATTGCAAAAGCTCACTGTATATATACCACTTGGGGAGTCTGTTTATCAGATTGTATCTGATAACATGGAGAGAAAGTGAGTAACATGTTCTAGGCAAGGCTGTGGGTTCTCAACTCCTGCCCTGGATTAGTTATAGTAAATATGTACACTGAATCCCAGAAAAGCTTCAAGGCCCTAAATTAACATGATATTCAGGTTTTAGTGGAAAACTGTTCTACTTTATAATCTGTCTGAACATACTGGAGTGTGAGTTCAAAGTTAGGATTAGAATTAATACTTTTTTGTTGCTAGTAATAGAAGGCAAAATAACAGACTTTTAGTTTGATCAGATTTGAAAGTTGGGAGAGAATACTCAGTCCACAGGTGGGGTGTATAGGGATGCGTATCATATATCCCTTTCGTGAAATGTAAATATGAAGCTCTTACTGCATGCTTACATCGTGAAAGCCTGTATGAAATTTGACGGGCCAGACCTCAGCCAGGAAATCGGTTGGAGTATGGTAGATATAACTTGACTGTGATTAAGGAACTTTCTATGGCAGCAGAGAAGTGTTTTTTCTCTCTCTTGTATAGCTCTCCTGTATAGCTATGCTCCTATATGTTGGGATGGGGGTTGGTGCTTATGTAAAGATGAGAAATTATAAAGTGGGAAATTATAAAGAGGAAACATTCCTCCTAGCTCTTAATTGCCTCAGAGATGTTACATAGTGAGACTTCTAATGGAAATTTAAAGATGTCAATTTTCAGAGAAAATAGGAGAGAAATGTTTCCATTATTCTTCTTTACCAAAGTACAAATACATAAATAACTCTCTTGGAATTCAAATCATAATAATCTGGGTGCACAATGTAATTAGGCTGCCAAGTGTAGTTCTTGCTGTGGACAAATAGTTGAAGATTAGAGGTGTCTTTTCTCCTAAATAGAATCATAGTCAAACCAAAACAATGCTTATATCTTCAGTTTCTTGAGTACATTTGACCTGTTCATGAAATAGTTGTACCATTTCTATCTGAGCAGAAGATAAAAATCAATTTGAGGAGGTTTTATACCTAATGTTTGATTTTATGTAAATGACACCTTTGGTAACCAGCTTGAAACATTCTAGCCATGTAATTCAGAAGAAAGGAAAACTTTTTCTGTGGCTATTTGCTTTTGTCTAAACTTTTTCTCCCTTATTCTCGCACATAAAACACTTTATTGTTTGCAGCACATTTAATATTACACCTTTGTATTTGAAGATGTTTGCTTTCAACTGTAAATAACAAAAATGTAGCTGAAACCAGCATAAACATAAAAAGAGACCTATTGGGGGTGCCTGGGTGACTCAGTCAGTTAAGTGTCCGACTTCGGCTCAGGTCATGGTCTCGTGGTTCGAGACCCACATCGGGCTCTGTGCTGATAGTGCAGAGCCTGGAGCCTGCTTTGGATTCTCTGTCTCCCTCTCTCTCTGCCCCTCCCCCACTCACGCTCTGTCTCTCTCCCTCAAAAATAAACAAACATTAAAAAAAAAAAAAGACATTGGCTTGTATAACTTGAAAGTCAAGAGTGGTATTGGCTTTAGGTATAGCTAGATTCTGTGGCTCAGATCATGGTGTCAGATTTATTATAATCTCTGATTCTCCTCTCTATGTGTAAACAAGTCAGAGTCAAATCCGGAAATTCTTTTTTTTTTTTTTTTTTTTTTTTTTAATTTTTTTTCAACGTTTATTTATTTTTGGGACAGAGAGAGACAGAGCATGAACGGGGGAGGGGCAGAGAGAGAGGGAGACACAGAATCGGAAACAGGCTCCAGGCTCTGAGCCATCAGCCCAGAGCCCGACGCGGGGCTCGAACTCACGGACCGCGAGATCGTGACCTGGCTGAAGTCGGACGCCCAACCGACTGCGCCACCCAGGCGCCCCCGGAAATTCTTTTAAGAACAGCTCAATGATTGTTGGAGGAGTCCTCATAAAGCACCATGCTTTGGGTAAGGGTAAGGGATGATAGTGGTGTGACCTGAGTCCCTACCACCCAAATAGCTTACCTGATCATGGGGAGATCACTGAGACTCCTGTGTTAACTGTCCTGGATTTTCAGCCAGTGATTCACATATAGAATCTGTCAGATTAGTTTCTATATAGCCAGGAGCTGAGTCACCTTCAGCTCTTAAGAAAATTGATCTTGGGGACGCCTGGGTGGCTCAGTTGGTTAAGTGTCCGACTTCAGCTTAGGTCATGATCTCACTTTGTGACTTTGAACCCTGCGTAGGGTTCTCTGCTATTGGCACATAGCCCACTTCGAATCCTCTGTTCTCTCTCTCTGCCCCTCACCTGCATGCTCTCTCTCTCTCCCTCTCTCTTTCTCTCAAAAATATAAACATAAATTTTTTTTAAATGATTTTGATGATCTTTAAGTATGAATAATGAGCAAGATTTTGGCATTGTTTTGGTCAGTTATCATAGAAGGTAGAAGAGAGTACTTGTGAAATCCACTCAAGTGCTGTGGACCCGTGGAAGCTGGGAGAAGGCTGACCAGCACCTGCAGCAGAAGCTGCCATCTACATATGGGAAATCTCTGTGTTGGCAGTGATGGGGCAAACCGCCTGACTTTAGGAACGTTTACGTTACTTAGTGGAGGGCACTTTTGGCCATGTATGAGAGCTGTTCTTCAGAGATTTTTCAGAATCTACTCACAGAGAAAAAATAAACTATATGCGAATTTTTTGCAAGTTAAATATTTAGAAAGGTATTGTACAGATTTTGGCTTTAGGTTCTTTACCTATCAAGAACAAAAGAAGGATGTTTATTCAGTTTATGACATAGAGGTACTTAATAAAATATTTATGAAATGAATCTATCAGGGAGTAGATGAGTAGCTCATTGATTTCTACAGTGTTTATGTCTTAAGGCTTATGTCATAGGCCCTAAAATTCAGAATGAGGCTGCAAATAGAGGAATTTGTAAGCACTGATGCAAAGCAATTCAGACTCTTATGGATGGTTTTATTACCCATTACCTTTTCATTACCCATGACTCTGACAGTCTCTGCCTTTTAATTGGTGTGTTTAATCTGTTAATATTTAGTAAATGTGTCAGTAACGTTGGGTTTAAGATCTACCCCCTCATTTTTTTTCTATTTTTTTCATCTGTCTTCTGTGTGTTTTTTTCTTTCTTTTTGGATAAATCTACATTTTCCCCCAAAATACTTCATTTTATCTTTTTCTATTGGCTTATTATCCATTCTTCCTTATTTAACTTTTTAGTAGTTTCTGTAAGGAGTGGTTATCAGAGTGTAGTGCAGGGATCCCTAGGGACTTGAAGACCCTTTCAAGGGAGCCATGAGGTCAAAACTGTTTTCATAGTAATACTAAAACATCATATTCCTTTGTCACTCTCATTCATAAGTATACCATGGAATTTTCCAAAGGGTACATGACATGATTAAATGTGAAGGAAATGAGGGGCGCCTGGGTGGCGCAGGCGGTTAAGTGTCCGACTTCAGCCAGGTCACGATCTCGTGGTCCGTGAGTTCGAGCCCCGCGTCAGGCTCTGGGCTGATGGCTCAGAGCCTGGAGCCTGTTTCCGATTCTGTGTCTCCCTCTCTCTCTGCCCCTCCCCCGTTCATGCTCTGTCTCTCTCTGTCCCACAAATAAATAAACGTTGAAAAAAAAATGTGAAGGAAATGAGAATCCAGCTGTCTTCTGTAAGCCTGACATTAAAGAGATTTCTAATATATAAAACTGTGCCACTCTTAATAATTTCTTTAGTTTGGGAAAAGAAAGTTACCTTTTCACAAAAAAAAATTATATTCACATATGATAGGTTTATTGATGCTGTTTCAAAATTAATATTTTTTGTTTACATTTAATTTCTAATGTAAGTTTGGATAGATAGAATCCATATGAGCAAAAGCTCTTTGAAGAGCAGGGGCGCCTGGGTGACTCAGTCAGTTAAGCGTCCAACTCTTGATTTTGGCTCAGGTAGTGATCTCCCAGTTCGTGGGATCAAGCCCTGCATCAGGCTCTATGCTGATAGTGTGGAGCCTGCTTGGGATATTCTTCCTCCCTCCCTCCCTCCCTCCCTCCCTCCCTCCCTCCCTCTCTCCCTCCCTCCCTCTCTCCCTCCCTCCCTCCCTCCCTCTCTCTCTCTCTCTCCCTCCCTCCCTCCCTCCCTCCCTCCCTCTCTCTCTCTCTCTCCCCCTACCTTGTTCGTGTGCACATGTACTCTCTCTCTCTCAAAATAAACATTTAAAAAACATTTGAAGAGCAAAAAAGGAATCCTGAGACCTAAAAGTTTAAGAACTGCTGGTCTGTGGTTTACAATATGAATATTTATCTCCTTATAGTCTCATGCCAAATACCATTGTATCTATCTATAATTGTAAGAACCTACTTATATTTTGCCCCCTCCTGTCCATTGTACTGTTACCATACATTCTTTTTATCCTGTCATATGCTATGAACCCCGGAATATATTGTTATGTTTTTGCTTTCAACAGTTCATTACATGTTAAATTTTTTAAACTTGGGAGCAAAGTCTTATATTTACCCACATGGTTACCAGTTCTGGCAGATTTTATTCTTTCATGGAGATTTGAGCTCTTTCTGGAATCATTTTCCTTTAGACTGAAGAGTTTCCTTTAATATTTCTAGTATTTCAGGTCTAATGGTCATGAATTCTCTCAGTTTTTGTTTGTCTGAAAAGTGTTCTTGTCCTTTTTTTTTTTTTTCTTTTTAACAGACTTTATTTTTTAGAGCAGTTTTAGGTTCACGTCAAAATTGGGTGGGAAGTGCACAGAGTTTCTCTATAACCCTGTCACCACACATGCACAGCTTCACCCACTATCAATAGCCTGCCAGAGCAGTCCATTTATTACAGTCAGTGAACCTACAATGACCTGTCATTACCACCCAAAGTCTATAGTTTGCATTAGGATTCTTGGTGTTGTACACTCTGTGGGTTTGAGAAATGTATAATGGTATGTATCCACCATTATAGTATCATACAGGATAGTTTTACTGCCCTAAAAATCCTCTGTGCTCCCCCTGTTCATCCTACCCTCCTTGTCCACGTCCCTTATCACTATCCCTGACAACCAGTGATCTTTTTACTGTGTGTGTAGTTTGGCTTTTTACAGAATGTCATATAGCTGGGGTCATGTAGTGTGTTGCCTTTTCAGATTGGCTTCATTTAGTTAGCATTATATATTTAAGGTTCCTTCAGATCTTTCCGTGGCTTGCTACCTCACTTCTTTGTAGCACTAAATATTTCATTGTCTGGATTAACCACAGTTCATGTATACATTAACTAGCTACTGAAAGACATCTTGGTTGCTTCCAAGTTTGTGCAAGTTTTTTGTGGGCATAAATTTTCTCCTCATTTGGGTAAATATCCAGAATCATGATTGTTGGATCATAAGAGTATGTTCAATTTTGTGAGAAGCTGCCAGACTCCTTCTTACCTTTATTTTTGAAGGATATTTTCACTGGATATAGAATTCTAAGTTGATATTTTATTTTCCCTTTCAACACTTAAAAGATGTTATTCCATTTTTTCCTTATTTACAGTTTTTCTTTTATTTTTTTTTAATGTTTATTCTCAAGAGACAGAGACAGTGTGAGTGGGGGGGGAGGGTCAGAGAGAGAGAGGGAGACACAGAATCTGATGCAGGCTCCAGGCTCTGAGCTGTCAGCACAGAGCCTGATGCAGGGCTCAAATTCACAAACTGTGAGGTCATGACCTGAGCTGAAGTTGGACACCCAACCAACTGAGCCACCCAGGTGCCCCTATTTACAGTTGTTTCTAATAAGAAGGATGTACTTCTCTTTGTTCCCCCAAATATGATATTTCTTTCCTCCTTTCTGTCTGCATGGAGAAAAGTCTTAATCTTCTCATTAAAATTGGTTTTTAAGAATTTGATTGTGATGTACCTTGGTGTTGTCTTCTTTGTTTAACCTCTCTGGGTTTTTTAGCCATTTGGATCTGTGGATTGATATTTTTCATCAAATATGGAAATAGATTTTTTTATTTCAATTATATTTTTCAGCTCTAAAATTTCGGTTTCATTATTTTTAATAGTATCAGTTTCTTTGCTCCTTTAGATCCTTGAATGTTCGTAATGTTCAGCTTCACTTTTATTTCTGGGCATGTTTCTAGTGACTGACTTTTCCTGTGATTATCTGATTAAAATTTTCCTGCTTCACGTGCATCGAGTAATTTTCGTTTGAGCACTGGACATTGTGCTTCTTACATCGAGTTTCAGAGTTTTATTGTCTATGAAAGACTGATAGACTTTGTTCTTGGCAGGCAGTTAAAGATCAGTTTGATTCTTCAGAAGTTTGTTGTTAATTTTTGGTAGGTTGGGTCCAGAGTAGTCTAGTAGTCTTTTCTCTTGGGATGACTGCCACTATCCAAGAGGTGGTCTTTCTTGGATCTTCACTGAATGCCTTAGGTTCACACCAAGGTCTCTTCACTCCGACTGGTAGAAGCTCAGATGTTTTCCAGTCTTCTGTGAGCTCTGGCAGTTGTTAGTTTATAGCTCATCTCAGACACTTACAGCTGCAGTCTTATCTCCTCAGCTCATGAGACCACCATGCTATGCTATGCTTAGGTTTTCCTCCCTGCTCTGGGGTCTGCTACACAAGGAAAGCCAGGATACTCAGGGCATACCTTCTTTTGTCCCTTGTTTCTGGTATGGTAATCCAGTGCTGCCTAATGTCCAATGCATGGCAACTATTTTTTCATGTATTTTGCCTAGTGTTTTGGTTGTTTACAGTAAGAGGGATAGTTCATTAACAGTTAACTTGTCATGGCCAAGAAGCACAAGACTGTGGAAGGGCTTAAACAACTTTATTGAGGTAAAACATACCTACCATAAAATTTAGTTTTACAATTCAGTGACTTTTAATGAATTCACCAAGTTGTGGGGTGCCTGGGTGGCTCTAAGCATCCGACTTTGGCTCAGAGCCTGGATCCTGCTTCAGATTCTGTGTCTCTGTCTCTCTCTGCCCCTCCCCTGCTCACATTCAGTCTTTCTCTCAAGAATAAATAGATGTCAGGGGCGCCTGGGTGGCGCAGTCGGTTAAGCGTCCGACTTCAGCCAGGTCACGATCTCGCGGTCCGTGAGTTCGAGCCCCGCGTCAGGCTCTGGGCTGATGGCTCAGAGCCTGGAGCCTGTTTCCGATTCTGTGTCTCCCTCTCTCTCTGCCCCTCCCCCGTTCATGCTCTGTCTCTCTCTGTCCCAAAAATAAATAAACGTTGAAAAAAAAAAAAAAGAATAAGTAGATGTCAAAAATTAATCAATTTACCAATTATGCAGCCATTACTATAATACGCTTTTAGAACGTTTTTTATCCCCCCCCCATAAGATTTTTTTATATCCCTTTACAGTTAATCCCCATACCTACCCCCAGCTCAACAACAGATCTGGTTTCTTTCTTTCTTTCTTCCTCCTTTCCTTTCCTTTCCTTTCCCTTTCCCTTTCCCTTTCCCTTTCCCTTTCCCTTTCCCTTTCCCTTTCCCTTTCCCTTTCCCTTTCCCTTTCCCTTCCTTTCCTTTCCTTCTACTTATTTTATTTTGGGGGGAGAGTGTAAGCAGGAGAGGGGCAGAGAGAGGGGGACAGAGGATCCAAAGTAGGGTCTGCACCGACAGGCTGACAGTAGCAAGCCTGATGTGGGGCTCGAACTCACAAACCATGAGATCATGACCTGAGCCGAAGTCAGACGCTCAACCGACGGAGCCACCCAGGTGCCCTGTATCTGTTTCTTTCTTGATAGATTTGCCTTTTCTGGACATTTCATATAAGTGGAATTATATAATGCATGGTCTTTGTGACTGGCTTCTTACATAGTGTAAGGTTTTCAAAGTTCATCCTTGTTATAGCATATATCAGAATTTCATTTTTATGGCTGAACACTATTCCCTTGTATAGATGGACCACATTTTGTTTAGCCACTCACCACTTGATGGATGTTTGGGTTGTTCCTGATCTTTGGCCGTTAGGAACAATGCTGTGTGGATATCTGTGTATCTCATTGCATGTGCATTTTCGGCTCTCTTGGGTAGGCACTTAACAGTGGAATTGCTGGGTCATATGTCTGATTTATGTTGAACTTTTAAGAAATTGTCAAATTGTTTTCTAAAGTAGCTATATCATTGTACATTTCCACCCCAGCAGTATGTGAAGGTTCAGTAGGAGAGTTTTTATAGAAACAAGTACCCAGAGAAAAACCCCATAACTGTTATGTGCTTCCAGCAAAATCTCGTTGGATATTCACCCTGTATCTTAGCTTCTTAGCCTTTTATCTCTGATTTGTCAGCTTTACCTTTTCTAGTATTTCTATGAGAAAATGTAAACAAAAGTCATCTATTCTGTTATTAACCCTTTGATCTGGATATAACAGATGACAGAACAAATGAGTTTTGATCTTCCACCCAAACTTGTCCTGAAAGACCAAAGGCTTGAGGTGTCAGTCTTTGTACCCCTTTCCAGACCATAGTTTCTGACATTAAGATGTACTCTGACTTGGATAGCTAGGGACTTACTTGGATCCAACCTTCCTAACCAGTTTACAACTGCATTCATCTGGCTAGTATCTCAAAAGACAGGAGAAGGAAGCCTTTAGAGTGTTTTTATTTCTCTGGCCAACTTTTTTTTTTTTCATCTTTAGGGCTTTTGTATAGATTTTAATTCCCTTGGAGGTACAGATTGTACTATTGTGAATTTTCATTAATTTACATGTTTTGTGTGAGGTATTAGGGATAGAAAAAGAAATAAAACTGAATACTAGTCTTCAGGAAGTTCATTCTAAAGAAGTAGCCACATATATAAACCAAGAACACAGTGGGATAATTGCTATATTAGAAGTATGTACAGGAGCGCCTGGCTGGCTCAGTCAGTAGAACATGCGACTCTTGGTCTCAGGGTTGTGAGTTCTATCCCCATGTTGGGCATGGAGCCTGCTTAAAATAAAACAATAAAAAATAAAAAGTATGTACAAAATGCTATGGGAGCACAGTGATTAATGGTTTGAGAAGATGCATCAGTGAAATGTCACAAAACATGACTTTACCTTATAGCCAGTGTGGGCAGGATGGAGCATTCTAGGTAGAGAAAGCAGTTTTTGCAAACACATAAGGTGAGGACAAGACCGTATATATAGGGAACAATATATTTGGGTATGGTGAGTTTGGTGCATATGGGGTAGTGAACAAGACAAAAAATATGGAAAAGTCCTATTTAAGTTCTCTTAAGATCTTTGTGTGCTACTGATGTGATTATTATAAGTATGATAGGTACTTGGGAGCCAGTGAATGCTTTTAAAGCAGGGGAATCAGATAGTCTCATGTTTCCCTTGAGCGAAACAGGCTCATTTGAAAAGTTGAGATTGGTAGCAGGGAGATCAGATTGGAGAGTATTAAGAATAGTTTAGGCAAAGTGAGGGACTAAGAGTGGAGATGTTGGGGATTCATGCAAAGACATTTGAGAGGCATTGTGGTCAAGGCTTTGCAAACAAGTGGGTATGGAAGAGGCAAGGATGGCCCACCATCCTCATTTATTGCTTGGTGGCATAAGATCCCATTAATTCAGTCTAGGAGATGAAGGAAAGATCAGGAAGAGGTTTGGAAATAAGTTCATTGTGGATTCGAGCTCCTTACAAGATTCAGGGTAGGAATGGTGGCCGGTAGGCAGTTGTATCTAGGTTTGAGACATCAGTAAATTAGTGTTTTTTTGAAACCTTATGATATCTACACGGGGGAGGTGTGTAATGGGCAGAGAATTATTTGAAGAGTGCTATGTGGTGCTGGATGGGTGGTTTTGAAAGCTTTTGATGCTGAGAGTAAGCGTCTGTGAGAGCCCTCCTTCTCTGTTTTCCTCCAGTGTTGTTCCTTCCTCTTGGTCATCTTGTGCTCTCTTCCATCATCCCTCATTTGGTGAGTGTGAAGTCCAGCTTTCCCTTTGAGGCCTGAGACATGAATCATTGCTGACTGCTTGCATGACTGAGAGACAGCAGTTTTTACCAGCGGCTTCTGGCTTTTAATTAACACTCAGACACAGTGTAGTAGATGTCCTGAGTGTAACTATGTTATGTTAAAAGAGTGGCTGTAGAGTGTTTGTTGGATTGATGGAATTGGAAGAGGATGGGATCAGGGGCCATGAGTCTTTCCTCAGTTGATGGTCCTATCTTTGGCTTTGGGGCAGTTTGCAAAAGGATGCCACATGAAATCACTTCCTAGCAAGAGAGAAATCACATTTGAGAGAGGACTGTCAGAAACCAGAGCCCAGATCTCTGCAGAGCAGACAGTTAAGTTGCCCAATAAGTACAGCCTGGTTGCTAGCTGGGGGACCAGAGAGAAGCCTCCAGGGCTGCGCTGCACTCAGGGCCAGATGGAAAGAGTAGGGGGCCTTCTGGTTCGCAGAGATGTCTTTAGGACCTTCGTTCCAGCTTTCTTAGTTCCACTTTTCTGAGGGAAATAGATGCAGCCTATGTGTAATCTAGTCAGACTGTTGAAACACTGTTTCTAGAAACTGCCTTAAAGATCTTTTTGTTCCTGTCCAATCCTCCCTTCCCTAACGAGTACCTTTTTTTTTTTCTTGACAGAATGAAGTGTGGCGCCTTATCTAGAGCCAAACATTGAAATAAATAATTTTGCTCTTTTTGCTACCAAAGGTGGTGGCAGCTCCAAAACAGAATATACTGAGCTTTTATTATTTTCAGTTGACATATACAGGGTCACACACTGCAGGATTTTGGTTGAATCATGTGCAGTGTTTCTGATAAGCTCAACTTCTTCTGGATTCATGCTGCCCTGAAAGATAAAGTTCCTCCTTGAATAATGTCTTACATTTCATGTTCCAAGGGGTAGTATTTAAATTAAATTCAGGAAGAGAGAAGCATTAGGTGGGTATGTCCTGCTCTCTCTCTGACAGGACTCATTTCAGCCAACCCCACACTCCTAAGTTCCAAGGCGTGTGGGCTTTGTGACATGGTCATCTCTGTCAGTATAATAAAGATTGGAGTTTGCATTTGTCGTGTTACACAGCCAGTATGTGATTATCGGAGCCATCCAAAAAACTTGAAGTCATTCCCTTCTAAGCCAAAAGGACTTGAAGCCTCACCTTAGGTAATGTGAAGGTACTTGGGCCTTCCTTGTCATATTCATGTCTGATCATATTCCAACCAGATTCCCTGGAATCCAGACATGTCCCAGATGAAGGCCGACAGCAGGGTGAGCTGCTCAAGGCAGGAAGCTCTGGCTGTCTGCCGAGCCCTCTGCCTGCATCTCATTGTGTGTTCTCATCTGGCCACTGTTCACGTAGATTCCCACCACAGTTCTCCATTGGCTGATGCCCCATATGAGACAGCAGATGGAAAAGGCTGATTATTGCTGAGGCCCTGGGAAAACATTGCTTTTGCACCCATCAGAGTGCCTTCCCCTCTCTGATGGGTTCCTGGGATCTCAGCAAGACCACTTGCATTAGGTAGATGTTCTCTACCCCATGAGATAGCTTGTTATATGTTTGGGACCGTTGGTACAAGCTAATGGTCTTTTCTGGTGCTAAAGGATTTTTATTTGGCAATAGGCATTTGAGAAGGTCACTAACACTTGTTTTAAAAGTTTATGTATTGTAGAGATGCTAATATTTTAAATGGGACTTTTCTGGAGTAAAGGAGGTTTTTCATGTCAGTGTCCATCAGGTGCTGTCCTTGGCTCTGAGTCTGGCTCCAGGTATTGCTTGGCATTGGGCTGAAGTAAGCATTAACCAGTTTCTGAAATCATTTCACATGCCATTTGCAGACCACAGACCAAGAGGCATACATGAATTTCAGTACTCCCTAGAGTACTTCATTTTGGTGTATGATTTCTGTGATGTAAAGTTAGGTACCCTTCATTTGAACATTTCCTTTCTCAGTCCCAGTTGCTCAGCACTCAAAAGGACCACGAAATCTCCTAGACAGAGCTCAGTGGACTGTGCTCTGTAACTGTGTTTTTAAAGCCCTACCAACCTCACCAAGTCAGAGATTCAATTAGAAAGCTGTTAAATATATGCTAGATTTATTTAGCTTTTGAACACATACCGCATTCAGAGGGAAGCAGAACATTTCTGTTTGCACAGTACCCTCACTGAGAGCCTGGCCTCTTCTCTAGGATCAGGAGCCTTGAGATGGTTGTCATCTCCAGGGGCTCTCTGTAGCCGTTGGTATTGCTACTCATTTCCGAGAGCTACAAGAGAACAGCTGAGGGTGTGAAGTTTCCTTGGCGCAGTCAGGCAATTCTTGATCCCTTGCTACCTGAGGTCTTATTGTGAAGCACAGCCACAGTCCCTACTACTGGAAAAAATAACCACAAAATCCCAAAGCAAAACATTTGAAAATAGAGTTAGTGTGCTGTTTGGTCTTGTTTCCTGAAAACAGGTTGAATCTGTAATACTCTTTCTGCCCTGCCTTCTCCCTCCTGCTCCCACAGCCTCAGAAAGTGGAAAAATGGAAAATATGTAAAGCTTTTATAACAAATCAGAGAAAGCAGATTTGTAGCAGCCCAAAGCCAAGGGAGTTTCACCTTTCTCTGGAGCCGGTCCAGAGCAAAGTGAGCTGAACAGCTCCTTCATCACCAGCGCCTTCATACTGTTTATGGAAACGGAGGAATCCAAACTGGGGGATGGTTTGGGAGTAGAAAAATTCTCTGCTCTAAGCAGCTGGCAAAAACATGAAGTACCCGTCATAGCAACTGTGGCTGCTATGTCCATCTGAAATCTTTCAAAGGGGAATTGCTCCTAGATCTTTTCCGTGGAAAAGCACATTTAATAGCGAGGGGCTTGATGCTTGGTGGTGGGCAAAGGTATGGGGAGATGGCCTTGCATGGCAGGTGCTCCAAATGCCACAGCTGCTGGCCCCTTACCTCCTGGCGGTGCCCAGTTAGGGGGAACTTGGCAGCCTTGACTCCAGCACAGCTGGAAGAGGGAGTATTTTTAGGTTTGTCGTCATCTTACCAGCTTCGGATGGAGTATCTTCTGTGTCTTAGCATCCTCTCATCTGTTCACTGACTTGGATGACCCTGGTCTCCTTCCCCCCCAGTACTACGATATGTCTTTAGGCTTTCCATTCCCGAGCTGGAGATCCCAACCTCCAGGGAGCCTCCCCTGCATGCTGAGACTGTTTTCCTGCAGTCTGGCTGGTTCTGCCTTTGGAGGAGAGGTGACGAGTATCCATGGAGAGTGGAAGGGCCTGGCTGAGGGCAGTGGTGTGGTCTGACCTTCCAGTTGTGTGGTGAAAGGTCTTCAGAGCACTTTCTTTTGTCCTGGAATCACAGAATGTCAGAGCCAGGAGAGGTGGGGCTCACCGAGTCCCAGCCTCACTTGACAGTGTGGGTACTGAAGCGCAGAACAGGGACCCGAGTGGTCCGTTGTCACACAGCACATTCCTCCTCAGGGAAGGGGACTCTGAAACAACTGGAAATGTATAGCTACATCAAGGATGTAACTTTGACTTTGGGCAAAGAACTTGGTTTACAGGAAGGAGACCAGAGCCAGATGCCAGGATTGAAACATGCGGTGAGACTGGGGTGACAGCAGCCAAGCTGACTCCAAGCCATGCCCACTTAGGCTCCTGAATGGGGTCAGGTGTCCCAGCTGGGGAAAGAAAGGAGGGCTCTGGAACAGCAGGGCATCACTGACATGACGTCTCATGCCACCACTGTTGTGTTTTCTTTTGCATTTCTAGACGTCAAAAAAGCCTAAGACAGCAGAAGCAGACACCTCCAGTGAGCTGGCTAAGAAAAGCAAAGAAGTATTCAGAAAAGAGGTAAGGTTTAGTGGGTGTGGGCACTAAGCTCTGTAGGCCTAAGCTTAAGCCCTTTCCTTTCTTGTCCTAATGCCTTTGGGCGTTCCCTTGCTTCTGTGACTGTATAGTTGTCACGTGATGAGGGCACGTTGGAATGGTCCTTTACAGGTAGGTATTAAGCACTTTCATATCCATTGTCATTTCATCCCTGTAACAGCTCTTGAGGTAGGCAAGACAGGAATTGTCATTCTTCTTACGCAGGTGGTGGACCTCTTAAGGTTCAGACAAGGCAAGTTCTAGACAGAAAACCTGAATTCAGGCCCTCTGGCTCAAAGTCCAGTCCTGTTTCTACGACTTCTCATTTGGTGGCTGCCTTATCCTCACAGGATTGGGAGAAAGCAGCTCCTCTTCATGCTACTGGAAGTGTGTGTTTCCCGCTGTCAGCCCACGAGCCTGGTCTGCCTCGGGCATCTAGGTTCTAAACTCCAGTTTTGATTCACTGACTGTTGGAGGAAACAGACCTGTAAATAAGTAATGGCGGCTGTGTGAGGAGTGTGCCAGCACAGGGCTAGAGGTCACTGTTCAGGGTGTCACGAAGGGCTCTTGTGTAGCAGGTAGGAATGGACCGGGTGGATCAGGAGGGATAGAACTTCAGGCTGTAGAATGTACAGGAGTAAAAGAAAGCCTCATCCCTCCGAAGGGATTGTAAGTAGTCTGGGGGTTTTGCACAGGGTGTGTGAGGGGTGTTGGAAGATGAGACTGAACAGTCTCGTGCTTCTTCATACAGGGTCTGTGTGTCTGGGAGTCACAGGGCCCCACTGCCGACTTGAAGCTGGGAAGAAGGAATTCCCTGGCTATACTTGGGGAAGTGGATTGAAGCGAGAGAGTATGGAGGCCAGAATGCCGTAGAAAAACGTTGAATAAAAGCCCTTTCCAGGGATAAAACTTAGTTTCTCGCTGTCCCTGAGTGAAATTATTGGTGTTTTGGCCCAGCCCACCAGCAGCTTTGTTTAGTGCCTGCCTCGTGATATAGCCTTATTCTTTGAACATCTGAAGCTTCCCTGAGTTTCAGGGATGGGTAGACCCTGTCCAGGGTGCCTCCTGACCAAATGGCTGTCATTGACCTCTTTGCTGCCTCTGTACTCTGGGATCTTAGCACCACAGATACTTTTGGAGGTCCTGTGCCAGGGTCTCTTTTGAGAGCCACTGGGTAGGACAGACGCTACAGCTCGGGAGGACACTGGAGTTGTGTGTTGAAGAGGGTCCTACCCTGGGTCCTCTCCCAGCAGCTGTCACACCACACGCACTTCCATGTGCTTCACGTTGTGTTGTAGGAATCAGATGAAGTGTGACGCTGGGGCGCCTGACTGACTCAGAGCTTGTGTCCCTTAATCTCAGGATCCTGAGTTCAAGCCCCACATTGGGCGTGGAGCCTAGTTAAAACAAAAAAAATTAAAAGAAGTTCACACAGAATCTAAGTGACCTTCTGTAACAAAATGCCTATGTTTCTGGGGTTGCTGAGCCTCCTGCTGGTAGCACTTGCACACTCTCTCTGCTATGCCTCCAGGGCTCAGAGAACTCAGTTCCACTCTGTGCCAGGCACCTGAGATTTATTAGCTGAAACCTGGGGCTACCATGAGATGCAGCAGAGGAGTCCTGCCCTGGCTCTCCCCCTCTTGCTCAAAGTCAGGCTTGCTCCCTCTACCCCAGGAAGCACTTTCCTTCCCGGGCCCAACCTAGGGTCATCTTCTCTTTTGCCACCTCCCCCCGCCCCTCCCCGGCAGAGTAGCATCCTTCTGTCTAAACCAGCCAGCCTGAGTGGTGAGAAGGGAAGGATTGGCTGTCTGATTATTTCCCCAGCACAGGCCCTTGCCCTCTCTGGACTTTTGAGCAGTGTGTGCGTTTTCTCCTGCCTGCAGATGTCCCAGTTCATCGTCCAGTGCCTGAACCCTTACCGGAAACCTGACTGCAAAGTGGGAAGAATCACCACAACTGAAGACTTCAAACACCTAGCTCGCAAGGTATCCCCTCTCCCCTCTGCTTGTGGTCTGGCAGTGTTCTGGGAAAACCGTGTACCTTTCACCACAGAAAGTGGCTTTTCTTTGCCAGAAGCCTGGGCTGGGGACCCAGGAAGAGAGAGGGAAGGTCTGGGAAGAGAGGGCACCCTACTTGAGGATAGGGTTGGTGTTTTCTAACAGACTTACAGAGCTGAGCTTCCCCTTTCTGCTGACCCCAGCACCAGCCTGCCCCAGCCTGTCTCTTGATTCAACCTCAGTCTTGGTGAGAAGGGCCCTGAGGCACCAGGCTGGTCCTCCCCCGCTAAAATCATTTCCACTGTGGTCTCTCTTCCTGTGTCCTGGACAGCTGACTCACGGCGTTATGAATAAGGAGCTGAAGTACTGTAAGAACCCTGAGGACCTGGAGTGCAATGAGAATGTGAAACACAAAACCAAGGAGTATATTAAGAAGTACATGCAGAAGTTTGGGGCTGTTTACAAACCCAAAGAGGACACTGAATTAGAGTGACTGGTGGGGCCAGGGTGGGAGGACAGGCGAGCAGGTAGGACAGACTCGGAGAAATCCTGCGGGCCCGCCGCCCCACCCCTCTGTCAGGGCTATGCTACCGGTGGACGTGTCGCCCTGGGGAATTCAGACCCACAGGTTTTCAACTGAAAACCAGGAAAATGAGCTCCATCTACAACAAGTGATCCCTGATCACTAGCCGTTGGGGTGTGGCTGGAGGCCCATCAGAGGCAAGGGCTTAGGGAAGGACCCTGCTAAGATCCTGGCCAGGCCTAGCCCCACTCCCAAACCTGGGTCTCCTCCTTGGCGGTGCTGTCAGCGCACAGACCCATGCGCGTCCCCACCCACGACCCCTCACCCTGATGATCTGTATTATATTTTAATGTATATGTGAATATATTGAAAATAATTTGTTTTTTCCTGGTTTTGTTTGTTTTTCGTTTTGCTTTTAGCCTCTACGTGCTAGATCACAGGAAGACTTTGTAAGGACAGTTTAAGTTCTCCTGCAAGGTTTAATTTGTTATCATGTAAATATTCCAAAGCAGGCTGCCTTGTGGTTTTGGCCAGCCTTGTGCTATGTTGATAAGATTGATTTACTGCTTAAAATCACTTTACTTTATCCAATTTTTACTGAACTTTTTATGTAAAAAATAAAATCAATTAAAGAACTTGACACGTGTGTTCCCTAAAAGCTAGTCAAGCATGTTTCTATATGGTGGTGTCACTGGAGAAAGGAGCGACGGTTGCCATAGGTGTGTGAAGTCCAAAGTTAATCCTTGAACTTGGAGTTCATCACAGGCCTTGTCCCCAACAGGTCTCACTGTGACTGACACTTTTGGCCCTGGGATCTTGTGCCTGTATACAGGGTGGAATCAGCTTTAACATGTATTCCAGAGCAAGGAGGTGGGCCTCTGGGCTTCTTTACTTCAGTTTTAAATAAGTCAGTCTGGAGAAGGGCATGAGAATTCCCCTTTATACTTCCTGGCTGAGGAGGGGCATTGGCCCTTTTCCCTCCAGAACTTGAGTTCCCCAAGCTCACTGGGACGCTCCTTTGATGTTTGGGTTCCCTGACCTCCCCCACCATGCATCCTGACACTGGGTTTGGACACTACGGGGTACAGTGCACGGGTTGTGAGAGTGGGCAGCTCCTGGAGGATGCAGGGCTCAGTGGCAAACCCCCTCCCGCCACCCTTTGATGCACCAGTTGTCAGTGTTGTGAGGAGAGCCGAAGGCTTCAGGCCATCTGGGGCTATCTTTACAAAGAGACTGGTCCCATCTCTTCCTCACCAGGGCTCTTTTGCTTCCTGCAGCAACGCCCTTGGGGAAGGGGCTGTTGCCTGCTAAGTCTCGGTTGGGCCAAGTGGATCAGTGTGGATTGGTGTGCACTCACCTGCTGCGGGTTACACGGGTTATGCTGGGCATTTTTCGTGCTCAGGTCGTGCCCATTCGCTCCTTATGACCCTGAGGACGGGAGTTGGTGCTGTTTGGATGAGGAAAATTCGGTTCCTCAGATCCTCGTTGTTAATGAAGGCGAAAAACCCCCATTTAAAGTCCTAATCATTAGACCCACTATTTAACAATATAGACAAAGTGTTTTCCCATGCTACTGCAGCCTTCAAAACTGTTTAAAGCACATATTATATCGAATGGATGGACTCTGATTCAGCCCTCTTAACATCTGAGAGTTATTCAGAATGTTTCAGTTAACATGCACATTAAAAGGGAGCGTTTCTCTCTTGGGTGGGCTCGTGGTGCAGGGGAGCGGCCCTGTCTTCTGCTGCTGCTCGCATGCAACCAAGTCAAATTCATGGTTCGACCCAAGGCTCCAGGTTTCAGATTTTCTAAGGAAATTTAGGTGGCCTCCCATTAAAGGGTGGTGACCAGGGAGCTGTAGAGTTTCAGACAGGACACCTTTGAAGAGGAATTCTGTTATCTTAGCTCCCTGTTTAGTGTTCCCCAAATCTTTCCCCTTCCACACACCTCTTGACACTTCAGACTCCAATCCCCTCGGTTGTGAGAAGGGGCACCAGCTAATGCAGAAGCTGTTCGGTGCCCCTCGGCACAGGCTTCCACATTCATCGCCAGTCCAATCCTTGAGAGCCCTGTGGGTGGGCGACTCCCTGCCCAAGTAGCTGCGAGGTCGAGTGCACCGGTCTCACTTTAGCGGACTAGATGCTGGGCCTTTCCTGCTTTCCCTCCTGGGTTATTGCCCAGGGGTCGTTTTAGGCTGGAGGTGGCTATAAACCTCCCCTTCCTTATTTTAAGCAGCCAGCCCCAGTCACCTCTGTCAGCCAGAGGACAGGATCTCCCCAAGGCCTCCCTAGGCCACCACGGAATCCCACGACTCCTGAATTCGGGTGGCTGTGTTGGTTGCGTGCCCTGAGCCTCATGGATGTCAGGATGGTGGCCCCTACTCCTTCCTGAGCAGGGCCCATCCGTCGTAGGAAACCCTTCCAAAGGCCGGTACCAGCCTGCCCACTCCTCCTTTCAGGGTGGGAGGGGATGCATGGGGTGCAGGCGGTTTGGCTGCAGCTGCCCTGCTCTCAACTGCCCCTCAGGTGGGCGGGATGACCTGCTTGCCCTTGGCTTGTGTGGAAATCACGGAAGCAGCCGTGGAAGCATGTTAGGAACTCCCTCCGGAGCCTGGAGCGTGGGTCTTACGAGGAGACCTTTCTTCCTTTTTCTCAACTAGCAGTGACCTGAGGCCCTCGGTAGCTGGCTTCCCAGGGCCAGTCTGCCTCCAGTCTCCTCTTGATGCCAGTCACAGCAGAAGTCACAAAATGGTCTCAAACCCCAGGCCCCTCAGTGCCAGTTTGAGAGTCTAGGGGTGGGGGGGGGGGGGGGGGGACTACCAAATGTGCCATTCTATGTATTGTTGTCCAGCTAAGAAAGCTCAAGTTTAGAAAGGTAAAAATCGCTCCCTGACACGCACAGCCAGCGAATGGCAGGGTGCAGATGTGAACTCCAGCCTGTGCCTCCAGAGTGCTCGCATCTTCTACAGGAGCATGCTGCCTGCCACCTCACGTGCTCCTCCCACCTCCCGCGGACCCTCTTCTCTTTCTGGGCCTCTGCCTCATAGCAACCCAACCGTCTCTCAGGCCCAAGGAGTCAGAGGCGGCACAGTAGTCCAAAGTTGCCTTTAATACGAGATACAAAAATAGAAAAACCAGTTGAGGCTAAGTGAGGGGAGGTGGGGCAGGGAGGAGGGCAGGACCACCCCTCACTGCTGACCCCCCCCCCATCCTGGTCCCCGTCCTGGAGGAAGGCCGGACAAGGGGAGTTGAGTGGTGGCCGGATCTTCTCTGTTCCCCCAGAGCAAGGCAGGCTGAGGCCACCAGTGCCAGGAAGCCCAAGAAAGGAAAAGCACCGAAGCAGATTCCCTGAGCGGCCGGGCTGTGCCGGCACCGCTCACACCACAGAGCAGCCCTCAGCTGGGGGGCGCAGAACCCGGACCACGTCTTCGCGGCCCATGGCAGCCAGGGCGTCCTCTAGCACCCCGAGAGTGGCACCGCTGCCTTCTTTGACAGCCCAGTCCCTCAGCAGGGTGTAGGCTGGCACCTGGTCCTGGGCCATGACCTCCACAGCATCAGTCTGGTAGCCCAGGCGGCCCGCCAGACCCTGCCAGCCCTTGTCAGGTTCGTCTGAGACTTCCAGGAGCCGCTCCACTTCCTCCTGCTGCTGCTGAGGGAGGTGAAGGTAGAGGCGGCAGCCAAGCTCAGGATGTGGCCCTAGGGTGGGAGACGTGAGGGGCACAACAGGGTCAGGTGGGCCGGGTGCTACGGCACAGCCAGGTGTGAAAGTCTGTAGATTGGGAAAGGGGGCTCACCCTGACTGGGGGCGCAGGGCTCCTGACCGCTAGGATTGTCCAGGAAAACAATGCTGTCTCCGTGCCTCTGGTCCCTGTCGAAGGTCCCCAGCTCTGCAGTCCGAGCTTTGGCCAACTGCTGTCTTTGTTTATGGGAGCGCCAGCTGTGGGGAGCAGGGGGGACCCGCCAACCTGTTCCAGCCTTCACTGAGACAGAGGGAGCTAGCTGGGAGTCCAGCTGGGAAGGGTGTGCCACAGGGCAGTGCCCAGACTACTCACCACTTGAAGGCCACGTAGGCGAGCAGACCGAGGACCACAGTGGCCAGGAGGGCACAGTAGACAGGGATAATGCTGCCTGAGGCCCCTGGAGGCTCAGGAGGGAATGGGGAGGAGGTATTGGGGGCCAGGGCTCCCCCTCCCCATACCTCTTCCCTGTCCCTGCCCTGTACCCTCCAGGTCTTATCTGTAGAGGAAAGGACAAACAGGATCAAGGGCAAGGAATCAAGGCTAGGATCCCTGGGTAGCCTCACTTAGACTTGGCTGCCCAAAAGGTTTGAAACAACAATCCCTACTACGTAGAGTCAAAAACTCATAGCATGGCATCAGGAGCTGGTTGGCCATCTCTCGCAGCCTCCCCTCTGCTCGCCACTCTTGGACACCTAGCCCTTCCCAGGTGTACCCTTCTCCTAGGTTTCCAGACGTCTGCTCTTGTGGTTGTACCCTCTCCATCTGACACACTGGCAGGTACCGCCTACTTGGGGAAGACCTCCTTGATCTCTTCCAGTCTCTCCCTTTCCTGGCTCCTGTTCTACTTCCTCTGTCTACTGGGGCATTAGACTGTGTGTCCTGTCTCTCCCACCAAGTCCGGGAGAGCAAATGGATTCATGGTGGTCCCGACGGGGGCTTTTCTGCACACGAGACCTTGTAGATTTGTACAAAATAAAGCTGAGCTGGAAGGCAAGTAAATGCTGCTGCTCACTTCTGCCTGGAGGCCAGTTATTTCCACAATCCGGTGCAGGCAAGGCACGAGGTACAGGGACTCCAGAACTTGTAACTGGACTTGTGTGTGACCTACCCACCTAGCCAGTGCCCCCAAACTTCGATTGACAGTTACCTACCCACGTGGAGCTTACCTTCCCTGTGGCTGGAGTTGTGAAGCATGGCTCTGCTGGCTAGCAGTGCTCCCATGGACTGCATCTCTTGGAGAAGATGTTGGAGTGTCATTCCAACACTCAGGCAAAGGAGCTGGGACACTTCTCGGAGTCCAAAAGGGGCTATGTGTAGCAAGACGGGAGAAATTCCTCAGGCCTGATGTCAGGAGTCCCCTGGTAGACTCTGTCCCCCTCTCTTGGCTCACTGCATCCTGATTCACCCCAGGGCTGGTTACCACCGCCCCCTCCACTTCCCCACTTACCAACCTGGACCAGTTTCCGCCGGTGTCAGATGGGGGTGGGGTTGACAGAGCTAAGCCCCCACTGGCCAAAGCTAGAGGAGCCGGCAGCTCAGGATGGAGGAGAGCAGGCTGGAAACTTCCCTATCTCAAAGACCTTAGCAACCCCCCTGGTCTGAGTCCAGAGATGGTACTGGAGGACGAGCAACTCCCATCCCCACCTCAGCCAGAGCCAGACCAGAGGCCTGCTTAGTGGGAATCTCCCCCAGACTTCTCAGCATGAGCCTGGGAACCCCACACCCTAAGTCTCTAAAACAGGGCTCCCTGGAGCGACTGTGGCCCCACTTCTCCAGGATCGGTATTTAGCCCTCACTTCCTGCTCAGAATCTGGACAGGAAGGTTCCTTGGTGGGTTCAGCAAGGGCAGAGTATATGGGCTCAGAGGCCCCCTTGTCCTTGCTCATCTGGGAATTGAGAGGCCTTTGAGGCTAGAAACCTCAAGGCCAGGACTACTCAGTCCCAGGACCCATGTAGACCACGGGGCGGATCCTGCTGGGACCCGCTTCCTAAGGTCTGGGTAAGAGAAGCCTCCTCTGGGCTGAGGAGGGATGTTGCCCGGAAGGCACGGACAAGAAACCTGGGGGAAGGCCCTCTAACTCCCCGACATCCACCACCACATCCGGCCTTGTCTCCAAACTCACTTCCCCACCCAGTGTGCAAGTGGGTCTGGGATAGAGACGGCGGTGGCCCTTGCCACATGTGGGGCTTGTACAACTGGGTCGCTTACCATATAAGGGGCCCTTCCCGGATCCTGGTTGGCAGGTGGGCCCGTGACTGGAGCGCCTAGCCACAGCCAGGCCCGTGTCTGCCCGACCACCCCCCCCCCCCCCCCCCCCGCGCTGCTGCGGGGCTGGAGCTTCTTCTCCCCAATCCCCACCTCCACACACACACACACACACACACACACACACACACACATACACACGTGCGCGCATCTCCAGACCACAAAATACGCCCGCACATGCCCACACGGACGACGGGCGACATCCGCAGGATCACGGGCCTCGAGGTGGGGGAACAGAAAAGCAGCCCTCGGTTCTACCGGTCCAGGGAGACCGGGGCTCTGTCCCCACCCCTCTCCTGACCTGGAGCGGCCGTCCCTCGGAGGCTCCCGGGATCCACTCGGGCTGGCGGGGCTCGGAGCTCCGCGCTGCCAGGCTACCATGGGCTAGCCAGGACGGCTGCGTGGAGACCCTGGGGAGGCCAGCTCCGGCGCAAGGCGGGCGGTCCCGCGGAGGAGCCGCCTAGGCCCGAGCGCGGGGGCGCGCGGGGCGTGGCCGCCCTTAGCCCCGCCCCGCGCAGGGACGCGCACACGTGCGGAGGTGTTGCGGGAGCGCGCTGAGAGCTGGGAGCCATCCGCAGGGGAGAAAAGGTGGCTGAGGCCCACAGGGACCGGAACGGCGCGGCTGGAGAAACGGAGGCCACGCGGAGGGAACGAGTCGCCCTGGTGGGCTTACGGGCCAGGGGGACACGAGGCCCGGACGGTGGCCTAGGCAGGCGGAGACGCCGCGCGCATGCATACTCGGAGGCGAAGCAGCTACAAAACCAGGCCAGGTTTATTGCCGAGACCGGGAGAGCGAGGGGCCGCCTTTAGAGATTAAGGCCACAGTCCGGTCCCCGTGCTCTGCCGGGACGCGGGGCTGGGGAGCCTGGGCTCCCGCCCCACACTGTGCAAAAAAGTGCTGTGTTGCCGCTGAGGCCAGTGCCAGACTCCGGACGGCCCCTCTGCCGGCGAGGGGCGGGACTTCCTGGAGTGAATCGCCCACCAATCCCTGAGCTGGGCGGGGGTGGGGTCCCGCCCACCCCCGGAGCCGGGCCGACCCCCGGCCGCGGCCTCTTGGTCTCCTCCTCCTCCGGGTTCCCGCCGACTCCTGGGCGGGGCCTCCAAGGGCGGGGCCCGCCGGGGGAGGAGCCTGCGTGACGGCTGTCAGCGCGCGTCTCCAGGGTTGTACTCTGTCTCCCCTGAGGACACCTGGGAGATGCGCCTGGAGGACCGCCACAGCTTCCGCGCGAACTGGCTGCTGCGCGCCTGGGGGAAGTAGGATTGGGGAGAAGTGGGCCAGGACTGTCGGCCCCCCACCCCGATCGAGGCCCGCCCTGCCCTTATCCTCACCTCAGAGGGCTGCCCCGCGCCCACCACGATAAGCTTGCCGTCCTCCAGGCCCACGAGCACATGGCTGCGCTCCTTGGTCACAGCCACACTTCGGATGGGCACCTTCATGGGTAGAGGAGGCGCAGCTGGGAGCAGTCTGCAGGGAGGGAGGGATATGCTCTCAAGTGCAAGTTAGCTTTGTGTCTCTTCATTCTCCCAGGTACCTTCTCTGCCCACTGTGGGACAGGAGACAGCCATGAAGAATGTGCCCACAGACAGGTAAGGGGCTGTGGGTGCACACCAGAGAGGGGTGGGGGTGGGCTGGGGGATAGCACCTCTTGGGTGTCTTCTTACAGTGACTACCACCCTGAGGACCCGTGAACTCATAAACAGTGGCACTCACTTGTTCAGGTGGAGGATGTGCAGGGCACACTGTGCTGTGCCCAGCAGAACAAAGTCCTCTGTCACTGCCAGGGCTGTGGGCTGCTCTACCAGGGGCAGCGAAACCCGCAACTTCCCATTCACTGAGTACAGGTGCAAGGAGTAGGTGACCTGGAAGAAGCAAGAGGTGTCAGCAAGGACAGAACACCAACTACCCCTTTCTTGTCTGAGCACCCCTTTTCCATACCTGAGCCCCGACACGTTCCCACGCCGAGCTCTGTACCACAATCTGGCCCTCTGACCCCAGCACCAGGTGGGACACAGGTCCGGGTAACGTGGCCCCTGGGGGCTGTAGTGCTGCCACAAATTGGCCGCGGCGTACAGTGTGGATGATCACAGTTCCATCCTGCAGGAAGGCAGCTTAGGGTGCTGGGCAGGGGTCTCTAATCTCCAGGGGCATTGCCTAGCAAACTTGGCCTCCCCTGGGTACAGGCGCACACACACCTCAGATCCAGACACAGCCATGTCGAGTTCAGTGCTGATGGCCACACAGCTCACTGCAGCCTCATGCCCGTAGAGGACCTGCACGGGCTTTGATGCCAGTCCCACCGAGAGACCGCCCTGTAGGGAGCCAGGGCTGGCTCAGAACTGGGGACATCTCACTACCCTGGCCCCTGAGTGAGAAGGCTAAGGCTCAGGAAAGTGATGGCCTCGTCCAAAGCCAGAGAGCTGGAGGGTCGTGGAGCCCCAGCCTTGCTCACGGTAGCAGAGAGAAGGGCAGGTCTGGACTTACGGGGGCCCCACGGGGCTGCCCACCCAGCATACCTCCTGCAGGAGCCGCCACACCATGCACGTGGTGTCCCGGGAGCCTGAGATGAGGTAGATGCCGCAGGTGTCCAATGCAAGGCAGGTCACTACATCTGCATGGGGAGGGGAGGGTACAAATGGAACAGAGTAGTCACACCCCCCCCTGGCCAGCTACCCCCACCCGCACCACCCCACCTCCAAGGCTGCCCATACCAAGGTGGCGGTTGAGTTGCTTCAACAGCTTGCCCCGGGATAGTGAGGTCACTCGCAGACTGCCATCCCAGTGGCCACCACTGAACAGCAGCTTTCCGTCGGGGGTCACTGCCAGGGCTTGCCCACTCACACCACTGCCTGGCACCCACGGGCCACTCAGCAGTCGCTGCATCCTGACCCAGTGAGGGGGATGACAGGTGAGGCCAGGCCAAGAAGACCCAGGCCCTCAGAGACCTAGGCCAGACCCCGCCACCGGCCCACGCTCTGGCTGGGTGGGAAGACGAGTCAGGAGACAGGGTATTTAGAGCCCACCCCTGCCCACATCCCTGTGTCCTACTTGGGGTTGCCTATGGTGGGGTCTTTGCTGAAGCTGAAGTAGTTGTTTATGTTACGGTCGTAGGGCAACCAGCTGTGGGTGCCCAGCAGCCCACTGGCACTCACGGTCACCTGTGGGCAAGAGGGGGCAGAGGTGGGTGTGGGGCGGAGTCAGTGAGGGGTGCAGCTAAGATGGGCTCTGCCTGGTGCACTTACCAACAGGTCTGAGGAGCCCTGGATGATGAAGGAGTGGGACTGCCGGTGGGGAACCAGGGCCAGTACCAGGGGCACGCCATCACTGATGACCTACAGAGTAAGAGTACCAGGCTAGCTATGCTTGCGTGGTCAGCCGGGTGCCCCACTCCCGTACATACAGCCTGGGCTGCCATTCTTTCCTCTCCTCTCCTCTCAACCCCCAGTGGCCACAGACTAGGCATCATAGAGGCAGAGGTCCCTCTGAGAAACAGTCAAGAGAGATCAGTGGGCTTTCAGGAGGGCATCTCAGAAAGTAAGTGAGATGCAGGGACGGACAAGGATGGTCCTTCAGAATCTCAAGCTTGGTCTCAACTTTGGTCCTCCAATCCTGTTACTGTTAGTTCATATTCCCAAGCCTGCTGGCAGCAGGAGAGGATAAACTAAAAACGTCGGGCCGGGAGGCATTCTGATGTAAGCATGAAGGTGAGGAAAGAAACACCCAAGGCCAAGACCCTTACTTCTGGTCTCCCGAAGGTTTTCAGAGACGGTTAGGCGAGTCAACACCTTGTCTAGGCCTTGGCAAAGAAGGTGCCCCACTCCCACTCCCACATTCCTTTCCTGTTACCTCTTTTCCAAAGGTGTCTAACACCAGTGGTCTTGATTTAGGTTTTCCATCTGCCCCAAGAAGTTCGTAAGGACAGTGGAGTTAAACCCATTTCACAGAGTAGGAAGATGAAGCCCCGCCTCCCCTCACCTCCGCAAAGAAGGCCTTGAGCTGGTCCAGGTGCTGGAATATGCTAGGTGAGTTAGTGTCCAGACGTGCAAGGCGTTGGGCTGCTTCCTCGGCTGATAGCCGAGCTGGATGTGGCTCCTGTGGACAAGTGGCCGGTCAGTACCATGGCATGAGCATCCTTGACCATTATGTTTTTTTTTTTTAATGTTTATTTATTTTTGAGAGAGACAGAGCATGAGCAGGGGAGGGGCAGAGAGAGAGGGGGACACAGAACAGCCTGAACAGGCTCCAGGCTCCAAGCCTTAAGCACAGAGCCTGACGTGAGACTTGAACTCACGAACCATGAGATCACGACCTGAGCTGAACTCGGATGCTTAACCGACTGAGCCACCCAGGCGCCCCTCTTTTTTTTTTTTTTTAAGTTTATTTATTTAGTTTGAGAGAGAGAATGAGAGAAACATTATGTGTGCGTGTTCAAGTGAGAGAGGGGCAGAGAGAGAGAGAGAGAGAGAGAGAATTCCAGGCTGGTTCCGCACTGCCAGTGCAGAGCCAGACATGGGACTCGAACTCATGAACCATGAGAGCCGAAGTCGGACGCTTAACTGACTGAGCCACCCAGGCACCCCATATCTGACCATTAATCTCCAAGCTGGCCTTACCTTTAGCAGCTGACAGGGAGTCTGCCCAAAATTACTGATAATGCCCTCGAGAGCCTTCCGTTCCCGCTCATCCGCCACGTGGTCCAGGTCCACAGCCCCTGGGCAGGTAGGCAGAGCAGTCAGGGCTCCCTCTCTGCCCTCTGCCCTCAGCCCTCCTCTCCTGTGCCCCAGCCCCCACTTGAGTCCAGCGCATGCCCACCCTCATAGGTGCAGTAATAGAAGACATTGAGGGCCTCCTCTGCGGCCGGTCCCCGCTGCTTGTAGCCAAAGATGAGGTCAATCCACTCGTGCAGGTGGGCAGACACATACTCCGACTCCTGGGGGCGGGGATGGAGCCAGTCAGTCCAGGGACGGCTGACCCCCCACCCCCACCCCTGACCCTCAACCCTGGCTGTCCGCCTGTGTTCCTCTCCTCACCAGAGCCTGGCGGTGCTGCTGGATGAAGTCCTCAGGAGAGCTGGCCCATGGCGGCAGCACCACATCGCCCACCTTCTCGTTGGTCAGCTGGAGGCAGCCCAGGTCGAAGCCTGGCAGGGAGGTCAGCTGTCTCACGGTCACCTGCTCCCTGGCCACCCCCAGCCTGCGAGCTACGTGCCCAGGCCTCCCGGCCCCGCACCAGCTCTTACCGTTCTGGTTCTCCAGGAAGTCGGGGAAGTAGAAGAACTCTGGGATGAGCTCCTTCACGTCGGCGGGGCTCTCCAGGCGGGCCTGCCAGGCTGCCGCCACTGAGTGGAACTGCCGGTCGGAGCAGTCAAAGCTGGGGGAGGGGCACAGGCCAAAGTGAGGTGGGGAGGGTGGGGACAGGGAGGGCGAGCGTGAAGCTGGGGAAAGGAAGGGAGCCGAAGGGCCCAGGATACCTGGAGGACCTGCCTCTTCCCCCCATCTGCAGCAAGCCACCCTCACCCCTACCACCTGCCAGCCACCCCCCGGGCCGCACCGGCCACTCTGCAGCTGGACGTGCAGGGAGGTGAAGGGTTCCACGCGGATGAGGTAGTGCATCACGCCCGCCGCATTGGAATAGTGGGTGCCATAGTGGAACTTGTCGATGGTGCCCGCAGGGTCCTCGAAGCTCTCGTACCTGCAGCCGAGGGTAGCGGGAGAGTCAGCAGAAGCCCTGCCCTGGCCCATCCCAGCCCCCAAGCCCGGTCTTGCCCACACGCTCACTTCTCCCTCACGAGCTGGGCATGCTTGGGGTTCACCACACCGATGGGCTTGGACAGGTCCCGGAAGACGGCCGGGTTGCTGAGGTCCAAAGTTGGGGACACGTAGTCCTGCAGGACCCAGGGGAACTGGCCACCCACCCAGGGAAGGAGCTGCATGAGGGTCCTGATGGCCTATCTGCCCAGCCTGCCCCACCCTCACCCTCAGGAAGATGGGCAGAGCCCCCAGGTAGGGGCACACCACTTAGAGGGACCCCAGGGAAGCAGGACAGACAGTCCATAAACAGGATTCCCTTCAGGGAGAAGAGAGGCCAGCGGGGGAGGGTGGAGAGTGGGTGTGGGTATGTCGGGAGGAGGGGCAGGGAACAGAAGCCAGCTGTCAGGCGGCACCGCCCCCCGCCCCGCCCCCACAGCACCTACACTGGGGCAAACCAGGGCTGGCAGACCAGAGGGGTAGGGGTGGAGGTAAGGAGTGGACCCTCACCACAGGGTACTGAGACAGGTCGTTGTAGGTCCGCCCTGCAATGGTGTTGAGTTGCATCAAGTATTCGAAGTTGGATATCTCACGCTGTACCCATTTCTGGGGGGCAGGGGCAGGCAAGAGGTGAGCCAGCTGGGCTGTCCGGCTCTCCTCCCAACCGCAGGGCTCTGACCTTGCCCGCCCCCCACACTTGAGGCCTCTCACCTGGGTGAGGCCAGAGGCACGCAGCATCTCCTGGGGGGAGCGGCTGCTTAGGTAGCCTTGGGCTGGGGGGCGCAGGCGCTGGAGCCACGAGTACACCTGGTTCCGTACCTGGGTGTGGGGTGGGATGAGGCAGGGTTGGGGCCTGGGGGCCTGCCAAGGAGATGAGGCTGTGGTCCCGCCCACCTTGCACGGGAAGTTGAGGAAGTAGTTGGCCTGATCGATGAAGAAGAGCTCAAGGGCTGAGCGGCGCAGGTTGAAACGCCGCAGGTGGACTTCACGCAGCTGGGCGAGCGGGCGCCGGAAGTCGTGGCCGATGCCTGTGCAGACAGACATCAGGGGCAGGAGTCACTCACCCTTGCCCCGCCAGAGGCAAGCCATCCCCTGACGCCCTTCTAACCAGCTCCAATAGGACACACCCTCCTCAGTTTCCACACGCTCTGCGCTGCCATCGTAGAAGTACACGTGCTGTGTGGTGATCTCCAACAGCCCTGGGATTACAGCCACCACTGTGACCAGCTGGCACTCCGCTGACAGCACCAGCTTCTCATGCTGCTCGTCCAGTTCTGCTGCCTGCATCCTGGGGGCCAGCACCTGGTTCAGGCTCAAGGCTCTAGGACCACCCCCCCCCCCTTCCGAATAAGCCCAAGGACCAGACTCTCCAAGTGCCATCACGTCATGAGGAACATACTCTCATGCTTCCCAGAGGAGAGGGAGGAACTGTCCGGGGTCCAGTGCCCACTGACCCCAGTCCCCACCCCAAACCAGAGCCCCTAAATGTCTGGCCATGACACCAACTCCCACCCCTGGCTCCCCCTGTTCTGGGGGCCCCCATGCTGGTCTGGTTTGTGTGTCTCAGTCCTGCCTGGGGGTGTCTAGTTACGAAAGAGTCACTCTCGATTCTTCTAGACAGCTCTCCCCAACCCCCCACCTGATTTTGGACAGCCCGTTCGGGGTGTTTAGCCCTGGCACAGACCCCTGCCCCCACTCCTGGTCAGCTCTCTCCAAGCCCCACTCACGCGGTCTCCAGCGCAGCCAGCTCATCTTCGCCGAGCTGGTCTTCCGGAAGCTCCTCTGGCAGCGTGCTGACTTTGGCCTCCTTGGTGACCGCTAGAGGTAGCGAGGCCTCCTCGGTAGGTGTCAGGGGGGCCTCACCTGCAACAGGCCCAAGGGTGCTCAGCAAGAGCTGGGCGGGGCAGGGCTTTTGAGGTTGAGCAGATCCAGCTCAGGACACCCTCTCTCACCCAGGTTGTCCCGCAGGGCGCTAGCTTCCAAATGAGGGTTGAAGTGATGGTTGGGCACTAGCTTCAGACGCATGCGCGAGTATGTCTCGGCACTGGACAACTTCCAGCGGGGAAGCGGTGGGTCCCTGCAGATACGTCCCGGATGGTGGTCATGGGTGCGCACAGAAGACTGTAGAAGTCCCTATTCCTCCCAGGCCTCACCCCAAACGCAGTCTCGCTGTCCAGGTCCCTCCCGGAGCCCCGCCCCGCCCCTCCCGGCCTCCACCCGAGCCCCGCCCACCTAAGGGCCCAGGCCCCACAGGGGCTGGAGAGCTGGCGCCACAGCGCCCCCCAGTGGAGCAGAGCCGTGGAGTGCTGCGCTGCCTGCTGCTTCAGTGCCGCCGCGTAACGCAGCCCTTCCAGGCGTGCCCGTCTCTGTGCTGGTTCCAGCACCAGCTCCTGGGGAGTGGGGGTGGAGGAATGGGTCAGTCCCGCCGGCGGCTTCCTGTCCCGTCGGGTTTCTTCACGCTGTCCCACCAGCTATCCTCTGGGCACAGGAGTGGAGCAGCTCCCCACCCCCGCCCCGGGCTGCACACCTGGAAAGCCCGACGACTATGTGCCCGCTCCCTCTGGCGCCGCTGTCCACTACTCATGAGCGTGTCGTAGCAGGCATTCCAGAAGCCCGACATGAGGTCGTGGCTCTTCGCGTAGGTGTCCATTTCGAACTGCGACATGGTGGGCTGCACCTGAAGGATTGGGCAGGGAGAGGACACCAGTGCTTTACGTGGGTTCCCAGCCCCCCATTTCTCTTCCCTGGCCCCCACCTCCAAATACCTGCTTGTCGATGAAGTGGCGCCATTCAAGTGTGGCACAAAAGGCCTGAAAGTCCTCGAAGAAGGTGGGGCTGCCGTTGGTGGGCGGCAGGGAAGGCAGCCCCCACTGGAGCCCCAGCGGCCCATAGGCACGGTCCAGCAGCGTGCGCACCAGTGGCACCAGCCACGAGCAGCGTTCCGTGCCTGCGGCAGCTGCAACTGCAGCTGAGGGCTCCCTTTCCTCGGTGGGCGTTTCTGAGGTGGGGGTGTTGAGCGCCCGCGCCAGCGCCGACTCCAGCTTGGAGAGCACGTAGCAGGCCTCCTCGCGCCGCATGGGCACCGCTGTCTGCAGGAGCGAGTGCAGCTTCACATAGGCCTGGGCGTGCAGCTGTGGGCGGCAGCAGGTGTGGGTGGTGTCCAGGCACACCCCGGGTTCCCTACGCCTGCCGCTGCCAGACCCCAACCCACCCCGTGCTCACCTGCGGGTCCTCCAGCAGGATGTAGCCAAGCACCAGGCGCAGGCCAATCTGTGCCATCTCTCGCAGATCTGCTGTGCCATTGGCCAGGTGTGGCCAGGCTCCCATGCGATCCAGCAGGTTGCACACGCCTTCAAAGAGCTACAGCCCAACACATTCCAGGCAGCCGCCACCAGAGGAGGCCAGAAGCCCACCGGGAGGGAGCAAGGTAGGGTTTAAGTCTGGGGGCCAGGTAGGGTTTGCACACACACACACCATTCTGACGCACCCGTGAGTGCACATGTGCACTCGCCCACCTCCCACGCCGGATGCCTGCAGGCTCCTGTGAACACACGGACTCATGTGGCCCTCACAGGCCCCTGAGCTGTCGCACCTTCTCACTCCACAGCTCCTGATTACCGTGACCCTCGGCGCACAGGAAGTCCTGCAGCAGGCGCAGCAGCCAAAGCGCCTGCTGGGTGAGGCTGGCCAGGACCCCAGCAGGGGCCTCTTTGATGTCGGTCAGGGCTGACTCCAGCATCATCTCCAGGAGGCTGGGGGTGGGCAAGGGACTCAGGTGTCCGCCTGGCTGTCTTCCTTCCCCTCAGGCGTCCCAGAGGCCCCTTGCCCTGCCAAGCTGTCTCCTCACCTGCGCTTGATGCAGTCTGGCGGGCGCACCAGCGTGGCTGAGGCGCCCAGCTGGGTGAGCACCGAGAAGACCTGGCCACGCTCCCGCCAGGCGGCCTCATCGCTGCCTTCCACGCCCCGCCACGCCACCGAGAACAGCACGTTGGTGAGCAGGTTGCACAACTCCTCCTCAGGGGTTTGCTGTGGGCACAAAAGGATGTGGGGGTGTGGGCGGGGGTGGGAGGGAGGCGCTGGCTCCTACACTATCCCTGCTGAGCACCCCTTGCCTTGCCGACCACTAGTAGGGACAGCTGGAGGCAGAGCATTCAGCCAGCAGACACCCTGGGGCCTGGAAGAATGGCGCAGGGGCCTTAGCCACTACCTGAATATTCTAGACAGAATCCTGGGGTTTCAAGGACTCCTAAGAACAGATGAGCTGGCTCACAAATTGCCCCACAGCAATCTCAGGCCCAAGAACCATACTGGAATTCTCTGGAGGAATGCCATAGAATAAGCAGAGACTCATGCCCAAACCTGGAAACACAAGGCAGATTCCTTAGAACTATAATGCCCACAGGCCCTGTGAAGTGTCTGCCCTACAGGCTCTCTTGAGGACTTTCCAAAGCCTGGCTGGCGCCTCCACTCTGGCTCAGCATCATCTGTCCCGTTCTAGGACCCCCTACCCTGGGAACACAACTGCAGATGACAGCAATGAGGCCGCAGCACCAGGGCTGACCAGCACCTATAGCCCTGATGTCAGACAAGACCCCACCTCTGGAAAATCTATACTGCCTGCCCTGTGTCCCAGAGGTGTCCCTTAGAGTGCCGCAGTGGCAGAGAGCGGACCCGCCTCACCTGTGGATTGCTGGTATTTGAGGTATCATCCCCACTGATGGCGGGTTCCGGGAGGCTGCCGTCCTCCAGCACGTTGGAGAGACTAGAGCTATGGCGGCCATGGGCCACAGGGAAGGGCCGGGGCCCATCCAGTGGGGAAGGTGTGCCAGGCTGGCTGGCCGGAGTAAGAGTCCCACTGCCACTGCCACTGCCCGCATTGTTGCACGAACCCACGCTGGCCCGTTCCAGGCCCAGGTCAAAGGGTGTACAAAATGGAGAGAGAGCGTGGTAAAAGCTGTCAGGGTCGGGGCTGGGGGTTTCCGAGGGCAGGAAGACATCCGAAGACTCAGGTGATTCAGTGGGTGGCTTGCATAAGGCTGGCTCTGGGGATGTGGGTGTCTCTGGGGGAAAGGGCAGGGGATTGCCAGCTGTGGCAGCCTCCAGGACGTACAGCCGGGTCAGCACGTCCTGCCAGCCGGCCTGCCGGGCCAGCAGCTGCACTACGTCTGGCTGTCCGTGGATGAGGTGGAAAAGCTGCCGGGCCAGGGCACAACAAGTGAGAGACTCATCCAGCAGTCTGCCCCCCCAGACTCCCGTCCTAGGGCCTTCGCAGGGGGGAGGCCTCCAGAGAGCGCTCCTCACAGGAAGGTAAAGCGAAGCCCCCAGGGTAGAAGCCCCCTCTTCCGCAAGCTTTCACTTCCCATACTTACCTGGCGACAAACGTCCAGGCGGACGCCGAGGTCAGCCTGGAGGGACAGCTGCACCACAGCCAACAGATCTGAGAGGTTCAGGCAATCTGGGAAGATGGCCAGAGAGACTCTGAGGGACTGACCCCAGGAAGGCTCTGAGGGATTGACCCCAGCCCTACTGGCCCAGCCTTGACCCCTGTACCAACACCTTTCCTATGTCCACCTGCCCTGTTTCCTGAATCCATCACACCCTTCCGCCTGGCCTGCCTCTTGGCCCCAACTGAGATATATACCTGCCCCCAGGAATAGCTTGTAGAGGCCCTGGCAGAGCTGGGGCGAAGCAGCCCCCTCCGGCAGGCAGGCGATGAGACCCTGGAGACCGTATTCTCGCAGCCGGAGCCGCTGGCGACTCCGTTCAGGTAAGCGCTCGTTCTGCTGCAATCTGCGCAGGATCTGGGGTGGGGGGGGGGGGGGGGCGGGTTAAGCGTCACAAGGGGTTTGTTATCACTGGGGAAGGAGTTACTGGAGGAGGGGAAGTCACACCTCCCTGGCCCTCAGGCAGGGGCCATGTCAAATGGATGCTAGGGGGGTGGGCTGGGTGTACCTTGCAGACTCGGTCGGGCAGCAGGGGCAGTGACCTTGGCTGCACCAGCAGTGCCAGCAAAACCTCAAGGTTCCCCTGCTCCAACAGGAAGACAGCCAGAGCCTCCTGTGCTGGTGAGCCCTGCAGCAGTGCCAGCAGCAGGTCCAGAGCACCCGCCACCTGGGGACACAGCAAGTGACACAAAGCCTCATTCTGGGCCGGCCGCTCCCCACAACACGGTCCACACTCCACCCCGCACCTAAGTCTCACCCTCAACAGCCTCCAGCCTACCTGGCCATCATCGCCTGTAGCCGCCAGAAAGCTCAGCGTGACCTGCAAGTGATCAGTGGCGGAGCTCCGGACCAGGAACTCCCGCACCAGGCCGAGGAGTGAGGTCTGCACTGTGCGCACGTCGTCAGCCGCTAGGGGGTGCTCCCGCTGTGGGCTGGGCCGGTCCCGGCAAGCGCAGCCACCCAGGGCCAGGAGAAGGCAGGGCAGTGGAGGGGAGAGAACAGGGAGGGCAGTGGGCAGGTGAGCTGGAGGGGGTGGGGGGGAGGGTCGACCCCGTCCGCAAGGCCAGAGGCAGCTGTGTCAGCCCCGCAGCCTCACCTGTAATGGGTGCGCAGCGCATCCAGGATGAACTGAACCCCATACTTCTTCCGCAGCTTCTGTCTGTGCTCCCGGACGATGCTAGACATGTACTGGATGTGGCCTGAGGGCATCACCAGAGGCCTCAGGCCACCAGGCTGAGCTGAGCCCCTTCAGCTATCCCTCCAGGACAGGGCCATGTTCCCCTCACATGCCCCGGGGGAAGACAGGTCCCCTCAAGTCACCCGAAGCGGGGCTAGAGCTTCTCAGAACCTCTACCCCCACCCTGCCCGGTGGCGTCCCTCATCCAAGGCCCCACACCTACCCAGGCGCACGGCAAAGTCACTGGGGCTCCACAGGTGGAAGTTGAAGAGCAAATGCTGGTAGAGCAAGTACAGGAGGGGCCCACTGCCCTCCGCTGCCACCTGCTCCATCAGCAGCTGGGCAGACATGAGCACATTCATGTCCATGGCCCAGCTGGGGACCTGGAGTGGAAGGAGCCAGGGTGAGGTGGCAGGCCCTGGCTGCGTGCTACTGAGCCTCCCGGTACCCACCCTGCCCTGCACAGGCGGATGGACACGAGCATCCTGCCTACTCGGAACCCTTTGCTGGCTCCCCGCTGCCTGCTATGCAGGTCTCCAGCCCCAGCAGGTGCTGATGCTTCCGCCACACCATCAGCCAAATCCTGCCACGCCTGGCAAGGCCCCACTCAGATGCCACCACCTCTCCCAGGAGGCTCTCCTCAACAGACTCAGCTTCCCCTTCCTAGTCCCCCCACCCCGTCCACTTGGTCAGACAGGGCAGCCCCCTCCCCGCCTGCCCCACCTTGCGCAGCAGGGCCCCAATGATGGCAGGCCCCTGGCACTGCACCAGGCTCTCCTGGTTCACTGTGTGGCCCTGCAGGAAGTTCCGCAGCATCAGCAGAAAGGCGGCCACTGCATTCCTCTCCATGCGCTCTTCTACCCGCCACCAGGAAGGGGACAGAAGTGTGTCAAGGGCCTGCCAGCGGTCAAGCACTCTGGCCTCCTTGTCATGGCAAGATTTCCTCGCCACCCCAACCTAGGCACCAGGGCCGCTTACCGGAGGACTTGCCCAGTGGGAGAAGCAGGCCCTGGGTGTTGTGGCCAGAGGTCAGTTCGGGCCCCACGAGGTCATGTGTCTCGGCTGGACCCGCCTCGGCCTCTTGGGGCTGTGAGGCCACTCGCTCCAGCAGGGGCAGCAGGGCAGCCATGCCTCCCACGCAAGTCACCACGTCCTAGGGGAAGGGCTGGCCGTGTGAGGGCAGCTGCCTGTTGCTTCCTGCCCCGTTCCACCCCAGCAGACCTTCCAGTCTGGGAACCTGGGTCCAGGGGAGTTTTGTTCTCTAGAGCTTGTCTCCCAGAGACCTCCCAGCCCACCCTGCACACACACACACGTGCCTGTGTTTACACTCCCTGCACACACTGCCCGCATGGGCACACACACCTTCACGTCCCAGGTCTCCACCCTGTGGCCCGTCAGGCGGCCATCCAGCCTGTGGCCAGGAGACAGGTCCAGGCAGATGTTGTTCTTACAGGCCTGCGGGCAGGCGGCAAGGGTCAGTTGAGAGAGGAGGCGGCACACAGAGTGTGGGAGCCACGGGGGGACGGCGGCAGGGGCGAGCCAGTTGCCTCCCACCCAGTACCTGAGGTGAGTAATGGAGGAGCAGCTTGGTGCTGAGCTCGTGTAGTTCCCCCTCGGGCTTGAAGGGTGCCATCTCATTGGGCCCTGGGGGGTGGGCAGGGGGTTTCAGGCCTGGCTGGGCCTCTGGCCAAACCCCATCCAGAGCCCGCCTCTTCTCTGTCCGATCAGAGGACATATATGCCTAGGGACACCTTCTCCCTCCCCTCCTGGGCCCCTAGTTTCTGGCCAGGGCACTTCATGAGCCCCAACCAGCCGCGTCTGGGGTGGGGTTGGGCCAGTGCGTGGCAGGTGAAGCATACCCAAGGTGCTCAGGGCCCGCAGGGCCGCTGCCTGCAGGGCTTCGTGGAAGATGACCACGGCTCCCAGCTCACCCTCCAGAGACGTGGGGCTGCCCCACCGAGTGTCCTGTGTGCCTGCAAGGGTGGAGCTGATGCTGCCCTCCTGCAGGGGGGCCACCAGCCCCGACCCCCAGCCAAGCCCTGCGGTAGCCGGGACCGACTGGGAGCGGGACAGGGAGGGGTGAGCGTGAGCCAGGGCAGCGGGGACTGGTGGCAGAGGCAGCCCCGTGGTGGTGGTCGTTGTGCGGTGCCCAGCGGAGCCGATACAGCAGGAGGAGAAAGGCTGCGGGGCCAGGGTTGGGGGAGTGGTCAGGTCACAGCAGAGCCTGGGGCTCCACCTGCATCCGGTTCCTCACAGTGACCCCCAAGGCTGCACAGACCCCAGAGGCTGAAGTCTGAGGTCTATGTGGGGTGGGGGTGGGGGACACGGGCTGCAGGCTTCACCCTATCCAAGACACTCCCGCTACCCAAGGCCTCCCCAAACCCTGCTTGGCACACCTCACTGAGAGAGGGGCAGCGGAGGGGTGCTATCTTGACCAGATGGCCGTCTTTGTAGACATGGACCAGGTTCTGGCTGAAGGGCCGGCGCCCAGGCATATGGACAATGGCCACGCAGTGCTAGAACAGAAGCCACAACATCAAGCCATGGGCTGGCACTGGGGGCCTCCTCCACCCACGCCCCCTGGACCACACGAGGGTAGAGGCTCACCCAGGCAGAGTCGGCAAAGGACACTTCAGGCAAGCTCATGGTCAAGTACTCCTTCCGGGTACACACGGCCACCACCAGTGTCCCAGCTGCCGTGAAGAAGGCCTCAAACCCTGAGCCGCTGCTGGTGAAGAAGCTGGGGGGAGGCCAAGCCAGTTATGCCTGCTGCTCTCCTCACCCTGGCCCTGCGCCCCGGTCCCTGGAAGTTACCCACCTGTACAGCTGCTTCCGCTGGAGTGGCCGTGAGGGGGCCGGGGCAGGTGCTGCAGCCGTGGGGTGCAGACAGAGCCAGGCATGGAAGGTGAAGCCGGGTCCTGGCCATCGCTGCACGGGGGGTACCATAATACCGGCCATGCTGGGCGTGAGGTCAAAGTAGTGCAGGGCTCGTGCAGGGCCCCGGTGCCGGGCCATGCCCGACAATGCACGAATGATGGCACCGGCGTGTCGGGCATTCCCAGCCTCCGCTCCGCCCAGCCCCGAGTCCAGCCCTGGCGGGGGGCGCAGCAGGCAACGAAGCTCCAAGGGCCGCAGAGACACACGGCCCAATGCCTGCAGCAGCGCCAACAGCTGCTCCTGGCAGCGGACCCCCAGGGCGACCCCCGTGCTGAGCGTCTCCAGCAGGTAGCCCACCAGACCCGCCTGCACACACGTGGAGCGGCTGGCGGGGCAGCTGTCGCAGAGCCACCAAAGGCGTTGTGCGAGGAAGAGCCGCAGCTCCGCCGTGGGCAGGGCCGGCAGCCACTGCATCAGCATCAGCACGGGCTGCTCGTTCAGGATCGGTGGCGGTGGACATACACTGTGGTCCCCCTCCACAGCCTATGGGGAGAGAGAACAGCATAGTTCCTGGGCAACTGGCATGGGACGGGCCACCCTGCCAACAGTGGGACTCCCCGGCCTCAGTGGATTTGCCTTCGGCATGGGAAAGCAACACGTGCTACCCCATCTTGCTCACGGGGCAGATCTCAGGTTCAGGAAAGTTCAGGGAAGTTCAGGACGAGCACCGTTAATTCCCGAGCCTTGACTTTTGGTCTGGGTTGGCCTGCCCCAATGGCGTGTTCCCAGGATGATCTTGGGGCTTGCTCACACGTACCAGAATCTTCACCCCAGTGCAACTGACACATGTGCTCAGGCCACAGGTCACACTATGTACTGCCCACAGCCAACACAGTCCCCAAGGTGGAGAGTTCCCCTTCCAGGGAAACCCTCAGTCCTGACCGCCTCTGGGACCCTGACGCCAAAATGCCCCTGCCCTCACCATGTTGAGTAGCTCCTGCAGCAGCCGATGGGTGGGGGGACCTTGGCTCTGCAAAACCTCGTGCAGGTGAGGGTAGCCAATGCGCTCTTTAAACACCTCCTGTGCAGGGTTGTGTGGGGAAAAAGTGAGCATGTGTGTGGGCCCCGGGGCAAACACACCCCACGGAAACCCTGGAGGAAGCGTCATCTTCCAGGGCTCCCCCGCCGGCTCTGCCTCTGGGTCGCAGTGCTAGCAAGGGCAAGGGGCTGTGGGTGGATGTGGGGGCAAGGGTCCCCCTCAGAAGGCTCTAGATGGTGGTTAGCCCACAAGTATCCTCCCTAGTGCTTCCCTGACCCAGGATATCCAGCTGCCAGCACTGACCGATGACCATGTCTGCCCAGTGGGCTGAGCTGCACCCCAGAGGGCAAGACGGTCACCTCCCCAGCTCCCTTGCTCTAACAGCCACCAACCAGACTAGTTCTGGGGGCACGCGGTCAGCTTAACTGCCATCCCCCACCCCTACCACAGCCAGAACGCCGTGTCCTCACCTTGGCTGAGGGGGAGCCGCTCATGATGCAGGTAAGTACTCTGACTACGTGCACCGCGATGGCATCTGTGTCCTGGTCCAGTACCTTGGGGTGGGGAGGGTCAGTCAGAAGAACCGGGGGCCAGGGGGTCATAGCTGGCAGCCCCCTGCTCCTGGTGTAGGGCCAGGAGCAGGTGCCCCAAGGCACATAGCTGAGCTGGCTGGAGGCTTTGGGAGTAGAGGTACCAGGCCTCCTCCTCCTTGCTTGAACTGTTATGACCCTCACCCTACCCCAGGGCCCCCTCTGAGGAGCTCGGCAAGGCCCACTTTGACAAAGAAGCCAGGAAGAAACCAAGACCAGGAAGTGCCTCACTGGGACACATCAACAGGGGACCCTCTCGCCATAACTCTTGATCCCCCAGTGTCTGGTAGGCTTACGGGCCCCCACCCATCCCTACCCAAGCTAAACACACATGTGCAGGCAGGCAAGTGCCCCATCACCCATGATGATTGACAGGGGGTTGGGGAATTTAGGGACCATCAATCACAGGATGTTAGAACCGGAAGAACCTTCGAGACCTTTGAGTCCTACCCTGCCCCTTGCCCCTAGATCCAGGCGGAGACACTGAGGCTCACCCTGGCTGAACCTGACAGCTAGAAGCATGTGCTGCTCACTCGCCCTGCCCCACCCCTGAGGACTGAGGGGTCAGCAGGGCTTGGAGAATTTGTCAACAGGGGCCAGGCTGTATTTGGGCCCCATGGGGCCTGACTCCCTAAGTGACTTCACACGACCTTTTTCCCCTCTCTGGGCCTCAATTTTTTTCTCATCTGTGAAAACCGAGGGTCTCACCTGCCTTGCCTGCTTAGTAGATGAATAGATATGCAGGCTCTCAGAAAATAGGCAAGTGTAATGGCTACAGGGGGCTGCCTCGTAAAGACAAAGCTGGGAGACTCTAGAGGTTGGGGCCCAGGTGTTAAACCACCAGAGAGAAGGCTCTCCACACAGAGCCCCTAACTGACAGCTTGCAGCCTCCTACAGCCCTCATGCAAGGTGAGGCAGGCAGCACATCATAAGGGGACAAGGGACTCCCAGTAACCTGCTTAAGGCAGGGACAAGGACCCATGGAAAGAAATGGCCCCATGTGGGGGACCTCCTTTTCTGTGAGTGACTATAGCCAAATCCAGTAGTATCTGGGCCTCAATCTCCGCTTCTGGGAATGGGGGTAGGTGGTTGAGTTTCGAAGGTTCCTTCCAGCCTGGCAAAGCCAAACTCTAGCTCCCAATACAAATACTAGGCAGGGCACAGAACACTCCTGCCCATTCCCTAGGATAAGGATAGGGAAGGTGGGCAAGATAGCATGGGGGACCCAGCCCTGTCGCTAGGCCACACCAGACCTTACACATGTCTGCTCATTCCCCCTGCATAGGCAGGAAAGGCTTAGAGAGGAAGCCACAGCGGGTGGGGACCCAGGGAGGTGAGTGCCTGAGCTGGTCACCCCAAGGTGGTACCTTCTGGACATCGGGCTCGGTCAGTAACCGGGTAGCCAGGTCACTGTCCCCCTCAGGGGGCGCCCGGGCCTGCAGGTACAGCTGTGGGGAAGGGGGAAGGCACAAGATATAGGAGGCAGAGGAGAAGAGGAGGAAGATGGGGGGAGGGGTGGGGTTAGAGCAGGACCTGGGGCGGCTGCTAGAGCTCCACCCCAAGGGAAGGCTCTGTGTGCCCCAGGCCGAGTGCCCCACCAGGCACTAAGAAGAATGGGGGAATCTGAGCTGCCCATGCCCTGCTCAGAACAGAGTCGGGGAGGGTGGGGCAGATAAGTGGGCAGGAGAAGGTACTGTATCTAAAACAGCTGAGCCCTCTTCCTGCCCTCGGACTTGGGGCTGGGGAAAGAGGGACCAGGGGCCAGGGCAGCTCCGGTCCTTCCAGGACATCCCCCTCCTATGGCATGCAGAGCCATCCTGAGCTTTAGGCCATCCCACCAGCCACAACCCCCCCCCTAGCCAAGTCCAGCCCAGGTTTGCTCAGCAGCAGCTCAGTCCCCAGAAGTGGCTCAGCAGCCTCTGGGTCCCAGGCCCTCCCTGCCAGCCGGGCCCAGCCCACCTTGCTATTCTGGATGAGGCGAGTAAGGTGCTCAAAGCAATTGTTGCTGAGGAAGGTGGCCTGCAGCACCGGCCGGTCCTCACATGCCAGCATCATGGGGATGGCATCTGTGGAGGGATCCAGGGTCAGCCCCGCTCAATCCCTTGTCAGCAACACCTCCGCTCGGCCTTAAACCTTCTTCCCATGCTTCCCAGTCCTGCCTTCCATCGTCCTTTAGACCTTTCCCTGCTAGAGCCACCTCCCCAAGAGCCTGGGAGCCCATACCCACCGAGCATGCTGACCCGTAGGGTGACGAGGGCCTCTTCAGGGCCTGGGCTTGGGCCCGCCGGCCAGTCGGCATTAAGGATGCGGAAGTAGCCCTCAAGCAGGGTTCGGAGCTCTGGCCCACGAGGGGGTGTGCGGCTGGCATGCAGGACATGTACTGCACCCACTAGTGCCTCCAGTGCCAGGGGCACTAGGCGGGGGTCCTGGGCTGGCCCATGGTCCCAGCCCCGTACCACACCCAACAGGCCCTGCACAGAGCCGGCGCTCACAGCCATCTGCCCGTTCTCCTGCAGGTGTGGGCAGAGATGGCAATGGTCAAGGCGCTCAACCAGCAGAGACCCTGAGATGGCCACCCTCTGGTCCACAGGCTCTTCCTGGCTTACCTTCCCTCCTGCAAGGACAGCACCAAAGAGGTGGACGAGACGCAAAAGCAGCACAGGAGGCAAGCCATCTGCATCCTGCAGGCTCTCTGGATAGGGTGAGTGGGCAGGACAGGACAATGTCACCAAGCTTGCAGGTGCCCTGGGGTGGGGGTAGGGGGCTGGGGCTGAGAGAAAAGACCTGGCTCTGTACTTGGGGGGTCTAAGATGCCATGGCTCTGTGCCAGGGTGTCTAGGGAAAACACAGCCCTTCTTTGGGGAGCTTGAAGGGACGTGGTCCTGCCCGGAGAGCCTAGCCAGTTCCCCAGATCCTTAATCCCCAATGTGGGGACCCCAGGGTAAACACACACACCCCACCCCACTTCCCCATGGCAACCCAGGGTTTAGTTTCTCAGATACAAATCTGGTCCCTCTACCCTGTTGACGGTTGGAGCTTCCTGTGACCTGCTCTGGGGACTTTGCTGTATCTACCATACAGATGCCCCCCCACCCCCACCCATGCGCCTGCTGGGGACTTCTAGGGGCTTTCACAGCTTCATATGTGGGAGGCCCACCTGGCCCTGCTCCAGCAAAGCTGGACAGGATGCCAGGCCACAGAATGAAACCCAGAGAGCAGAAAGGACCAGCCCTGGGTCACATGAGTGGTGTGTATGGTGAGGGGGGGGCGGGCAAGGGCAGGGCTCACTAGATTTACGTGGGATGGGGTGGGACAGCTCCCTGGACACAGGGCATTTGAGAGTGCAGGTGGTCTGGGCAGGGAAAGAAAACAGTAGGAAAAGACGTGGTAACTAGTCGCATTCCAGGACTAGCAGACTGGGTGCAGAGGGCAAGTGGGGCTGGAAAGGGAGGCTGTGGGAGGAGCAGGATCTGATCCCGAGGTGCCAGGCCACCAGTGAGGGGTTTAGGGCAATGGGAACAAAATCCAGTCTGTGCTGGGAAGTGCATTCAGGTTGTGGGACAATAGAGGCAGGGAGTTCCCCAGGGGCATCTCCTCTCTTGCGGCTGTTGCCCCTGCTCCAGATGCCAGGCCTGCAGCTCCACGGGACATCCCAGAGACACTTAGACACTTTCTGTCCCCACAGGCCACCACTTTACCAAGCCTGGCCTGCCCCTGTCCACGCACACCTTGCCCTGTCCCATCTAAGGTCTTGGCCACTCTCATTCCAATGAGAGGAAAAGAGGGGACCTAAGAGAAGAGGGCTCCCAGGGGGCACAGGTCCTGGAGGAACTGACCCCAGGACCGAGGGAGCAGGAAGTAGAGACACTTAGTGTAGACGTTACCTAGAAGAGGGGTGGAGGCTGCAGGGACAAAGGGATTGGACCTGGGAGTTTTCAGATGGTCCAGATCAGAGTGGGGTCCAAGTGGCTACGGGGACCCAAGAGGTGGGGGGGAAGGGGGAAGGGAAACTTATCTCCCCCACCTTATGGGAGGCCTTCACTCCATCCCAGAAAAGAAATTACTCATTTTGTTCTGACATGCCCTTTCTGTCCTCTCTGCCCCCGAAGTCCTCCTTGCCCCTCCCCGCGCCAGGGGCCCCCTCAGTTTCCCGTGGTGCTCCCAGCCCTGTTTGCAGCCACCACTAAGCACAACCCATCCTGCTTCTGGGATGGGGAACTGCAGGACAGCAGGAAGGGGCTCAGGTTTGGGGGCGGGGCCAGGTGGGGCCTTGCGGGAGGGGGGGAGGGGCGGGGCCTGACCTCTGAAGAAGGCGCTGAATTCACTGGGCAAAGCAGCTGGAGGGAACTTGTATTTGCTCTTCTCCTTGGAAGTGATGACTTCCCTGGGGGTGGGGGTGGGGGATGGGCAGGGGCCCGGGTGAGGCCGGCACCCCACCCCTCTTTGGCCATCCTCCTTCACCAGCCTACACCCGTGCCCCCTCCCACCCCCACACCTTGGCCAAAGCGGTTCCCCGCATTCTCTCCCCAGCCTTCTCTGGGGATCAGGGGTGGCTAGAGGGTAGAGCCCCCTCTGCGGTGGGCTGGCTCTCACCCACTATGCTGGCGCCGCCAGGTCTGGTAAGGGTCAAAGAGGCCCTCGCAGAGGAGAAGGGCATGCAGGGCCACGTTCTCCAGCTGCGGCCGACGGTCCTCCTGCGATGCATGGGCTCCTTTCAGCTGTAGGTATGGGGACAGGGTGGAGGGGGTTAGCTGGGCCCTGGCTACCGCCTACCACCACCTCCCCACCCAGGGTAGAGCCCACCTCACCTCTGCCGTCAACCAGGTCAGCAATGCCAGCACCCGGGGCACCAGCACCTGGCCCCAGCCCGCCTCTACGTTCTCCAGGTTCCTGGAGAGAGGTCACAGAGGTCACAGGCACAGGCCAGCCCCACCTCGGCCCACAGTTCCAAGCTGCCCCCCACCTCCCCGTGCCGAGAACAACACGGACTCACCTGCAGAGAATGATGAAAAGCTTGAGCAGCAGCAGGGCCTGCTCCAGGTCCCCCTTGTCTAGCTGCTCGGCCAGCACGTGCAGCGCGTCCAGCGGCAACAGCGGCACCTCTGCGCCTGCCTCCTCTGGCCTGCGGGGAGGGGGGTCACTAGGGCACCAGGCCCCTCCGTCTCCCTGCCCCGCCCCTGCCCTCCGTGGAGATTCAGCCTCACCTGCGCGGCTCCAGAGAGAACAGCGAGATGCTTTTCTCGAAGGCACCCACGAAGGCCTTCAGCCACTGCTGCAGGTAGCCCAGGTCCTTCTGCAGGCCAAGGAGTGGGGGGGAAGAGCAGTGGGAGACAGAGAGGGTTCAGTGCACATGGGAAGGACAAGGGGGTGTAGACAGCAACGAATGGAGGTAGACGTGGGGTAGACAGGGGTTGGAGGCAGAGCAGTGCAGGTGGAGACAGTGAGGGACGGGGAGGGGAGGAGGATGGGAAGTTGGAAGGTCAGCATCAGAGGACTACCCCGCATACTGACAGCTCTCACGGGCTCCCTGTCTGCTTTCCCCAGTCTCTGCTCCCACCTCCCTAACTCCTGGGGACTCAGGCAAGCCTGACATAGGCAGGGGAGGGTGGGGCTTAAGTGTGCACAGTCCTGGGATGTGGCCATGGCCCACACTGGTGCTGGGGCTGAAGGCCTTCCACCCTCCAGCCACCCCTGATCCAAAGGCTTGGGCTGGCCTCTGCCTTCCACCTTCTCTCAGCTCAGCAGCCGCCACTACCTCCAGGAGACCTTCCCTGACTATGGCTCTGGTGCTACATGTACACCATGGGTCAGGCAGACCCATGCACACGAACACTCCCCGCAAGTACAAGCAGAATGCCCTACCTCGCCCTGGGAACCTAACGCCCTCCCTGGCTGGTTACCTGGACCCCAGGCCCCAAAGCCGGCTCCATGGGCAAGAGGGGCAGCGGCTGAGCCCGAGTCTGGGCGCCGCCAGGGAAACTTTGGTGTGAACGGGAAATGTCCCCTCCCGCCCCGGCAGGGGCAGGAAGCGCAGAGTCACGGTGGGGGAGGGGGGCCGCTTCCTCCCGGCAGACCGCAGGGATGTGGGGGGGCCCCCCCGGGGCACCCAGGGCCCTGCAAGAGAAGCTGCGAGGGACCTGGCCCAGCAATGGGGGCGGGGCCTGGAGTGCAGAGGGGCGTGGTCACCCTGCTCTGGGAGGGGCTTGGAGACCAGGGACTCGTTTCACTGGCATGAGGTCTGGACTTGGGGAGTCAGGGCAGGCCTATCTAGGGACAGGTTCTGATCCCTGATGCTATAGGGGCCCTTCATTCAAGGCACTCAGAGCTTCCTCACCTGGATCCAACACTTCAGGCCCAGGGAACAATGTGGATTATGGAGGACTCAGTCATACCTTTGCCCTGTCCCCCTTCCCTGTGTCCTGGACTTCCCACCTGGCCCTACTGGTCTCTACCCCAGGGACACAGTTGAGTAGGTCCTAGCCTAGCCCCAGTTGGCTCTAACCGCTATGCCCCTCCCAGGCCACAGAGTGGGTGGTGGCCTGGAGCTCCTCCTCCTCCCCAGTCCTCCCTCCCACATCTGCAGCTCCACCCCCAAACCAGCTGAGCCCAGAAGGCAGCTTTCTTTCCCAGGGGCAGAGGGGTAGGGCAGGGACTGGACTGGAGAAGGCTGAAGGGGCAAGGGACACATCATAGGTGCTGCGTCCCCGGTGCCATGGACCTCAACCCAAGGACTTCTGGAACTACCTCGGGTGGATGGCTCATTTCTGCTGCCTGCAGACCCCAGACCACAGGATAGGGACTGAATGGACCCCAGGGAAAGGGCTAGACCTCAGCAGAATGGGCCAGGAGCACAAGAAACCTAGGCAGAGCAAACCCTCACCCTGTGGCTGGACACCTTACTTGTGCATTTGTCACAGACCCGAGGCCTGGGCAACTGTGAGAGGGGCTGGGACTACCAAGGTGCAGGCCCACACCACCGTGACTTTTTCTCTGTCAGTTACCTTCGGTGACCTCTCCACCCGCTGCCACTGGCAGCCTTCCTGCTCCCCTACCTCTGTCCACACCCCTTCTCTCCACCAATCAGCAATGACACCAAAATGCCCAATCCTGAGACACCAGAGCAGGCCAGGCTCTTTGACCACTTCTTCTGAACATTTCCCATTGCGTTGGGGGAAAAAGGGGGCTCCAGAGAGGATGTCTCATCCACTAGAACCGCTTCAGCTGCTCTTCTGAGGGTGTTGAAAGCCAGATCTTTGTTTTAGGCCGGGGCCACTCATGGTTGCTGGCCAGCCCATCCAAGCTGACCATGTGGCCCCTGCCTCAGCGACCCCACAGATCCCGGTCTACCTTCAAAACTGGCCCAACACCATCCTCTCCTCTTCTACCCCCCAAACCACCCCCAGGTAAGCCACAGACATCTCTCACCTAAAATGTGAGTCCCTTTTGCCCACTGTAGCTCTGCTGAGCCCCTGAAAACCCAAGTTTGACCGCGTCCACCACCCCTCCCCCACCCCGCCCCACCTCCACCCCGCCCACCCAACCTAAGGATAAAGGCTCAACTGAGCCTGGCATTCCAGGCCCCCAGTCCAATCGCACCTGCTTCTCCAGGCTCTCCGTCCACTCTGCATCACATCCTCCAGTCCAGGCCTCTATCCACCCCATGCCCCGCTGCCATCTGTGACCTGGGCTTTTGGTACTTAAGCAGAAACCTGCCACCCTCTTCGTGGCCATCACCTGGACTGACCCTCCCAGAACCTGGGTGGGCCCCTCAAACTCAGCACACTCCTGCTTTCCATCCCTAGAACCACACCCTTGGGCCTGTCCAGCAGGTCCAGGCTGGGCTGGGTTCAGGGCTGAGGCAATCAAGGTAGCCTTCATGGCTCTGGAAGGAGCATAAGGGGTCTCTCTAAAGCATAGGACTAGGGAGGATAGGGGTATCTGCCTCTCTCACCTCTGACCTGAGCCCCATGACATGAGGCTGCGGTGCTCGGGGGCACAGGGGTCCCTGCAGGGGTCGGGGCTCACAGTCACAGTGGCAGTGTTGAATGCCAAGGGCTCCAAGAGCCGGAAGAGGCGGCTGTGGTGCCTGGGCTTCCCACACTCTGCCTCCACTGGCTCCTCCCTCCCTTCCCAGCTCAGAGCAGGAATGCTGGGCAGGGCCAGTCCAGTCCCTAACTTGAAGGGGCCAGGGCCCAACCCCACCTCTCCCACGAGCACCCACACTCCTCCTCAGGCCCTGGGGCTCATGTGTAAGTGGTAATGAGGCTCTGCTGCAGGTGAGCAAGCTGCGGGGAGGGGGAGGTCAGTGGACCCGGGACAGATGAGGGGGGACTCACGACCACGTCTGCAGGAGCCCCAGTCTATGCCCGGCCAGCCCTGAGGACACTCAGTACTAGGGGTGGGGAGACCCCAAGGGCTATTTGGGCCCAAATAGTCCCTGGGTGGGCACTGAACTACCACTTCCCCAGAACTCTGAGGTAACCCAGGAGGGCTGAGGGCAGGCAGCTTTGGCGTGGATGGGTGGGTGGGGCTGTCTGCCAGGGGACAGGGACGACCAAGCTGCTTGACACCGCGCTGCCCTTTGACCTGCTTGCCCTGCCCCAAGCCCAACACCGGCCCTGGCTTGCCCTGGGTGTCACCTCAGGGCCCAGACCTGGCTTCAAACCCCTCTCCCCATCACCACCTCTCTTGGAGTTTACAGTGGCGCAATAAGCAAAAATTCCTTAACCAGCGTCTGGCGTCCAGTGTGCCTCAGGTACGCACGAGTGGCTGCCACTGTCTGATCAGCCAGTCACCCACCCAGCACGAGGTTTAGGCAAGTCCACGGCCTCCTCCCATGTCACAGCACCCCGTACCCCCTGGATGGCCCAGCCCCAAGGCATGACTCTCTGTCCCCACGCCCACGGGTCTGTAACAGCTTTGCCCTCCATGCTTCCTCTGCCTGAATGCTCCCCAGAGCCAGCATCTTTTTCAAGACCCAGCCCTGTCTGGTGATTCAGGGGCTGGGGCTGCCAGTCAGGGGCTGAGGGCACGGGTTCTGGAGTCCAGCCCCGGTTCTCACATTTAGTAGGCTGTTACTCAACATTAATCTCTTTACGCTTCAGCTGCCCCAAAAGGCTCGCTAGCCACACCCACCAGCACCAGGTAAGGCGAGCGGGGAGCTCCATCCCCAAATCCAGGGGCTCTGCCTTCCCAAGCCCTTGGCATGCTAGAGCAGCACTAACGTTCTCCCCACACACCTCGGTGAGTGACTAACGAGTGGCGGACCTTGGCTCACTAGCAGAGCCAAGGTCTCACGGGTGGCTGTCCCAGGTGGGTAGAATGGGAGTCTGTTGGTGGCCCCCAGGTTAGAGCCAGGAACAGGGTAAGGAGAGAGGATTGTAGCTCCACAGTGGGTGACCGCTCCTGGTCAGAATTGCCTGGGTGGTAGTGAGCACCCCATTTCCAGGGACAGGCAAGCAGAAATGGGACAGGGTGGGGTGGGGTCTGGTCAGGATAAACTGTTACAGGCCTGGGGGTCTTCCCGCTCAGCATCAGGAGGGTGATGGCAACGTCAAGCCGAAGGTGGCTTCTGGCTACACCATGGGGCCCAGAGGTCAGACTTGGAGGACCTCAGGTCAAAGAATGAAGCAGGAAGATGGGGACTTTGCCAGAGGCAATGGCAACTGAGGCACAGTGCTACAAGTTCCCCGGGTGGCTGGACCAGGCTCTCCCCCTTACCTGAGGATGGGGTCTTGAAAGGGGTGGACCTTTTGGTCTCCATAATGCCCCCTAGGGCTTAACCTTCCCCTTGTCCTATCACTATGGAAACCAAGAATTTCCTTCCAGGGTCCCCATAGTAACCGACCTTGTTTCCATGGGGACCCCACACTTCCACATCAGCTCCCCAGTTGCCATGACAACTCCAGGGATTACCAGCCCCTCCCCCCACGCCTGGGCTCTGTGCTACTCTCCCCATCACCTCAGTCCTGCCCTGTCAGCTGCCTTAGGAATAAAGGCAGGGAAGAGGAAACCCTGGTTGCTCCTCTGAAGTATAAGCACTAAGGAGGCTATTCTGCCTCGCTTTTCCCCATTTGAAGAGGGTAAACTGAGGCACGGGGAGGCATATGATGCAGCTAAAGTCCCAGAGGAAGCAGAGGGCCTGACCAGGTTTCCATGAAGCAGTGGAGGTCAGTAGTCAGGTTAAGGACCAGTGAGGGGTGAACAGAGCAACCTCACCTCCAGCTCCAACCTGACCTCCCTGGAACCCCGAGTCCTCAAAGGCATAACTGGAGAGTTCAGCCTGGGCTCCCCACCTGTAACCTGAATGTCTGACCTGTCCTGACCCTGGCAGCCCTGAGCACCCCCAGATGCCATGCCCCCCAGCACTCCCTTTCACTGGGGGGCTGTTGAGCAACACTACTGCTCCGCCCAAAGAGGGGCTGCTCATGGGCGTGTTATTTTGCATAACTTTTACATGCTGCCCAACTGCCAGCCTGCTGGGTGCTGTTCCCAGTCCTCCTGTCCTCACCCCCTTGCTAGCCCTCCCTGGGGAAGCCCCCACCTATCGCCTAGGCACCCCCTCACTCCTGACAACTGGCCTCTCGTGCTTCCCACTGCCTTGTGCTGGCTCCTGGAGTTCCCATCCCCTCTGCCCACAAGGCCCAAACTAAGCCTCCGATGGCATGACAGGTCACTGTTGTGGGGCCTGTCTCCTGCATCCAGCCACTCAGCTAACACCTGCGGAGCCTCTGCGAAACGTGAGGTGGGGGGAAACTGCCAAGTAGCAAGCACAGTGAGGGTGAAAATGGGGACCTGCCTGATCTGAGGTCCAGCCCAGTCAGGGGGACAGGAGACAAAGGCCCCCCCAAACGGGAAGGAGAAGACTCCATGCAGAGGAAACAGCTTGTGCTGTCCCAGGGTGCAGGACCCACTAGTCCTGCCCACAGAACTAGACCTTTCCCAGGACAGAGACTGGGTCAGAACTCTGCCGGACTCTGCCCCAAATGTGTCCGATGACCTTGGTATGACCCTGCCTTGGTTTCCCTACCAGGGCCCCGAGGGGCTCAGATTGAGTGATGTCCAAGGGCTACTCCTCCCTCAGCAGTGCTCCTTCCCCAGTTGTGGCCCCTAGAGGGAGGGGGGTGGGCGGGTCTGAACCTGGGGTCTGTGAGGAGAAAGGAAGGGCAGAAAGGGGGGGTGCTCCCCTGGGCGGGCCTAGACCCACAACTGGGAAAACAGGTTTGCCAGCTGATGTCAGCTCTCTGCTGAGGGGAGGGGCATGGTTGTTGGGAGAGCCTTCTGACTGGGTGGCTGGCCAACTGAGGGGTCTCTTAACACAACACCCTCTATCAGTCTTACCTTATCTTACCCCTCCCCCAAGCGCGCACACACACACACACACACACACACACACACACACAAACACACACACACACACAATAGGTCCCTAGCAGGGCTCAAAGTAGCACAGCCACTACTCCCTGGGAGCCCAGCATGGAGGGGTGGGGACTTGTTCCGAGAGCAGGAGCAGGACCATGTGGGCAGGAAGGCAGCACTGGGAGGTTGGCCGAAGCTTCCGGTTCATACTCACATCCTGGATTTGTTTGCTCGGCCCTAGGCCACCCCCTGACTGCCCAGGCTTCTGGGGCTACAACCAGCCAGCCTGTGCCCCAGACCTGCCCTGATGAAGTGAGGAGCTGGAAGGGAGAGGGGACTCAGCACAGATGAGTGCTAACCACCCCCCCCCCGAGGGAATAGGGGGGCTGACCATTTGCAGAACTCAACTAGAAGGGTAGGCAACCACGCTATGCTGGAGGTACAGTCCTGGGAGACAGTACCAAGGCAACCTGAAGACCCACCATTAACGTCCCTCAGACTCATTATCTGGTTCAAGTGCCCCCTCCCCCCGCCCCGCCCTCGTCTGGTCACCACAGGGAAGAAACTGAGGACCAAGAACCTGCCCACAGCCACACGGGCAATCAGACGCATGGGGGCCAGGGGCAGATTTCCTTCTGAATCTTTTCCCTTCCCAAAGACCGACCCTTGGAGATGTCAACAGAGAGGCCTGGATAAGGGAACCCAAGGAAGCAGGAACTTTCTCTGGTTCAGACAAGCCATACTGGCTACTTCTCTGCAGAGTCTAAGCTACCCTGAGATCAAGGGTGTGCCAAATTTACAGACAGAGACTCAGAGGTGTAAAGAGCTTGCCCTGGGTCACACACGCTGCCTCCTGCTAGGGGCCTGGACCTCTCACCACCTAAGGGGACTCAATAAACTGTGGCACTTATGGCCTGTATTCTAGGTCCCTAGGGCCCCCCAGATCCAGCCTGCAGTCCTAGGAGACAGTCAGCCAGCCTCTTCACAGAGGGCCAGCTGATCTGGTCATGAACTTCCCCCTAGTGACGAGATCAGGGGCACACAATAGCCCATTGTGCCCAGGGCACACCTGAGCCAGCAGCATGATGCCAGGCAGGTGTAGGGAGGGAGGCTGATGCTAGGTGAAGAGGAGGGGGGCATTACCCTGGAATCCCTCCCTGCTGTGAAAGCAGAAGGAAAGTGGGAGCCTATGTGTGTGAGACACAGAGTTTGGGGGACACCAGATTTTCAGCTCTCACAGGACACCTGGGTCAGAGTCACTCCCTTCACCTTCAGAGGCCACTTGAGGTAGTCTCTGAGACAGGACAGGGAACTCAGGAGGGGAGGGCTTCCCTCCATCCCTTTCAAACATCCCTCCTAGCTCACCTCCCCTACCCCCTCCTTCTGCATCCAAGGCAAATCTTTCCTTCTGGCTGGACCCCCAGGAGGTAGGGGCCTCCTCGGTCAGGGTCAGGGAGGAGCTCATCACTGCTGGTGCCCTGGTGGGGAGCAGTCTGAGTTGACTCAAATCAGATCAAAGCAGGACCCTACCTTTCCACCTCGCCTGCTGGCACCCAGAGTCCACTCCGACCCATTGACCACGACCACCCAATGGGGCCTCGCCCACAGGAGGGGCAAGCCCAAATGCAAACTAAGGCTTCCTGCCTCTCCCAACCCTCCCAGTCTCTCGTTTATTTTCCGGGCCTCAGTTTCACCATCTGTAAAAGGGGGGAAGTGTCCAGCCGTCTGTATCTGGGTCCCTCTCCTCATCAGGCACGACCGAGGCTGCGCGGTACCCAACCCAGAGGCTCTGTTGAGGTGCACGCCCGCGAGGGTCATCCCCCAGGTATAAGTGCCGGAGGCACCGGCGGGCCGGGGGCGGCGCACACGTGTGTGCGGAGCCCAAGTCCGCCCGGCGCGCGCTCATCTACACGGCCCCAGGGACGCGGGGCGCAGGTGCAGCAGGCGCGGGGCTCGCGGAGCTGGGGCACAGCGGGACGGCGTGGGGCGGGCTCACCTGAGCATAGTAGAGCAGCCACAGCTCGTACAGCCGCTCCGAGGCGGCCATGGCCCGGCCCGGCTCCGGCCCTGCTGCGCGCCACCTGCCGCCGCCGCCGCCTCCGCGCCGCCCGCCGGTTGCCCTCGGCCAGGCCCATGGGCGGAGGGCGTCACTCCGGGGCGGAGCGGCGCGGTACTACTCGGGGAAGTAGTACTGGCCCCCGCCGCGCCGAGCCACCTAAGTCTGCACGCTCCTCCTCCTCGCGGCCGGCCGCCGCCCGGCTTCCTGCACTTAGCTGCCGCTACCGCCGCCCCGCCTCTCCCGGGACCGTGCAAAGGGCGGGGAGCCCGGAGGGAGGAGGAGCTTGAGGTCAGGCGGCCCCGGAGGGCGCCCCGCAGCCCAGCTCGCAGCCGCAGCCGCAGCCGTCCCCTAACAGTGCCTTGAAAAGGGCCAATCTGAGTCTCCCTGACGAGGGCCGGGGTCAGGTTTTCCAGACTCGCCCTTAGTCTAGATCCACCCCCGGAGCAGCCCGCTTAGCTGGAATTGCCACCTTTTGTGCGAGGAACAGGGTCTGGCGGGGGAGGGGTGGGGGGACTGCGGGATGTGTTCAGATGGCCAGATTCCGTCAACAAATAATGGTAACAACAGCCACGATGACACTTGTGGAGTTTACCACGTGCCTGGTGCTGTTCTAAGCACTTTCATGGGGGAGACCAAATATGCAATGTTTTTGCTTCTACTGTTTGTGGAGCAGGATGGGGGAAATCAGAGCGCAAGCAGCAGGGCATTCCCAAAATACCTCCGGAGAAGCAGTGCCCTCCACCTGTCAGGCAGATCCCTGGAAGATTTAGGCAGTCCTCACGGATCCCCTCTTCAAAGGATCCTCCTAGATATTCCAGTGGAGGCATCCTCCACTCCAGGGCTCAGTACTTGGCATCACATCTTTTGTTTTCTTTAATCTCAAGAGGTTAAAGGCAAGAGGATGTCTCATGCCTCTGTTTTACAGATGGAGAAATTGAGGCCCAGATAAGCCAAATGAGAATCACTTGGGTAGCCAGGGACAGCGTGGACAGGGATGGAGGCCTGACTGACTCTTTGCTGGGCCATTGCCACCATCACCACTGGACCCCTCTCTCCTCCCCAAACCAGCCTGCCCTGGAGGTGAGGGGTCCCCTGGTGTTGGGCAGGGGTCAGGCCCTGTGTTGGAGTTGGGAAGTTTGTGAGGCTCAGAAAGGTACTATCAGCTAGAGGAACTCTAGGAGTCTGGAGTCCCCTAGACCTTGAGTGGCCAAGAGAAGACAGACTGTCTCCATTCCCATCCTTTTCTGTCCTCCTGGCTTCTTAGGCAGCCTTTCCACTCTGGCTTTTTTTCCTGCTCTGTCCATCCTACCTCTGAGGTGACATTTCCTGAGCACTCACTACCTGTGAATGAGGTTCTGTCAAGTCACCCCTCCTGATGCAGGGGAACAGGGCACCAAAAGGCTAGTGAGGTCAAGGGTTGTTTTGGAGGGACTGAACAGAGGTCTTGTGGCACAGGAGCCTTTGAGGGGAACTGGGAGGAGTGGGCATTCACCTGCTACCAGCCTGGGAAGGGAGGCCCCAAGCAGGAAACAGCTTTGCTGAGACAAGTCGTGGTATGTGTTGGCGGGGTGGGGGGGGGGGGGGGCATGGCCTCTGTGTGGCTTTTGGGACCTTGACATCCTATCAGAAGATCTTGACTTCAGAGGCACCTGTGTGGCTCAGTCGGTTAAGTGCCCAACTTTGGCTCAGGTCATGATCTTACAGTTCATGGGTTTGAGCCCTGCATCAGGCTCTGTACTGGCAGCTCAGAGGCTGGAGCCTGCTTTGGATTCTGTGTCTCCCTCTCTCTCAGCCCCGCCCCTGCTTGTCCTCAGATTCTCCCTCAAAAATGAATAAACGTTAAAAAAAAAAAAAAAAAAAAAAAGGTCTTGACTTTAGCCAAAGTGGTCTCCTGGTTGTCAGGGCATTCTGGTTAATGCAGGAAAGACCCTGGCGGCTCCTGCTGGGGAGCAGTGCACCTCTCGGCCACTTGTAGTCAAGGCGAAACCAACTCTCAGCTTAGTTCTCAGGAAGTAAGCTCAGGAGGTTCCTGGGGCCCACTGGGCCAGGTTGGGTAGTCTGACCCTGAGTACTTTGCTGCTTCAGGGTGCTTGGAGGTGGGAGGGGATCATCCTTGAGGCCGAGGAAATGGCCACTGCGCAGGAGCTGAGAGTCCTGAGAGTAGTAGACACAGAAGCGCATGAACAAGTGCATCAGGAGCCACTTGATAGCAGCAGAGGAAGGAAGAGGCAGATCTCTTATTAAACTAGGATGGGAGTGGAGAGTCAGGGAAGACTTCTTTGAAGGTATTCGGGCCTTGAAGAATCAGGACAAGTGGATACGGAGGGTCAGCGCATTCCAAGTGGCCGATACGGAGCGCGCTGGGGTTTGCGCATGCTTAGGCAAAAGCCAAGCGATCGACGCGCTCTATCCTCCTTCACTCAGGTCTGATTCCACTTGCTACTCTCTCACTGATTGGCATTGAACGAATCGAGCCTTACAACCTTTCTCTTTGCCGTGCCCTCCCCCAACAGGCGAAGAGAGTCGCGGGGAAAGATAGGGCGGGCCCTCCTTAGCAACTCGGTATTGATTGGCTTTCAAGACTTCCTGTTCTCCCATTCCCGTCCCTGGATTGGCCACCAGAGGTACATCTACTCCTTGGGCCTGCGCATTGCGGGACGAGGGAAGAGGCGGGCGGGTAACATGGCCGCTACTGCGGCTGGTGTGGGCCGGCTAGAGGAAGAGGCGTTGCGGCGAAAGGAACGGCTGAAAGCCCTACGGGAAAAAACCGGGCGCAAGGTGAGGAATGCGGAGTGAGGGCCGTGGATGAGGTAGTCAGCGTTGGGATCCAGAACAGGGACGAGAGGACAGGAGAGTAAGAAAAGGCAGCTGCTAAGGACGCGCATGCGCGCCCGTCTGGAGCATGCGCGAGGAGTCGTAGCCCGCCTACCAAGTCTGTGCTAACTGCCTGGGACTCTTGGCGCTGATGCTGTGGTCGCGCATGCGCGGGGGTGGGGCGGGCAGTGGTGAGCGCGCTACGGTCTTCACTACTGTCTGGTGTTTCTCGCGTGGGTCTCCTGGGCAACTTCTAAGTTGGAGATGCTCGTTGGATTAGGTGTGATTTTTTTTTCGCGTATGAGCGCCCTGAATCATCCGTTTCCCCACGACCCAGCCGGCCTTCCATCTCTGGTGAAATTCACTGAATTTGGCAGACGCCTGCCCACCAGTGCGCCTTGGGCACGGCAGTACGAGACTGTGCTCTGGTCGTTGAGCTGGAGTCGATGAGTACAAAGTCTAAAAAGAAAAGCCCAATTTCTTGGTCATGGTGCACCTCAGGGAAAGGGGGGGAACACTTCCCAGGCTACTTCTCTGGGGATGGATCTCCTAGTCCTATTAGTGGCCAAACTTGGAAGCCTCTTCTTTGCTTTTGTTTGGCACCAAAATAGTCCGATAACATTTCCACTTTCTTGATCTTTCTGAGTAATCAGGAGGAAGGAGAGCTCTGAAGTTCATTACCTGTGCGAAGTTCATAACCCTGTCCCTGTCACTTGGGGTCGTGGGACTTGGGACAAATGCCTTCATCTCCTTGATCCTGTTTCTTTTTAAATTTTTTTTAAGTTTATTTATTTTTGAGAGAGAGTGAGAGGGGGAGGGGCAGAGAGAGGGAGAGAGAGAATCTCAGACAGGCTGCACACTATCAGCGTGGAGCTGGATGTGGGGCTCTAACTCACAAAACCATGAGATTGTGACCTGAACTGAAACAAAGAGTTGGATGCTTAACTGACTGAGCCACCCAGGAGCCGCTTCTTGAGCCTGTTTCTTCATGTCTGCAGTGGAGGATAGCAACCCCTCTAGATTAATTCTTGCTGCGTTATTTTGAGATCTGACAGGATCATCTGTATGAAAGAGCACTAGAGACCACAGAGCGGGGAGGTTGTCAGTTCTGCTCTCCTTGGATGAGCAAAAACTCCTCTCTCAATTCTACAAAGTACAAAGGATGGTAAATATCTAGACCTTCGAGGGATGGGGGAAAACAGGGACTCAACTTTCCAACTTTAAAGACTCAGACTGGCCAATCTGGCCCCTGTTTCCTTTCTACAGGGCGGTCTGGTATCCTGAGGGAAAGTACAAGGGGAAGTAATAGAGAGTGAAAACTAGCCAGATTGGCTTCTGCTTTTGTTGGCAACTTGTCGGCCGTGTCAGATCGCTGTGCTCAAAAACTGCCTGACCTAGGGAAGCTCAAGCCTCAGCCTCTCAGTGGGTAGCCGGTCTGTGCTGTTGGGTTGTATTTAGGGCCCACATTATTGGGGCTGGACTTGAGGTCAGAATACAAAGGACAACGTAGCATCTTCAAGGCCCATTGCCATGGAAAAGGTGCCCAGGAGCACTGGCTTTTAAAGAAGGATTCTCAGGGTGCCTGGGTGGCTCAGTCAACCGACTCTTGGTTTCGGCTCACATCATGATCTCACCATTTTTGGGATCAAGCCCCATGTTGGGCTCTGCGCTGACAGCACAGGGCCTGCTTGGGATTCTCTCTCTCTCTCTGATCCTCCCCAGCTCATGGTCTAAATAAATAAATAAATAAATAAACCTAAAAAAAAAAAAAAAGTGGAATTCTCTCAATGGGCTGAAAATATGTCCTGATTGCTATTTTTTCTCAAAAATGTTTTATTGTGGTAGAATACACATAACATAAAATTTACTATTTGAAATATGCTCTTAACGGTGTATAACTCTACCATGATGTCCAGACCTTTTTAATCATCCCAGATATAAACTCTGTACCCATTAAACAATAACTTCCCATTCCCTTCTCACCCCAGCCGCTGACAACCACCATTCTATGAATTTGACTACTTCAGGTATCTTACATAAGTAGAATCATATACTATTTGGCTTTTTATGACTAGCTTATTTCACTCAGCGTAATGTTTTTAAGGTTTATCCGTGTTGTAGCATGTGTGAAATTTCATTCCTATCTAAACCTCAATATTACTTTGTACACATACCACATTTTGTTTATCCATTCATTTGGGGTTGCTTCTAACTTTTGGCCGTTGTGGGTAATGAATGTACAAATAATCTGTTTGTGCTTCTGTTTTTTCAGTTCTTTTGGGTATGTACCCAGAATTGGAAATTTTGGATTATGTTTTAAGGAACTGCCTGCCATATTTTCCATAGCAGCCACTCAGTTTACATTTCCAGCAGCACATGGATGTCAATTTTTCCACATCCTCATCAACACTTGTTACGTTCTGTTTTGTTGATTGTAGCCATCCTAATGGGCGTGAAATGGTATCACATTGTAGTTTTTGTAGTTTTGATTTGCATTTCTGTAATGATGAGTGACGTTGGGCATCTTCTCATGTGCCTCTGGCCACTTGTATATCTTTTTTGGAGAATGTCAATTCAGGTTCTTTGCCCATTTTTTAATTGGTTTTTGTGGTTGAATTGTACAAGTTCTTAGTATATTCTGCGTATTAACCCTTTATCAGATCTGGGATTCACAAATATTTTCTCCCATTTCCAAAATTGTCTTTTCACTTTCCCAGTAGTGTCCTTTGATGCACAGAGTTTTTAATTTTGATAAAGTCCAGTTTTCTTTTGTTGATCCTGCTTTTCATACCAAATGAACCATTGTCAAATCCAGAATCCTAAAGCTTTCCCCCCATTATTTTCTTTTAAGAGTTTTATAGTAGTAGCTCTTACATTTAGGTCTTTGATCCATTCCAAGTTAATTTTTATGTATAGTATTATGCAGTGTCTAATAACGGTCTTTTGCACGTGAATATCCAGCTTTCTCAGTATCAATTGTTGAAAAGACTGTCCTTTCCCTGTTGAGTGGCCTTGGCACCCTTGTTGAATAACCTTATTTAGGGGCTCTCTGTTCTATTTTATTGGTTTATACATCTGTCATTTTGCCAGTACCACACTGTTTTGATTACTATAGCTTGTAGTAAGTTTTGAAATCAGGAAGTGTGTGTCCTCTGACTTCGTTCTCTTTCAGGATTGTTTTGGCTTTTGGGATCCCTTGAGATTCCGTATGAATTTTAGAATGGATTTTTTTCAGTTTGTGCAAAAAACACCGTTGAGATTTTGATAGGGAAGGCACTGAATCTGTCGATGATTTTGGGAAGCGTTGCCATCCTAGCGATACTAAGTCTTCCAGTCCATGAGCATGGGATGTCTTTCCATTTTAAGTCTTTAATTTTTTTTCAGCAGTGCCCTTTAGCTCTTTGGTTAAATTTATTCCTAAGTATTTTATTCTTTTTGGTGCTATTATAAATGGGATTGTTTTCTTAATTTCCTGTTCAGATTGTACATTGCCAGTGTATGTAGAAATGCAACTGATATTTGTCTGTTGATTTACAAAATCAACATCCTGGAACTTTGCTGAATTTGTTTGCTATCTTAACAGCTCTTTTTTCGTGGACTCTAGACTTTTCTGCATATAAAGATGTATCGTATGTGAACAGAGACGGTTTTGCTTCTATTCCAGTTTGGATGGCTTTTATTTCTTTTTCTTGCCTGATTGCCCTGGCTAGAACTTTAAGTGTTATGTTGGCTAGAAGTTGTGAAAGCAGTCATCCTTATTTTGTTCCTTATCAAAGGGGAAAATCTTTCAGTCTTTTAACGTCAAGTGTGACATTCACTGTGGGTTTTTCAAATATGGCCTTTATCATGTTGAGGAAGTTTCCTTCTGTTCCTAGTTTGTTGGGTGTTTTTATCATGAAGGAGAGTTGAATTTTGTCAAATGCTTTTCTTTATCAGTTGAGATGATCATGCAGTTTTTTCCCTTCATTCTTATTATTGTATTGCATTAATTGGTTTTTGTATGTTGAACCATTTTTGCATCGCAGGAGTAAGTAAATTCCCCTTGGTCCTTCATCATTGCTGGATTCAGTTTGCTGTATTTTGTTGAGGATTTTTGCATCGGTGTTCATGAGGGATATGAGTTTGTAGTTTTTCTTGTAGTGTTTTTGGCTTTGGAATTAGGGTAATGCTGAACTCCTAGAATGAGTTAGGAAGTATTCCCTCCTCTTCAATTTTCTGGAAGAGTTTGAAAAAGGATTGGTGTTATTTCTTTAAATGTTTGGTAGAATTCACCAGTAAAGCAATCTGGCTCAGGGCTTTTCTTTGTTGGGAAGTTTTTGATTACTTATTCAGTTTCCTTATTAGATACATATAGATGTATTCAGATTTTTTTCTATGTATAGATATATAGATGTTTTCAAATTTTATAATTTTTTCATGAGTCAGTTTAGGTACATTGTGTATCTCTAGGAATTTGTCCATTTCATCTAGATTATCCAATTTGTTAGTGTACGGATTGCTACTTCAGTTGGGTTTAATCTTCACAGTTCTGGCCTCAGAAGGTTCTTAGCTGTGAACTCATTTCTAAAAAATGTGCTGTCGGAAATCACATGGCTTCTATCTTGGAATTGAGAGTTCACTGGCTTTTGGAGTTTCCTTCCATTCTTTTTAAGGAAGAGTTATTGTGAGGCTACATTCTTGACTCCATTGGGAAGCCTTTTCCTTTCCTGGTGCATCTTTCCTATCCAGGAGCTCCTGATTTTTCTACCCTCTCTAGTCCTTTTCTTGCATAGGGGGAGTTAGAATATTTTGTTGACTCTTTAGTTTGCGGGCTGTGGTGTCAATGATGGATCAGTGCCAGGTGATGAAATGTGGTTTGGCTTGGTTCAGAATGGGCTATTGGAGCTTGTAATTCATTCCTTCAACAGACGTGCACCGAGTGCCTACTGCGTGCCAGTAATTTAGACCCTGGAGGTACAACAGTGAACAAAGCAGATAGAAGTCTTTGCCCCAAGAAGCTTGTGTTTAGCTGGAGAGACAGATGGTCAGGCAACATGTAGTGTTGGACGGAGAAGGTGCTACGGAGAAAGGGAAAGAAGGGAGATGGAGAGTACATAGTGTGCCTGTTTTTCTCTGTAGCTCCTAATGGTTTGATTTCCTTTACTAAAGACAGCAGTGTTTTCAACTTTAACATGGTAACGGTGCCTGTTGCCTGCTTTATCTTATCTAGGTCTGGATGACCACCCTGAGAAGAAAGGAAGAGGGTTAATTTATAGGTGGAAGCACTGAGGCTGATAAATGTGAGGTAGTTTGCCAAGGTCATGTAGCTAGGAGGTATCCCAAGTGAGTGTTAAGGTTAGGAGAGGCCACAAGAACATGTGGTGACTCTTTCTATGCCCTGACTTGGACTGGTTGCCCAGATGCAAGGTAGGGGTGGCTTGAAAAACTTCATTGTGTACTTCCTGATACCTTTTGGTTTTGTGAGTTACATGCTTAAAACAAAAACAAAAAACCACAACACTGGAAAAAGAGCACAGGTCCCAAGTCCAGGCTGCCCTTATACACAGGTCTTAATCCCCTCTGGATCCTGATTTCTGGCCCTCCTTTCCCCTGGCGAGGATGGGTATAGCCTTATTTGCCACAGTTCTCTCTCTCTCTCTTAATGGTAAAATACATATAACGTAAAACTTGCCATTTAAACATTTTTCAGTGATATTAGTATATTCACAGTGTTGTACCACCACCACCACTGATTGCAAAACTTTTTTTATCACACCAAACAGAAATGTGACACCCATAGAACAGTAGTAACTCTTCCCCCTTCCCCTCTCCTAAGCCCCTTGCAACCTCAAAGCTGATGAATTTGCCCAGTCTAAGTACCTCATACAGGTGGAACCTTTGTCCTTTTGTGTTTGGCTTATTTCCCTTAGCCTAAGCATGAGTTTTCAAGGTTCTTCCATGTTCTAGCATGTAAGAGAATTCCATTCCTTTTTAAGGCTGCATAATATTCCACTGTGTGGATTATCACTTGCAATGGATGTTTATTCATTCGTCTGCTGATGAATGCCTATTGGGTTTTGTGACTAATGCCGGCATTGGCGTGTTGGTGGACTTACTGGTTTATAAGTGTTATTGGAGTCCCCGTTTTCAGTTCTTTTGGACATATACTTAAGGAGTGGAATTGCTGGGTCATATAGTAATTCTATGTTTAACTTTTAGAGGAACCACCGACCTGTTTGCCATGGTGGCTGTACCATTTTCCGCTACCACCAGCAGTGCCTGAGGATTCCAATTGCCCTACATCCTGCCGACACTTATTTTTCCTTAAAAAAAAAATTGTAGGGGCGCCCGGTAGCCCGGTTGAGTGTCCGACTCTTGATTTCAGCTCAAGTCATAATCCCAGGGTCGTGAGATCGAGCCCCGCGTTGGGCTCCGTGCCGAGTGTGGAGCCTGCTTGGGATTCTCTCTCTTTCCTCTGCCCCTCTCCCCCACTTGCATGGGTGTCTCTCTCTAAAATAAAAAAAAAAAAAAAATGATAGTTACCCTAGTAGGTGTGAAGTGGCATCTCATTGTGGTTTTGATTTGCATTTCCCTGATGGTAAGTGCCGTTGAACATTTAATCATGTGCTTATTTCCCATTTGTATATGTTCTTAGGAGAAATATCTATTCATATCCTTTGCCTATTTTTCAGTTGGGTTGCTTTTCTGTTATTGAGCTGTAGTTGAATTCTTTATATATTCTGGGTATTAAACCGTTATTAAATACGGGATTTCCAGGTATTTTTTCCCCATTCTTTGGGTTGTCTTTTAATTCTCTTGGTAGTGTCCTTTGATGCACAAGTTTTTAAGTTTTATTTATTTTTTTTTTGTAAGAGTGCTTTTAGTGTCAGATTTAATCTACAGTTCTTTTTTTTTTTTTTTTAATGTCTGTTTATTTTTGACAGAGAGGGAGAGAGAGACAGAGAGACAGAGCATGAGTGGGTGAGGGGTAGAGAGAGAGGAAGACACAGAATCCGAAACAGGCTCCAGGCTCCCAGGTGTCAGCACAGAGCCTGATGCGGGGCTTGAACCCACAAACCGTGAGATCATGACCTAAGCCGAAGTCGGACGCTCAGCCACCCAGGCGCCCCTAATCTACAGTTCTTAAGTGATATTTCTCTTAGGGTCAATGCCTGAGAGAAAGACAGAAAAGGGTCTCCAGTTTGAGTTAATTTTCCAGCCCACAGTCATTTCTTGTGAGCCATCTGAGTGGGGAATCTGGGAAGGAAGTAAGGCTGGCCTGCTGTGGGCAGACGGGGAGCAGGGGGTCCCCTCCTGCAGAGTGGAAGTGGCTCCCCACTTGCAGCTCAGTTGTCTGAGGTGAAGACGAGAACTGAGTTTCTCAGCCTGCCCCTGCTGATGGAGAGTACCTGTCTGCCCCAAGGGGATGGCTCCTTGCTGGTCCCCTACAACTCAGTGGCAGGTCCCTCACTGATTCCTGTAGGCACGTGGTTTTGCTGGAGGCATCAAGATTTCCTGCATGGGGTTGATGTCCCCTCATGGTGTTAGCTTCCTCCCCTCCCTGCAGCAGACTATAAACTTGGTTTGGTGACAGTATGGGGGAGAGCCAATCCTGACATTGTGACAAACGGAGACAAGATCAGGGTTGTAAGGTTTCCACATGTTATTCAGCTGTAGAGTTCAGCTATAGTTGTGCAGCTGGCAGTCTTATAAAGTACTTCCTTGCTAGCCCGCTGATTGGTGGGGGGGGCCAGTCAAGAGGTTCAGAGAAGCTAGGGTGCCCACGGTTAAGGAGCATAAGTGACTTCTGGATTCCAGCATGCACGAACCCCTGCAAGAAGAGGATTCCATGCAAGGGTGCAGGACTGCCTGTGGGTCAGCCAGCCCAGGCTGATAGGTGGGAAGAAAACATAAGCTATTAGACTGTATTGCTGGGGGTCATTTCTGGGAAAGCCAGGCCGGGTCTGGGGACGCTTCATGAGAAGGCACAGTGGCATTTGGGCCAAGGCGTGGAGGATGGGACTGGGAAGTGAATATTGAGGTAGCTGGAAAGGAGTATTCCAGGGGAGCAGCTCAGAGGGGGGAACAGTTGGGGGGAACAGTGGGGACAGTCAGGGAGGCTCCAGAGGGTTTGACAGCAAGCATTTGGCTGTGATTGCAGTAGGGGTGAGGTCTGAAAGTGCTGTTGGGTGCTTTGGTGGCCAAGTTCTGCAGGAGCCCAGGCTTCTAGCTGGGAGGGCAGCCACCCATATTTCTATATTGTACTTGAGCCTCATTTCTTGGCGCTCATGCAGAAGTTCCAAGCTGGGTGAGTAGGTGAACAGTTCAGAGCTGTGTAGAGGAAACTCTGTGGCATCTCTCTACGGTGCTATCCAGCAGGGCAGTGTGAGGCCGTTTCGTCCTTCTCTCATGTCTTTCTCAGCAGTCAGGTGGAGGCTCCTAAAGGTCATCAACTTGGCACAAACACTTGCCCTTGGCTCTCGGCTTTCCTGAGCATTTAGCCTGGATTGGACTGTCTCGTTCCGTCCCGTGACAGGGAGTCTCGTGGTGTGGCTGGCCAGCTCCTCGGGCTGCTCATGAGCTCAGGAGCAAGCTTTGGCTGTCAGCTTGCAGCTTCCCCAGTGGTGCCTGTCTCTCACCCGGCTCTATGGACCGGAGCAGTAGGACTTGGTGTGGCCACAGCAGTGTTCTGCACAGAAGCTGTGCTGGCCAGTACCCTAGCCATAGCCACATGTGGCTCTTGGGCCCCTGAAATGTGACCAACAGGATGTTACATTAAATTTTTTCACTTTTAGTTAATTAAAAAAAATTTTTTTTTAACATTTATTCAGTTTAAGAGACAGAGTGCGAGCAGGGGAGGGGCAGAGAGAGAGAAGGAGACACAGAATCTGAAGCAGGCTCCAGGCTCCAAGCTGTCAGTGCAAAGCCCGATGCAGGGCTCCAACTCATGAACTGTGAGATCATGACCTGAGCTGAAGTCGGATGACTGAGCCACCCAGGCCCCCCTCGTTTTTAGTTAATTTGTATTTAAATAGCCACACTTGACTTAGGGTTGTCTTATTGGACAGTGCATCTCTGGAGGACCTGTTCCCTCTCGCCCAACTCATAAGAGGCCATGTCTCTGACTGAACTCCTTATTTATTGAGAGCTATGAAGGAGAGGGTAAGTGGAAACCCAGATGACCATGAGATCAGCCTTGGGGAGCCTAGCGTTGCGGCAGAGGGCTTTGAGGTTGTCAGTCTTCATGGCCGCTGTCTGCAGCAGATGCTTATTTCTGTGTGCATTATTCTCTGTGTGTGCATTAACTCCGGTGGAGTTAAATGCTGACATTTCATCGAGGTACAGTTATGAGTTATGTGCTCAAGAGACTGGCAGTCTGGAGAGTAGAGCAGCGCCAAGGTGGAGGGGAGCACGTTGATAATGTCAGACTTTGGTGCACCGGGGAGGGTCTTGGCCAATGTGGGCTGAGGGTGGAAGGGGGAGCTGGAGGGAAGGGCTGGCAGTTGTTGGTGGGGGGACAGTGAGGGGTGGGGTGGTGGGGTGGGGTGGGGTGGAGTGGGGTAGGGGTGGAGAAGAGCCTAGTGTTCTAGGTGAGGAGTCAGACTTGTCTATGTCCTGCTCATCCGTCAGGAAGTTGCCGCTGGCCTGACCTCATGTGGCCATATCCCCATGCCCAGTATAGAAGAGTCACTGCCTCTATGTTGACAGCCTCTTGCAGATCGGCTGTCATAACATTTATGTGGCAGCTTGTGAGGGGATCTCTTGATTTGCTCAATCCACAAGCAGCCCTTTGAGGTGGGTTTAAAACAGTTTATCCCTGTTCCGTAGACCAGGAAGCCCTGGCCCTGTGTCCCTCTCTGCTTCTCACCCCCAGATGCTTGGGAAGAAGCAGCCCCCAGGATGGGGTCTCCTTCCCATCACACACAGAAACTGCAGTCAGGCCGCCTGGTGGACGCTGGGGGGTATAGTGGAGAGCATGGGCTTTGGAGCCAGATGGATTGTTTTGTTTGGTTTGTTTTAAGTTTTCGGAGCCAGATGGATTTTTTTTAAGTTTGTTTATTTTGAAAGAGAGAGAGAGAGAGCTCAAGGGAGCAGGGGAGAGAGAGAGAGGGACAGAATCCTCTCTCTAAGAGAGAGAGGGAGAGAATCCTAAGCAGGCTCTGCACTGTCAGCACAGAACCCGATGCTGGGCTGCAACTCAATGAACCGTGGGATCATGACCTTGAGCTGAAACCAAGAGTTGGACATTTAACTGAGTGAGCCACCCAAGTGCCCCCAGATGGATCTGATTTAAATCTCAGTTCCACACATCTGTGGGACCCAGAGTGGATCTTTAAAACTCTGAGCCTCCCTGGCCTTGTCTGTAAAACCGAGACATGGCTTCCGACCTCATCAAGTAGCTAGAAGAACAGAGAAAGAGGTCCATGAAGTGGCTAGTTCAAGGTCTTACCCACGAGCCTTTTATAAGTTGGATGTGTGTCCTTTCTCACCCACCCTGTCAAAGTGAGGAAGTCTGGGTGTCACTGCTGGGTGACAGTGGGTAGAGCTGGTGTTTCTAAGGGAAGCGAAGAGGACATCTCGGTGGTCCCCCCGGCTTTCCTCAGCCTAGCTCTCCTTCCTCGAAGTGGAATTCACGTTTAGTGCAGAGTGTTAGATTAACACAAGTAGATTTGCAGAGCCACAGCCAAGATGGTGTGTGTGTGTTCCCCATTCTTCCTGAGGACCAACCTTCTCTTCCCCAGCTCTGCTCAGACCCTGAGATCTTGGAGCCAGTGACAGGGAGAACCTTGTGGGTGGGAAGTTTGGGACTCTCAACACAGACACCTGTTGATGAGCCAGTGTTGCAACTTTGGATGGAGTCATCCCTTCAGAGGGCCTTAACTTGTCATGTGTGAAATGAAGGTGTCAGATCAGTCTGAGGTTTTCAAACCTACCTGTGCGTCAGGATCACCTGGGGAGACAAGGTGCATTCTTTTCTTTGGCTCCACCCCAAATCTCCTGTTGAGATCTTGGTATGGAGCCTAGAAATCATGCAGTTTTAAAGATCCCCAGATGATTCATTTTTTTTTTTTTTCTTTTTTACACAAATCTTTGATCACTTCCTTGACATTCTCCCATGACAAAAGGAAGGAGAACACCTCCTTTCCCTGGGGCATTAGTTGCACATCCTTATGGCAGGAACTCTGCAGTCAGCCATCAGACAGGTATTTATGGAGGACTGGCTGTGTGCCAGGCCTGGGGATCCAGATTGTGAATAAGACTGCTTCTCTTCCTCAAGGGGCTTCTCTAGGAGGGGTGGGAGACAGTATACGTGTGAACAGGGAAGATAGTGTCAGGAACCTGTGAGTGGCGGGGCGTGTGTGTGTGTGTGTGTGTGTGTGTGTGTGTGTGTGTGTGTAAGGAGGGGCTGTGTGTAAGACAGGAAGACCCCTCCGAGGGGGAGATTGGAGATGGTGGTGGTTGCAGGGGAGGGATGGGATGCCAGGATCTAGGGGAGAACATTCTAAACTGAGCAGAGAACTAGCTTGGCTTGTTTGAGGGGCAGAAAGAACCCCTGCGTGGCAGGCATCCAGTGAAGGGTTGGGGAGGTAGGGCAGGAACTTGAGTAGAGAGGCCCTGGCAGGCTGGGGCCACAGGGGCTGGGCTCTAGGGGCAGTGGGGAGCCATTGGAGACCTGACGGCTGGGCCCTGTCCTGACTGTGTGGAGGCAGGAGGCTGCTGCATTGGGCGAGCCGTGAGGGTCACAGGACATCCTGGCAGGTGGGCTGGGCTGGCTGGGGGGATGGTGGCACCTGTACCTGAGGTGAGAGGTACAGGGAGAGTGGTTTTGAAGGGGAATCAGGAGTGTGGTGTGGCTACATCGGGCCTATTAGCCATCTAGGTGGAGAGAGCCTGTCAAGCGGGCATCGGGACTGCAGAGAGATGCCTGTGTGGATAGGATCTGGAGCCCTGGGGCTAGAGGAGGTCCCCTAGGTGCCGGTTTAGCCAGCAGAGACGAAGGCTGGGGGAACAGGCATGTCAGAGGCACTAGCATAGGAAACTTGGATGGGGGTCAGGGGGGCTGAGAGAAGCCAGGTGAGGACCAGAATGGGTTTGGACCCGACAAGGTGATGGGCAAGCGATTTTGGTCCGGCTGTTTCCGGGAAGTGCGTGCGGGAGGGGAAGGTGCCAGGGGGGTCCTGGTCACAGCCTCGCCGTGGGTTAGGCCTGTCCTCTGCTTTGAGGCCACGCCAGCCTTCACCTTTGAGACTCCCTGATCTCCCAGGAGAGGCAGCACCAGGCTGAGGCAGTGCTCCTGTGGCCTTGCTCTCTGGGCTGGCCCGCTGTTGTGGTGTGGGCAGCCTTCCCCACCCCCTCCCCTGCAGGTGGGCAGGCCCTGAGGGCTGCTCCCAGGGGAGCTGAATGCTGTGCCCGAGTCAGCCCCCTGCACCGGGGGTTGTTGGAACAATTGCTTTTTGCCACCGTGCTCTGCCAATCCTGAGATCAATGGAGAGATAAATCTCTTCATGTTCCTGAGCTTTGTGAGTCTTTGGCCAGAAGTCGCCATGGTAACCCCTGCCTCCTGGGATGAAGATGAAGTGAGATGGTGTGTGCGCATGTGTCCTTTCTGCTACACTTGTATTTTACCCCTAGTGAGGACCCCTTTATTTTACAGATGTGACAGCAGAGACCGAGACAGGGCCCACACCCTGATCCTCTGACCTTGGTCACCTCCCTGGGGAGCCCACCGCCTCCTGGCCGAGTCCCGTGGTGCTCTGCCCGTGGCGTGGAACTGGTGCCTGCTTCCCCTGGGAGCCGAGCAGGGAGGGCCCTGCAGTGGCTGCCTCAAAGCGGAGGAGACCTTCCCGCAAACTGGTCTCATATTCTGGGGAGACACTACTGGCCTGGGCTAGGGGTGAGCCTCTAAGTGTCCCTCAGAGAGGGGGCAGGGCTTCTCGAGGTAGATGCATGCTGTTCTGGATCCTTCGCTGTTTAGCTCACCTGTCACCCGAGGCAGCCTCATGAAGCAGCCCTGGGCAGGAGGCCATAAGATGAGGTCCCTCTTTCTTGCTACGCAGCTGACACGTTGTTGGGGCCTCAGCTTTCCCTTTGAGTGACTCCTGTGGCGTGACAAGATGTAACCAGGTGTTTGCAAGGCCTACAAATGGGGGACAGAGGGTTGAAAAGCAAAGGAATCTTGAAATTCAAGCTGGTTTTTCATTTTTCCATTAGCTTTTTCCAAAAGAATTTTTGTGACCTTGGTGGTGAATCCCTCAGTTGTTGTTGCCTGTTTCCTAGAGCCAGGAGGGCAGAAGGGCGTGTGCTTCCCTCCAGGTAGCCGTCCTCTGGGTGTGCTTCGGGGACCTGAGGTACTCCTCTCTTTGGGGACTGACTTCTTACTGTCCTCTCTTTCGATTTTAGTAATGTGTTTTTTTTTATATATGGGCTTAACTTCTATTTTTGACAACTCTGTAGTGGCATTAAAAAAAATTCTCTTTGGGGCGCCTGGGTGGCGCAGTCGGTTGAGCGTCCGACTTCAGCCAGGTCACGATCTCGCGGTCCGTGAGTTCGAGCCCCGCGTCAGGCTCTGGGCTGATGGCTCGGAGCCTGGAGCCTGTTTCCGATTCTGTGTCTCCCTCTCTCTCTGCCCCTCCCCCGTTCATGCTCTGTCTCTCTCTGTCCCAAAAATAAATAAACGTTGAAAAAAAAAATTAAAAAAAAAATTCTCTTTTAATTGAAGTGTACTGTACATAGAGAAAAGGAGACAAATCAGCCCAGTGATTTTTTTTTTTTTTTTTTTTTTACACCACACGAGCACATTATGTAATCAGTCACTCAGATCAAGAAACATGGCAGCCTCCCAGAATTCCCCTCCTGCTCCCTGCCCGGGTGCTTGCGCCCCAAGATTAATCGTTTGGGACTTTTAACACCATTGGTTGGCTTTTCTTTCGAACTTTATACAAAGGGAGTCATAAAGTACATAGTCTTTTGGGGTCTGACTTCTTTCATTCATTGTTGTGTCTGAGCCATTGGGTGTGGTGTCAGTTCATTCTTACCGCTGTGCAGTATTCCATTATTCGAATGTACCCCATGGGATCTGTCCTCTAGGTTTTGAGGCTGGAGCCATAATGGACTGTGCTGTTAGTCCCGGTCTTATGAATGTCTTGGTGGACTTGTGTACATATGTCTGCTGGGTATGTATATGCCTAGGAGTAGAAGTGCTTGGTCATGGCTAGATACTGCCAGGCAGCTTTCCCAGTGGCTACACCATTTCACACTCCCACCAGCAGTGTCTGAGCATTCCTCTCTGACACTCCCAGCGGCTAGTCTTTTTCATTGAGCCATGCTGGTGGGGATGTAGTGGTATCTCTTTACGGCTTAAATTCGCAAATACGGTTGAGCATCTTTTCATATGTTTAAGTGAGTGCCTGTTCAAGCCTTTTGCCTTTTCCCCTTTTTTATTGGGTTGCCTGATACTGTTTCCTGTTAATTTCCAGTTCTTCATTAGTGTTCTGAGTAAGTCCTTTGTTCTGTAGATGTATTGCATTTTCTCCTCTTCTAGGCCTTGACTTTTCATGCTTTTTTTTTTTAAGTTTATTTATTTATTTTGAGAGAGAGAGAAAGACAGAGCATGTGCACATGTACAAGTGTGTGAGAGCAAGCACACAAGCGGAGGAGGGACAGAGAGAGTGGGAGAGAGAGAATCCCAAGCAGGCTCCGTGCCTAGTGCAGAGCTCAGAGCCTGATGGGGCTCAATCTCAGGACCGTGAGATCACGACCTGAGCCAGAACCAAGAGTCGGATGCCTAACCGACTGAGCCACCAGGTGCCCTGACTTTTCATCCTTTTAATTGATTTCTTTGGTGAACAGAAGACGTTCTTTATTTTTATGTAGTCCAATTCATCAAAAAATTTTTTTCTGAATATGTTCTGTGGCCTGCTTAAGGAAATGCAGTAGTTGTATACTTCTAGGTCATGATGATGTTCTCTTATGCTATATTCTAGAAGTTTTATTGTCTTACCTTTCACCTTTAGAGTTAAAAAAAAATTTTTTTTAATGTTTATTTATTTTTGAGAGAGAGAGAGACAGAGTGTGAGCCAGGGAGGGGCAGAGAGAGACGGAGACACAGAATCCGAAGCAGGCTCCAGGCTCCGAGCTGTCAGCACAGAGCCCAATGCGGGGCTCGAACCCACGAACCGTGAGATCATGACCTGAGCCGAAGTCAGACGCTTAACCGACTGACTGTCCAGGCACCCCTCGCCTTTAGATTTCCAGTCCGTTTGGAATTTCTTTGTTTTTGCATGGCGTGAGGTAGGAGTCAGGATTTTTTTTCCCCCAGCGTGGATATCAGTGACTCAGCACTATTCGTTATTTGGCATTTGTTTTTTAGAAAGAAGACTATTGGGGCGCCTGGGTGGCGCAGTCGGTTAAGCGTCCGACTTCAGCCAGGTCACGATCTCGCGGTCCGTGGGTTCGAGCCCCGCGTCAGGCTCTGGGCTGATGGCTCAGAGCCTGGAGCCTGTTTCCGATTCTGTGTCTCCCTCTCTCTCTCTGCCCCTCCCCCGTTCATGCTCTGTCTCTCTCTGTCCGAAAAATAAATAAACGTTGAAAAAAAAAATGTTTAAAAAAAAGAAAGAAGACTATTTTCTTGTGAATGGTTGGCACAGCATCCTTGATGATACTGCTAACCTCACGCAACATCTCGATAATAATTGTGGTGATTATAATAGTAGCAGTAGCTAGTAGTAGTGGCTTTTTTTGGCATGTTAGTCCCAGTTTCTGCCAGCTCCTCAGTAGACGGGTAGCTCCTTGTAGGCGGCGACCACTCCTAAACTTACTTAACATCTCCCAGTGGCGCCCCCCCCCCCCCCCCCGAATGGCACCTTACTGAGTGCTCTGTGTCCCATGACTCTGAGCTCCCTGGGCTTTGTGCATCAAAAGAGGACTGGCTGGACTTGCAGGGTGGGCAGGGACCCGCCAAGCCAGTTCCTCAAGAGCTGCTTGGCACTGCCATCCATGCCCCGGACCAACTGAGCAGGGGTGTTCTGAAAAGAAATAGGAGTTGCCTCAAACAGTTGCTTCTAGGTCACTTGTTTCAGGCTTGGGCTGCGTGCTTTAAATTGGCCGCCTAGGTGGCTCAGTCGGCTGAGTGTCCGACTTCGGCTCAGGTCACCATCTCCCGGTTCATGGGTTTGAGCCTCGCATCGGGCTCTGTGTTGACAGCTTGCGCACAGCCTGGAGCCTGGTTCAGATTCTGTGTCTCCTTGTCCCTCCGCCCCCCTCATACTGTCAAAAGTAAAAAAATGTTAAAAAAAAAAAAAAAAGTAAAAAAAGACACAAAACAAAACATTTGGCCCCTGTGGACATTTGGGCCAGGATGTGGTCGATCTGTAGTGCTAAGTATTATAATTTTGATTTGAAATGCAATCACGTTCTTGTTTAGGGGGAAGATGTGGCCTGTGTTTCATGTTGGGATAGTGAGGAACACTTCCCCAACCCACACCCACACACTTCCCCACATGCCCCCCGAGATTCCCAAGCCACCCCCAGTGCATGTATGCATACACATATATAGTATACCTGCCCACCCTCCAGTCCCCACACCCCCACTCCCTCTACACCCCCAGCTCCCAGTGCCTCCAGCCCACACCTACACACAACCCGTACCTCCCCAGACTACACACACACAACTCCCCCATACTCACAAGCCGCCCCCCCCCCCAACACACTGTTCCCTCAACACTCCCCTGCTACACACACGCTCAGCAGCTGGGAGGGGCTTGTCATTTCTAAGCGGCTGTAGAGGTTCAGGAGACCCCACTGCAGCACTTGATGTGGCTTGAATGTGTCTAGCCCTGCTTCCTTCAGGGCCCTTCCCTTAACCCTTGGTGGCCTGGCTTCTCCCCAGTTTTGTTTAGGAGGGAAGCAATGGCTTGTACTCTTGAAAGAATTCCAAGAGGAAAAACAGTCACTGTGGTAACGATGCCCCGTGGGGAGTAAAAATCCACACTCGAGGGCTGTTTTCATTCAGGCTTCTAAAGAGCTGCTCTGTCTGGAGAAAGTGTGAGCGGCTGGAGCAGAAGACATTTGTCCTTTCAAGGACAGCCCTTCTCTCCTGCCTCCACACTGTGTTCTGGGCCTGGTACCACCAGATTTTTTTTTAAATTTTTTTTAATGTTTATTTACTTTTGAGAGAGAGAGAGAGAGCTCAAGCAGGCAAGGGGTAGAGAGAGGGAAACACAGAATCTCAGTCAGGCTCCAGGCTCTGAGCTGTCAGCACAGAGCCTGGTGTGGGGCTCAAACTCATGAACTGTGAGATCATGACCTGAGCTGAAGTCGGACGCTTAACCGACGGAGCCACCGAGGCGCCCCAAGATTTCTTGCGGGGGGGGGGGGGGCAGGGAGGGAGAGGGGGGAGCGGGTAATTGAATCCTAAAGAAAATGCACCTGTGTTTGCTACCTGGGTGAGGAAGCCATCAGATGAGAGAACTTTCCCTGCTCGGGGTCCGGGGGTCCAGGAGCCCAGAACTGTTCAGGAGTGGACGTGTGCACTGGGCCCTCTGGGACAAGGAGTAGGTCACTGAGCCCTTTGAGCCCTCCTTGTGCACCCGGCCAGCATCACTCTTCTTGTTGAGTGCCTGCTATGTGCCAGGCCCTGTGTAGGGCTTGGGGACTGAGGTCAGCAAGGGCAGACTGGGGACCCCGTGGGGAGACTGGACCCGTGTCCCACCAATATAATAATATAATAATAATAATAATAATATAAGAAATTATAGGGGCGCTTGGGTGGCTCAGTCAGTTAAGCGGCCGACTTCGGCTCAGGTCATGATTTCGCGGTCCGTGAGTTCGAGCCCCGCGTCAGGCTCTGTGCTGACAGCTCAGAGCCTGGAGCCTGTTTCAGATTCTGTGTCTCCCTGTCTCTGACCCTCCCCGTTCATGCTCTGTCTCAAAAATAAATAAACGTTAAAAAAAAAACTAAAAAAAAAAAGAAATTGTAAGACAACACAGCGCTACACACTGGGGAGGGGTGTCCCAGAGCCACGAGAGTCCTGGAGGGAGGGCTGGGAGCACTTGTACTCCATACACGGTGCGCTGTGCCGAGGAGAGAGCTTCTGAACCCGCTGTGAATGTGCTGACCCCACTTGATCTCCTTGGTTAGCTTATGGGGCTGTCCCCATTTGGGCTCTGTGTTCCAGGCTGTGTAGCTCTCCAACTGGAGTGAGACCTGGCCGAGGCGCTGAGAGAACATCTGAGAAGGGATCAAGCGCAGGGCATGGAGGATGACAGCTATGGGGAGGCATGGAAGAAGAGGAGGGGTGAGGCAGCACTGGCAGGTGTGGAGGTGGTCCAAATTTGGGAAGACCCTGTGTGGAAACCGCCTGCCTCCCCCGGTTCCCTGCACACTGTGGCTGGTCTCTTCTGGCTTGGCCTCACATTCTCTGCGTGCATGTAGGGTCTGCCCTTCTGAACTGGTCAGCCCAAGGGCAAGAGCTTGGTCGCCCACTGGGTGATGCTGGCGGCCGCTCTGGGTGACCTGAGGGAAGGAAAGAGGCATGCGTGCGGGGATCTGTTCTGTGACCCGTTTTGGCAGTGGGGTGAGGGGAGTGGACATCACTGGGCAGGGGGGTGGGATGTTGTGGGCCTCACGCTTTGAGGGCACAGGCCTTGTGCTGGGGCTCCACCGTCATCACCGTGGTTGGCGCCTCCTCACTGAGGACCTACTCCATGCGGGCCACGGCACAGGGCTCCTCACACCGTGTCGACTCTCGTTATCAGCTCTCCGCAGCCGAGGAAGGTACAGCCCCGCAAAGCTAGTGATCGACCAAGTTCACGGCAAGCCGGTCAGCTCCCAGCTGCTTCCTCGTGTGCTTCTGCCTTCTCAGCCCCTCAGCCCAGCACATGGCTTAAAAAAGTACTCTTGGCTTCTCGAGGAAATATGTATAGGTGAGGATTAAAAGACCTCCTTTAAGCAGTATTTCCGCCCACAAATAAATGTGCCAGTTCTGACTTATAGTTTAAATTTGGTTTCAATTAGGATTTTATCACTTCTGAATCACACCAGAGAGAAGACAGCTGCCTTACCTTTACTTCTCCCCAGACTGTGACACTTGGAGAAGCAGCTGATCAGAGGTTAAAATAGCTTCTAGTCGCCCAGAAGCCTCAGCACACTTTGTCGCTCTGTAAAGTGCTGACTTGCTTGGGAATTGACGTGCAAAGAATTTGCTTTTCCAACCTGCTCGTGTTGGGGCTGTGTACCTTGCACGCTCAGCTCCCTGTTGGGATGGAGCGATGGGGAGGCAGACCCCAGGCCAGCTGAGTGCCTTGCCTGCGTCAGCCATTGGCCTTTGTGATGGACTTGGCTGGGGGGAGGGGGTGCTGGGGCCAAGTACACAGAACACCCGACATCCTGCGCCCGGCTTCTCCATTTGCAAAGTGGGCGTCAGAACCCTTTATGCTGCTTACCTCCCAAGGTCTCCCCGTGGATCCAATGAGCTGTGGGACCTAAGACAATTTTGAGCCCTGAAAGTCCTGCACATACTTTACGGTTAGGTTATTGCTATAAAGGGTCACGTGTAGCCCGGGTACTTAGTTGCAAGCAACAGAAATCTATTTTGTTTGTTTAGAAAACAAGAGGCAGTCTTGGAGGTATGCAGGCAAAAAGAAGCCCAGCAGTTCTTGTGAAAAGTGGCTCCCCTACCTGCCTACCTGCCTCTGTACTAGACTCAGCCGTGGGCTCGGCTGCGGCCCTGCAGTCCTGTTGCAGCTGCTGCCAAAGGGAAGTCTGTGCTGCTGCCCCCTGCCCCCTTCCAAGCTCGGAAAGTGAGTGTAGGGCGCTCTCAGCCTCTGCACTGTGCAGCTGGCTCTGTTTTGCCCAGGCTTAGGTAGAGCCTTCCCACGTAAGGCGGGGGCACAGGCACTGGGCGGCCCATAGAGTGACCTGGGAACTCAGGGTCCGTTCTCCTTCCTCCATGGCTGCAGGCAACCTGATAGTGTAGACAGCCTGGTCAGCTTGAAGTCAGGAGACTGTGGTCCAGGCCTAGCTCTTGTCCTTCTCGTCCTGCACGTTTCACCTGGACCTCCTGCTGCCCTCAGGATGTTTATGTTGCATGAGAGCTTTGTCTGTACTGCTCCTCATCCTGCCTGCTCTGTCCAGAGCCCACCCTGGTCACTGCAGCTTGGGGCGGCCTCCTACCGCTCACTTCCTCTCCTCGGTCAGCCTCTCTAAGAGGAGGGACGGGGTCTGACTCGGAGGCTCTTCCGGTGGACCATGTGGCAGAAGTGTGACCCGGGAGTGGGCAGGCTCTGTGAGCATTCAGACTTCCAGGTCTTACCGGGAAGATTGTGACTTGGTAGGTTCTATTTATAACAAGTTCCGTGGGCCACTGGATCTGGTTCATCCTGTACCTGATGTTATCTGAGGCCTTTGCAGCCCTAACAGTTTGTGGTTTTCTTTCTTTTCTCATTTGGTAAGAATGGACATGGTCACACTTCTCTGGCTGTTATGCAGAACACACACCCAAGCCTTATTTTGAAAGTTTTGGAAGCATGATGCAATCAGAAAACCTCAGTTTTAGTGCTGACCTATCTTTTATTAGCTGCGAACCGTTGAGTAAGTCCTTTAGTTGTTCCAAACCTCACTGCACGGAGGGGGTGACCATACCTGATCCCAGGGAAGTTGTGGGGCCAGAGGCCCTATGTGCGTGTGAGAGGGAGACGTGAATAGCTGTGTGGGCAGTGCACTGTGCAGGTGGAACGGGCTGCCCCTCCACACAGACTCCCAGGCAGCTGCCCTCTGCCACCCTGGGGATGAGAAAGTGGCTCTCTTGACCCATATCCGACTCGGTTTTCAGTGGCTTCACCCGGTGACCCTTGCCCTTTCCTTTCTGGTCCTTTGTGCTCTTTATAAATCACACTCTGTAGTCACGTTGTTGCTACCCCCTGCCTGTCCTCTGGCTTTTCCTGGCTTCTCAGTCCCCGCGGGCTAATGTCTGTAGCCCCTGGGGCAAGCCTCCATGCTGGCGCCTCCTTCCCGCAGCCCCAGTGCACCTTGGATGTCTCCCTCCTCTCCACAGAGACGGGGCTCAGGCTTAGCACACCTGCTCCTTCCAGTTCCCCTCATGCCCCTGCCCTCCACGGACAGCTCACGCTTCTTGCAGGTGAGTTCAGGTTTCATCTTGTCAGCTGTTAGTCACCCAGGAAGTCACAGCGCTCACGCCGTGTGATGACTATCCATTCACCTGTCTCCTTCCCCTTTCATCTGCCCCCGTCCGCCTGAGGGCAGCGGTCATGTCTTCCTCACCTTTCTGTTCACAGAGGACAAGGCTCAGAGACACTCTGAAAATAGTTGAATGAAGAAATGAGGCCACTAGACAGGCACGTGGATTTGGGAGTTGGCCGGGCTGAGACTTTTCTCAGGGAGAAGCAGAGTTGCCTTTACTTAAGAGTCTGTAGTCTGTGGCCATACCTGCCAGATGAACTGCACTGTGTGCGAAGTCTATCCAGACCACACAGTTTCCAAAGTCGGTTGTTCAGGCATGGACTGGGGCGCTTGGACGCCCGCCCACGCAGAAAAGGAGCGGCGCATCCCGGTTGATCACACGCTTTGAGTAAAGCCAGTGGTGTCATGTGGATAGCAGGAACCCTGATGTGGTCTTGTTGGTGGCTGTCAGGGAACGCTTGGGGGGACCCAGCACGGGTGTGAACAGGCACATGGGCCTGGTGGGGAGGGGGAGGTAGAAGAGTAATTTTCAGGGTCACTTACTGGGGTTTTCAGGCCCTTGCTTGCCGTTTCCCTTGGATTCAGGGATGGTGAACACGTGATAGGTGGGCTTCCTCTTCCCTCGGGGGCTCAGGCTGAGAATCCCGTCCACCATCCAGGGTTCATGTGCAGAGGGGAAGCCCGTTTGCTCTGTAGTCGGACAGATCTGGTGAGGGTCAGGTGCCAGCTGTACGGCCTCAGGACCGGAGATTCTGGGTGGCTGTTCCATCCCCCCGAAACAGCCAGCTGGGCTCCTGTTGCAGTGCTGTGTGACTCTGCTGTCCACTGTGAAGCACGGGACGGGGGTTCTGGGCCAGCCTCCCAGTGCCACACGAGGCCGTCTCATACCGGGGCAGGGGGTTTCTCAGCTTCGCGGACCTTCTTGTTTGCCTTGTGATTCGCTTGCTCTTGCTCCAGCCGTGGGCTTTACCACGGTGAGGAAGTCCTGGTGGTTGCGAGTTCTGCTTTGTGGCAGAGGACGCGTTTTCCCTCCCCAAAACGGGAAATGGTGAGGCCGGGTGAGAGGGTGGGGAGGTAACCTCACCGCTCACCATCAGTTGGTTTCTTAACTGAAATTTTTGTCATGAGCTGGGCAGCTGTCTGGCCTCGTTGGAGGGTGCTCGTCCTCCAGCGCAGCTGCTGGTTTGGCTGCTGGGCCCAGTCCCGGGCTGCAGAGGGACGCCAGTGTGCGTCTGCCCTCCTCTTCCCGTGGCATGCTGGTTCTTTGGGTTTTGTGTGTTTTTAAGCTTGACAGAGGTCACTAAACGTTGACGAGGCTGCATTGGGCCTGAAGGCCAGCCTTGGTTTCCTGCTTTCCCGTTGAGCCGGGTGAAGGTCAGGAGAGTCTGTGTAGGGTGTGAGGACAGTCCAGACAGTGAGCTACACACAGCTGGGTTCCTCTAGCTGTTTTAGATCATTTTGTTATTAAATCACTTTGACGACGGAATGAAAGGAAATGGAAAAAACATTACCCACAGTCGTGCTGTGTGAGCCCGTGAAGTCTCAGGCCACCGCCTGTGTCTTGTTGCCATGGTTTGGCTCACGGCTATGTGTGTGGGCTCTGTGCCTCTCACGGTCCCGTGTGTTCTGTTTCGTGGTGCCGTTCCCGTGACCGCGTGGCCTAGCCGCACCAGCAGGTTGGACTCCCCTCGTAGCTCCAGTCCTCCCTGTTAGGAGAAACCTAGCTGTGAGCACCTCTCTGCGCATTGCTCTTTTCTCTCCTTGTGGTGCTTTTCTGGAATTGAAGTTCCTGGCTCAGAAATGGTCCCGTCTGGGTCACATCTCTCTGAAACTACACCAGGAAGAGACGGGAGGCAGTGTGATGCTGATGCAGACGTGCTGTTATACACCCATGAGACCCCGTGTGTGTGTGTGTGAGGTGGGGGTGGCCGTGTGGCCAGAGCAGAGGGCTGGGTTCTATGGGGAGCAGCCTAGACTTGAGGCCCACCCTCCCCTTTGGACCCTGGGACCTGAGCTGTGTGACTCCAGGTGGGCTCTAGACTCGCATTTTTCTAATCTGTGAAAGCAAGCAAGCAGCCCTGACCTTATTAGACTTTTCTGACGACTACTCAAGTAATAATTATTTCAGTTAATTGAATCATCGGTTGCCTGGCGTGCTGTCGTGACCGCTATTATTGTAGGAAATACAGTAGAGCAGGGATGAGGAGCAGTCGGGTCCCGCCCTCCCGGAGCTCACCTTCCACTGGGAAGTCTTCTCATTTGATGGACCTGGTTAGATATGATACTTCCCACACTCCTAGGAAGTGGGCACGGTTGAGATTTTTGCCCTCGATCTACAGGGGAGAAGCAGAGGTGCAGGTGATTGTCGGAGGGGAGTGTAGCACTGACAGCTGAGTGGTGAACACGCAGATGTGTGTGGTGGGAAGAACCGCATGTGTGGCAGCAGGGAACTGGGCTTCTGGCTGTGTCCCCAAAGCAGTGGGAAGAGTAGGGGTCTGACGTGCACAGACCTGAGTTAGGTGCCACCCAGCCTCAGTCTTTGCGTCCATGAGACAAACCTACTGACCCCTGATGCCTGGAAGTTGTGGGAGGAGAACCTTGTGTATAGGGGAGGAATTAGCATGTGTGTCCTACCTCCTCTGGCTTGCTCATTCACTCTTTTGCTGTTAGTCCCGCTGCCGTAATGTGCTAGGTGCTGGGGAACAGAGATGGAGAGGCCTCTCAGAGCGCCCCCTTTAGGGGGGAAAGACAGATGATAAAATCGCATGCTGGCAAATCCAGGTAAAATCCAGTGTCTGGGGTACTTATCAGTGGAGGGCCTGCCTGGGGAAGAAAGCCCTTCTGCTGAACAGGGGTGTGACCTGCGGCCCACACAGCGGGGGACGTGCCGAAGCCCACCTGCCGTCTGCCAGCTGCCCTGCAGTTGGGTGGTATGTGCAGAGCGATGGCTTCTGTGGGGAAGCCTCCCGCGGGTGGTGCCTGTCCTTCCAGCCTGGGGCCCTTGTCACTCATCCCCGAGGGGATCAGATGGGTCATTCTTAACTTGAGCTTCAATTTTAAAAATGACACGTTTGTCACCTACAGAAACTTGGCAAAAAAATAAAGAAGCGGTATTAGAAAAGGATGATGCCTTCCATTCACCCATCACTACTTTTGAAAAGGTTAGAGGTAGATCAGTTTCTCTGCGGGTTGGACTGACAGTAACTGGTCTCTTGTTTCCCAGCCTGGATCTGGGCCCTGGGCCCTGGGTACCTGTTAAGTCTGTTTTGGTGCCCAGAACTCAACCGGCTATCCACTTTCTTGGGGGTTTTTTGGTGTGTGTGGGGTACAGTCAGAGCAAGGGGTGGAGGGGATGAAAACGGGGAACAGCTAGCTGGTTCCCCAGGGGGGTGCAGACACGATGGACATGACGGCGGGACTCGGGGGACACCCCTGGATGCCAGGCCTGGCACGTAGGTCCTGCACCAGAAGGCAGACCCAGGTTACTTTCTTTAATCCTTGACATCACTGCTGGAGTAGCGCCGGCCCTGCTTTAACAGGGGAGGAATTGGAGAGGTCCTGAGTTTGCCGCGCTTCCCACCCTCTCTGAGCTGTGGAGCTGTGGCTTGCCTGCGCCTGCCGGTCTAGCCCTGCTGCCTGGGCTTCCTCGTCCCATAGGGCCCTCCCCTCTGGCGGCCCAGAGGCACTGGCCCTGGCTGGCCGTGTGTGAAGGAAAGGGGGCGCCTGGTCTTTGCCCTGCCCTCAGCAGGACCTTTCAAGGGCTTCTTTCCTGCTGGGGACACGGGGCCCGTGGGGGTCGTCCCAAGCCTCTGCACCTCACAGTGCTACTTGTTCCCTCTGCTGCCCTTTCCCCTTGCCCCCACTCCTTAAGGTGCAGGCCAGGGGGTACTTCCTTTGGAGAGCCTCCCCGGATACCTCAAATGCCACCCAGAGAACTCTGTGTGCCTCCCCACCAGCACCATGCTGTTGACGCCTTCCCTTTCCTCCTCTGGGTCACTACCCCCTTGAGACTCTGAAGAGCTGTGGGTTGTTACTCCAGAAGAATGAGCCTTTTCACACCTGGCCTGTGTGTGTGTCTGATCGCTGAGCTCTGGGATCCTGTCCATGGACCCAGGCTAAGAGTTCCCACCCTGGTCCCTGAACACTAGGGGCCTCCTTGTTCTTTCTCCTCCTCTGGACCTAATGTGGCGTACCTAGCACGAGGGAGCCAGTCAATATTTGTTAACTAATAATCTGCTGGACGGGGCATCTGCTGCCTCCTTTGAATACAGCCGCTTTCCCATTTGCACCTGCGACAAGAATAGGACCAGGCTTGGCATGGGGCCAGTTCCCCCCACTCCTCTGGGGTGGGGCCATGTAATAGGGCATAGATGGTGGGGCCAACCCTGCCTCTGCTGAGGACGCCTGGACAGGCTCTGGACCCTTGGCCCGCGTCCACACCGGCCTTTGTCAGACTGCAGGCATCAGCCTAACCCTCGTCTGCCTGAGAGCCACTGCTCCCTTCTCTTAGTCCCCTCACCACGGCTACCTTCTGTGTCACAGGCGCCTGCTTCTCCCCATGAGGCTCAGTCACAGCCTGGAGCCAGTCGTCTGTCTGACCTCGCCCTGTCCCCCAGAGCACTCAGGCACCCCCGTGTTCCGTCTCAGCACCACTGCCCTGGTTCCGGCTCTTATCTGCGGCCCTTATCTCCAGTTTATTACTGTGCCCCCCTCTCTTTGTTCTCGCCGCTCACAAGCTTTTAGAGAGTGCCTGCACCCCCGGGAGAGCAGTGGCTCTCTGTTCCTGGACGCTGTGAGTCTGATTCTTGGTGAAGCACTGAACGCAGAATCAAAAGATCTGTCCCCCGGCACAGATTGTCACCCGTCTTCTGATGTCTTCATGAAGCAGACACTGTCATGCTTCTTGTCTACTCTCAGGATTGATGAAAGTGAAAGCTTATCATGACCTCTGCAGATGCAGGCAGTCTGGGCCTCTAGCCCTGTGGTTTCTCTGTGGCCCTGCCCTTCCTGCCCTGGCACGGTCCTCCCTACCCTTCAGGTCTGCTGCCTCATCCATGCCAGCGGCAGGCTCTTCTCCTTCCTCCCTGGCTCCTCCTCCACTCCTGTGACAGTGCCATGATGTCAGTGTGGTAGTCTTTGTTTTCATAGAATAGGAAACTAAGGCCAGACAGGTCAAATAACTTGTCCAGGGTCACACATCAGGGCGAATACGGAGCTGGGTTTTGCCAGGCAGGGTTCGGCCCAGAGCCCTTGCGCTCTACCTACAGCAGTTAAGACAAGTGCCTGCCCTCAAGGGAGTGTCCACCTGCTGGACAGAGTGGGGATAGCAGGCCAGGTAGTCCCAGACCAGAGTGCCGCCCTGCGGGGATCACTGCCTGCCCAGGAGACTCAGAACCTCCCTCCCCACCCTTTCCCCAGTCCCTGGGCAGTAGAGGACTGTGCAGTTTCTGTGCCCCAGTGTGGTGGCATTCAGCCCGGGGCTTATCACTGCATATTCAGGGTGAGTCAGACCCTGGGTGACTGCCCTACCCCGTGAGTGCCCTTGGAGCACAGCGCCTGCTGCAGCCGCACCCCACAGGAAGTCTCTCCACCTGACATGCGGCTGCCCTGGTTCTGAGGATGGGCAACAGGGTGAAATTGTGAAACCTGCCAGCTTTGCCCCCAGCCAGTCCCTTCCTGTCTGTCCCCCCTCCGCCCCTTTCTGTGCCTACCTCTCCTTGATTTTTCCCCGCCCTGGGCCCAAATCAACTGGAGAGGCTCAAGCTGGGGTCACTTTCACTTCTTCTTAGGGGACTGGGTCTGGGGCCTTGTTCTCTCTTGATTGTTGAACAGAAGGGCCGTTTCCATGAACAGCTCAGCAGGCACACCCAGAGCTAGTGAGGCATCTGGGTACTGGAAAGGGTTTCTGTACCTGTGAGTTCCTGTCGGGTCTCTAGCTGCTTCAGTAACGGGCTGATGGTAGGGGGAACCTAGATCAGAGGTTGAAGTGTCTGTTAACACTTTCCTGGGCAGCATCTCCTCTTAGGATGAGGGAGGAGCTTGCTCCTTGCCTCAGCAAAAGAGCTCCTGCTTCAGCAGGCTGCCCTGATGGCAGTTCCCACCCTTGTGTGATCGTAACCAGCACAGATGCACAACAGCCGCAGGCTGGGACAGGTCTAGGCTGGGAGTGGACCATCTCACCTGGTTTCTGGTCTCCCCATCTTCTCCCATAACTCCCCTTCTAGGCTGCCACAGCGCCCTTTGCGAGTTGGGCTAAGCCTGTCCGCAGCCCTGGAGGATTGCCTCATCAGCCCCCTCTGCTCCTGATCTCGCCCAATCCTGGCTGAGCCAGCCACGTGGGACGGCCCCACAGGCCTGGACAGTGCCCTGGCTCTCCCCTCATGGCTTTGCCGAGCACTTACCATTCCAGCTTGGTAGCTGCTTGGTAACCCTCCCTCTACTGGACATTTAGAATTGAGTTTAAGGGTTACCTCCTTCTCTGACAACACCTATCCCTTGCCAGTTCCCCAAGCATACAAAACATTTAATAAAGTCTTCCTTACCACCCACTCATGACACAGAGTTACCTTTTTCTTTCTGTTCCTTTGTGTGGATTTGAGGTCCTTGAGGACAGTGCTCTTGTTTCCTTTATGTTTGTGACCAGGGGCAGACCGAGCGCACACACAGGGGACCAGAGTTACAAGGGGAGAGGGAGGGCAGCAGCAGGAGACAGCAGCTTTTCTCCGCCCCCCCCCCCAGCCCTCTGCATTTTTGAGGGCTGATTGAGTTTCTAATAGGATTCAGACAAATAGGGATTGATGCGCACCCCCTACCCCCTGCAGGGATACTCAGCTAATGAGGGCTTCTTCCAGGAGGGCACTGAAGAACAAACACATTGTTAAAACACCAAGTCTGGAATGCCCCAGAATTGATAAACCTCCAGCTGATCTGATATTTTATTATTTTTGTTAAGTAAGCTCTATGCCCAACGTGGGGCTTGAACTCATGACCCTGAGATCAAGACTTGCATGCTGTACTGACTGAGCCAGTCAGGCACCCCTCCAGCTAGTCTAATAAAGAAAGAGAAGAGACACAGGTTGTCAGTGTCCATGGATTATCATTATGGATCCCACAGACATTGAAAGGATAATAAGAGTATTATAAGCAGTTTTATGCCAGTAAATTCAGTAACTTAGGTGAAATGGATATCCCTTGAAAGATACAAATTAATGAGACTGACACAGGAAGAAATAAAATCTGTAGAACCCCATATCTAAAACCTCACAAAGAAAACTTTGGGCCAAGATGGCTTCACCGAAGTCTTATCGTAGACTTAAGGAAGAAATGATACCAGTCTTGCACAACCCTCATTTTATTTGTAAAAATGTTGGTTTTGGCAAAAGGATTTCTAACAGTGTGAAACCACTCAATCAGGCCCTGTTTGGAGCAGGGCTATTTTTGAGAGCCCCTTAAGTGTTGCTTTCGAGGCCCCTTCCTCCTGCAGGCTCTGGGACAAGTGAGGGCAGCAGGGTCAAGGCCTAGGTGTGGAAACTGGGCTGGGGTCAGAAATGGGGGGTATTTCCAGGAACAGGCAAGTGGACTGCGGGGAGGATCCTAGTCCAAGACATGGCTTTCCTGCCCTCCTCCACCAGTGTTTCTAAGAGTTTGGCTCTTCTGGAATTGGTGGAGAGAGTAATTAAATAGGCAAACATTTGATGAAGGTTGTCTCCTCCAGGCCAGGAGGAGCTCCAGGAAATGCCCCCACACTTGAGGAAGACGTGAAGGACTTGAGGGACTGGATATGCATAGCGAGGAACCCAGGACTGTGTCCTGGGCCTGGGGTCAGACCCTGATGTGCTCTAGGCCCAGAGGAGCCACAAGCTTATTGCCTGTGGACCTCAGAAGGCTGCCTGCAGGAGGTGGCCTTTGGGTTGGCCTCCAGAATTGGTCAGAGGGTGGGTTTTCTTCAGGGTTATGAGAATGGGCATGTCAGGATTTGAGACAGAGAGTCTAGCATCAGGTATTCTGGAATGGGCTGCAGGGCGAGTGTTGGGGCCTTGTGAGACTGCATCTTGAGAATGGCAGTTGTCCCGAGGGTCTGGGGAGCCAACGAGAGCTTTGAGCGGAGGAGCAGGAGATGTGACCAGCATCTTGGGCATGGATGGTAAGGTGGAGAGAGTCTTTGGGGAGGTGGAAGAGGAAAAGGAGAGAAGTGCAGCAGGGAGCTGCATCCTCCAGAGCAGAGGGGCAGAGGGGCAGCTGGCTGGCTGGCCCACAAGGGGGGCAGGGATGGTTGTGGGCTGGGTTGTGGTGGGGACCTATGGAGGTAGCTTGGGAGAGGGGAAGGAACCGAGAACAGAACAGGGACTGGGAAGGAGAAAGAAGGGAGATTTGGGGAAGAGTGTGTGGGGGGAGGGGTTAAGTGGTGAGTCAGATTTAATGGTCTCCGGGTGGGCGAGTGTCTCCAGATTCCCTGGGATGCTGTGCCCCTTGAGCCCTGCCTGCACTTGCAGGGTGTACTTCAAGCTGGCTGTGGCCAGTCTGAGTGCGCATGGCCGGATCCAAGCCATGTCTGAACCAGGTCTGAACTATGGCGGAGGGTGGGGAGGTGGGGGGAGGCACGGGAGAGGTGGCTGGATCAGCGCTGTTTTTAGAAACTGAATGCCACTCTTTTTAAAAAAAATTTTTTTTTTCAACGTTTTTTATTTATTTTTGGGACAGAGAGAGACAGAGCATGAACGGGGGAGGGGCAGAGAGAGAGGGAGACACAGAATCGGAAACAGGCTCCAGGCTCCGAGCCATCAGCCCAGAGCCCGACGCGGGGCTCGAACTCACGGACCGCGAGATCCTGACCTGGCTGAAGTCGGACGCTTAACCGACTGCGCCACCCAGGCGCCCCATGAATGCCACTCTTGACACACTATCTCTCATCTGCTTGGCGAACATAGTGGGGGTCAGGACCTTGATCCAGACCTGCAGCCACCACTGTCAGGCGCTATGGCCTTGGTCAAGTCTTTTCCCTTTTCCCTGATGGCCATTCACCAGACTCCTTGTGGATTGCATGGAGGACCTGGAAGACAGCCCCAGGAGGACCTTTGAGTCTCTGAGGCTGGTGGGGGGGGGGGGGGGCGGCGGCATGAGGCTGGTGTGCACCTCCTGCTGCCATCCCAGGTCACACATCCCTGCTGTGACCGAGGCCAGGATGGTCCAAAAGCTGTTCTGCTACTCATGACACTCACTGTCTTATCTGAATCGCTGTTGAGTGGGAAGACTGGAGCACACCTTGTCCTTGTGTTTATATGGCCTGTGTATTTGTCAGCCTGCTCCTGCCCCACACGCATATCTTTATTGTTCTGGAGCACCTGCCCTTCCCACAGCAGCCCAGGCTGGGGTCATCCTTAACCTCACACTGTGCGCAGAGGTGATGACACAGCCCGCCCACCAGACTGCCCGGCATTTTTTAAAATGTCACCTAGGTAGTTGGGTGTTTTCTCATTTGTTAATGAATAACTGGCCTGCGCCAAGGCACTTGAGTGTCTCTGGGACTCCAGGACAGCGGTGGCTGTGGTAGCTGCTGAGAAGGGGCATGGTGTTTGCACAGGACTGGTTCCCAAAGGCTGTTCCTTAGTCCTCACCCTCCTCTGCCAGGTAGTCCAGGTTAACTGAGCCCTGTGGAAAGAAGCCTTCCTGTGGGGTCGCCCACCAGCCCACTTTGGGGAAAGCTGAGCCTTTTCTGCCCTTGCACCTCTGTCCTTCATCACCAAGGGGAGGCAGGCACTGATGGCCGTCAGGGTGTCTGCTACCTGCCAGTTGGGAAGGAGCTTTTGTTTGACTGTCCAGGCTTATGGCTTGAATAATCCACTGGCATTTTGTCGGGGGGGGGGGTGCATGTATCTGTTGGGCCTTTGTGGAGGGTCCTCCCCAGGCCCCAGCAGCCCTGGAGGCCCCGAGAACTCTAGCTTGTTTCTTATTTAAGGATTTGTATTCTAGGGGCACCTGCATGGCTCAGTCTGTTGAGCATTCAACTTCGGCTCAGGTCATGATCTCACAACTTGTGATTTTGAGCCCCATGTCGGGTTCTGTGCTGACAGCTCAGAACATGGAGCCTGCTTCGGATTCTGTGTCTCCCTCTCTCTCTGCCCCTCCTCTGCTCACACTCTGTCTCTGTCTCTCTCAAGTATAAATAAACATTAAAAAAAAAAAAAAAAAAAGAACTTGTACTCTGTTCTCCCTTCCCTCTTTCCCATCACCAAACAAATGCCTCTCTGCTCCAGGGCTTACTTGTCCAGTGCGATTGCCAGACTCTTAGGAAAAGTCCTGCCAGCAGCTCCCCCAGCCTCTCTTTGGGCTCCTAGTGCCTTAGAACACTGGTCAGAGCCCTCTGTGATTGACCCCACCTGCCTTGACAACCTTACCAGCATTCACCTTCACCATGACTGCTATTGCAACCACCTAGATGTTCATCTGACCACACCCGCCTTGGCTCAAGCTGTGCCCCCCTCCAGGAATGCCTTTCCTACTTCTGTAACACCCAAATTCTGCCCATCCATCCCCTCCCCACCACACAAAACCATGCTGACTGCTCTCCTGTCGCTGCTGTCACTCGTTCCCTGCTGCCTCCTGCCTCGTCCCCAAGAGACTAAGCTGCCCTGGGTTGAAAGAGCAAAGGATTATCTTGATCACATCACCTAAGGTTTTCTTTGAGCCAAAAGCCTCTAGGCTGGTTTTGGTGGTCTCCTGTCCCCGTAAGTGGGAGGCCAAGGAACAGTGGGTCTGGTTTTTCTGAGTCTCCACGATGATCACTGTTAGGAAGTAACTCATAAAATAAATGCCACTCCTGGGGAGGCAATCATCAGCGGCATAAACAGACTTCTAGGAGTGCTAGTACACCAGCTACTTCACCTGTAATTTATGTCAGTTCTAGCTTTTTTTTTTTTTTTTAAGCTTATTTTTTTTAGTAATCTCTACACTCAACATGGGGCTTGAACTCACAACCCCGAGATCAAGAATCTCATGCTCCTTTGACGAAGCCTGACAGATGCTTCCACCCCCCCACCCCCACCCCCACCTCCACCCCCGCCACCAGCTCTTTCTTATGTCATAGCCAGCTCCCTGTGGCACCTTACTGATGTCTTCTCGGAACACTGCCCCAGCGAGATGGTCGAAGGCACGTTGCTGCCAGAAATGAAGTACACAGTGACACCCTCTGGAGGGTCAGCCCTGGCAGGCAGGGAGACCCTGGAGTCTCTCAGGACAGGCACTGAGAGCAGAGAGCATGGTCATGCATTTGAGCACAGACCGCTGCACGCACCGTGGATGTCTGTCTGTCCCCAGTCTGATCTAACGGAGTAAGGGAGAAGGTCCAGGAAGACTTGCTTCCACAGGTGGACGCGGCCTGGTGGTATCCGTTGTTGTGGCCCCTGGTGGATCTGGAGAACAAGTATGCTATGTCAAGTGTGACATGAACATGACTTCTTTAGACTCGCAAAGAGATGGGGGGCAGGAGAAAGACAAAAACGATTCAGAATTTTTCCTATAGAAACTTCACATTAATTCCCCTTCCCTCCATCCCCTGAATACATTGCGGGAGTCATATTGCAAGCCCAGTTCTAGTTTGAGCTGTGGTTCCTCCTTAATGTAAGCAAACAGGTGTTTCTGGAGAAGGGGAGTCCGGAGGCCTGAGCTTTTGCCCCACCCTTGTTGCTGGTCACTACTCTTCCCAGCTCAGCAGGGGACTCCCTCCAGACCCAGGAAGTGGGCCTCTGACACCGGCCAGCTTCGTTACTCACCATGAAAACCTTCTAGCTCCTCCTGGTGTTCTCTGAGGGCCCCTGGGGGTCTGGCCTGGGCTTACCGGTGGTTAAGTTTGGCGGGGTGGAGAGGGGGCTTGGGAGGGTAGAAGGCTGACGGGGGAGAGGGAGGCTCCAGTGTTGTGCCCCACTTGGGGGCTGCAACACCAGGCTGCTCCTGGCCAGGGAGTCCCGTTTTTCGCCAGGTGCCTGGGCATCAAGGATTGCATGTGACCAAGTGGTTTTCTCCCTTCCTTTGCAGGACAAGGAAGATGGGGAGCCCAAGACCAAGCAGCTCAGAGAAGGGGAAGAGGAAGGCGAGAAGCACAGGTGAGGCCCGTGTGCCGCGCTCTGCCCTGTGTGCTCCAGTGACACCTGCCGGTTTCTGTGTCTTCTCACCTCTGTTCACAGTCTTTACCCCGTGCCTTCCTCCCCGCCCCGGGCTGCCTGCTCAGAGCTGAAAGTGTCGCCCTTCTCCCCAGTCGGAGCCTGAGGCTGCTCTGTACCCTTTCCCCTGCTGGCCCGCTGGCTCGTGCTCAGCCACCGGCAATTTCTTCCCGACCCTCCTTATGGTTTATCACTCTTCCCGTCAAACCGCTTTCGTGGCGTGATTCTTCGGCACCTGCAGAATCAGGCCCAGACCCTGCCTGGTGTGTAAGCTCTGTCCAGGCCACCAGCCTGGTCCAACCTAGTCCCCCCATAACCTCTCTGGCCCTTCAGCATCTCCTGACGGCATCCTCTCTCAGCCTGGATTCCTCCTCATCTCCGTTTTCCTTTCATCTCTGCCTTTGACCTGTCGGTCTTCATGTGGAGCTCAGCTCAGAGGCCTCCACTTCTTCATCCCTGTCTGTGCTCCCCCACCCCTCTCGGGTCATAGCGGGCATTCCTCTTTGCAAATCCTGTCTTCTGGCTGAGTCAACTGTAGTTTCCCTGAACCTGGCACTCTCCCCTGTGGTTGCGGGCACATGGTCTGCCTCCAGTCTCGAGGGCTGGCACCTCCACACGACCTGGGTGCTGCTTTGCATCAGAAATACCCGGGAGCCACTTGCAGAGCTAGCGTGTGGGGCAAGCAGGAGCTCTGTGTTTGGTCTTCATGAGCTGGGGAGAATCTTCATGTCTGCCCAGCGCTTCCCATACCAGCGTTGAGTCTCGTGCCCTCCCTCCCACACCCAGCACCGAGCTGGGGCCACAAGGGTAGCTGGGGGGCTGTGCTTAGGATCACACTTGGTTTCCGAATGGACAGGTCACCTTGATGTCCTCTGTCCCAAGCAGGCACAGGGCTTGACGGCACTGGCTCACTTGGGGGAGTGGATCTTGAGGTCCTCAGAAAACTTACCTGGGCAGACTGTGCTTTGCGGGTTTATAGCAGGAGCGAGGGACCCTACCCGGAGGAGGGAGCAGGCCTTCCTCATGCCACAGCCTTGTGTTGTCTTTACCAGTGTGAGTGGGAACTCAGGAGGAGCAGACCCCTCATCTGGAGCTGATCTCAAATGAGGTAGGGCTTTCCAGGTCCACAGAGGGGTGTGTGTGTGCGTGTGCGCGTGTGCATGCACGTGTGAGTGTGGCTTCACAGTTTACCCAGTGGGTTCACACTGTCCTCACAGCAGCCCTGTGGGGTCCTTGCCACCTCCCTTATTATCAGAGATGATAACAACTCTGTGCTGAGAGGCTGGTGGTGCCAGTTGGTGGTGCTGGGACCCTCGCCACCCCAGTGGGCTCTGAGCTTTCTTATTGGGCCCACCCTCCCCCCCCATCACCTCAGGGAGCCTGGCTGGTGACAGAGACAAAGGCCAGGTGGTTGCTCTTTTGTCAGGTGACTCCACTTGTGTGGTTTGGGGGTGCATACCTGCACAGTTTCCCCTGTTCTGTGGTAACTGCTGGGGGAACCTTTGGTTTTCTTCTGGTTTGTTCTTAGGTTCTCCGTCACTGGCTAGAGCGTTGAGTCCTGGGCTGTCTTGGCTCTGCTGGAAGGTCCCTGCTTTCATCCTCCGTCCTCCTTGATGAGAAAGAGAAGGGTCATTGGTTAGCAGGTGGGTGGGTCATAGAGTAGAAGACTTGACTGTTGAACTGTGCGATTGAATCTCAAACATGGTGTTGATAGAGGAAAAAGCAGGCTTCAGAACTGAGAACAGACAGGGTAGGAACGTGTATATCAAATTTAGAAGCCCCCACAGCGATAGAGGTGTTACTCGTTCAACAAGGCCTGACTCGGCTGGTTGTCTGATTGGCACAGGGCATCCTTCCTGGCCTGGGAGGCAGCAGTGGACGAAACAGGCCCTGCCCTCAGGGGGCTGGCATTCTCTAGAGGGAGACAGACTTCACAGAAAAGCAAGTGTGTGGTAAGCTGTCAAGGGCTATGAAGCGGGAGCTGCAGAAGTGTAAACATGCAGGTGGAGGTGCACCAGCTCCTGGCCTCAGATTAGCTGCTGGGAAGCGGGGAGGAGACAGAATTAGGGAAAGACTTTCACCGGCTACAGCATAGGATTTCTTTAACAACAACAACAAAGTGGGGGGTGGGGGACAAACCTGTCTCAAAAAATGCAAAATGTTGCTTTTGTTGACTCTGGAGGAAGTGAGTACAAGTGTTGTGTTATTCTCTGAATTTTCCTGTGTGCCTGAGAGATTCATAATGAAAGCAGTGTGAAAGAGAAAGTGAAGGGCGCATGGTTCCAGGTTCCTGTGCGAGAGCTCCGGGTCAAAGAGACCCTGTTCACCTGCTAGAGTCCTTTGTAGTGAAGCTCCAGACCCCCTGTGAGATCCCCCTCAGTGAGCGAATGCAGGGTCCCTGTTCGTTTGCTCTTAGCAGCCCAGGGATCAAACTTGAAGACACTGAATTGGGTTCTGCTTCAGCTTATCCTGTTCTTCCACTTTCCTCTGACCCTGCCTCCTTTAAGGCAGGGTGTGTGGTGGGCCAGTCCGGCCTAGTAGGCAGGGGCTTGACTTCAGTGGCTGTCCCTCTGCTGCTCAGTCACTGCCTAGCTTGTCAGGAAGCCCAGCCTTAGCCAGGACTGAATTTGTGGCCCCCCAGGAAAAACAGACTCTCCTCACTTTAACAGGCATAGAGTAAAGGGTTTGTCTGGGTTTATCTTGGAAGGCCTCAGTCCCTGTGCCAAGTGGCCAGACCCTTGTGGGTGTGACCCCAGACTGCAGGGTCCAGGGTTTGGGTGTGGGCTTTCCAGAAGTACCATGAGGCAGCAGAGTCTGTCAGTGTCTCTCCCAGGAAAGAGGGGACCTTTCTGCTCATCTGTACCCCAAGTCTAGAAAGGAACTCCCAGCAGGATGCTTACGGCTTGAAAGCAGGCTCCAGCCCCTAGGCCACAGCCCCCTGCCATGGCCCCCTTTGCCAATGGGGAGAAAGGGGCTACCTTCTAGGTCCACTGAGCGGTGGGGGGGGGGGGGGGGGGCGGGTGGCAGGGATGACCTCTGAGGCCAGTTAACCGGTGAGCATCTCAGCTTCCTTGGCTCCTGGGAGGTAAGAATAGTCTGCTTCAGTCCAGGTCCACGCACACTGAGCCTAGGTGCCAGGTGGGCAGCCCTGTGGGCACCAGCCCTTCTGAAGTGTCCTGAGAGAAACGCAGGGCCCACTCCAGGCTGCCTTCAGCCCAGGGCAGCAGGACAAGGCCTCCTGGAGAACATTCCTCTTGAGTTAGGTCTGGAATCTTAGTGGGTAGGATTTAGGCAGAGAAGGTCCAGAGGTGTAAACCAGCAGGGGAAAGGACGAGTGGGATGGCCACTTGTTGGAGAGGCATGGACAGACATCCTCTGACCCATTGCTTGTAGACCCCAGCCCGGGCTTTTTATACAGATCGCTGGAGCAGGGAGGAGGATTTAATATGGTGGCCTTTAGGCTCTGCACAGGCACGTGGCACGCAGCCTGTTTCTTCAGTTGGTGTTCACTAGGTCGTCACGTGCCTTTGTTTACACTGACAGGACTGAGCAAAATAAGAAAGGTTGAGGCAGTTCTTTGTGCAGCAGCGGCCCCAAAGTTGTAGGAACTAGGCTGATGGTGAGACCTCAGGACTGCCACTCAGGAGCCTTCTGGCCTCGGCAAGTCACAGTGCCTCAGTGAGCCTCACCCGAGGCTTTCTTTGACTGAAAGATGGGGAGAAAAATAACACTTGCTTTCCTGATGAGCACAGCAGATACGGTCACTGGGCTGTGGGCAGGAAGAAGACACTTGTAGGCCCTCCTGAGCCAGCTGAAGGACTCCAGACACACCTGGAAAAGGCAGAACTAATGTTTGTGTAGGCTATGCTAACTTTGCAAATAGGGCAGTCATGGGGGAAACGGAGGTGGGTGGATAAGGATAGAAGTAAGTACATTGGCCAAGAAATGAATCGTTAGGAGGTCTTCTGTGGGGCTTCCCTTCCTTGGTACAGATCATCCTCAGCAAAGAAGTTGAGCGGCATCATTTTGCACATGCAGGGGCGTGGGGGGTAGGGTATGTGGCTGAGGAAACAGGAAAACCCAACAGGATTGAAGGCAGGCGCCGCAGGACGTCGCCCCTCACCAGCCATGCTGGCGACTCACCCAGCTTCCTCTCTGCCCGTGCTCCTGCCCATTTGCCTAAGGAATCTTCTCAGAATCTTGGCTGTTCTAGTTCCTTTGCCCTCCCTGATAAATTTTAGCATCAGCTTGTTCGTATCTATGAGAAAAGCTTGCTGGGATTTTGATTGGAATTGCCTGGAACCTGTAGATCAAAATTCCTTTTTAAAAATTTGTATTACTCTCTTCAGGATAAACCCTGCCCTGTCCCCATGCAGCCAAATCCCCACTAGGGTGGGGAGTCGGTCCCTTGAAGGGGGACCAGCCTGAGCCACGTTCTGTGGGAAGGAAAGACGTGTTTGCATTGCCAGAAAAGGGTCCTGCTTGTTCTCTGGGCTGGATCCGCCCTCTTCCAGCCAGCCTGCCCTGTAGCTAACTCTGAGGGGCCTCCATGACTCATCTCTAACACAGCTCCTTGCCTGCTGCCTAGATAAGAGATGATCTGGCGGCCCTGGAAAGCTGGCCCACAGAAAGGGGTATTTCTGTCAGCTGCTTTTGTTTTTTTCGTTTCAGGCCCTCAGTCACTTCCTCTGATGGCAAGTCAGCTGACATATGTGCCATAGAGGGGTGCCTGGGGTAGGGTTCGTGGCTGATAGTCACAGCCACCCTGCCAGTGGGAGGAGAGGGGAGGTGTTGCACACTCTACCGGGCATGGGGCAGGGGAGCGTGTCTTGTTGAGTGCCTGAACAAGCAAGCCTCAAACCCTCAGCCCCCACAGCCACCACCTCCCTCTGGCTTTGGATCAAGGTCTGCACCCAGCTGGAGCAGTCACCGTTCGGGGACAGTGGTTCACTCTGGAGTGCGTGTCACACACTGCTGCTGAAGAAACTGGGCCACTGGCCCTCCTTCTTCAGGATGGAAAACCAGTTCTCCCACTCCCGTGTGGAGAGAGGTCCCATCCCAGCTGAGGCCCAGCCTGGGCCTGGCCTGGCGCCCAAACCCTGTAGGCTGGCAAATGGCAGGCCTTCTTTTGTCTGCGAGTTGGGTCCCCAGGACGGTGTCTGTGTGCCAGGGCGTGCTCACAGACCCGTGGCATCCGCTTGATTCAGTGGCCCTTGTTCCACTGTAGCGGTAACCACCAGAGTGGCCCTCACCCACTCCTCTTGGCTTCCCTCACTGCGCTCCGGGCCTGGGGCTGTCCCATCCGTGGCACTGGTGAGGGAGCGCGGCTCCATGGCTCGTGCTGAGGCACCAGCACAAAGACCTGCGGCCGCTCTGCTTTTCCTGACCCTGTTGCTCAGGAATAGTCCTGGAATGTGGGAGAATGAACCAAGAGAGAACTAATTGAAGGAAGGCAGTGTTCACCATGAGACCAGGCCAGGCACTTCCCTTCTGTGTCAGGGAAAGGTGGGAGGCTGGCTGGGTCCTTTCTTCGTGGAAAGAAGTCCTGATCTCGTAGGTCATGATCATCAGTGCTTCCAAAGCCCTTCTAAGTAAATCCCCCTGTCTGTTCTGGGGGTAGGTGTGGTGCACCGTGAGGTGAAGAAGCTCTGCTTCATGCAGATGAAGTGACTTGTCCAAGATCTCCCTCCTGAGAGCAAGCGGAACAGCGCTGGGACTCCCCCCAGATGCCTCTGTCTGCCAGCTCCTGAGGCAGGCCAGGCCTGGTTCTGCTCCATGACCTTCACCCTTAGCGCTGCTCCCAAACACGGAGGTGCTAGAGCCTCCGTACCACGTGCCCTCTTGGCCGGGGCCGGTGGGGTGGGCATCAGGGGGGCCAGGCAGCTGTGCGGCGAGAAGAGAAGGGTTTCTCTGGCAGCCTGCAGCAGAGGCTGGCAGCTTACAGCCCAGGGCAGCCTAGTGGGGTTGAGCGCCATCCACCGTGTGGCCTGTGCGACGGGTTGGGCCCCAGGAGGATGAGGGGCGAGGGGCTGTGCAGGCTCCTTCTCCCCAGTCCTGTCTGGCCCCAGACAGCCAGTGTAGCCAGTGTCTGGCCTCGTCTTGTGGGCCCTTTGGGGTTCAGCTCAGCTGCCAAAGCCTTTACCCTCCTCCTCTTTTAAAATTTAAATTGACACAAAGTACTTAAATTATATATTTCTTTCAGTTGTGGAAAACTTAGAAAATACAGACCACCATGTATCTGTGCATATCCTGCTGTTACCGTTTTCACGTACTGTAGCCCGACCATCTATTGATAAATACTCTTCTACAAGATTCTCAATGGCTGCTTAATATTTCTTTGAGAGTACTACTCATAATTTATTTTTCAGTTCTTGATTTCTGGTACCTCAGCCATTTCTGGTGCTTCACGTCCCCGTCAGCTGTGCGTTTTCAGGTGGGGTGGGTACAAAGCCCAACCTGGAAATCCAGAGAACGTGGTCTGGGCTCTGCAGAGGCTCGGGTGGGAGCGGGTGCAGGCCACATGACCCTGCTGTGCCGGCAGCTCGAGCCGGGCAGGGACCTGACCCTTGGCCCTGGGCATTGCCTTGAACAGCTGCTGGCTCTTCTGAACCATCAGGGGCTGGGCATCTGGTGCTCTTGGTGGGCCTTGGGGCCGACACAGTTGGGTGAACATAGCTGTCAGTCTGTCTCGGTGGGGCTCCCATGTGGGTCCCATCCCTAGCGGCTCTGGTGCCCCGTGGCCTCCCTGTTTTTAAGGCAAAGGCGTGGCTGCCTTTCTGTTGTGTATTTCTAAAGCCCTTTGTGCCGCTAACACCTGTGACCCACTGTGATTTTAGGAGCTGAGTGGGGGTCCCGGTAGCTCGGAGAGCTGAGGGGATGGGCTTTGGAGAGGGAAGAGGGGTTTCAAGAATGGCGCTGTGGGCTGCACCCCTGGAGCGGGAGGGTGGGGGGTGCCTAGCATGCGTTTTCCCCTTAAGGAACACCAAGGGCTCAGAGCACTTGCACTGCAAGTGGGACTGCAGCCCTGGGCAGGACTCCCAGGCGTGGGGTCAGGAAGCCTTTACTTTTCCGCATGATTGCGGGTCCCTGAGGAGCTCAGTGAGGGGGACTGGGGTCTGCCTGAAGGCCAGAGACCTGGGTTTGGATTCTGGCTCTGACTTTTCCCTCACTCCGATGCCTCAAACGCATCCATGAGCCTCTCTGGACTGATTTCCATGTCTGGAACGTGTCAGTAACCACCTTAGGTTGAAGGGCAGCCCTGAGGGCAGCATGTGGAGGGCATTCCTGTTGAGAAGCAAGCATTATCCCGTTCTCTGCCTGTCGCCTGGGCCTTGGGGCCGGGGCAGGACCAGCGGATGCGGGAGCTCCCACTGCTTTCCCTGAAGCTCTCTGAGGGGTCACTTGAGAGGCTTTGTCCACGTGATGTGGCCCCGTCCAGCACGTGGTCGGTTCTTGTGCCACATCCTCTCTGCCTGTCGTAGGACAGGAGGCCTGGGGTGGTTGGCAGCGTGGAGGTGGAGCTGGCCGGATGGAAGGGGAGGGAGCTTTGTCCCCTATCTGTAGTCTGTCCCCATGGTGTGGCCAGAGTCATCCTTTGGGAGGACAGCTGGAGTCCTATGTCTTCTGCCCATGAGTGGGGAAGCCGCTGGGCTCTTTAAAAGTTTCATTTGCTATTAAGCCAACCATCAAGTATCCAAGTGTCCTGGGTTAAACTGTTCAGCAGCCGCCAAACAAAAACATCACCGTAGCCCAACAGTTTCCACGCTGATCTTGCACTTTACCTATAGTGAAGTTTCTAGGTGTTGTGACTGCACTGTCCCGAGCTGGACATTCCCACCCACCCTCACCCCCAGTCCTGGCCGGCATCTGGAAGGGTGCTCATCCTCTGGGGGACTCTGCCAGAAGAGAGCCACAAGTGTCTGCCCAGGGCTGCTACAGATTGTGCTACCAGAAACATTTCTGTGTGGAACATTGTGTTTTGTTTGTCCCTGTTTTGTTGCTATTTCTACGGAGTAAGTTCCCCAGAGCAGGCTTATCAGGTCATGAGGTTTGAACGCTTTCATCAGTCTTGAGGGAAGTGACCCCCAGCCTCTGGAGCCCTTGTGCACACCAATTGAGATGGTCTCCTGTCACCTTGTTTTCATGGGTCTCCAGGGTCTGGCCACTGGTAGCAAGAAACGAGGCCTTGTTTGTATTGGGGACACGGAGGTGAGTGTCGTCCGTGTGCAGAGCCTAAGGCACCCAGAAGGTTGTTGGGGTGTGTGTGTCCCTGGAAGAGCCCTGCGTCTCTGTACCCCGGATGTGCACACTGTGTGCCTCTGCGGTCAGAGCTGCTGTCTTCAGCCAGTGCTGGCCTCCAGGGTCTCGCAGGTCCCTCCTGGGCTTGGCCTTCCCTGTGGTCAGTGGCTGGGGGGAGAGCTTCGAGACAGCCCTCTTTCTGGTCCAGGAGGGACCAAGGTAGCCGGGTGGGGTGGGCTGTGTTCTCAGCAGGCCACGTGGGACTGCCCCATTCCGGCCTCTCTCCAGGGGTGCAGGACAGGGGCTGCGTGCGAGGTGAGAAGAGAGGCTCGTGTCCCAGAGGGTAAGGCTGGTAGCATGGATGAAGGGGGGTGAAGTGGGCCAGGGCTAGGAAACCTCCATGAGCAGTGGGCTTTCTCTGATGCCCGTTCACCAGGGAGTGGTTTGGACCACATCATCTGGAAATTTCCTTTCACTTGGACATTCTAGAACTCTACTCCTGGGTAGAGTTTCCCACTTTACAGAGAATGCCAGCTTTCTCCTCCCTTCCCCTGAATGGCACACATGGAAGGTGTGAAAAGGCACCTCTGTGTCCTCTCCCCGGGCTCTCCCAGCCAGCCCACGCCTGGGGGCCCTGCAGCTGGTCTTGAGGAAGACGTCTCAGCGGTCACCAAACCTGCTCGGGCACTTGATAGGTCTCCTCAGATGCCTGGGGAGAAGGCGGAAGAGAGGAGATGGGAAAGGGTACATTTCCCCCAATTTAAGGAGGCTCCATAGAATGTGGACCTGGGCATCACTGTTGCTTTGCCACGGAGACAATGGAAGTCACTTAGGAGTTGGCTGCCTTGACCAGAACACATTCCTGCCTTTTTTGAATCTCCTGGGCACAAATCCTTTACTTCCTATATTGTCTTCCCAAGCATTAAAAGGTCCACAGGGCCCCTGGCCACCCATCAGTGCCCTCTCTGAATTTTTCCATCAAGCCGGGGGCAAGCGCATGCTGGGAGCTTAGTGCTGGAGCTCAGTCCCTAGGCACTTGTAAGGCAGGGTGTGCAGGACAGCCACAAAGGGGCCATGTGCAGTGGGGTGTGAGGGCTGCTGAGTAGAGGGTAGGGGCATGTAGGGCAAAGAGGGAGCACAGGAGAGGAGCGGTCAGCTGTCTTGGGGTGAGTGGGGACATTTGGGCTGCCCAGAGTGCCATCTTGTTGAGCTAGCTCTTGAAGCCTAAGGGGCTTCAGAGTGTGTAGGAGACAGGGCTGGCAGTGACCCAGGGGACATTTGATTGGAAAACAGGCTGTAGGGACCAATGAGGAATGAGGCCAGGACTGTGCTAAGAGGCTTAGTCTTGTTTAGGGGACACTGGGGACCCTGGATCAGAGAGGGTGAAAGTAGAGGTTCCCAGGTGGCCTCTGTGTCTGTCCTCCCCATGGGACAGACCACAGGCTAAACTCAGATGCCAGTTGCCTCCATGGAGGGGCCTGTGGGTGGCCCAGGACACGTGGTTGCAAAGGGTGGAGTCCTAGAAGGCACTGGGCTCACTGTGTTGTCCTCCTGTCCGTAGACTCCAGGGCCAAAAGCCTCCGGAGCGCGTCTTGGCCTCTGCTTCTCTTTGGCCAGAGGCGCTGATGGCTGCCGGGTGCTGAGCCCACCACAGTCCCTGCTCCTGGGGGTCAGCCTCACTGTGTCCCCTCTGCCTGCTGCCTCTTTTTTTGTTTTCTTCTAATTGGTTGGCTGTTTCTGTGCAGACAGAATATTAACTACATTAGCAACTCTAGAAACTACAGAAAATCAGAGAAGCAAGTAAAAAAAATCGCTTAGATAATCACTGTCAGCGTTTGGTTGTTTTTGTCTTTCTGTTAATTGTTCGGTTGCGTGTTAAGGGCAGTCTTTCACAGACAACGTTTTCAGTGGTTATGCAGTGATGGATCTGACGTCTGTAGTTATTTGGGTGTATATTTACACATTTAATTTTAGTTATGTAAGGGATTCGTGGCTCCTAATTCAAAGGTATTAAAAGGCACACGGGGAAAAAATTCTTCATTCACTCCCAACTCTTGCTGATAAGACAACCTCCCCCCTCCCCTCAGTAGGCTCCTTGCCCCCGTGTGGGGCTTGAACTCACAAGCCTGAGATCAAGAGTCATGTGCTCTACCAGCTGAGCCAGCCAGGTGCCCCTAAGACCACCTTTTTAGGGCCAGCTTCTTGGCATCTTCCAGAGGTAGGCGGTACACAGATAGGAAAATATGCTGTTATGTCCAACCCCACCCCCCCGCCAAACAGCACACTTGTTTTTACACATGTGACAGCACGCTGCTCTTCCTCACCTTGCTCTGGTTAGTCTAGCAGTAGCACATCATGGCGTTCATCCCACAAAAGTCACAGAGAGCATCTTCATTGTCCCTCTGGTCCTGTGGCATTCTGTTGTTGATACAGGCCAGAGGGCATGTGGCCAGGGTCTGCGTGAAGCGCTCTCTCCCCACCAGGAGAGGGTTAGCTCGGGGAAGGGGCGCTCAAGTCTGTGTCCTCTGTAGCCCCTAGCTCAGGACTCGTGTGTTTTGTAGCCTCAGGCCCGGAGATGGCTGGGGAAAAGTTCTGGGCACTCCTCTGGCCTGGCCGTCTCCCACGCCTCTGCCTGTGGCTCCTCCGGGGCTGGGGCCGGGGCTGGGGCTGGGGCCAGCCCACCCTGCCTATGGCCTATTGCTTAGGCCTTGCCTCAGAGCCTGTCTTCTAAGCCCTATCCGCAGATTTCAGTCCAGTCCAGGTCCATTCCACACCCGGTTCTGAGCAGAGAGGGCTGCAGAGATAAGTAAGAGAAGAGAAGCCAGGCTCCTGGCTGGCCCCGCTTCCGGGACTCACTCGTGACCGAGGCCGGGCTCGTGGAGACCAGACACACTGAGGAGGCAGGCAGGGAGAGAGTAGTTTTCTGTTCTTTGGCAAGCCCTCAACTGCTGATGGTATGTCCTGGCCCGTCCTGCCACTCGGTGTGTGGTGTGCAGGAATAGGCACATCTCTGCCACCCGGTGGGCCACACAAGGACCACTTTATCTGCTCAGGCACCCTAGCTCATGGGGGTATTTTGAGAAGCCTTACTAGGCCACGTATGTGTCTGCTGGGTTGCTGTTCCCAGCTGCACTCGAGGGTAACTCTCTGGGCTTTGGAGGGCTAACTGTCCCATCTTGGGACAGTCTGCCATATTCCCACCCTGGCAGGTGGAGCCCTTGGGGTATGGGGCGGGGCTTCTGGGGCAGCATTGTGGAGTGAGAACAAGGCACTCCTGGGAGATTTGACTCTGTGCTGCAGGGCACTACTCTGTTCAGTATCGATGTCCACAGCTTGAATCCCTTACACAGCCTCATGAAATCAAGATGTCTTTGATTTCCATGTGGAAGCCAGTGAGAGCATGACCCTTCCCATCCTTGTCTCGGAAGCATCAAAGCTGGGATTTGGACCCAGGTCACCCTGTTAGGAGCCTCAGGCTCCAGCACCTCCTCCCGCCGCAGCCTCCACATTCTAAGACCAGGGTAGCAGAACCTGTGCGTGGCTCCAGTGGCCTCTGGAAGAGTGAGCTCCAGATGCCACTGTCTGCCTAGTGACTGTGGCAGCTTCCGAGGGGCCCGGCTGGCGTGGTGTAGTCCCATCTCCCAGCCTCCCAGAGCTGTGGCAGCTCCGGATACCGCCAGATGCCGCCGTGGGGAGCCCCCAGGATGGCGGCCTGGGCCCGTTTTGTGTGTGAACCTGTTGTTTCTCAGCTTTCCTTTTTTATCTCAATTTTGGTTTTTTGGATTTTTGTTTTGTTTTTAATCATTCCATTTCCTGTTAATGTAACTCTTTAATTATATACTCCTTTTCCCGTTAGGGGTTTCCGTAGGGATACAACATACATCCTGAACTTACCGAAGTCCAACATAAAGTAACACTGTGCCGTTTCCCATGCGACGCCAGGACTGCAGAACATTCTCACACCATGGATGGTTCTTCCCGTCTCTAGTGCTATTGCTGCTGCACTTTCAATCCCACAAGTCATCTTTACTCTTTTGTGCAGTCAATATTCACTTAGATTTCCCCACATAGTTACTCTTTCTGAGGCGTTTAATTCCTACCTGCAGTTTGATTGCTCTCATCTGAGGTCATTTCCCTTCTGTCAAAAGCACTCCTTTTAGTAAAGAACAGATTCCCTGACAACCAGTTTTGCCAACTTTTCTTTCTCTGGCCATATCACCCCATTGTCGGTTTCCATTGTTTCTGTCGAGAAATCAGCTGTCCGTTTTATTTCTCCTTTGAAGATCAGGTGTCTGTTGAATTTAAGAATTTTCTCTTTGTCTTTGGTGTTTAGGAGTTTGATAATGATTTGCCCAGGTGTGCTCTTCTTTGGGGTTCATAGTGTTTCTTTAATCTGTGTATATTGTATGGCTTGATGTTTTCCACTTATTATGTAAAATCTTCAGTTATTATCTCTCTCTTTTCTTAATGTTTTATTTATTTTTAGAGAGAGAAAGTGTACAGGCACGACCAGGGGAGGGGCAGAGAGAGAGGGAAAGAGAGAGAGAATCCCAAGCAGGCTCTGCGCTGTCAGCATGGAGCCTGATGCAGAGCTTGAACTCACGGACTGTGAGATTGTGCCCTGAGCCGAAATCAAGAGTTCGCACTTAACTGACTGAGCTGCTCTGGTGCCCCCCGCTATTATCTCTTTAAACATTGCTTCTGGGACTGTTGTTATATGTATGTTAGATCTTCTTGCTATGTCCCATAGGTTTCTTATGTTCTTTTCTCTGTTTTCCAACTTTTTTCCCTCTGTGCCTCAGTCTGGGTATTTTCTGACTTATTGGTGGTTCACGAACCCTTTCTCTAGCTGTTTTAAACTGCTGTTAACTCCATTTATTGAGTTCTTAACTTTGGTTGATTTTCAGTTGCAGAATTTCCATTTCATTAAGTTTTACAGTTTCAGATACTCTGCTGAAATTCTCCACCTTGTGGTATATCTTCCTGAACTTTAAAAAATGTGCTATGTTATTTTATTTTTATTTTTATTTTATTTTAATGTTTATTTATTTTTGAGAAAGAGAGCAAGCACGAGCAGGGGAACGGCAGAGAGGGGGAGAGAGGGTCCGAAGCAGGTTCTGCACTGACAGTAGTGAGCCTGATGTGGGGCTCAACTCACAAACTACAAGATCATGACCTGAGCTAAAGTCAGTCACTTAACCGAGTAAGCCACCCAGGCACCCCCAAATTTCAGTTATTTTATATTTCATTTCTTTTTAAAAAACATTTATTTATTTTTAGATTTTTTTTTCCTAATGTTTATTTATTTTTGAGAGAGTCCGAGACACAGCATGAGCGGGGGAGGGGCAGAGAAAGAGGGAGACACAGAATCCAAAACAGGCTCCAGGCTCCGAGCTGTCAGCACAGAGCCCGATGCAGGGCTCTAACTCACAAACCACGAGATCATGACCTGAGCTGAAGCCGCACACTTAACCGACTGAGCCACCCAGGCGCCCCTAAACGTTTATTTTTTTGAGTGAGAGAGTGAGAACGAGCGCAGGGGAGGAGCAGAGAGAGAGAGACAGAAAGACAGACAGGATCTGAAGCAGGCTTTGTGCTTAGAGCAGAAAGCCCTATGCGGGGCTTGAACCCACAAACTGTGAGATGATGACCTGAGCCAAGGTCAGATATTTTACCAACTGAGCCACCCAGGTGCCCCTATATTTCATTTCTAATCGTTTTAATATCTGGATCTCCTGTGAGTGTATTTCTGTCACCTTTATTATTCTTTTCTTTTCTCATGGCTTTGGTTGAATCCTGGATGTTGTGTAGGAAAAATCTTAGAGATAATCTGGGGTTCTGAATGAGTTATTTTCCTCCAGGGAAGATGTATTCGAGCTTCGGGCAGGCAGTTAGACTAGGGGTGCCCTGACCCACCCTCTCAGGACTGGGGAAGAGGCTTCCTTCCTGCACTGATGGAAACTTTTATCTCTTCGGCCACATGAGATTGCAGGGAGCTCTCCTTGGGGTCTCAGCTGTGCAGCCTCTGCTCGTAAATAGACAGATGCTTTAGGGGAGATGAGGTGCCCAGTGTCAGGCTCACCTGTCACACTTGCCCTTCCTATGATTGCAGTCCCTCAGATCCTGGTTGCCTTGGGGCTTGTCCAAGGCTAACAGATTTTTAAAAATATGTCTCGGGTCTCCTGGGTGGCTCAGTCGGTTAAGCGTCCGACTTCAGCTCAGGTCATGATCTCACGGTTTGTGAGTTCGAGCTCCGCATCGGACTCTGTGCTGACAGCTCAGAGCCTGGAGCCTGCTTCGGATTCTTGTGTCTCCCCCTCTCTCTGCCCCTCTTCTGCTCACGCTCTGTCTCTCTCTCTCAAAAGTGAATAAACGGTAAAAATAAATAAATAAACAAACAAATAAATAAATAAATAAATAAAAGTATGTCTCTTGTCAGGTGTTTTCAGCCATTTTCAGAAGCAGGGGGTTAAACCTCGGCTCTGTGTTGGAAAAGCCAGGCCCTGGAGCAGAACCCAGTGCCCCCATGACCTGTCACAGAGACTCCTGCCCTTCAGGGGTGGGGGCCGAGGGCAGGGCAGGTAACTGGGCATTCATTAGAGGCTATCTCTTCATGAGCTCTCACAGAGTGAATCAGAGAGGGCTTGGATGTAGCTTGACGGAGCTGGACATACCCTTCTTGTTTAATGATGTGGAAGCTGAGGCCGAGAATGGGATGGTCCCACAGTGACTGGGACACAGGTGTTCTCGACTGCTGGACTGGTGCTCAGCTCCCAGGGAGAGCAGGGGACGCTGGGCGGTAGCACTGCTGTGGGGGATGGGGCTGCTGTGTGGCCAGCCTCCTCCCCCCCGCCCCCCCCACCCGCCCCCGCCCCCGCCAGTGCTGCTCTTTCCTATTGTGCTGCCCTCTCCCTGTCCCTGCTGTGTCTTCCCTGTTCCAGCATCTTACGAAGCCTGGGCAGCAAGGCGGCTGGGGCGCGGGTACTTGTTCCTGGGGCTTCGAGCTCTGGGTCCAGTTCCTAGCAGACTCCCCTCTCCTGCTGATTTCTCACAAAAACCCTGAAGCTGGTTTCTGAGAGCGATAGTTGTTTTTTTTTTTTTCTCACTAGTCCATGCAGTTTTCTTCCCACACCCAGTTTCTCTTCTGCTTTTCTCACTACCTTGTTGTGAACGAAAGTCAGTATACCGAATCATGCCCCACTTTCTCTGCTGGGGCTTCCGTGTCATTTACCAGCAGGCCTGAAGGAGGAGCTAGAGGGTAGAGGACAGGGTGGGTGTCCTGCTCTTAGCGCCGTGGACTCTGGGCATGGGGCCCTGGCAGAGAAGGGGGCTGCCAGAGCTGGTGATAGGGACTGGTTGGCAACAGAAAGTTCCCAGATTCAGACCTCTGCCACTTGCTGGGTGTGTGGCCACAGACACCTGCTGCCTCATCTGTAGAACAGCTTGCCTGCACAGGGGACCTCAGCAGCGGTTTTGTCCGGCACAGAGGGTTTGTTAGGTGACGGACTGTGGGAGCCCTCCTGCTGGGAAAACCATCCCTGGACTTCTGAGGGGCCAGCAGCCGTTGAGGGGCTCAGAAGACGTAGTGAAGGAGGACCCACCTCCCAGGCTCACCTGGTTGGCATGTCAGGGGGCTGTTCTGCTTCCCTAGACTGGAAATGGTCTGTCCCACAGTCTGTCTTGCCTTTATGAAGCAGCAGCCCCCACATGCAAAGTGTCACTTTGCCAGCCCGTGGAGGGAGCCTGGGGCCGTTTCTCCTGTGATCAAGCTTCCCTGTGTGGGGGTCGGGATTGATGAGCTGCTGAGCCAGGGAGACCCCAGCACACGCCTGGCGTGGAGGCCACCCCTGCCCAAGGGGACTGACGTGAGAGGAAAGTAACAGCGCTGTTGCTGGCCGGGCCCAGTGTGTGATCCTGGTCCCTCACAGCTCCCCTCCCTTCACGGAGGTCTTGGGGTCTGCCCAGTAGCGTTTTAAAGCCCTCTTGTGGCCGCGGGGCCATGCAGTTCTTCCGGCTGTCCCAGCCTTGCATGCTGTCGTGCCTGTCCTTCACCCTTGCCGGCTACTCCTCGCACGCACACACCCTTGCCACCAGGAGCTGAGGTCTGTGCCAGCGGCTCCAGGCCACAAAGGCTCTAAGAAGGAAGCCAGGCTTGGAGAAACAGTGGGTGACCACCGGCTTTGTCCTGTAGGAGAAACTCAGCCCGGGAGCTCCGGCCCTGACTCCGGGTCAGACGCTGCAGCCACTGCTGTGAGACCTTATGAAAATGCTCCAGTCTCTCTGACCCTCAGTTCTCCCAGCTGTCAGATGGAGCTCATCCAGGAGAGACAGCCAGAGAATGCTCCCGGGCATCCCTGGCCCCAGCTCTGGGCGAGAACCTATGGTGCGGGCGGGGCCTTGGCGGAGTGACCCGCCCAGCTGCTCCCCGGCAGATGACGGGGCTGCATGGAGAGGGGGCCCGTCCCTATGGTCCTTCTGTTCCCGTGCTCTCCCTCTTCACCAGGCCGTCTCCAGAGAGACCGGAAGAAAGTCTAGAAGTCACCGGCTCGTGTGGCTTCCTCACAGTCCGACCTCCAGGTGTACGAGGTGAATGAGACTGCCACATGCTTCGCTCCATCTCTGCTTGTCATCTCCTCTCGTAGGGAACTCAGGCTGCGGAACTACGTGCCAGAGGACGAGGACCTGAAGAGGAGGAGGGTGCCCCAGGCCAAGCCAGTCGCCGGTAGGTGGGCCGCAGCTTTCCACCTCCGAGGCGCCGTCAGCCGCCTCCACGTTGTTAGGTGTCGTCCTCTCTTGGAGGGTAACTGGCAGTGCCAGGCCTGGAAGTTGGGCCTCCAGGACCCCTGGCAATGTCTCACAGCCATCCAGAAGTGGTCAGTGCTGAGTGACAGCAGAGAGGTGGTCAGGGCACGGCTGGAGGGCCTTCCGGGGACCTGCGAGAGAAGAGGCCCCATTCCCCTAAAGGACCTCTCTGGGCTGAGACGTGGAAGGGGCAACAGGGGCAGGGGCATAGGTGGGGATGGATCCTGGGGGGACTTGGGGGTCAGAGTGAGAGACCCTGGAGAAGAGCTGACCACTCAGGTGCTCAGAGAGCAGCGGGCGGGCAGGTGCCCGCCGGCTGCGAGGCGTGGCAGTGCCAGAGCGCAGAGGATGGAGAAGGTGTCCCTGACGGCAGGTGTCCCTGTGTGAGCGGCCTGGCCGTGGGGCTGCCCGGTCTCGTGGCGTGGGGAGCAGCACAGCAGCCGGGAGCTTCTGGAGATGCTCCACACTGGAGATGCAGAACACTTACCACGTAGACCCCTGGCCCTGTTTTTATCCTTCGTTTCTGTTACCGGTTTCTAATTATACAAATTAGAAATGAATAAGTACATTTATCTTGAAGACAGCAAATTGTTGCCCATTCAGCCACCCCCGCCCCACCCTCGTCTACTTCCCCAGTTGTTCACTTCAAGATTCGTGTGCTTCTTAGGTGGTTCGCTTCGTGGTTTGGGCCCCCATGGTGGGGGCAGTAGGCGGGACCAGGGAGAGGGGCGGGGAGTGGTCCCGTCCCGCGGCTTCAGCATCTGTGGCTGGAGGCAGGTGAGGCAACATGTGGCCACAGTGATGGGGAGTGGTGGTGGGGGGGGTGGCGGTGGGGGTGGTTGGAGGAAGCGCCCGGAGCCCAGACTTGTTAGTGCGCCTGGGTCTAGGCAGGCCCTCCTGCTCTCCCCACCCAGGGTTAGGGTGCCGTCAGCCGCTGGGCATAGCTGGGAGGTGCGTGAGGTCAGGGCTCCCCAAGGTGGGGAGCACGTATCCTTGCGAGCACATATCCAAGTGGGATGGGAAGAAAAGCCACCTGTGCCCCAGCTAGTCCAGGGCCCAGAGGATGTTCTCAGAGCCCAGGAGCCCCTGGAGATTGTGGGAAAGCCAGTCCTCACAGCTCTTCGCAGAACCATCCTGTGGATATACCAAGGCAGCTCTCTCATTTCCCAGCTGGGGAGAAGGGCCGAGAATACTGGCCATGCTTCCCTGCTGGAGGTCTGGGCTCTGTCTACTCTAGCCGTCTGCCTCCTGCCGGCCCTCCTTCGCCCCAGGTTGGCTGTCATCCGGGGAAACCCAGGCCTGCCTCCACGGCTGCCTTTGCAGAGTCTTCGCCTCTGGAGGTTGGGTGCCCCGGGAGAGGTGGGGGCGAGAGAGCCCAGGGTCTCGGGGGGGGAGCCCGTTCCGCATCCTCCCCCTCTCCTGTGCGGGGTGCCGGGTGTGCCTCGTGGGCCTCAGGGAGAGTGGCGGCCCCTTTCCGAAGGCCTGTGTTGTTGTCTTGCACCCTCTAGTGGAAGAGAAGGTGAAGGAGCAGCTGGAGGCCGCCAAGCCAGAGCCCGTCATCGAGGAAGTGGTGAGTGGCCCCGTCGTGGGCCCTTTTCTCCTCCCCCACGGCTCTCCTCCCTCCTACTTCCCTCTTCCTCCTCTCCACTTCTACATTCCCTCCACCCCCTTTTCCCACACCCCTCCTTTCTCCCTTCCTTTCTCCCACTTTCTGCCTCAGTCCCCTGTCTGCCCACGTGCCCTGGAGCGGGGGCCCTCCGGTCCTGACACGTGTCTCTTCCTCCCCAGGACCTGGCCAACCTCGCGCCCCGGAAGCCTGACTGGTGAGTGCTGCCGCTGCAGGACTCGCGCGGACCCACCGGCCGCTCTGGGTGCCAGACGCGGCCCTCAGGCTGGGCCTCTCCCACCTCACAGCAGGGAGACGGACAGTGTGGGCACTTGCTGTCCAAAGGACGTGCTGACTGGACAGAAGTGGAGAATGAGAGGGTGGCCATGGGGGTGACACCTGGAGGGCGGGGGAGGGGCTCTAGGAGGGTGAGGAGCAGCAGTCCCTTGAAGAAGTCCCTGTTGCAAGGGTGGGGGTCCGGCCACCTCAGAGAGCTCCATTTGAGCAAGCCCGGCCTTGGCCCTCAAGGAGCCACAGGATGGAGGCGAGAGGATGGGGAGGGCAGGTATAGATTGCTGTCCCAGTTCTGCTGCCACTGGCCTGTTCTGCTTTGTCCTCAGTTTCCTCTTCTGTGAAATGGGGCTGCTCATCCTTTTCCGATGCCCCTGTGACCAGGCTGATACAGAGTGGGGGAGAGAGGGGCCATGTGGCCTGGGGCTTGTGTTCTACTTGACCTTGGGCCAGAGGTGCAGGCCACATCCCTCACCAGCGATTCTGTGACAAGTACAGCACCACTGAAGGTGTTCTCATTTGTCGAAACAGAAGCACAGGGCATGTGTCCTCCGAATCCCTGGGCAGGGAGAATAGGCTGTGTGTGCACTTCTGGAAGCTCCTGGTGGTGAGGGTGAGCACACGGCTAGAGGAGGAGCAGGACCCACAGTGGGCTAGGGCAGGTCACTCCCTGATGGTGACCGAGGGGACCAGGCTGAGAGGGACCCTGAGATACCACCCACCCTTGCACACCTTGACTCGGTCCCGTGTTTGGTGGGTCTGCGCCATCAGTCGCTGCCTCAGCGGGACATGGAAGGGTGACTGCTGCTGGGTTTTGGAGGGTGCAGAAAGGGAGAGAGGAGCTTCCTGGCCTCCTCCCCGGGGTGGTCTCCTCCCCGCGGTGGTCTCCTCAGGCAGCTGAGTGTGATTCCTAATGCCAGAGGGGCTTTGGGAGGGGAGGGTCCCAAGGCCACACCAAGCCAGTCTTCAACTTTGGCCTCCTCACACCTGCCTGCTCCAGGGACCTCAAGAGAGACGTAGCCAAGAAACTAGAGAAGCTAGAAAAACGGACCCAGAGGGCCATTGCCGAGCTGATCCGTAAGTGCAGGGCCTGGCGAGGCGGGATCCCTGCCCTCTGGGTGGTGGCCCAAGCACAGGGCCCCTCCCCACTCCTCTGTCTGTCCCTCATCCAGGTGAGAGGCTGAAAGGCCAAGAGGACAGCCTGGCCTCTGCAGTGGACGCCACCACCGAGCAAGAGGCCTGTGACTCTGACTGAGGCACGCCATGTCCCCTTGCCCCTGTCAGGCCTGTCCTGTGGGTGGGTGGTCTCGGGCAAGGGTGGGGCTGGGCTTGCTGTTACCTCCAGAGCCAAACCGCCCCGTCAGCCTGAAACCCCCGCCGTGGGGTGAGGTCAGCTCCTTGTCTCCTAAGTGGTCCCCGTCACCCCGACGGGGGCAAAGCTGACAGCAACCCTGTGGGCTTGCTGTGTCTGTACATATGTATGTATTTTGAACTTTCTTTTATCTCTAGAAATAGAAACAAGCAGACCTGTATGTGCGCCAGAAACCTGTCAATATTTTCTGAGTCCTGGGGCGCTGTGGGTTTGGGCCCCAAGGCAAAGCAGAGGTGAAGCTTAGTATGAGTAAGTGCTGTGTTGGGCTGGGCATGTTGAGGCTGGAGGGGTGCAAAAGGCCCAGGCCTGACCTTCTGAGTCCAGAAGGTAGTCGTGTCAAAACCCACAGGTGACAGAGACCGAGTCTGAGAGAAGCCTCGCGGGCCTGGGCCTCACAGCAGTCTGTGGGACAGCGTGGAGGGGCTCCCACCCTGGTCCTCTGTGGACTCCCTCACAGTGTGAGAGAGGCTGGGGGTGTGGAGGGGGTGCACTGTGCCTGGCAAGGCTCCATTCTGGGCCGCTCCAGATTCCAGGCCCCTGGTGCTGTTCTCTCTCACCCTGCACAACCCCAAGCAGCCCTTCTCCCCACAACACAGTCGGAGCTAGACTGTGGCTTCTCTGGGACAGGGCCCCTGTATTGGGGATGGTGGCTCATATAGACTAGGGTATCATAGCTTTGGTTTTGAGTGTGGTCATGGACCCTGGGTCCCCAGGGTCCTGGCATTAGGACCGTGAGCCTTCTCTGGAGCTGACTCTCCAGAGTGACTAGCTGGCCACAACTCCCGAGTCCAAGTACCTGTGGCCAGCTAGAATTTCATGACCAGAATGATTACACTCTTGAGTCTCCTTCAGGGTTTCCCCTTGAGCCTCCCACCCCCGCCCTGTGTCATTCCAGGGTGTCGTCCCCTCTGTGCTCAGTCGGAGGAACACATGGCCTGGCTCTGGCAGACAGTGCCAAGGACCCAGGTCATAGTGGTGGAGTGAGTGTGTGCACACAGAGACCAGCATGCTCATACAAAAAAGTAAATGCTTTCAGCTAAAAGTACACAGCTACCCAAGGAAGGTAATTTGTGCAGAAAGGGAGCAGAAACTTGCAGGGATGATAGGGCTAAAGTGGCAGGTGGCTGGCTGAGCAGTGGGCAACCCAGCACTCTGGTTCCCACACCAGTGGGGGTTAGACATGCCCACAGGTGTCAGGTCTAAAGCCACACTCCTTCTGCATAGCAGCGTCTGGAGCTGGGCTTCCCTTCCTGGGAATAAAGGATAAGAAGGTGTCCCCGGCCCAGGACTGCTGTAGGAAGTGGGGTGCTCGTCCGTGACAGTGTGAGACTCACACGTGGTGACTGGCGGCTAGCTTCCCACCAGGACTAGAGTGTGGCCAGCCCCACAGAACAAGAGCCCCGAGTGCTGATGAGAAGTTTCCTTCTGCATTTACAGCTCTCTATGCCTATAGAAAACTGCCAGGCAGAGAGAGAGAGGAGAACAAAAACCATCACACACGATGGGCACTTAGACTCACATTACAAAATATGTGAGAAAATCCAACACCCTGAAGAATGGCTACCATCCCAACATGTGGAAGAATTTACACCCAAGGAAGCTGAAACAGTTACATCCTAACAGGCTTTTAAAATGAGTGTTTGTTTTATTACCACAGAGATAAAAGAGGGACTGAGCCCCATGTCTCAGGAACAGGGATTAGGCATGAGGAAGATCTGTTTAGAAATCTTGGAAACAATGTTTATGAAAATAAGCAGCGCGCACACACGCATACACACACACACACACGCTCAGCAACTCACTGGAGGAACTAATAATAACAAAGAAGGAATTGATAAATTGGAAGGGAAAGCTGAAGCTCTAAAAGGTGGCAGAAAGAAGAGAGAGAGGGCGGGCTGAGAACCTTGACGTACTGCTCGATGGCCTTTAGTGGGCAGGAGATGGAGAAAAGAAACCTGGAGACAGAAGGTACTTGAAGAAGGAATGGCTGACCACGTCTGTTTCTGGCATCACAGTAGAATAGTTGCCTGAAGTGATCCTCCCTTTGCAAACAGCTAAAAACACTAGGTAAATAAGTCATTACAACAAATACTTTTTATTTATTTATTTTTTTTTTAATTTAATTTTTTTTTTCAACGTTTATTTATTTTTGGGACAGAGAGAGACAGAGCATGAACGGGGGAGGGGCAGAGAGAGAGGGAGACACAGAATCGGAAACTGGCTCCAGGCTCCGAGCCATCAGCCCAGAGCCTGACGGGGGGCTCGAACTCACAGACCGCGAGATCGTGACCTGGCTGAAGTCAGACGCTTATCCGACTGCGCCACCCAGGCGCCCCACAACAAATACTTTTTAAATGCATCACTGATCTGGCAAGAAAGTCAGGAACACTCAAGCAAGTAGGTAAGAGAAGCAGCAGAATGCTGAAGCCTGACCTTTGTCTTGAAGATATGTAACAAACCAGGTGAAACCAGTCTTGGTTTTTGGGGTCCTCAGTGCCTGGGGCTAAGATAACGCAATGCCTGTGCATAATGAGGGGCCTGGTAGGAGAGCCCTCCAGAAAGCTGGGGCGCCCAAGGGCAGCTCCCTCTGTGAACGAATAATAAATCTGCTGTCTTGGCATCCCAAAGGAAAACTGAACCTTGCCGCTGACTGAACTGAAAAAAGGTCTCCCTTGAGAACTGAGCTTGGCCCTCGTGTGGGTTTGCTCATGAGAAACCTCCAGCCAAGAATATAAATGGCTCCAGAATGTGGTGGTCTCAGATGCTTGATAGAAATGCAAATCCTACCTGAATGAACCTTGGTTCATTGCAGTCCTTAACGAACGCCTGTTGATAAAGTTCAGGAAAAGTGAGCAGCTTCTGGAAAAGGTCACCCACCAAATCTACTAGGAAACAAGGCACAAGAAGCAAAGGACATGGGCAGGGATGTGGTAGAATCAGACTTGCAAAGGATTCATACATTAGAATGACCAGGTAGATGATTTAAATGTTTAAAAATGATGCAAGAATTAAAAGACAGGCTTGAAAATAGGAACTGATTTGCCAAAAACCAAAGTGATGTTCTGGAAATAAAAATTATTGTAGCAGTTAAAAGCCCTGCATCTGTGAATTAGAACTAAAGAAGCGGTTCATGTACAGGAAGCTAGGCCTGAAGAGGTCTTCCAGAATGTAGCAGGATAAACAGATTGATAAAACCTAAAACAAGAAGCTAAGAGAGATGGAGGACAGAGTAGGAAGAGCCGACATGATGTGTGATCGGAGTCCCAGGAGAGGAAAAAAATACAAAAATGGAGTGGAGGAAACACTTTTTTTAAATGACTGTGAACTTTTCAAAATCACCAGTCCACGGATTCAGCAAGGCCAGCAAATCTCAAGCAGGGCAGAAAAAAGAAACCAACACTGAGATGTCCCATCTCTTGATGTGGATGGTGATTAATTAGGTATATTCACTTTATGACTATTCATCGAACCACACACATATGATCTGTATGCTTTTTGTATGTGTGTTAAAGCTCAGTAGGCAAGTTTACTTAAAATGTTTTCTTGGATCAATCCTCCATCACTGTACACAAATTACAATCAAAACCCAGTGGCTTGAAACAAACCTTTACTACTGGATGGTTTCTGTGGGTCTGGAATGCAGGAGTAGCTCACCTGGGTAGTTCCAGCTTGGGGTCTCTTTAAGGTTGCAGTCAAGACATCCCCCAGAGCTGTAGCCACCCAAAAGTTTGGCCGAGGCTGGGGGGTATGCTTTCGTGATGGCTTCCACTCCCAGGAAGGCTCATGGAAGCATGCCATGTGCACAAGTCCTTGCCACATGGATCTCTCTGGCAGGCTTGCCTGCGTGTTTGCGTGCTGTAGCACTGGGGAGTGTAGCTCACTCCCCAGAGTGAGCGAGCCAAGACAGAGGCAAGTGGAAGCTTTAGAGCCTTTTATGACCTGGTCTTGGAAGTGATGTGCTGCCACATTATATTGTGAGGAGCAAGTCACTACATCCAGACCACACTCAAAGGGGAATTAGTTCCACCTCTGGAAGGGAGGTCTAAGGATCTGTGGATGTATTTTAAAACCACTGCATACCCAGACACAGTGCAATAAGTTGGCAGAATGAAAAGAGCAGAAATGATGTTAAAATTAGAAAAGATTTATTCCCTTTTAATGAGCAAGACAGCAGATGTCTCAACCACAACCAGTGTTAACTGGGGAGATACCTTCTGGTATCTGTTAACTGGACGAAAAGAAATTGTCAACTTAAAATTCTATACCCAGAGAAAATATCTTACAAGTACAAGATAGTTTCAGACAAGCAAGCCCAGAGCATCTATTACCAGCAGACCCTCATGAAAAAAAAATCGATTTTGGGGGTAATGAAAATATTCTACAGTGGATTATGGTGGTTGCACACATCTGGAAATACGCTAACAGCCATTGAATTATACACTATCAGTGGGCAAATTGTATGAGGTGTATATTATATCTCAAGCTGTTGTTAAAAAATTAAATAGGGGTGCCTGGGCAGCTCAGGCAGTTAATCGTCCAACTTCAGCTCAGGTCATGATTTCATGGTCTGTGAGTTTGAGCCCCATGTTGGGCTTTATGCTGACATCTCAGAGCCTGGAGCCTGCTTCTGATTCTGGGTGTCCCACTCTCTCTGCCCCTCCCCTGCTCATGCTCTGTCTCTCTCTCAAAAATGAATAAATGTTAAAAAAAAAAAAAAAAACTAAAAATGAAATAAATAAGCATTCTTAAAAAAAAAAAAGTTCTACAGGATGTCTTCAGATTGAAATGAGACTGGATCCCAGATGGAAAATCTGAGCTAGAAGTAGGAACAAAGAGAAAGAAGGTGGAACTCTAAATAGGTTATAAAATGAGAATGTTCCATGGAGTGAAAGTAAGACAAGGGCTACGAGAACATGTAACAGCAGTGGTAGGTACATACTCTTGATTGGAATTACAGCTCTCTACGAAGCTCATGGGTGAAGAGACAAAAGACTCAGACTCTGCTACACAGGCAGGCTGACATTTCTGCAGTGACCCTAACAATAGAACAATAGTGTACCACTTCCAAAGCAGTTGTAAAAAAACAAAACAAAACAAAACAAAAAAACAAAAAACAAACAAAAAAAAAAACTACCCAAAAGAAGGCAAAGAGAGAAAAGTGGGACAAGTAAATTAATCCAAAATACATCAGTGTACTAAACCACCTTATTTTTTTTAAACTCAGTCTGATGCTGTTTAAAAAAAAAAGCTTAAACCCAAACCTAAACTCAAAGAAAGATGGAAAGTGAAGGGATTAGAAAAGCTCTATCAAGCCCAGAACCAACAAAGGTAGCTGGGGTAACATCAGACGTTCGGACAGAAGTGGTATTAGCTATGTGAATGTGCTGTGCAGCACTGGGGCTGTCACTTGCCGCCCAAAGGGTGCGACCACTTTGGAGAAGTGGAACACGTGTACAAGCTGTGAGCAGCAATTCCAGAAGTAGTGTCCTGGGGGACCTTGGCACGGGTGTGACGCTTGCAGGAGCGTCATTCATCACAGCGCAGGTGCACACATCCACCGCATTGAAACACATGTGTAATAAGCTGTGATTCGTCTGGTGCAAGACTCTGGCAATGAAGTGAGCTACAGCCACATGCGATGTCATGTCCCAGAAGAAAGGGAGTATGAGCCACTTCTGTGGTGTTACATAACAGGCAGTGAAACAATATACTCTCTAAGGGTACGCGTACGGAGGGTAAAGTGGGTGCAGAAAAGCAAGGTGACAGTGCTCAACACTAGGCTTGCAGTTCACTCCGGGAAGGAGCCCTCTGAGGTATTGATAATGTTCTTTAACTTGGCTTGAGTGGCAGGAATTCGTTTTATCCTCTATCCGTTCATTTTATATACTTTGTTGGTATATATTCTGTATGTCACATGCATACTTGTTTAAGGAGAGAGGTCTCCAGAATTCACAACCAAATTATTCGGTAAGTGTGAAATGGAATTTTTTTTTTTTTTTTTTTACTGTTTATTTTTTGAGAGAAAGGGACAGAGTGTGATCAGAGGAGGGGCAGAGGGAGAGGGAGACACAGAATCGGAAGCAGGCTCCAGGTTCTGAGCTGTCAGCACAGAGCCGGACGCGGGGCTTGAACTCGTGAACTGCAAGATCAGTCAGACGCTTAACTGACTGAGTCACCCAGGCACCCCAATTTTTTTCTTTTTTTAAGTAGGCTCCATGCCCAGCTTGGAGCCCAGTAAGGGGCTTGAACTCCCCCTGAGATCAAGACCTGAGCTGAGATCAAGGGTCGAACGCTCAACCACCTGAGCCACGCAGGCACCCCTGAAGTGCAGTTATTTAATGACCACGTCTGCAATTTCACTACAATGGTCTGGGTTAGAACACTGGGGGTAAAGAGAAAAATCATACAAGCACACGGAAGATAAAACAACCTATGAATGAATGCATTGTGTTTTCATCAGTAGTAGATACTACAAGACAACATTTTCCTGAGTGCTGAGGAAACAAATGTCCATCTGCTTAATTATCGGACATAGCACCAGACAGACATTTTCGGGCTTCCGATACCAAGTGTTTACTCTGCACAGATCTTTGCTGGAAGAACTCGAAAGGAACGCTCTGTAGTGAGAGGAAGCATGGTAGGAGCTGGGAGAGCAGGAGAGAATCGGGACTACATCTGGTGGACACTCACACACATGATCTTCAACCAGGAGGCTTTGCTGTTCTTGTGTTAAGTCCATGGGGATGCGGTGGCTCCAGGGACATGGTTCCCCGTTGTCTCCCCAGCTGCCGTCCTTAGCTCCCCTAGGAGTCTTTGCACCACCGGGTTGCAACTATGGGCAGGAGGGGGAAGGGCAAGGGGCAAGCCAACTAAGGAAACTGTGGCTTCAAGCCCGGTCCACCAGGCTCGCCTTCACATCCACCAGCCATTACCATGTCCGATCCAGCCCGAACTGCAGACATGTGGGGAGTAAGGGTATTTTAAGCTGGGCACATTGCCACCGTGATTGGAATTGAGGTTCCATGAGAAAAGAAGGGTAGAAAGAGTCCTGGGAAGGCAGCCAGCAGTGCCTGCCACAGGATGCAGGAAGAAGTGGTAAGCAAAGAAACTGGTAAACATTGCAAAAATCAATAATTGACTAACCTCCAGCAAGACTGACGAAGACACAAGTTACGAATATTCAGAAGGCAGCAAGGCTGTCACTACCGACCCCATAGACCTCAAAGAGACAATAAGGGGATACTGTAAATATCCACATCAATTTGAAAAGTTGCTGAAATGGACCAATTCCTTGAAAAGCACAAACTACCACAGCTCACCCAAGACGAAATAATTTGCATAGCTCTATACTAAGGATATTGAATTCCTGACTTAAAAAAACCCTGTAATCAAGATGGTGGTGTTGGTGGAAAGATAGGCACAGAGAACAGTGGGAAAGAGTAGGGAACTCAAGTAGCCCCAAACAAGTAACAGCCGACTGATTTGCTTTTTTTTTTAAGTTTACTTATTTTGAGAGAGCATGTGTGCTCGGGGGAGGGACAGAAAGAGAGGGAGAGAGAGAATCCCAAGCAGGCTCTGCACTGTCAGCATGGAGCCCCACATGGGGCTCGAACCCAGGAACCGTGAGATCATGACCCGAGCCGAAGTCAGATGCTCAACCGGCTGAGCCACCCAGATGCCCCCCTAATTTTTTTTTTTTTAATTTTTTTTTCAACGTTTTTTATTTATTTTTGGGACACAGAGAGACAGAGCATGAACGGGGGAGGGGCAGAGAGAGAGGGAGACACAGAATCAGAAACAGGCTCCAGGCTCCGAGCCACCAGCCCAGAGCCTGACGCGGGGCTCGAACTCACAGACCGCGAGATCGTGACCTGGCTGAAGTCGGAGGCTTAACCGACTGCGCCACCCAGGTGCCCCATCCCTAATTTTTAACGGGTGCAAAACGAGCTCAGTAGAGGCAAGATACTCTTCAGCAAATGGTGCTGGAGTGATTGGATCCCCACATGCCGAAGAAAGCTGCAACCTAAAGCCCAGTGGTTATTCTTAAAAACGTAAGTTCCAAAACTTAAAGTGGATCATAGGTGTAAACATAAAATGTAAAACTATAAAAGCTTTTAGGAGAAAACATTCAGGACCTAGAGCTCGGTGAAGAGTTCTTAGACACGAGACCCAGAAGCGCATTCATGAAGAAAAAAAATCGAAATTTGATTTAACTGAAACAGAAAGCTTTTATTTCAACAAAATCTGTTAAGGGGCGCCTGCGTGGCTCAGTCGGTTAAGCATCCGACTCCAGGTCAGGTCATGATCTCATGGATTATGGGGTCGAGCCCTGTGTCGGGCTCTGTGCTGACAGCTCAGAGCCCGGAGCCTGCTTCACATTCTGTGTCTCCCTCTCTCTCTGCCCCTCTGTCCTTGTGCTCTCTTTCTCCCTCTCTCTCTCAAAAATAAATAAAAACTTAAAAAAAAATGTTAAGAGAATGAAAAGCTACAGACTAAATTGCGGACCCTATATCTGCTAAAGGACTCCTATCTAGAATATATAAGGAACTCTCACAACAGAAGAAAGGAAGAGGGTATATAAATGGCAGATAAGCACAGGAGAGCATCATTGGCCGTTAAGGAAAAGTGCAAATGAAGGCCATGATGAGCCATCATCACACACCTATTAGGATAGCTTAACTAAAAAAGAGTGCTGGGGCGCCTGGGTGGCTCAGCCGGATAAGCGTCCAACTCTTGGTTTCACTCAGGTCATGATCCCAGAGTTGTGTGATCGAGCCCTGCATCAGCAAGGTTCCAAAAAGAGTGCTGATACCAAATGCTGACAAGGCTGTAGAGAAGCTGAATCTTTCGTACATTGGTGGTGGCACTGTAAATGGTACAGTTACTCTGGAAAACAGTTTGGCAGTTTCTTAAGAAACTAACATACACTTCCTGTGTAACCCAGTAACCATGCTCCGCCTGGGCACTTATTCCAGAGAAATAAAGCCTGTCCACACAAATGTTCATAACAGCTTTATTTATAATCACCGAAAGCTAGAAAAAAGCCAAACCTCACAAGTATTAGTGGCTTATTGAATGCTAGATCATTTGAATTTGTTGTCCATCCAGGATATGTCACTTAAAAACAACAATAACAACAAAAAAACAGCCCAGATCTCCAGTTTAATGGAGGTTTCCAAGTCATCAGATGAAGATCAAGGTCTTAGTATAACTCCCCATCCTTCATTTTGGAATTAAAATATTATGCAAAAATGGGCGAAATAAGGATATGTGGTAATACATTTCTGACCTACGGCAGTGGATGAAGGCATTACTTCACTTGGTCCTGTAATTCGGGGAGTAACGGAATGGAAAATTAAGTAAGTTTTTTTTTTTTTTTTAATTTTTTTTTCAACGTTTATTTATTTTTGGGACAGAGAGAGACAGAGCACGAACGGGCGAGGGGCAGAGAGAGAGGGAGACACAGAATCGGAAACAGGCTCCAGGCTCTGAGCCATCAGCCCAGAGCCCGACGCGGGGCTCGAACTCACGGACCGTGAGATCGTGACCTGGCTGAAGTCGGACGCCTAACCGACTGCGCCACCCAGGCGCCCCTAAGTAAGTTTTTATTCTATGAAAAAAAGAAATTAACCAACCACAAAATGTCCTGGTGCCTGGTTAAACTGGTACATCCATACCATGGAATACTACTCAGCAGTAAAAAAGGAACAACAAACTTGATAAAAGTGAGTGGCTTGGATGAATCTCGGGGGCATTAATGCTGAGTGAAATATACATATATGCATCTATCTTATAAAAATCACATGCTGTACAATTCCCTATCTATAATATTCTTGAAGTGACAAAATCCTACACATAGGGAACAGATTTGTGGGTGCAAGGGTTTAGGAATGGTAAGGGGCAAGCATGGCTGTATATGACAGGGTAGCTTGAGAGAGTGCCTAGTGGTGATAGAATAGTTCTTGGTCGCACTGGTGATTATGCAAATCTATATATGTGGTAAAATGGGATGGAACTGTACACACACGTGCCAATGTCAGGTTCCTGGTTTTGGTTTTGACATTATGCTATAGTTTCAGAAGATGTAGCCATCAGGGGAGACCGGGTGAACAGTACACAGGACTGTGGTGTACTATCTTTTTTTAACTTCCTCTGAATTTATATTCTGTCGAAAAGTTTTCAGATGTCTTTAGTGGTGAACAAAGAAAATGGTAACACATGTTAATAAATTGTGTGTGTGTGTTTTTTTTTAAGAAGCACTTTAAAAATAAGACACAAGTTTTCTGGATCCACAGACTTGGTCATAGTGAATCTTGGCCTTGGTTGGAGGGGCAGGTTGGGGGCTCTCGGGCCCCAGCAGCCCCCGTATCACAGGACTGAGGGAATGACAGGTGGCAATGCCCACCTCTGTGGATGGAGGGAGCTCTGGTGTGCCCCTTGCTGCCCAGCTCATCAGGTACCTCCCCAGGACAGCCCTGACTGCCCTCCCAACACTTCATGCCCCTCCTGCTTGCAATCCTTGAGGACATCTTGCCGCTGGGTCATCTCTGGAGAGGTTATCGGGCCTGAGCTGCAACACCCCTTCCCCAGCAGAGGACAGGGGGATGAGGCCTGCTGGCCCAGAGACCCAGGCTTGGTGCCTCTAGGTAGGAAGGGCAGCAAGAGGATTGGGAGGAAGTTGGACCTGGGATTGCAGGGATGGGTCCCCGGGGGCTGGTACAGGGCCTATACCACAGTGAGGAATAGCCGACGGGGTCAGAGGGAGGCACAGCCCCTCCAGTTACGAGGGAAGATTCTGCCTAGCCCAGCAGGCTGCAGTCAAGAGTGTGAAGGCACCCAGTTTGGGCAAATCTAGTTCCGTGGAGTTGGCCTGACCTTGCAGCCAAATTCCCTGTTGGGGTTCCACACTGCTGCTCACCAGCACTGCTAGTGTTCACACTGCTGGGCTCTAGTGTGAGATGTCTGCTCGCCTTCATCCAGGCATCCTCTCCGCGGGGCTCTGAGCCATGTCCAAGACCTGCTGCAAGGCCGCCCACCCTATAGGATCTGGGGATTCAGATCTGCTCCCTGAGTACCCACCTGGTGCTGGGCACTATTTCGGGGGCTGATTGTATGGCTGTGAATCCGATGATACCCTGTCCTCTAGGAGTTGACCTTCCTCCGGTGGTGGGAGCCAAACTCCCTCCCTTAGACCCGTCTGAAATTCCTCGCTTCCCCCAGAGCCCTCTGGCTAGGCATTAGTGGGGCATCGTAAGTGGTGAGATCTGGGGCCTCAAGGGCCCCGCAAGTCCACTCAGCCTGGAGACTGCGTGGACAAGTCTCCGGGCAGCCTTTATTTCCCCATCTTCACATGGCCACTGGGGGGCAGCAGAAGACATCAACCCGGGGCCCCTGAGAGGGAGTGTGGGTCAGCTCAGCCTGTTTTCCTGCTGCTCTGTGGGTCTTGTGTAATGCACATCTCGCCACCAGGGAAAGCAGTCCTTCCTTTCCCACAGGGGATATGTCATTTAAATGACTGATGTCCAAGATGGTCCCAAGAGTGGTGCTCTGTCAACCTGAAGCCCAGAACTGTGGGGGCCCGCTAGGAGAACAGCACCCCAGGCCCCCAGTCCACACCAGCCTTACTCAGGTTCCAGGCACCAGGCACCACAGCTCTAGGGGCAGCACCAGCCCTGTCAGGTCTCAGGCAGCCTCATTCCTCCTGGGGAAGGGCCTGCACCTGTGTGAGGCCCGTATGTACAGAATACCCAGGGATGTGGACCCTGTATAGTCTGGCTGGGAAAGGGACTCGCCTGGAAGGAAGGTCAGGGTCCCTTAGCCCCTGGGCCAGACCTCACATGGCATCCTCTGCCATCCTCTGAGCCGGTCCTGAGCATCTCTTGTTTGAAGCCAAGTTCCCAAGATGCCTGTCTTTGTCCCAGGGGCCATCTGGGCAGCACAGCCCTCACCTGATGGGCCTGGGTGGGCAGAAGTGGGTAACCCACAGAACGGGGTGCATGTGAATGCTAGGTCCTAAGGCTGCTTCCCTCCCCGGCTCAGGCCTGGCCTCAGGGCCTCTGGCAGCTGTGGGCTGGGCAGGGGTGTCCAGGCAGAGTTTCCCGGCCAGCCTGCCCCTTCTCTATGTATTTACTGGTTTTCTTTAAATGTTCCCATTACTCAGGCCTCTGGTCGGCACTGAGACAGAAATAAATCCCACAAGGCAGCCCAGCCAGAAGCTGGGAATCCAATTCCCCATCAAAGGCCGGAAGAGGCCCCTATGCAGAGCATGCCAGACCACAGTGGCCCACACACTCCACATGGCCACGAACACAGCCACGCACACCCCCCCCCCATGCACACACACGTGCGTGCATTCACACACATATACCCCCACATGCACACGCAGGCACCCGCATGTCCCCCGTGCACTCAGATTGGCCTGATGCACACACTCATGCCTTCACACTTACCTATTCACACAGACTGACCTCACACACACATATGCATTCACATGTACAGCCCCACATTGCAGACTCAGTCCAGGTACGTGCTCCCTGACAGCTGGGCTCGCACTCAGTTGTGACCGCACACTCTGGGGTCACAAACTGAGTCATCCTCAAGGTGCCAGTAGGCAGGTAAGTGGGGAGGGTGCGGAGGGCAGGAGGATGGGCACCCGTGTGTGGCGCTGGAGGAGAGCAGCCTCATGGGAGCACAGGCCCAAGGCTGCCAGGGCTTCTGAATTTTTAAGAGAAACTGAAAAGCTGAATTTTTATGTGAAATATCCTGATTTTTAAATGTTGGCCCAAGACGTTGAAAATATTGTAGGGGCCAAACCAAACACGTCTCTGGGCCAAATTCCACCCACAGGCGGCGTTCTCAGACCACAGGTCCACACAGACACACACACACAAACAGACACACACGTATACACAGACATACACACAAATACAAATAGACACATAATACAGCCACGCAAATGGACACACACACACACACACACACACACACACAGAGATAGGTATCATTTATATACAGATAGAACCACAAATTGACAATACAATTAAGACACAGCAGACACATATGGCTAGGCACATATATGAACAGGCACACACGTTTATAAATATACATACATAAATACTAATAAATACACAGACACATATGCACACACAAATACAAATAAACATAGACCCACACAAATATGTACACACATAACAGCCCCACAGCACATCCCTCTATCACTGATGGTGAGCTCGTTGGGGGCACCCAGCTGGCCAGTGTAGCCTCTGGGCGGGGCCAGAGTGTGGTTCCCATCAAGGCTGTCCCCGGACTGATACATGCTGGGGTTGGACGGTTCCCAGGAGGGACCAGCTGCCTTGGGCTGTCAGGAGAGCACAGCGTGGGGAGCGGGAGGAGCAGGGGAAGGGCCTCGAATGCCAGCACCTGAAGCGTTTGCAGCCACAGGTGCTGGGTGGCCCCAGGCCAGCCCTCCCATGCCCGGAAGCCCATCCTCCCAGCCTCGCCTCGTCCCCTCCTCCTCCCCATTGGGAAGCAAAGCCAGCAGGAGCCCATGGGGGCTGCTCATCTGCACAGCTCCCCACCCCACCCCACCCCCAGCAGTTCCCTGGGAAGCTCACCTCTCTACCCCCACAAAGACTGCTGGGGGCCGGGGGGCCTGAACAGGAGGCACATAATTAATGCAGCTGCCTCCCTTCCCCCCACAGATGGAGAGCTGAGGCCAGAAGGGAAGGTTGGAATCTGGTCTTCTGCCTCTTTTGCCTCTGAGACCCTGGCCCCCTTCCCCTCACCGCTCCCCCGGCCCTCAGACAGGAGGAGCTGCCCAGAATCCACACCCACCATCTCTTGGCCCCCACTGCCTGCAGGACTGTGATATACAGAAGGAGGGAACCAGTCACTGGGGATATCCTGGCCTTGTGTCCTGGGGGCCCACTGAGGAGTGGGACTACTGAATCCACACAGGCCTGGAGACCTGGACAGGGGCCTGACCACAGAAGAGAAGCTGAGGCTCAGAGAGGGAAGGCAGCTTGCCCGGGATCACACAGCACACACCGGGAGCCAGCCAGGGTCCAGGCCCCTGCCTGGCTCTGGAGTCCCCTCCTCTGCCCGAGAGGAGGCTCTTCCGCCCCAGCCAAGGCTTGTTTCAGTTGGCCATGGTAGCCTCAGGCGGGGATCATTCTCCCGGAATTGGCTGAGGAGGCATGAGGTACAGGCAGCTGGACCCAGCCCAGCCTGCGTGCCGGAGCTGAGCGGCAAGCCCCACTGCTCCTGCCCCCCCGACGGACCCCCACAGCCAGACCTCTTCCATGAACCAAGGCAGAGGAGGACCTTGTCAGACCCCCGGGCAGGGTCACGGCCCCTCACACGCCATCAGAGCAGGGCTGTGTCCCCTTAAGACCCTCTAGGGCAGGGTCGTGTCCCTTCTGAACTTCCAGAGAACTCAGTCCCCTTTCCCCTGTGTCCTGCCCCCTCCCACCTTCCCAGGGTGAGAGCAGAAGGATGTGGGCTCTCCCAGCCTGCCCGCTCCAGGTGGGCATGGGGGGCCTGCTCCATCCTGGTTCTCAACAGGCTTGCAGGCTGAGGGTGAGCAGGGCCGTCTCTTTGGTGCCCCTGGACCCCTAGGCCCCACTCTGAGCCGGGAGCTATGGTCCCACCCAGCCTAGAGGCCTGGCCTTGTGTTCCAGGGGGCCCTAAGAGGGTACCTTCCAATGTTCTTCAGAGGTCCCTGTCCCAGTCTGCCCGGAGGAACACAGGCCAGAGAGGGCAGGGCCCCTCCACACGCTCAGGACAGGTGGGAGCTGCAGGCAGCCTCGCTGGCCCAGCTCAGAGTTGATGGCAGCCCATGAGGTGCCAGCCGCTGTGGCCAAGGAGGCTGCGGAGTCGGGGTCTCCGTGCCCTCCCCCCTGCCTGCCTGCTCCCGGCTTGCCTGCTGTTTACGTGTTCCCTGCGGCTTGGCTGCGCTGGGAGGCCTTGAAGGGAGAAGTGACCACCTGGCTCCAGCCCCTGCTCAAGGCAAACAGGGTCCTGACTGCCTGCCAGGCCCACTGAGGGCTCCCACTTCCTCTGCCAACACCTGGATGGCCCAGGCGCTGCTCAAGGGCCTCTCTGAGTGGGAAGCCCGGCCCTGGCCCAGGGGCTCTGGGTCTGAGAGAGGAGGGTCCTGGCCTAGGGGCTTGGACTGGTATAAGGTCCAGTCCGGTCCTGGACATCCCAGGAATGGTTCCCAGTCTAAAGGGGAAGGCCTGGCTCTGTCCTGGGGTAGGGGTGTGGGGGTATATAGTCTGAGGAGCACAGCCCTGTCCTGTGGGTATCTCGCACAGACTTGTCCTGGGGTGGAGGTCCCTGGTCTGTAGGAAGAGACTAAACCCTGTCCTAGAGGGAATCCAATCTGAAAGAGGAGGCTCAGCTCTGTTCTGGGGCATGCCTAGTCTGAGGGGGATGTTTCAGGGTGAGTGGGCCTCATGGACTCTATTTCAGAAGCCTCCCCGGGAGGAGTCTGGCCTAGACGGTGGGGCCCCAGGGCCCAGCCCACTAGAGGCCTCAGTGCCTGCCTGTGGGGTGGGTGGGACGCGTTTCCCAGAAAGCCCAGTGGTCCAGAGGTCCCATAGCTCTGAGCCCTGAAGAGGGGCATCACACGGACACCCCTGGGAAGGGGATGGGGGTTCTCTTCTGCTTGGGCCTCCTCCCAGCCAGCACCTCATCCAGGGTGCTTCTGGCCTGCCACCTGCCTCCCACAAGGCTGCCTGTCCCCTGACCCCTAACTTCCTCCGGCTTCTCCACTGATGCAAGGACTCTTCTAAATGTGGCTCAGACCTTGTTGCTCTCCCTGTATGATTTCCAGTGGTGCCCAGTGTTCATGGGAGTCCTCGATGCCTAAACCGGCTCAGGTCCTGGCCCGTGCGTCTCACGCCATTCCAAGCACATGACACCACATGGTGCTCCAAGCGTGTGCCAGGCCTTGGGCAGTTGTTTGCCCTGCCCACCATCTAGAAGGACAGGCAGGGCCGGGCCTGAGGCTGCCCAGAGCACACCTGTGCCACCTGCTCCCCAAGTGAGTTTGCGGTCCCTCCCCCATGACCCCTCACCCAGCCCCCCGTGGTGGCGGTGCTGTTAGAGACGGGAGCGCCTTCCAGACGCTGAGTCCATGGAGCAGAACAAACGGGTGGCGTTGGGCTGAAGGAAGGGCCAGGCAGGGGTGCTGGCCTGTGTAAGCCCAGAGTCGGGCAGGGCTGCCTTCGGAATGGAGAAAGAAGCTTGTGCTGGTCAGAGCACGGGATGGACACTCAGCTGGGTCAGTTCTCAAGGAGGTCATTCTGGGGCCCAGGACTGAGCAGTGCAGGGGCCAAGGGGGCAAGGAATGTAGTGGATGGGTGACGGAGGGGGATGCTCAGCGACAGCCTCGGATGCACAGGGAGTGGACATGCTGAGTCCTGCAGGTCCTCAGCCCAGCCAGACCTGTGGGCTGTCCCCAGGCTCCCCCACAGCTCCCAGGCCAGAGCAGAGGCCGCAGCCCACCCTTCACTTGATGGCCTCGGCATGTTCCCCGCACCCTCACCCTCAGTCTGATTGCCAGGAGTGTGTCACATCTGGGGTGGGGGCTGGGACCATGTATGGAGGGCTCCCTGCATACCCCAGCCTCCAAGGGGCCCAGTATGGCCACCAGAGGGGCAGGAAGGGGCCCGGAGCAGGGCCAGGGACCTAGGGATATGCGGTTGGCCCTTGGTGGACAGTGACTGGGGCAGCAGGTGGAGAGCTGGCCCAGAGGAGCCTGGGTCCCCCCGGGGGCCTCGGTCCAACCAGAAGCATCCAAGGGTGGCAGGGAAAGGTTGGGGCCCCGCCCCTGCATGGCTCCGCCGGGTCCCTGTGTGACCCCAGCAAACTCCAGCCACTGTAGGCCTCTCCCAGGTCTTTCTTGCTCCACTGTGCCTGTGGCCCCCAGAGTCCCTCCTGAGGTGACACCCATGAACTTCTCCGATGCTCCTGCCCCTCCCCTCCCAAGTCCCCAGTTCAGACCACAGGAAGCTACACGCTGCTTCCTTTTCCCTTTTTTTTTTTTTTTCCTGTTTTGTCTTCCCAGCCCCAGCCCTGAGTGGGCAACCGTCCAACCACCCGTCTCTTGGTCCGTCTGTCGGCCCTCATGTCCATGGGTCCCACCCTCAGGTCCCCTGTCACATGACTGTCTCCCACTCCTCCTGCAGCAGGGCAGGTGGCCGCTCCGGCGCAGAGGCCTCCTCGTCCAGCCCCGAACAGGAGCCATTGAGGAACCCATCGTCCTTGGGAGCAGCCACGGCAGGTGGTGTGGTCTGGAGGGCCGGGGCCCCCGGTTTGGTGTGGCCGGGGAGCGGGGGGTGGCCGTTGGTGGTGGCGGCGGGCAGCAGGCGGGGGCTGAGGGGCAGGCCGAGTCCTGTGCGGGGGCCTACGTTGGTCACACTCGTGTGAGACACCATCGGGCCGTAGCTGTAGCTGCTGCTTCCACTGCGTGCCTTCCGCTTGAAGTCCAGTGCCAGTGTCCAGCGGCTCCAGGATTTCTTGATCTCAGCCTGTACCTGGGGTGGCGGGAGGAGGGCAGGCCGTCAGGTAACCCCTCTGCCACATGTGCCCCCCCACCAGGCCCAGCCGTGCCCTCCTCCCTGCCCCTACAACACTCAGCACTGAATAGAACCGAAGGCACGGGATATCACTGGAAAATTCCAAGGCCAAGTAAAATCCCGTCATCCTCAGAACATGGTGCCTGGCTTCAGGCAGCTGACACGCCCAGAGTCTACAAGGCTCAAATGGCCCCAAGGGTGGCTGAGTTGTTCAGTCTGGATTACGGAGATTCAACTGTGGGCTTGGGAAGACACTGGCTATGCCAGAGATCGAAGAGCCCACAAATCCTAGGACGTCCCAAGCCTGAATCATCTGGAAAGACTCTGCTTTCACAAATGTCCTCAGGGATGTTCTTGGGGGAATATAGGAGGAGCCGAACAGAAGAATGGAAGGACAGGACTTGGGGGGCCCCTGGCGCTTTCGCGTCCTCCCTGCCTCGTACCAACGTCGCCCACCGCTTACCTCGCCGTTGCAGAAACAGTATATGATGGCGACAAAAAATCCCTGTGGAGAGAGGCACGTGGGGTCAGGGCCCGGAGGCCGCATCCAGGGAGGGTGGGAGTGGAGCCCCCTCCGCTGCCCTCCCCACCTTCGGCCGGGCCTTGGGCAGGGCCTGCGCACCTGGAAGGAGTTGAAGAGCATCTCGTAGTGCATCTGGACTTGCCAGAGCGTCCCTGAGACCTCGGTGTACGGCGTGGCCATGAAGACGATGTAGTGGACGCCAAAGAGCGGCATGAGCACCAGCGTGGATTTGAGCAGCTTCCTGGGCCGGCAGGGCACGCGGGTCAGGAACAAGCCCCTTCCCCTCAGTAGGCACGGTGCCGTCCCCACCCACCAGCCCTAGGCTCCAGGCTTCGGGAGCCACTACGGGACCTGAGGCTCGGGCCAGGGTGGAGGACGATCCAGTTAACCTGGGACAACCACCCTTCGCTGTCTTGGCAGAGTGTTAATAGGGCCCTTTGGTGCTTCCACCTGCCGGTCCCCCTACTGGCACACACTCATCGCCCACCCCCCCCCCCCCCCCCCGCCTTCCTTCTTCATCCCACGGCCCGTTCCTCAGGTCTTAGCTGAACCACCACCCTCTCGAAGCCACCCACGGCCCTCAGGTCCCTCAGACTTTGAATGACCTCTCCCTCTTTAAGGAGAGGTCTGGGTTTGTCTCACCCTTGCAGACCCCAGCTCTAGGGCAGGGCCTAGCACCGAATGGCCCAGGTTGGCTCTGGGGTGGGATCCCTGGGGCCAGCCAGGGAGTCAGGAGCTGGGTTCTCCCCCTGACACAGGCTCACTCCTGGGACCTCTGTCTTTGCTTTTTCACATGGTGCCGGGGTCTGATGACCCCTGAGCTCTGAGGAGCCGGGGTCTGCCGGGCACAGCTCACCGGTACTGCTGCCGCGTGTCGCACCGGCCGGCATTGGTCTCCCGCAGCTTGGTGGCCAGCACCCGGACGATGTTGATAAAGAGGATGAAGTTGAGCTGTGGGAGGGAGGGAGGGCTGCATCTCGAGTTGCACCCCAGCCGGGGGTGGGAGCAAGGGTCCCGGGGCACGCGGCCCTGCCCGGACTCTGCTCTGCCACTGCGTCCCCAGGTGGGCCCTTGGTTTCCCCAGCGGACTGGGGTGGGGGGCAGCTGCTTCTCAGGCCTGTGGCGCCAGTCCTGGGGTCCAGGGAAGCCTCTGGTCCCCGTCAGGGGCTGGGCACTGGGGCCTGTGGCACATACCCCCACCCGGGCCTGTTGCCACCCCTGCTCACCACGATGGAGGCCAGGATGGGCACCTGGATGATCCACTTCTTGTTCCCGGAGCTCAAGTCCCAGCACCTGGGGGAGGCCGAGGCATCAGCTCCCACCCCCCTGTTCCCACCCTGAGCCTGCCCACAGAGTGGCCCCAGAGCTGGTCTGCTCTGACAGAGGACAGCCGAGTGTTGGGGGTGGCCGGGCCTAAGGCCACCCTCACACGCTTCTTTTGCAGCAGCCTCTCGTGACCCTGAGGGGGCACCTGACTCAACGCTGGATACAAAACTGAAGTGGGGCCCACTCAGGGCCGGGGTACAGGAAGCCCCCTCACATACCGCACAGAGGAAGAGGGCTCCAGGGGTATTTCTGGCCTGTGTCGGAACCCCCCCGCCCCCGCTGGCCCCCTTCTCCACCTGGACCTACCCGGTGTTGGCCAGGCTGGCTCTCACACTGACCCACACGGCCACGAAGATGGCGGGCAGACCTGTGGGTGCGGAGGGGGCAGCGTGTGAGGAACCGTAGGTGCCGCCCACGATGTCTCCCCCCTCAGCCCTCCTCGCCAGACCCCTCTCATCCTTGAGGACCCCTAGCTTACCCAGTCACCGTCCCTGACCCCCCTCACCCTGGAGCCACGGGCTGCTTGGCGACAGAGCCACAGGCTGGCATGTGCCGCTCTGCTTCCCCAACAGCCTCCTCTGAAGGCTCTAGTGCCCAGCGCCCAGTTCAGCCCTCTGCCCTCATCTTGGCTCCGCGTCTCCTACCCACACATGCAGACCTGCCAGGCACAGGGTAAAATAAGACATCGCTGACTTCCCCGTGCCCAGCCCATTCCCCACTGCTCTCCTCTCAAGGGCAGTGATCCGCACGGGGCGCTCTTGTGGGGAGGGGGCCCAGTGCCAGCATTCTTCTGTCCCAGCACGCCCCCCTCCCCAACACCCAGCGTGAAAGGCCCTAGCCCCCACGGATGAGACTGGATGGAGTGACAACCGTCATTCCAGGCTGAGTAAAGTCCACAGGGGAACCTTGGTGTTCCCAGGCCCGAGTCAGCTCAGAATGCACATGGTACCTCTCAGTGAGCTCTGCCTCTAGAAGGGAGCCCAGGTTCCCACCTTCCAGACCCTCACACTTCATTCTAGGCCAGGTGAACTCTTGGGAGGGGCAGGGTGCGACCTGGGTTTATGGTGGGAAAAAGAGCTGTGACATTCTTGTGTCATGAAGCTCTGTGTGCTCCCAATCTGTGTGTTTCCTGCCCACCCTGACACCCTCTAGCCCCAGAGCCCATGTCAGTTCCTGGAACCAGGCCCAGATCTCCCCCAGCTCTGGGGCTTGCTGTGGGTGAGGACAAGGTCAGGGTGTGGCAAAGGGCTGTGGCTGTTGACCTGAGAGCTTCTGGGTGCTGAGTGCAGGGAGGAGGGCTTCAGCCACCGGGCCTACCCCTTTGCAGTCTGGCCAGTCGCCCCAGTCTGGCCAGTTGCCCCGGAGCCCAGCCAAGCTCGGGAGCTGCCAACAATAATGGACAATTATCGGTAACTCAATCCCAGAGCCCGTGGGGGAGCCGTGCAGAGCCCCAGCAACCCACTCTGCAGAGGAGCTGCTGAAGCTCAGATGATGCCGAGAGCCCGCCCTGGGGCTCTGGGTCATGGATCCTGCAGGCAGTGAGGGGGATCAGTAGGGAAACAGGGCTCAGGGTGGAGGCGGCATCCCAGATCCCAACCTTGGCCCTAGTGTGATCTCTGACCCGAGATCCCACTCTGATCCTGACCTGAATCTTAACTTGAGAGGACCCCCTCCTTCTCTTGGGCTGAGCCTCAAGGCCAAGTGAACCGCAACCCCAGGCTGAGCCAATCCCAGGTGAACCCTGACCCCTGGCCAAGGCTTGTTGCCTGAATCTGGGATGGGGTCAGACTCGCAGAAGGGTGGATGGGATGGCATATGCTGTGTGGGCACCTGACCCTTTGACCCTGCTGCCCATGGCCCCACCCTTGCCCCAGCCCCCGCTGTCCCCCACGCCTGCCTACCCCAGCCGAAGACCGTGAAGCCCCACAGATACTTCTTCTCTGAGAAGAAGGCCATGAAGATGAGGCTATGCAGGTACAGCCCCTCCACCAGAATCCAGTAGTAGTTGGTGGCCAGGAAGTAAAGGAAGAAGGTCACAGCTACCCTGCAGCCCGCCTAGGAGAGCAGTGGCGTTAGCCAGAAGGCAGGCCTGCATGTGCAGAAGTTGGAGATGGGCTGAGGGCTGCTCATAACATAGGACAAGTGGTGCTGGTCACGAGGGCAGGAAGGGCCAGGCTCTGGTCAAGGACAGAGCTGGGGGTGCAGGGAGAGGGGGAAAGCCGTCGCCAGGGGCAGGAGGGCACTCAGGACAGTGGCAGGGGGCAATGTGAAGAGGTGGGGTGGGTGGGCGTGCTGGGCTGAGGCAGGAGTGTTGAGGAAAGTGCCGGGTGGGAGACAGTCACAAAGCCCACGGCAGCAGGGGCTGGAAGCGGGGTCGAGGGTGCCGGGTGGCTGTGCGTGGCTCACTCCAGTGGCATGGCAGGAGGAGACGGGCAGAGGGGAGGGCCTAGCGGCAGGTGGAGGTGCCGGGCGAGGGATGGCAGGGTGGGTCTCCCGCGAAGCCAGAGGTGGGGAGGTGGGGAGGGGGGCGCGGGCCGCCGGTGAGAGGGAGGGGCACTCACGTAGCCGGCGGCGGCGGCGGCGGGCGGCGGGGGCGCCTGGGCGATGGCGCGCAGCTCTTCCTCGGTGAGGCGCTCGGCCTCATCGAGCGTGGCCCCCGAGTAGAGCACCGCGTCCTTGACGAAGATGCTCACGGCGCGAAGCATGAAGGACAGGAATAGGTGCATGTGGATGTAGTTGCGCGTGCAGTGCAGCCTCCTGCGGGGCGCGCGACAACACCGTGGGTGAGGGCACGGGGACGCGCGGCGGGGGGGGGGGGGGGGGGGCGGTGGCCGGGAAGCCAGGCTGTGCGCGGCGGGCAGGGACGCCCAGCCCGGGTAAGGGGAAGGGAGGCACCGGACCTCGGCCCCACCCACGCCCACGCCCACCGAGCGCGGCCCCGCCCCTCGCCCCGCCCACCTGAAGTACGCCAAGATGAGCACAGCCACGGTGAGGGAGGCCAGGGAGACAGAGTAGCCCACGGTGTAGATCATGCCCAGGCGGTCAAACACCTCCTGTGCCAGTGGGGACACACCGTCAGAGCCCTGGGACTCAGGTGGAGGGTAAGAGGCCAGTGAAGGTTGCCGGAGGAGTCAGGCCTAGCTCAGGGGTCACCAATGGGGTAGGGTGACCTTATCCAGGTCAGGTTGGGGAGGGGGAAAGCTCGCACCCGTTCACGAGTCTCATTGGTCAGGAACTTGACACACTCGCTGTAGTTGGCCCATGTCCGGTTGTGCCCAGGCACCAGTTCCCAGCTGCCATTGCGGTCACACCGACGGTAGGCATGGCCTGCGGGTCCATGGGGAGGGTCAGGGCAGGCAGAGAGGTCTGGAGCCCTGAGCTCCAAGTCCTGGCACCCCTGTGGTCCCCACCCTACTCCAGCCTGCCTTACCTTTGTGATTGAAGTCATAAATGTAGTCGGGACAGGGCACGGCCACCACCTCACCTGGTGCCCCCAGCGGCCAGCAAAGGATGTGGTCCCACTCGGGCAGGCAGGGGCGCCCTGTGCCCACAGAGACAGACAGACAAGGTGGGGGACACCAGTCAAGTCCATGGTTAGTGACCCAGAAGAATGAACACACCTGTGGTCGCTGGCTCCCTCAGGGACAGGTGTGCCCCAGGACTGGAGAACTCAGGCCTGGAGCGTTCTGGAGAGAATGTATTGAGCCTTACTACCTACTGTGCCCTGCACCCACCTGGCCTCATAGAATTCACCCACAGCCCCTGTATGCAGGTACTGGCATGGCCCTATTTTCTAGATTGACTGGTGGAGGCCAAGAGAGACAAGTGATCTGCTGAAGTCATACAGCCTAGGGCCCTGCCCTCCTCAGGGACTCAGCCCCTGGCCGGGCCTTTCTCTTTTTCCTCTACTCTTGGTCCCACCTCCAGGTGTCCCTGGAGAAGGGGAAGTTCCCAGACTAATTCCCTCAGCTGAGAATGCTTTCCGTGTGATCGTTGCCCAGGGACCATGGACAGGAGGCAGGAGGACTAGCTTCCAGTGCCAGCTGACCTCATGCAGATGTCCACCCTCTTTGTATTCCAGCTTCTTCACCGGGTAGCTGGGACTGACCATATCAGCCTGTGCTTCCACCCCCATCCCAGACCCACCCTGAGCACCTGCTACAAGACTCCAATGATCATTCGTAGGGAAGGTATCATCCCCCCAAATCTAAGTGCTATCTGTGGGATTCTACCCTACTTTAGGGCTCCAGTCTCACAGCAGAGCTACTAAGTGACCTTGGAGGGTCCCTGGCCTCTGAATCTTCTACTTTCCACCCCCCAGCTCCCTTCTTTCCCTCTGCAGGGCTCCAGCCACAGGACTCTCCAGCCATCCTGGAAGGCTGCCTTGATGGCTGGACCCACCCCAGCCTGGTGAAAGGCTCTCTGTCCTGGGCACCATATTCCCAGCCCCGCCTGGCTAGGCCCACAATTCCCTCTGGTCCCTGGGGAGCCACAGGGTGACCACAGCCTCCCAGATGTGGCCCATCTGGAATCTGCTGCCCACCCAGCCGGTTCAAACCGGCCCTGTGGCTGCAGCCTGGGCTCTGCGTTTGTCTCTCCTTACCTTCCTGAGGGACAACACTGCCCTGCATCTTCCTCCCTCTCTTTTCTTCTCCCCTCCTTGTCTCACTCTCTCTGGCCCCACTCGTCCGTGGCTACCATCCTCTCCTGCTCTGTGTCTATGCTCAGCATACTATTTTTGATGGACCCTCCTCTGACAGAGTCCCAGTCCCAGTTTGTGCCTCCCGGTCCCGTCTGTCTCTCCCTGTCTTTGTATCTGTCCCTGCCCCTCTGTCTCCCAGGTTCTCTGTCATCTCTCTCCATGGGAGGGGCCATAGCCCTGGGGCCACCGCTGGGGTAATGTGGGGCAAGTTCTCTGCCCAAATCTCCTGGGTGTCCGGGCCCATCCAGCTGCCGGCCCCCTCCACACCATACCTCCTGGGCTCTGTCTCCTCCCAGCCCCTCCCCTGCTTTCCTAGGGAGGGGGCCACAGCCTCTTCTTTTCCACAAGAGCTGAAGAGCATGAGCTCACTTGCCGGGGATCGAGCGGCGGGATGGGTGGGTCCTAGGTGGTCTCCCATGGATGCATGGAAGCACAGACATACCTCGGCGCCTGCTGCCAGTGGGCGCCTCCTTGTCCTCCTCGGACTCAGGGTAGAGCTTCCCAGATGCCTTGTCTTTCTTAGGCTTCCCTGATGTGGATGCAGATGCCCATCCTTTGTCTGATTCCATTATGTCAGCTGGAGAAATCAGGGCAGTCATGGCTATCAGTTGTCCTACGGCAGGAGACCCAGGGCACACTCCTGCCTCTTTGTGCATTGTGGGTTCCTCCCTGTCCTGCTGACAGCCCAGGCCATTGAAAGAGCTGAGGTAACAGGTGAGGAAGCGCTTTACAAACTGTAAAGTACTTGCCAGGTGCAAAGTAAGCAGAGGGTATGGAGACTGTCAACAGGAGGTTCAAATAACGAACACCACGCGGGCGTGGGATCAACTAGCCGGCCGAGCAGTAAATGTGGGCAACGCACGGGCAGAGGCGGTGTCCTCCGACCCAGGAATCGGAGCCAGAGCCTGTGCAGGAGGACGAGGCCCCACCAGGGGGCGCAGGACAAAAGCGGACGGTAGGGGTGATGTCAACGGAGAGGTTAAACTGTGAAAACGCAGCCTGGCCAGAGCATTGTGCAGCTCAGGAAGCTGGCGGTGTGGACGATAACAGCAAGAGTGTGCAGCTGTCAAGGGTGTTCAGGCAAGTCTACCTACCCGTCCGTCCCCTGCCCTGAGATACTTGAGTTAAGGGTTCACAGGGTCCACAGAGGGACTCCGGAGACTGAGTTGGGCTGGCCTTTCTCTCCAGTAGAGAGATGTTCAAGATCTCTCTCCCTCGCTGAAAAGTCTCCCTCATTCTCTGACTTGTGTCCCTTCAGTGACAGCCTGAGCAGGGCCCCTGGCCCTCCCGTGTCAGGGTCTGTGGCAGCAATGGGAAGCTGAGGGCAGACGCCCCAACTGGGATGGAATGGCTGTGCCTGATCCTTGGGGCATCAGCAGGGAGGGGGTAGCAAGATGGCGTAGACCAGGAAGAGAGGGGCTCCATCAGGATGGGGCGGGCTGGGGCGGGGCAAGGTGCCTCCAGGCTTCCACAACTAGGAAGAGCGCTGGGACCCAAAGAGAGGGGGCCCACCTGACCCCCAAACCCTGAAGTCACCGGGGCAGGGAACCAAGGAGTCACCAGTGGGGCCAGTGTGGACAGGGCTGTGACCAAAGAGACCATGTGAATCCCTGTGACTGTGAGCAAAGTCCACGTGCTACAAAGTGTGTCACTGTGTGCTTGGGTCCCCGGCAGTCTGAGAGCCAGCTCCAGACAGGAAACTGTTCTTGACAGCCAGTCAGGGGGGCGGGGGGGAGGGTGGGTCTGGGCTTCTTCCAGGTCCATGAGACTGATCAGACAGGTGGCAGAGGCCCGGATGGGTGCTAATGAGCTCCCATCTTCGCTTCCAGGAAATGGACTCAGGGCAGGATAGGGCAGGAGGCAGGACGGAAGCCCCCCCCTTCACCTTAGCATAGGTCCCTGGAGAGGCCGCACTGGTGGGCAGCAGCCCTCCCTACCTCAAATCAAACACCCTCTCCCGGACAGTAACTATGACTCAGAGTCCCAGGTACCCATCCCTATCCCTCTGTCATCCTCCCCGTCCAGCCCCATGCACCCCAATTCTCCTGACCCTGGACACCTCAGCCTCGTCTTCTGACCAGGTGGCCCTCTTCAAAGATCTACTTATCCTTCTGGACCTTCCTTGGATACCTCCTCCTCCAGGAAGCTGTCCCAGCGCACCCCAGTGGGATTTGGCACCCTAGTCAGTGCCCCTGATCCTGGTGTGCCTTGCCAGATCTAAGCCTGTGGGGATGATTCGGACTGTGGCTGCCTTCATACCGCCCTAACCCTGCCACGGGAGGGAAGGCTCAGTGCATTTCAGTCTGCTGACTTTGATGACACCTGACCCACCCCACTTTGGCCTGACCTCCCCTTCCAGCACCCCCACCCCCACCCCTTCCCTGGTGCCACTTGGTTCCGCATCCTAGGCTCTCATCTTCATTTAGACCCTCCCTCTCTCGGACCTTGCTTCCAGACCCTCCTTCTTTGGCCCCGCCTCCCTCCGGCTCCGCCCCCACCTGGCCTCTGCAGGACTTCTTTGAGCCGCTTCTGGCATTGGGCCTGGGCACGGTGCAGCAGGAAGATCTGCTCCTCTTTGGTCATGACGTCATCTGCATCCACCTACCAAGTTGAACGTCAGACTGCAGGCAGGACTTACCAGCTCAGAGGCAGGTCCTACAACCATCCCAACCTCCCTGAGGGACTCCCGCACCGCCCCCCCCCCCCCAACCCTTTCCAAAGGCCCTGAGTCTAGAATTTGGGAACTCTGCCTTACAAAGCTCCCATTTTACAGATGGGAATCTGCAGCTCCAAAGGGTAGGGCCTGTCCCACCAGAAGGATAAAAGAGGGAGGGGAATGTCCCCTGCCTGTCCGCTAGTGACCCTGTAGGCTGCAGCCACTGATGCTCTCTGTGCAGTCTGTTCCCTAAGGGTACATGGGAAAGGGATGGAATGTCCCGGGATGGATCCTCACAGGATCCTGTCTGTTGGGGACCTGGTAGGGAGAGGGGGTGGATAAGGAGTGGTGAACTCTGGGGAAATAAACCAGCCCTGGATTCTTTCAAGCCCTAGTGCCCTGGGGGACCTCCGGAGTCACCAATTTCCATCCTGGCCCTCTCCCCAGTCACTGCTCTCTGCAGTGAATGGTGAGTGAGTGCCTCAGCCGCTCCCACCCTTGTGGTCCCAGAAGCTAGAGGACTGAGGAATTGCTGGCCAGTGGTCTGGTTGGGCAGACACTCCCCTGCGGGCTGTGGGTGGGAGTCACCCACATCCCACTGCTTATCTGGAGGCTCCTTCCACCCAAGCCGACCCTGTGTTTTTTTCTTTTTTTTAAGTGTACTTATTTTGGGAGAGAGAGCGGGAGACAAAGAGCCAATCCCAAGCACCTCTGCTCTATCAGCGCAGAGCCTGACACAGGGCTTGAACTCACGCACCGTGAGAGCATGATCTGAGCTGAAATCTCAAGAGTCAGATGCTAAACCGACTGAGCCACCCAGGTGCCCGACTGACCCTGTATTTTGACGGTGCCAACAAGAGAGTATCAGTTCCCACTGTTTCCTCTGGAATATACTTCCTTCTTTTCCTTCCAACCTGTGCACCCTGGGCACTCGCTGCCACCCACTGGGGTTCCCTGGAATCATTTTGAGGAGGAGAACAAGATCATCACGGGCATCGGGGTGTGGTCGCACCCTGAAGCTGTGTCCCCCCTACAGGGTTGGAAGCGGGTCAGAGTAAAGGCAGCATGCTGCCCTGGGGACGGCTTAGTGTGATCAAGTCTAGCCACTTCCACGAGTGGGACCCACAGAGGTTAATACATTCCCCTCGCATCCCCCTCCCCCCCCCCAAGTTGGAGCCGGGTCCCCTCAGACACCAGGACAGGGACATGTCTGGCCCCTTAGACCCCTCAGCCCCAAGAGCAGGGCTGTGTCCCCTCACACTCCACAGGGCAGAGCCTGGCTCCCTTAGCCTCTCAACAGGCAGAGCTGCTGCCCCTCAGCCAACGCATGGCGGGGCCGGTCCCTTGTCGGAGGGGAGCTTTGCAAGGCGGAGAGCCAGGGGGAGGCAGGGGAGGAAGGAGGCGGGCTGGGGAAGGGGCGGGCTGGCCGGGCGGGGCGGGTCAGGGAGCCCGGCTGCTGGGAGAAGTTAATTGACCGCGTCTCTCGGTGGCAGCAGCGACGGCTTCCAGGGCCAAGGAGTCTCCTATTGGCTCGGCCGGACTTGGGTTCCGCTGGTTTTACTTAGCGGAGCGCGTGCGCGTCTGTGCGCGTGCGCGTGAGGGGCGGCGCGGCGTCCAGCGGCCGCGCACCCACTGCGGGCCGGCTCGCGCGCTCGTGTGCGCCCTTGTCTCTTTGCGTTCTCACGTGGGGACTGTCCCGCATGCATCTGGGACGTGAGCCTCGGGTGTCTGGGAACATGCATGTGTACATGTGTTCCCGGGCAAAGGTCCGCGTGTGCGCCCCTGCAAGTGTGTCATGCGGCGGTTCCTTACGGGGGGGGGGGGGGGGGGGGGTGTCTATCAGATGTCCGTGCTCCGTCTCTGCAGTCTGAGTTGGACCCTGAGATCTCAGCTGGATCCAGTGCCCAGGGCACCCCGGGAAGGGCTGGGGCAGATTGTCATGTGCTCCCTAGTGGCCCCCACACCTCCTGTTTCCTCCCGGCTCTACACGCTCCTCCCTGAGCTGCAGCGGAGCAGGATGGGGCTTGAGGGAGGACAACTGGGCCTGCCCCAGTTCACGGGGCTCCAAGGTTAACCAGAAGTTCTCTTTGTGCCTCTGGCATTGGGGGTCCAGGCTCCTGAGGGGTCTGATCCCTGCATAGCTGAGCTGCTCACCCCAACCCATGATAGCACCCCTTCACTACCATTTCCATCATTACAACTGGCACCTCCATCAATAAACGCCACCACCATCACCACCAACAACCATCATCACCTTGACCGACAACGCCAACACAAACCATCACCACCCCCATCACCACCGCCACCTGCACCAGCACCATTACCACCACGAGCACTAATTATTACCAGCAGTGTGACCGCCATGACCACCATGAGCACCATCCCGGCCAGTAGAGCATCATTACCATCACCGCTGTCGCTATCCCCACCAAAGGCAACATTAGCACCATCACTGCCATCACCATTATTGCCACCAGCCCCATAACCAATGTCGGTACCACCTCTACCATTGTCTTATCCTTACTCCCTCGCCGTACCCCCCTCCCCACCCCTTCTTCTGCCCAACTCCATCTCTCTCAAGACAAACAGATAATGCCCCATCTTTTTGCCAGCTGATGGAAAGCTCCTGAGTGACTGAAGCTCCTACCAGTCCCCAAAGGCTGGCACACCAGCCCTCCTAATAGACAGACTAGCCCACTGATGTGAGCAGTCATGGGTTGAAAACTGCCCATTCGGCAAAGCGTGCTGGCTGGGTGATGACCGGGAACTAACCACACGCTCCCTCACAGGCCCAAGGCGTCCGCTCAGCCTCCACTTACTGCTGCTGCTTTATCCTCTCTATGGCCAAGGGGAGGCACCCCTCTTTTCTGGAGTCTGGCTTCCACGGTGGGGGTGGGGACACTCAGGAGAAGGGAGGCACCTCATGGCCCCCAAACTTCTCCATTTATCCACAGGGATGGTGGCCCCACCTCTGACCTCCCTGAAGCTGTAGGAGCCATTGCCACTCAGGACTGCCACTGCAGCAAGAACCCAAGCCAGAATCAAGGAAGCACTTTCCCAAGGAAAGGAGGACAGTTCCATGCCAAGTTCATTCCCACTGCCCTTGAGTACAGCTCCCCTGCCCGCAGTGCCCCCGTTCGTCCTTCCCTCCAGCTGTGCCCTCTCCTCATCCAGGGACATTCTGCTGGACCTTGAATCCCACCTCCACCACTGATGGGCTGTGTGTCTAGGGAAGTTGCTTAACCCTTGTGCCTCAGTTTTCCACCTGTGCGAACAGGGGGATGATAGGGCTGTCGTGAGCATTCAGTGAGGTACTGCATGGATAGCCTGGACAGGGGTTGGGTCGGGGCCGAGCTGGTCGCTATAACTGCTCCCGTTAGCAGCGCCACCACCACCAAGTCGTGGCTCTCCTACTTGCTATGGGCTCCCCTGCTGCTGGGCACTGCAGGTGGCTCCAGGCTGGGGACCTAGAATGGCAGAGGGAGACCGGGTAGATGACTAAGTCCAGGGACCCACAGTGAGGGGTGGATGGGAGGCGGGACTCCAGAAGGTGGGGGAGGAGGGAGTACAGGAGGGCCTGCTGGGTGAAGTGTGCCTGGTGAGTTTTTGGGGCGATCCAAGCTGGATTCCCAGTAAGATTGCAAGTCACTGCAAGGCCCCCCAGGCTTGGGCTTGGCGGGTAACAGCGTCCTTCATCTGCCTCTGCCCTGACTGAGGAGGCCTTATCTCCCGAGTGTGAAGGGGAAAGCGAAGGCAGCTCAGTTTCCCCTCCTGGCCTGTTGACTCTGTCTGCTCCTCCCTCCCCGGACCTAACCAGCCCTTCTTCCCCTTTCCCAGCAGAGTTCAGGTCTTTCTGGCCCAGCTCCTGGTGCGGGGGACTCACGCTGGCTCAGTTTAAATAAACTAAGTGCGGACTCAGTTTAGATCTAGAGTACTGGCAGATCTTGGGTGTCAGGGGTGAGGACTGAGGGACCCAGGGATGGATCATAGCCAGGGGTCACCCACCAATGAGGGGGCCACCCAGCCCCAGCACCAGGTGCCCCAAATCCCCCCTCCCACATCCCTCTTATGGTCTGGAGTCAGGGCTGACTTCTCCTGACCTAACCGATATACGGCTCAGCTTCAGTGCCCCTTGCTATAGCACACTCCCCATGGTGGACCCCCCAACACAGAGCCTTCCTCTGTGCACATGTGTGCACGATGTGCAGTTTGTGAACACGCAAGGGGTGGGGTGATGCCCTGACTTCAGCCCTGAGCTGGAGGAATAGGGAGAGGGCAGCCTGGGAGCAATGAGCTGGTGTCTGTGGGGCTCCAGGCAGGGTGCAGGTGGAGGCTGGAAGCCAGTATGTTATTTACAAACATAGAAGCTGCTGTCCCAGGGAGAGTCTAGCGTGTGGTCAAGAGGCCCGGATGTGTTTCTCATTTCCTGAGTTCAGAAGCCCAGACGAAGAGAAAAGGCCATCTGCTCATTACCCCTCCCCTGGGGCGGGGACGGGGGGGGGGGGGGGAGGTGGGGTAGCAGTTCCTTCTACCTGAGCTCCCAGAGAAGTCCCACTGAGGACAGTCTCCCAGTTGGGGATGAGCGTCCTCGTGTGGTGGCAGTGGGGGTGGAGGTGAGGACGGGGAGGCCAGGGGTGGTGATGGAGGTGTGACGGTGACAGCGGTGGTGGAGAGAGCCAGTTCCACGCCACTGACCAAATGAGGGCCACTCCTCTCAGCTCCTCTCCTAACTGCCAAATTCCACACATTTGCTGTCTGTGATCCCAGACATGCCTACATTCTCCTCCAGGCAAAACTAAGAAGGAAATACAAGGGCTACTTCTTCAGCTGCCGACACCCCTGCCTTTGGGAAAGGGGCTTCTTCCACTGAGTGGTGTCAGACTCGAGATGTCCTCTTGGGTCATCTCACCCATCCCTCTGCCAGGGTTCGCCCTGGTCCCGTGGGGGAAGGCGGCTGTCGGCTTCCTCATCACCTCTAGAGAAAGCAGACCTGCCTGGCATCCGTCTAGCCCCTCTGCCTATTGGCACCCACCCCGTTGCCCGTGGAGCTTTATCTACATCTCCTTTATCTTCCACCACATCCCCATCTGGCAAATGGGGACACTGAGGCCGAGAGTCACAGTCAAAAAGAAGAGGGCCAGTCTGCTTGAGGAAGCACCAGGCCCCATGGATCCCCTAGTGCAAGCCTCAATTCCGGCTTTCCAGAGTCCTTCTGGATTCTACCTCTTGCTGCACCAGGCAAGAGCCTCCCAGCAGAGGCTCCGAGGCAGAAAGGTAATTCAGGGGTGGGGGCAGACAGAGGCGACCACACGGCGATGGCGTTGGTGATGGCATCTTGTGCTCGGCTCTAATGGGACAGAGGACAGTTGCGCCCTGGTGTTCGGAGCGAGGAGAGCTGTACCTCCAGAAAAGCCAGGAGGGGAAACCTTGGCTCACAGGAGACCCCCTCGTGACCTCCTGGCCTTCCTGCACCTCTTCTCCAGGTTCCACTACTGGGACCTGTGCTGGCACCCCTCGATGTCTCCGGTGCCAGCTGGCTAGGGACTGCTCCCCGCCCCTTGCTGCCCTCTGTCTGTCCGGCTGGCCCGAGCAGGCTGGGACGGGCTCCCTGCCGGGGACACTCCTGCCCCGCCACCGCTGACAAGTGCTGACTTTTCCTCCCCCTCTCCAGGCCTTCCTGAACAGGCTGCCTGTGTTCAGGGCTGGGAGGGGCTGGGGGGGGGGGGGGAGGCACTGTGACGCCTCTCATCCTGGCCAGCGTGGACGCCTTCAGGGCAGGAGGTGGGATGGAACCTGGGATGGCGGAGTTGGCTGCTGGACCCGGTGGATCTTCACAGGCGGCCTCTACCTGGCCCGGAGGACCAAGGCCCAGAAGGATAGTACAGCCTAACTTAACCGTACGCCTGGTCAGCAGAATAGGATCCACCAGCTCTCACCTCTGCACAGGCCGGTCCCAGAGTTGGGGGTCTTTAGGGTTTGGAGGTTTCTGGTGTCTTTGCGAATCTGAGGGAGGCTTTGCACCCTCTCTCAGTCACACCGTATTTTGCAGACAATTTCAGGGGTCTGCAAAAACCCCACCCTACCCTTTCTTTTTCCTAGGAACTCTCTCTCTGAAAGAGCTGCTTTCCTGATGCGGTGGCTGGACCAGGGAGTGTCCCCAGAAGGCCCACAACAGGAATCTGGGGGAGGCCACTTGACGCCTCATTAAAACATTCCGAAGAAAACCCAAGTTCCCGGGAGGGCTCGGCTCCCCTCCTCCTGCTCTGTCCACAGGCCGTTCCCAGAGCTGGGGTGTGTGTGTTGGTGGGGGGGGGAGGTGTTTAAAGGCAGGTGATATAAAAAGCTTGAACAAATCAATACAAAAAAGACAAATGAGCTATGGAAAGAGGAGTGAGTAATGGCTCTGTGCAAGCTCTTAGAAGAGGGACAATAGACCAACGTAAAGTCCCAAAGCTTATGGGTAATTGGCAAATTAAAATGACAAGATGCACCATTTTTCACCTATCAGAATGGCAAAGGTGAAAATCCTCATGCTTCCCCCGTGAGACAGAGGGTGTTGGGGAGAGACCCTCCTGGTCCCTCCTGGTATTGTGAGTATAAACTTGCACAAGCTTTCTAGAAGCCAGTTTGGCCATGTCTATTAAGATAAAAAAACGTGAATGTTCTCAGACCCAGCAATGACAGAATCTAGAAATACCCTGCAGAGAAATGGTCACACGGGGCCACGGGAAGGCGTTTCAAGGAGCTCTTCTGCCCCCCATCTGGAATCTCACACACACACACACACACACACACACACACACACACACACCCCTATGCAGAAAAGATCTAAATATACATTTCTGGGGACTGCTTAATGCATCCCAGATTTTGGAATACTATGCACCATTAAAAAATAGATTTATGTTTCCTGGCAAGAAGATCTCTAAGACATACCTTTAGGCAAAAAAAATGCACATGGCAGAGCTTTACCTACAAACAGACACCATTCATTTGACAACAAGCAGAAAACGACAGAACAAAACTATCTGCTTTATATGTACACAAAAAAGTACCTTTTGGAAATCTACAGGAAAAGGTCTGGGAGGACACCCATGGACCCAGACTGTTAAAAATGATCTTCTCTAGAGGGGGCCCTGGGGCTTGGGAGCCATCAAGGGTGAATTCTCTTTACTCTGTACTATGTGACTCTTTTATAAGAAAGAACATATTCAAGTATCAGTTGTTCAATAAAAAATAAGAAGAACATATTCAAGTATCAGTTGTTCAATAAAAAAATTTAAAAAAAGTAAAATAACAAGGATTTTATGGAAGGAAGGAAGAAAGGAAAGAGGGAGAAGGAAGGAAGGGAGGGAGGGAGGAAGGGAGAAAAAAGAAAGAAAGAAAGAAAGAAAGAAAGAAAAAAAGGGAGGAAGAAAGAAAAGGGAAAGAGGGAAAAAAAGAAGGAAAAGAAGGAAAAGAAGGAAGGAAGTAAGGAAGGAAGGAAGGAAGGAAGGAAGGAAGGAAAATTAAATAACCCACAGTGGGACACGGGGATCTTGCTTTGGAGGAAGAAGCTTGGTGCAAGAGTCTGAAGATGTGGGTTCAAGACCCACCTCTGCCACAGATTCACTGCCTGAACCTCAGGGCTCTTTCCCATAAAATGGGCTGGTGAAAGGATGGAATGAGAAAACATTTGTGACAGTTTCTAGCTCTGAATCTGAGGACAGCCATTGTTCAACACGTGGTGGTTCCTTCCTGTCTTTAAAAGAGGGTCCATGGCCACACTGGCTCTGGAGCAGGCTAGGAGGGCTCACCTGTACTCCCACCCACCACAGCCCCTCCTGGGTCTGACCCTGAGGTCGCATCACATCTCTGCACTCAAGGCCTGCCCCCCATGCTGACCTGCAGTTTCTCGTTCACATGTCCTTAGGATGAGGCATCCCCAAGGATGGTTTTGCCCCCTACTCACAATCTGTGGGTCCGTCCCTTCCTCCAAAATCCACTCCACCTGACCCCCAGCTCGCGGCTACTATTCCCCGTAAGGCACAAGATGGGCCAGCTGAGTCTGGCCATAGCCGATGTCCTCACAGTGGGGCGCTTTCTGGCCCCCCCAAACCTGAGGTCCCTGGGAGCCCACTTCTGGGACTGGCTAGGCAGGCAGCATGAAGGTTTGGTGACAGGAACTATTCGCTGAGCTTGGCGGGCTTAGTGGGCCACAGCACAGATCTGGGTGGGAACGGTCACCCCGGGGTTCAGAAGAAGAAACTGGCAGGCTGTCAGTCTCTCGCTGGCTCCAGCTGAGCCCAGGGGGCCTACAGGGTATTGGGTGACGCTTGGGCCACATCCTCTAGACCTAAAACCTAGAAGGTCTTCGGGAAGGTCCAGGGTATACACAGTCCGAGTATCCCGCCACTGCTGTCCCGACAAGGTCTCAGGGCAGACCCAGCCAGGGCATCCCTCCTCCTGCCCTACCCTCAGAACTGCACCGGGGCTAAGCCAGGCCAGTTCTCTGCATGTGCCTCAACTTCCCCAGAAAGCAGTGAGGGGCCCTGGGGACCCATTACCCCCTCCCCACAGAGACACAGGGCTTGGCACCAGGTTGGCATGCAATAAAAAATGGTCATATTGATTGCGTGATTCAGATTACTTTAAAAATGGGAACAATAACAGAACCTTTTTTAGAGGGTTGTTGGAAAGATTAAAGTAGTTAATACTGTAAAGTGCTTAGAACAGTGTCTGGCAAGAAGAGAGTGCTACAAAAGCATCTATTAAATAGAAATAAGAAACAATAGACCTGGGTGCACATGTGCTCACAAAAGCACATGCACATATATGCACAACCACGTCCCTGCAAGTGATGTGCAGACCCAGCTTCAGACACATGTGAGTTCACACGCGTCTCAGACACACACTCACGGGGACCCGGAGAACAGCACGCCCCGAGTCTGGCTCAGCCCTGCTCTGACACACAGACATGCTCTCAGGACACTCACACCCACCTTCCTGTCTACCCCATATATGTGCACACAGACCGCGGGCTGGCTCTGCACACAGCCTGGAAGGGGCCCTGGGGGCCGTGAGCCTGGCCCAAGGTGGGTGTGGGGAAACAGCTCTGGGTCCTTGCATTTGCCTCCGCACAAGTCTCTGAGCCTCGATTTCCCCCATCTGCAAGTCCTCCTATGGGGTGAGGTCTCTGGCTTTGGGGAGCCAGAGTTAAGAGGGCACGGGCACCAGGGAATGGAACATGCTGAGGCCCCCAGAGGAGAAGAGAGCCTCAGATCAGGGGATTCTTAGCCAAATAGTTCTTGCTCTTTTTTTACAGATGGGGAAACTGAGGTGTGGAGGATGGCCAAGGTCACATGGGCATTAGGCAGCTGGAGGAATCTCAGAGCTCTTGCTTTCCCGATGAAGGTTCTGCCTGGGTAGGGAGCTGGTGAGGGGGGAGGCAGCTGCCTGCCTGCCTGCTTGTCTCTCTAGAAGGCAGATGCCCCCACCCGGGAGGTACCGGGGAGGCAGCAGGGGCCTTGAAGTGGGACACACAGGCGGACACTCTCCTCAGCAATGAGCTAGTCTCCCGGGACAGGGCTGCTGAGGGATCTGACCGACTCCCCGGGACCTGGCCCCGGACGATGATGCTTCCCTCCTTGTCTCCGGCTCTTGGCCTCCGCCAGTGCCTGCTTTTCTGTGCTATTGTTGGTCTGTCTGCTGCTTCTGCTCTGGGGAGCCCTCATCCCCACCCCATCTGTCTCTCTTGCCCATCTCCCAGCCTGTTTCTTCTTCTCCCTCTGGTCCCCTCTTGGCCTCTGCTCTGTCCCTCACTCACCAGAGTCCCCCTCCAGCACGTTTCTCCTGGAGAAGTGTTCTGTGAGGTCGGTCTCCTTCAGGGGACCTCCATCCTTCCTCCATGCCACACACACCGCCTCCCTGGGCAAGAGCGTACGCGGTGTGTGCACGCATGTGATTGTGAGAGCTGGAGGGGACCCCTAAATCCTACCCCCTGCCTGGTTGGTTCTGACCTCAGACTCACAGCCCCGTGTGCTGGATTGCAAACAACATTTGCAGAAAACAGAGGCCCTGGAACAAAGTCTGTGGGACCCTACCTTAGGGCCAAAGCCCGGTCTACAGCTAGATCACATTGTCATCTCTGAGGGAGACACAGCCACGGGAGTGGTGCTCGCAGAAGCAGAAGATAGGGGAACCCCAACCATAGATTTCCAGACTTGGGACCCCAAACCCAGCCTTCAGAAATTACGAGACCTTAGGCATCTGGCACCAGGTCCAGACACCCCAGAGACAGCAGGCACCCTGGATCTCGGGTCAGAGAGGACGCTCACCCAGAGTTCAGATTACTCAGGGAACCTAAGACTCTGCGCCCCGGTCGGACCCACCCCAGGGACCGCAGAGCAAGCCCGCAGCCTGTCCTGGAGTGCGGGTGAGGGACTTACCAGTGCGTATGCGGAGCTGAGCACCGGGCAGCAGAGCAGGAGCGCCAGGCCGGGCGCGATCCGGGCGGCCCCCATCGCCACCGCCTAGGGCCCCGTCCCTCGGGGCAGCCGCCGCCGCCGGCCCTGGTGGTGGTGGTGGTGGGGTACAGAGCTGCGTCAGGCCGGGCTGCCCCGCCCACGCCCGGGCCTAGGGGACCCCGGAGGCCCGGCGGCCCGAGGCCCCGGGGCCCGGCGCGGGGCCCATGCGCCGAGGGCTAGCAAGCGAGCGCAAAGGAGAAAGAGAGGGAGGGAGGAAGGGAGGCAGCCGGGGGCCGGGCGGGCGGCGGGCGGGCGCCGAGCGCTGCGGAGCTGCCCGTCTGCCTCGGAGCGGAGAAATCACATCCATATGGCCGGGCCCCCCGCCCCCGGCCCGCCCCCCGTCCCCCCCACCCCACCCCGCGCCGCCTTTTCTTTCTTTCTTTTTTTTTTTTTTTTTTTTTTTTTTCTTTTGGGGAACTAGGAGCTGTGGCTTCGCCCCACGCCCAGTGGGGGAGGGGTCGGGGGAGGGGTTGGGGTCGCGGTCTGCGGGGGGCGAACCGGGCTGTTATTTTTAGCTCCGCGGGCAGCGCAAGGAGGGGAGGTGGGGCGGGGCGGGGGGCGCGTTTCGAGCCGCTCGGGGCGTGCAGCTTAGGGACGCGATCCCAACTTTGCAACCACATTTTGAGCCCTTCGGCGATCGGGCCGCCGGCTCCCTGCCCCTCAGCCCCCTCGGATCCCCATCCTGTCCGCCGCCGCCTCCCGCACCGTCTCCCCATCCTGGGCCGGAGCCCCGCCTGCGCCCGCGCGGCTGAAGCACGCCTGCGGCCGGGACGCTCTGCCTGTCGGCCTGTCTGTCAGTCCGTCTCTAGCTCCCCCAGCCTTGGCCTCCGTTCTTCCAGCAGCCCCGAGCTCCGTTTCGGTCACTCCCTCGCTCCCTCCCTCCCCTCCCCCTTCCCTCTCTCTACGAAAACATTTGCAAGTTTCCAAAAAAGCCACCGAGCCGAGCGGCGCGGGGCCGCCGGCTCCACCGGGCTCCGAGGAGGCGCCGCCGACTGACACCGAGACGGACCAGCCCGCCCGCCCCGGCCAGGCCCGGCGTCACCCCTACCCAACGCCGGCCCCCGTCCCCGAGGCGCCGGCCCCCGACCCCGACTTACTCCGAGCGCGCCGCCGCGGCCCGCGCCTAGCCATGGATGTCGGGGACCCCCCGACAGCCTCCCCAGGACAGCGCCCCGTCCGCGGCCCCGGGGGCACTTCATGGGGCTCTCGGGATCCCCTCTGGCCGGCCTGGCCTCCAGCGCCCCCCGCCCGGCCGCCGCTCGGAGCCGCCGCCCGCCGCGCGCGTCCCTCGCCTCGGCGTCTGCCGCTCCCCCTCCCCCCCGCGGCCGGGCGCCTCTTCCCTCCCCCGCGCCCTCCCTGGGCCTCTCCCGCCCCCGCCCCCCCGCCCCCCCGCGCCGCCTCCGCCACGGGTGTGCGGAGCTGCCGAGCCGAGCCCGCTGCCCCTGCCCCGGGACGTCTCTCTAGAGGCCGCGCCCCGGGTCGCCAGCGGCGGGATGTGAGTGTGGAGGGGACGGGGCCAAGGGAGCCCTGACATCGGGGCCCGGGAACGTAGCCCGCGACGCTGCCGCCGCTTCATTCTCTTCTCCGGGAGGCACAGACGTTATTTTTTCTGATCGGCCTGCCCGGGCCCGTGAATAGGGACCCTCAGCCGCGAAGCAGGACCTCTTCACTGGAGGTACCCCGCGCGCCCCCGGCCGCGGCGCTGTCTGTTCGCCCGCGGGACTCCCGCTCGGGCTGCACCGGGGTCCCTGGGGAGACTGCCGGGCCGCCAGCCCCGAGCCTGGCTCGGCCGCCACGGCCCTCCCGCCCCGCCCTCGCCTGGACCCCCGGCCTCGGGAACTCCCTAGTGGGTAGGTCCGCTGTGCTCTAGACCCGCCCCCGCCCCTGCCCTCGTCTCGGGGCTCACGTCCCTCTCCCACCCTCCCCGGTCTCTCCCCGGGTCCGGGTGTCTCAGAGTCTCGACCCTTCCAGACGCCGGCCCGGCCTCCACCCCTCCAGCTCCGCCCCTGACTCCACCCCGGGAGGCTCCAGGCCGCGAGACCCGGGGCTCGGCCGGGACCCCCACTCCGGAGCCCCGCGTCCCTCTCCACCCCTTCACATCTCCAAACACCCCAGGCGGGCCCTGGTCCACTGGGGACCCCCAACTTGGGGGAAGAGCGGGATGAGTCTGTGGGGGCGGGGTTACGAGCTCATGCCCGGGAGGGGACGCTGTAGCGCCGAGAGGAAGGCATCTCGGACCCCAAGCCTGCCACCTTTCAGTATCTGGCAGGGAAGCCGAGGTGCTGGGGAGGGCCTGGGACGCCTGGAGCGAATGGCTTTAGGGATGGCTTGGGGGAAGCTGCCCTGGGAAATACCTGAGTGGAGTGGCAGCCCCTGCTTACCCACTCACCTGTGGTATATCCTGCGCAGGACGACTTCCTGCTGTCTGGGCCTCAGTTGCCTCATCTGTAAACCGAGGATTTGGCCAGCTGATTCAAAGGGCACTTTTAACTTTACTGTTTTCGTGCTGCAGAGGGTGGGTGGCCAGACCCATGGGGTCTGTAAGCTTCCCAGACTCAGCCTGTGGAAATTGAGCTCCTCAGAGCCCCCAAACCGGCCCTCGCCCCCGCCCCAACATTTCAGGGATGGCCCCTCCCCCCCCCCCCCCCCATGTGAATGGATCTGCCGGCCTAAACCCTCAGACTACTGGAATCCAGCTGCAACCAGCCTTTCTGTCAGCCCACCCTTCTTCAGGCCCAAACCCACCCATCTCCCATACTGTGTGCACAGCTGTCTTCATATGAGTCTGTGGCCACATCCTCCTCTGTATCCCACTACCCTCAAATTTCTTGTCCTGGTGATTAAGGACTATGCTGTTTGAGGCAGTTTCCTCCAGAGGTGACTTTCCCCAACAAGTACTGTCCCCTAGACTCCTGGCCTGCTCATGCTCACTCCCCAGCCCTCGGCCTTTGTAGTTTACTGTGCTAGGATCATGCTATGCCTGGTGTAGAGAACATCCCTCCCTCCTTGTGACACCATCTTCTCCATTACTGGGGGGCCGGTGGGGGGAGGGGCTGTGATTTGGGAACTGCCCCCTATGGTGTGTGGGTTACTTAGCAACAGGGACAGAGAGGCCCAGGAGCCCAGAGTGGGTACCTAAGGAACATTTGTGCTTCTTCAGGGTTATATTTTGATAGTCTCATTTTTATGTCTCTGTTCCTAAAGCATTCTATTATGTTTTATGGTTCTATGGCTGACCACCCCTGCCCTGTGATAGGAAAAGAACATTCATGGAGGGATTGCAGGAACTAGGGGCTGATGTAGGGAGGCCTTAGATCTGACACCAGAAAGCTTGAGATTGGGAAACAAACAATATTTGTACTCGGGAGGACCGGGGTGGGCTGTGGGTAGGGCTGCAGAGAGGGGTCTGACGGGCGGTGGGCCCCTTAAGGGCGTTCCTCTAGCCATAACTCCTGTGCCTCACCCCAGAAGCCCTTGCTGGATATTCCACCAGTGTGGGTGAGGCTGATCCCCTAAGTCACCTCTAGGCTTCTGGTTAAAGTACCACCATGGGGATTGGGTGTCACACATTAACTGGTAGCACCCGCCTGCCTGACAGAGCCAGCCTGCCCTTTTTGATAGGCAAGCCCCAGGGCCCCAGGGTCAGTTTCTGGTCAGTTTCAGTGGTTTGAAAAGGTCTGGTTGGGGGGGGTAGGGAGCTGCCTTTAGGGATTCCTGCCTCTGATGGGGAAGAGCCAAGATGGTTACTGGAGCTCAGAACTGGAGCAGAGACTGGACTCCGGCCCAGTGACCCTAAACTGGATTCTGCTGCTGCCATTGCTGCTGTGAGTAGGGCTCTGGCCAAGCTACACAGACCCTAGGGCCACGGTGGGCACCAGACTCAGGAAGGAAAGACAGAGGCTCAGCTCTTAGCTCTTCAGCCTGGCCTCACTCCCTCAGAAAACCCCTTGTCCCGTTCTGGGAGCTCTGTGGGGAAACTGGCCTGCAGACCCTCAACACTTCATCCCCCAATCCTAGCTCCAAAGTCAGCTTGAATCCCTATCTCAACCCTGATCCCGGACTGAGCTTTATCCCCCACACGGAGTCTTTATCCCAGTCTGACCTCTGACCCCTAGCTGAACCCTGACCCCAGGCTGAGCCTCCACCAAGCCTCAGACCTCTCCCTGGTTCCAGGCCCCTCTGGAAGTTTTTCAAGGCAAGGGGCTGGTGGGGGTGGGGATGGCCAGGCCATAAGTGAACCGAGGTGCCACTTTTACAGCCATTTCGCCTGCTCATAAACACCCCCCACCCGGATGAGTCACTGGAGGCTCCCACAGCAGCTGCTGCTCGGGCAGCCCCCTCCCCTTGCAGCAGGAAGCCTGGTTTTCTCACCTCTCAGGAAGGCGAAGGGAGGGAAGCTGGGGGCAGGGGGCTGGGAGGCTCTGCCCCAGGCAGGGAGCACTCCTGGGGCGCCTGGAGGAGGGGGGGGCCTCCTGTCAGAGACCCCCTCCTGCAGTAACGCCAGATCCACAGATATCTCCACGCAGGCACGCCTTGTCTGCCCCACAGCACGACACAGGCACACACATGTACACACGCACACAAACACATGCGCTAACGCAATGGGGCAAAACAGCCTTGCCGCTCCCAGCTGTGCTCGGGTCCCAGGGTTGCCTTGGATCCCACTCACCTGGAGCCCACAAGGTCTTCCGGGTAGGGCCTGGAAACACAGAGCAGATTCAGGTCGGCCATGGAGAGGCCATGGATAGGTCTGAGCTGCCTCTGCTTCAGACCTAAGCAAGGATGTTGCTGCTGGGGACAGGAAAAGGCTTAAGTGAGAGCTTTCGCTTGAAAAGAAAAATTAATTATTTTTTACCAAGCCCTGCACCAGCCCAGGACTTTGTCCCAGACGCCTGGTGGGGGAGCAGAGGGAGGTCCAAGTGTACCTGTGTTCCGTGCCCTGAACTGGGCCCTCCCCCACCTCCATGGGTGTGACACAGGCCAGCCCAGCCCTTCAGGTGTGGATGTGACACGGTGGTCCTCTCCTTGCCCTTCCAAGCCTCTCTCTGGCTAACTCTTCTTCCGTCTGTTCTGGTGTCCCCGTCTGCCTCTCCTGGCCTTTTCCATGTCTCAGAAATTTCAGGCCACCGTGAGGTATGAGCAGAGCCCCTCTGAGTGACTTCGTTAAAGTCTTTGGCACCTGAAGGAATCAGATGGAGGCTACAGGTAGTTTATACCTAGCTCACAGGCAGAAAAACAGACCTGGGAAGGCCTCGCCTCTCAGCACTGGGTGCTCAGTGTTCTTCAGGCAGGTGACACGTGGGGACACTCATTCCACCCAGCCCTTGTCCTAATCCTGCAGCCCCATAGCCGCTCCGTATCTGACTCCTTGCCCACTGGAATGTGGGTTCTTGGCATGAAACCAGCCAGTGCCACTCAGGCTCAGGGTCTGCATATGCTGTTACAGAGGCAGGGTTGTGGACAGGATGACCTTCCTCTGTGGTTCTGTGGAGTGAGCTGTGACGGAACCAGGGCTGGGTCACGACACCGAGAGCGAGGACGTGGACAGATGGGGTGGAAGAGGCCATGCAAGACCCTGGAGCCTCACTCCTGCACCCGGAGACCCTGGCTGGAGGCTGCCCTTCTGCCTGAGCCCAGCCTGAGCTGGTTTGTGTCTGGAAGTCCCAGGCTGAGCCTGACGAGGTGTAATGATTCACGTGGCTGCTGCCTCTCAGCACATTCCAGCAGTAGCCCCCAGCGCCTGGCACGTGAGGTGGCTGGCCCCAGACCAACCCCAGCAGCTGGGGCACGTTCCTGGGGCCCCCATCCTCAGGGGAGACCCTTCCCCAGGTCTTCCAGGCTCCTGGGGAGGACACCACAATTTACAGTTTCCAGAGCACTTTCTAGTTCACAGGCTGGAGAGGGAGGTAGAGAGCTTGTCCATACCTGGCCTCCGGGTGGGAGAAATGAGGCTGAGGGGGTAGACCAGGATGGCTAGGGGCCTGGAGTGAGACGATGACAAATTAGTGTTTTTGGGGCTCCTGCCCCCCGGTGCTGGGCTGCTCCTAGGAGCGCAGCACCAAGGGGGATCCCTGGGTGCACAATGGGGACCAGATTTCAGCTTTGCAGGTCAGTTTTCCTCTGCCCTCTGTCAAGCTTGCTGCTGCCTGACTCTCCACTCACGGAGCCTCTCCCTCCTCTGAGCCCCACACGCCCCTCTGCTCTTCCTGCTGTTCCCACTCTCTCTGGCCAGGGGAGTGGGAGGCTGGGGCCTGTTCTGCCCTGACCTGTGGGTCCCCTTCCTGCCTTGGTTTCCTGATCTGTCATTCACAGGCCAGTTCAAGGCTTGAAGGGGCTCCACAAAGTGTGCAGGCACTCAGGGCTTGGCATCTATGAATCTGAAAACCTGAAGACCTCTCTCCCTTTGGGGGCCGCCTGTGCAGGCCTGGCTGTGCTCCTCCAGTGAGCCCCAGTCCAGGGCTCTGAGGGGCGAGTCTGGCCCTCAGCTCCGGGGACAGGAAGTTGTATTTTGGTCCTGGGTCCTTGGGAAGGAGGCAAGGGAGAATGGCAGCTCAGACCCAGTCATGTTTACTCGGGCCCGGCCCCCTCTGAGCTCAACAGGCCCATTCATCGGGAGCCCCATAAACCCTTTGGGGCTCCCTGAGGTTCAGAGCGCCGGGACGCCAGGACTGGCTACTGCCCCCGGACCTGCTGGGGGCCATGGGCAGCAGGTGGGGCGTGGGTGAGGCAGGCCTGGGGGTGGCCTTGGACAAGCCTCAGTTTCCTGACCTGTACGCTGGAGTAATGGTTCCTGCCCATGAGTGTTGCAGAGCAGTTGAGAAAATCGAGGGGGCTTTGGAGGCTGTGTCCCATCACGCCAGGCTTCTGAGAGCATGTCCTCAAAGCCCATGGCCTTCAAGGCAAACCTGAGACCCCACACCTGGCCTTGGGGTGGGCGTGGGTGCACATCCTACAGCGGTGGAGGGGGACCCTTGTTCTCTCCAGCACACAGGTCCTCATCTGTTCAACAGAGGGTCTCCATCAGAAGTGGAAGCGTGAGGATTGGTTGGGGCGTTAAGGAATGAGGCTCCAGGGTCCGTCCACCCCCAGGTGAGGACGGGGATAGCTCATGCCTCACACTGTCTTCAGGCTTCCAACTCCGCTTTAGTCGGATGGGGTCAAATATTGTCCCCTGGTCCCTTGAAATGGAAGGGAGGCAGCAGCAGTATTTGTTAGGTGGGAAGAACTGTGGCTTGGGGGTCTAAATTCCACCCAGCTGCCGTGTGACCTTGGAATAGTCCCTTCCTCACTCCAGGCTTACCAGCTCTCACCCCCTCCTCACCCCTGCCATCATTGGCTGGGGTTAAGCCCTTAGGCTTCCCATGCTGGGCATCTGGGTGGGGACCTGGTGATGGAAAGGGCAGGGTAGGAGCAAGCCCTCCCACCCCAGATGCCTTTCAACAGCGTCCTCACATGCCTGGGCAACCTGGCCAAACTTCTGGGACCCTGGTGGGGGAGGCGGGACTAGAATGGAGTCTCCTTTCCCAGACGCCTTCCGGGTGGGGTGTGACTTCCCACTCCAGTGGTTGTAAAATCCCCTGAAGCTTGGTGGGTCCCTGGAGAGGGGGGGTGTCTGTGCCTCGGAATACCCCCCTCCCAGGCGTGTTTGACACGTGTTTCCGCCTCTCCCAGCATGGGCTCCCGCTGCTGCTATTTATAACTTTTAAGAGCTCCTGCCGACTGCAAAGTTTTCTTAAACTCAAAATATCACCGAGGTCCTGGGCACGCGTTCCAGAGGCCGGCTGGGCCCTGCGGTTTGAAGGGACAGGGGGCCAGGAAGGAAGACACAGAAAGAAGGGGATTAGCTCAGACACGGGGTCCTGGCTGGGGGTTATGGTGGGGAGATCTAGGGTCGGGGACCCCTAGGTCTTGATACTGGGCCCTGCTTGGACTGGAAGGGTGCTCTCTGTGGGTGGTCCTTGGTCAGGCTGGGCCATTTGAGGACGGCGGGGCCATCTCTCTGGGCCTCAGTTTCCTCTCCTGCCTTGGAGAACACTAGCCGGGTGAAGCAATGAGCTGGCAATGACACTGGGAACATCTTGGGCTGGGACCAGACTGTGTCTGTCTGGCCATCCAGCACCCGGCACAGAGCCTGGCCCAGAGGCGCCGTGGACGTTGGCTGAACTGGCCAGAAAGAGGAAGCACTTGGGGAAGTTTATAAAACCGTGTGTGGGAGAGCGATGTCCAGAGAGGGGCAATGGCGTGCCAGAGGTCATCAAGCTCATTCAGACCAAGTACCCAGGTCTTCCCAACACCCAGGACCCCGCTGGCTGTGGGAGAGGCTGAAGGGTCCTGACTGGGGACCAGTGGGTCCCCACCTCAGAGGAGATTCCAGAGATAACAGGAGAGTGACTGTGCACACATCAGAAACTTCCCCAGAGCTGGAAGGGCTCCAGCAGCTGCTTGGACCCAGGGAGGGCTGCTCAAAGTCACATACGGAGCCCCTGCCTGCTCCGGCCCACTGCTCTATCTCTGGGGCACCTCTACCTCTTCTGGAGTGAACGAAAAGCTCCAGCCTCACTTCCCAGGTGGAAAGCAGAGGTCCTGGCCCCCCACTGCACCCCTTTCCTTCCCGCCTTCCTGAGCCGTATCGGGGATTCAGAGGCAGGGAGCAGGCATGCTGACCCCTGGGCCGTCCAGCATGTCCTGTCCCCGCTCGAAACCCCAGGAACCATTCCTGGCCTAGTGAGCTGAGCTGGGCCCCACGTGGAGGGAAGCCCTGCCTCTCCCACTCAGTGCTCCACACCGCTGTTCTGATTCAAGCATAACCACACGGGGCTATTGAGGGGCCCAGGGGGATAAGGGAGTGATGACCTAGCAAAGAAAGAAGTTGGAGGAGAGAGAAAGGAATTGTTCTGTAAGCTCAGCCCTGATGGGGCCACTCCTCTGCTCAAATGCCTTCCTGTGGCCTCCTGGATCAGATCACTCAGTCCCCAACGCTTGAGAGCTTACTGTGTGTTCGGCTGGGCCCCCAGATGTGGAGGCTTTGCTTTGCTTCCAGGAGCTACTTCCCTGTTAGCCCCCCTGGACTGGGGTTCCCGTTGCCTGAACCCTCAGTGAGCTCTCACCTTGGCCCCTGCTTCTTCCAGTCTGACTTACCCTCCCTTCTCGGCTGGGAGGCTCTCCTATGCTCTTCTAATGTCCCTTCTTCTCCGAGGTCTTCCTGAATCTGCCCCCGCCCCCCCACTCCCCAGCAGAATGGGACCTCACTCTCCTGATTCTTGCCATATCCTAAGAGACAGTGAGCCCATGAGGGCAGGGACTGGGTCATCTCTGTCCTGCTGCGTCCTCCGTGGTAGAAAAAAACCATCATCTTGTCCTGTATCTCTGCAGGAAGGGGTTTAGTGGCTGGAGCTTTAGACTTTGAACACTGTGCTCCTTCTTGTCCCCTCTCATCTCTCATCTGCTATGGGGAAGGCCTTCCCTTCCTGATCCTCAGTTTCCCCACGGGGAGGAAGGGAATCCCAGGATCTCAGAGGGGTCCTCCTCTGGCCCCTGGACAAGTCCCTGTCATGCAGTGTTGGAAAGTTCTCCTCCAGGGAGCCTTATGAAACTGAACGCGTCCAATGGAGAATTCTTAGCAAATCAGGGAGCAGCCCAAGCATCAAGCTGGAGGTGACTGGAGCCCAAAACCCAAAGGGGAGACTGAAACCTGGGAGGCTGGGGGACTGCAGGGAGGGGCCGCCCCAGTCCTCTAGTGCAGGCCAACCCGGCTGTCCCTGTGGCTGCTGTCCTCAGTGGGGTGATGGGGGTGGGGAGACTGGCATGCCCTCTCTCTGGACCCCAAGGTCAGGCAAGCGGGGGCCGGAGGTGGCGAGTGCTCTTGGCAGCCGCAATCAATGAGTCTCTTCGTGGTTGTTGACCCCAGACTGCTACAGCCAGTAGAGGCCAGGCCGGGGAGAGAGCGTGCTGATGGGGGTGGGCTGTGGGAGCGGCCTGCTTATCCCCTCTGACCAGAACTCCTGAAGGCAGAACCCCTCTTCAGAGGGGAGGGGTTTGCCATCAGGCAAGGCTCTCTGAGGGCAGGGGGCGCAGGAAGCCCCCAGTGCCTCTCGCTTATCTGCAGCCTTGGATGAGCCCTATAGTTGTGCAGAATTCCAGCTGATTGTTCCCTTGATGACTCGGCTCTGAGCTCTAAGCTCCAGCAGAGAAGCCTCAGCCTTCTGCTAGGGACTGAGACCTGTGCAGGGAGGGGGAGGGTGGTGGGTGGGCAGAAGTTGGTGCAAGTGGGGAACGGAGGAGACTCGGGCCGAGCATGCCCCGATCTGACTATGCTGGGGACACTGCTTGCCTTTTGAGCTGACCCAAGACCCCGCCCCATCCTGCCAGTGTGTACCCAGAGGTCTCTGGAGGGAAGAGGCTCCAGGAGTCAGTGATGACACCAGGAGCAGATAACTAATCCCAGGACCAGCACCTCATCATCTGCTTTGGATGGGGCATGATGCTTCCGTGTCCCCTAACATCCCAACCATCTCCCCAAAATAGCTTTTCCATTAGCCCTGGCTCCAAACCTCATGAAGCCCCCTGGAGCAGAGGGGCTCAAGTCCTGCCGCTGCAGAGAGCTGGGTGCCTGGCATTGCCCCTCTCCTTGTGCTCCGGCTGTGCACTCGGGCATCCCTGGGCTGGTTTGAGGGGTCACTCCACATTCCTGGGCATCTGTGAGTGTCTGAACATGCTGTGTTCTCCCACCCTGGCCCTCAAGGCCAGCCTGATGAGGACTTGCCTGTCCCTCGGCCATTGCTCTTTCCCTTTGCCCTCACCCCTGCCTGCTCTGGGGTCCAGGTTCTGGGAAAGGAATGGGTCGGGAGACTTCCAGAGAGTCCTTTCCCACGAGAGCCGAGCTCTGACCCCCGTGCTTATCTGGCCTGGGTTTGCCAAGAATAACACAGATGCTAAGGCCTGAGAGCCCCAAACCTGGGGACGCTGACCTCCCCAGGCCCAGCTGCTGTGCTCTGGCCTCTATTTTCCCTCTGTGAACAGGGGTGGGGGTGGGGGCCAGGGAGGAGGCAGTGAAAAGGTCCCAAACACCTGGACGCACACACACACACACACACACACACACACACACACACACTCACATTCATGTGTGCTCACATGATCTCCCAGACCTCATCAGGCAGGCCTGCTGTGGTTCCCCAATTTCCCTGATCTCTCCTCCTTCTCGCTGCTCCTAATTCCCACCCAGAACTCTTTCTGTTCCAGTGAGCTCAGAGGTGTGATGTGCTAGGTGTGCGTGTATGCAGAGGCACACGAGTGTGTGTGCATATGTGTGCGACAGGCATATGTGTGGGCGCATGTGTGAGCACAGGCATGTACACATGTGTATAAACATTTGTGCAAACGCATCTATATTGTGTGAGGATTTATGTTTACAGGTGTGCGCATGGGAGCGTGGTTGCTCTTGGTGCAAGCCCCCGTGGACGGGGCGTGTGTGCGTGTGCGCGCATACACGCTTCCGTGTGATTCCTGTTGGCCCTGGCGTTGGTGGAAAGGGACCAGGTGGTGTGGGGAGTGTCTAGGGCCCAGTGAGTATTTCCAGACAGACAAGGACTCACAGCAAGAGCAGGTTAGCCTGACTATGGTATTTCTGAGTGTGTGTGTGTGTGTGTGTGTGTGAGTGAGTGTGTTGTGTTTTAGACAGGGTAGGTGGGGCGGATATATAAATATCTGCAGAGGCAGGTACCGGAATTGACCCTAACTATTCCTGGCTGGGGGCTTGGGCCATTTTTATGCAGTTCCACACCCTGGGCCACAGAGGGTGTTTGTGTGGCCACTGGAGGCACAAGGACACAGCTGGTGCTGGGTGGAGCGTGTGGGTCTGGTGGGGCCACCACAACTAGGTGGCGTGTGCAAGGGGATGGGGAGGGAGGCCCTCCCGGTCACCATTGCCTCTTCTGCCATCACCACCATCACCCCCTAGTCACCCTCCTGCCGTCACCTCCGCCACTGCCATCGCTGAACCCTGCGCTGCCTACATTCCCGCCACCACCCCCGCTGTCACGGCCGCCCGTGGCCGCGCTCTCTTCCCGCACCCTGGTCTGGGGCCCCTTTCCTGTCCACTCTGGGCTGCTCGCGGGTGAGGCCGAACCTGCCGTATCCCGGCTCCCAGCTGAGGGCCCGGTGCGCGCGCACCTCGTCCGGTGGCCCTGGGAAGCTGCTCCCACCCTGGGTTCTCTCTTTGTCTCTGGCTTGCCTCACAACCCTCCCTGCCCTGTCTCTGAATCCGTCCCCATCTCTGTCTCAGTCCCCGTGTCACGTCTCTGCTGCGGTCGGTGGGGGTCCCCGCCTCCAGTTTCCCCCCATGCCTGCATGGGCACGGATTTGGGGGGGGGCCCGTTCCCCCTCCCAGCCAGCAGGGACTGTTTGCCTGAGACAGTCGGTCCATCCAGTCAAACAACCGCCCAATTCAGACTCCTCGTCTGACTGACGGGTTTTTTTTTTTTTTTCCCCTGCTAAATTTACTCTCATTTTTGACTGAATTGGCCATTCAACAGAGGTTGTGTCCACATGCCCCCACCCTGCCCCGTGCCAGCAGATGAACAGGCTCACAGAGGGACGCCCCCAGACACGCTCATACACGCGTGTGGTCACGGCCTCTCGCGACACGGGTGAGCACACGAGATGGCACACATCTGCACGCACGTGTTCACACTTCCTGCCACGGTGACAGTGTCTGTCCGCCCTCAGACCTGTTCTGGGGAAGCCTTGGGGAAATGGGCCTGGGCAAAGCCCCCACCCCGCAGCCCGGGGCAGCCACGACCCCTGTCCTCCGAGGCCAGCCTCCGTGCCGGGCTTCTTCCACCCTCAGCCTGTCTAGGTGGGGCCTCTGGTCATCTGGGGCCGCCGCCGAGCCCCTGCAAGCCTCAGTACCAGTTCCCAGACCCCGATCCTAAAAGGGGACTCTTTTTTTTTCTTCCAAGGACAATAAATATTTGCTCTTTGGGAAACTGCTGGTGGGAGGGTACAGGGTTTGGCCCAGCGGCGGGAATGTCCAGGGCAGTTCAGGGAGGCCGCAGGCCATGCCGGCGAGGGACTGGGCGGCACCTGGCCCCGTTCCTTCGGACCCCTGCCTCAGGCCTTGCTTTCTCCATTCCTTGACTCCCGTCCCTTCCATCTGAGACCCCTCTAACCCCAAACTCACCCCCGGAGAGCCTTCCCACTCCCATTCACCCTTGTCAGCCCCCACCCCTTTCCCACACACTCAGGATGCCCGGCCCCAACTTGCAGTCTGACTCTTTGGACTAAATAAGGGGTTCGGTATTCTCGGACCTGTTTCCAATCTACCTCCTCGGACCAGTTGCGGAGGGCAAGACCGATGCCCCCCCAGGCCAGGCCCCTGAGAGCAGAGCACGCCCCTCACACCGGGCCCCTAAAGTCAGGGCTCTGCCCTCCTTCTGTAACGGACCGAGCCTGGCCAACAGTCCCCCAGTCTGTCCTCCCACGAGGCGCTGGTCCCTGGAGGCTCCTGCCTGCCCACCCCTCCCTCATGCTCAATTGGGCTCCCAAATATAGCGGCCGTGGCCACAGCCGGCCAGGACACCACAGCCCCAAGCGTCAGTCCTGGGCAGGGATCAGAGGGGCAGGAGCTGATTATAGGTCCCTGGGCCAAACCCAGGGCTTGCCTGCCAGCCCGCTGGGTCCTGCCACCCCCACCCCAGAACCACAAGGTTGGAGCATCTGGTCCCCGTCAGCACAGTGGGCAGAGGGAGGGGCCTGAGGGTTGTGTTTGGCCTGCCGAGGACAGAGTTGTCTGTGTGTGGTGTGGGGGTGGTGAGGATGGACTGGGACTCTGGGGCAGTGACTGTCACCTCGCCCCACCATGGCCATTGTACAGATGGGGAAACTGAGGCCCAGAGAAGCCAGGACCAGCCTGGGTCACAAGAGCGTACAGAGTCTCCTGCTTCCCCCTTGGCCACTCCTTCCCGTCTTTCAAGGCCTGGGGCTATGCTCCGGGAAGCAGGCCACATCCTGTTGGTGGCATAGCAGCCCTGCTGGGAAGTCCTCTTTGGAGTCAGACTTTCACCCAAGGCTCCAGGGCCATGGAATGGTGCAGAAATTCCTGTCCTCCTGGTCCTCGTGTCTGCCTCGTGCCACCTCTGGCCAGAGTTGCTGGGCAGCTGCTGCCCCTCTGGGGGGGGGGCCTCAGTGCCCTCATCTGTGCAGCTGGGCAGGGACCGGGGGCCCTGCGTGGGGTCTGTGCTTATGGGCACCCAACACGTGGTGGTGGGTTCACGTCTATGTGGATACACACGGGTGCCCTGGTGGGTGAGCTGCTGCCTGTGGGCTTGCCCACGCCTGGACGGGGTCCCCAGGACCTGCTGCACAGCAACATTTGACCTACTTCTAAGGCTCTGGGTCTGGCCCAGGCCGCGTTCTCGACTCCTCCGGGAAGTGTGGGCCTGCGTCCCAGCCCAGAGGCCTCAGGCCAGGAGGGGCGGGCTGGGGCGGGCCAGGACGGCCTGTGGAGCCTGCGGCCAGGGGGACAAGAGCCCGACCCTCCTTCCCTGCCTCTGGCTCCTGAGCCCAAAGGACAGCCAGGCCTTGTCCATCCCTCCCTCCCATCACCCTCCACCACCCTCTCCACGTGGCCACCATATTCTGAGCTCCCCGAATTGGCTCTGACAGGATGAGGGACATTCCTCATGCCCCTCTGAACATTACAGGAAGGTCTGCCAAGCACTCACCCCTGCTGTTTGCCAAGCGTTTACCCTCCCCCCTTCCCCGCCCTTGTCTACACAGAGATGTCGGCAGTGCCACTCTGGGGAGCCAGCAAGCCCCTGTCCTGGGTCCTGGGTCCTGGGTCCTGGGTCCGGGGTCTGGGTTGACAGTCCTGGGTCCTGGGTCTTGAGTCCTGGGTCTGGACTCTGGGTTGAGAGTCCTGCTCCTTGGCCTGGGGTCTTGGGTCTGGAGTCTGGATTGAGGGTCTGGGTTTGGCATGTCGGGTTTTAAAGTCTGGGTCTCCTCAGTGGGGTCAGGTCCTGGGCTCTGGGTTCCAGGTTCTAGTTTTGGGGTTCAGATCCTGAGATTTGAAACCGGAGTCGGGGCTTGGGGTTCCAGGTTCCAGTTCTGGATTCTGGGTTCTGGTTCGGGATCCTGGGTCCTGGGGGTTGGCTGGTTTCTATCCCTTTTACGCCCCCTGCTGGCTGGTCTTCATGGTCAAGTCACTGCCTCTAGTACGGGGTCACAGTGTTTCTTCAGGCTAGTGACAGGAGTCCCAGCCAGCGGGTGGGTGGGAGTGGCAGACGGCGCAGGCCTGGGCTGAGGTGGCCGCAGCTGCTGACTGTACTCCTGTCCTGGGGTGCCCCTTGCAGCGACCCAGGCTCCTACCAGTCTTCCAGCCAATCCCCCCTCCTCAATCTCCCCTGACACCACCCCATGGGTGGAGTTTAGCAATAAGTCCCAGTCCCCGTGTGAGAAATGGGTAAAACTGAGATGTTTTGGGACATCTGCTCATCCGACATTTATTGAGTGCCTACTGTGTACCAGGCTCTGTCGTAGACTCTGGGAATATACAGATGTGAAAGAACAAAATTTCCTCCGTGCCAGCTGACCCTCATGGGATGGGGGGGGGGGGGGGGAGGGTGGGAATCCACATAAGAGACAAAACAACAAAGAAACAGGCTCGTTTTAGGGTGCACCGCGATGGGGAGTCTGAGAGACAAGGAAGAAGGAGCAGGCCCAGGGTAGTCTGAGAAGGCTTCGCAGAGGAGGTGACATATCACTGAGATCAGGGGATGACAAGGAGCAAGCCATGGCCAGGGTCCCAGACGAGGGGAGGAAACAGCCTATGCAAAAGGTATGCGGGCTGGAAATAACCGAGAAGGAGGCCAGTGTGGCCTGAGGTCTTCTGCCTCTATCCATGGGCCCCTCAGAAGTTAGGGCCCATATCTTCTCCAGCATTCCCCTTGGCTGGAGAGAGAGGGGGGCAAGGTAGTTGCCCCCAGAAGGCTCTGGACTGTAGTACCTGTGAGTCTGCATCAGACCGGTCACCACTCAGACACCGGGGCTGGGGGCACTGGAGGGGTAAGAGCCAGGCTCTCCAGACCCCACAGGCCCTGCCAGGATCTTGCCTGCAGGCTGTCCTTCCTAAGGGACACAGAGCTCAGGCTGGGACCTGGGAGAGAGATTGGAGAGCCAAACCTTAGAGTGGCCCTCCTTACTGCTCACCTGCCTGCCCACCAGCCCACCCCTTGCCTTGCTTCTGGCCTCAACAGCCTGTCCTGCTGGCAGTGGAGGAGGCTGATCCCTGCAGAGCTCCTGCTGGGGGCTGGGCATTAGCTTGAGGTTGAGAGAGGTCCCGCAGGGTGAGCCCTGGGGATGCTGTGGCTCCCAGGAACCAGAGCTCAGCAGTCAAAGACCTGGCCCCTGCCTCCGTCTAAGCCCTCGGGAGGCAGTGGAAGGTGGCTCTGTGCACAATGTCCCCACTGCAGGACCGCACTTGCCCTGTGCATGAGGGAAGGGGACAGAGGCCTCCCTCCCCCCCCCCCGACATTCTCCCAAGCAGAGGACGTGGTGCAGTGTGGCTCCGGCTGGCTGCATCAGCCTGTCCCACCCCGTAGCACGGACCTGGCAGCTGCCGGTCAGGAGCCCTATGTCACTCACCTACCCCTGTTCAAGCTGGTGTCGAGTGGTTTCTGAGAGATGGCAGTCATGTGTGGACGAAAGGAACGAGATCAGAAGTTTGTGTGACCCTGAGTGTGTCCTCTGCCCTGGGTCTTGGTTTCACCCATCATGAGTGAAAGGGGACTGGGTAGTGTCTCACTGGTTGTGCTTGTGGGTGGCTGGAGTCCCCGTGGGACATCCAGAGTCAGTTGTCTTGAGGGCCATTGGGCCTGGGCAGTGGGGCCGCCCAAGAGCCTCTCTCTCTGTGTGTCCTCCTCTGGCTGTCTTCTCTTGTGGTATTTCTGGCTTGTCTCTGTGGACCCTCTCCCCACCCCATTTTTTCTCAATACTTTTGCCAAACATCTGGAAGGAAAGTGAAAAACTTGCCCCCCCCCAGCACCGGATGTTGTCAGATTTCCAGATGTGGGGTGTTCTGTCCTCCAGATGAGGGGAGGCATTTCCTGTGTTCCAGCTGGGGGGGGGGGAACCCGGCCCCGTCTGTCCCACTGCTCTCCCCCTCTTGGTGAGGACAAGTGACAGGATCAGAGCGACCTGGGCTCAGCAGGTAGACGGTGGGGGGACCCCAGGGGGAGGCCCCTGTGAATCCTTCTCCCCCCTCTCCCCCCCCCGGCTCCAGCCCCAGCCCCTCTCCACACCCAGGAATCCCCCCTGGATGGGTGAGGCATTGCCTCTGAAGTTTCTATCAAAGGCTCCGGGCACTTAAAAATAACAAGGAGCACCTCCTTCCCACCCCCGGCACAGAGGGAGGGAGCCCAATGTGCTCACAAGATGTCCCCACTCTCACAGTTCTGGGCCCGGAGGGGCCTCATGCCAGCTCAGCCTTCCCACCTCCCCCGCTTTCCCAAGTGGTGGCCTGGCCAGGCTGCCCTCTGTCACTGCCCTCTGATGAGACCTGGGCATGGGGTGGGTGCCGGGGCGGGGTGGGGGTTGCAAATCTCGCTTGGCTCCCTGAGGTCCCTCAGAGGCATAAAGTGGTCCACAGGCAGAAGGCAGTGGGGGGAGAGGAGATGGGAAGTGAGGTGAAACAGGAGCTGGCGAGGGGCCAGCCGGGTGCCGAGGAAGGAGGCAGTGGGGGCCGCTGGGCTGCTGAACTGTGCTCGAGGGAGCAGCACATTCCGTTGCCACTTGGGGCCTTCCCAGAGCCCCCCCCCGCCCCGCCCGGGGCCGCAGCTGCCTGCAAGCCTTGAGCAGACACACACAGATACTTATAAACACCCAGACACAAACACACGGAAGCGACACTCACAGACACGCTCACAGAGATACACACAGACATGTGCGTACGTATAAACACCCGACAGACCCACAGAGCCAACACGGAGATGGGCACGGGCCGTTCCCCACGAGACACAGAGGCGCACACGAGGACCTCCCCCGCCAAACATGAAGACACCTGGACAACACACACAGATACACGCCTCCCACCGTAGACAGACAGACATACACAAACAGCCACACGCGTGCGCGCGCGCGCGCACACACACACACACACACACACACACACACACGGGAATTCGGTGCACAGATGGGAAATTTAACTCAAGAGGTGCCCTTAGGTGATCACAGCCCTTCTGCTCCTGACACAACACGCTCCGGTCCAGCCTTCGGGTCCTGTTCAGTGTATTGACTTGCCGAGGGGCATCAGGGTTGCTGTGCCTATGGGTGCGTGTGCATTTGAGGGTGAGTGGTGTGTGTTGAGCAGTGGCTTCGGTCCTCTCCTCCCCCTCCCTCTCTCCAACAGGTGATTGGGAGGAAGGGAGGGCCCTCCCTCTTCCCCACCCATTCCTGAGCCCGAACAATGCCCTCCCCAGGCCCCGAAATAGCCCCTGAGCTTAGCCAATGTCCTTTTATGGCCCTGTCCCTATTGTGCACTGTGGGGGTGGGGGGGACTGGGGTCAGGAGGTGTCCGGACAGGATAAAGGCCAGGCCTGGGAGCCTCACCTACCCTGCTCTCTGCTTGCCATCTCTCCACATCCCTCTCTGTGCTTACAGCTCCCATGGCCCCCAAAAAGCCAGACCCCAAGAAGGACGATGCCAAAGCAGCCAAGGCGGCTCCCGCGCCAGCGCCCGCACCTGCACCCGAGCCCGAGCGCCCCAAGGAAGTGGAGTTTGATGCCTCCAAGATCAAGGTGGGTGTGGGAGCTGGGTTTCAGCAGGAAGGACGGGGCAAGTCAGTGGATCCCAGAGCGGACCTACTCAGTGGCAGGCCAGACTCTAGAAAGTGAGCACTGCGCGGACCCTGGAAGCCTCCACGCAGAGGTCAGACAGGCCCTGGGGGCTTTCAGGCATCCGGAGGGCTGCAGCAGGAGGGATGGTTGTCAGACATCAGGCAGGACTCCCCCAGTGCCGCCGAAGGGCAAGTCTTTTGGTGGCTCTGGAAACTGTCTCTTGCCCTTGTCCCTGGACCTCACATCCTCGGAGAATCCCGGAGCTGCCTGGACCCAACCCTGTGGCCAAGTAGGGATCTTCCTTGTCTAGCAGCGGGGTCTCACGTCCACGCCAAGTCCCCCAGGGTGGCCTGGGGGGAGAGGATGAGGAAGTGAGGCCCCGGCCCAGGCTGGGTCACACTCACCCCTACCAGAGTGGCCGAGCCCCAGACTTAGTCAAGCCTCAGCTTTTAGGTAGGGAAGTTGAGGCACAGGCTGAGTAGATCATGTAGGAAATAGGTCTTGGAGCCGTGACCAGTGGAACCAGAGATCCTCTTTCAGAGTCTAAACTTGGAGGGAGAGCCATGACTCCCACCTGTGGTATTTGCATAGTGGCACATCCCCCGTGTCCTGCCTGTCCCCTGTTCGTGGCTGGCCACCGGTCACTGCCACCCTGCCCTGTGGAGCTCCCCCAGCCCTACACAGCTCCTGCTGTCCAGCCAGACCTGTGGCCCAACTGCACAGAACCGTCTCCCGTTCGTGAGCCCTTCCCGGGGCGCCTACCTTGTCCCTCAAGACCCGGGTTCAAATCCCAACATTGTTCCCTCCTGTTCACTGCTCTGGGGCTCGGTTTCCCCAGATGTGAAAGGGGGTAATAAACCTTCCTTGCAGGCTACCAGGAACTGTTCACAGAACGTGCTCTTTGGAGTTGGCTCCCTGAGCCCCAGCCACCCCCCTGTGTCCAAACTCGTGTCCCACAGGTCCCCTGCTGGGGTCCGACCACTCCAGGCCCAAGGTGGCATTGTCCAGTCTCCCCGGATCTGCGGTGGGCACAGACTCCCCTCCGAGAGGAGGGTGTAGGGAGCCCCTCGGGCCGGCCAGTGAAGGGCAGGAGGCTTTGCCAGGAGGCCAGGCAGCCTAATGTCAGCAGGCTTCCTGGTGCTGAGAGAGCTCGCAGGGGGCCGGGAGCAACAACTTGTTCTTCCCAGCACTGGGTGGGGACAAGCACGACAAGGTGGCAGGGTTCCTCTGCGCTGATGTGTGCCGTGGAGGTGGAGGTCGGTGGGGCTCCCAGGGAGCAGCAGTGGAAGAGGTGCCAGTCACGCCCCCTCCCCCAAGCTCCTTTCCCTCCTGCGACCTTGACTTTGGGGCGAGTGACTGCCGTGATAAAAATAGACCTGGTATCGGGTGAGGAGGGGGAAACCAGGTCCCAGGAGGCCTCCTGACCTCAGGTGGCTCTGATGTGGCCTCAGCAAACACTCACCCACACCCCCTGGCCCCATGCTCTGCTTCGGTGGGGGTGGCCTCGGGCTTATGGAAGGGGTGGGTAAGACCCCATTGTAGAGCGGGGCCATGTGAGTGACAGTGCCTAGCCTTGAGGGCCCTGTGCGGGACAGGCGCATGTAAACACTTGCAGATGCACACACGTGTGTGAATACACACACGTGCATCTCTCTCACACACGCGTGTGCATTCCTGTGGATATGCTCTCATGCTGACAGAAACGATCTGGCCTGGACCTTCCCCCTTCCCCCTCCTGTCACCCTCCACAAGGAGATGAGGCCTCCCGTCTCTCTCCTGTGGATGGTTCTGCCCGTTGGGCCCCCAGGCCTGCCGGGGGTGGGGGCAAAGCCAGTCTGATCAAATCTTGTGGCTTCAGACACCTCTGTCCAGGACCAGGGGTGACAGGTAAGGCCTAGGCTGAGCTGGGGACTCAGGACACCGGGCCAGCCTTCTCACCTCTTCCCCAGATGCGGCCCCCCGCCGCCTCCCCCCACCGCCATCAGGGTCTGAGCACATGCAGACTGAAGGCCCTCGTTCTAACAGGTCAGGAGGGGGAAGGAGGCAGGAAGGTGCCAAGGTCGATGGCAGGAGGTTGTGGGTGCTGGAACGGGGACAAGTCGGGTAGCCAAGAGGCTGAGGCCTGGGTTGTGCCCCTGGAAGTGCCTGGGAGGAGGCCTGGTTCCACCCTCTGAGCCAGGCACTCAGAATCTTTGGGGTCTCCTTTCAGATCGAGTTTACACCGGAGCAGATTGAAGGTGAGTGAGGGTCTTGAGCCCGAGGGCGGCAGGGTGGGGCCCAGGGTCTCAGGCCCAGGTCTGAGAGTCCTGCCAGCGCGGCGTGAGTGGGGTGGGCTGACCCTGGGCGTGTCCCCGGTTCACGCCCTCTCCTGGCAGAGTTCAAGGAAGCCTTCATGCTGTTCGACCGCACACCCAAGTGTGAGATGAAGATCACATACGGGCAGTGCGGGGATGTCCTGCGGGCGCTGGGCCAGAACCCTACGCAGGCCGAGGTGCTCCGCGTCCTGGGGAGACCGAAGCAAGAAGGTTGGTATGCGTGAGTGCCAGGCCCCGGGGAGGCCGTCTGTGGTGGGACAACGTGGGACCCTCCCTGCTCTGCGCTCTCTTGACATCTTCCCATTGTCTGGATGAGGACACTGAGCTGGTCTCAGGCGATGCTGACGAGGCAACAAGCATTGAGTTTGCTGGGCCATCTGGCCCCACGCTGATTTGCCAGATAGGAAACTGACAGTGCAAGTGAGCTGCAGCGGCTGGTGTGAGGGCGGCTGGGGGGGGGGGGGGCACCCAGCCTTGGCCACCCTCTGCTCAGTGGCCCTTCCTTGTCTCCTCCACGTCTCTCTGGGGCTCCGGGCCCCAGATTCCCTCACCGTTTTTGCCAGAGAGGTTTGCCTACTTTGCCCCCAGGGAGTGAGACTTAAGCCCTCTCCCCAGGTTCAAAAGTCCCAGGGAAGGTCTCTGATTGGCCCCTGGCCAATCTGCTGGCCAATCACAGGTTGTGGGGAGGGTGGGGTCTATTAGAAAATGACACTATCTAGGAGGGTTTCCCCAAAGGAGAGCAGAGGCGCTAGACAGAGCACTGCAGCCAACCATCCTTGTGGACAGCAAAAGATTATGTAAACAATGCATTTCTCCGTTGACTGTGAAGTGCCTCGTGATGGTGAAGTGCTTTGTGAATGGCTAACGGGTGTAGAGAGTGCTTTGGGACTGTGTGAGGGCCACAGCCCTTCACCATAAGGGACAGCGGAAGGGTGTGCCCATCCCGCCCCTCAAAGTGTGGGACCAAGGACCATCTCTCCACAGAGCTTAACACCAAGATGATGGACTTTGACACCTTCCTGCCCATGCTCCAGCACATTGCCAAGAACAAGGACACAGGCACCTATGAGGACTTTGTGGAGGGGCTGCGGGTCTTCGACAAAGAGGGCAATGGCACTGTCATGGGTGCCGAGCTCCGCCACGTGCTGGCCACTCTAGGTGAGGGCCGCGTCCTCCTCACCCCCACTCCTCCCTCGCGGGGCATCCTGGGAGAAACCACTCGTCACCAGGCAAGCCTGTGTCTCATGTCTGAAATGGAGAGAGTGACAGTCAAGAAGCCTCTATGGCAGGCGACAGCAATGTGGGGAATTTAGAGACTTAGGTAGGGAGGAAGAGAATGTGTTGGTGCAGCTCACAGAACCCCAGGGGACTGAGGACAGCTCTGGGGACAGGGTAGGGCAGTATGGCATATCTAGCAGGATCAACTCAGTCCCGGTGTTCGTTGTCTTGAGGTCACATTCCAGGGACACGGCAACTAAGTGGCCCAGTAGGTTAGGCGCCTGCCTCTTGGACATCCAGACCCCCATCATCTGGCTGGCAGGGGCACCCCCTTCTCAAAGAAGCTTTTTTGTACAGCAAATGTTTATTGAGCACCTGCTATGTCTGCTCAAAGCAGCTTTTCCCCGTGCCAAACGTTGACTGAACTCCTACTGCGTGCTTAGCCCTGTGCTGGTCTCTGGGTTGTGTGTGTGGCTGGGGGTAGGAGGTCGCCCCCCACCGCAGTGAGGGAACCCACACAGCACACAAAACCCAGAGGCAGGAGCGTGGCAGACTTGTCTGAGGAACAGAGATGTTGTCTCTTGGTCTCCTCCACCATCACCCCTCAAGGCCCTCAGCTTCACCCCACGGGCCCTTCCTCGAGCCTCAAGAGGCCGCCCTGGGGAACTGCTTCTGGGGACATGGTGGGGCTGGCCTCCTCGTGATGGGAGGACCCCCAGCAGCCCGTCGAAAAAAGAGGACAGTGCGTGCTGGTGACTTGAACGCCAAGCTGGCTTTTTAAGGACAGAGCCCAGGCTTGGAGGGGGCACCAGGCCTGCACCCCAGGTTCCACCGTTTTTGACTTGTCACTGATTCCCCTGGAATCAGAAATGGGGGTGATGGCCGAGGCCTTGTGAGCCGGGATGGCCGTGCCAAAGTGAGGTGTGGGAGCACTAGGGAGGCAGACCCACCACCCAGAGGGGCTCAGGGGGTCCCCGCACCCTTCGCACCTTCCGGGGGTGCTGACTCAGCCTCCCGCCCCGCCAGGTGAGAGGCTGACGGAAGATGAGGTGGAGAAATTGATGGCGGGGCAGGAAGACTCCAATGGCTGCATCAACTACGAAGGTGCTGCTCAGCAGGCCAGGAGCCGGTGGAGGGTCGGGGGTGGGGACTGGGACCCTAGGCTCCCGCCCTTGGCTACCCGGTGCTTGAGCCCTGCCACTCACTCTCCCCTTCCTTCCAGCATTCGTGAAGCACATCATGGCCAGCTGAGCCTCCCATCGCAGGTGAGACCCCCCACTTCTTTCCAAACCAGCTGCGGCCTCTGCTGAGAGCAGAGATGGCCTCACGCGCTGTCATCCGAATCCCTTATCGCTACCTCCCCATCCCCACCAACCCCAGTTCTCAGTTGGCATCCTGCTGCCTCGCTCCGCCCTGTCCTCTGTAACCAGTGACCGCCTTTGCTCTCAGGGAGCCCAGGGAGGCCATGCTGGGGACCGCTCATCCCCCACTCTCAGCGCTGACACCAGTGGCCTGGAGTTGTGGGGAGCAAGGGAGGGCATCGAGGCTCCTACACCAGCTCCCTCCGCACCGCCCTGCAGATCTCCGTGTGCCTGTCATCTCCCTCTATGAGCTGTGCCTCTCTGTCTTCACCCCAGGGGCCTCATGAATAAACGGCTTCTGTCCTTCCTTTCTTCCTCATTCATTCCTTTCTTCCTTCCCTCTCTCCCTCCTTCCTTCTTTCCCCTCTGTGGCCCTTTGGTTGACTTCTGTAATATGTATGAGCCCCACATGGTTAGCCCTGGACAAAATGAGGGCAGTCATGCTGAGATCCTGCCTCCTTTCTCCCCTTCAAACTATCCTGTCCGGTGTGCCCAAATCCTCTGCGCCTGCGTCCAGGGACACCGGTAGGAGTAGGGCTGAGCTGGAAGAGGCCCGGGTGCCCCCCCACCCCTTGCTCTTGTCCTCTCCTCCTCCCCCTCTCCCCTCTGGGGGTGGGAGCTGTGCTGTAGCCCCCAACACGGGGATGCCACTGGGGTGTCTGAACTGTCTCCTCCCACCACCAGTAATCGGGGACTCACGGGGCACGGGCCCAGGGCCGCCCATGTCGCAGGTGGGGAAACTGAGGCCCAGAGCAGTCACACTGAGTCACATTGGGAATGAATGGCAGGGCAGGAGCTAACTTTGTTTCCAGGCTATCAGAATGGAAGGGGCCTTAGACCCCTGCCTGACTCAGATGGGGAAACTGAGGCACTCTGCCTGTGTTGTGGCTGTAGGCCAGAGGAAGAGGCCTTACTGGGGCAGTATCGGGGGTCCCTGGTGGGTTCCCCAGCCCTGGGCTTCTCAGCAGCAGATAAGTGTACAGTCCCTGAAATGACAGGGGGAGGTACATACACGGCCTGCAAACCCAGTCCCGTTGCCCACACCCTGCTTGGGGCCAGGGCTCCTCCCCTCCCCTTGGAGTTCAGTGGGGAGTGTGAGGGGAGACTTCCTGGAGGAGGTGATCCACATGGTTTTGATCGGGAGGAAAAGCAACGCCCTGCAGAGAGGCTGGGGGCCTAGAGACTGGGGGTGTGGGGGAGATCAGGGGCTCAGAGTGAGGAGTGGGCCACACAGGGTAGGAAACAGCCCGCAGGCCAGGAGGACCCAGGAGGTCAGGGCAGCGCCATCAGGGTGCATTTGCATGGCCTCCTGTGCATGTGAGTGCGTCAGCATGTGAGGTGAGCCTGTGGCTGTGTGAGTCGCTGCGTGAGGGTGTGGTGTGGTGGGGGTCCTGTCTGCAAGTGCGCTGGGGTTGTCAGTGTAAGCGCGTGTGGGGAGTGCGCCCGCAGCGCGTGTGAGACAGTATGTATGAGGGGGTGGGTGTGCAGGAGCCTCACTCATCTTCCTTCCATTTTCTCAGAGTTCATTGAGCACCGACTGTTTGCCAGGCTCTCGCCTAGGCCCCGGGAACACCGTTGTGGAGAAAGTGTCAAAACCTCTGCCCCGTGGAGCTCACAAAGTCACCAACCATAAAGTGTGTCAACACGTGATAAAGGCTGAGGAGGGACCCAAAGTGGGGAAGAGGCTTTGCGGTGTGCGTGTGTGTGTGTGTGTGTGTGCGCACGTGCGTGCACATGTGTAAGAGCTAGGAGGCGGTTGACGTGTTAAATAATGAGGCCGCTGATGATCGGAGAAGGTAATAGTTGGACAACGACTTAAAAAAAAAGAGGAGATAATACCCAGAATATATAAAGGATCTCGACAACTCAACAGCAAAATAATTAATAACCTGCCTCAACAACGGGCAAGACTTGGGGCGCCTGGGTGGCTCAGTCGGTTGAGCGTCTGACTCTTGATTTCGGCTCAGGTCGTGATCCCAGGGTCTTGGGATGGGGCCCCAAAGGTTCTCTCTCTCCCTCTGCCCTTCTTTCCTGCACGGGCACTCTTTCTCTCTAAAATTAAAAAACAAAACAAAACAGGGCAAGACTTGAATAGACATTCCTCCAAAGAAGGTCTACAAATGGCCAATTAGCATGTGAACGGACGTTCAACATCCCTAATTGGGGAAATGCAAATCCAGACCACTATGGGATACCACTTCACGCCCATTAGGATGACTATTACCCACGGAACAACAAGCGTTGGCGAGAATGTGGAGAGACTGGGACCCGTGGGTGCTGTCGGTGGGAATGTAAAGTGGTGCAGCGGCTGTGGAAAACGCCACGGAGGGTCATCGCAAAATTAAAAACACGTTGCCATATGATTCCAGCAATTCCATTTCTAAGTACATGCCCGAAAGAATTGAAACAGCCAAGCGCCCACGGACGGATGAATGGTGTATACACACAATGGACCGTTATTCGGCCCCGAAAAAGGAAGGACATTCTGGCACTTGTTGCAACATGGATGAAATTTGAGGATGTTCTGCTGAGTGAAATAGGCCAGGCGTGGACAAATGCTGTGTGATTCCACTTGAATGAGGTACCTTGAGTCCTCAAATTCATAGAGACAGAAAGCAGAACGCGGTTCCAGGGGGAGAGGAGAATGGGGGTTGTTAAAGAAGAGGAAAAAAAAAACAAGAAAGGAGAGATGGAATGTCTCAGCTGAGACAGGGGCCTGAATGCAAGTGGTCTCCCTGGGAGGTGACCCCAGGGAGCATGGGAGAGCAGCTGGAAGGAAAGGAAGTCTCTGTGGGGCGCATGGGAGCAGAGAGCGCTGCGGACAGTGGGGGCTCAGCCCCACTGGGGGCCTCCAGAAGATGGCTGGCTGTCCTACTGAGGGGATAAGGGAATCAGGCTATCCAGCTACTCCTGTCCTCACTGGTTGAGGCAGGGCCTCCTAGGCAGGCTGGAACATTCGCGTGGGGCACGTCGGCATTTGCCCCGGGCAGCATCGAGGGAAGACATTCCCGCAGCAGGGCACAAGGACGCTGAGCGGGAGCAGGCAGTGCCATGGGGGAGGTGGTAGGACCCGAGTCAGAGAGGTGACAGAGGGCCTGTGGCCACGGGATGGGCTTTGGTGGGTGCTGCGGGGAGATGTTTTATCAGTATCACTCTGGCTGCCACGTGGAGAATAGCCTGGGGGACACTAGCAGAAACAGAGTGATAAGGTAGGAGGGTCCAGGAGAGGAAAACAGATGAGAGGCAGCAGCTTGGCCCGGTGGAGATGAGAGGCAGTCAGACTGCAGATCACTTTGAAACCAGTCTCAACAACATCTTGGGCAGGTTTCGAGGCTTTCCGGTTCCTTTCCTTGTCTCAACGCAATCCACCCCAGCCCCAGATCCTGTCTGGGGCGGCAGGAGAGGGACTGCTCGTTTATGGCGGGGAGTCTGGCTGGCTGGTGGGGCAGCGTGCGGTGGCCTCTGTTAGTGGGGGTGTCTCCCGAGTACGTGTGACCTTGTTGGACTCTGGCTAGCCTCCCAGGACAAATGGTGGCCAAGGACCCTCACAGAAAAGCAGGGCCTCCCGCTGGTTACAATCAGGGCAGGGAGCCACGTGACTGACCGATACCCTTCTGGGCAGCCCCCACTTCCTGCCTGCCCCAGCCACCTCATTCCCGGACGCCAAGCCGGGGAACTGCTGAGCTCTCTTTCAGAAGTCTCCAGGGGCCTCATGGGACCGGGACATCCCAGCTTTTTCTTTCTGGGGATGCTCACCCTGGGCCGGAGTCCTGCAGGCAGGGATCACACCTGTCATCTCCAGGCAAGAAGCGACCCTGCCTCCAAGTTCACGTCTCCCCTGGATCCCAGGGGATACATTGCTCTCTCAAGAATGCCTGCCCCTTCCAGAATGGTCCTGCGGGGCTCCCAGCCTGCCTTAGTTCCTGGGAGCTACCACCCCCCTCGGCTTGGTCTGGCAGTGGAAGGGAGCGTCCCACGCGTTCCCCTAAGACACTCTGCAGCCCGAACCCACCGGTCTTCCTGTGTGGATGAGGGGGCAGGCTGGAGGTGGCTGGCGGGGTACAGCAGGGGCTGTTGTGTCTGATAAGCTATGGCTGGGGCGGTTTGGTCCCACTCGTTGGGACTCCCCTCGGAATATGTCTCTATCCCAGTCATGGTCATGTTGCCCCTCTGGGCCTTTTTTTGCCTCTTGTATATGGCTGTGCTGACCACGTGTGGGCTCCGGCCGCCAGCTATAGGTACAAGCGTCGCAGTGGATGGGTGGAGGGTTCTAGGGGAGCCACTCAGCTGCAGGGGTGAGAGTTTTCCTCACTCAGCATCCCATCCCCTCTCCCCCCTGCCTCGGCTGGGTGGAATGTGTATCTCTGTGTGTCCCCGTGTGTTTGCGCATGAGTGTGCCCACAAGTGGGCCTGTGTGTTTGTGTCTGTGCCTGTGAGTGCATGAGTTGCCCGTGTGCATACCTGTACATGTGTGTGCTGCTCGCCTGTGCATATGGGCACGTGTGTGTTCCCCCGCGTGTGCATGTCTGTGTGTGTCTGCATGCATGTTAAAGTGCGTATGTGCTAGGGGGCTCTGCCGAGTCAGTGCTGGGCCGGGGGGACAGCACTGCCAGCCGGGTTGTGGCCTTCCCACAGTTGCACAAACACTGTCCCAGCTGTCCCCTCAAGCAGGGTGGTCTAGCCTGTGGCCCTGTGGCCGGTGGCAAGGGATGGGAGGGGGCAAAGGGTTTGCCCCCTTATTGGCCTGGTCCCCTCCATGTCTCAAGTGCCTGATCTGGGGTCTCTCTATGGCTCACTTACCCCATCTGGTCTGAGGCCTGATCTCTGAGGTTGTTCTTTAAAAAAATTTTTTTTAATGTTTATTTATTATTTTTGAAAGAGAGAGAGGGAGAGACAGCGTGTGAGCAGGGGAGGAGCAGAGAGAGGGGGAGACACAGAATCCGAAGGAACTCTGAGCTGTCAGCACAGAGCCCAATGCAGGGCTTGAACCCACAGACAGTGAGATCATGGCCTGAGCTGAAGTCAGATGCTTAACTGAGTCACCCAGGTGCCCCCTCTGAGGTCTTTCTAAGGTGGCAGGAATATTCCCCTCTGGTTTCGGTCCTGGTCCAGGCCGATCCAGAGAGTCAGTGGGGCAGCCAGGGAAAAGTGGGGGCCAGGGGCAGAGTTCAGCCTCAGGACCCTAGAACCAACTGTCCCTCCTCTGCTCTGACGTCCCTGCATGGCTGCTTCCGGCTCTTGGTAGCCTGCTACGCCCTGCGTCCTCTCTCCAAACACCATCCTCAGGGATCGTGAGGTCACCACGGGGACATGGGTCAGATAGCACTAAGTGAGGGGCTGAGAAGGCCAGAATCTCAGGCCGAGGTAGAATGAAGTCGGGCAGGGTCTTGAAGACATCACATATTACGAGAAGGAAAATCTTACGAGAAGGAAAGAAATCAGGCTGCAGGTATGAGAAAGGGGACGCTAGGGCTCAAAGCACTCAGCGGCAGAGGGGCCGACAGAAAGCTGATGAAGATGTTAAGAGAAATCAGAGGCGGAGTAAAAGGGTCCAAGCCACAGAGTGTATGAAATCAGAGGCAGGGTAGGGGGAGGATGTGGGGGAGATAGGAGGAGAGGCCAAAGAAATCAGGCGGTGGCGGGTGTGACAGGCAGCCCTCATTGCTGTGAAAGTATGTGCTTGGGGACACCAGGCGGGAGGCTCTGCTGTCCGTCCTGAAGCTGTGGGTGGTGGGGAGTGCTGAGGGGAGGGGGCGCAGAGGAGCCTGTGGGTGCCGGCCTAGCCACACCCCAGGACTGCCGGCCCGGTCGCCTCAGAGAACAGCAGGAAAACCCCAGACCTTGAACCCGGTGACCCCGGCACAGAAGTGGCTCCCTGGGGTTCTCCCAGGTCCCTTCCACCCAGCCCTAGGCCCGCCCTCACCCAAGTCTGGGGGTTATTTGTTCCCGCTTTCCCAAAGCCGCACAATCCTGGTTTGCCCAAACACTGACAGAGCACAGCTGGAATGTGGGGAGTGTGTGAGTGTGTGTACATGAGGCTCCCTGGGGCCGACCGCCCAACATGCCCCCTCTGGTCTCAGCAGCCAGGGCCCAGGGCCCCTCCGACAGGGGAGGGCCTAGAAGGTCAGGGCTGGGAGGGGGCCCCTGCCAGCCCCCTCTTCCCCTGCCTAGCTGAGGACGCCTGGGATTCCACAGTTTTCTTCCAATCTGTGTTCCCTTCTCTGGCCTATAGGTCTGGGTACCTCACCCACCTATCCGGGGAGGTCTTGGTGGGAATGAGCACGCCAGAGCCTTTCTAGAGGATTGGGGGTGGAATGTCGGAAGACTCTGGAACTCCAGAGATGGGAAGACAGTGGTCCTTGGGAAGTCTTAGGTCTTGGCCAACTTTCTGATTTTTATACTTTGGTCCAGCTGAATATGATGAGCTTCCCTTTTCCCCCACCAGTCCCATACCCTGGGTCTGGAGGCCTCGATCTTCCCTCCCCTCAGCATCTCTTCTACCTCACCTCATTCGTCCTCTGGTCTTTTCCCCTCCCTTCCTTCCATGGTAAGCCTAGAAGCCACTTAAAGGTGCTCCAGAATGGCAGCCCCAGCTCTGGAGCCAACTGGGAGAGGTAGTGAGCACCTTGCCCCAAGGAGTGTGCAAGCACAGGGAAACCCATTCTAGTCAGGAAGGCTGCCAAAGGGGTTCTTGTGCTGGTAGAGTTTGGAAGCATTGGGGTGTCCCCAAGCCCCAGGGCCCAGCTTGTGACAATATCCAAGAACGTTTTCACGAGAAAAAAGTAAGGCCCATGTTGGTGGCCCATGGCCTTTCCATGAAGCTCAATTTATCCATCTTTAAGGCCTGCTTGTCTTCCTCCCAAGATCTCATGTGGCCTCCTTTTTTCTGTCTTGAGAATATCCTTTTGTTTACAAAACAATGCTGACGGTAGCTGGTGGCTGTTGTTTTCATGTCTTTAGTTGGCAAACTAAGACCTTACAAGTCAATTTTTAGGTTTTGAGAAAATCTCACAGAGAAAAATCTGCAATCGACATCTCCCCCAACCCCTGGAAAGAAACCCTTGAATGAGGCCTAGCCTTTCTAGGTCTAAGGCTCATTGTAATCCATCCATCCATCCATCCATTCATTCACTCATTCACTCATCCACCTGTCCTGTCATCATCAGATGCCTGTGCTCCCTCTGTGATGGCTAACAGAGGCCTGGCCCTGCCAGTTGGAACAGAGCAGGGAGTGGAGACTTGGCAGGGGCAGTGCAGATGAGCCCTTAAGACAAGCGGGCACTGACGGGGCCGGGGCTGGGGGAGGGGGCACACAGGGTTGGCGGGGGGGGGGGGGGGGAAGACGCTTCCATTCCCTTCATTGCAGACTCTGGGACCCTGTGATTCGGAGTGTCCCCAAACCTTTGGATGCCTATACCTGTTCCCACCTGCAGCTGGGAGTGGGAAGCCAGTGGCCACAGCCCCTTGTCTCTAGCTGCAGCACAGGGGCGGGATGGTGGCTGCAGAGACAGGACGGCACATGTCCAATGGTTTCTAACTCGGGGAAGAGAAACAGTGCTCAGGGCTGAGGGACAGATGAGGGGGGAGGCTGAGCACATCCCAGGAGCTTCAGGGGTTCCCTCTGCACGGCCTGATCTGAGTAAAGGGGCCCAGGGCTGGGAGCCCCCAGGAGGGAGATACACCCAGATCCACAGCTGCAGGTTAAGCCAGCTCCGGACTAACTGATAGCTTCTCCGTGTCTCAGGAGCTCAGGCTCTGTGCAGTCCATGCCCCAGAGGGTGCCTTCCTTGTAGTAAGGGGGTCCCTGGGGTAGGTCTGAAGAGTAGAGCTGGGGGTGTGGGCAGGCCCTGGGCCCCTAGGCTTGGGTGGAAGGCGCGAACCCTCCAGGGCCACATCACAGAGTGACTCTGACCCTCTGAAGAATCTGAGGATCTGGTCATCAAGCCCCACACGTAGGGTGGACATGCCTGGCTCTCGGGTCAGCAGCGGCGAGATGGTATCAGGGGTGGCCTCCAGGGGCGCCTGGGGGGCTCGGTCGGTTGAGCGTTCATCTTCGGCTCAGGTCATGATCCCGCGGTTTGTGGGTTTGAGCCCCGCATCGGGCTCTCTGTCATCATTGAGGAGCCTGCTTCAGATCCCCTGTCTCCTTCTCTCCGTGCTCTCTCTCTCTCTCTCTCAAAAACAAATAAACATTAAAACAGAAAAAAGAGTGGCTTCCACACTCAATCCTCAGCACCCCCGGGGTTGCCTGCCCCGCCTAGACTCCTGCCTCAGTTTCCCCCGAGGTCACAGTCCCTCTCTTAGGTGGAGGCCCTGAAGCCTGCAGGCTCGGGGACCAGGGCCTGGGTCAGACCCCATTTAACTCATCAGGACACAACCATCACCTGCTTGTGCTCCCAGCTCTCCCCCAGGTGCCAGGACACTGTGGTGAGGTGACAAGGAAAATGCCTTTGCCAGGTCCTGCTCTGGTCTTGGCCCCGCTCCCAAGTGTCCTGTCCTTACAGCTCGGCCTATGCTTCCAGACCCGTCTTGCCATCCCGGAGTGAGTGAGGAGGGACCTCTAATTCCATTCATCTGGAATGGGTGCCTTCCCTGCCGGCCTTGGGTTCCGACCTCAAAGTTGGGCAGGAAGGGGCCTCAGACACCTGGGCCAACCTCTTTTCTTCCAGGGCGAGTCTGATGAGCTGCTGTTTGCTTGAACACCCCCAGCAACAGGAAACTCACCCCCTGTTGAGGCGTTTCTGCTGAGTGGGCAGCTTCCTGATGTGGGGCAACAGTTTGTCCAGGGCCTCCCTAGTTCTCCAAAACTGGGTCCTTAGAACTGTTGCTCCCCAGCCTGGCCTCTAGGTGACTCTCTAGGCTGACCCCAGCCCTGCCGTCCTCTGGGCTGATCCCTTGATCCAGGATGGGCCTTGCCCTCTGTAAGGTTGCTGACCCAGCCAGAGGTCGGTTTGTTAATGCCCTGAGCAGGGCGGGGCCCCTGAGGGCTGTTCTAGCACCTGCTCCAGGCAGGAGACGCCAGGGCCGGCTCTGCATTGTAGAGGGGGCCTCTGAGGTCACCAGTGTGGAAGGTAGCCCAGAGAGGGTGAATAGAGGCAGGGAAGACAGTGTTACAAGAGGGTGACAGGGCAGCGGGGATCCAAGCTTGGGGGGAGGTAAGTTCAGGTGCAGACTGTGGGGGGAGGTCCCTGCAGGTTGTCCTGGAGCTCTCGCTCCGAGCCTCAGTCTCTCTCCTGTGCTGGGCTGGAGGTGTGGAAGCCTCTGCCGTTCTGAGCCCTGGAGAGGCCCCTTCTGGACTCTGAGCTTCGGGCTGGGGGCGGTGGGGGGCGGCGGGAGGCGACAGCTGCTTTGAAATGTGGAGAATAATAAAGCGAGGAATGTCTGAGCTCAGGGGAAAAAAATAACCCCCACCCGCTGGGCCTCCCACCCTGCCTGGCGTAATGAATTAAGTACAGGGAGGCACGTTTCATGTGGGGGCGCAGGCTGGGGGAGGCTAGAGGGCCCCTAATGAGAAACAGGGTCCTGGTGGGGCCCCCGGGATCTGGAGCCAGGGGCCACCTGACCCGAGCCTTGGCGGTGGGTGCCCTTATTCCCCAAAACCTTCCTCTCAATCTCCCTTTGTCTGCATGTGAGAGGGGGTGGGGGCACTGTCCCATCCCGGTGCTGACCTCTGACCCTGGGCTGAACTCCAGTACTGGCTCTAAAAGTCAGAAAAGGGAGAAAGTGTAGCTGACTTGGAGGGACCATCTCTTTCTTCATTCTCACTCTTCCTAAACAGAGCACTGATTGGGTGCATCCGGAGTCCAGGATGAGGGGGCCCACGCTGCCCCCTGCTGGATCCCACCAAACCTGCAGCAGCCGCCTCTGACCAGCAAGCCCCAGGCCCCTGATTCCAGGCCACCTCCTGACTTCTAGTCTCCACAGTCCCTCCCCTTCCTCCACCAATCCCTCTGGCCAAAGCAGCCTTCCACCCTGGCCCCAGCTCACCTCTCCTTGGGACTTGGACATCAGTGCCTCCCAGTCCAGCACTACCCTTTCAGTCCACCAGTCTGGGGAATCTGGCTTTTTCACAGGTCACCTTCCCCCACCTCTGCTCTCTCCCTCCCCAGTGAACTTAATATTCCCCCAACAAAGCCCACACTCTCACGTCTCCACTCATGCTGTCCCCTCTTTCTTATCTGGTGGACCCCGCTCCATCTACCTGCAAAATGGCCTTCTAAAAGACCACCCCTTCCCAGGGGGCCCAGGGAACAGTAGGTACGTGAGTAACTTAACCATCAGCAATAGGGTGAATTCTCAACAAAGGAGCTGGAGAGGGGTGGAGGCAGGTAGGGGTGTTCTTGGAGCTTCCCAAAGAGCCTGGCCTCCCAGCTTCTGCTGGCTTGGGGCAAAGCTCCCACTTTATTTTTTTATTTTTATTTAAAAAAAAATTTTTTTTTTCAACATTTATTTATTTTTTGGGACAGAGAGAGACAGAGCATGAACAGGGGAGGGGCAGAGAGAGAGGGAGACACAGAATCGGAAACAGGCTCCAGACTCTGAGCCATCAGCCCAGAGCCCGACGCGGGGCTCGAACTCACGGACCGCGAGATGGTGACCTGGCTGAAGTCGGACGCTTAACCGACTGCGCCACCCAGGCGCCCCATTCCCCCCCCCCCCACTTTATTTTTAAGAAGTCTGGCCCAGGACTTGGAGCTCCTTGAAATATTCTCCCCCACGTCCCTTCCCTCCCCCCACCCACTTTAATTAAAACCATTGTTTGCAAGCACATGTTAATTAAAAAGCAAACATGTTTTGCTAAGTAATTTGGAAGCTCTGGTTATACAAACCAGAGTCATTCCAGTTAAAAACAACAACAACAACAACAACAAACCACCCTCACCCAGCTTGCCCCAGTGTCTTGAGAGCTGAGCCTGTGTCCTGGGAGCTGAGGACCCCTTTGGCTACAGTAGATGCCTGTCCCTTTAGAGTTTACACTCTGTGTGGAGGCGTAGCCAGGCCACGGCATCCTTTCGTCTCACAGGTGGAGGCCCGGAGGTGACTCAGAGGCCTGGAGCTCTTGGCCAACCCTTTGCAAACGTGTACTTTGGGCCCCAGGAGCAACAGCTGGTGAGGAAGGGGGACAGACTCCTGTGCCCCATCTTGCAGGCAGGGTCCTTGTCTCTGAGCCGCTGCCCAGCTGTGGGGTGAAGGGAGGAGGATGGGAGCATAATGATGCTGCAAGCCCCGCGAGGAAGGCTGGTGGGTGCTGGGTGGCCAGGGCTACCCCCCTAAGGTCTCTAGCACAGCTGGGGCTACAGATACCCAAAGCTGGCACAGCTGATCCTTTAGGTGAGGGTCAAAGGCCAGGACCAGCCTGATGGGTCAGGGGAGCCCTGGATGCTCAGAGACATCTCCTCTAGCCCCAGCTCCCCACTCTGTGTCTGGGGACGGCCACAATGCCATGTTCCCCACCCTGGCTCCTGGCCCTGGGGGTGCTGGGGCCTTGGAGGCCCTTCAGACCCTGTGCAGTAACCCCAGGGCCCATTGCAGGGTTCAGTGACCTCCAGCCTCTCCTGCTCCCCCCTCCCCTGTTGGCAGGGATGAGCGCATTTCCCCAAGGGACCTCTCCAGGCTGCTAACTACCTTGCAACCTGCCTGTGGGTTCTCCCACTTGGGAGCCCTGCTAACAGGAAGGAGTTTCTCATACGAAGGTCTCCTCGTGTGGTCTCTGTGTGTCACTGTTAGCCGTGACCGTGACCCCGGTGTGAAGTGGGTGTGAAGTGGTCTCTCCTTCCCTCCTGAAGGAGGAGAGGGCCTGAGGATGCAGGGGTGGGGGCCTGGGGCAGTGACCGGGAAGGGTAAGTTTGTGTGTGGGCAGAGGGGAGGTGGACGCCGGCACTGTGGGGCACGGTGGGCGGGCTCGTTGTTCTGCGTGCGCGCGCGCGCACACACACACACACACACACACACACACACACGCACACACACGGAGAAGGGGATCAGTGGCAGGGAGCCAGGAGACCCAGCTTTGTGCGGTCCAGCCGGCCCTCTCCCCTCTCCGCACTTGGTAGAATGAAGACTGTGTGCTGGGATGCGCGTAACTTGTCACACGCGGTGTTTGCCCCACGGGAACACACACACACCCTCACAAGCCACGACACGCGGTGACCTACAGCGACACACGCTGGCGGCCGGCTCCGGGGACTCAGCCCTCCCTCGGCGGCGCGCCAGCGACACACACAACACCGCCTCTCCACTCGCACCCACATTCCGGGCGGAGTCGCGCTCCCGCCGCGCTGCCCCGATCGGCCCGCGGCGCGGCGCTTCTGTTCCGTTCGCTTCCAGCGCCGGGACCGCAGCGGGCGGGCCGGGATGAGCTCACGCCGCCGCCCGCCGGCCTCCCCGGCCTAACTCGCTCCAGATGCCGGCGGCCCGGCCCGGAGCGCGGCCCTCGGGCGCCCCCTGCAGGGAGCGGCCGGCGGCTCGGGGCGCACCGCCCGCCCGGAAGGGGAGGGCCTCAGGCCCCCCGCCCGCGGTCGGAGCCGCTGCGGGTGGGGGTGGGGGGGCTGTCCCGCCGGCTCCCGCGTGCTTTCCCGGCCACCAGCCCACGCCCCTCCTCCCCGGTCGGCCCCGCTTTCCTGTGCTGTGTGCTTCCCCCGCCCCCCACCGCGGCCCTGGCCCACACCTCGGGGTGCGCCCCCTCCCCCTGCCCGGCTCCCCGGGACGCCCGGACCCCCGGCCAGGTAGGTGCTGCGGCTCCCGCCTCCCGCCCGCGGCGCTGGCCAGGCCCTGCCCACTCTCGTTGCTCTCGGAACAAACACCCTAGTTTCTACTGGGAAAGCAGCAGGGGCCTGACCACCGCCTGGTTTTAATAAGGAGCTGGTATTTCCCCGAAATCGCGGGCCGGTGGCTGACCTCACGGGGATGACGGCTGGCGCTGGGCCAGGGGGCGGGAGCCGGCTCCCGGGTGAGCCCCTGACGCCTGGTCTTGCGGAGAAGTCGGGCGGGGAGGAGGGCCTCCGGCTTCTAGTCCCAGCTCGGCTGCCGCTCACCCAAAAATCTGTCCATCTTTCTGTCTGCCGTCGCTTTCTGTCTGCTGTACTGCCAGAAGCCCTTTCCAGCCCTGCCCAGGGTCCTGCTTCACCCCTGCCTCCTTGTGTGGCAAAGTGCTCGACCCCTCACCTGGCATTTCCTCTCTTGTAGGACGGGGCTGTTGTGGGATTAGAGAGGGGACCAGCGAGGGAGAGCGGCTGTACCCCAGCAACGAGAAATTTCCCGAGGGCAGGGGGTGGGGCTCTCAGAAGCTGGGGGGCAGGGATCAGGCCTGAGCTTCTTGGAGCAGGGTGGCCGAGGCAGGGGTAGGGCCTGGGGAATTGGCAGCCTGGGGTAGATAGGGACAAGTCAGGTGTCCTGGCAGAGTCACAGTGCTCAGTGAAGGGTCAGCAGAGAGGTGCACCTAGTCACGTGGAGACATGGGGGCCAGAATCTTTAGGCACTGAGGGGGTGGGGTGGGGGACAGAATGGAGGAGAGTGGAGCTAAGGCATCTCCGTAGTGAGTGGGGCCTCTGCCTGAGGGGCGAGGAGCCCTGGGAGCTGGTCCTGAAGTCCCCTCTGTAAACGAGGGACAAAGACTGAGAGAGCCAGAGGGGGACGCAGGATCCAGTGGAGGGACAGAGACTAGGAGCCGCAGAGGGAGCAGGGAGACAGAGAGAGGAGATGCCGCAGGCAGGTAGGCAGGACATGGCGGTGGCTGGTGGCTAGAAATTTTGTTTGTCGGCTCTGGGGCCTGCACCGTCCAGATGCTTGGGCCCCTCCTGCAAATGACAATAACAGTGACTAATACTTCTTGAGCACAGCACAAGCCAGGCACTTCTCTAAGCACTTGAGAGTTATCTACGTTCTTGCGCTACGATTCTGTGTTTTCATTCAGACGTGTATCAAGTGCCTACCAGGTGCCAGGCGTGTGCCAGGGGCTGGGACTATAGCAGTGGCAAGACGAACCTGCAGGCGGAACGTTTAGACGTGAAAGGGGAGGGCGGTTGATGTATACCTGAGTGAAATACATAGTGCAGCATAGATCATCAAAGGATAAGGGGGGAAGACTGGGTGGAGGGCACAGCTTTTGAGAGGGTGTCCTGGGAGACCCTCATCGGGGAGGTGACATTTGAGTACAGACCAAATCTGGCCTGCCACCTCTGAGCTGAGAGTGGTTCTTACAGAAGAGCATTTGCAGTCAATTCCACGATCCGGAACACTTAACACTGATGGTATCCCCTTAAAAGAACTCCATTCTTTCTCCTTGGTAAACCTGTATTACCAAAAAATAAAGACAAAAAAATAGTACTCAGTGGTGATTATATATATATTTTTTAATTTTAAAAATTTTTTTATTTTTTAAATTTTATTTATTTTATATATATATATATATTTTTAATGCTTATTTATTTTTGAGAGAGAGAGAGAGAGAGCATGAGCGGGGGAAGGACAGAGAGGGAGACACAGAATCTGAAGCAGGTTCCAGGCTCTGAGCTGTCAGCACAGAGCCTGACATGGGGCTTGAACCCACGAACTGTGAGGTCATAACCTGAGCCGAAGTTGGACACTTAACCGACTGAGCCACCTAGGCATCCCAGTTGTGATTATATTTTGAATTTCATCAATAAATATTTTGTGGAAGTTTGTTTTCTCTGTTCTATTTAAGTATGTGTATAATATTCTTGATTTTGTCTCTTGGCCCACAGAGCCTAAGATATTTCGTATCTGGCCCTTTACAGAAAAAGTTTGCCAACCCTTGTATAGACCTAGGAGGTGAGGAAATGAACTCTCTGGATATCTGGGGACAGAGGGAGCAGCCAGTACAAAGGCCAGGAGGCAGGAGGTCATGAGGCCCATCAAGGAGGCCAGTGAGGCTGGAGCCCCTTTAGTGAGGAGGGGAGGGATTGGAAAGGGTTAGAGGGTCCTGGGCTAATGGTGTAGTGTCAGTTCCTAGGTTTGTTTGTTTGTTTATTATTTTTTTAGAGAGAGAGGATACAAGTGAGTGAGGGGGAGAGAGAGAGAGAGAGAGAGAGAGAGAGAGAGAGAGAGAGAGAGAGGAAGGGGAGAGAATTCTCGTGAACACCCGATGCAGGGCTTGAACTCATGAGCCGTGAGATCATGACCTGAGCTGAAGTCAGTTGCTTAACGACTGAGCCACTCAGATACCCCATTTCATAGGTATTTTTAAAAATGGGTGTGGCTATCATTAGTGGAATCGCTTATTTTCTATTATATTTTCTAATTTGTGATTGCTGCAGGATAGAAGTTATTGATTTTGTATATTGATCTTTTCTCCCAGCCCTCTTAGTCTATTTTCTTATAGTTTTATTAATTTTTCAGTTGGTTCATTTGGATTTGTTTTGGAAGGCAAGTGCCTTCTGTATCTTCCTACCTGCATATGACTCAGTTTCTTCCTTTCTTTCCCTCCTTCCACTTCCCTTCTCCTTGCCTCCCTATGCTCTCCTCACCTCCTTCCTTTCCCCTTTTACCTTCCCTCCTCTCCCCTCCCTTCACCACTCTTCACATTTAATTCCCTCCTTCCCCTGCTTTTTCTTCTTCTCCCCACTTTCCTACTTTCCCCTCATAAAAATGAGAATTTAAATTTTCAAAAGAGACTTGATGAGAGGTATCTCCATCATGTACCTTTGATGGCCCCCCCACCCCGGGGTAGGGGCAGAAGGCTTTGTCCCCAGATGGAACCTGGATGTGGATGTGGGGACCGGGAGGGTCATACACAGACTCCAGAAGGGGAAGTCAAAAGAATGTCTGTGACAATCAGAAGAGGCTTTGTGATAGGGAACAGAACACTGATGTCATGTGGCTCTGAGTATAAAGGAGACTAATAGATGGCTGTTCCTCAGGAGTCCAGATGTCAGATGGCTTCGGTGCGTACAGCCAGGACCTATATTTCACTCCTCTGTGCTCTGCCATCCTCAGGATCAGAAAATGTGTCTTCCAACTTGGATTTCTTTTTCAAGATTGTTTTGGCTATTTGGGGTTCTTAAGTTTCCATATGAATTTTAGAATAGGTTTTCCTATTTCTGCAAAAGAAGTCACTGAGATTTTGGTAGGGATTCCATTGAATCTGCAGATTGCGTTGGATAATACTATCATTTTAACAAGACTGCATTAAGTCTTCCAGTCCATGAATAGAGGATGTCATTCTGTTTACTTAAAGTCTTTAATTTCCTCAAGCAGTGTTTTATAGTTGTCATTGTACAGTTGTTTCACCTCCTTGCTTAAATTTATTTATTCCTAACTATTTTTATTCTTTTTGATGCTGTTGTAAATGGGATTGTTTTCTTAATTTCATTTTTTAAAAAAGTTTATTTTGAGAGAGACAGAGAGAGAGTGGGGGAGTGTCAGAGAGAGAGGAGAGAGAGAGAGAGAGAGAGAGAGAGAGAGAGAATCCCAAGCAGGCTCCACGTTGCTCCAACCCACAAAGCCATGAGATCATGACCTGAGCAGAAACCAAGAGTCAGATGCTTAACCAACCGAGCCACCCAGGTGCCCCTCTTAATTTCCTTTTTGATTGTTCACTGTCAGTGTATGCATTAGAGAATAGATATTTGTGGTTGATTTTGTATCCTACAACTTTTCTGAATTTGTTTATTATTGCTAACAGGTTCCTCTTTTTTGTGAAACCTTTATGGTAAGATCATGCCATCTATGAACAGAGATAATTTTACTTCTTGCCAATTTGGGTGCCTTTATTTCTTTTTCTTGCCTAATTGCTGTGGCTAGACCTTTCAGTACTACGTTGAATAGAAGTGGTGAAAGTTGGCATCCTTGTTTTGTTCTTGATCTTAGGCGAACGCTTTTAATCTTCCACCACTGAGTGTGATGTTCATTGTAGGTTTTCCATATATGGCCTTTATCATATTTAGGACATTTCTCTCTATTCCTAGTTTACTGAATGTTTTTATCACGAAAAGGTGTTACATTTTGTGGAATCCTTTCTTGCATCTCAATTGAGATGTCCCCTTAAGGACAGTTTTTATTATCTGCCTTTTTCCCTGTGCATTTCTTATTTCTTTGCATGTCTTGCAATTTTTTCACTGACAGGCAGACAACAGGTAATATATTGTAGCAAATCTGGACACTGGTTCTGTGCCCCCTGGCCCCACCCCGGACTTATGGTCATGTCGTTTGTTTGGTCATTTGTTTATTTGTTTAGTGACTTGGGTAAGATAATTCTGTGAAGTCTATTTCCCTTCCATTTTGCAGTCTCTGAGATATCCTTGCTCAGATTCCTGCACCCCCCCCCCTTATTTTAGGGTTGATTCCTGAATCAGCATAAGCCACTCATTGGCCAATGGTCGTGTGTAAGCGCCTTTAGTCAGTTTTATTTTCACTATTTACTGTTGAATATGTGTGTTTATCTTGGAGACTGCTTTCACGGCTTAGGGAATTTACTTTTCCCCTACATGTTCAGCCAGGGACTAGTAGCTTGGGAGTTCCTTGTCCATTCACTCCCTAGAAGACATAGTTTGTGCACAGTGGTGCGTGCATGGTCTTTTTGGCTCTCTCTAGTTTTCTTTCTAGTTTTCTGAACTAGTTTTCTCTGTTAAACTTCCAGCCGGTCTGCCATTTCTCTGGTCGCGGCCAGTGTTATGGAGCGATCAACCCCCTCTTACTTGCTAATCAGGAAGATCTCTATGTTTTAAACAACTCCCTTAGGCACGAATTTCTCTACGTCTGTTCCAAATAAATTCAGTTATTTTAGACAGAGCTGCAGTGCCCTCCTTGCAGCCTGCCTGTCCCCCTGGGCAGAACGTTTGTGCTGCTGCTGCACCGGAGCCGAGGATGGGGGTGGCAGCCTGCTTCTCCTCGAGTGAAACTCCTGTTCCGTGAGTGGGTGCTGGGAAACAGATGGAATCCATGGGGCTTCTCACTGGCCCTTCCCCAGGTGGAACCTCTGTCCTGTGAGTGAGCTGGGATGGGGCACCCGAAGCCCCAGTGCTCTCAGCCCGCTGTGCCTGGGGTTGACCTTCTGCCCTGTGAGTAGGAGCAAAGTGTGGAAAGGGAGCTCCAGTCCTCCTGGGCATGCCTGTCGGAACAGGGCTTCTGCAAATGGACTTCGGGGAAGGAGAGACACGAGCTACCTCCTTCTTCTGAGGTGAAATCTTAGCGGGGGGAGAAGGACATCCGTTGTCTTGGCCGCTTATTCATAGCAGAGTTCCATAAAATGGGGCTAAGGAGGGGGGATGAGAGCTGGTTATGGCTCAAATGCCTTGGGTTCCTGCTGTTCTTAGCAAGTTTTGTGGATTTTCTCGTGTAAATGTTTCTCAGTGTTTTGCATGCCCATAGGATTTTTCCAGACACCTGACATCACGGTTTTTAAAAAATAACCTTCACCAGTTAAGTAGCTTTTTCTCTAGAGAGAGAATCAACCAAATCCTTCACGAAGCCGTTCTGGAAGTCCAACCTTTTCCCTATAACCTCCCTGTTTTTATATTTAAGCTGTGTTTTTATTAAAAAAAATTTTTTTTTAATGTTTATTAATTTTTGAGACAGAGAGAGACAGAGCATGAACGGGGGAGGGGCAGAGAGAGAGGGAGACACAGAATCCGAAGCAGGCTCCAGGCTCCGAGCTGTCAGCACAGAGCCCGACGCGGGGCTCGAACTCATGGACGGTGAGATCATGACCTGAGCCGAAGTCGGCCGCTTAACCGACTGAGCCACCCAGGCGCCCCAAGCTGTGTTCTTATATATTTGAGCTGTGTTTTTTATCCAAACGTTTTTTTTTTTTTTATTTTTTTATTTTTGGGACAGAGAGAGACAGAGCATGAACGGGGGAGGGGCAGAGAGAGAGGGAGACACAGAATCGGAAACAGGCTCCAGGCTCTGAGCCATCAGCCCAGAGCCCGACGCGGGGCTCAAACTCACGGACCGCGAGATCGTGACCTGGCTGAAGTCGGACGCTTAACCGACTGCGCCACTCAGGCGCCCCGAGCTGTGTTTTTTAAAAAAAAACCCACTTTGACTGTCTTAATTCACGTAATAGAAGCTTTCATTCGAGGCGCCTGGGTGGCTCAGATGGTTGAATGTCCCAACTCTCGATCTCAGCTCAGGTCTTGATCTCAGGGTTGTGAGTTCGAGTGCCATGTTGGGCTCCACGCTGGGTGTGGAACCTACTTAAAAAAAAAAAGAAGCATTAATTCATTTAATAGAACATTCACCTTTAGTGTAAGTGTTGATATTGTTGGATTAAAATCTATCATGCCAATTGCCTTCTATTTGTACCATGTCGTTTCTCTTTTTCTCTGTTCCTGCTTTCTTTTAAATTAATGGAGTATTTTTTATGATTCTATTTTATCTTTGCTGTTGTCTTATTGATAGTTATGTAACTGTTTTTCCTGATTTCCCTAGGGTTTACAGTATATATCTTTCATTAATTGCCGTCTTCTTTCAAATAATACTATTTGCTTTTCAGGAAGTGCAAGGACCTTATAACAGTATCCTCTCTATTCTTTCTCATTCCTGTATTAGTTTTCTATTGCTGTCTATGCTATAGTCAAATCATTTGGACGATAGCTAATGTTTTTTGCATCAGAAGTTATGTCAAGCTGCTTTATACAGTTCTTGTGCTGTTCAAAGTTAAACTAAGCAAGATATGCATGCCCACACAAATTTGCAGTGAATATATTTTCTGAGCTTTCTGCTATCACTCCAGAAGCAGTTTCTGGACCTCTGCGTAAGTGCCGCAAAGGAAATTTACATATTTCAAACCCATTTAACTGTAAAGTCGAGGGGTTTGTACCTCAATTCCAGTGAAGTGATTGATTTGCGATGTAATGACATGATGAAAGGCAAGTATCAAGAGAAAAACTTAAAATAGCTCATTAAAGCCTTCCAAGGGAAGAATATGCTTGAAGCTATAGGTTCATGGATTAATATCAGCATTTGGCAACGCTGCATGAAAAGCCATTTTAAAAATTAAATGCATAAAATATTATAGATCACCATTAACAGAAATATGCAATTGATTTTGATGATAGGGAACACTAGTTTTTTTTATTTTCCTATTTTATGAATATAATTTATTGTTAAATTGGCTTGCATACAATTACCAGTGCTCATCCCAACAAGTGCCCTCCTCAATGCCCATCTCCCTTCTCCCCCACCCCCGCCATCCACCCTCAGTTTGTTCTCTGTGTTTAAGAGTTTCTTGTGGCTTGCCTCCTTCCCTCTCTGTTTGTAACTATTTTTTCCCCTTCCCTTCCCCCGTGGTCTTCTGGTAAGTTCCTCAAGATCCACATATGAGTGAAAACATATGATATCTGTCCTTCTCTGACTGACTTAGTTCACTCAGCATAATACCTTCCAGCTCCATCCACGATCCTGCAAATAGCATGATTTCATTCTTTCTTATTGCCAAGTAGTATCCCATTGTAGATATAAACCACATCTTCTTTATCCATTCATCAGTTAATGGGCATTTAGGCTGTTTCCATAATTTGGCTATTGTTGAAAGCACTGCTATAAACATTGGGGTACACATGCCCCTAGGTATCACCACTCCGGTATCCCTTGGGGAAATTCCTAGTAGTGCTGTTGCTGGGTCATAGGATAGTTCTATTTTTAATTTTTCGGGGAACCTCCACACTGTTTTCCAGAGTGGCTGCACCAGTTTGCATTCCCACCAACGGTGCAAGAGGGTTCCCGTTTCTCTATATCCTTGCCAGGCTCTGTAGTTTCCTAATTTGTTCATTTTAGCCACTTTGATCCGTGTGAGGTGGTATCTCAATGTGGCTTTGATTTGTATTCCCCGGATGAAGAGTGACGTTGAACATCTTTTCATGGGTCTCTTGGCCATCTGGATGTCTTCTTTGGAAAAGTGTCTATTCATGTCTTCTGCCCATTTCTTCACTGGATTATTTGTTTCTTGGGTGTTGAGTTTGCTAAGTTCTTTGTGGATTTTGGATACTAGCCCTTTATCTGATATGTCATTTGCAAATATCTTTTCCCATTCCATTGGTTGCCTTTTAGTTTTGTTGATTGTTTCCTTTGCAGTGCAGAAGCTTTTTATCTTAATGAGGTCTCAATAGTTCATTTTTGCTTTTAATTCTGTTGCCTTTGGAGATGTGTCAAATAAGAAATTGCTGTGGCTGAACTCAAAGAAGTTGTTGCCTTCTTTCTCCTCTAGGGTTTTGATGGTTTCCTGTCTCACATTTAGGTCTTTCATCCATTTTGAGTTTATTTTTGGAGAACACTAATTTTATACCCAGTTAGGTAAATTGTTATTCTCCCCCCAAATAATCCCATTCTTCTCACTGGTAGATTTGTATGATAAAATATTATACCCAATTACTATTATTACTACATATTTTTTTAATTAAAAAAATTTTTTTAAATCTTTATTTATTTTTGAGAGAGAGACAGAGTGTGAGCAGGGGAGGAGCAGAGAGAGAGGGAGACACAGAATCCGAAGCAGGATCCAGGCCCTGAGCTGTCAGCACAGAGCCTGACATGAGGCTTGAACTCATGAACTGTGAGATCATGACCTGAGCCCATGAACTGTGAGATCATGACCTGAGCCGAAGTCAGACACTCAACCGACTGAGAGCCACCCGGGTGCCCCGATTATTACTACATTTTTATGGAAAAATTGTCTTCTTTTTATATAAAAGCCTACATAATATCCTCAGTTGTATCTCAAAATCCTAAAATATTTGCTCTCTGGCTCTTTATAGAAAACATTTATTGACCTCTGAACTAGAGTCTTCAAGTATGTTCATCAGAGTATTTAAGATTCCCTGTGTGATCGTTCCAAACCTCATGTCATATCTGCATCTAGTTCTGTTGGTTGCTTTGTCTCTTGACACCATGTTGTTAATTTTCTTTTCATTGAGTGTCTCATCATTTTTTGTTAAAACTAGTCATTTTGTGTAGGCGAACAGAGACTTAAGTAAACACTGTGCTCAGAAATGGTCATGTCTTGGGGCACCTGGGTGGCTCGGTCGGTTAAGTGACTGGCTTCATCTCAGGTCATGATCTCAGGGTTCATGAGTTCGAGACCCGCATCGGGCCTGTGCTGACAGGTCAGACCCTGCAGCCTGCTTCGGATTCTGTGTCTCCTTCTCTCTTTGCTCCTCCCCCGCTCATGCTCTGTCTGTCTCTCTCCTTCAAAGATAAATAAAAATATTAAAAAGCAAAAAAAGAAATGGTCACGTCTTTTCTTTAGTAGAGAGTATTGAGACAGTCATGCCCAGTTTTGTTGTATGGTTACCCTCCATGTGTACCAGGCTTGAAATTCTTCTGTTATTTTTTGCTTAGAGTGGTGGTTGATTTGTTGGATTGTTTCTCGGTGTCTGTTCCACACTCGGGACAGTCTTCTCTGTGCTTATGTGACAAAGAGGGCGTCTCTCCACACTTTTACCCCTCCTTTAGCAGTAAACTGCGGTTACTTGTTCCTGGACACTTGCTAGCCTAGTAGGGGAGGGAGGAGGTGGGACATTCTTTGTTTTTCTGGCTCAGCGCCTCACCGTCTGGCAGGTGCTATATTCTTGGCTCTCAGAGATGAGGCCTTCTCAGTGATCTTGACTCTCTCCCAGCATAGGCGAGAGAGTCTGATCTGGCTCCTTCTTTAGGGGTAGAAGTTGTTTTATGTTCTCTTCCTCCAGCTACAGTAGGCTTTAACTTGCGCTCTGAAAGGCAGGTCACGGAGTGGAGAGAGGGCCCCGGTGGAACCCAGTGCGCGACGTTTGGCACGCCAGTGGGGCCCCCAATCCGGGAGCCTCTAGGGCCGTCGCTCGCGCGCATGCGCAGACCCATTCACCTGCCTCCGCGAGGAGAGTCACGAGGGGGCGCTGTACCAGCCGGCTCATGGCGTCCCCCACTGGCGGCTCCCCGGGCCTCCTACTCTGGCTCCTGCTCCTCCAGCCGCAGCTCGGTGGGGCGCGGGGCAGGTTGGCGCCATCCCCACTCTCCCCTTCGCCCTTGGGAGGCGGCCACGAGGACCCCGATGCCACCGTGTGGAGGGTTGCGGGACCGTCTACGCCCCCCGAGCCCCAAGAATCTGCCCCAGTCTCCCAGTTGGTGGGATTGATCCCAGGTGACACTTGGCGTTGGGGGCCCTGGGCAGGTGGCTGAGGCACCAGAGTGGGAACCAGTGCTCTCGGGGAGTGTGGGGGAGCCAGGGTCCCTCCACCTCCCCGCCCCGCCCCCCCCCCCCCCCCCGGGGGGCGGGGAGTGGTCTGAGGAATGCAGCACCGCTTGTGGAGTCTGAGCGGGATGCCACTCGGCCTCGCGGGTACGTGGCCTGGGGACGTCATAACACCGTCCTGGAGTCAAGGAGGCCGTGGCCTTCTCACGTGTCCAAGGGGCACCTGGGCCTTTCCTGGGAAGCCTGGGGAGCAGGGCCTTTTTCTCTGAGGTTCTTCCCCCTGCGCTGTTCTCACCCCAGGGTGTGGCCAGGTAAATGCGAAAATCTTGGGAGGACAGGAGGCTGAAGATGGGAAGTGGCCCTGGCAGGTGAGCGTGAGGATCAGAGGCAAGCACGTGTGCGGAGGTTCCCTCATCACACAGCAGTGGGTACTGACTGCAGGCCACTGTATTTTAAGGTGAGGAGTGACAAGTGGAGACTTGAGAGGTTTTGGGTTTTTTTTTAATTTTATTTTAGAAAGAGAGTGCACTAGGGGGGAGAGGGGCAGTTGGGGGGAGGTGGAGAGAATCCCAAGCAGACTCAACGCTCAGCACAGAACCCTGGGCATTGGGGGGGGGGGGGAGGGGGGAGGGGGACAGTCCCACCCCCCTTAGGATCAAGACCTGAGCTGAAATCAAGAATCGGATGCTCAACAGACTGACCCACCCAGGCACCCTGAGACTTGAGAGTTTTGAAGCCAGTCCTGCTCTCCTCAAATACCTAGTAGGTTCTGTTGCCCTGGCGAGTTGGCAGAACCCAAGCCCAACCCAACCCAGCCAAAGCACACCCACTGAAAATGGGTGGGGTCTGCGCTGGGCGTGTGGTTACCAGGAATACTAATTCCGAGAACAAAACCAATCGTTTGGATGAGCAGACCAGTTTTGAGAGTCGGTAAGGAGGGATTCCTGGTGTTGGGCCAGTGGAGAGAGTGGTGAGGGAGGTTGGGACCATATTGGGAAACATCTGCCATGTGTGGAAAAGGCACACGGGATGCTTCCTGGGGTCTCTCTGAGGGGGCACATCTTCTTCTCTCCCACAGCCGTTTCCACTACAATGTCAAGATGGGAGATCGGAGTGTCTATAAAGAAATCACAAGTGTGGTGGTCCCCGTCCGAGACATCATTGTCCACCCTCAGCTGTCAGTAGTTGGAACCATTCAAAAGGACCTTGCCCTTCTCCAGCTCCTCTACCCTGTAAACTTCACCATGACCATCCAGCCTATATGCATCCCTCAGAAGACTTTCCGGGTGGAAGCTGGGACCACGTGCTGGGTGACCGGTTGGGGCAGAAAAGAAGAATATGGTGAGACTGTGAGGCAGGAAGCCGGCCCAGGAAGAGGGAGACAGCTTTAGCCCTGCATTAGGCAAACAGGCTAAAGAGAGGGACAGGGAAGCAGACGGCCTGGCAGAGGGGCGAGGGGACAGCGGTTTAGCAGCAGCCAGGGTGATGGTTCCTGATTGGCTTGAGGACACTGATTGAGGACTTTTGTTGCAACACAAATATTTCATGGTAGCCATTTAGGAAAGGCACCGGTCCCGGGAACTGGAGCTGCTCTCAGGAGAAGAAATACAGGGGTGAAATCTCTTTATGGAGATTCGTGAGGGACCATGCCTAGCTGGCTTGGGTTGTTTTTTTTTTTTTTTTTTTTTAGGTTCCCTGGGGACCGAGCCAGATGCTATGGAATTCTATTCAGGGTGGCTTTCTGCTCAGCAGGTGAGGAGTGGTTTGCCAGCCAGAGCTGTCCCTCTCTGAAAGTATCTTGGTGGTTAGGGAGCTTCCTGTCCTTTTGAGTACAGGCAGAGCCAGAAGGTCACTGTTGCTGAGGCTGTAGGGCCCCCATCTCTGGGAAGAGTCTGGACTGGTAACCCTGGGGCACATTCGAGAGTCTGTGATCCTGCTCAAAAGTAAAGATAAGTTACTGATGCACGGAATACCTGTCACGATTACCACTGATACTCAGGGTAACAGATGCCTGATGATCATTTCTCAGGCTGGTAAGGCCTTGCCTCTTCCTGTCCAGATCGGTTCTTCTTTATCCTGTCTTGGTTTTAGTTCTTACCTCCTTTTAATCCCCGTGTCAACTTTGGGCCTCAGTTTCCTCCAGAGTCTAATGGGGACGATACCCACCGCCCTGCCTTTCTCAAAGGGGGTTCTAGGTGCTTAGGGGCTTACTGTCCACCTGCGCACAACCACCCACTGCTGAGTTTCTTTACTTGTAGGTGGCGACCTTATTACCTCTGTTCTCCATGAGGTCGACCAAGGCATCATCCACCATGAAAAATGTAATGAGATGATTCAGAAAGCCATGAAAACAACTAGGGATGTCGTACTGGAAGGAATGCTCTGTGGCTATAAAGGTGCAGGAAAGGATTCATGTCAGGTAAGTTCACGGACCCTTTCCTACCTCTGTAGCGAGGTTGTTCCCTCCCAGTTTCCTCATTCGCAAGCGGCACAGCCTCCTCCTCCCTTGTGACTCCCCTGAGCTGGCCTGGCCTGTTTCTTCAGAGGGGAGCAGTCCTTGCTGGCCTGGGGGCGCTGCCACGGTGTGGGGAAGCTGGGGCAGGTAACGCTAATAACAGAAGTCCCTTTAATTCAGTTCCTCCTCTGTGGCACTTACGGTGTGAGCCAGTGTGGGCACTGACCCCCACTAGCTCTGTGAACCCACATCATAACCCCGTGGCATAGACATCGTACCGATTATACAGATGAGGTGAGGTCCAAAGATGTCAGCTCCAGGTTCCCCCGTGGGTACTTGCAGGACTCCTAGAGGATGAGTGTTTGGATTTCTTGGAAAGAGAACAGCATTGTAGGGAGAGGGATCAGCATGTGGAGCAGCTCAGAGGTCCCAGGGAACGTGTCACGTTTAGAGAATGTTTTCCAGGTCTGGACCAAATGAGGTGGCAAATGTGGCCAGAGAAGAGGGTTGGAGTCAGAGTACGCGTGGCCTGGGGTGCTGGTCCGAGTTTCTAGACGCCGTCTGGGCAGGACTGTGGGCTAGACGTTTGTTTCCATCATCTAGGCGATGGTGCTGAGTCCCGAGCGGGACGTGGGGGGATGAGGGGGTGAAGGAGGTGTGTCCGACGTTGAATCTTGAGCTCTGGGTAACTGAATGCTGTTGAGGGAGGGGGCTCGGGAGAGGTTAGGAGGGCTGTCTGTTTCTGTCTGAGCTGGTTGGTGTGGGGCCATCAGAGCGGGTCTGGGAAGGACGTGCGGTGCTCTGGGTGAGGTGGGGGGTATACGGGATGTCTGGGAGGGGATCTTCAAATATGGAGGCAGCTGGCTATATGGGTTAGGAGTCCTAGAGAAACTGTTAGCTAGATAGATGGATTGAGGGGGCTGCCAAGAAGAGGTGATATTCCAAATGTTTTCACAGCCACTGTGGTTTGGGCAGTGACCAGTTAAAATATCCTCCTGAGGATATTAAAGTTTTCCCATTAACTTTTCTATTTTTTTCAAAAAGGTTTTTATTTTTAAGTAATCTCTACACCCAGCATGGGGCTTGAACTTACAACTCCAAGATCAAGAGTTGTATGCTCCACCAATGGAGCCATCCAAGGTGCCCCTGCCCATTAACTTTTCAGTTCTTAGTTCTCATATTTGCAGAAAGCTGGGCCTGATAGGTGCCTGATATGTGCCTGAGTCCCTGGTGCCTTGCAGGGCAGTGAGCCTGCTCTGACTTGGATGGCCTTGCATGCCTGTTTGTTTCTTTCTCTTTCTACAGGGAGACTCTGGGGGCCCTTTGGTCTGTAAATTTAAGGACACATGGGTCCAGGTGGGACTCGTGAGCTGGGGCTTAGGCTGTGGTCGTGGAAATGTGCCTGGAGTTTATACAGACATTGCTGCCTACTCCAAGTGGATAGTTGAAGTGATAAACCGGGCTGCCTCTTTGTATCCAGTGGTGTTCCTCATTCCACTTCTGTGCCTGGTGCTGCCCCTGGGCATCCTCGTGGCCCCGTGATCACCCCCGCCCACTCCCCTCCTGTTTTTGACTCTCACCCGAGGCCTGTCCTCCAACCTCCCCCTCCTCCTCATTGCCCTTTCCTCCAATGCTGGTTGGGATCCACTGACCCCATAGAGAGCTACCCAGTAGAGAGTGGCAGTAAGCCCGGAGCCCTGAAAGTGTCCCAGCCTGATGCCCCAGTCACCTGCCTCGGCCACACCCACACCTTGGCTGTGCTCTGCCTGCCGGGAAGGAGGCAGCCGACCTGCCAGCTGGAGCCCGGTGCTTCCCTGACGCCTTGGAGAGCCTCTACCAAAGAAGAGACCTCATGAGCAGTGAGACAGCATTCGACGTGGCTGTGGTCTCAGGCTTTCACCTGACAGTGAGCTTGGTGATTGTGCAGAGAGAGCCAGGCGGTGTCACCACGGCCCTGCTGAGGTCTGAGGCCTGGGGGTTCCGCATCCGACCCAGGTGTCTGGGACTGGGCGAAGCTCCCCCCTACCCAGTGCGGATCCACCTGGATCCTGCTGGGGCAGCCCCGCGATGGGGCCCCCTTTCTTGAGTACCCAGTGGCCACGTCCAGGCTCACCCCAAGTCGTGTGGAGACATTAAGGAGTGTGGAAATCTCAGATGTCAACTGAATAAATGTTTGAAGAGTTGCTTTTGTGTTCTGTACATCTCCTGGTCTGGGCTGTGGGGGACACTGAGAAGTTATCTCACATGTAACTTAGGAGTGTGTTGATGTTGCTTTAAAGCATTTCTTTAGGGGTGCCTGGATGGCTCAGTCGGTTGAATGTCCGACTTCGGCTCAGGTCATGATCTTGCAGTCTTTGAGTTCAAGCCCCACATTGGGCTCTGTGCTGACAGCTCAGAGCCTGGAGCCTGTTTCAGATTCTGTGTTTCCCTTTCTGCTCCTCCCCTGCTTGCCTTCTATGTCTCTCTCTCAAAAATAAATAAACATTAAAAAAAAATTTAAAACAGGAGAGGCAGAGAGAGAGGGGGACACAGAATGCAAAGCGGGCCCCAGGCTATGAGCTGTCAGCACAGAGCCCGACGTGGGGTTCGAACTCATGGACTGCAAAATCAATACCTGAGCTGAAGTCGGATGCTCAACCGACTGAGCCACCCAGGCACCCACATGATGCTTTTTAAACCCTGGGGGGGGGGGGTGGCCCTCGACTCGAGTTTGACAGATGGTTCTAGCTCTTGGGTCCTGCTGCTGTGCCCCTCATGGCCGCCAGCAGCTCTGCAGGGACCTTTGTAGTTGAATTTGCTGGCCGTTGCTTCTAGGGAGGAGGAAGTGAGAGAGAGTGGAAGCGAGAGAAAGGTCAGGGCACTGCACCCAGTCTGCAACCCTTATTTTCTGCCTGTTTGTGCTGCTTCCCCCAGAGTTATGTAGAGCCTTGAGCACCAGGTTCCCTTGGCCTGTGAAGAGTGCCGGGCTGAGACTCAGCGAGAGGACAGGTTGAATGCTTCCTGGGTCTCTGCTGGCTCACGTCCTGCATTATCTGTGGTCGCAAGAGTAGCTCTTTGTCCGGATGCAGAGATGCAGAGCACTTCCCCGCTCCAGATTTCCTTCCCTGTTCTTGAAACTTTGAAGTTCCTTTCTTTTGGGAGGGGATTAGAGCATTTTGCATGTGAGAAGAAAGTGCCAGGTGACTATTTGGGTGGATGAAGAAGCGGACTGGGGTAAAGACTGATAATTCTCCTCTGACACCTCTCATCCCTTAATAAGGCCTGTGTTTCCAAGCCTTCCACTAAGGGAGACACTAAGTTCTGTGTGCCTAAGCTCGTGTGGCACTAAGTCCTGGCCAATAAAATATAAACAGAAGTGCTGGGTGTGATTTGTGGGAAATGTCCTTACATGGAGGACAAGCCCCTTCTTCAGATCTCTTTGCTCTCTCCTGGCTGGAGTGTGTGCACGGTGACCAGAGCTTGTGCGGGTGATATGGGACAGAAGGAACAATACTAAGGGCACAGAACAGGAATTTAGAAGGAACTTGGCTCCTTGGAGTTTGTCGCTCTGCCCTCACAGCTCTTTATGCAACAGAGAAATACACTCTTTTTTTTTTTTTTTTTTAAATTAAGCCATTATTATCTTCAGTCTCAGTTACTCGTATAAAAACCTCATTCTAACTAATTCAGTTGGTATCATCTGGAGTTTTATTTCTGGATTTTTATGAATATAAGCTTTTGAAGTCATTTATTTAGAAGGAATTCTTTCTAATTCCTACTTGACTATATACACCATTGCTTCCTTCTCTATTCAGTTTTTAAAATTGATAAGGTTAAAAGCTTATGTTGATGAATGACTGTTATCTCTTAATGTACTTCCGTATTGTTATTTATTGAGGTATAATTTATAGTAAAATGTACACCCTGCACACTCATATATGTACACTCATATAAAATTCTATGAGTTTTTTTAATGTTTATTTTTTATATTTGAGAGAGAGGCGGGGGGCGGGGGGGGGGAGGCAGAGCGTGAGTGGGGGAGGGGCAGAGAGAGGTGGAGACAGAATCTGAAGCAGGTTCCAGGCTCGGGGCTGTCAGCACAGAGCTCGACGCGGGGCTGGAACCCACGAACCGTGAGATGGTGACCTGAGCTGAAGTCAGATGCTCAACCGACTGAGCCATCCAGGCGGCCCAATTCTATGAGTTTTAAGAGAGGTGTACCCCATGCCAACATCTCCAAATCATGATGGAGAACGTTTGTTTTAATCCAGAATGCTCTCTTATGTGTCCCTTTCTAATCAGCCCCTCCCAGAGATAACCACCATTCTGATTATCATCAGATTATTTGCATGTCATTAGACCTCATATTGATGGAATAATATAGTCAATGCTCTTTTGTGTCTGGTTTCTTACCTTCCACGTGTTGTTTTTGAGATTCATTCATGTTGCTACATGTACCATTAGTTCATTCCTTTTTATTGGTGAATAGTAATATTCTTGCATGAATATTCCACAGTTGGTTTATTCTCCTGTTGGTGGACATTTGGGTTGTTGCCAGTCTGGGGCTACTATGAATGAAGCTGCTAGTAAACATTCTAATATAAGACTTTTTTGTATCTATACACTTTCACTTCATTTGGGAATAAACCTAGGAGCGGAACTGCTGACTCATAAAATCGATGTATGGTTAACGTTATTGGAAATTCCAAAGACTTTTCCAAATTGGTTGTACTGTTTTACGCTAGTCCCAGCAACAAAGGAGAGTTCAGGTTGGTCCACATCTTCATCTGTCCTCGGTGTTTCTATTTGCCCAATGCTAATGGGTATGAAGTGGTATCTCATTGGGGTTTTAATTTGTGTTTCCCTGTAACTAATGATACTGAGCACCTTTTCATGTGCTATTGGTTATCTGCGTATCTTCTTTTGTGAAGTATGTTTTCAATTCTTTTGCCCATTTTTAATTAGGATGCTTATTATTTTTTTTTTATTGCTCATTTATAAGTAGTCTTCTTATGTTCTGAATAGAATCCTAAGTCTGTCACTTGCTTTTTTCACTTTTTAGCTGGGGGCTGTGAAGATTTTTCTTCTATTTTTTTCTTCCCTAAGCTTTATACTTTTAGCTTTTACATTTATGTTTGTGCTCTACAAATTCATTTGGGGGCATGGTATGGGATAAGGATCCAAGTATATTTTTCCATATCTTTAATGTTTATCCACTTCCAGTACCATTTGTTGAAAATACATTTATTTTCACATTGATTTGCATTGGTACTTCACCAAAAATTAATTGACAGTGTATATGTGCATCTATTTATGGATTCTCTATTCAGTTCCTTATCTGTTTATTCTTTTTTAAATTTATAAAAAATTTTTTATTTAGAGAGAGAGAGAGAGAGAGAGAGTGTGTGTGTGTGTGTGCGTGTGCAGGGGAGGGGCAGAGAAGAGGGGAGAGAGAGAGAGTCCCAGTCAGCCTCTGCACTGTCAGCATGGAGCCCTACTCAGGGCTGATCTCCTTGTGATCATGACCTGAGCTGAAATCAAGAGTCGGATGCTTAACCAACTGAGCCATCCAGGTACCCCCTTTTTGTGATTTATATATTCTTACCCCAACTTTTCAGTGTTCTAATTACTGTAGCTTTTATAGGTAGTCATGAAATTTGGTAGCATTACACCTCCTAATTTGTTCACGTTTTTCAAGGTGGAGCTTTGTGTAGAAATTGACAAGCTGGTTCTAATCTGTGTATGGAAAAGTAAAGGATGTAGAATAACCAAAACAAAGAGCTACTGTACTTTAAGACTTACTATAAAAGTGTAATAATCAAGACAGTGTGGCATTGGCATGAGGGGGCAGACATATAAATCAGTGGAGCAGGATAGAGTCTAGAAATAGATCTCTGCATATATGGCCAATTGATTTCAACAAAACTGCCAAGGCAATTCACTGTAGGAAAGATAGTCTTTTTAGTAAGTGATACGGGAAAAATAGGACATTCCTATTGAAGGAAAAAAAAAAAGCCTCAATCCTAACTTTGCATTATATGTAAAAATTAACTGAAAATGGATTATAGAACTAAATGTAAAACCTGCATCTAGAGAAACTTCTAGAGAAAACTTAGAAGAAAAGTCTTTGTGACCTTTGAGTTGGCAAAGATTCTTTATATAGGACACAAAAAGCATGCACTATACAAGAAAATCAATGATTGGATTTCATCAAAATGATTATATTCTGCTCTTTGAAAGGCACTGAAAGACACCATTAAGAAAGTGAAAATAGGGGCGCCTGGGTGGCGCAGTCGGTTAAGCGTCCGACTTCAGCCAGGTCACGATCTCGCGGTCCGGGAGTTCGAGCCCCGCGTCGGGCTCTGGGCTGATGGCTCGGAGCCTGGAGCCTGTTTCCGATTCTGTGTCTCCCTCTCTCTCTGCCCCTCCCCCGTTCATGCTCTGTCTCTCTCTGTCCCAAAAATAAACGTTGAAAATTAAAAAAAAAAAAAAAAGTCTCATTGATTTAAAAAAAAAAAAAAAAAAAAAAGAAAGTGAAAATAGAAGCCACAGAAAGAAAATAGGAAGAAAATAGAAAATAGGAGGAAAATAGCAGAAAGTCCACTCAAAGACTTACATATGAATGTTCATAGCATCTTTTATTGATAATAGCCAGAATCTGGAAACAATTCAAGTGTCTATCAACAGATGAATGCTAATCAATGAAATACTGCTTGGCAATCAAAAAGAGTAAACTGCTGATTGACCCAAGAACATGGATGGAAATTCAAAAACATTATGTTGAGTGAAAGAAGCCAGACCCAACGAATACAGAATTTTGATTCCATTTATATGAAGACCAAACAGGCACAACAGGTGATCGGTGGTTGCTTATGATGGATTTGAAGAGGGCCCAAATGCACCTTCTGGGGTTTTGAAATCGTATATAGCTTGATTGAGGTGGTAGTTATATGGATCTGTATATTTATTAAAACATTAGATTGTGCACTTAAGGTCTGCGTATTTCACCATATGCAGATTTTTCCTCAGTTAAAAAATAGGTTAATGTGACACATTCTAGTTTGGCTCCGACATCCATTCTCTTCCTCTTCCATAATACGTGTCTTACGCAATGGCCTGATGTCTTAGGTCATTCTGGTGTTGTGCCTGCAAATATTGAACAAGCAGCTCTGTAGGGGGGAAAACCCTGATGTATAACATTTGCAGATATCCACGGTGTAAATACTTCCACCATGGCTGATTTCGAGACACCAACATGACATTACTGAATCTGGAGTTGGGAAGAGATGTACACCGTTCTAAAGGAGTTCTACCATAACAGCTACAGTAGACCTAACCTCAAGAGCACAGGTAATAATAAAACACAGGAAAATAACTAGGAAGTAATGAATTTTGAGTATTTACTACCTCTGTTTTGAGTGTAATTTCTTTAATGACAGCTTTTATAATTAAAACTTTAATAATGACCGTGTTTGACAGCCAGCTCATAAAAGTCCCGACGATTTGCAATCGGCTTTCGTGAGCCAGTTCCAGCATTCGCTGGGTCGTTTCTCCACGAGCAGATTCCAGGACAGGGATCCATGTTCAAGTAACCTATTAAGAGAGTTATTTTCAGGAAGAACCTGTATGGACGTGAGGGAAGCCAGATAGGAAAGGCAAAGGAGTTTAATAAGAATGTGATTAGAGGTGAAGTCTAGGCTCAGCATGATCCTGGAGTCTGCGTACATTAGAGAATCCATCCAGACCTAAGGCAAGGGAGACTGGGCTTTTGTGCCCTGCAACACCATGTCATTGGCCACAGGCTGACCGGAGGGATGGGAGGTAGGGAGGTAGGGAGGTAGGGAGGTAAGAATGCAACTCCTCGTCACCTTTTGTAATGTGGCTCCATGTGCTCAAGGGCAAGCCTCCTAAGAAGCTCCTATGAATTTCTAGCAGCAGTGCCCAGAGTAGCTGGGAGATAGGTACACCAAACAGGTAAAATGGATCCCAGGCAATCTGGGTTGATACCCACTTAAAAAGTGCCTTTCTCGGCTTCCCTTGAAGCTTACGGTGCCCATGTATTTAAGTTATGTTCCATTAGATGTAAGTAGTAGTGTGCTGTTGGGGATGCCCTTCAAAGGGACACGGGTATGCATTTTGGCCCTGTCCCTTTCTAAAGGGAAGATAGAAAGGTGGAGGTGCCATCTTGGACTCAGAGATATGAGCCCATGTTAAGGGTGGCAGACCTCGATCAGGGCTCGATTTGGACTATTAAGTAAGAAATAAACTTTTTTTTTGAGATAGCTCTGTTAACACACTTTAGCCTGTACCCAAACAAATACAGTGAGTAAAGAAATAAGTAATTGGGGCGCCTGCGTGGCTCAGTCGGTTGAGCGTCCGACTTCAGCTCAGGTCATGATCTCGCGGTTTGTGAGTTTGAGCCCCACGTCGGGCTCTGTGCTGACAGCTCAGAGCCTGGAGCCTGCTTTAGATTCTGTGTCTCCTCCTCTCTCTGCCCCTCCCGTGCTCATGCTCCATCTCTCTGTCTCTCAATAATAAATAAACGTTAAAAAAAATTAAAAAAAAGAAACAAGTAATAACAAATACCTAAAATCATGACTGTGTAAAACAATAATAATTTCTAGTTTGTAGGCTTTTTTTTCTTTTTTCTTTTTTAAATCAAGACAGGACTAACCCCAACAAAATGAGAGAATGTATCAAGAAGAACAAGGAGGACATATCCACTGCACAAAAAATACAATTATTTGTACACGACCTGGTTGTCAATATAGGAAACCCCAAAAGAATCTACAAATTATTAAAATTGAAAATATAATTTGGTAAGATTGTTGAATAAAAGTATAATGTGGGGCACGTGGGTGGCTCAGTCCGTTAAGCGTCCGACTTCCGCTCAGGTCATGATCTCTCAGTCCGTGAGTTCAGGCCCTGCATCGGGCTCTGTGCTGACAGCTTGGAGCCTGGAGCCTGTTTTGGATTCTGTGTCTCCCTCTCTCTCTGCCCCTCCTACACTCATACTCTGTCTCTCTCTGTCTCTCAAAAATGAATAATGTTAAAAAAAATTTAAATGGAAAATAAATGAAATTGAATTCCTACCTCACACTACAGATTTAAAAAAATGTGGATACAAGATGAAACATGAAAAACAAAACTTTAAAATCTTAGGGGGAAATAAAGGATGATGCCTTTAAGACCTCAGGATAGGGAAGGCTTTTTAAAACCAGACACAAAAAACATACATGATAAAGGAAAAGATTGCTATTTCTGACTACGTTGGAACTAAGAAGTTTTGCTCTTCAAAAGATGGAATAAAAAAAAGATGTAATAAAGTGAAAAGACAAATCATGATAGATGATATTTGGAACACACATTACCCACAAAGGAGAACACATAAAAAAAAAAAAAAAAAAAAAAAAAAAAAAAGCTAAATGAGAAATACTTCAAAAGCAACCCAAATATAAAATTGGGTAGACGTTACAAACATTTTATAGAAAGAAAGCACAAATGGCCAGAAAAGATATGCGAATATACTCCAGGGAAATGCAAATGAAAACCACAACAAGGTATAATTTTATGCCCGCCATGTGGGAAAAGACAGAACTGTGGCAGTAAGTGTCGTGTAGAGTGACAGGAAGAGCCATAAACTGATGGTAGGAGTGTCGTTTGGTGAAATGAGTTTGAGAACTCGCATTATGAACCAAGAAATCAAAATGAATACATTTCCACACGAATCACTGACATCCAAGGTCATTACTCATTCTGGTGACACAGCTCATTCAAAAGACACACAATGAAGCAGAGTTACTCGTCATCAAAAGTGAAAATATGCCAATACTATGCATGGAAAACCGGTTGTTCCGCTTTTTTGGAAAAGTAGAGCTGTTAAGAGTTAGCGTTGTAGGACAGCGTAGGGCTACGACCCCAGAGAGAAGGGGCACGAGGGTCCTGGCTTCCTAAGCACAGGCAGTTTTCAGAAGGCACGGGGAAAGGAACCCAAACAGAACACGATGGCACCACTAAGTTAAGGAGACAGATTGGAACTCAGGAAATGGAGGCATCTGGAGTTTGCAGGTCACAATACCGTAGAGCAGATGTTATCATACTACGCTTTGTGGGCCAATTCCACAATAGCCAGTTTTTGTACAGGGCTAAGAATGATGTACACATTTTTAAAGAGTTGCTTTTATTATTTTTTTATTTATTTTTTTAATTTTATTCAACGTTTATTTATTTTTGGGACAGAGAGAGACAGAGCATGAACGGGGGAGGGGCAGAGAGAGAGGGAGACACAGAATCGGAAACAGGCTCCAGGCTCCGAGCCATCAGCCCAGAGCCCGACGCGGGGCTCGAACTCACGGACCGCGAGATTGTGACCTGGCTGAAGTCGGACGCTTAACCGACTGTGCCACCCAGGCGCCCCAAAGAGTTGCTTTTAAAAAAAAGAACCGCTCTGTCGGTTAAGCGTTTGACTCTTGATTTCGGCTCAGGTCATGATCTCACGATGGTGAGATCAAGCCCTGCGTTGGGCTCTGCCCTGGGGGTGGAGCCTGCTTGGGATTCTCTTTCTCCCTCTGCCCCTCCCCCACCCCAAGGGGAAAAAAAACATGCGGCAGAGTCCACATGTGGCCTGCAAGGCCTCAAATATTTACTGTCTTTTACAGAGAAAGGTTGCTGATCCCTGCTGTATAGGATGGAGATATGCCAAGAAACAACTTCCAGAAATCTGCAGAACAATCCCTTTCGGTCTTTGGCTGAATACTAATCTACACATACACAGGTTAAATTTCCAGAAGGCTGGGCAAAGAACAACTGCCAGGGAGCTAGAAGAGGACCAACTCACAGAGTTCACACAGTGCTGGGAGGGTCAAGCTTCATCCACCTGGAGAAAGGACCTCGCTGAATACTCAGGCAATCAGGAGGTACCCCACAAGGCTCACACCTTAGTATTAAGGCTAGGGTAATCCTAGGATAAAAGCTACTCTAAGACTCATCCTACAAAGTTTAAAAACCGGCTTCAAACGGACCAAGGTGGGCTGAAAGTGATTTAGCTGCCTGCCAAATTTCAACATTCCTTAAAGAAGGAAAATACAATTCCAATAGTCAGCAACATAACATTAATAGCCTTCAGTGTTCATTAAAAATTACTAGACCCATGCCTGGGAGGCAGAAGGAAATATTGGTGAAATCAAAGGCACAACAGTATAAACTATTCATGCTGAAGCACAGATAAAAAAAGATTGAAACCAGTTATCAGACCATGATGAGTTGACCTTTGGGATATCAAATGGTCTTATGTGAGGAAATTGGAGTACAGAAGGTAGAGGAAAGCTGGGAGCAGAAATACCTGAAGAAATGCTATTCTTCAAGAAAATTTGAAAAAACAGTTGCCGAAAAATTTTCCAAATTGACTAAAAACTAGAAGTCACAGATTCAGGAAGCACAGTGGCCCCCAAGCCAACGCAAAGAAAACCACACTGCCAAGCATAATAATTGAATTGCTATTCAAAACCTAGGGATAGAGTTTAAAAGCAGGCGGGGGGGGGGGGGGGGGCGCCTGGGTGGCGCAGTCGGTTAAGCGGCCGACTTCAGCCAGGTCACGATCTCGCGGTCCGTGAGTTCGAGCCCCGCTTCGGGCTCTGGGCTGAAGGCTCAGAGCCTGGAGCCTGTTTCCGATTCTGTGTCTCCCTCTCTCTCTGCCCCTCCCCCGTTCATTCTCTGTCTCTCTCTGTCCCAAAGATGAATAAATGTTGAAAAAAAAAATTAAAAAAAATAAAAAAAAAATAAAAAATAAAAGCAGGCGGGGGGGAAAGACATATTACTTACAGAGGAACAGAGATAAGAATGATTGGGGCACGTGGCTGGCCGAGTCAGTGGAGCATGTGACTCTTGATCTCAGGGTTGGGGGTTTGAGCCCCACACTGGGCGTAGAGATTACTTAAAAATAAAGTAAGAATGATTGCAGACTACACTTCAGAAACAATGAGAGTCAGAAGATAGTAGAGAGAGGATCATCTTCAAATGTTGAAAGTAAGTCAGTCAGTGTAGAATTCTACATCAAATGAAAGTACCTTTCAAAAATAAAATTGAAGTAAAGACTTCTAAAAACCAAAGCTGAGAGAATTCCTTCCTGGACTTCAAGAAATTTTAAGTTCTTCAGGTTGAAGGAAAATGGTATCAGATGGAAACTGGTCTGTGCAAAGAAATGAGGTGGGCCCGAAAAAGCTTTATTAGGGAACATTAAAGACTTCTTCCCATTTTTAAATTTATGGCAGCGTAGAACATGCAACTTTTTGAACTTTTTGTACTCACTACGTTAAAATCAACTAGTCTTGTGGAGCCCGGGTGGCTGAGTCGGTTGAGCGACTGACTTTGGCTCGGGTCGTGATCTCACGGTTAGTTCAAGGCCCGCGTCGGGCTCTGCACTGGCATTGCAGAGCCTGCTTGTAACTCTCTCTCCTTCTCTCTCTGCCCCTCCCCCACCTGTGCTTTTCTCTCTCTCTCTCTCTCTCTCTCTCTCTCTCTCTCTCAAAATAAATAAGCTTAAAAAAAACATAAAATTGGGGCATATGGGTGGCTAAGTCGGTTAAGTGTCCAACTTCGGCTCAGGTCATGATCTCACAGTTTATGAGTTCGAGCCCCATGCCGGGCTCTGTGCTGACAGCTCAGAGCCTGGAGCCTGCTTCAGATTCTGTGTCTCTGCCTCTCTCTGCCCCTCTCCCTCTCACGCTCTGTCTCCCTCTCTCTCTCGAAAAATAAACGTGAAAAAAAATTTAAGAAAAGATCAAATGGTCTTTCACTTCGAATGGATCTTTCAACCATAATTTTGTAAAATCGTCGGAAAATATTGGTTCGCTGTTGACACATTTCATGACACAATATCAAAAATCACAATTACTTATATTACCACTACCGTTGTCAGAAAAGTATTTAAGTATCGGAAAGCTGGAAAGCGTTGTCTGCCTAGAATGCCTGTTCAGCACACTGTCAGTGACTCATGGAGCATCTGAGTTATCATCATGGGATCCCCCCTCACATACTGCCCCACAGAGTCTTGAAAGGGCGAACCGCTAGCCCTCCAGGGTGCAAATACATGGATATAATAATCATGCTACCAAATAGCTGCTTGGTCTCCTTTAGGGATGTAGCAAATCTTAAGGCTGAAATTGAATTTCAAGGGTTGGCATTGACCTTTGATGCTGACAGGTTGGACATCCAGCAGCAGTAGTAGCTACATTGGCTTTGGTAAGAGGAACCCCATGTTGTTTTATTGGGTGGACGAATATTCTCCAATCTTGCCAACACAAATACTCTGTTATTGGACACAGTGCAAGCATGGAGGTTGACAAGGGCAAGTGTTAGCCGATCTCCAGCGGAGGCGTCATCTTATCCACTTGGCCGATGAGTGGCTCCCTGGCAGTGGATACTCACTGGTGGGCTCAGTGGTTTCCACTGCCACAGGTGCATCCAGGTACATCTTTCCCAAATTGTGGAATTTTGGCCTTTCTAAGCCCCTGACCAACCAGACAAGCCATTCATCGTTGTTCAGGGGCCCATTTATATTCTTATTCGGGCCACTTCTCCTTTTGCAGCAAGCTGATGACCAAGTGCACTATTTGAAGCCCTATGCACAGGATTTCTCCTCGTCACTGCCATTCAGGGCCACTCCTGAATGAGGTTCTAGTGCAACAGCGGTCTGTTTTCAGCCAGCACCAAGATTTTGAGCCCATCTGTGAACGAGGCCTAGGGTTTTACTCTTTCATCAGCTGGTGATAGGACACCCCTTATAAAGCTATGGGTATGAACTGAGAGAGAAGCTTTAATTCAATACAAGTAGGTGATATGAAGGTCTAGGCCATTGCTTTTGTGCAATTTACTTGTTGTCTTCAAGACCTATCATGACCCAACTCCACATATATCATGTTCATTGAATGATGAATTGCTTTGTCTGGCGGAGTTTATGCCTTGGTGAGTCTGGCTAAATATCTACATTATGAGAGGAGGCATGGGACTCTCAGTCACTTCATGTCCCATGGTCTGGCCGTTAGTTTCTTTCTAGGGTGCGGTGGCGTGCCGGGAGTTGCTTTTCAAAGAATGTGCAATTTCACAATTTCTTTGCTGCAGACAGTATGGTCTCGTTCCAGTACTGTGGGAGTCTATACTGTCTCTCTGTAATTAGGACAGAGCAGAGACTCTTTACCTCCTTACCGCATTTTAATCTTACCAGCAAACTAGCTCGATGGGGTTTGCTGGGTCACACAGCCCAAGTGATAGGCTAGTACAGCCTGACTTCGTTTCTTCATAGGAGGAACTACAGAGCATTGCGGCCGCTCTTATGTGTGCACTCTGGGATAATCTCCCCGCTCAGGAGTTTTCATTTAATCACCGTCCTTTTGCCACATAAGGTAACGTATTCACAGGTTCCGGGGATTAGAACCCTGACATCTTTGGGTTGCCCGTATTCTGTCTATTACAGGGTTGTTTCCAGATGTTGGCTATTAAAAATAAAGCTACTAAAAACATTCCTATAGGTGTGTGTGTGTAATACAGCTTCATTTCTCTGGGGTAAGTGCCCAGGAATGCAATTACTGGCTCGTATGGTAATTGCACATTTTGTTTTATAAGAAACTGCCAGTGTCTGTTTTCCAGAGTGGCTGTAATATTTTTACATTCTTACCACAATGTCTGAGTGTACCTCTGCACCCGTGTCAAGATTTGTTGACAAATCGGGGTTGTCAAGATCTGTTATTTTAGCCAGTCTGCTGGTGTGTTGTGATATCTCATCGTGGTTTGCATTTGCCCTGCGCTAACGGCTCCGTTCAGGTGGAGGTTGATTTTTAAATTTTTGTTTTAACGTTTATTTATTATTGAGAGACAGAGCGAGACAGAGCATGAGCATGGGAGGGGCAGAGAGAGGAGGAGACACAGAATTTGAAGCAGGCTCCAGGCTCTGAGCTGTCAGCACAGAGCCCGACGGGCGGGGGGCTCGAACCCACCAACTGTGAGATCATGACCTGAGCCGGAGTCGGACGCCCAGCCGACTGAGCCACCCAGGCGCCCCTAGGTGGAGGTTGACTTTTAAAAGGTGGCACTGCCATCTCTAAGGCGGTGGTGGGTGCCGTTGAGGGCAGCGTGTCCGTATCCGCTGAGCAGTCCTGATCTTGACCGTGAACCCGCGGGGGAGGAGGAGCGGCGAGGCGCGCTGCACGCCGGGCGCGGGGCTGCAGGTGCGTGGCTGCGGGGTCAGCGGTGGCACCCTGTGGCGGGCCCAAGGCCCGGGCACCAAGTGCCCGGGAGGCTCGCAAAGTCGGGACGAAAAGCCTCCCCGAGTCACGACTCCGCGGCCTGCGCCACCCGTCAGGCCACCCAGCGGGCGCGGCGGGACCCTGATCTCCGCGGAACGCAGTTTCCCGCCAACGCGAGGGCAGGGCCGCCAGCCGCCGCGAGGGGGCGCTGCGAGAGGCGCGGCGCCGGCGGGCCCATGGCGTCCCCGGGTGGTGGCTCCCTCGGCCTCTTGCTCTGGCTCCTGCTCTTCCAGCCGCGGCTCGGTGGGGCGCAGGGCGGGTCGGCGTCGTCCCCACCCTCCCCGTCCCCCTCGGGGGGCGGCCGCGAGGACCGCCGCGAGAGCGTGTCGAGGGTTGCAGGATCTTCTGCGACCCCCGTGCCCCAAGAGGCTGCCACTTCCCCACAGATGGCGGCGGTCACCCCAGTTGACCCTGGTTCCTACAGGGCTGCGGCCATTCCTCAGCCAGCGGCAAGGTCGCTGTTTCCTGCAGGTGATGTTTCGGGCCAGGCCCTGCCGCGGAGAACTGGCCTGGGCCCAGGGGGATGGGACTCTGCTCTAGGGGAGGGTCTCACGCGAAGATGGTTTTTCCCAGGGGAGGAGAGGCTCTGAGTGGTCCCAACCCTGCCCTTGAGCTCGGAGGGGACATGGCCATTGTCTTGGGGGGATACAGAGCTGCTCGGGGAGGTGGGGGGTTCTGAGGGGACATGACCTTGCTTTGAGGGTTCTGAGACTTCTGAGGATTATCCGGCTCTGCTGGTGGGGCTGTCATGGCTTTACTTTCAGTCCCCTCCCTTCCTTGACCTGCTCCAGGATGTGGCCACAGGTCTATGAGGATAGTTGGTGGAATACCCGCCCCAGAGAGGAAGTGGCCCTGGCAGGTGAGCCTGCAGATCAAGGATAAACACACGTGCGGAGGCTCCCTCATTGCCAGCCGGTGGGTGCTGACCGCTGCCCACTGCATACTTGGGTGAGTGTCTGGGGTTCTGGGCTTAGGCTCCTGTTCAGCAGGCCCTGTGACCTGTAGCCCGTCTTGTCCCCCTCCCTGAGCTTCCTCTTCCTCATCTGAAGAAGGGGGTCATAGTCCCTGCTCTTCAGACTGCAGGCAGAGGTAAGTGATGGCAGGGCCCTTGGTAGCCTGAAAAGGCAAGACCCCAAATCAGGTTCAAAGCTTGTGCCGATTAGTCTTCAAGCCAAGTGGCAAGAAAGGGGCAAGATGCCAGCTGAGAGGCAGTGTCTGGGCAAAGACCGGCAAGGGGGAATACTTAAGAAGAGTGGAGTGTAGGAAACCAATTTGGCCAGATTAGTGGTCTTACGCTTTAATGAGCATGGAAACACCTGCAGAGCTTGTTAAAACACAGATTGCCTGTCCCCACTCCCTCCACCCCCCCCCCCCCCCAGTGTCTCTGATGCAGTAGATCAGAAATGCGATCTGAGAATCCGCATCTCTAACAAGTTCCCAGGTGATGCTGATGCATCACCAGCGAACCCGCCTTGGAGCACCACTGGATGGATTGGCCACGGGTCCGGGGATGGGACCCGGTTTGGAGGGAGGGAAGTGGTTTGATGGAGATAGGGCCAGGCTGGGAAGGCCCAGAAGATGCGGAAGGGGGGTGTCGACCCTCCGGGATCTCTCTGCAGCCACGTGGAGTACACCGTGAAGATGGGAGACGTCCACGTGAACCATACCTCCAGGATGGCCATCCAGGTGCCGGTCCGGGACATCGTTATTCACAAATATTACAATCCTGTTGGAAGCATTGAGAATGACATTGCCCTCATCCTGCTGGAGTTCCCTGTGAATTTTTCCTCGCACATCCAGCCCGTGTGCCTCCCTGAAAAGATGTTCATGGTGGAAGCTGGTATGGAGTGCTGGGTGACTGGATGGGGAAAACGAAAAGAAACAGGTGAGACTGGAGCAAGACTCTAAGCTCAGGCCAGGCAAGAGGCTGCCTGGTGCCCCGTGGTTGGCCTACGAGCTAAAGGGGGAGGCGGGGAGGCCATTTTCTAGCAAGGGGGTAAGGGAGGAGGCCGCAGAATGCTGGTAGGGAGCGATTGATGGTGTTACAGATTTCGATTAGAATCTCAGGACCTGGGGTCTTGGGTGACAAGCAAGGTGGACTCTCTCTGGGGTGGACTTTAGCCCAGGGGGTGTTGATCTGTCTGCTAATGGGAGCTGTCCCAAGCCAGCTTGGGTGATGGTGGATGGAGGGCTTCCTGTGAGTGAAAAGAGACGTGAGAACTAACTCCTGGTGAGGCTGGTAGGGCCTCCTGTCCCTGGGGAGAGTTTGGATTCAGTACCTTTGGGGCACTACCTGTCCAAGAGTTTATGGTCCTGCTCCAAAGGAAAGTCACTTCGCTGATGCACGGGACAACTGCCGCTCTTACTAAGCATCCTGAGTGACAGACATTTGGTTTTGATTTCTCATGGCTGGTAAGGCCTCTTTCTCTCCTGATCTGTTCTTCCTCCTCCTATCTCCATTAGAAAAAAAAAATTGTTTTTAACGTTTATTTTTGAGAGAGAGACAGAGTGTGAGCAGGGGAGAGGCAGAGAGAGAGGGAGACACAGACTCTGAAGCAGGCTCCAGGCTCTGAGCTGTCAGCATAGGGCCCGACGCGGGGCTCGAACTCACGGACCGTGAGATCATGACCTGAGCCGAAGTCGGCCGCTCAACCGACTGAGCCACCCAGGCGCCCCTCCTGTCTTCGTTTTGATTCTCACCTCCTCCCCTCCCCATGTCCACTTTGGGCCTCCTTTCCTCCAGTGTCAAATGGGGACAGTATTCACTGCCGCGGGGGGTGTCTGTATGTGAACATACCGTATGGAGACCAAGAAAGGACACCCGGGGCTCCGGTTTTGGTCTGCTAGGCAGATCCACCAACTCCTAAATCTTCTCTATAGATAAACCCGAAGATGCTCCGGAACAACTTCAGGAGGCCAAGCTAAACGTTGTACGTTACGAGGAGTGCAATAGGGCACTCAAGGAACAGATGGAAAGTGGTAGTGACTTAGTGAAAAAAGGGGCTGTCTGTGGTTACAGTTCCCGAGGAAAGGACACCTGCCAGGTCAGTTCACGGGCCCTCGCTATCTTAGCATCTTGTTCCGCCACAGTTTCCTCTTTCCCGGGCAGTGGGGCCCGTGTTATCCACCAGCCCCTCCGGTCACCCTTCATTCAAGTCAAGGGGGTTCCAGGGGACACACTGCCAAGGCCAGGCTGGCCCGACTGGATCCTTCAGTAGGACCTGCGCTGCCTGCAGGGAGCTGGGAGAGGACGGGCGATTCAGGCAGAAAATACCAGTAATGCCAGTCACGTGTTTTGAACCCCTTCTAATGTGACAGGCAATACTTGGGTGAAGACTTCACTCGTTATGATTACCTCAGAGTGTGTCCATTTCCTTGGCTTATATTCCGTTCTTTATACACGATTTTTTGAGTGTGTATACGCATTTTGTTTGCTCACGTTTTCAACTCTCTGATCTGATATCCCCAGAAACCTAGGGCTGGTGGAAGCCCAGGGAAACCCCATGCGTGCCCGTCTCCCCAGGCCCGGCAGTGTAATCAGCCAGTTCTGATACTGATTTGTTTCATCCCTGTGGTTTTTTTTTTTTTTTTCTCCTCTTTCTCCAGGGAGATTCTGGGGGCCCCATGGCCTGTGAATTTAATGAAACATGGGTCCAGGTGGGGATTGTGAGCTGGGGCTTTGGCTGTGGTCGCAGAAATTTTCCCGGAGTTTATACAGAAGTTAGTTTCTACAAGGACTGGGTCATTGATCACTTGAGTCAGGCTTGCTGTTGGGACTCAGCAGACTTCTTCATACTTCTGTGCGTGGTGCTGCCCCTGGGCATCCTGGTGGCCCCGTGATCACCCCCGCCCACTCCCCTCCTGTTTCTGACTCTCACACGAGGCCCCTCCTCCTCATTGCCCTTTCCTCCAATGCTGGTTGGGATCCACTGACCCCATAGAGAGCTACCCAGTAGAGAGTGGCAGTAAGCCCGGAGCCCTGAAAGTGTCCTAGCCTGATGCCCCAGTCACCTGCCTCGGCCACACCCACACCTTGGCTGTGCTCTGCCTGCCGGGAAGGAGGCAGCCGACCTGCCAGCTGGAGCCCGGTGCTTCCCTGACGCCTTGGAGAGCCTCTACCAAAGAAGAGACCTCATGAGCAGTGAGACAGCATTCGACGTGGCTGTGGTCTCAGGCTTTCACCTGACAGTGAGCTTGGTGATTGTGCAGAGAGAGCCAGGCGGTGTCACCACGGCCCTGCTGAGGTCTGAGGCCTGGGGGTTCCGCATCCGACCCAGGTGTCTGGGACTGGGCGAAGTTCCCCCCCACCCAGTGTGGATCCACCTGGATCCTGCTGGGGCAGCCCCGCGATGGGGCCCCCTTTCTTGAGTACCCAGTGGCCACATCCAGGCTCACCCCAAGTTGTGTGGAGACATTAAGGAGTGTGGAGATCTTAGATGCCAATGAATAAACATTTGCGGTGCATTCTTATTTGTTCTGAAGTTCCGGTCTCCTGAACGTTGTGGGGTTGCCTACGACATACTCTGTAGAGAACTAGTTTCCAGTGTAGCTTGGAAAGCAGTTCATGGGGTCTAGAAGATCCAGAGGTGAGGAATTCGCCTACCTTGATCTAAGTCTCATCAATGCCCTCCTATTACAGCCATCAGCATCTCTGTGGCCGGAAGTGTTGTCGTTGAGTTCAGCGGCCTCTGGGTCAGAAGCAGGGGGAGCAAGAGAACGGAGATTGGAGCTGGACACACTCACACAGCCTCGTACCTCTCCGTGCTGCCCCATACCAGGCATGCCTTGAGGAGACACCAGGGGCTGGGTGTCAAGACACTTTGAGCCCAAAGAGCTGAGTTCCCACAAGGGGAGGGTGGGTGGGAGGGCCTGGCTGTGTGTGTGTGTGTGTGTGTGTGTGTGTGTGTGTGTGTGTACGGCTTCTTTACCCAATCACCAGACCAAGTGTCCCGTAGTCCTCTGGACTGGCTGCTGATCACCCCCCAGCCTCTGTCTCTTGTCCACCGTTCCTTCCGCAGCCAGTGCTAGAGCTCCCAGTTACCATGGACCTCAGCGGGCAGTCTGTGATAGTCCCCCCTGCTGCTGGAGGGAGGCCAGGGTGGGACACTGCTTTGCAAACCCCAGCTGGTTCCAGCTAAACTCCGTTAATGCTACTACTGTCCTTTCACGGACATGCACACGCGGGCAGACCTGGGGCTCCGAGTCCTGCTACATCCCACTCTGACTTACAGCTTTCCTTCAAGCCAACTTGTCCTTTCCTGTGATGTTCCCTGCGGGGCACATCGCTCGGGCTTCGTTTCCTTCTCTCTTCCTCCTCTGTGGTTAAGACCCAGCTCAAACATTCAGTCCTCCCCAGAACCTCCCCTGTGCACTCCCCCTGGGTTGTGAAATGTGCTTTCTTCTAGGCTCCTGGTGGTCTCGTGTCCGTTCCTTACTCTTGCTTCCACTGGGGGACATTTAGGTCCCCAAGGTCAGGGGACTCTGCCCACTCATTCTCTACCTTCCACCCTCCAGTTCTAGGCTTGGAAGAGAGCAAGACTTCAGGAAATACTTGGTAAATGAGTGACAGGCAGGAGTCACAGCCCTGGCTGTAGGGAAAGTCCCCAAGCTCTGGGAAGTTTGTGGTCCAGATGGGGTGTCCTGTAGCATGTGATATTAGAATGTGTTTCCTACTGGGGGCAGGGACGGAGACAGGAATTCAGTCAAGCGGCCTGGTTTCCTGAGGATGAAACTCTGGCTCCCAGGCAGCAGGACATCAACTCCAAGTGATAGCCATTCTGTCCAACCAATATTTGCAGAATACGTTTTGTGGGGCAGGCATGGGGCTGAGGCTACAGATAAGATGGGGACCGCAGGTAGGAGGGAAGAGCTGGACGGTAGGAAGACCCTTCGGTCAGGGGCGTGGTGGCCGGACCGAACCACCCTTTGAAAGAGACCAATGACACAGGCGAAGGAGGAGGTTGACGTGCAGGCAAGTTCTCCCCAAAATATTAAACTTTAAAGAGAAAAGAAACAAAGCAAAAAACGCTGGGGTTTCCAGTCATAAGAAGCAAGTGATATAGAGCAATGAATGTTCCTAGTGCTCAGATTGCAGTGTTGAAATACAGTTTCCCACTGAGACCAGGTGTGAAAAATCTCGAGGTGTGGAGCAGGAAATGTGTAGGGGGAGATAAAAATGTCATATCACACCAGATAGGAAGCTATCCAAACAATCAGAATCCTGTCAAAAGGGCTCAGGAGCCAACCAGAAGAGGTGCCTTGTAGGGACATGTGGGGTTCCCGCTAAATCCCACTTGCAGAGAAAGCACATCATTCCCCGGCTCCTGAAAATACTGACTCACGTCTGCGCCCCTCACTGAAGCTGCACTCAGCTGGAGGAACGGACCCACTCAAGATTACATCCTTTCACGGTGCAGCCCGTGCCGGATGACTGACATGTGGGGACAGAAAGGCCCAGACTTCTTTTCTTTTTTTAATTTTTTAATGTTTATTTTTGAGAGAGAGACAGAGCATGAGCAGGGGAGGGGCAGAGAGAGAGGGAGACACAGAATCTGAAGCAGGCTCCGGGCTCTGAACTGTCAGCACAGAGCCTGATGTGGTACTCAAACTCCCGGATCACGAGATCATGACCTGAGCTGAAGTCAGATGCTTAACCAACTGAGCCACCCAGGTGCCCCTGGAAAGGCCCAGACTTTTTGCCTCACTTGGGGACAACTTAGAAGGGCTTCTTGTAGGATCAGCTGAAACCTCAGCTGGGTATCATAGCTCAGCTCCTCCCCTTGCCCAGTTCTGCCTCCCTTGCTCCCTTAGAGCTTTATCTCCCAAGAGTGCCCCTCAACAGACCCTCGCTTTCACTTCTGTCTCAGGGGAGCCCCATCCGACACACGTGGCCTGGCTGAGACGGGACAGTCTGAATTGCAAGAAGTGTTTCGGTCCTCTGTGGCTGTGTGACCAACCACCCCCAAACCCAGTTGCTAAAAATAACCGTTTTGCTTTTGTGTTTTTGTTTTGTGTGTGTGTGTGTGTGCGTGCGGTTTTTACATTCTGTGAAGCAGCCATGAATTAGCAAATACCGAACAACTTCTCAGAGACATACAGGAGCAGATTCCTGGGAACCTCGTTTCACAACATTTTTATCAGGTGGTCAATATATAACTTTATTTTCTGATTGCTTCTGGTTGAAGGCATCTTATTTAATATACTCCATTGATTTGTTATCATCGAACTCATGGCCAACAGAAGTGGAAATCATGCCTCCAAGAAGCTTACCTAACATCTGTTTTCTCTACCTGCGCCTCACAGCGTGGAGTCCTTAGCAACCCTCGGCAGCCCTAAGCGATATGTCATTTTAAACAGCAAAATCACCAGCGAAATAACACAAAATTGAAAGAAAAAATGTGGCGCTTGACAGATTGGGAACAGGACAGGTATGTACACTAGGAGCTGAAACTAGAAGGCATACAGCCGTCTCGACCTCATCCTTGCGTTATTTCTGATGAGATGTGTCACCCCTCCCTTTGTTCCTTTTACTTAATATTATCACTGGTTTTGAGCCATTTGATTAAGTCGTACTTCTGTCTAGTTTTGTTCTGGGTTTAAAAAAAATTTTTTTTAAAAATTTAGTTCATTTTGAGAGAAAGAATGAGCGGGGGGAGAGGCAGAGAGAGAGAGGAAGAGTGAATCCCCAAAGCAGGCTCTGTGCTGTCAGTGCAGAGCCTGACTTGGGGCTCGATCTCATGCACCGTGAGATCATGACCTGGGCCGAAATCAAGAGTCAGATGCTTAACTGACTGAGCCACACAGGCGCCCCTGTCCAGTTTCATTCTTGTTTCTTTGGTGTTCATTGAGCTTCCTGGATCTCTAGGGTAATAGTTTCTATTAAATGTGGAAAATGTTTGGCCAGTGTTTCTTTAAATATTTTTGTCTCTGCTGTCCAGCACCTTCCTTTTGGGAGTGCAATGACACATGTATTAGGGCACAGCCCACATTGTTCTGTTTATTTTTATTTTTGTTTATTTTAAAAATTTTTAATTTTTGAGAGAGAGAGAGAGAGAGAGAGAGAGTGAGTGAGCAGGGGAGGGGCAGAGCGAGAGCAAGACTCTCAAGCAGGCTCCACTCTGTCAGTACAGAGGAGCCAGACGAGGAGCTCGATCCTATGAACCATGAGATCATGACCTGAGCCGAAAGCAAGAGTCAGATGCCCAATTGACTGAGCCACCCAGGCGTCCCTCCTAGAAATATTCTTGAGCTTTATTTGGGATGCAGTAAAATTACTTGGAAATTGATATTTTCGGGGCCTGCTTTAAAGATTTGTTAGACAGACAGTGCCTGGCTGGCTCAGTTGGTTAAGCATCTGACTTAAGCTCAGGTCATGATCTCATAGTTTGTGAGTTCGAGTCCCACTTCGGGTGAGCTTGAGCCCTGCATCTCTCTCTCTCTCTCTCTGCCCCTTATGGGATTCTTTCCTTCTGTCTCTGCCCCTTGCTCACTTGTGCCCTCTCTCTCTCTCAAAAAAAAAAAAAAAATTGTTAGGACTGTAACATCAGTCTAGGAACTAGTATTTCCTGTTGTTGAGGCAAGACCTTCCTGAATATGCTATCCAGTGGTCTGTGAGTCCTGGGTTTTTCCAGTGAGGCTGATGGAAACAGGCACTATTTCTGTCCCCATGCGAACACCAGCCATTGTTACTTCTGATCCTTTCAAGTGGTTATTTCTCCGGCCACAGGTAGCCCCCCCCTCCCCCCCCCCAAATGCCCTGCTCAGTACACCAGGGAATACTCAAGCGAGGAACTCTGCAGATCTCCAGAGTTCTCTCCCCTCCCCTGCCTCAGTGCGTAGCTGCCTGGGGGCCCCCTGGCCCCCAGCTTCACTTGCTCCCCTGAGGGGGTCCCCTTTTCTGAGCTACAGCCTGGAAACTCTCTCAAGGCTGCAAGCATTGGTCATCATAGGACTCACCCCATTTAGTTTCCATCTATCAGTCCTACCCTTTGTGGCCTGCTGTCCAGTGTCTTAAAAACTGCTGTTCCATACTTTTTGCCCATATTTGGTTGTTTACATGGGAAGGGCAATCCCTATTGGTCTGTCTCGGCCAGAAGGACAAGTAAGCACATGTGTTTAATAATATTCTTCTATAATTAAAATAAATATCTGTCATATCTTTTTTAAAGTTTATTTATTTTGAGAGAGAGAGACAGAGCGAGCAGGAGAGGGGCAGTGCACAGCCCGATGCAGGGCTCGAACTCATGAACCACGAGATCATGACCTGAGCCAAAACCATGAGTCAGATGCTTAACCGGCTGAGCCACCCAGGTGCCCCTATCTGTCATATCTTTAAGTTACTTTCCTTTATTCCGTATTTTTCATTCTTTTATCTTATTCAGTCTTACTAGAATGTCTCTTCTTAAGCTTTTCAGAGAACAAAATTCTGATTGTGTTCATCTTCATAATTTTGCCTCTATTGACTTCTGCTGTTATTTCCCGTTTTTCCTTTCTTTCTCCCAAATCCTGTCTTTGATTTTTACTCCATTGATCATTTTCACTTTCTGAGTTGCATATTTAGCTCCTTTGTTATCAGTCCTCTTTATTTTATAAAATGGTCAAAGCTATAAATTAATTTCTAGAACTACAGCTGGATCATACGTGATTTCATATGTAGTGCTTTCATCGGTAGTGATCTTTAAATCGTCATTACTTCTGTCATGATTTCCTTTTTTTTAAGTTTCAAGTTTTTATTTAAATTTTAGTTAGCTAACATATATGGTAAAATTGGTTTCAGGAGTAGAATTTAGTGATTCATCACTTACGTATAACACCTAGTGCTCATTACAAGTGCCCCCCTTAATGCCCGTCACCCATCTCGCCCATCCCCCACCCACCCCCCTCCATCAACCCTCAGTTTGTTCTCTATAGTTAAGAGTCTCTTATGGTTTGCTTCTCTCTCTCTCTTTTTTCCCCTTCCCCTATGGTTCATCTGCTTTGTTTCTTAAATTCCATATATGAGTGAAATCATATGGTATCTGTCTTTCTCTGACTGACTTATTTTGCTTAGCATAATACACTCTAGCTCCATCTACGTCGTTGCAAATGGCAAGATTTCTTTCTTTTTAATCACTGAGTAATACTCCATTGTGCATTGTGTGTGTATATATACATATATATGTATATTATATACATATTTTATATATATATATATATACACACACACACACACACCATATTTTCTTTATCCTTTCACCAGTTGATGGACATTTGGGCTCTTTCCATAGTTTGGCTATTGTTGGTAATACTGACATAAACATTGGGTGCATATACCCCTTCAAATCTGCATTTTTGTATCCTTTGGGTAAATACCTAATAGTGCAATTGCTGGGTCGTAGGCTAATTCTGTTTTTAACTTTTTGAGGAACCTCCATACTGTTTCCAGAGGGGCTGCACCAGTTTGCATTCCCACCAACAGTGCAAGAGGGTTCCCTTTTCACCACATCATCACCAACATCATGATTTCCTTTTATTTATTTTTTTTTTAAATTTTTTTTTTCAACGTTTATTTATTTTTGGGACAGAGAGAGACAGAGCATGAACGGGGGAGGGGCAGAGAGAGAGGGAGACACAGAATCGGAAACAGGCTCCAGGCTCTGAGCCATCAGCCCAGAGCCTGACGCGGGGCTCGAACTCACGGACCGCAAGATCGTGACCTGGCTGAAGTCGGACGCTTAACCGACTGCGCCACCCAGGCGCCCCATGATTTCCTTTTAAATAGGAGGATCATTTTCTAGAGGGGGGACCCGGGTCCGGCCAACGCGAGGGCAGGGCCGCGGGCCGCCGCGAGGGGGCGCGCGACAGGACTGCGGGCACCAGCGATCCCATGGCGTCCCGCGGGGGCTTCCTGGGCCTCCAGCTCTGCCTCCTGCTCCTCCAGCCTCTGCTCGGTGGGGCCGATCGGCGGCAGGCAGCGAGCGGGCGGGCGGGGAGGGGGCTGGGCTGCTGGCGGGGAGGGGTCGTGGTGAGGGGGCGGGGGTGGGGGGGTGGGGAAGAGTAGACGAAGGGGGCAAGGGTAGGCTAGGGGTGCGCTCAGCCCAGCTCCTGTGTCACTGGTCTTCCCCAGGTAAGGATTACCGCCCTAGCCAGGGTCCTGCGTTGACCTCAGGAAGCCCAGAGACGCCGTCGCCTCCAGGGCTCCTGGAATCCTCGATGACAGTATCCACTGCAACCCCTGGGCCTCCAACACTCACAGTGGGAGAGGCCTCAGAGTCCACCCAGACCACTGGATCCCAAACGTTCTCTCCTCAAGGTACTGCTTCTGTACAGGTAGGCACAGGCCTGCCTGGGAGGCCCGAAGGGAATGCTGCTTGGGTGGGTAGACCGCGGGGTCACAGTCTATCTTTGAGGGTTTGAGAGGAAACCTGGCTCTGCCCCTGGGGGCATCCGGAGGGGGTGGTAGGGGACAACGGCTGCACCTCCGGTACTTTCTCTCTCTCTCTCTCTTTTTAATGTTTATTTATTTTTGGGAGAGAGAGAGAGAGCGAGCATGAGTGGGGGAGGGGCAGAGAGAGGAGGAGACACAGAATCCCAAGCAGGCTCCAGGCTCTGAGCTGTCAGCACAGAGCCCGATGTGGAGCTTGAACCCACAAACTGTGAGATCATGACCTGAGCCGAAGTTGGACACCTTAACCAACTGAGCCACCGGGTGCCCCATCCAGTCCCTTCTCTTTAGTGAGCCAACCAGGATGCGGCCACAGGTCTATGAGGATAGTTGGGGGAAAGCCGGCCCCCAGGAGGAAGTGGCCCTGGCAGGTGAGCCTGCAGATCAATAACAAACACATATGCGGAGGCTCCCTCATTGCCAGCCGGTGGGTGCTGACCGCTGCCCACTGCGTCACTGGGTGAGTGTCCGGGCCCCGCGCTTGGGGCCCCTGGTCAGGCTCTGTGACCTGGAGCCAGTCTTGTCCCCCTCCCTGAGCTTCCTCTTCCTTGTCTGGAAAGGAAGTCCCAGCCCCCTACTTTTTATTCAGCCTGGAATGAGGCCCTGGGAATTAGCCTTTCCTCCAAGTTCCCACACGCTGCTCTGGTAGTGTTGGGACCTCCTTTGGAGAACCACTGGAGACAGCGGTTAGGGTCTGGGGCCGGGGTGTGGTTTGCAGGCAGGCCGGTGCCTGATGGCTGGCTTAGGAGACAAGGGCCAGGCTGGGAAGAACCTGGAAGGCGTGGGAGGGGATCGACGCGAAGGGCATCTTTCCACAGCCATGAGGAATATACAGTACGGCTAGGAGACAAATCGTTATATCCTAATTCCAAAACGACACTGGTGGTTCCAGTTGAAGACATCGTTTGCCACCGCTTTTTTGATGATACAACTTTGAGACACGACATTGCCCTCGCTCTGCTGGCCTTTGCTGTGAATTACTCCTCCCACATCCAGCCTGTGTGCCTCCCTGAGAAGTCTTTCCAAGCAGAAACTGGGACGGAGTGCTGGGTGACTGGCTGGGGCCGACCGGAAGAAGGAGGTGAGACTGATGGGGTGGGGGGGAGCTGAGGGGGCACCCTGGTGCCCTGGGGGTGGCCCACAAGCTAGAGGGAGGGACAGGGAGGCTGGTTCTTTCCCAGGAGGACATACTGCCGGGGTAGTATCCGAACTGCGTTAAGAATGGGTTGGAATGTTAGCACCCGGAGGCTCCGGGGCCCGGGTACCAGAGATGATGGGTTCTCTCCAGCACGGATTTCAACTCTAGCGGGACGAGCTGTTCCTCCGGGAAAGTACCTGCTGTGGCCATGGGACAGTACCTACTGCCCCAACGTCCTCTGAGGAGGCACTGAGTGTGAGCGCCCCGAGCCAGAGCCAGAGCGGGTTTGGGGGGCTCTCTCCACTCATGCAGACCCTGACTTGTCTCCTCGTAGTTTTAGCACCGATGCCAGTTCTTCTTCAGGAGACAGAGCAACACATTCTTCACCACAAGAAATGCAACTGGATATTGCAGACACAGTTAGGAACGTTTCGCAGCATGGTGAGAAAAGGGATGATCTGTGCCTATCGAGCAGAGAAGAAGGGTATCTGTAAGGTCAGTTCATGGCTCCACTGTGGCCCCTGCAGTGAGCACGTCCCCTCCCAGTTTCCTCATTCGCAAGCGGCACGGCCTCCTCCTCCCTCGTGGCTCCCCTGAGCTGGCCTGGCCTGTTCCATCAAAGGGGAGCAGTCCTTGCTGGCCTGGGGGCGCTGCCACGGTGTGGGGAAGCTGGGGCAGGTAACGCTAATAACAGAAGTCCCTTTAATTCAGTTCCTCCTCTGTGGCACTTACGGTGTGAGCCAGTGTGGGCACTGACCCCCACTAGCTCTGTGAACCCACATCATAACCCCGCGGCATAGACATCGTACCGATTATACAGATGAGGTGAGGTCCAAAGATGTCAGCTCCAGGTTCCCCCGTGGGTGCTTGCAGGACTCCTAGAGGATGAGTGTTTGGGTTTCTTGGAAAGAGAACAGCATTGTAGGGAGAGGGATCAGCATGTGGAGCAGCTCAGAGGTCCCAGGGAACGTGTCACGTTTAGGGAATGTTTTCCAGGTCTGGACCAAATGAGGTGGCAAATGTGGCCAGAGAAGAGGGTTGGAGTCAGAGTACGCGTGGCCTGGGGTGCTGGTCCGAGTTTCTAGACGCCGTCTGGGCAGGACTGTGGGCTAGACGTTTGTTTCCATCATCTAGGCGATGGTGCTGAGTCCCGAGCGGGACGTGGGAGGATGAGGGGGTGAAGAAGGTGTGTCTGACGTTGAATCTTGAGCTCTGGGTGATTGAGTGCCGTTGAGGGAGGGGACGAGGGAGAGGTTAGGAGGGCTGTCTGTTTCTGTCTGAGCTGGTTGGTGCGGGGCCACCAGAGCAGATCTGGGAAGGACGTGCGGTGCTCTGGGTGAGGTGGGGGGTATACGGGATGTCTGAGACTGTCTGGACACAGGGAAGTGATGCATGCATGGTGTTGGATATATGGGTTTAAGGTCGGGGAATTTCAGGTTAGACCCCCACGCAGGGTCGATACTCAAAACATTTCACATCCTTTGAGGCCCAGGACCGAGCAATTAGAATAGACACCAACCTTAGAGCTGGAGGAGGACTCCGGAGGCTGTGCCAGGAGATGCCCCTTTGGTGGCTGGGTCATGGGAGGCTTGGAGAGGATCATGGGGGTGCTCAGGGTCAGTTGAGGAACAGGGGTATTCAAAAAGAATTCAATATATTACCAGCACTGTTGCTGTACTGGGGCCTACTGGCTGTACATCCCTGAGCACCTGGGAAGGAGGAGGATTTCTAGAGGATGTTAAACGTTTCACTTAGCTTTCGACTCTCAAATGTTCCCAGAAGCCACGGGCTGGTGCAGGCTCAGGGGAGGTCGTGGGGAAGCCCCATGCGTGCCCATCTCCCCGGGCCCTGCAGTGTAATCTTAAGCCAGTTCTGATGTTGATTCTCTTCCATCCCTGTGTTTTGTTTTGTTTTGTTTTTTTCTCTTTCTCCAGGGAGATTCTGGAGGCCCCCTGGTCTGTGAATTTAATGAAATATGGGTCCAGGTGGGGACTGTGAGCTGGGGCATTGGCTGTGGTCGCAGAAATTTTCCTGCGGTTTATACAGAAGTTAGTTTCTATAGGGACTGGGTCATTGATCACTTGAGTCAGGCTTGCTCTTGGGACTCAGCAGGCTCTTTCATACTTCTGTGCCTGGTGCTGCCCCTGGGCATCCTGGTGGCCCCGTGATCACCCCCGCCCACTCCCCTCCTGTTTCTGACTCTCACACGAGGCCCCTCCTCCTCATTGCCCTTTCCTCCAATGCTGGTTGGGATCCACTGACCCCATAGACAGCTACCCAGTAGAGAGTGGCAGTAAGCCCGGAGCCCTGAAAGTGTCCCAGCCTGATGCCCCAGTCACCTGCCTCGGCCACACCCACACCTTGGCTGTGCTCTGCCTGCCGGGAAGGAGGCAGCCGACCTGCCAGCTGGAGCCCGGTGCTTCCCTGACGCCTTGGAGAGCCTCTACCAAAGAAGAGACCTCATGAGCAGTGAGACAGCATTCGACGTGGCTGTGGTCTCAGGCTTTCACCTGACAGTGAGCTTGGTGATTGTGCAGAGAGAGCCAGGCGGTGTCACCACGGCCCTGCTGAGGTCTGAGGCCTGGGGGTTCCGCATCCGACCCAGGTGTCTGGGACTGGGCGAAGTTCCCCCCTACTCAGTGCGGATCCACCTGGATCCTGCTGGGGCAGCCCCGCGATGGGGCCCCCTTTCTCGAGTACCCAGTGGCCACGTCCAGGCTCACCCCAAGTCGTGCGGAGACTGTGGAGATCTTAGATGTCAATGAATAAACATTTGCAGTGCATTCTTATTTGTTCTGAAGTTCCGGTCTCCTGAACGTTGTGGGGTTGCCTATGACATACTCTGTAGAGAAACTAGTTTCCCATGTGGCAAAGAAACTATTCGTGGTTTTCATGGAGCCCTTGAGGGAGCCGTAAGTCCCCACCTGCTCGGGTGGGAGTCCTCTGCATGGTTTTAGCTCGCTGGGTCCTGCTCCCCGGACTCAGTATGTTTGCCCGGAGCTTTGTAGCTTGATTTAACAGCCCCTGGAGCTCAGAAGAGAGGATCACAAGAGACCAAAACTGGAAGCAAGAATGAAGTTAGGGCATGAGAAATATTCCTTCTCTTCTGCTTCTTCCACTTGCTGCTATCACCGCCCATTTTATTAACAAGCATTTGTACTCTCAGAGGGAGGAAGGCAAGGGAGATTCGGTGTGGGAGGCACTGGTTCATTACCCTTATTCTCTGGTCCGGTGTCCCAGCATCTCTCTGTCTGTGTCTGGCTTCTGATCAACTCCTCCCAGTCTCCTGTCCCCTGTCCTTCCAGGGGTCAATGTTTTAGATCCCATACATCCGTGGGCTCAGAGGGCAGTCCGTGTCAATCCTATATGTTGTGGGAGGAAGGTTGGGGTTGGGACCGAGCTTATTAATAAGTATTGAACCATCAGCTTTAAGAAGCCACTGAATATAAATGGGTTAACCCAATAAATTTAACTTCTTCTTCCTAAAACATCTTAATCAAGTGTTCTTGGTCGGCAGGTATCTTTTCCCCCATCTTAAGGCTCCACTCAGCCCTGTGGTTCATGCTTTAACTGCATCAGATTTCCCCGGAGAGCTTGTTAAAATGCAGATCGCTGGTTCCACTCCTAGAGTTTGTAGTCCTGTAGGTGTGGGGTGGGGCCTGAGAACCACATCTCTAACGAGTTCCAAGCACTGCCTCTGCTGCTCTGGAGAACGCTGCTGTCATTAACAGGAGGAGAGAAGGCAGCCTCCTCTTGACTGCCTTGACATGTAAGTGACACACATCACTTCTACTCACCTGCTAGTCATGGGAACTCATTATATGGACCCCCTTAGATACCAGGCAGGGGAACGTGGTCCCCGGAGCTGGACCCCTCCCCCCATCCCCCAACTAGACAAGAGAAGGTGGAATCTTGGTGGTCAGGTCCCAATCTCTGTCACACCCAGCGGATGCAGAGACCATATCCTTCTGGAAAAATGCTCTGTGAAGGCCCAAGGCCCGGTATATGCCATCATCTCTTTCAAGACCATCCCCTTGGTGGTCTGTGGAAGAGGAGGCATGTATTTCCTTCTCACGACTTCCCCAAGAGTCCTTGTTCCAGTCATAGGTCCGGCTCAAATGCCACCTTCCCGGGTTGCCTAGCCTTAATGTTCTTTTCTTGTGCTTTCTGTATCTTTTCAGACTCTCAAATCAATATAAATTGTCAGCCTTTCGAATGCACCGAGCCCGGGGAGGGGACCAAGGGTGCGGTCAGAGGCTGGGTGACCAGGTGGCCTCACAGGTCCTGGGAATTCGGGCGGGCCTTCACTACCCAGACTGGGGGGGACGCTGTCACCAGCTTAAAGCAATTGGGAGTGTTTTCATGGGCTTGGCCACCCGGGGGGCAATCACAGATCAGGGGCTCCGAGGTCATTTTCGAGGAAGAGGCACGAGGTGTACCAGCGCAGATGCCGGAAACGCGCCCGTGGGCGTTGGGGAAGGCGTGGCGCGTTGTCACGTGCTGGGGGCCCCATCACGTGACCGGACCCCCGTCACGTGCTGGGGGCGCCATCGGGCGTCAGGGGCGCCCTCACGTGTCGGGACTCGCGGCGCCGCGTGCCTGGGCCTGCAGGTGGCACCTCCCGGGCCTCATGGCCGCCTCGCCGCCGCTCAGCTGCGCTGGAGCCTCGGGGCCCTGGGGCTTGAGCTGCCACCTCCTCCTGCTGCTGCTGCCGCTGCTGCCGCTGCTGACCTCGGGTGAGGCCGCACCTCCTCCGCGGCCGTGTGTTCCGTGTGTCCGTGTGTCCTCTGCCACCTCCCCCTCCCCAGTCCCTGCTCTGCCCCTCCCAGCACCCCCCCCCCCCCTTGAGGGCGGCCCCTCGGCCTGGCCCCCTCTTTGGCTACCTGGGACTCTGTGGACCCCGCCTCCCCACGGTCACCCGCCCTCCACGCCACCCCTCAGGGTGGCACCAGACTCCTGCCGCCCTGGCCTCCCTCAGGTGCCACCCGCCCTGCCGCCTCCTGGGGACCTGCAGGGCAGAGGACCCCCTGCATTTCCTCTCTCCCGATGCGCAGCCACTTCCTCCCCAGTCCACGCGGGCCTGGTGGCCGAGACCGAGCCGCCCTCCCGGGCGTGGTCTGGCCTCCCCGACCCCAGGCCGCTGCGCAGGCGCTGCAGGCCAGAGGCGCGTGGTCTCCGTGCACTGAAACTGGGATGCAACGTCCCCCTCTTCTGCCCCCGGCCCACTCCTCCCGTTGGCGCCCCTCTTGTCCTCCGAAGACGCAGGCCCCCAGGTGCTGTCCTCCTTGAGTGCCTCCAGCCCCCAGAGGCCCCTCCGAACCCCACTATTCAGCCCCCCCCCCCAACTTTCTTTATCAATCAGAGATACACCTCCTGTTCAAGGTCAGGATGCTGACCCTGCTCTGGACCCGCGCTGCGCTGCTCGGTCATTTTCTTGGAGGTCTCCAACCTCTCCCTCCCTGTCTGCCGAGCTGCCTCTCCCCGCGCCTTCCCCTCACTGCCAGGTTTCTCCAAGTAACAGTTTCCACTTGGTGCTGCCTTCACTGCTTCCTCGCTTCTCCTGTAATCCGTAGCCATTCCGGCCATGCCTCTGTCCTTGTCCCTGATTTTTCTACCACTTCCTCCGTTTTCACTTTTTCCAGTCCCTTGGTTTCTCCAGCCATAACTCCTGATTCTTCTCTGCCTCAGGGTGACTCCCTTGCTCCCAACTCCTTGGGGTCCAAAGCTGAGGCTCTCATCTGACTACAAACTGGGTTCTCTTATTCTCTTCTCCTCAGCTCGGTGGATAGGAGGCATTGTTCCCTAAAATCCGAAAGTAAGGGTTACCCAAGACCTAGCCATCTGCCAGCACCCCACATCCAGCTCTCCATGCGTGTTCTCACTGCCACTTCCTCATTTAGACCACCTCTTTTCTTGCCTGTGTCCTGCGGAGCCTCTGGTGGGATCTCACTGCCTGGTCGGTCATCTTCCTACTTCCTCTTCACACTAGAAGCCTGACCATGTCACCCTTCCTCTGGCCTCCCTCCTCCCAGAGGGTCTCTTTGCTTCTCGGCCTGGCTTCTGAGCCTCCCCGCCTCCGTGACTGACCCCGACTTTCCTCCATGGCATCATTTCTTGTCATCATAGAGCCTTGTCCTTTATCCTCTGGAGGCTCTGGCACACACCGTGGTGTTTCTTTCGCACGGAATGTCATTGTCACTTTTCTGTTTTACCTTCTTTTCATCTTTAAGACCTGGCACAGTCACCCTTCTTCTCAGAAGCGTCCTTGTCCACCGCTTCTTCTGGGCTCCCCTGACACCTGTGACCTGGTCCCTGCATTGATCGCACACAGGCGACTGTGTGTGTTTACTCCTGTCTCCCCTGCTGGACAGGGTGTTCCTAGAGGGCACATACAGCCTGTATCTGTTGGATACGCCCTGTCCCCTCCCTGGCCTCGGGCTCCAGGCTGGGAATGGAATGAGAGGGGAGGGAATATTTGGCGAATGAACAAATTAACCGATTCATGACCTCTTCCTTCGTTTCTGTTCCCCCTTTTCTCCTCCAGGTTATAAAGAAAACAATTCCATACCAGGTGGGGAGGGTGAGTCCCTGCGCCAGGAAAACCTCAGCTCCTGGGAGGGTGTGTTCTGAAGAGGGTCACACAGATAGTGTTTCTGGGTGTGTGGGAAGCTGGAATTTAGTCTGACCTGTCTGCTTTCCGAAGGGCCTTTTTCCTTAGACGGCAGGGATGGCGGGGATGGTGGGTTGCTCCTGCTGTTCAAGGCCTTCTGTGGTCACGGGTCCTCCCTGATTTGTTACGAATTGTTCAGTTAAGTTACCTCTTCCTGCTTCTGTCCATGCCCCACTGCCATCCTCCCCTCCCCGTCCTTCCAGCCTTTCCTGTATGTCCAGTGCATATCTCTGCTTGTGCGTAGTCTCGTCAAAATATACGTTGTGGTTTTGTGTGCATGTATTTTTAACTTACGTTAAATGGTGTTTCTCTAGATCCCTTTCTGTTTCCTCCAACTTATGGAACACTGTGCGAATACAGATAGGTCAAGGAACACACGCATCATTTTTTCAGAATCAGTTGAGGGTAACATACACCGTGACTCCTTGTCTCTAAATACGTAGGTGTGTATTTTCTAAGAATATTCCTTTACGTAGCCGTAGTATCAACTTATCAACTTATTACTTATCAACCACTTATCAACTTCACACATTTACATGGATACCATACTTTTATCTATCGTCCGTAATCTCATTTGGTCAGCCCTCTGCATTCCTATCAGCCATTTGTGAACAGACCTACTAGATGCAGCTTTTATCTGTTTTCGCCCATCTAACAGATGAAAAATGGCTTCTTGATTTAATTGACATTTTTCTCATTATTAAGGAGTTTCAGCATGCCTCAATGTGCTTTTGGCCTCTCGAGTTTCTTCTTCTAATAAATCGCCCTTATCCTTGGCCTATTGTCTGTTGTTCTTTTTTTCTTGTTGATTTCCTAGAATGCCCTGTATGTTCCTAATGAAAGTCTGGTGCTGATTTTAGATAATTGCAAATATTGCCTCCCAGTCTGTCATTAACTTGATTAATCAAAGTAATCAGTTTGATGCTTTATGGATTTTTTAAAAATGTTGATTTATTTTTGAGAGAGAGAGAGAGAGTGCGAGCCAGGGAGAGGCAGAGAGAGAAGGGAGACAGAGAATCTGAAGCGGGGCTCTGCCCCGACGTGGGGCTCAAACCTACGAACCATGAGATCATGACCTGAGCCAAAGTCGGATGCTTAACCGACTGAGCCCCCCAGGCGCCCCTGTGGACTGTGTTTTGAAGTTTTGTTTAAGGAGCCCTTTCCTGCCCCATGTCACACAGTTCATCATTAACTTTACATTTTCACTTTCTAGGTCTTCGAGTGCTGGTAGGAAAGAATCCAGTTTTGTTTTTCTTATTTTCTTTATAGTGAGTCAGTTTTCCCAGCACCGTCTACTCAACATGCATCTTCCACCCACCGATGGTGGTGGCTCCTTTATTTACATTAAATTCCTATGTTCCCAGAACAACCTCAGGCTCTCTGTTCTTTTCCATTGCTTCCATCTGTCAGTCCTTGTCAATACCACACTGTTTTTGTTATTATGGTTTTGGTGTGTGTCTAGATATCTGCTAGGACAAGTGTCCCTTTATGTTCCACTCTCTCAGAGACTGAGCTATTCATGGACCTTTGTTTTTCTATGTCAGTTGTAGAGTGTAAAGTTTCCTAAAATTCTAACTTGGAAAATGACTTTATAGATTAACTTTGGGAAGAATGACATCTGAAATGTCTAGTTGTTTATGTAAAAACAAGGGCTGGCTCCCTGTTTATGCTGATCATTTTCAGTGTCCTTTATTAGAGTCTAAAGTGTATCACCACAGAAATCTTACGTAGTGTTGGATAGGTTAATTCCTCAGTGCCTGTGATTTTTTTGCTATTGAGAATGTATCTTGTTTCGAATATAATTTCTAGTGGATTGTGCTGGAGTAGAGAAGTGTCGTTGATTTTGAAAGTCAGTTGTTGAAGTGTTACCTGCGTACACAAAAATACACAAATTCTAAGTGTCCAGCATAAGAAATTATCCCGTAGAGAATACATCTGTGTAATCACTGCCTTGGTCAGAAAGTAGAACAATGCCAGGAGCCAAAAGCTCCCTTCTACTCTCTCGGTGATTCTTCTGCCCTCTGCCCACAAAGTACCATCATTCCTGGCTTCTGACAGTATAGTGTCATTTTGTGTGTTCCTTAATGTTATATGGTGTTTGCTATAGGTTTGTGGCATGTAACTTTTGTTAAGGATTTCCTTTCCGTTCCTACTTTGCTAAGTAACAGGTGGTTTTTGGGTTTTTTTTTTTTTTTTAGTCATTAGTATGTGTTGAGTTTTTCAAATGTCTTTTTCTGTGTCTACTGAGAAAAGCATGGGATCTTTCTCGTGAGAGAAGAAGAACTGTTTATGTGGAGAATACACTAAGGGCTCTTCCATTGTGGGACCACCCTTGCACTCCCGAGACAATCACTACATGATTGTGGGGCATTTTTTCAAAATACAGCGTTGAGTAATATTTTATTTATAATTTTTGCGTCTGTGTTCACTCATACAGTCGTACAACTTGATTGTTGGAAGGACGAGTAAACTGAGGCCGTGTAAGCTGTGGGTGGGGGCTCCGTGGGCTCCATGTGGAGGCTCTTTCTTGAATGGCCTGTGTACAGATTTCTGACACAGAAGTCAGGAGCTTTTCTTAGCTCTGAGTAGTGTGGGGGCAGAGGCCTTTTGCATCTGAGAGATACAGCAAGCTTATGGCCTTTTAGGAACATGGCCTCGGGACTTCTCCCAGATCCAAGAGAATGTATTTCTTGTCCTGGGGCATTTTCTATGCTTCTCTCTTGTTTTGAGGTTCCCAGCTAATCTCTCCCTGTTGTCTCAGTATCTCTCTCTCTCCTGTGATGTCTTTATGTCTCTGGCTTGAAGCCTTTTATCTCTATCATTGTCATTTTTTTGTCTAGCGCAGTGCCTTTCTCTCACCCTGTCTCCCCATCTTTGAAATGAGAACAAGACCCTGAATTTACAGCTTTGTGCAAATTGTCCTGGGGTGGGGGGGGGGCATCTCGGTCTCGGGTATCCTCATTCTCCAATATGTGGTCACCGTGTCTCCCCGGCACACTTGTTCCTGAAGTTTGTGGCAGACCCTGGTGGTCGGAAGATTTGGACATGACCCGACACTGGCCCTGGGAGGTGAGCCTCCGGCTGGAAAATGAACACATATGTGGAGGGGCCCTCATTGATCTCAGCTGGGTGGTGACTGCTGCCCACTGCATCCAAGGGTGAGTGTGGCCCCTGTGTCCACGGCCTGGGGACCCAGGGCTGCCATGGGCCCAGCCCATCCTCATTTCCTCTGTGAAACAATGTGGGAGTTGGGAGGTGAAGGGGGAGTAGGAAGGGATATCCGGAATGGGGAAGAGCCCTGCTCAAGGTCTCACAGGGCGCCAGGGGCTGAGTTGAGGCAGGAGCCCAAAGCAGCCATGACTGCATCCTGAGCAAGGTGACAGGAAAACCCAGCATACACTCCCCTGCCCACCCCCCCCCCCCCAGTCCTCAGACACCTCCCCCCCCCATGCACACAAGAACATACACGTATAGCAACACTTGCACGCTTGCATACACCATACATAGATGAGGCCAGCTTGAATCAGCTTGAACAGGGGATGAGGAGGCAGCAGCATCCCTGGCCCTGATGGCCTCCAGGCTGGATTAGCAAGATGGAAAGAGCAGAGCACACCGGGCAGGGCTTCTGCTGAGGGAGAGGGTCTTCGGCGGAGGTAGGAGCACTGCGTTGTTTGGAAACCTGACGTCGACTGGCCGAGGCCGTGTGTCTCCCGTAGCACCAAAGAGTACTCCGTGATTCTCGGCACCCCCAAGCTGAAGCCCGTGGACTTCCCGAAGGGCGTCTCGATCCCCGTGAAGGACATCATCATGCACCCCAAGTACTGGGGCCGGACCTTCATCATGGGCGATATTGCCCTTCTCCAGCTTCGGACTCCGGCCATCTTCGGCAAGTACGTGCAGCCCATCTGCCTCCCAGAGGCCAGCTACAACCTGAAGGTTGGGACGCAGTGCTGGGAGACTGGCTGGGGCCAGGTGAAACAGCGCTTCTCAGGTGAGCACGATGGGCTGAGGGTGGGGTGTGGAACCACAGAGGGCGTGCTGCCTTCCTTCTGGGGCCTCGGCTGCTAGACCCTTTCCCGGTGCCTCTCAGGAAGCTTGTGGCTGCCACCCCTGGGCAGTTGTTTGGATGTGTTAGGACGGTCCTCACGGTTTACACCACTGGGCCTGCTGTGGGCACTAACGCAGGTCTAGCGACGCCTGCGCTGGGCACGATCTTTTGTGTCTTACAGAAGGTCGGAGTCAGGGAATCATAAATGTACTCACTCACTCATTCATTCACCTGACGAGCCTCGAGCGTCTGGCGCACCCCAGCCCCCTTGCGTTGGGAACACGAGCCCTACCTGCGGGGCGTCATAACTGAGTGTGGGGGTGGGGGCGCAGGCTGGCAAGGAAGGAGGCCGAGACTTGGTCAGGTGATCTCGAGATCCAGCCGGGAGGGATCTGGGAGGAGCGTCTGAGAAGCCTGAAGGAGGAGCGGCTGTTAATCAGGTGACAGAGGGCACAGCCGGTGCCAAGCTCAGAGGCCGGAGAGAAGCAGTATGGGGCTGGGGTCTCCAGCTGTAAGTGGTTGCATTGAAACTTGGATTGTGGCCTGCTCGGTTCAGAAGCAGCTGCTGCCCACAGAGAGGGATCCTGAAAGCCTCAGAGGGTGAGGGGCTTGCCAGACATGGTCCGCGCTGGAGGGAGACAGACAGGTGAAGGCGGGCACGGGGGTGTGAAGGGATGTGGCTTGGCCGAGTGTCAGAAATGGAGGTGATAGGACACTGGGGAGAGGCCAGGGCTGAGTGGAGTGAGAAGTTCTTTCTCACCCCACTGGGCTCCTCCACAGCCAACTCCACGCTGACCCCAGAGCTGCGGGAAGCTGAGGTGTTTATCATGGACAACAAGAGGTGCAACCGGATTTACCGCAAGAAGTCCCTCATCCCCCACCTTGTCCCCCTTGTCCTGGGGAACGTGATCTGTGCCACCAATTATGGAGAAAACTTGTGCTCTGTGAGTTTCTGGGCGGTTCTGGCAGCTCTTCTCTCGGCAGTGACTCCCAGGGTGGGGGCAGGGGAAGTTCCTGGGGAGGGGTTTGCTGGGCTTTTCCCTGTCTGTCAGCATCACCAGGCAATGCTCTGCTCCCATCCCCTGTGACTTTGACTTTGCCTGATAACCCTGGGATCGGTCCACAACTGAGGAGCTGAAGGAGGAGGGCCCCATGTAGTGAGGACCTCAAGGAGAGAAAGAATCTTCCAGACAGAACTCAGGGTGGGCATTCTGGGTCCTCTGGGGTCCTGGGTCCCCACGGGGCCCAGGGCTTCCATTGTTCCTCTCTCTTTGCCTTAGGGGGATTCTGGGGGTCCGTTGGCTTGTGAAGTCGAGGGCAAGTGGATTCTGGCTGGGGTGTTGTCCTGGGAGAAGGCTTGTGCCAAAGCGCAGAATCCTGGCGTGTACACCCGTGTCACCAAATACAGCAAATGGATCAAGCAGCAAATAAGTAATGGGGCTCTCTCAGGCCCCCAGACCTCTGCCTGGCTTCTACTCCTGTTCTGGCTGCTGCAGCCCCAGATGGGCCCCTGATCTCTCTTCTCTCTTCTCCCTGCTTTGCCTGTGCTTTATGGGTCCAGGTTCCAGGTCAAGGTCAGACCCAGTTCCTGTGTCGGTATTCAACAAGAGTCAAGGTGGGGAGAGTGGCCCCCGGGAGGATGGGGCCCTGCTTTGCCCTCCCCATGGGGAGGGATGCGGTGGATGACTAGGCCTTGGGTGACCAGGAAAGGGGACGTGTGGCCTAGAAGAGCTCTGGAATTGGGGACCAGGATAGCCGGGATTAAATTTGTGCAAATGTGAGCTGGCTCTGTTCTTTTTTTCTGGGCGACCCTGGGAGGTTAGGGTGGGTGGGAGGGCAGGGCCTTCTAGAATTCATTCTGCCAGCAGACTCCCCAGAGTGGAGGCTGATGGTTTTTGCTATATCACTAGTCCAGGGCCATAGGGAAAGGGCCTGGGCCTCAGGCCTCATCTGTTTCCTCATCTGTAAAGTGGGCCAGCTGGAAGGGGGCAGCCGAAGCATGCCCTGTAGGCTGACGGTAGGAAGGACCCACATAAAGTGCTCCAAATATAGCTTGCTTTCTTTTTTTAAAAATGGCACTAAAAACTGATTATAAAAATTTAGGATTAAGGTTAGGGTTAGGGTTACATGTTTTTTTGCTTTTAAAAATTTCTTTAAAGACTACAAGTAATATCTGAATACATTCTTGTGATTTACTGAAAGTGTTCAGAAATACATATAAAGAATCCCCCCTCTCAGCCACCCATGCCGCTGCCTTTCCCAGGAGTAATTTCTGCTGGCATCCTTCAATAAAATGTCTTTATAATTTTTAAAAAATAAATGAGATCTTATATATGTGTTATTAATAGCCTACACTAAAAAATTACACACCTTAAAACACTTTCTATGTCAATACCTAGGGCTATTCATAATTTTATATTCCTGCCTGGGTTCTGCGCGGGTGTGACATACGTTATTTAACCAGCACCAAATTTTAGGCTGTCCTGACTTGTCAGCATGATGGTGATGCTGCCATTAACACCCTCCTGCGTGTGCGTGTGCGTGTGCGTGTGCGTGTGCGTGGTGGGGGTGGGGGATGGTACGCTCTGAAACATTTCTGCAGCTGTCTTCCCGAGGGGCTGAGGGGGGGATGGTCATCAAAGGAAACACAAATTTAATAATTTTGGATGAGTACTACCAGATGTATTCCTCCCCAAAGCTGAGCCTGTTTACATTCATATCTACAGTACAGGAGGGTGAATATTTCCCCTCTTGCCAAAAATGGATATTATTAACCTTCTAAAAATGTGCCCATCCAATGATAGAAAGTTGTATCATTGCTGCCTTTTTTATTTAAAAAAATTCTTAAAAAGTTTATTTACTTTTGAGTGACAGAGAGAGACATGGCATGAGTGGGGCAGGGGTAGAGAGAGAGAGAGGGAGACACAGAATCCGAAGCAGGCTCCAGGCTCTGAGCTGTCAGCACAGAGCCCGACGTGGGGCTTGAACTCACGAGCTGTGAGATCATGAACCGAAGTTGGACGCTCAGCCAACTGAGCCACCCAGGTGCCTGTATCATTGCTGTTTTAATTTGGATTTTCTTGATTGGAAAAATATCTTTGCATGTGTTTGCTCATAAAAGATATACTTTTTCTCTAGTAAATCCTCTACTCATATACTTGGCCTATTTTTAAGATTGGGTTGCTTTTCTTTTATGAAAGGGTTTGTCTTTTCTGAATACTGAGCCCTGCTCAGTTATTTTACAAATATTGTCTTGTCTTCTGGAAATATGTGGAGTAGATGGAATTATGGAATTTTTCCATAAAGACCTTTAAAATTATTATGGAGTCAAATCCGTCAGTCTTTACTTCTTTATGGATTTTGCACCTAGCTGAAGGTGGCCGTCTCCATCTCTAGATTATAAGAGCTGTCTTCCCATATTTCTCCTATTATTTTGATAAATTTATTTTTTTGTGTGTTTAACTCTGTAATCCATTTGAAATTTCTGTTTATGTGTGGTGTGAGGTGGGGATCTGACTCTGTTTCCAACTGGAGAGCCAGTTCCATTGATACTATTTCTTGTAGAGTCTGTCTTTTCCCTGCTGATTTGAAAATCTGCATTCACAATAAGGAAGTCTTAATCTATTCATGGTATGTTTTTGAAACCTCTGTTATTTTCCCAGTGATCTGTTTGTCCCTAGGGTAGTGCTGTACTGTTTCAAATAGCTTTATGTTATGTTTTGTGAAATGGTAGCAAAAGCTCCCCCTTTTTAAAAAAAAAATACTGCCTAATCTACAGATTATCTTCCATGTGAACTTTACGATCAGTTTGTCAATTTCCATTAGAGGTGCTGTTGGTATTTGAATTGAAATTAAACACACAGGCTAATACGGGGAGAACTATCATTTTCACAATGTTGAATTCCTAGCCAGGGGTGTGGTATATGTCTCCATTCATTCAGCTCTTCTACTCCAGGATGTCTGGAAACATACTGAGTTTGGTTTTTACAAATTTTGGTTATGTTTATTGTGGGTGATATCTTTTCCCATTATATATTTAAAAAAAATATTTGAGAGAGAGAGAGAGAGCGAGCACGCGCATGAGCAGAGGAAGGACAGAGAGAAGAGAGAGACTCTCAAGCAGGCTTCTCACTGTCAGTACAGAGCCTGATGCAAGGCTCAAACTCATGGACTGTGAAATTGTGACCTGAGCCAAAATCAAGAGTTGGAGGCTTAACTGACTGAGCCACCCAGGCACCCTTATTGTTTTCTAACTTTATATGTTAGGTATTTTAAAGCCATTTATTTATTTATTTACTTATTTAAAGTTTTTTTTTTTTTTTTTTTTTTGAGAGAGAGAGAGAGAGAGAGAGAGAGAGAAAGTGGGGGAGGGGCAGAGAGAGAGGGAGATAGAATCCCAAGCAGGTTCTGCACTGTCAGCGCAGAGCCCGATGTGGGGCTCAAACTTGTGAACTGCAAAATCATGGCCTGAGCTGAAATCAAGAGTCAGACGCTTAATGGACTGAACCACCCACGTGCCCCTAAAGCTGTTGATTAAAAAAAAAAAAAAAAAATAGTGATCTTGATTCCTGGTCATCTTGCCAAACTGACTTAATTCAAAAGTTTCTCAGTTGATTTCTTTTGCCTTATTTTTGGCTAATCAAATTACCTAAAATGGTGACAGCTACGTCTTGTCCTTTTTGAAAATTGTACCATTTATTTCATCATCTCTGCCTGTGACCCTCAACACAGTGTGAAATAGCCACGATGTGGGGGGTGGGGGATATGTGTGTATCTCAGTGTTCGTCTGTTTCACAGATAGTTCCTAGTTAGTCTGTTTCACAGAGACTTCTCTGTGTCCCGCACTGTTTGGGGCCCTGCGGATGCAGTATTGAACTATTAAGATGATTATATGGTTTCTCTTATTTAATTTGTTCTCATAATGAAATTCATTACCAGATCTTAGTAGATTTCTTAGGTAAATTCCATAACACATTGTGAATTCAATTTGCTGGAATCTTGTTTAGAAGTTCTTCCCCAATGTTGGATTGGTCTACACCTTTCCTTTCTGTTGTACTGTTTCTTCAAGTTTGGTGTCATTGCTGTGCTAGCCTCTTAAAACATGTTGAGAAGCTTTCTGGTATTTTCCTATGTCCCAGAGAAGTGTCTGTAACAGCAGCATTATCTATTCCTTAGGTCTGATAAATTGTGCACATAAAACTCACTGGGCCTAATAGCTTTTTAAAGGACAAACGAATCTCTGACTCTTTAAAAACTATCTTGTATAGTTATTGGCTGAGTTGGGTTTCTCATTTCCTTTTGCATAAATTTTAGTATAATCACTTACTTTAGCTTAGATTCTTTTTTTTTTTTAAACTTAGATTCTTACATTTCAAACTGATGTATAAAATTTGAACCTATGGCTTCTTTCCCATTTCTAACATTTATATATGTACTCTTGACCTTTTCTTAATACTTAAAGATTACAATTGCCAGCTTATTGTGTTTCGTAGGTGTTTTTAGAAATCCATCTGGCATACCTTATTACTTAGCTTCATGGTATCCATCCGACCCTCATATTACCCCACGTCCTGGTCAGCGGCCCACCCCCTCTGCTGTGCTGCTCATGTTCTTTAGGGGAAAGCTATCACACTCCCAGCTCCCAGAAGGAGTGGCTCATTGGTCTGATCGAGTTAGCATAGTGCAGTGCCCCCGCCACCTGACCCCAGTTGGGTCACCCAGCCAGCGTAAGGCATGGTTAGAAGAGGGGCATGCACACTCTTTCTGTGAATGTGGATGAGGAAGCAGAAGGATGTGGGCTGTTGACAACCATTTTTTTTAAAGTTTTAATTTAAATTGCAGTGAGTTAGCATACAGTGTAATATTAGTTTTAGGTGTGCGATATAGTGGTTCGGCACTTCTGTACATCACCTGGCGAACTGTTTTTCAACAAAGGAACCAACTCAGGATGAAGCCACCACCAATGAGGAGAGGAGACAAATTTTAAGCCTCTTATTTGGGGACTCCTGAATGGTACACACTAACTTTGGGTTTTAGTGCTCAAATCTGCTGCCGCTTTTTATTTCATTAAAGCTCTTTTAGCTTTAGTAATTCTAACCGTCTACTCTTGGGGGACTTATTTTACGGTCCTTTTTCTAAGCTCTTGAGTAGTGTGCTTAGTCAGTTATTACAGACTTCTTTGATTTCTGATATTTTCACTTCACTGTGTGAAATCTCCTCTGACTCTCACTTTGACCATATTTCACAGGATTTGGTAGGTAGTGACCTCACTGATTCATTTCTATATTGTTTCTAATTTCACGCGACATACATTTTTAAGGAAGATTTTATCCAAACTTTATTATGTAATGTTTGTTTCATGCAGTTGTAGTCATATTTCTTCTTTTATGTGGAAGTAATTCTTGGGGCGCCTGGGGGGCTCATTCGGTTGAGCATCCGACTCTTGGTTTTGGCTCAGGTCATGGTCTTACAGTTTGTGAGATTGAGCTCCATGGCAGGCTCCGTGCTAAGCGTGGAACCCGCTTGGGAAACTCGCTCTCCCTCTCTCTCTGCACCTCCCTGCTCAAAATAAATAGATAAATAAACTTTAAAAAGAATGATTATTTTTTGTATAGAATTTATTTCAAAATATTTTGCAACCCAGACTTTCCACCATATCCTATTAATCTGAAAAAGTGATGGTTTGTTATAACTGGGGATTACACAGGGAACAATTAGGCAAAACTTATCAGTAAATATCGTTGCTAAACCTCATGCTATACTTCTTATTTAATGCAAGGTGTACATAGAAGGGTGCTCTTTAATTTCCTGATGGATTGTTTGGGGGAGGATGGGGACTTCCTTTCTTCTCCGCTATTAAAACTCATATCACAATGTGGATTTAATTACTGTTGTGTTTTGGAACTTATTGGGGTTTTATTTGTGCCTAGTATTTGGTCAGTTTTTAGTGAGTGTTTCATGTGTGTTTGAAATGAAAGCATTGTGTCTTTTGAAACAAAGTTCTAGCCATAACTGCTTGAATCAGGTTTGTTGATCGTATTATTCAGATCCTCTCGACACTTCAGATATCTTATGTCTATATAATCAGTTGATTTCTGAGAGGTTTACCACAAGAGTTAAGATTTCTTTAGGGGCGCCTGGGTGGCTCAGTCGGTTGAGCCTCTGACTTCGGCTCAGGTCACGATCTCGCAGTCTGTGAGTTCGAGCCCTGCGTCGGGCTGTGGGCTGACGGCTCAGAGCCGATTCTGTGTCTCCCTCTCTCTCTGCCCCTCCCCCGCTCATGCTCTGTCTCTCTCTCTGTCAAAAATAAATAAACATTAAAAAAAAAGACTTCTTTTTTCAGTTCTAGCAATTCTTGCTTTCTCTTTCAAAGCTATGTTGCTAAGAGAGCAAAGTACATGTTCACTGTACCATTGTGGTGGCTTATACCCTATCCATATAAAATTTGCCTTTGATGGTATTTGCTTTTTCAAAGATCTGGATCATAGAATCCATTCCTAACTCTGCTGTTCTAACTGATGAGGGGATATATAATTTTATGTTTTGTATATGTTTCCTAAAGGTTTTCCTTGGATTCATTTTAGACCTTTTGTAGTTTCTTGGTTTGAGCATTTAATTCACTTTCATTCTTTGTTATTCAATAATAAATACCTTTAAGATTGTGGATTTGCCTTGAACACACCTAGTAAGTTTTTAACGCATTGCTCTAATTACTAACATTTTTCTAAAGAGTTTATAGAATGTTATTTCTTCAAAATAAGTTAACGAAGTTTATTTTTAAAAACTTCAGATAAGTTGCTCACTCTTGTTATTAAATCTTTGTTTCATTGATTGCATCATGGTATAAAAGTGTGGCCCAAACTGTTCAGCTTTTAGGGAAGTTATTGTGATGTTCTTAGTAGTCTAGTGTGCGGTTGATTTTTATAGAAATTCCATCCCCCAAAGACGGAACTGGAGAAGGCTGTCCCCTACAGGTAGGTTTTTCAGTTTGTCACACAATGCTGATTGACTTTGCTTTCTAGGTTTGATGCAATGTGATCAGTGGACAGAACTCTATGGTGTTATGTAGTCATTGGCATTTTCATCTTTTCCCAACACAAAGTAACTTTCTTTTTCTGTTTGAAGCTTTTGACCTGAATCACATTTGTTTGTTTCTTTCTTTCCTTCTTTCCTTCCTCCTGCCTTTCCTCCTTTCTTAGCTTCACGCCCAGTGTGGAGCCCAACGTGGGGCTTGAACTCACAACCTTGAGATCAAGACCTGAGCTGAGATCGAGAGTCAGACGCTTAACTGACTGAGCCACCCAGGCACCCCCTGAATCACATTTCTAGAGATAAACATTGCCATTTCTATTTTCACTTGTATATACTCACTATATTTTGCCTGTCTTTTTGCTTTCAACTGCTTCGTGTCAGTATGTTTTAGGTGGGTCCCTGATAAGTAGCACATGAGTAGACTTTTTTCCTACCCACTGTAAGATCTTTTACTTTTAAAAGTAGAGGGTTGTATTCACATTGGTAATGATGATAGATATGATGGTCTTCATTGAACTGTCTTATTTTGTTTCATTGATTGATCCCCCCAGAGTATTATTTTCCACAAAGGCAGAAGAGTAGATAGGGTTTTTCTTCTCTGGATTTTCTTTTCTTCCTTTCTTCTCCCCCCCCCCCCCACTCCCTGTTTCCCCCTAGGGTAAATCTGATTGTAGGGATAATCATTTCCTTGATTTTCTGCCATGTGTCTCTGTTTTTGGTTTCATACAGTATGTACCTTTTTGTGTCCGGCTTCTTTCCCTCAGCAGTACGTTGATGGGATTGGCCGTGTTGCTGCGTGTGGTGGTCCACTTTCGTTTGGGTGAATAATTGTGAGCCTCCATCCCGCCTTTTTTTTTTAATTAAAAAAATTGTTTTTGACGTTTATTTATTTTTGAGAGAGCATGAGCAAGCAGGGAGGGGCAGAGAGAGAGGGAGACACAGAATGGGAAGCAGGCTCCAGGCTCTGAGCTGTCAGCACATGGGACCTGACATGGGGCTCGAACCCACGAACTGTCAGGTGCTTAACCGACTGAGCCACCCAGCCGCCCCTTCCATCCCACCTTTGATGGCTGTCGGGTAGCTTCCGGTTGGGGCTCTATCCAGCAGCACTGCCATGAGCTGTCTCTTGGATCTGTCCTGCTGTATCTGTGCATGCCTGTTTGGAGGGCACACAAGCAGAAGGGGACGTGCAGGTTGTGGGGCACATACTTTGCTTTACTGAATGATCCCAGAGTGGGGACAGCAGTGGCCTGGACCATCCCCCTCCCCCAGCAGTGTTGGGAGCAGCTTCGTTACCCTGAGTCCTCGGCAGTAGTGGTGATGGGGTGCGGCAGAAGGGAGTGGTCCTAAAGGACAGTGTGAGGAGCATGGGAGCCCTGGGGAGGGACCTCAGTGGGGTGGTGGGAAGGGGACCCAAGTCATTTATTCTGATGACTCATGAAGACCCAGGCTTACAAGCTGCTTCCTCTTAGAAAGCCACGTTCCACGGCCCCAAACACTGGGCCTCCCTCTACCCAGGAGCTGTTTTCTTGAAAATGCAGAACCTGTGGGAAAAAGGAAAACTCCAGTTCTATTCAGTCACCCACAGCAGGAACTAGCCATCTCCTCCTCAGTGCCTCAGTTTCCACACCTCCTGGGTGCCCTGAAGAGGGTTTCATGAAGGAGATTGGACTGGGCACTGGGGTCCACAGGTGCTGTCATGGGCTCAGGATTGGGCATAGAGGGGCAGCATCAAGACCAAGGCTGAGCCCGGGGGGTACTGTTGTGGGCCAGATGGCAGGTGCTGTCATGGGCTCAGGGTACCAGAGGCATCATTCCAGGGAGGTGCCTAGCAGCAGCCTCTGTTGTGGCCCCAGCGGGACCTTGCCATGACCGCACTGTCTCCTTCTCAGGATCCTGCCGCTGCCCTAGCTGAGTGAGCCCCAAACCCTGGGGCAGAGACCCAGTCCCTGCTACCGTGAATAAACAAACCGTGAGTTCTAGAATTCTCACACAGTAGAGATGCTCTGCCCCACCCTACCCCCACATCCTATTATGAGGGCCAGTGTAGGTCAGGCACCTGCTAGCCATGGCATGTGGGCCAGGAGATCTTCAGAGCCTCACATCTCCATTTTCTTCTGCCAAACTTGGAAATTCCCTCTTTTCAGAAGGTAGGGCTTTTGGGACATGGGAGAGGGGCAGGGGAGGGGGTGTCTTTGCCTGGGTTCTGTCCTCCTTCCTGAATTTGCCCATATCCTGATGGGCACATCCTCACCAGACTGCACAGTGTACCAACTTAGGGGCCCAGATAGTGTCGAAGCACTTCCAGTTGGCAAGGGTGACCATGAACACGAGGGAAATTGGGGAGCAAGCTAACAGACAGGGATCAGATGAGCTTGTTTGGGAGGTGCAATCTAGGAGAACCAGGACTTAGGATGACAATGTGTGAGGTATGAGTGACTGTTCACCCTCTGTAAGGTCTCAACACCCTGTGAGGTGGCCTTTACCAGTGTCTCCATTTCACAACGGGAAACCAAGGCCCAGGAGACTTAGGTGGCTTGTGGAGCCAGGGTTCAATACTGGTTTTCAGTAGACTCTAGCCACTGAGTGTTCCCTGTGTGTGTGATGGTGATGCCGTGTCTATGGTGAGGTTGATCCGCGACACCTCACACCCCGAAACAATCCATCATGGCTCCCCTCTGACTGAACCGCTGTCCTTGGTGCTGGCATCTCCAGGCTGAATCCTGCAAATCCTTTGTAAGGAGGTGGGAGTCTGTGTTTTGGATGTGAGCTCTGAGGAATGTTGTTCCCCGAGCCTGGGGAACACACTGAGGGTGCGGAGTGTGGCGGTGAAGCCCAACCCCGCCCCCTAGGACTGTCACTTTTTAGGTGGTGAGGCTCATTCTGCAGGACCCTGGCTCCACGGGGCCCTCAGCTTTGTGAGAAAGGAGAGGGCAAGCCTCTGGAACTCCTCTTCCCTCCCAAAGTGGAACAGCCCCCATCGGGGCAGGCTGTAATCCGAATCACAAGGTAGCCACGGACCTACCACAGCATGTGAGAAGAGCTGGAAATGCGGCACCCCCTTGGGGGGAAATGGAAAATAGGACAGCAAGCCATTGGATAGGGACATGGGCAAGAGTGGAGTCTTGAGAAAGCAAGGCAGGACAAAACTCAGTGAAGATGTGGGGGCCCGTGGGGAAGACCCTGGTTGAGGGTAAAGGTATTTAGCCGCGGAAGTCTGTGGCAAGGGAGCTGACCATCTACACCTGATGGTACCAGGAGCCCTGGGACATAGCAGAATGAGCCAAAACATCAATGGTGTGTGTGTGTGGGGGGGGGTTTCCTGTGAGGCAGGGCACACCAGATGTTTCCACTAATGTGTCGGGGTCATCATAGGCTATTAACCTTGTCTGTTTATCAGTGGACCCCTCCACCGCCGTCATGGACCCTCCCTAGGCAAGGACAGGCCTTGGTTACTGCTGCTGAGTCCCTGATGCCCTGCTTGGCATTGCACACTGAGCTGCTGAGGGAAACAGACTTTCTGGAATCATGCCAGCTTCTGACGTCATAAACACATGTCTAGCTTTGCCTCCATGAGGATCTGTGACTGCATGTTAGCAGCTTGTTGGCCAGTCCAACCTTGACAGCAGGCTAGATCCAAAAAACCCTTTTTGTTTGTCTTTAATCTTGGTCTCCAACCTTTGCTGCAGAATCTCTCCCTCTCCTGTCCTCGATGTTCAGTTATTAAATACCAGTCCGAGATGGTCCAGTTCAAGATCTCAGTCTTAAACCAGTTCAGCGCAGCTCCCTCTTCTCCCACTCCTGCTGTTGGGGGTGGGGCGGGGCAAGGAGGGTGTTGACAAGCATCTCTACTCACTTTCTCATATGGTCACAGAGAGCACACCTCGGGGAGGTGACCTGCGAAGGCAGGCGCTGGAGTTGTACCAGGCGACACCACTGTCCATTGCTTTCTGACCACAGCCGTAAGCCGTCCTGCTCACTTGTGCCCCATCACTTATCCCTTGACTGGCAACTCGCTCCTCGGATGAGTCTCCTCCTTCACTCCCCTAGCCATCTGCTTGTGTAAACGAGCGGGCAGAGAGAAACCCTGAGGGTGGTGGCCGTCCAGTTCCCATTGTGTGGGGGACTGCTTTAACATGTGGGGCATCTGCTGCCTCTAGGCCTTTGTCATTTGCAGGGCTGTATGCGAAGCCCTTCCCCACATGTGTGGTGGCCAGAATGGGGCTCTCTCTTCCTCGATAGTCTGCTGCCGTGTGCAGTGGTCTTGAGAGTCTGCACAGGCCTGGCATGGCCCCCTTTCTACCTTTTTCCTTAGAGCCCTGGTTCCAGGCCTGTGGTCACACCAACATCGCCTGCAAGATGGTGAAGGGGAAGCTGGTAGAGGTAGGCAAGTGGCCATGGCAGGTGAGCATCCTGTTTCTGGGCGTGTACATCTGCAGCGGCTCCCTCATCCACACTCAGTGGGTCCTCACGGCCGTGCACTGCCTAGAGAGGTCAGTCGGGGTGGCCAGCCGTTCCCAGGGGCTTTGCTTTCTGGCGTGGGGGGTGGTGCCCAGTAGATCTGGGGATCTGGGAGTAGGGGCCTGGCTGGGTTACCCTGTGCTCAGTCTGTGTGTCTGCAACCACGTATGGCCTCACTGCTGGCAATCTGCCTCCTACCTATGGCCCTGTAGATCCAAGGACCCCAAAAAGTACTCCGTGAGGGTGGGAGTCCAGCAGGTCTCAGAAAATGGCACTTGGCTCCTGCTCACTCGCATCGTGATCCACGAGGATTTCCACAACCTCCTATCCCAGGACATTGCCCTCCTGAAGCTCAGGGACCCCATCTCCTGGCTCCCCCCTCATCCACCCTGTCTGCCTACCCGACACCAAATTCAAGCTCTCGCTCGGGACCATGTGCTGGGTGATCGGGTGGGGACATAAAAATGAACAAGGTGAGTAAAGGCAGGCAGAGGTCCCAAGACTGCAGCCTCTTCGGAACACAGCTCTGACGTGGGCTCGTTTGTTCATTCCCTTCTTCACTCGTTCAGTCCCTCAGCGAACATTCCCGAGCACTTACGCTTGCTACACACTATCCTGACCTTTGCTGATAGGAAGAGATCCATAGTGCTCTAGTGTAAAGGACACACATGGGCTATGTGGGCCTCAGTTCCCAGAGTTAAATCCAGTGCCAACCCCTCACCTTGCAGCATGGCAGGGAAATTAATCCTGGGCCACTAATGGGATTCCCTGTCTACAAGTGGCACATGGGCCATGATCTCAGGAAGTGTTGAGGCACTGGACAGCCATCATACATACTTGTTACCTCGAGGCACCAATAATCCCTGGTTGGTGCCACCCTAGAGCCCTAGAATCGAGGAGTGTTTGTGGGATCCTGCCCTCCAGGGGATGGCACATTTTGGGCTCCTGGGTCTTGACACCTTGGCAGGTAGCCGTGGAGCAGGGTTTCACCCTTGTTGAAACCTAAACTATTGCAGTAGTCTCTCCTGGTCCTCATTCAGGGCTTAGATGCTGCTCTGAGCCCCTGGGAGGCTTTTGCTTGGTCTTTCTAAGGAGTTTGGGTGTTTCAAAAGTCAGGCTGTGGGATGGGGCCTTTATAAATCACCATCCCGGGACAGTAGCCCTGTCTCACAACCCTGATGAATGTGGACAACTTCAAGACGGAGATGTGTCAAATAGTTGAAGGGATGATGAGGCAGGATCTCTCTGTCTCTCTCTGTCTCTCTCTGTCTCTCTCTCTGTCTCTTCAGAAACCTCAAGTAGCCCCTACAGTCTTCAGGAGGTGGCCGTCAGGATCGTTAGCAACGGTATCTGCCGTCAGCAGTACCAGTTTCTCTTCTTGAAGAAAGAGAAGTTCATTGGGAAGGACATGCTGTGTGCCTCCTCAGAATTGGGCATGGACTCTTGTCAGGTGTGGGGTGTGTGGCCCAGGGGAGGCAGGGGACTTTCAGGGATCGCGTCTTCCTTCTCACACGGCACTGGGTGACCTGAGGAAGGTCTCCTTTCCTTGGCCTTCAGTTTCCAAGTCTGTAAAATAGGGTGAAAAAACTCCTTGTGCCTGTCCACAATAATGGTAATAATGGCAGTGCTCTTCAGGTCTCTTGGACATTTCTGAACATCAGTCACATGCCCAGATGGGGGCCCGGTACTGGCAGAACTGGTTTTCATAAATGGCATCGTTCCGTAAGCGTGTGTCTGTCTCTTGCATCTTCGGTTCAACATTGTTTTTGAGATTTATCCCTATTGAAAAGTGCAGCTTTCATTCATTAATTGACATCTTGAGCTAGGATATTCTCTTGTGACCATGTCACAATTTATACACTCTATTGTTTATAGCATTGAGGTGGTTTTCAGGGTTTTTTTCATATCACAAACCGCTGCTCTGAATATTCTTACACACATCTCCCTATTTACGTGTTCCAGAATTTCTCGACAGGATGTGTCCTGCAGGGAACTGGGGGGTCATAGGCTGTGCATGCCTTCATCTTTAATAGTTTTTGCTGGGGCGCTGGAGGGCTCAGTTGGTGGAGCATCTGACTCTTGATTCAGCTCAGATCATGATCTCGTGGTTCATGAGTTCAATCCCCACATCAGGCTCTGCACTGACAGCATGGAGCCTGCTTGGGATTCTCTGTCTCTCTCTCTGCCCATTCCCTGCTCTCTCTCTCTCTCAATAGAAAAAAAATATTAAGGGGCGCCTGAGTGGCTCAGTTGGCTGAGTGTCTGACTTTGGCTCAGGTCATGATCTCACGGCTTGTGGGTTCGAGCCCCGCATCAGGCTCTGTGCTGACAGCCTGCTTTGGATTCTGTGTCTCCCTCTCTCTCTGCCCCTAACCTCCTTGCATTCTGTCCCTGTCTCTCTCAGAAAAATAAATAAAACATTAAAAAATTAAAATTGTTACTGCCAATTGTTTTCCAAAGGGATCGTGTTAATCCATATTCTTACATCAGTGTTTGAGAATTCTGCTCCATATTGTTGGCAACATCTTTGGTATTGTCAGACTATAAGACGTTTTCCATCCTGTTAGATGAGAAACAGAGCAATAGTATCCCGTTGTGGCTGCAGCGTGTGTCCCCAGTGGCCAGTGCAGCTATGCATCGCTTCCTGTGTGCATTCTCCATTCGTGACTCTTCTTCTGTGAATCACTGACTCAGCTGTTCTGCACATTTTCTATTGTTTGCCTTTTTCTTTTTATTGTATTTTATATTTTGGATCTTGGTTCCGTGTTCCTTGTGTATATGGCCAATATCTTGTCCCGGTTCTTTAATTTATCTTTTCATTATGTTTACACTGTCCTTTGCTGAGCAGCAGTTTAGATTTTATCGAAGTCAAGACCAGATGGACTTAATATACAGAAAAAAGTATATATATGGAACATTCCATCAAAAAACAAAAGACGGCAGCATACACTTCCTTTTCATGGGCACATACAACATTCTCCAGGAGAGCTTGATCACATGTTAGGCCACAAAGCAAGTTTCAGTGAATTCAAGAAGACCGAAACCCTATCAAGCATCTTTTCTGACCACAACAGTATGAAACTAGAGATCAGTGACGAGAAAAAAAAAAACAAAACCAGAACTGGAGAAAACAGAAATGTGGAGGCTAAACAACACGCTACCAAATAAATAACAGGTCAATGAAGAAATCAAAGAGGAAATTAAAAAATACCTCGAGACAAGTGGAAATGGAAATACAATGGTTCAAATTCTTTGAGATGCAGCAAAAGCAGTTTTTTAAAAAATTTATTAAGTGTTTAATTTTAATTCCAGTATAGTTAACATACAGTGTTATATTAGTTTCAGGTGTACAATATAGTGATTCAACCATTTCATACATCATGACTCAGTGCTCATTATGATAAGTGTACTCTTAATCCCCTTTATCTGTTCCACCCACCCCCCACCCACCTCCCCTCTGACATGTTTTATTTTAAATGAATACCCTCAGTTAAAGTTACCGCTTGTTTCCAACAAGAACATTTTTTCTACTCGAAGCATATTTCAGAATAGATGGTTCTAAAAGATAAATATAAAACATTCCACCCAACAAAAATAGAATACACATTTTCCTCAAGTACACATAGAAGAATCCTCTGGTTAAATCCCACAAAAAGAGACATAATAAATATTACAAATTTAAGAAGACTGAAATCATACCAAGGATAGTTTCCAACCACAGTGGTATAAAACTAAAGATCAACAACGGTAAAACGAAGCTGGAAAATCTACAATGTGTATATTAAATATTTAATATGTAAATATTAACACACTACTGCACAAGCAATGGGCCAAATAAGAAATAAAATGGCAAATTAAAATATGTCTCAAAAGAAAGGAAAATACAATATTCCAAAACCTATGGGATGCAGCAAAAGCAGATGTTAGAGTAAAATTTATGCTATAAATGCTCGTATAAAGAGGAAAAGTTCAAATAAACAACATTACACCACAAGGAACCAGAAAAAGAAGAAACAGCTGAGATTTAGTAGAGGAAGGAGATAAAAAAATCAGAAATAAATAGAGACCGGAATAAACAATAACATAACACTGAAAGTAATGAGCAGTTTTTCCAAAGAAAATAAACAAAATTGGGAATGCTTTAAAAAGCAGTTCTAAGAGGCAAGTTTATAGTAATGCAGGCCTACATCAAGAAACAAAATCTGAGACGATCTAATTTTACACCTGAAGGAACGAGAATAAGAACAAAGGAAGGAATAAGAACAAAGTAGAAGGAAATACTGAATATTGGAGTGATATAAATAAAATAGAGACTGAAGAAACAATAGAAAAGATCAGTGAAACTAAGAGCTGGCTCTTTGAAAATGTAAAATTGATAAACTTTAGCTAGACTTATCAAGGAAATGAGAGAAGACTCAAAATCAGAAATGAAAGAGAAGTTCAACCAACACCACAGAAATACAAAGAAAATGGATAAATTCCTAGAAACATACAATCTTCCAAGAATGAGTCAGGAAGGAAAAAAAAAATTGGAACAGGCTGATTACTAGTAGTGAAAGTGAATCAGTAATCAAAAAACTCCCAACAAACAAAAGTCCAGAACCAGATGGCTTCACAGATGAATTCTATCAAACATTTAAAGAAGAGTTAATACCTATCTTTCTTAAAGTATTCCAAAAAGCTGAGGAGGAAAGAACGGTTCCAAATTTATTCTACAAGGCCAGCACTACCCTGATACTAAAACCGGACAAAGACACTATAAAAAAAGAAAATTACAGACCAATAGCCCTGATGAAAATAGAAGCAAAAATCCTCAACAAAATATTAGCAAACTGAATTCAAAAATACAGGAAAAGGATCATTCACCTGATCAAGTGGATTTGTTCCAGGGATGCAAACATGGTTCAGTATCTGCAAATCAATCAACATGATATACCACATTAATGAATGGAGGATAAAAATCATATGATCATCTCAACAGATGTAGAAAAAGCATTTGACAAAATTCAACATCCATTCATGGTAAAAACTCTTAGCAAAGTGTGTATAGAGGGAAGATACCTTAACATAATAGAGACCATATATGACAAACCCACAGCACATCCTACTCAGTGGTGAGAAGCAGAAAGCTTTTCCTCTAAGGTCAGGAATGACAAGGATGTTCACTTGCCAATTTATTTATTTTTTATTTTTAAAAATTTCACCTGGTTTTTACTTTATCTTGCTGCTTTTATGCAGCAGAGTACTGAAGATTAGCCACAGCAATCAGACAAACAAAAGAAATAAAAGGCATCCAAATTAGTAAGGAAAAAATAAAACTGTCACTATACGCAGATGATATGATGCTACATATAGAAACTCCTAAAGACTCCACCAAAAAACTATTAGAGCTAATAAAGAAATTCAGTAAAGTTACAGGATACAAAATATGAAGAAATATGTTGCATTTCTATACACTAAAAATGAAGTAGCAGAAGGAAATTAAGAGAACAGCTCCATTTATCATTGCATCAAAAAGAATAAAATACCCAGGAATAGATTTAACCAAAGGTAAAAGACTTGTACTCTGAAAACTATAAGACACTGATGAAAGAAACTGAAAATAACACAAATAAATGGAAAGATATACCATGCTCATGGACTGGGAGAATTAATCATTAAAATGTCCATACTATCCAAAGCAATCTACAGATCTGATGCAATCCCTATCAAAATACCAATAGTAATTTTTGCAGAATTAGAATAAAAAATACTAAAATTTGTATAAAACCACAAAAGATCCAGAATGGACAAAGCAGTCTTGAGAAAGAAGAAAAAACTGGAGGTATCACAATCCCAGATTTCAGGCTATACTACAAAGCTAGAGTAATCAAAAGAATATGGTACTGAAACAAAAATAGATACAAATCAATAGTTAATCCAAGGAGGCAAGAATATACCATGGGGAAGACTGTCCCTTCAATAAATAATGTTGGGAAAACCAAACAGCTACATGCAAAAGAATGAAACTTGACCACTTTCTTACAACATACACAAAAATGAGCCCCAAATGGATTAAAGATCTAAAGGTAAGACCCCAAGCCATAAAACTCCTAAAAGAAAACATAGGCAGTAAACTCTTGCACATCAGTCTTAGCAATTTGTTGTTGAATCTGCCCCCTCAGGCAAAGCCAACAAAAGCAAAACAAAATTAAGGCACTTGGGACTACATCAAACTAAAAAAACTTCTCACAGCAAAGGAAAACATCAACAAAACGATAAGGCAACCTACTGAATGTGAGAAGGTATTTGCAAATGATATTTTTGAGAAAGGGTTGGTAACCAAAATATGTAAAGAACTCATACAACTCAACACCAAAAACCAAAACCAAAAACCCACCCCCAAAAAAAACCCTGCAAAAAACTCAGTCTGATTTAAAAAATGAGCAGAAGACCTGAATAGACATTTTTTTCCAAAGAAGACATACAGATGGCTAACAGACACATGAAAAGATGCTCAACATCACTCATCATCAGGGAAATACAAGTCAAAACCACGATGAGATACTGCCTCACACGTGTCAGAATGGCTAAAATCAACAACATAAGAAACAACAGGTGTTGGCAAGGATGTGGAGAAAGTGGAACCCTCTTGCACCATTGGTGGGAATGCAAACTGGTGCAGCCACTGTGGAAATAAGTATGGAGTTTCCTCAAGAAGTTAAAAATAGAGCTACTCTATGATTCATTAATTCTCCTGCTGGGCATTTATCTGAAGATACTAATTTGAAAAGACATATGCCTCCCTATGTTTATTGCAGCATTATTTACAATAGCCGAGATACGGAAGCAGCCCAAGTGTCCATCCATAGATGAATAGATAAAGAAGACATCCAATGTAGTTTTGGACTTTTTAATTTTCTTTTAAAGCTTATTTTGAGAGAAAGAGAGCACGTGTGAGTGGGGGAGGGGCAGAGAGAGAAGGAGAGAGAGAATCCCAAGCTGACTCTGCACTGTCAGCATGGAGCCCTATGCCGGGCTCGAACTCACAGACCTTGAGACCATGACCTGAGCCAAAATCAAGAGCCTCACACTTAACTGACGGAGCCACCCAGGCACCCCTTACTTTTTTCTTTTCTAATACAAGTATTTAAGGCTACAAATTCCCCTCTTAGTAAATGCTTTAGCCTAATGCCACATATTTTAATATGTAGCATTTTTACTGTTATCCGGCTCTAAATATTTTCTATAATTCCCATTCTTATTTCATTTTGACCCATGACTTATTTAGAAGTGTGTTTTTTTGATTTTCAAATACATGTGTACTTATTTGTTTTGTTAATGATTTCCAACCCAATTTCTGTGTGGTCATAAAATAGGCTCTATGGCGATACCAGTTAAATGGAATATGTTGTAACTTGCCTGGCAGCCTGGTATGCAGTTAAGTTTTAAACATTTATTTCATTATTATTTATTTCTATTAATTTTTCTTCTGCTTCCTTTGGGCTTGATTTGGTTTTCTTTTTCTGTCTTCTTGGACAAAAGGATTTACCCTTTCTAGTTTTGCATTTGAAGTATTTAAAACCATAAAATCATCTTTTTTAAAAAATTTTATTTATTTTGAGAGAGAGAGAGAGAGAGAGAGAAAGGGACAGAGAGGGAGAGAGAGAATCTCAAGTAGGCTCCACACTGCCTGTGCAGAGCCTGGCATGGGACTTGATCTTATGATCATGACCTGAGCCGAAATCGAGAGTTAGACGCTTAACTGAGCCACCCAGGTGCCCAAAACTTATCTTTTAACTAAACGTTGGTTTCACTCTTAAATTCTGTACTGTTGTGAATTCAATTATCACTACCTTACTTAAGAATATATACATAGAGTGTGATTTGAAAGGAAATGGATGCATTGCCTTTAAAAAGTAGTACATAAATGCAAAAATTAGAAAATGAGACTCTCCTATAATCAAACTCTCCAGAAATTTCCACCCTAAGTTATTTAGCTTCTATCCTTAACATTTCTTTTCTATACATATATGAAACCCTAAATAAGTTTTAGGGTTGTTTTCTAGTTTTTATTTATTTCTAACTTTTTTAATATTTATTTTTGAGAGAGACAGAGACAGAGAGCAAGCGGGGGAGGGGCAAAGACACACACACACACACACACACACACACACACACGCACAGAATCTGAAGTAGGCTCCAGGCTCTGAGCTGTAAGCACAGAGGCCAACACGGGACTCAAACCCACAAACCGTGAGATCATGACCCGAACGAAGCTGGACGCTTAGCCAACTGAGCCACCCAGGCGCCCCTCTAGTTTTTATTTTTAATGAAAGATTGTATTATAATTTTATTCAACTTTTTTACTTTCACTTGAAATAGATCTTGGACTGTCTTGGACTATCTATATAAATGCCTTCCATTCTCGTTGAATACTGAATAGTAATTCTTTCATATTGCTGTGTCATGATCTATTTAGCCATTCTACTGATAGACATCTGAACTCATTTCAATATTTTTCTGCCATGCTAGAGTAAAAATCTTTGTTCATAGATCTTTGCACATCTGTTCAAGTATTTCTCTAAAATAAATTTTTAGAAGTGTAATTACAAGAGCAGTTGTATGCACATTTAACATTTTAAGAGATACAGACAAATTAGCCTCCTCAAATATTTTGACCCATTTACACTAATACCAACAGTATTTGAGTGCCCTTTTCTTTACATCATCATCAGCATTAGGCATTATTTTTATTTTAACTTTTGTTCCTCTGGGAGACTAAAACTTTTATTTTTGCTTTAATTTCACGAAATCAAGCAATTTTGTAAATTGCCGGTGCAACAGGATATTAAATAGGAAGTTTCAGTGAAGTCATCAAAATACAGTATGTATCAGGGTTCAAAGATAGTTGTGTGACATTCCACTATGTGTACATACCAAAGGGTCAAGAGAGTAGGGTGGGAGGTGATTTTATGAGGAGGATTTCTCTGGAAAGAGCTGCTCCCGTGTGCTCACCCTTCCCCCTTTAAGGGATGGGGGTGGGGTGTCAGATCTCCTGGGAGGGGTTTCAACAAGATCATTCAGGGAGTGTGATATGTGCCCACTCAGGGGCAGAGTCAGCTGTCAATCTGCTCAAGACCCAGAGAGCAGGAAGTACCTGGGGGATAAGCTGGTTTTCTTGTTTCCCCACCCTCCAGCTTTAACTCTGGCAGGTTCAGGAAACAGGTTAGCAAGATGGGGTTGGAGCGGTTGCTGAAGGGAAGGAGCAGGAAGGGAGGGGGGGGGAGAGGGGAGCGGATCTGGCTTCCTCCTTCCCAGGCGTCCAAAAGCCTTAGACAGCAGTGGGGAAAAGTTCTTACTTTAAATCAAGTCTGGCGTTGTAATTATTGTGTGGGAACGCATATTCTGATTTCTGAACTGAGATATGTTTATGTGACAGTGTCCTCATAGCGCCTATGATTACATTAATCACAGGGAGCAAAACCTTCTGGTTCTGCCCAAGTGTTTACCCAGGGTCAGAGAAAGAACTCACCTTCTAAATCAATTGTAAAATGACCAAGGGAGTCTAGATAAAGATGCTTGCTGTGTTCAGTGTACCATTTACACTTTTCCCTGCCATTGGCTCATGATTTTCTATTAAACTACTTTTGTTTTTATTGATTTGTCAACACTCTGGATATTATATGCTGTAGTAATTATCAGGAAGGAGCATCATGTCTTTTCAACTTAATTTAAAATGGTGTATATATATATATATATATATATATATGTGTATCTATACACACACACACACACACATACATACATATACACATACACGTATGGGGAAAGATTATAAAACAAATATGGTACAACATGAACAATTAATAAATCTGGGTAAAAATATTATACTTGCAACTTCTCTGTGAGTCTCAAATTATTTCAAAATAAAAAAGTTATTAAAAACTTTGGGAACTGGAAATTTCAACCATTTATAACATGGTTCACAATATTTTGCCCTATTTGTCCATCATTTGCCTTTTTTCAGTGTGGATTTTTTTTTTTTCCATAGAGTCATTTAAAATTTTATCATTATTTCCCTTGATGATAGTGATTTTTGTGCTATGCTTAGAAGTACCTTTCCCACCCTAAGATAAATTATTCACTCATACGTGTTCTCAATTCTTTTCTTTAAATATTTTAATTTTGTTTCATCTGGAAGGTCGAGAGAAGGCATCCATTTTATTTTTCTCCAAACATAGCCAGTTATGTAAATTATCTTTTATTGAATGCTTTTAATGTGTTTTGGGGCAATGAATAGAAATGCCCCCTTTAGGGGCGCCTGGGTGGCGCAGTCGGTTAAGCGTCCGACTTCAGCCAGGTCACGATCTCGCAGTCCGTGAGTTCGAGCCCCGCGTCAGGCTCTGGGCTGATGGCTCAGAGCCTGGAGCCTGTTTCCGATTCTGTGTCTCCCTCTCTCTCTTCCCCTCCCCCGTTCATGCTCTGTCTCTCTCTGTCCCAAAAATAAATTAAAAAAAAAAAAAAAAGAAATGCCCCCTTTAGGTGAGCCTGGCAGGCTCAGAAGAGTGTGAGACTCTTTGTTTTATTTTTTAATTTTTAATGCATATTTATTTTTGAGAGAGAAAGGGAGACAGCGCGTGAACGGGGGACAGAGCGTGAGTGGGGAGGGGCAGAGAGAGAGGGAGACACAGAATCTGTGTCAGCACAGAGCCTAAGAGCCCGTTGTGGGTCTCCAATTCACAAACCATGAGATCATGACCTGAGCCGAAGTCAGATGCTCAACCGACTGAGCCACCCAGGTGCCCCGAGCATCCAGCTCTTGATTTCAGCTCAGGGTCGTGGGATTGAGCCCTGTATCAGGCCCTGCATTGAGCCCTGAGTGTGGAGCCTGCCTGGAATTCTCTTTCTCCCTCTGCCCTTCTCCCTGGCTCGCACTTGCTCTCTCTCTCTCTAAAATATAAAACAAAGTTCCTTTTTAAAAAAAAAGGCACAGTGTCTCCTGGAAGACAGACTAATTGTTCTGAAATAATAGTTCTTACACTGTAGTAGACAAGAAAAATAAGAAGTACACATGTTGAAAAGAAGGAGGTAAATTGATTACTGTTTATAGATGATGGTCTCTGGACCTACAAAATTAAAGAGAATCAACTAGATCCAGAAAGGATGCTTGTTACAAGGTAAATACACACACACACACATACACACACACACACACACACACACTATATATATATATATATATATATATACACACACACACATTTGTAAATATATATATTTACCTTGTATATATATGTATTGTAAATATATATATATATTTACCTTGTATATATACATATTGTAAATATATATATTTAAATATATATATATTTACCTTGTATATATACATATTGTAAATATATATATTTAAATATATATATATTTACCTTGTATATATATACATGTATTTGTATATACATATACGTATATATTGTGTATATATATATTACCTTATAATATATTTACCTTGTGTATATATATACATATATATAGTATGTGTATACATAAATATATAGAAATATATATAATGTATATATATAAATATGTATATATAAATGTATATATATTTAAGCAGAAAATATAATGAAAGAAAACATATTGCTCACAGCAGACATACAAAACACATAAGCATATACTTAAGCAGCATCAGGCAGTAACTATATGGAGAAAGCTGTAAACCCCTCGCTCTAGACAGAAAGAAATAGAACAAAATAGTCTATTTTCCCTAAGTTAATCTATTAATTTCCACCAACATTGCCACATGATTTTCTTTTTGACATTATTCTAAAATTGTTCAGTTGGAATGAACGTGGGAGAACAGCCAGGCAAATTCTTTAAAAGGAGGATAATGAAGGAGGACTTGCCTTACCACATACAAAAGAAAAACAAGAATTCAAAAGCTACAATAATTTAAGAGTGGTGTTGGCAAAGGAATGAGACTGCAAGAGGCAGAAACAGACCAAAACAAGATGGGAATGTAGGATATAATAAAGGGGGCATTTCTTTTTTCTCTCTCTTTTTTTTTAAGGTTTTATTTTTAAGTGGTCTCTATACTCACTGTGGGGCTCAAACTCACAACCCTGAGATCAAGAGTTGCACACTCTTGGGGCACCTGGGTGGCTCAGTCAGTTAAGCATCCGACTTCGGCTCAGGTCACGATCTCACGGTTTGTGAGTTCAAGCCCCGCATCGGGCTCTCGGGCTCTGTGCTGACACAGATTCTGTGTCTCCCTCTCTCTCTGCCCCTCCCCCGTTCATGCTCCATCTCTTTCTCTCTCTTCAAAAATAAATCAACATTAAAAAAAATAAAAATAAAATAGAGTTGGATGCTCAACCGACTGAGCCACCCAGCATCCCATATGCCATTTTGTTTTAAGTTTGTTTCTTGTTCAACAGCATAAACCTGGATGCTGTTTTTGTTGGTACATCTGGGAGAATATCCTTTAATCCATTTACCAAAAAGAATGTTGGGTTTTGTTCCCCCACCTTGCCTTTTGGGTTGATTTTGTTTTCCACTCCACCTTTCTGCTGTTGGTTTGCAATTTGTCATGTCTCAATTTCAGTCTGCTATCGGTCACCTTGCATTTTCCGTGCTCATATTTAACATTTAATACTAATATATGAACATCCAGAGTTCATTGGCATCTTCAGCTTCCTCCTCAGCAGGATGAGACCTTCCTTTCATTTTCACTTTCTTCACTTCCATCCCCAGACTCATCCTCTTGTTGAAAAGGGTGAGCTGAGCTCTTCTGTTCTACCTAAGAGTTTTTAGTTGACTCTCTGGGGCTTTCCAGGCCTACACTCCTATGAGCTGCCATTAGCAATGATGTTGCCTCTTTTATTTCCACGATATTTACTTTTTTCATTGCCTTGGGCACTTCTCCTCTGAGCGACCTGGAATGGAGCTGTGTTTTTTCTTGTTGCCGACCTTCTTGGACGCGCTTCTCACACTTGATCATGAAGCGTGGTGCTCATCTGGCATATGGGATGTGCTGAGTCAGCTCCATGAACAGATTCCCTCAGATCTGTGTCCCCTGCGTGCAGGATCGCCCTCCCCGCTCATGGTGTACTTTTTTTTTCCTTCATAGGTCGGATTCAGATTTATAATGTCTTGTTTTAGAACGTGTTTCATTTGTTCCTTCATCCAACAGACACCCCGTGCTGGGCCCTGGGCCAGGCACAGGACAGTGTGGGTGCAGGGCCCAGGAAGGGTACTGGCCTGGGAAGGGAGTGTCCCGTGGGGCACCATCCACACAGCACGACCCACACGGCCTTTGTGTTTTGTCTTCTTCCTCCAGTGAGGCTGGGCTCCTTTCAAAGGCGTGTTGAGAAAGGCACCCCCTGTATCAAGGCATAGAATCAAGACTACGCTTCCCTTGAAAAATATTAGTCCATGTTCTGGAACATTTGAAAAACGTACATTACCTGCTCCTTGAATGCCGGGGAGAAGTTACCCAGGAAACCACGTGGGCCTGTTTTCCTTTGAGGGGTAGTTTGTGGACAGTATTTCAAGTTGTTTTGCCCATGGTTATTGGACTTACATGATTTGCATTTTCTTAGAAATTACTCATTTCATCCAGAATTTAAATACGTAAAGAGGAAGTTACATTCTTCAGATTCTGAGGGAGTGTATTTTCCCTGGATGCAGTTCTAGCCTCTTTTCTACTCATGCCACAAAGTATTTGCATCGCCTTCTCTTTCTGTTTTTCTTGGAAAGATTTACAAGGTGCTAATCAATTTTGTTGTTTAAAAAAATTTTTTTTAGTGTTTATTTTTTGAGAGAGAGTCAGAGCGTGAGCAGGGGAGAGGCAGAGAGAGAGGGAGACTCAGAATCTGAAGCAGGCTCCAGGCTCTGAGCTGTCAGCACAGAGCCCAACGCGGGGCTCGAACTCACAGACCTCAAGATCATGACCTGAGCCGAAGTCAGACGCTCAACCGACTGAGCCACCCGCCCTCCCCCTATTTTGTTGTTTTTGAAGAATGACCTCTTGATTTAACTTCTCAAGGCTATGATTTTCTGCTTTCTAATGCATGAATGTTCTCCTTTTTGTCTTTATTAATTCCTTTTCTAGTGTCTTGAGCTGAATGTGCAGGGATACATAATTGATGATAATAATGAATAACTTAGTTTCATTCTCTCTTGTTCGGTAAAAATATTTAGACTGGGACTCTTCGTGTGCAGTTCAGGCCCCTATCCCCCGGACTTTGCCACATGTGGTATTCTTTTTGCCCTACACAACAATCGTGGATTTTAATTCTGTTTTTACTTGAACATTTTTGAAAATTAACTTTTCCTTTGATGGGGTAGTTCCCATTTTGTTATGGGCTCTGGTTTTATTTCATTGTGGTAAGAGAATGTCCATTTTTGAGATTTCTCTCTCTCTCCACTATTCTGAGTTCTCTTTTTCTCTGAGCTCCCAGAGTCCAGTAAATCTCTCTTGGGGAACGGCCCTCACGTTATCATTAGCTTGATTATCAGCGTCTTGATTTTCCCCTTCATCTTTCATATTCTTGCCCTGCAAAGGCACCTACTCAAATCTCTTTCTTACATCTCTTTAAAGATGTCTGCGTCTCTGAAAAATGCATAGTGTTGCTGAATGTGTATTTTAACTTGCATAAATGATATTGTGCTACATATCCCCTCCCGTATTTATTTGCTGAGGAGTCTCAATTTGTTAGAGAATCCACGTGAAACGGTTTTATTTTTTCAAGTCACTCCCCTCCACATGTCCTATGTCAAAGCTTCTTCCCTCCCCCAAACATCATTTGGGGCAGAGTATACAGTTTTCAGTCACTTTTAGTTACTATACGCCCTGTCTGATTACAAGTCTCGATTTAAAAATCAATTTGATTTAAACCTTGCCAAGTTCGTCCACATCTCCCTCCTCCGGTGCTCCTGGGGGATGAGGGGTTCCCTGCCTTGCCAAACTGTCAGGGAGCTGGCAACTGGAGTGGACACTCTTGTGTCTCCCTCAACTCGTTTTCTACCTCAGCTTTTTTTTTTTTTAACTCTTTTTTTTAAGTTTATTTATTTTGAGAGAGAGAGAGAGAGAGAGAGAGCGAGCATGAGAGGGCATGTGCACAAGCCGGGCAGGAGAAAGGGAGAGAATCCCAAGCAGGCTCCACACCAGTGCCCTGGAGCTTGACGTGGGCTCAATCTCACAAGCCATGAAATCATGACCTGAGCTGAAACCAAGAGTCAGACGCTCAACTGACCGAGCCACCCAGGTGCCCCATTTCCCCCCAATTCTATATGCATGATCACTGCTTCCCCATCCCCTCACTTTCAATCCGCATGCATCTTTCAATCTGAAATGAGTCTCTTGTAGGCAGTATACAGATGGCTCTTGTTTTTTTTGTCTGTTCCGTCACTGAATGTGACAGAGCATTTAGTCCACTTACATTCTAAGTAATTAGTGGTAGCTGTGTATGCGTTGCCATTTCGTTAACTTGTTTTATGATTTTTGTAGTTCTCTGATTTTTTTCTTACTCTCTTCTCTCACAGTTTGCTGGCTTTTAGATATGCTTGGCTTCCTTTCTTTTTGTTTTTTGCATATCTATGACCAGTTTTTGATGTGTGTGTGCCATTAGAGTCGTATGTAACATCTTCTGCATATAGCAGTCTATATGAAGTTGATGGTTACCTAAGTTTGAACCCATTCTTTCTTCTTCTCCCCGCTAGCACCCCACATTTTAGGTAGATGGTGTCATACTTTACATCCTTTTATTTAGTGAGTCCCTTGACTGATTTTCATAGATATAGTTTTTACTGCTTTTGTGGTTCCTACTTTTCTTACTCCTGCTTATGGTCTTTCCTTTCCACTTAAAACATCCCCTTTAACATTTCGTATAGGGCTGGCTTGGTGGTCCACCCCCATCAACCTTCAGTTTGTTCTCTGTATTTAAGAGTCTCTGATGGTTTGCCTCCCTCTCTGTTGGTAACTATTTTTTTCTTTCCCTTCCCCCATGGTCTTCTGTTAAGTTTCTCAACTTCCACATGTGAGTGAAATCATATGATATTTGTCTTTCTCTGACTGACTTATTTCACTTAGCATAACACCCTCCAGTTCCATTCATGATGTTGCAAACGGCAAGATTTAATTCTTTTTCATTGCCTAGTGGTAGTCCATTGTATGTATATACCACATCTTCTTCTTTTTTTTTAATGTTTACTTATTTTTGAGAGGTATAGAGACAGTGCACGAGCAGGGAACGGGCAGAGAGAGAGGGAGACACAGAATCCGAAGCAGGCTCCAGGCTTCGAGCTGTCAGCACAGAGCCTGACATGGGGCTTGAACTCATGATCCACGTGATCATGACCTGAGCCGAAGTTGGTTGCTCAACCGACTGAGCCACCCAGGGGCCCCGATACCACATCATTCATTAGTTGATGGACATTTGGGCTCTTTCCATAATTTGGCTATTGTTGATAGCGCTGCTATAAACATTGGGGTGCATGATCCCCTGTGAATCAGCATTCCTGTATCCTTTGGATAGATTCCTAGTGGTGCTATCGTTGGGTTGTAGGGTAATTGTATTTTTAATTTTTTGAGGAACCTCCACACTGTTTTCCAGAGTGACTGCACCAGTTTGCATGCCCACCAACAATGCAAGAGGGTTCCATTTTCTCCACATCCTCATCACCATCTGTTGTTTCCTGAGTTGTTAACTTTAGCCACTCTGACTGGTGTGAGGTGGTATCTCAATGTGGTTTTGATTTGTATTTCCCTGATGATGAGTGATGTTGAGCATCTTTTCATGTGTCTGTTGGCCACTTGTATTTTTCTCTCTCCTGTTCAGCTTGATTGCTTTCCATAATTCTGTCCTCCAGGTCACTGATCCATTCTTCTGCTTCCTCTAGTCTACTATTAATTCCCTCTAATGTATTTTTAATTCCATTTATTTGAGTTTTTTTTTAATCTCTGATGGATTCTTTTTTGTTTTCTGTCTCTTTGTTGAGGGGGTCACTGGGGTCCTCCAATCTTTTGTCAAGTCCAATGAGTATCTTTATGACCATTACTTTGAATTCTCTATCAGACATATTATCTCTATTTTGTGTAGCTCCCTTGCTGTGATTTTGTCCTCCTGTTCTTTCACTTGGGACATATTCCTCTGTTTCCTCATTTTGTCTAACTCTCTGTGTCTGTTTCTTTGTGTTAGGAAAGTCAGCTGTGTCTCCTGTTCTTGAAAGTAGCAAACTTATGAAGAAGAGGTCCTGTTGTGCCCTGCACTGCAATATCCCCTGTTCACCAGAAGCTGGCACTTCAGGGGTGTCCCCTATGTGTGTTGTGTGCACCCTACTGTTGTGGCTGAGCCATGTTTGCCTTCAGTCCAGTCACCTGCAATGGCCCTCTTTGCCTGTTGTGGGTAGGGTTTGGTCTCTGTGTTGTTAGTGGGTCAGTCTGGGGCTGCCTTCAGCTTGAGTTGAGTCAGTCCAGGCGTTTGCAAGAACTGTGGTAGCACTGAATCGCTGGGTATTTTCCCTGTGTCATCCCCTGAAAACTTTCATCAGTGGGTGGGGCCTGCTGTCAGATCAGATGTCTGCCCTCAGTCCACTGCTGGGACCGCTGATGGACTGGTATGTGTGGTTATCTTCCCCTCTCCCTGGGGCAGGAGTCACCTTGGAGTGGTACTGGCACCCTGCTAGGCTGTGGCACTGCTTTGGATTGTCTCCTGCCAAGGGCGTGTTGGAGGGAGTGTGTCTATAGGAGAATGTGATGTGGGGTGCCCAATGCCGGCAAGGGCTGTGCTCATCACTGCAGGAGGATGAGCTGTGGCTGCCTGGGAAAACTGCTGAGGCCAGCTGGGATAGAGGGGGCGTGTCCATAGGAGAATGCAGGGGTGAATGCAGGGGTTTGCACCTAGTTTGCAAACTAGGTGGAGAGTGTTCTCAATGAGCTGGTTCCTGCAGGTGTCTGTATATCTAGGCTGGGGGGTAGGAGAGGCAGGCGGCACCTGCCAGCCCTTTTGTTCCTGGAGAAGTCTCCCAAAGATCCCTGCCCCTCCAGCACACACTCTGAGATTAGTAAGTACGTCTCCTTTTCATATACCCTAGGTGTTTTTTAAGCTGCTCCTTCTGTGCTGTATCTCCCTGGCTGTTTGTTATGCCATCTCTTTAAGAGCAAAGACTCAGTTTCCTATTACCCTCTGGCTCTCCCAGAGCTGAGCCACTGATTTTTAAAGTTCTATTAAGCTCTACTGCTTGCAAGAACCAACAAAGTTAGGCCCCTCTAGTTTTCAAAGCCAAATGTATGAGGATGATTCATTTTCCCAGTGGGGATCCCCTATGCCTGGGGTGCCTGGTGTGGGGTCTGCTCCTCTCCCTGCCCTGCACCTGTGGCATCCCTTCCTCCCATAGACAGTATTGCAGGTCAGTTTGGCTCCTGACTGGCTGTCCACCCTTCCTACCCTCTTCAAGGTGACCTTTTCTCTGCATTTAGCTGTGGTGAGTCTGTTCTGCCAGGCTTTGGGTCATTTTCTGGTTTATTTACTCTGATGTGGGTGTTCTCTCGGTGTATCCATGGGACGAGGTGAGCCCAGGATCCTCCTACTCTCATCACCTTCCCCAGAAGTCTCCCAAGTCTCTTTCTCTGTTTGTTACTGTTCAGGGTGTCCTTACATATACTAAATATTGACCTCTAGTTGGTTTTAGACCGAATAAATGCCCTATCTTAATCCATCATCTATCTTCAATGAGATATGGTGTCCTTCACTGAACAGTCATAAATTTGATGTACTTAAGCCCAACACATCTCCCTTCTTCAAGTTTGTGGGTTTTGAGTCTTATGTAATTTTTAAAAAATGTTTATTTTTGAGAGAGAGAGAGAGAGAGAGAGAGAGAGAGAATGAGTGGGGGAGGGGCAGAGAGAGAGGGAGACACGGAATCCGAAGCAGGCTCCAGGCTCTGAGCTGTCGGCACAGAGCCTGACGCGGGGCTCGAACTCACGGACCGTGAGATCATGACTTGAGCCGAAGTCAGATGCTTAACCGACTGAGCCACCCAGGCGCCCCGAGTTTTGTTTTAAAACATATGCTTCGGGGTGCCGGGTGGCTCAGTCGGTTAAGCGTCCGACTTTGGCTCAGGTCATGATCTCACGGTCCGTGAGTTCGAGCCCCGCGTCGGGCTCTGTGCCGACAGCTCAGAGCCTAGAGCCTGCTTCGGATTCCTTGTCTCCCTCTCTCTCTGCCCCTCCCCCACTCATGCTCTGTCTCTTTCACTCTCAAAAATGAATAAATGTTAAAAAAAATTTTTAAAAACCATATGCTTCATCTTAAGTCAAAGTCATGATCCTACATGTTTTTAATGAGCTTTACCTTTTTAACTTTTCACATTGAGGGTTTTAATTCCTCTGAGGTTTTGTTATGGCAGGCAGGACCCAAGTTCATTTTTCTTCATCAGTTTTCCCACCATTACAAGAGACCACCTTTCCCAGAACTTTCTGGAACATGTGCCACATCTCCTCACATGCAGACATCAGGTTGGCTCTCCATTGCATGATTGGTCAATTTTCCTATTTTTATGTCAGTGCCAGTTTCTGTAATCACAGCTTTGAAATATATCTAACTCTCTGCTAGGTCAAATCTACCACCAGCCGGACTCTCCAATTTGCTCTTTTTTCTCAGACCTGTCATGGAATTCATGGCCCAGTGTCCTTCCATATCAACTTTAGAATGCTTTGCACAACAAGGTGGGGGCTGGTTTGCATTTCAAACCGCTCACTCTGCAAGCAGGAGTATAGGAAGGAAGGTGGTCAAGGGCAACACCTTGGAGGCCTCCCACGAGTTAAGGAAGGACAGAGGTAGAGGACCCGGGGTTTCTGGTCAGAGAGGTCGCAGGAGAAGGGAGAGAGGCCAGTGTGGTCCTGAGCCAGGGCCCCGGTGCCGAGCTTCTGTGCCACAGAGCAGGCTCATAGCCATGTGACCAGGGACAGCACTTGCCTAATGCAGCTCATGCTAAGCCTATGGCCCAGGAAGGTGTGAATTTCGGCAGGGCCTGCAGCGAGGCTCTCCCTTCCTGCCGCCTCCCTCACGTCTCCCCCCTCCCCTCCACAGGCTAACTCTGGCAGCCCCCTCGTGTGTCAGGTGAACAACTCCTGGATCCAGGTGGGGGTGGTGAGCTGGAGCTTTCGCTGCAACCGGCGACGCTTCCCAAGCATCTATACCAGCACCCCCCACTTCACCTACTGGATCCAGAAGCAGATCAGTGACATGAGGTTCATCAGCAGGGCCAGCGCTGCCTTCCTGAGCCCGGTCACTGGCCACATCCTGCTGGTGTCCTTGGGCTCCATGTGGCTCCTGTGAGCGGTGTTTCCAGGGCAGGCCCGCCCGGAGGCCACTTCTTCCTCCCTCCGTCTGCCCTCAGGAGAAGTGGAGACCCAGGGGACACGTGACATCAGGGCAGAGCGCCCTTGGGGGAGGGTCCAAGAGCTGCTGTGTTCAGAGTTGTTCAATGAAGATGCTCTTGAGTTTTGCGCCACAGAAATCATCATCTTTCTTCTTGACTGTGGTCAGAACCCTCCGGAGCCTCCGCAGCCCCGGGGGGCCTGTCTGTCCTCTCAAGGGGAGCCTTTCCTGAGGGGCTTACTTGTGCTTTGTGCTGGCCATGTTTCCCTCCTCGGGGCTGCGCTCTCCCCTTCTGCCAACTTTGGGGTGGGACTCTGTGACCCCTAAACCCTGCTTAATCCTGTCACCACCTCAGCAACTCCCCGGGTCCCCATGGCCCTCCCTGGGGCCTCTGACGAGAGTTTCCCTCGGGCCTTCCTAAGAGAATTTGGCCTCTTCCCAAGAGACTCACAATGACCAGATCTGCATTTATGGACTTTGTTCCAGAACCTGTGAGCCTCTCCCAACCCTTCAGATCCCCCTAAGGGTCTACAGAAGCTGACCGGTTCCTCCTCCTTCCCTGGCAGAGGTGGATGGTGACGGGGGGGGGAGGCAGAGTACTTGCCGGGATGAATCGTGTGAGGTGACTGCGCCCTGAGCTCCCAAGCCGCCTCAGTGACCTCCATCAACGCCCCAGGGAGCCAGAGCCCTGCCTCCGTGCGGAGGTAGGCGTGGGGTCGGCTCAGACCCGGTGGGCCTCAGGTTCAGAGCCCTTGCCCTTTGGGCGCCAAAAGCGTAGCGGGTGTGATTTGCTGTCTTCGCAGAGATTGGGGCACTGAACGGGCAGCCTGAGTGTCCCCCAAGACAGCGGGTCCTGGCAAAAGTTAGAATGTCCTGACTTGCTTTCACTGTCACCTAGAATTTCCCAACAGTTTTAAGCCCCCCATAGGATTTCATCACGACACTTTTTAATTGTGTTATCTGTCTGTGTCACGGAGCCATCAAAATGTTCCCCAAATTCCAACCCACCTTCAAGTGGCCTTCTGCTCCCAGAGGCTCTGCTGGTTACCATCACTCTTTCTCTGAGGAGAGAGACCTCCTCTGCCGTCTTTCCGAAGCGGATGGATCTATAAGAGAAGAGCATTTGCTGAATGGTCGGGGGGGGGGGGGGGGGGGGGGGGGGGGAGGGAGGGGGGATTGCTGCTTAAAATTTTAATCTTCAAAAAATCATTCCTGAAAACCTTTCCATCTGATCAATTGCAGTGCCCCGGGGGCAAAGCCCTACAGTAGTCAGCAGGCTAAGGGGCAGGCGGGCCACTTGAAGACCCTGGAGGCCAGCCCCAGGGGCCGGGTCTCATGTCACCAGGGGAAGGGTGGAAGCAGGCCCCAGCAGGGCAAGTGGGCTGCAGGAGGGAGGAGGTGCAGGAACTGGCTGCGGGTAGCCCGAGGGACTCCAGAAAGCGCGTGGCCCCGCGGCGCCAGCGGCAGCTCAGCTCGCGCCCTGGGGCCCTGACACAGTGCGGGTGGAAGGGAGGCCAATCAGTAGGGGGCGCCCGCGGGCCGGGCGGACACGGGGAGCGCCACCGAGGGTGGCCACTGGGGGGCGCCCGCATTCCCCACGCAGCAGACGCCTGCGCGGGAGGCCGACTGGGGGCGCCGTCGCGAGAGGGGCGCCGTCGCGAGAGGGGCGCCGTCGCGAGAGGGGCGCCGTCGCGAGAGGGGCGCCGTCGCGAGAGGGGCGCCGTCGCGAGAGGAGCACCGCGGCGCAGAGGCGGCTACTCCCGATGGAGCGTCAGTGCAGGAAGCGGGCCCGCAGGCAGGGCCCCCAGGGCCGCAGGGCCTCTGCCGTTGTGCTGCTGCTGCTGCTGGTGCTGCTGCTGCTGAGGCCCGCTGGTAAGCCCCGTCCCGCTCCCCGTCCCCCTCCCCCGGGCCCTCACCGGGCCTCGTTTGACCCCTCTGTGTCCTTCCGCAGGCCGCCTGGCGGACCAGACTGCCGGGACACCCTCCAAGCCTGCTCCGGCCGACCCTGGCGTCCCCTGTGCACCCACTGCCACCTGCCCCTCAGGCGGGCCTCGCCTTCCTCGCCAGGCCCCCACCGTCCTGTCGCCGCCCTTGACCCTCCAGACCAGCCCTGTTTCTAAAGAAGGCATCAGCTTATTTCCCAGTGAGTACCATGGACTCCCCGGGGGAGGAGGATGCGGGGCAGTCTTGAGGACCTCTGACCCCTAGGGACGGAGGGCGCGGAGGAGGAAGGGCAGGGAGAAGTGAGAAGAGACGTTCCTTTTCCAAGGGTTCATTGAGCATCTACCGTCGGCCAGGCCCCCATCCTGGTGAGGTAGGAGGCCAGGAAAATTGGCGGAGCCTGCGGCGGGCTGCATGTCCCTGCGTCTCTGAACTGACCCAGGCTTCCAGCCAAGGACTTAGGAGATCTCCAGGATAGGTTTCAGGGAGCCTTGGGGTGGGAGCCTTGCAGCAGTGGCCCTCCAGCATGTTGAACAGAGACCCGCGGAATCACTCCTTATCCTGGAACTCCATGGAACTCCATGCGCACAGTTTAGCTGCCACAGAAAGGCTCTCACACAGGACCCAGTGCGTGCAGACCTCCCCTCTCCTATGTTAGCCTTGGCAAACGCTGGTCCTGGCCCATGCACCCTCATCTCACAATCCACGAATCTCCCTGGAAAAACCCTGGAGGGGGGCTGCTGTGAGGTCGGAGATGTGCATCTTCAGTTTGAAAACTTTTTCCAAAGTGGCTGCACGCGCTGATACTCGCTCCAGCGGGGAGTGAGCGGTCGGGGGTGGTAATCCTCACCAATACATGGTGTCAGGGACCCTGGAGTTGGCCTGGCAGGTGGGGTGGAGCGGAACCTCACTGTGATGCAAGTCTGCATTTCCCTGAGGACTCACAGGGCTGAACAGCTTCTGTGTTGGCTGGCTGCTGGGGTTCCCTCCTCGGGATGTGTCTGTTCATGCACATGGCACCTTTTTCTCTTGGGTCGTCTGGTTTGTTTTCCTCACTGACTCACGGGAGGGGTTCCCAGAGGAGGGAGAGGGGTCTGCTTTGGCCAAAGTAGGGGGAACCAGATGGAAACATGGATGAGTTTCTGGAGGTTCTGGCCAGAGCTCAGGGGCTTCTCGGCCAGGACAAAGGGGCCAGTGCTGCACCAGGCTGGTGGCTGGGAATGCCCTGGGGCCTGGGACCAGAGAGAGGGATTACTTGGGGAGCACTGAGGCCCTTTGGAGACTGCAGACCTCAGTCCTCACGTGCACAGCATCATAACAGGGTGACCAGTGGGGAAAGAGAATCACCGCATGAGCGTGGGCCAGCAGCCCGAGAGGCGGGAAATCGGGCTGAGGGGAGGGTTGGGAAGGCGACTTGCGATGGGGCTGGAAGGTCCCATCCTGCATCAAACTCTCACCTTCCTCCTCAGCCTGCGGCTCCTCCTTCGAGGAAGACCCCACCCTCAGGGACCCAGAGGCCATGGCTCGACGGTGGCCGTGGATGGTCAGTGTGCGGGCCAATGGCACACATATCTGTGCAGGCACCCTCATTGCCTCCCAGTGGGTGCTGACCGTGGCCCACTGCCTGATCCGGTGAGTCGGGACCTAGGTTGGTGGGTAGAAAGGCGTCTGGAGCCACTGGGGCCCAGTCATTCCTGGCAGCTGGTCCCTCGGCAGCAACTGTGGCCTCTGCAGAACCCCATGGGCCCAGCCTCAGTCCCACTTCAGCTCTTAGCAGGTGGAGGCTGAGTCCTGCAGATTCCTTCTGGATTCAAGCCGGGTGCTTGCTCCCCTCACCTGGCTCCCCTGTCCTGAGCAGTCATGCCACAGATAGGACGGGGGTGGGGGGGGGACTTGGAAGCCACAGGGCAGGCCTCCTTCCTCCTGTCCACAGAAAAGAGCTCCCAATTCTTTTGTTTCACACCCTTTGCTTTACTTACTCATTTCTTCCTTGTTCGACTCAAAGCCTTTGACGTTCCTCTGGAGCCAGGCCCCGGCCTGGGTGCTGGGGCAGGGAGGGGACACATCACTCCTCTTGGGGTGCCAGGAAACACAGATGAGAAGACAGGGGAGTCTGGGCAGTGTGGGGACAAGAGAGGGGGCTGCACATGTTCCAGGGGGCCAGGGCAGCAGCCCGGATGCAACATCCATGCTGGCTTCGAGGGCTGACCACGGAAAAGCATGCTCCACGCCTGAAGGCCGAGGTGGAGACTTCAGGGGCATGCCGGGAAAGGAGGCTGGAGGGCGAGGCCACGGATGCTTGCCTTGATTGAGTGTGTTGGGCCCCTGTCACTTCCAGGGCCCAGCACGGGCTGCCAGACAGAGAGTCCAGAGTTTGGAACCAGAGAAAAATGGTCCACATCCCAGCTCTGCCACTTCCTAGCTGTGTAGCCTTGAGCTGTTTGCTGGGCTCCTCTGAGCCTCGGTTTTCCTCTCCACAAAGTCAAGGGTTGTTGTGAAAGCTGGACCACACAGTCTGTGCGCAGGGCCCTGTCCACATCTGTCGTGAGAGAAAGGCTCGGGGGGCTTGAAGCAGGTGGGTGGCCTGCCTGGGTTTGCTCAGAGTACAACAGTGGGGTGGGGGCGGGGGTGGGGTGCCTGGAGCTGATGACAGACCCCCCTCGTGGTTCTCCCAGGAATGATTTTATCTATTCAGTGCGGGCAGGGAGCCCAAGGATTGACCAGATATCTCAGACTACCGCCGACGTTCCGGCACTCCAGGTCATCGTGAACGAGAGGTACCGGTCTCATCGGTACTGGTCCTGGGTGGGCCAGGCCAACAACATTGCCCTTGTCAAGCTTGCATGGGCACTCAAGTACAACACGTACGTCTGGCCCATCTGCCTGCCTAACTTGGACTTCCAGGTGAAGGATCACTCTGTCTGCACTGTGACAGGCTGGGGACTCCCCAGGGTTGATGGTGAGTCAGAGCCTCCCCAGACTGGGTGGGTGGGGAGCGTGTGGGAGAGGACCCAGGTGCAGGCCCGGGTCTGAGACATCTTCTTGTCCGGCTCTCACCTCCTTCCCCTTGGGGGTCTCGGCAGTGAGTGAGCCGTGGCCGTTCAGGCCTTAGAGGCCCCAGAGTGCCCATGAACCCCCCGCCCCAGGCCGGGGCATGTAAACAGGACTTCCTTGAAGGCAGAGGGAGTGGAGAGTAATATCTTGCTGACTGCACGCAGTCGTAGGACATCAGGACTTGAAGCAGGACATCTTGAAGTGCCATGAACGAGGTTCTGTAAAAAGATCCCCTGACGCCTCACATGGTTGGTTAAGGGCAGTCCGCACCCAAAGGCTGGGAGTCACTCAGAATCCACGTGTGGCTGCCTCCTGCCCCCAGTGGGCCTCAATCCCTTTGTCCCCCCAAGGGATGGAGCAAGGCCCGAAGAGCAGCCTGTCATCCCAGGCCCCCCCAGGGGGCATTTCTTTAGGAGTCTGACGAGTGCCCAGTCCATTTAGGGAGCTCCTCTTTTTCACAAGAGAGGTGCTCTTGTCTGTGGCTTCACCGAGCCATCTTGCCTAAAAAGAGCAGCTCCACCCTGGGGGTGGGGGTGGCTGTTTGTCTTTCCTGCCTGTGGCCGGTCTGGGGAACGGCTGGGGATGGTTGGAAATCTGTCCCCCAGGGGCTCCTGGCTAGAGACAAAGACACACTGGTGAGAGGGAGGAGGGGGAGGAGGAGGAGGAGAGAGAGAAGCACACAGTGCCTGGGGCCCACAGAGGGGGGTCTGGGCTAGTGAGGGCAGAAGAGGCCTTTGGGGAGGGCTTGAGCAAAGCGGAGAGTTGGACCGGCATGGGGCCGGGCAGGCCTTGGGAGCAGAAGGGTCAGAAGCCAAGCCGCTGAGGCAGGAACGGACCCCGCGGACTGGACTCTGCCGGGGTGAGAGCAGACCCAGCAAGGCCAGACTGAGGGCAGCCTGTTCCAAGCTGTCCATGGGGGGCCATTTGAGAGGTTGGTGGAGCGGCCAGGAGCAGGGAGGAGGGCTGCCAGGCTTGCAGCCGTGAGAGCACCAAGCCTGAGCTGGGGGGGGACCTGCCCCACAGGCATGTGGCCCCAGTTCCGGACCATTCAGGAGAAGGAGGTCACCATCCTGAGCAACAAAAAATGCAACCAGTTCTACCACAAGTTTTCCAAAGTCCCCTCTATGGTCCAGATCGTGGACTCCCAGATGGTTTGTGCCGAGGACTCCGACAGGGAACACTTCTGCTATGTGAGTGCTCCTCTTCGTGCTCCCTCACCTCCAAGGGTGCATGGCCAGGAGGGGTGCTGGGGTGCAGGGCAGCGGGGCTGGAAGGGGAAGGGACAGGAGCACGGAGGGAGGGGTGAGAGAGAAGGGGGGGCGGTGGGAAGACGGGGGGTCGGGACCTGGCATGAGAGAGGGGAGATGAACCCCTCTGAGGGAGGGTCTCCTGAGTCTGGATCTCGAGGGCACCCCCCGGGCAGGGTGGTGGGGGGCTGTGGGAGAGATGTGCTGCGAGGTCCCTGCTTGTCCTTGAGCTGGGGCAGGTCTCCCTCCAGCCACACCTGGCTCCCCTGACCCTTTTTGTTCCGCCACCCCTCCCCACAGGAGATAAGCGGTGAGCCCCTGGTCTGTCCTGTGGACACCACGTGGTACCTGGTGGGACTGGTGAGCTGGGGCCCAGGTTGCGAAAAGAGCAAGGCCCCGCCCATCTACCTACAGGTCACCTCCTACCGTCACTGGATCTGGGAACGCGTCAATGGGCAGGCCCTGCCAGCCCCGTCCAGGGCCCTGCTCCTGGTGCTAGCGCTGCCCCTCAGCCTCCTCGTTGCCCTCTGACACCCTCGTGCCGTCCCCGGGGGGGTGCCGTCCTCCCCCTCTGAGCCCAGAATGCTGCAGGTGTAGCTCTCCCAGCCCCACAAAGTGGGGCAGAGATGAGCTGCTCAATTAAACGCTTTTCTTCCACAAGCCTCCTCCTTCCTGGGTGCGCTCGAGTGGGAGGTGAGCAAGCCACACGGGGGTTTCATGGGGGGACTCCAGACCGTCTCTATTGAAAAGCGCAGAGCCCCCCCCCCCCCCCGGGTCTGCCTCCATCTCTAGGTTTGGGGTGGCTCTTGCAGAAGGTGGGAGTGTATAGGGACGATGCTGGGGTGATGGATGGCCTAGAGTGTTCTGTCCGGGCTCAAGCTGGGCTGCCAGGACGCAGAGTGAGGCTGGGGTAAAGGTGCAGCTCTGTCTGGGCCCCGCAGGTGAGTGTGTTCTTTTCTGTGATACTTTGCTTGACTTTGGTGGCTGGAACACACCCTGTCATTGTCCTGAAGCACCATAGTGAACTCTGATCGTCCGGCCCCGCCCCCTGCCTAGAGACTGGGGCAGGTGCCCACTGGGACCAGACATTATCCGCCAGCAGCCATGCCTGTCCATAAAAGAGCAGCGGACGCCCCGGGGCAGAGGCCAGGGAGCAGCTGGCAGGGCAGATGGAGCTCAGGCCTGGACCCCCGAGGCTTTACCAGCTGGTTCTCTGACTTCAAGTGGCCCCTGCTCCTCTGGGCCTCTGTTGCCTGGGCCACACAGGAGGGCCCTGGCCTGTATGGGTCTAATGACCTTTGCCACAGCCTGAACCTGCTGTATGAGAAGCCCGTAAGGCTGGACCCTGAGGGCAGAGTCAGGGTTCCTTCCTGGCGGACTGAGCTCTCAGCGCCCACAGCGGGTCCTCTGCAATTTCTCTGCCCCCTTGCTGCTCCGTGACTCGTGTCTGCCTGTAGACTCGCATCTTCTTGTAGAACAGTGATCCAGCTGTAGGTCAGAATCCAGATTTGACTCCTCCGTGTCCCCAGCACAAGGCTCAGGCCACGGAAGGCCTACTGAAAGCCACAAAGTGGAGGGGAGGGGAGCGGAGAGTGGGCGGCTTCCTCCTCCATTTTAACGCCCAGCTGGCTGCGGCTGTCCCTCTGCCTCTCTCGGCCGCCACCTCTCCCTCCAGCTCATCCTAACTCAGGCTGGGAGAATAGGGGAGGGAGCTTCAGCTTGGCCGGTGCCACCCGTCACTGCCACGTCACCCTGCACATAAATGCTTCAGGGATAGGGCGTCCTGAGGGGTCATCTCAGGTCACTCGGGTACGAGAAGGCACTCAGCTTTATTTACAAGTGTCTGTAGGCTGCCGAGGCAGCGAGAGATTTTCCAGCAGCTTCCCCAGCTCAGGAGCCTCTGGTTTGCAGGCTCAGACCTGAGCGCCTCAGCAGAGGTTCGCTGCCATCTGGAAACCCCTCTGAGTGTCCCGTCCCCAAAGATTCAGTCTCTAGGTGGTATTTGGGCCTTCCCCTTCGGGACAGCAGTGATGTTTTGAGGCATGAGAGCTGAGATGGTAGAGGAGGAAGCTGTGTGCTGTTCTGTTTCACAAGCGGGGGGGTGGCCGGCCCCTAACTGCCCTCTGCGATGATCCCCTAGGGCCCTGACACCCCCTCCCCACCGCCACCACAGAGAAGGGACCGCCAGCACGGCCCAAGCCTCCCCTGGGCTTCTTGATTCCCTGGATCCCCAAGATGGGGCCCAAGTACCAGCTTTCTTCCCCTCTCCCTTTGGCCTGCTGGTCTCAGCCTTCTGCACCCCTGACCCAGCCCTGCAGCTCCCAGCCCTGAGCCCCCAGGCCTTCCGCTCAGGCCCCCAGCAGCCTCCACTCCATCGCAGTTGCTCGGCACAGGGTATCTGCTGGGCTGGAGCCCCTGCCTCTGGGCCTCTCTGTTCACCATCCTGGCCAGCACCCCCACGGGGCCTAGAACAGTTTTCTGGCCACCAGGGCTGCTGTCTAGCCAGGTCTGAGAGCTGAAGCTTCCCCCAGACACCCTCTGCCTCCTTGTGGCTGTTCTGGGCATGGCCTCACACTGCAGCCCATCCAGTTTGGCCATCCCCTTCGGAGAGAGGAAACTGCTTCCCGTCAACCCTGTAGAGCCACTGCTGTTCCTGACGGAAGGGACAGAGGCACGTCCGGGTGGGTGTGATCTGGATCTGCAGGGCAACAGTGGCCAGAGGCCACGTTGGCTGAACAGCCACATGGGTGAGGCGACAGGAGCTGAGTCCGTGCCGGGAGGCAGGACACCTGAGGCAGTCCTGTCTCTGCCCCTGACGGGCCGTAACGATGGGGCCTCAGCCACCCTGTCGGGGCTGAGAAGAGGGTGTTCTGCAACCTCTGTGGTCCACGTGTGAGCTTGGAGTCCGAGATGCCTGGACCCTGGCCTGGACTTGAGCCCCAGGGCTATCCAGCCCCAGCTGCCACCTCCAGGAAGCCCTTCTCATTTTTCTCCTTTCTTCTTCTTGGCCTCATTCTTTTCATCCTCCTCTACCTTGATGGCCACTGTGTCCACACTATCCTTCTTCTTCTTCTTCTTATCCTCTGTGGGGTAGAGGAAAGGCAGGTAGCGGGAGTGAGGCAGGGTCCTAGGGCCCCCACCAGAGCCTCCCACATCCAGCCCTTCACTTCTTCCTTCCTACCGAACTTCTCCTGCCTGCAGAAGAGCTCCGGATGTTACTTGCCTCTGGGTCTCTCTCACTTGGGCCCATTTCTGTGCTCTGGTCTCCAGGGACAGGTTTGGGGCAGAGGCGGGGAGCAGGGCCACTCTTGGTGGCAGGACTGAGGGTCTGGCTGGCTCGGCAGGGACAGGCGGTGGTGCAGCTGGGGGCCCCTCCCCGGTCTGCTCACCTCCGGGGATTTCTGTGAGCTCGTTGAGGGGCGGCACAGTCTCCAGTTTGTCCGTGTACATCTTGGCTGCCTTTCGCTGCAGGTACCGGGCTTCGATCTCCTTCCGGGTCCGTGGCACACGGCAGTTGAAGACACAGCACAGAGTGATAACTGTAGGGACGACAGAGCAGGCCTGGCCGAGGCTGGAGCTCAGACACCCCAGGAATGGTGCCCACATTGCAGACCTGCCTTCATCTACCTAAATGTGTCTCACCCAAGAGACTCTGGCAGAAGGCTCTGTGTTTGGACAGAACCCCTGTGGGCTCTGGGATTTCCGAGGTCAGCTCAGCAATTTCCAGAGCAGGACTGGCTTCACACGGGGGCCCGCTCTTGGAAGGGCCTCGCGCTTGGCTTAATGCTCTGCCGTCAATGTTCTTAGCAATTTGTGAACAAGGGGTCTCATACTTTCGTTTTGCCCTGGATCCTAAATCATGTCACTGGTCTCAGTTTCTGACTCGATTGAGGCCCCTGGAGGGCAGGGCAGAGGACTGCACGGTGACTCACGCTACAGCTACCTGGAGGCTGTCCTGTGTTCCCACCCAGGTCTCTCAGCTCCTAGTAATTCCTAGGTTTTCCTCCCCAGGCTCCTGAGAGGACCTCAGACACTGGAGGACGTAGCTGTGTCCTCCTCAACCCCCCTGAGGACAAGCCTGAGCTCCTCTTGGCCGTGAGAGCCCACGAGAGCCCACGAGAGGGTACAGACCCTGCCCTGGGGCGTTCACCTCCCACAGTTATTCCAGGAGCGGTTTTCCGGCTCAGGGCAGCTGTGCCCACACGAGCTGGGCCAGGGAACGAAGCTGGACTGTCTAGTGATGGGCAGGGCAGTGCTGGGCTGCCAGGGCCCGGCTGGACTGAGTTTATTTTTCTAAGGCCCCACAGTCTGACCACCTTGGCCCCAGCCTCAGGGGAGGGGACGGGGCTGCTTCCTATTATAAATCAGATGACAAGACATAACTTCCTGGCAGACTCCTGGGGGCAGGACGGCCAAGCGGGACAAGCCAGGCCTATTTTAGGGAAGATGCATCAGACCAACGTAGCCAGGGCTGGAGCACCCTTTGGAGTCAACTGGTGTGACTCTTTCAGCCAAATATCGTGGCCCCGCTAAGTCTCCCCCAGGTTCACAGAATGAAAAACAAGGAAGGAAGGAAGGAAGGAATGCATACATGCATGAGATGGCCTAGAAGCCTTTGCCGCTGAGGACAGAACTAGACTACCGAATGGGTGGGTAGGGGGAGCTAACAGCATCCGGGCACTCTGGGGGGCTGCACGAGGCCCCAGCAGTAGGTCTGTACCTTGCTGTCCAGGGGTAAACGGCAAACCTTTCTTATCCGGAGAGCTGGGTTCTGGTCTTCTCCAGACCCTTGTGTGTAGGCCTATGGCCCTAGTCCTACCGGCTTGGGCCGTCTCTTCCAGCCACCCCACCAGGCACGTCCTCTGACCGTGCTTACTCAGGTTCTCCACAGAGGCTGGTCCCAGGCTCTATGAGGCCTCAGCTTTGAAGGGAGCTCAGCCATTGGCAGCTGGAGCAGGGCCCGCACACCGCCCCTTGCCTGCCCCACCCAGCCTGGCCCAGTCACTTCTCTTCAACGAAGGGAAAAAAACCATGTGTTTTGGATCGAGTCCCAGGGCCCAGGCAGGGGCTTGGAATGTGAGTCCCCAGGCTGGAAGGACCTCCAGAGGCACCCCCACCCAACCCCAGCCCCTCTGCACGAGGTTCTGGGCCCAAGCAGCCGGGAAAGCAGGAAAGAGGTTTCCTCTCCGGGAGATGCCATCCCTACTCCCCAGGGCCCTGCATGGAAGGTAACAAGTGGTGCCCTGCTGCTCAGAAGACTTTGGGACTCTCCCTTACTCTCCCTTCCTCTTTCCTAGGAAGCAGGGTGAGGAGTAGGGGCTGGTCTGCGTGCTTCATGTCCAAGCCCCTCTTCGGGTCTGTCATTGAAACTTTCTTGTGTGGCCCTGGGCACCTCCACTGTCCGGGGCCCAGCAGAGTCTGGAGAGGCCGTTCTGTGTTTAGAGGCCCCTCAGTGCCTTCACCCCTGCTCCGTGGAGTGCCCCGGAGCTGCTCCCTGGACACGCACCCTGAACTGCTCCTTATGGGCAGATGCTCTTGGTGCTGCGGGCTGGGGGGCACGGTTTCCTCTCTGAGCACCTGGGCTGGGGCTGTAGCCACAACGGTGCGTCAGTAGGGCCTCCAGAGAGATGCCTGACTGATTCTCACCTTGGCTAGGAATGAAATGCAGCCCCTTGCTCAGATCCTGCTCCCACCCCAGCCATGAAGAAATGGTGGTGGGGGTGTGCGTGGAGACTTTCCCACAAGGAGGGCCTTTCTGGTGCCAGGAGAAACAGATGCAAATCAGATGTCCCTGTCTCCCTCGGAGTCCTCACATCTGGGTGGGCCCTCTGCTGTGGCGCTGCCCTCCAGGGGACCTCATCCTGAGCCAGCTCCAGCTCGAACTTATCCGACTTGGGGGGCACACAGTAAAAGTCCTCTAGGGGTCACCTGAGACCTTGTGTGGAGGCCATTCCGTCCCTGCTCTGCCCGCACCATGCCCTCTGCCTGGAATTCTTGGGGGGCAGCCTACCCAGCCAAACTGCATGCGTCCCTGCACGCATCCGCAGTGGAGAGGACCCTCCTCCGTGAAGCTTGTGCAGGGCGAGGGGGTTTTCTGTCCCTTCGTTGCCTGCGTCTCCCCCAAACCTCTGACGTGTAGGAACCTTCGTCAGACTCTGCTTTGCACCCTGGTGGTCTCCCTATCCACCGACATTTCTCTGCCCTCTTTCTCCAACTCCAGACCCCTGCTCTGGAAGGGCCAAAGGGGGCACGCCAAGCCCATCTCTGTTGCGAGCTGGAGTCAAGCAACTCAGTCCTAGGAGAGGAAGAGGTCCCTTGCTCTTAACGGAGGCGGGTGTGAGTGGTTCCAGGGGGACGGGATCTGACAAGGCAGGGTTTGCAGCCTGGGAGCCACATCTGCCGGGTGTCTGGGGAGCCTCCAGGCTGGGCTGCGGCCAAGGATGGCCTTGCTGGGGCTTCTGGGTGTGGGCCCTTTAAGCCTGGCCAAACAGCAGGAGAAGCATCAGGAGGCCAGCGATAGGGAAAAATGACACGTCCTCATCCTGGTTCAGTGGAGTCCCCTGTAATTACTGTAATTGCCATGTGGCTGTGTCCCAGTTGGGCAGAATACTTCAGGTCACCACCAGCCTGTCAGCCCTCCACAGGGACTTTGTGTAGATCAGGAGGTGCCAGAAACCACAGTGGGCCTCCTGCGGGCGACTGGCCTGCTTGTACTGCCCGGAATTGCTGCTCTGAGCCCCTGGGGGTGGTGCCGGGGGCGGGGTGCAGGGGGTGGCGTGGGGTGGTAGAGGGCGGGGAGCAGCTACTCACTGATGGACAACACGAAGAGCGAGAAGATGCCCACCACGTGCCAGAGGCGCATGTCCCAGAACACCACGGTCTCCTTGGTCAATGGGGGCGGCTTGGGCTTGGGCGGGGCCGTGCTGGGCTGCAGGTCAGGAGAGAGAAGAATGAGCCAGGCAGAGGCCGGGGGCTGGGGCTGGGCCGAGAGAGGCCCAGGTTTCAGCAAGGACTCAGCGCAAGTGTTTCGGAATCTCCTAGAATCTAGAGTCTTCGACATTCACAGTCAACGTCCTAGACCTTGGGAAGTTCCAGATTTAGAGCAAGGGAAGAAAGCAGCTCCAGAACCATGGAGCCAGGGACCTGGAATACAAGGGTACTTGGGATGCTTGAGGACACCAAGGCCTGAAGGGGCAAAGGTGGATGGCTTGTCCCAATGAGGTTCAAGGCCCCTTCCGGCAGCCTGCTGGTCTCCTCCTGCTCCAGTCCTGGGCCCCACAGGCAGATGGGGTCTCAGGACCAAGGCCAGAGACAAGGCAAGGCCTGTGCTGCCCTGGGGGACTTTGCTCTCAAGCACCCTCGGTGTGGGGTGGGTTGTGGAGCTGGACTCAGGGCCCGTGGCTTGGCTGTCTGGCCAGGACCCCCACCAGGTGACCTCAACAGTCACCTATCCTGCCAGAGTCACCTCTTCTGACCAGAAGGATAGGCCAGAGTCTCCTGGGACAGGACCAGATAAATTGTCTGCAATGAGGCAGCGACACCTAGAGGCCGAAAGCTATAAGCATGACTGGAACAAGCCTGTGCAGAGCTTAGCAGGCCACCTCCCACCTTCCCAGTGGGACACAGCCCTGCCCTGGGTGTCTAGGGACACGGCCCTGCCCTGGGGTACTGAGGGGACACAGCCCTGCCCTGGGGGTCTAGGGGAACAAGGCCCTGCCCTGGGGGACATAGCCCTGTCCTAGTGGGTCTAGGCAGGACCTCTCCCTGACCTAAGGGGCCGAGAGGGATATGACCCTATCTCTGTCACCAAGTTTGGCTGAGGGATGGAGGGGGAGGCGGTTAGCGTTTAGAGGGAGAGAGGACCCTGGGGCATCTGTGGAATTCATTGTCTCCTGATTAACTGAATATGGACCGACCTGAGGAGTCCTTTCTGGCTCTCTGGGAAGGAAAGGCAACTCACAACTCAACCATCCGTCCAGTCTTTCCCCTGGTACATGAGCATGGATTGGCACCTACCACAAGTTCCTCATCTAATGAACACCACCCTTCGGCATGTTTGGGGACACTCAGAGAGGATCAGCAACCTGTCCCAGGTAACACAGGGCATCTCTGTGCTTGGGACTGATACATGATTCCTCAGCTTTTTTCTCTTAACCAGGGTAAACTGGGGTGGGAGTTTGCTTTCCTCTAGGCCTCAGTTTCTCCATCTGTAACTTAAACGTGGGGTGGTTCCAAGGTTCTCTGGGAAGCTCTCTCTACCCAAGTAGAGTGGGAAAATTGACAAGAAGATAACCCTCCTCAGCATCCTCCCAGGGGCCTGGATCCGTTTGCAGGGTCAGACACGTGTGTGTGGGGTCAGGCACATCTGGGGGTTCAGGGCACATGTGTGTGGGTTGGAGCGCATAGGGTTTGGGCACATAGTTGTGGGTACGGGGCACACGTGTGGTTGGAGTACGAGCGTGTGGTCAGACATATGTCTGTAGAGTCAGGGCCGGGGTCCTAAGGCTCAGTGTGTCTGGCCTGGCTGGGCTGTGGGCTGTGTGGCTGGAAGACTCCGAGGTCCAGAGAAGAGATCTTGGATTCTGAGCCCGGGGAAGCTGAGAGCCCACTTCTGACACCTTGTTCCAGCCTTGTTCTGGGTGGAACTGAGCTTACGATCTCTCCCTGATAGGGATCTCAGGTAGAGGGTAACACGTAAGAGTGGGGCACCTCCTCGTGGTGGGCACTGCTGGGGGGTCTGAACTCTAAAGCTTGGGAGCTCCGGCCTCCATCAGATGGAGGATGATGGCTGTAGGGATCGTGGTGGGTGGTACCGTGGACTCAGCCCTCCCCATCTCTCTGGTGCTTCCCTGGGTCCCCTGGGCTCAGCCAGGCCCTTGCTCAGGCTGTAGGCAGATGGCAGGCAGATGGACTCCAAATGCAATTTTCCTTGATGAGCCGGGAGAAGATGTGCTCCTGGGGGCTGAGGGGAAGAGTCCTTGGCTCAGAAGTGATGCAACACCCACCCTCAGTCTTCTGCCACACCCAGGCCAGCTCAGCTCTGCACCGGAGGCCTCAGGGCAGCCACTAAGGGGCCCAGGTACACTCTGCGGGGCCCAAGCCAGCCTGGCTCCCCTTACAGGGACACTGGAGCTGACATCCGACTCCAGCCCAGCATTTTGATCACACCCCCTGGTCTGCAGCAGGGACAGGCTAGTATCGGGGTATAGGGCTCTGTCTTCATGTCCCTCGGACCCTCAGGTTCAGGGCTGTGCCTTCTTAGACCCTCAGGATAAGGCTCTGTCCTCCCTCTCCATCCTGTCTCCTGGCACCTGCCCCCGAGGGCTCTCCTGGGCACCTTGCTGACTCCTGTCTTTCTGTCTTTCTGGCCTCTCCTCTCTGCTTCTGCCTGCACAGGCTCTAACCCCCACCCCTCCCTGGCCCTGCCTCTTGGGCCTTCTCCCTCCGGCCTCGTGTTTCAGAATTCTGGGTCTGGTCTGCCTCTTTGGCTCCCCTGCTCAGCTCAGCAAGAATGGGGTACGGAGGGGCCAGGGAGGCTGCAGGTGGCCCCGACTCTTGCCTTCCCCGCCCTGCCTGGCCCCAGCTGAGCTCCCGAACCCCCCCGGGCTGTCCTCCTTCCCTTTTGCTGGGCCGCACGGCACTTCCCCGCAGTTCTCTCAGCCGTGCGCCCTCTCCCAACTTACCCTCCTCCTTCCACACCAGGACCCATCACAACTCTCCCCTGCTCAGAGACCTTTGCCAACTCTCCATTATCACCAGGACCAAGTAAGACCCCTGAGTGAGTCCCTGGGTCCTGGCCTGCCTGCCTCTCCCCTCCAGGGCCAAGTGCTCCACATGGAATTGAACTCAACACACCGCTGCTCTGTAAAGGGTCTCCTCCTCTTCCTGCCCCTACCCTCCAGCTTGGAAAGCCCTCGCCTGCTTCCTAAGGCTATGTCTCCCCCATTAGGCAGGGGACCCTGAAGGATCTCTGGAGGCAGAAGCTCTTTCCTCTGGCAGACCCTAGGATCAGGGACTAGATCTCCCCTATCAGACTAGATAGAGGTCACTGAAACCAAAGATCATGCCTCTCCCTACACCCCCCCCCCCCCCACACCCCGCCCTCATTAGGACAAAGGCAAGAGGATAAGGGCTGTGTCCCCCAGCGACTGAGCAAGGCTGTATCCCCGGTCAGACCTGGAATCCTTATGATCAGGGTGAGTCTCCCCCACCCGACTAATGTTCCTGAAGTCAGGGGCTGTGCCCTCCCATTAGACCAGGGACCCTAAGATTGGGGGCTGAGTCTCCCCCCCCCCCCCCCCCGAGCCTGGAAGCCCTCGGGGGAGGGCTGTGTCACCCCATTAATCCAGGTCCCCGAGGGCAGGAGGAAGGGAAAAAGGCAGCTCCCAAGGCAGAAGGGCGTCCCCAGCCCTCTGCCACGCGGTCACAGCCTCCCCGAGCCCCTCGCGCCGCCCCGCCTCACCTCCACCAGCTGCCCGGCGGCCCCCGCGAGGCAGACCCCCAGCGCGACGCCGCCCAGCGCCCACAGGGGCCCCGCGCCTCGCCGCTGCCCGGCCATCTTCGCGCCCCGCGGCTCCGGGCGGGCGAGGCCGCAGGTGGGGGGAGCCAGCGACGCGGGGGGCCGGGCGCGGTTGGCCCGGTGACTGCCCCGCCAGGCAGCCGGCGCTCGCGGGGACGATCTGGTCGCAGGCCGCGAGTGGGCATCATTTATTCATCGTCGGTGTCTGGTTCCCTGCCGCCCGCCCCCACATCACCGCGGATGGAGGGCCCGCCCCCCTCCCGGTGGATCCGAGTCCAGGTCTCCCTCCCCTAACCCGATCCAGCCGGGCAGAGAGGAGTGAGAGTGACAGGCTGGGGTCAGGTCCTTGAACAACAGGCCCCAGCTCCCCTGCCCCACTTGGGCCTCAGTTTCTCCATCTGGGGCAAGGGGAGGAGTTAGAATCTGCTGATCTGGGAGGCCCTTCCCAGTCTGACGTTCTGAATTTGAAAAACCCTGCTGGACCCAGGCTGGCGGAGGGGGTGGGGGTGGGGGTGGGGGGACGGTATGGCAGGCAGGTTGCCATAGTGACAGGCGCTCAGGGATGTCCTGGGCTTTCTGGGCTGGCTTCCTGCCCAGAAATGGCTCTGGTCACTCTGGACACCAGAGCTAGAGTGGGGGTTGGGCACCAGGGGATGGTATGGTCAGAGTTGCTAGTTCTGGGTGCTATGGAAGGTTCCTGAAGAAGCCAGCACCTGCTGCCCCACGGGACTGGGACGACTCCCCCTGGAAGGGCTGGAGGACCATTTTCTGACTCTGGCCGACCTTGAGCCTCTGCCCCAGTCTGATCCCCAATTCTTACTCCAGTCTGAGCCATGATCCTGACCTCGCACTGAACCTGGCCCACATGTACTCTGGTCCTGACCCCAGGATGAGCCTTGACAACCCAGGGATGGAGCAATGGAGGGTCTGAGAAGCTGTGGAGACCCAGAGGGCTTTGGAGGAGGATGAAGAGGAGGAGGAGGAGGGTGGTGGTCTGGGGTGGGGAGACTCCTCTGGTCCATCCTTTCTCTCACTTCTCCTTCCACCCCTCCCTCCCTCCCTTTCTTCCTTCCTTCTTTCCTTCCTTCTTCCTTCCTTCCTTCTGGACCCTGTAGATTCAGAGCCTCGTAGGGCTCCTGCCTGGAGGTGCAGCAGATGGGCAAGGGCCAAGGTGAGAGCTACAGCAGAGAGCAGAGGGCCAGCCATGGACACCCACAGGTGACAGGGGTGGGAAATCACAGGCAGGCAGGGAAACAAGAGAGCCACTGGCAAAGGACAGCTGGCCTGAGGGATCCTCAACAGTAAGTGGCAAAGTCTGGGGTCTCAGTGGGCTGGGCCACCCCATCCTCCCCAGGCTTGCCCCAGCCAGGCAAATAGGGATTCTATTAAAGCCCAAATGACTTGCTGAAGCGTCTGCTTCCTCATGCCTCTGTCATGGGCCAGGCTAGGGAAAGCCGCACTGACCACCCAGGGAGGTCACCCTTGGGACACAGGGTCAGAGAGGCCTTGGCTGGACTAGGCTGAGGTTAGTGGGCCTGACAGTGGCCGTGGGCAAGCCGTTACCCCTCTCTGCTTTGAACTTCTCGTCTACGGAATGGAGAGGGCAAGACTTTCATCAAAGGGCTGTTAGGAGGATTATATTGAACTAAGGATTATGGAGTGCTGAGTTGCTAGCTTTCCCTGCTAGGAAAAATGATTTAAATTTCCTTTTTCGCTCTCTGAAGGCGGCGAAAGTTGACTGAACAAAACTGAAGTTATTATCCCCAATTCACAAAACTAAATGAGCACGAAGAAATTTTAAGAAATGAAACTTTCAAATTAGGTTTCCTATAGATTTGTACCTTTAAACTTTATAACTTCTAAAGGTACTGAAGCTTAAAACTAAGACTCCTGGGGCATGATCACATCGACAGCTTTCAGACCTCAGATTGAACCTCTCTGAGCTTCAATCCCTCATCTGCAAAATGGGTGTAACTATGGTATCACAGCACCTGTGCATCACAAGCCTTCAGGAAATGCTAGTCGTTATGATTGTTGTGGGTATTGTCTCAATTCCCTGTTGTCAAACATTGGTGTTTTTTCCAATTCTCCAAAAGGTGAAATACCACGGTGAGCGAAACATCCTTGAAGCTAAAGCCTTTTCCATCTTCGAAGGCTTTTCTTCCTCTCCTCTGTGGACTTATGAGGAATTGAGGGCCAGAGAGGGGTTGTGCCCTGCATAAGGTCACACAGGAACTGAGGCCTCAAACTCAATCTGTGGCCCCTAACCCAGGCCTCTGTCCCCTGTCCAGTACTTTCTCTATTTCTTTTTTTTTTTTTTTTTAATTTTTTCATGTTTATTTATTTTTGAGAGAGAGAAGAGCGTGAGCAGGGGAAGGGCAGAGAGAGAGGGAGACACAGCATCCGAAGCAGGCTCCAGGCTCTGAGCTGTCAGCACAGAGCCCAATGCGGGGCTCGAACTCACCAACTGTGAGATCGTGACTTGAGCCGAAGTCGGATGCTCAACAGACGGAGCCACCCAGGTGCCCCACTTTTTCTATTTCTTATGAGGTCCCTGATTTCTCCTGCACCCTACTACCAGTAAGGCCCATCAGGTCTGGGGTGGCAGAGCTCTAGGTGCCCAGATTCCCCAGCCTCGTTCCCCTGGAAGACAGTGTCCCCTCCATGCATGGTGGCATGAATGCTTGGCCTGCGGAACCCTGTTTGTCCCTCGGGTGCTATTTTTAGCTCCTGTGGGTTTCCTGTAGGGGCCCGGTCCAGTCTCTAGGACCGCTGGATTGGAAGCCATGGGCAGTGCAGTCGACAGTGGCCAGGGGAACCTGTGAACACTTCTCTCCTGGAGCCAGAAATGCCAGGGCTCAAGGCTCAGCTCTGGGGAAGCAGAGGGTCGGGAGTAGGTATCTTCCCAGCCACGGAGCCAGGCTAGGATCCAGGACATCTTGGACTTGGCCTGGGCTGAGAGTGGGGGCTGGGCTGTCTAGGCCTGAGACGCGGTGGCTGGGGCCTGCTGGGAGCTGGCAATCTCTGACCTTGTTGGCCCCAGGCCTGGCCCAGAATAGCTCTGGGGCCGGGCCGGGCCTGGTGAGACCTGTGTATACAGAAGCATGCGCTCGTGTCCCAGGCTCTCGTGTGCACAGGAGTGCATGCACACTCTGCACTTGCCTCTCTGTGTGTCTGTGAGTCTTAGTGTGTGTTCCATGGAGCAGTATGTAAGTCCGTGTCCATGTGGATGTGCACAGCGTCTGCCCGTGCCCACGTACAGGGCTGCCTCCTGAGCTGTGCAACTTGGAAGTCCTGCCAGTGTGTTCATAGTAGATGGGTCTGTGTGGCACAAGTAAATGTACATGCCGCACATTCCTGTGACTGTGGAATCACATATGTGTGCAGGGCATGCGAGAGTGGGGTGGGGGTGTGTGTGCACATCTGCGGTGGGATTGGGCAAGGGCCCTTGGCTGTGTGGGCGGGTGGACCCCGTGGAGGCTGTCCTTTGGGCACTACTAGGGGACTACAGATTACTTGGCCCTGGCCGAGAGAGAGAGGGAGCGAGGCCTGGCAGGTCTTGCCCCACTTGGCAGACAGTAAAACCGGGCTTGGCAATGCTGGTGAGGTCACCCACTCTGGGGGTCGGTGGGGGGGGGGTAAGGGAAGATGTCCCCCAGCTTTCCGATTCCCCTAGATGTGGCCGAACAGGAAGGCTGGGCTGTGGGGAGGAAGCTGAGGGGGCCCTTCCCTTCCTGCTTGAGCCCAGCCAGCGCTGCCCTCCCTCAGCTGTAGGTACAGATGAAGACACTGAGGCCCGAAGAGGGGACGGGCTGCTGCAGAGACACCACTCACTGAATCTGCTTCCTCCTGCTCAGGGCTCTGTCCTGCCTGCCTTGCTCACCACACCCTCCTGGACAACCTTGCTCTCTCTATGTGGCCATGTCTCCATGGCCCTTGGCCCTTCCCCCCAAGCCCCAGAAACCCCTTGCTTGACCACACCCACGTGCCAGAGGACCCACAGACCCACCAAGACCCTGCTCATCTGAGAAGGATCCCCTTGAACTGCCATGTGCCCCCTCCACTGGGGATCTTTCTTCAGCCTGGCAGGGTGGGGCCTGACTTCCACCCCCTCAGATTTGAGTATGGGGTTGGTGGGGTACCCTTTTTGCCCTTCCACTGTCCGTATGGGGCCTGTTGGCCTCAGTGTTGTCAACCCTGAAAGGGGAAATGACTCCAGTCATCCTCTGGAACCCGTGTACCGTGGGAAGTGATGGGGGGGGGGGGGGGGCATAGGCATGGTGGCTGGAGGGGGACCAGGCAGCAGACAGCGGGATCCTTTGTTACAGGCTGAACCATTGTCCTTCCAGGCCCCCACTCCCCCCTCCTGGGACTAGGCTTCCGCCACCCTTTCCAAGGTCACAGGCCCTGGAGCAGACCGGCGCAGGCTGCATGCTCTACTGGGCCATGATGAGAACCAGGAGTGGGGGCAGGGGGACTTCCTCAAGGTCACACAGAAAGAAATGGTCGCTGGCCATACACATCTGGCCCAAGGGGGTGCGGGGCAGCCTCGGTTTACCCCACTTTCGGTACGTTTCTCGAGCCCACCCAGCGCTGCGCTTGTGCTGGCCTCTGGGATTCGGTGCGGGTGGAGGAGGTCATGGGGTTGCACCCAGGCCCAGAGCGGTCAGAATAGGGGCGGATGCCCGGGAAGGCCCCGCAAGGACGAAGAAGCGAGGCCGCTTCCCGGACACTGCCGGGCGGTCCTGGGAGCCCTTCCTGGGAAGCTAGGCGAGCCTGGGCCTGAGTGAGTGAGAGTGTGTGTGTTTAAGGCGGCGGAGGGGGTCAGGCCCCTACCTCCCACTCCCACTGGGTCCCAGGAGCTTTCGGACCCGGAGGTCTCCAGGGAAGGCCTCAGGACTAGACCTCGGGCGGGGGTGCGGGGGTCGCGTAGATCGCTAGGCGGGTCGGTCGGCTCACGCCCCAGCTTCCTCGAGCAACATCCCGGGGTGGGCGGGGCCGGCGGTGGGGGCGTGGCGAGGGGCGGGGCAGTGGGCGTGGCGGGCTCCGGGGCAGCGGGGAGGGGGCGGCGTGCGGGCTGCGGGGAGCCAGCGGCCGCGGCGACGCTCCCCGCTCTGGGCACCGGCACCGCGCAGGTAAGGGCGGGGCGGAGGTCGCGCGTCTGTGGGCGGGCTCCTGTGCTCCCGCTTGCCCCTCACTCCAGGTGGGACTTTCGCCTAGCGCCCCCTCGGGCCGCCGCGTCGCCGTCCCTCCACGGCTCCTCGGTCCCAGGCGGCGCTCACATGGGGGCCGTCTGAGTTTGTCCCAAGGCACCGGCCCCGTTCCCCATTCCCCGCCCCGTGCCAGGGCCCTTCGGCCTTTCAGCCTCGTTCTCCCTGCCCCGCGGTTACCCGGCTCGGATTTACGGGCAGCGCAGAGATAGCGCCCGGGGTTCGTGCACCGCGCAGGGGATCGGTCCCGGGCTGGGGTGCGAGGGCCGCCCCCGGACCCCATCCAGCCTGAGAGACTGCCAGGAGGAGGTGACGCCTGCAGTGAGACCGGCATGGGCAATGCCTGGTGGCTGGGACAGGATCCCATGTTTGGGAAACTCCAGTGACTGTGCGTGTGCCAGGCAGGGAGGGGCAGGGAAGTTGTCAGAGACTGAGAAGGGTTGGGGGTGGGGGCGTATAGGACAAGAAGCTTAGAGGCATGGAGAGCCCAAGAAGGAGTGCTGGGGGGAGAAGCCAAAGTGGAGACTGAGGGGTCAGCTGTGACAGTTGAGCACCCCCACCCTGGGGCAGTTCCTCTGTCCTGTGTCTACCACTGGGCTGTTTTAGGGGTCTCTGGGGCAGCCCAGGAGAAAAACGTCCAGAGCAAGCAAAACTTCCTTGCTTGTCCACACCAGGAAATACCAGAGTGGGTGCCATGACAGGGTGTGGCCCAGGGGCCTGAGGGGCCAGGGGGGCCAGGTCTTGGAGAGGGCAAGGGAGGCTTCGGTGACCCTGCCTGAGAGCGACCAGGCGTGGAGAGAGGCCAGGAATGCAGGGGAGACAGCAGGTCTGGCGGCTGGTTAGATCGACAGGGGAAGGGCAGCTGACTCACCTGGGCACGCCAAGACTAGCCAGTTCTGTCCTCACCCTGCCCCACAGTGAGCACCAAGGCTGCCTGAGGAGGTAGGAGGCTGGGTCCTGCTGGGAACTTGCTGTGTGCCCTGAGGCAAGTCGCCCAGCCTTTCTGAACCACCTCACTCAGGTGACCCGGCAGGACCGGCAGCCAGAGGCCTGGGTCTGAGCAGTGCACATGCTCTACAGACACGCTCTACAGATAGCGTCTCAGCCCTCTTTTGCCTTCCTCGGCCTCAGTTTCTCCATAGGTGCTTCATGTGCAGCCTAACACTAAGGAACCTTAGAACTGGGTGGAGGGAGAGGGTATGGAGGCCATACTCGTGACCAGAGCCCGGTGGGTTAGGGGTGTGATGGGTTTGAGCAGGGGTTACTCCTGCTGGGTCCCTCTCACGTTATGGCTCAGCACCTCCCCCTACCCCCAAACACACACACTCCTGCTACTCGTGCATGGTCTGCTCCCTGCTCTCACTCTCTTGGTTGCCTCCAGGATGAAGGCCCAAGCTCTCTAGCTGGGGAGCGGGGACCTGGGCACCGCCAGACCAGATCCCCAACCTCAGCCGCAGCCTTCCCCACCACTGCCTCGCCAGCCATGCTTAACTGCTGGCCTTTTCTCTGAGCAGTGTACCTCAGTTCCTTAGAGGTAGACGTCCCTTTGGAGCCACAGATCTGGAAGGGTCCTGGAGTAAATGCCAGTCTGGGTCTGTAAGACTCATCCGGAGGGTCCCTAGGCTGCTTTGAGCGGTGAAGGAGGCTGAGGACCAGGTCTCTGCACCCAGAGCAACTCCCCACACCAGTTTATCGTTTCTAAGGAGGACTCACATAGTTTGAAAGCTCTGATCTAAACGCACCCCTATTTCACAGAGGAGGTGACTGAAGCCCAGAGGGGAGCAGGGCTCCGGACAAGCATGGCCAGGACTGAGCAGTGGGTAGGGGGTTGGCAGGGGGTCCTGTGGGAGCAGCTGAGGTATGGGCCATGGGTCCAGGGTAAGGGTAGCTGCCAGCCCCCCAGCGAAGGGCGGGGGACGCCTGAGGTGGAGAGGGGCAGAGAGCTCTATCTGGGGTGCAATGTGGCTGGGGTGGACCCCAGGTCAGTGTGAGTGTGGGGGATGCCTGGTGTTCAGGGCCCCTCGGCCTCGAGCTACCGACTGCAGGTCCCCACTCGCCCTGATCTGGTTCCTAGTCCACACCTCCTGTCCTGGCTGCACCTTCTTCCTCCACCTTTATTTAGCCAGTGTCCTCGCCTCTCAGTTCACACCCCCTACTGACTGGCTGCCAACTGAGGATGGAAAGGTCACCCCCACCCCCCAAAGGGCCTTTCCCTTCTGTCAGTTTCTGGAGCTATGGGGGAGGGTCGGGGGGGGAGACGGGCCCCACTTGCTGTACCCCTGACCCCTCGGCTGAGCTCTGCGGATCTGCCTGAGTTGACATGGAGCCACCTGTCCCTCTGCCCCAGGTGGGGTGGGGGGAGGTACTGGGGCTGCCACAGGGGCCCACAGAGAGAGCAGGCCACAGCTGGGCAGCTGGCCGCTTCCCCTTCCTGTCGGTCCCTCCCAAGGCCTCGCCCTCCTGAAGCAGCAGCAGCAGGAAAGGTGGGGCAGGAATGCCGGGGCCTGGGCCCTTGGCCAGAGTTCTGAGACACCCGCCCTGCTGCCCCAGAGCCTGTTCCCTGGGAGTTGTAGGTTTTGTCAGGGGCCTGGAAAGGGCGCTGGGGCTCCACCTGTGTCACCTGCCCATTCCGGCGACCCCGATGATATCTCCCACCCCACCTAGGTCAGCTAACGGCAGAGCCTCTGAGTGTCAGAGCCAGGGACAGGCAGTCTGAGGGTCTCAGGCTAAGAGACCCTGAGATGTGTGGTCTGGTCCTTCGGGCAGATGAAGTTTGCTCGGTGAGGGCACCCGGCTCTGGTGGGAGAGCGCTGTGTCTGTTTGGAGGCTGCGGCCTGGCTGTGGGGGTGGGTTGGAGCCCAGGCCCCTTGCTGACCCTCCCTCTCGTCAGAGAGCCACATTCTCAGGGGATTCCCTGCCTGCTTGGTGGGTCCGTCACTCCATGGTGGGGAGTCCAAAGACTCAAGCCCACCTGCCCGCCCCCACAACCCCTACCTCTTTCCTCTGGGCACAGCAGGGTCAGCCAGGTTGAGGGGCATGGAGGGTCTGGCTCTCACCCCTGCTGACCTCACTCTGCCACTGCTGGGCCCCGTCTCCTCTCCAGCTGTCACCACATCCATCTCCCCAAGTCTGATGTTGGGTCCTACCACGCTCCCTTGCCCTGAGATCCTCCATAACTCCTCCACTGGCCACGTAGGCCACTCTTGTGGGCCACGCATGGAGCCTGGGCCCTCATGCCCGTGATCCTTTGCTCTCACTGTGCCCATGATCCTTTGCTCTCACTGTGCCCATCTGCATGGCCTGAGCCATGGCCTTGAGAAAAAAGCTGGGTTCCTCTGACAGTGTGTCCTTGTTTCCAGAGACTCTGTGGAGGGGGAGCTAGGTCAGAGCACCACTAGATATTACTCTGAACCTCGGGAGCCATGGTGGATGTTTGAGCAGGGGAATGAGCAGGCCAGAACTGGGCTTGAGGAGCACCTGCCTTTTGGGCTAAAAAGAGGTGTTTCCCTAGGCAGTTCTGAGCCCTCACTGCCTCTCCATCAGGTCCCCTCTGCTGGGCCCAGGTGCAGAGCAGGGCAGGGGTCAGTGGTTGGTCCGGGCGTTCCCCTCTGAGGCGGCCCCAGGCTCACCACTCCGTTCTGTTGTGGGCAGTCCCGGGCACATGGGCTGAGAGCGTGGCACTGACCGTGCTCTCGCTGGCGCCCTCTGTCTGGTCTGGGCCCCATTCGCAGGCCCCGAGTCCAGCGTTCTGGCCATGTGCAGCCCTGAGGAGGAGGCCCTGCTGCGGCTGGAGGAGGTCTTCTCCTCCACCCTCGCCCGCATCAACAGCCTCGTCCTCCAGCCCCTGCTCACGGCTGGTGAGTCTCAGCTCTGCAGTGGGAGGGCGGGGGACGCAGGAACCATCCTGGGACCCCGGGACCTAGCTCGTTAGACTGTTCGAGGCACGCACAGCCTGCTCAGCCTCAGACGGGAGTGGGGACACTCGGGACTGGGGCTCCGCCTCTGGTCGCTGGCTGCTCCCTTCTCAAAGGGACCCCAAGGGGCCAGGCCACGGACCCCTAGCCCAGACTCAGCTGTACATAGAGTCAAAGTCCCACCTCTTCCAGGGCACAGGCCTGATGCTCTGCCTGGATTCTCAGCCTGCTCTCACCCAGGGCACGGCTGGAAAGCAGGATGCTGAGTTTCTACTTCCAGTTTGGGTCTCACTTGTGAAGTGACCTTGGTCAGGTGCCTTCCACTGAGGGGCTCTGTCCACTCATCTGTGAGAGGGAGGGGACCATAGGACCTTACAGACCCCGCATCCCAGACCCCAGGAAGTCCAGAGACTCAGGGGAGTTAGTGTACGTGGTGTCCCTGCTTAGTGGGGGGGGGGGGGGACATGTGCCCCACTTACTCCTCAAGGGTGCTGCCCGGCTCTCCGGCTGCCTGTCCCTGCTGAGCTCCAAGGGGCCACATCAGCTTCCTATCCAGAGCCAAAGACCCCAGGAGGATGCAGAACCCTGGCCGAGGCTCCTGGGCTGTGGGGGCCCCTCCCCTCGAGGCGGAGAGGCCCTGCCCCCTCACAGCGTGGTTGCCCCGCCCCCCCTCCTCCAGAGCCCTCGGACCCCCAGGGCAGAGAGTGCCTGCGGCTCTTGCAGCAGCTACACAGGAGCTCCCAGCAGCTCTGGGAGGTGACGGAGGAGAGCCTGCACTCGCTGAGGAGGAGGCTGTGCCACCAGGACTCCGCCGGGCTGGAATCCCTGCTGTTGTTGTGTGGCGCCGACCGCGTTCTACGGGTGCACGTAGAGTACGGCGGCGAGGAAGGCGGGGGGATCGTCCTGGGCCTAGGGCTCCCCGGGTCAGGTTTAGGTTTGGGTTCGGTCTGGGGTGGGTCAGCCTCAGGGCCTGGGGCCTTAGCCTGGCACAATCACAGACACCCCAGACCTGAGCCTTGGGGCCTCCCAGGGAGGAAAGACTGAGTTAGAATTATCTGGTTGGGCCAGGGCTGCGGGGACTCGGTGAGTGGGGTCCGAGGACCCCGGAAGGGCAGGGGCTTGGGTCTGAGGCCGTGGGCTGGGCCTGCAGGGTGTCTCCTGTGCTGTCTGTAGGTACATCGAAGCCTACACTAGCTGCGTGGTGGTGCAGGCCTTTCAGAAGGCAGCAAAGAAGAGGAGGTGAGCACAGGGTGCTGCGGGGATGGGGGGGTGGGGGCTCTGAGTCGGTGGGGGTGTCCGGGAGGGAAGGCTGGGGAAGTCCCATGGCCACAGCAGCCCGTGTCACAGCCCATGACTCATCCTGAACACTCCTGGTTCTAACAATTCCACGCTGATCCACACCGGAAGGCGGGGGGGGGGGGGGGGGGGGAGTCTATGGAGGCTGTGAGCCAAATCCAGATATCCACTAGCCAAGGCCGACCCTGGGAAGGGGAAGGAGGGGCCGTCCTGTTCAGGGTGGATGGTTGTCCTCGATGATCTCTTCACCCCGAGATATTGTCGTTGAATCTTCTCCAATCAGGTGACCGTGTTCCTGTGATATGAGAGTGGTTTGGGGTCTGGGACTGCTCCTGAGATCTGGGGGCATTAGCTGGGTTTGGGTGGGGGATGGTGGCAGGGACAGAACGTAGGAGGGGGATGAAGGCGGCGTGTGGCCCTTCCTCCACTCAGCGAGTACTGGCGGGGCCAGCGGAAGGCGCTGCGGCAGTTCCTGTTGGGCGTGAGCTCAGAGGCCTCCGTGGGCACAACGCTGGTCCAGGCGCTCCGCCAGCCGCTCGCCCATCATGTGCAGCAGTACGTGCTCCTCCTGCTGAGCCTCGGGGACACCGTTGGGGAGGTAGGTAGCAGGGAGGTCGGGCGACCAGGTGCTGCTCAATAGACCTGTCACTTGTAGGGATGCCGGGGGAGGAGAGGAACGGTCCTGGCTCAGGGGACCCATCTGACTCAGGAACCCTGGCTTGAGAAAGACACAGCCATGCTTTTGGGGACGTGGCCCTGTTCTGGGGTACATGGCCCTGCTGTAGTGGAGCTAGCAGAGACCTGGGAAGCAGATGGAGAATCATGTACTGGGTGTGAGGACACCTGGCCCAGGTCCAGCTTTGGGGGGTGGGGGGTGTCACCCAGTGGTCCTCTGGAAGCACCTTCATGCTGGCCTCTCCCTCAAGGAAGGGCTGGCAGGGAGAAAAGGACAAACTTTGGCTTAGATCCAGACCTTCTGACCAGCTGGGGCCAGGCCAGGGCTGGGGCAACCATCACAGGGTGGCGGAAGGTTCTGACAGGCCCCCCCCCACCTCCACCCCCGTCCCCCACTCACCAGCTGCTCTGTGTCCCTGCAGCGTCACCCCACTCGGGAGCTGGTGGTGCACGCGGCCACCCTCTTTGGGAACCTAGAGTCCTTCATGAGGCAGGCGCTGGACCAGGCCACCGCCACGCAGGCCCTCTGGCACACCCTGAGCAGCCGGCTGAGAGTGAGTTTGAGGCCTCAGGGCGGGTCAGGAAAGGGGACTCTTATCAGGCAGGGGCCAGGTGGCTGTGAGGGCCCTCTGTGTAGCCGTCCTCAGGCACTTGCTGAGTGCCTCCTGGGCCAGGCCGTGAGCCGGCTCTGGGGAAAAGCAGTCAGAACTGACTCTGTCCTGAGACGCCACCCGGTGATCACGTCCTCACGTCACCACCCACTGTGGCACGCACTGCCCCTACCGGGGCCGGCGGGGGAGCCCCCTGTGCCCTGAGAGGGTATGGCCGGCCTGGGACCCAGTGTAGAGAATTAGGGGAACAGAGAAAGGGGACAAGAATCGCCAGCGAGAGGCAGGGACCGCAGAGCCCCGGTGAGTGTTGTGGGGGGCTCGGCGGGGGCAGTGGCTCGAGGTGGGACGGGCCTCAAAGTGAAGCTCTGAGACAAGTTTGCTGCCCCACCCCCTCCAGATCTTGGAGCCCCACTGTCGTCACAGAGCTGGGGGCCTCCGGGAGATGGTTAGAGTGGGGGACAGGGGCGCCTGAGCCCTGTGCCTCCCCGCCCTCCTCCCCAGGATGTGCTCTGCACCCCTGCTCGCAGACTCCTGCAAGACAGCCAGGACATACCTGTGACGGTCACCCCGCTACGGGCGGAGCGCGTGCTGCTCTTCGATGATGCCCTGGTCTTGCTGCAGGTTGGGGTGGGGCTGCCCAGAGGTCCTGGGGCCGCAGCGGGGGTCGGGGGCCTGGCTGAGAAAGGAGTGGGGAGCGAGAACTTGGGGAGGTGATGGGGGCCGAGAGGCAGTCATTGCTGGGGGTGGGGGGCGGCAGGCCCCGCCATCCCTGGAGCAGGGTGAGCTATCGGGCAAGGCCGCGCGAAGTGCGTCCCAGTCCCGGCTGCCATCGCTGCTAACCATCTGTACCTCGGTTTCCTCATCTGGAAAACGGGACACTTGTGAGTGAGTTGGTCTTCAGCAGGTGCCGGACAACTCTTGGTTCTTTCTCTTCCTTACTTAGGAGGGGAGCCCCAGATGGGAGGTCAGGGGTGGCCCTTGGTGACTGAGGAGGGCTGGATGGATCCAGGCACACATGAGGCTTCTAGAAAAAAGTACTGTGTAGAACCAGGGCCTGGGCTCTGGACGTTGCAGAAGTCAGGGGGGAGCCAGGGCTGGGGTTTGGGATTGTTTCCTGGCCTGTAGTATCCCCCACCCTTGAAGTCATATGGCCCTTGTGATAGCCATAGCGCTGTCTTCTCTGTCCCCTCAGAATGCCAGGCTGGGGCTCCCCTGCAGACTGGGAGGCCGAGGCCTGGGGGGAGGCGGGGGCTGCTACTTGCCCTGTCTAAACCTGTATCTTCTGAAATCTGGTTCACTTTGAGCTCCTCTCCACTCTGTGCCCCAGGTACACCGATGAGATACTTCAATGCTCTGTGCCCTTTCCTACCTCTGGACCTTTGCATGTCCTGTACCAGGCCCACTCTTGTCCCTGCCTGTGTCTGGCACACTCCTCCTGCCCTTCGGGCCTGGGCCTGATGCCTTCTCCCCCTGCGGCGGTGAGGCAGTGACCTAAGTCAGGCAGGAGGTCGCTGCATGCAGTCTTGTAGAGGAAGGGGCGTTGGTCACCTCTCCAACTCTCCGGAGCAGGGATGGCGGTCCAGATAGAAGGAGCAGCACAGGGTCATGGACGGAGCCGGAGGCGAGGGAGGGGCTGCCCCAGGGTTCCCAGCCAGGCCCTTGGATGGGAAGGGGGGTGGGGAGCAGGCTGGGTGAGCCGGACTGAGTAGCCTGGGGACGCCCGGCCGCGTGGCAGCAGGTTGGTGCCTGGAGCACGACTGGCCCAGAGCAGGAGGGGAGCGTCTGGTCTGGGCCCTGGGTGACACCAGTGCCCCATCTCCTTCCAGGGCCACAGCGTCCACACCTTTGATCTGAAGCTGGTGTGGGTGGATCCTGGGCAGGACGGGTGAGCGGCCCCCTCCAATCACACCCCAGGCCTTCTCTCCCTCCACCCACCTGACACCGCCCGCACCCCAGGGCTTGGGCCTCCCGGAACACCCTCCGGAACGGAGCTGGGGCCTACTCGTCACCTCCATCTGTCTAGGTGCACGTTTGATCTCCTCACACCTGAGGAAGAGCTCTCCTTTTGCTCCAAGGACCCCCAGGGCCGGGTGAGTGTGGGTGGGTTGTGAATCGGGGCGGGGTGGGGCCAGAGGAGTGAGGGAAGGCAGCAGGAGGGCAGGGGGAGGGCACAGGTGTACCACCCCCCCCCTCCCCCCCCCCCCCCCCGGAGGCTCTGGGACCATGGCCACGGCGAGTCGGCAGTCAGCCCGGGTCGGGCCTCAGAGTGCCGTGGAGAACAGGGTACTTGGCCCTGTGAAGCCGGGATTGGGGCCTTTGCGGGTGCCTGCCCCGCGGCTCTGTCTGGCTCCCCCGGCAGGCACCGAAACTGCACACGAGGTCTGATGCAGGGCCTAGGGAGCAGCATGGAGCCGTTAGTTGGCTTTTCCCCCAGACGACAGAACAGAGGGGGAGGGGCGTGGCGGGGGTACTATCTGGAGCTTCCTAGAGGGGCTGCCTCCACAGCAGTGACCTATCCTGTGTTTCCCCTGTCCCCACCAGATGGTCTGGCAGTGGAAGGTAACTCAGGCTGTGTGCCAGGCCCTGCGTGGGAAGAAGGACTTCCCCATGCTGGGGGCGGGCCTGGAGTCCCCCGAGCCCCCCACCTGCCGCTGCGTGGCATACACCTTCCGCGCCGAGGGTCGGCTCTGCCAGGCCACCTACGAGGGCGAGTGGTGCCGGGGCAGGCCCCATGGCAAGTGAGTGACCGGAGCTCCGGGCCGAGAGAGGCAGGGGTCGTTGTGGGAGTCTGAGGACAGAAGGGACCCACATGGACCTAATCACCCGAGGGCACGAACCAAAGGCTATTACTCCGAATCAGTTGGTCAAGCCTGTTTGTCCCCCGGTCTCTCTTAAGCTCTATTGGACAGGACCTGGCCCATAGTAGGTCTGTGCCATGTAGAGTCTTGGTGAGGGTGATGACACCAGAAGGCATGGGACAGGCTTCAGGCGGCTGGCTTGCAGGGCTGCAGTGACTGTTTTCGGGAAGCGGGGGGAGAATAATGCTCATATTCACGTATCACCATCTGGTGGGGGAAATGGTTTGCAGATACCTGGCCTCCCCCAGCCCTTACAAGACCCCCCTGGGTGAGGGTCATCACCCGTTCTGGAGGCCCAGAGGCTGGCATGACCTGCCCAAGGCCTCAGGGCAGGTTATAGGGTGAGTCTGGCTTCAGTCACAGGGAGGTGGGCTTTTCAAGACCCTGTGGCCCCACCGTATGCTCCAGCTGGAAAAGCCAGGACCCCGAAAGCAGAAGGGACTTGCCAAGGTTATGCTCATAAGCACGTTAGTTTCTGATACCTTGCCTGCTTCCAGAAAGGACTTGAGGAAGCAAATGAACAAAAAAAAAAAACAGAAAAAACAATGCCGTGTCAGAAGAGGGGAGGAGGATGCTAGAAGCCACTGGCTAGCACTTGACTTAAGCTTGAAGTTTAGCTCTGAGCTTCCTGTTGGTCAAGGGAAAAAGGGAACCTGGATGTTTCCAGAGCTTTCCCTGTGGGGTGTGGTGAGTGTGCCTGAGGCTGCTGGGCTAGTTGTGCCAGGAGTCGAGAAGGACTGAGAGCCCCCTGCCGGTCATGGAGCTCAGAGAGAAGGGCTGGGTGGGGGCAGGGAATCCAGTCTGGGGGGAGCTAGGGCTCTCAGAGTGTCTGTGGTGGAGGTCAGCTGGGGGCTGTGTGTGTGTTAAAGGACTGGTCGAGTGGGCCTGATGTGTGTGCCCTTCAACTGTCTTCCAGGGGCACCCTGAAGTGGCCAGATGGCCGGAATCACGTGGGGAATTTTTGCCAGGGCCTGGAGCACGGGTAAGGCTGGGGCTGATGCGGGAGAATGTGGCGGGCGGGGGAGTGGTTTTCACCCCCGCCACCGTCACCAGCCTGGCCCCATCCTAAATCCCCGAACCTCAAGCAGGAACTTAAGGCCATTTGGTCCAGTTCCCCTTATTGCACTTCGGGAAACCAAAGCCCCGAGGAGGGGTGGGTCATGGAAGGAGTGGTCAGGACCGGAAGGTGCTCCCAGGATGCACAGGGGGGCGGGACAGGGGGAGGCGTCCTCAGAGTGGCCCTTGGGAAGAAAAGACGGCTGAGCACCTGGGCGATTCTCCTCATTGTCTGAGAAGGCCCCTTGGAGGTGGGGACGCTTCTGGTGGCAGGGAGGGGTGTCACGGGGTGTCCTGGTCAAGGTGGTAGCCTGGTGCTGACCGCCCCCTCCACACACCCACACTGACAGCTTCGGCATCCGCCTGGTGCCCCAGGCCTCCGAGGACAAGTTTGACTGTTACAAGTGCCACTGGTGGGAAGGCAGCATGTGTGGCTACGGCATCTGTGAGTAAGTGACCCTCGGCGCCATGGCAAGGGGGGCTCTTGGGGCGGGCACGTCCCCTGGGCCGAGCTCCGGGAGGCAGGGCCAGCTGTTGGTGACCCTCTGCAGGTACAGCACCGACGAGGTGTACAAAGGCTACTTCCAGGCGGGCCTGCGGCACGGATTCGGGGTCCTTGAGAGCCCCCCACAGGCCCCGCAGCCCTGCAAGTACACGGGCCACTGGGAGAGGGGCCAGAAGAGCGGCTACGGCATCGAGGAGGATGGTGACAGGTGAGCGTTCCACGGCCGCCCCCCGCAGGGTCAGGGGGCTCAGGAGACCCCCACACACCAGACTGAGCAGGGCGTGGGTCCTGTGGTCAGCGCGTCCCGTCCGTTTGCCCCCTCAGAGTCTCTCTGAAGTCACTCACTTCCTTTCCGTGGCCTTGGTTGTTGCTGAGGCTCAGGATGAGGGAGCCCTGACCTCCTTGATTAAGGAGTCTCCCAGACTGGCCCCTCCTCGCGCTGTCCAGGAGGACTTTCTGACCCCCAGTCTAGTCCCGTGTAGGGATCACAGCCCGTCCAGGCTCTCTGGGCTGTGAGAGGAAGCCCGGGGTCCTTGGCCTTGTATTTGAGGCTTGCCTGTCTCTCTGACCTCACCCGTGCCGTGCTGCCTGCGTGCCCCTCCTAGACCAGCCTTCTAGACCACTGAATGTCCCCTTGTACCTGTCGTACCTGTTGTAGGCTCCTACCTCCATGGCTCTGCATTCCATCATCCTTCCTGCCACCTCGCCCCAGGAAGCCTGCCAGGATACCACCCCCCGCCCCGCCCCGCAGGCAGGCTCCCTCCCTCCCCCATTTTCTGTTTCTCTTGGAGGTCCTGACCTCACTTGCCCCATGTCTGAGTTGAGTAGATTCAGGCGATATCACTGCTCCTTATCCGCTCACCACCCTCACCCCCTGACCCCAGCCCTGCCAGCTTAAAAGTGCCCAGGAATGACTCTGATCCAACTCTGGCTCCTCCCCCAGGGGTGAGCGCTATATTGGCATGTGGCAGGCTGACCAGCGCCATGGCCCAGGGGTCATGGTCACCCAGGCAGGTGTCTGCTACCAGGGCACCTTCCAGGCGGACAAGATGGTGGTGAGTGGGGTGACCCGCGTGTATCCTGAGCCACCCTTTCCCTGCACTGGGGCTGAACCCCCGGCTCTGAGGGTCCGGATGCTAAGCAGAGGCTGGGCGGCGGTGGATGGGGGGGAAGCTGGGTTCCTAGGTGCTAGAGGGAGACAGAACCTCAGCAGGATTCTACCTGCCACCTCCCCTGGCCTTGGCCGAGTCCCTGCCCCTCCCGTCTCGGTTTCCCCATCAGCACCTCAGGTTAACTACTTACTGTAAGCACAGTGAAATCAGCAAGAATGAGGTACATGGTGAGGATGATGCCAGCAGTCACTGCAACTGACATTGATAGACTCTTAACTGGATACCCAGCTCTGGGTTCAGCCTCCCAGCACGATCTCGTGGGATCCTCCCCGTAGTCCCGCGGATCATGTCATCGTCCCCAGTGTATGACTGACAGATGTGAGGCTCAGAGAAGTCAGAGAACCTGCCTAGTGTCACCAGGTCTCCTGAGCCCGGGCACACCAGCCCTTGCCTCCTGCCTCACTCACACCCTGCCAGGTGCCTTGCTCCATGTCTGGCCTGGTGACTGTTACTGTTATTATGGCTTGTACATTTGTTTATGTGGGAAGGGTTGAAGGGGGACAATAAGATAAGAATGGACGCAAAATAGATTCAGATAGGACACAAATTGGATCCTGTTTGGCTCTGAGCTTCCTGGCGGCCAGTGCCACAAGGAAGCCTGGTTGGTTCCACTGTGCCCCCTGGGTCAGTGATAGGGAAGTGGGGATGGGTGAGGAGAAGCCCAGGGCTTCTTGAGCTGTGGGTGGGGAAGGGAGGTCACCCAGGAGGCCTCCTGAGAGAAGCCACTGGAAAGGAGGAGCCAGGTCCCAAGGAGTCATTCAGGATAACCCCGGGATGAGGCCCATGGAACGGGTGCTCAGGGCTTAGCAGGCCAAGGGCTGGCATCCGACCTAGGCACGGTCCTGGGAGGTGTGACAGGGCTCAGGACCCGGGTTGATGCCTGCCTCCTCTCCTCCTGCTGGCCCCTCCCCGGGCCCCATCTCCTGGCCCTTCCTAACTGACTGCTTTGACTCTCTCCGGCTTCCTTCCCTAGGGCCCAGGGATCCTCCTCTCTGAAGACGACTCCTTGTATGAGGGCACCTTCACCAGGGACCTGACCCTTGTGGGGAAGGTGAGGGCCACTGAGACCTATCCCCTCCTGGTCAAGCCTTGGCTGGAGCCTGTAATCTCCCCACTTGGACCCAGGGCTGAGGGTGTGGGCAGTGGGTGAAGGTAGGGAGGTGCCTCTCCCATGTCCACTGCGTCCAGAGGGTGGGCACAGTGACCCCCTGACGTGGAAGTGGACTTCGAACCCTGGTCAGAGTCAAGAGGGGACAGGTGGGTTTGCCTTGGTGCACAGGGTGCTGGCGGCCTGGCCGTGTCTCCCCACAGGCCCCTCGTTGGGAATCCACCCCTTCCACCAGCACTGACGCCTTGGAGTTAGTGTCCTTCAGAATGTTCCTGCCTGGGCTGACCCAGCAGAAGGCAATTGGGTCCCTGCTTGGGCCTTTGGGAATGTGGGGCTGTTTCAGTCTCCTGGTGACTGGAGGGCACTAAGGCATCTAATGGGTGGGCCCCGAGCGCTATGAATGGGACACTCATGAGGAAGGGACTGTCCCTCCCAGGGCCAGCAGGCCCTCAGGCCTTGCCTAGGCCTCTTCCTACTTCTGGACTTACCTCCTCCCCCCGTCCCCTGCCACCAAGTCCCACAGTAGTGGCTCTCCTGCTGTGACCTGAGAGTCCCTTTCTCTCTCCCTGCCAGTCTCCCACCTGAGGTGACCCTTTGGGCCATTGGCACAGCTCTAGGTCAGGGGCTTCTAAGGTGAGGGGATTAGGAGCCCCTCAGGGTGGGGCAGAGTGAACGGATGGTGGGAAGGCCACCCACCAGACGCTAGCCTCTGTGACCCAGGATGGACAAGCAGGAGGCCTGTCATGATTGGATGGGAAGGCAGCTGGACAGACAGACCTTGTCTCCTTCCCTGGTTGCAGGGCAAGGTCACCTTCCCCAATGGCTTCACCCTGGAGGGCTCTTTTGGCAGCGGGCCAGGAGGAGGGCTGCATACCCAGGGCCTGCTGGACACAGCCGCCCTCCCGCCAGAACCAAGTGGCACCCGTAAGAGGTAAGAGCCTGGCCGCCCGGCCCATGCATTCTGGAGCCTGACTGGGGTGTGTCTGTGTGTGTCTGTTTCCACCCCAAGGGCTCAGGTCTCGTCAGAGGGCCTTTTCTGTACGTTCTCTTCGTTCTTTATTCAGTTCCGAGAGCCCAGGTCACACAGCCCTCAAGTCAGAGACTCTTGGAATCAAGGGCTATGGCCTAACTTCGTACACCACAAAACCGGAGAAAAATATTAGGCACAGGCTTTGCTTCCACCCTGCTTTTTTTTCTGGGAAGGGTACAAGACAGTTTGTAAAATAACACACGTAGACAAGAATAAAATGGAAAATAAAAGTGCGAGTTGGACTTCAAGGAAAGAAACATACAGATAGGCCTCACAGTGGTTATGGCTGAGCATGAACCTGGCTCTGAGTTCCCTGGTAGCCAAGGTGAAGAAGGAAACTTGCTAAGTGGACTTATTGTCACTCTCATGGGGTATTTGAGAAGAGGATAGACTTCTTCCCACGGAGACAGAGTTCTTCCTTGGAGAACCGTAGTTCAAGTGGCGACTCTTACTGTGTCTGTCAAGGTACGGATCACAGACAGCATTTCAGATGTGGGGGTGGGGGGGAGGGGGGTGGAGAAGAGTTGATTACTAGACCCTTCCTCTTTGCTTGCTTCTTCTCCCTGACAGCAGGACCTGGGAGTAGACAGCAAACCCCAGAGGCCTGACCAAGCCTGGGTGGGGTGCAGGTGTAGGAAAATCTGTGAGCGTGATGTGCGAGTGCAGCGCTCCACTGGGCACATGCAGCCAGACCCCCGGGCCCGTTGGCCGAGATAAGACCAAGCTCAGGAAGGAACCAGGTGGGGTGGGAGGGAGAACAGGGTCTCAAGGCAGGGGGATCCTGGACTTTGGGCCCGTTAGCTCTTAGGGCCAGACCTTGCTGTCTGGACTTGGCCTCCAGCTCTTCAGATCTTTCTGTCTCCTTTCCAGGGCCCTGTGTGTCCCTTTCTCTCTTCTCCACCGGGGAGCAGATTCTTTCTGTCCCTCTCTCTGCCTCTCCTTTCTTTTCCTGGAGCCTTGGAGGTCAGCCCTCCCAGTCCGCCCCCCTGTTCCTGGGCTCCGACTCTAGGCCAGGTGGGACATCCCCCTCTCCCCGAGGGCCCGGACGGGGTCCTGCCCACCGCAGCTCCAATCCCTGCCTCCCACCCTCCGCCACCTCCATCACAGGCAGCTAGGTGTGGGCGCCTTCCCCGCGGAGAGCCGCTGGCAGGGCGTCTACGGCCCCTTCCGGGACTTCGTTAGCGCCGGCTGCCCTGGGGACTTGCAGGAGGCCCTGCTGGGCTTCCACGTGCAGAACTCGAGGGAGCTTCGCAAGTCCCAGGAGTACCTGTGCTGCGAGAGGTGAGGTGTGGGCGTGTGCGTGAGTGCAGGCACGCGTGCGCCCAGCGGGACATCCGGAGGGCCGGGGTTGGGGGTCTGTGGGACTCCCGCGTGGGCTGGGGAGGAAGGCTTCCTGGAGGGGGCAGGCCAGGACCCAGGTGTGGGTGAGAGATGTGTGTGCGCGGTGCCCCAGGACCCAGCCCGAGGACCGCGCGGGCAGAATGGAAGACGTCCTGGACGAGCTGCTGCAGCACCGGGAGCCCAGAGCCCTGCGGCAGTGCCTCAGGAAGGTGAGGGCCCTTGGGCAGGGGGGTCTGCGGGGAGGGGGCCTCCTCACTGCCCCTGGTGCTGGCCTGAGGGGCCAGCCCGGGGACCCTTTCTGCTCAGAGGGCCTCAGTGTTCTCATCTGTGAAATGGGAGCATTCTTGGGAGTCTTGTCTGGGCTCCAGCCCCTGGCCCCGGTCACCTCTTTGTTGCCTTTGCACCTGCCAGGCTCTGAGCAACTCGCTACACCCCCTGGGAAAGCTGCTCCGGACGCTGATGCTGACCTTCCAGGCCACGTATGCCGGTATCGGGGCCAACAAGCACCTGCAGGCGCTGGCCCAGGAGGAGGTGAAGCAGCATGCCCGGGAACTCTGGGCCGCCTACAGGTGAGCTCGGTGGCCTGCTGGGGACAGCCACAGCCCTGTGGAGGTAGAGTTCTGCTCTTCCCGGATGTCAGGTGCTCTGCCTAGCCCCCTGGGCAGGAACGGTGCCTCTGGATTGAGAAAGAACCGGAGGCCGAGCAAAGGGGTTAGAAGGCAGGGAAATTATAGCACGGACTTCCTGGAGCCAGAGTCGGAGCCTCGACGGGCCCTGAGCTGACCCCTGACCCCAGGGGAGCTCCAGCACACTGCAGGCTGAGCCTGACTCTGGACTCAGACCCCATCTAACGTCAGAGATGGGGGTCCTAGATGCTGTAGTTCCTTCTCTTGTGGGGTTCCAGCGCTGTCAGGCTGACGCCCTGTATTCCCAGCTTCCTAACTGCAGAGGCTTGGGAGCTGGGGCTCTGGGCCTCACGCTCCATGGCTCTGGTGGTGGGGGCAGGTGCAGAGCCCGCTGCCCTGTCCTTTGGGGACTCGGGTTCCATGGGAGGTGGCAGCCCAGCTCTCCCTGTCGTTGGTTTGCAGGGGTCTGCTGCAGGTGGCCTTACAGCGCAAGGGCCAGGCTCCAGAGGAAGACGAAGATACAGAGACAAGGTGATTGCTCCCCTGGGGCTAGGTCCAGGGAAGCCTCTGGAGCCTCCTTCGGAGGATGGTGGGGGGGGGGGGCTTCTGGGGAAATCTCGGGGCTCATGCTATCGACCACGCATTGTTCATTGACCACGAAGATCAGAATGACCCACGACCTCTGCTCCTTGAGCGACCTGGGAGGAGGCCCCGCCACAATGCCTCAAATGCATCTTTGTTCAGAATGTGCCATCCCAGCCTCATCTCTCGGGCGTGCAGGGGGTGAGCAGCTGCCCCGGGCACCCTCCTCCCTGCACACAGATGGGGAGACAGGTCTGGCAGGGGCTGAGCCCGAGGTCGCGCAGAGTGGGAGTTGTGTCATTAAGCTTGTCTCCCTAGTCCTCCAAGACCACACCTTCCCGTTCTGCCTTTAGGTTTCAGGCCGAGAGATCCTGATCAGGGAGGCCTGTCACTGCACTGCAGGACGCGTGGGAAACGGGGCTAGACGTTGGGTAGAACTTCCCCTCTGGAGTCCTAGGAAACCTAGAAAACCAGGCGGCAGAACTGGACTAGCCTGGAATGACGGCTGAGTGCTTTGCCGCAAGTCCCTTGTCTGTCCAGGGCCCGGGTTTTGCTTTCAGTCAAATGGGGATCAAATCCCACCCCACTTGCCATTTTGGTTGTGAGTCAAATGAGAGAATCAGGAGGCCCCAGATTTCAACCGAATGAGGGAATGACCAAGAACAGACTTAGGAAGGGCTTTCTAGAGAATGGAGGGGGCGGGGACACTTTGTTGGGGGACAAGGGGCTCTGTGGGCTTTTTGAGGGGCAGCCCCAGTAGGGGTCCCTACCCCCTAGGCTCCCACCCTGCCGGCCCCAACCTGTCCTGGCCACTTTCACTCAGGGACGTGCAGGTGCACGGATTGGTGCTGCCCCTTATACTGCCCAGCTTCTACTCGGAGCTCTTCACGCTCTACCTGCTTCTCCATGAGACGGAGGACGGTCTCTACAGCCAGGGCATTGCCCACCTGAGCCTCTTCCCCGACACCAAGCTGCTTGAGTTCCTGGACGTGCAGAAGTAAGCCTTCCCTCCTTGCCATGCTTGCCAGGGCCCCCATGTACACAGGATACGAAATGCAGTTCAAATTGTCTTTAGCAAAAAAGGGGGTGGTGCTAATTGGCTCGGGTGCCCATGAAGTTCTAGGATTATGCTGGTGTGGCGGGTTTCAGGTGTGGCTGGATCTAGCTATTTCACCTCACGGTGAAGGGAAACACCGTCTCTTTTGATGTATCTCTGGCTCCCATTTATGGTGAAACACAGGGTACCAGCCATTCAAGGTTTATACTCTACCAGCTCAGTCCCCGCACTGTGCCCCAGGGAGCTGGTGTCCCCTTCCCAGCTCCAGCCGGGAGCTGTCCCTCACTGGCTTGGCTGGGGTCTGGAGCCTGCCCCTAAATGCTGGCTGTGGCCCACAGCGGCCAGCCTGCCTCAGTATCTGCCACTGGGGCTGGGGCAGGCGTCCTGCTCCCAGCAGCTGGACTGAGAGTGGGGGGAAGGGAGATCCTCAAGGGGAAACTGAGGACTGTTCTGGGAGCAGATCCCTTCTACCCTCAGTGCCCCTTCTCATCCGTCGATACTATGGGTGACCGCCTGCCCAATGGGGGGCATGGGACCTCTCCTTCCACACCTGGTCTCCCTTGTCACACCGCGATGGTGTTTCCCACCCACCCCCTCCAAAGCCCTGTTTCCCCTTTCATCGTGAATGTCTCCTGCATCTGACTGGTCACCAGCCCAGACACCTGGTTGCCAACCGCTTCCCAAGCTTCCTTCCTCCCCAACTCTTGCTGCTGCCTCTGTGCTGCTTCCTCCATGCTGGCCTCCCTGCTCCATTGTTTCCCCAAGTCCTTGCCCTGTGCTGCACTGCATGGCACCCACATCCCTCCCTGTTCACCAGCCTGCACTGGCTCACCGAGCCTCCAGAACAGTCTCTTCTGCTGTCATTCTCTGTCTGGCCCAACCCCTGGGACTTCGCTCATAGGGTCCCTTGGCCCACAGCGCTGCCCCTCACCCCTATCCAAGTTTTGGGGGGGGCCGTCTTCTCCAGGGATCTGTCCCAGCCTCCCTTGCCTTGGTCTCCATGCGGGAGCTCCAGGGTGCCATTGCGGACCCCTTTCCTGCGCTCAGTCCCGCTACGGGACACGGTATATGGGGGGGTTGCCCTCTGACCTCAGACCCTGCCCCCTCCTCCTGGCAGAGGCTCCGTGTCATACTTGTTTAATTTCAGGCACCTGTGGCCCCTCAAGGACCTCACGCTGACGACCAATCAGGTGAGAAGGTGGGTCCGTTAGCTGCCCCAGGTAAGGGGGAGGCCTGAACCCTGAGCTGGGCCCCCCACGGTTTGCTCAGGCCTCTTTGTGTTTCAACAAGCCCTTGGGTCTGGGGGCCACCGAAATAGGTACCCATAGGGACCCAGTGACTATCAGCTATTGGAATCATTATCTTCTCTATCCATTTTGGTCCCCCCAACCTCCTGGAGACCATTTATCCCACTTCACAGTTGAGTAGACTGAGGCTCACGGTGGAGCTGTGACTTACCGTGGGTCACTCGAGCACTGGCTGTGCTGGAGCCAGTGATGGGGAAAGGTGGGCGGCAAGAGCTCCAGCCCCAGGAGGGCCAGAGGGACGGAGCTGGGGGCAGACCGTGGCCTCATCCAACCTGCGCTCCCCCCCCCCCCCCACCATGCAGAGACTCTCCCTGGTCAGGGACAAGTGCTTCCTGTCAGCCACTGAGTGTCTGCAGAAGATCATGTGAGTCTGCGCCCTGGGGAGGGTGGGGGACCAGAGGCGGGAGTGATGGGGCCCCTGGTGGGGACTGAACCCGGGGGCCTCGATCTGGAGCCCGCTACCCTGCCGCAGCACCACGGTGGACCCCCGCGAGAAGCTGGAGGTGCTGGAGAGGACATACGGGGAAATTGAGGCCACCGTGTCGCGGGTGCTGGGCCAGGAGCACAAGCTGCCCATGGACGACCTGCTGCCGCTGCTCATCTACGTGGTGTCACGTGCCCGGTGAGCCCCGGCCAGGCTGGGAGCTGGGGTGGGGGTGCTGCAGGACGATCCCTTCCCACCCTGCCCGGCCCCCAGCCAGGACACAGGCTGAAGCCTTCAACATCAGGGTTTCTGAGCACAGCTTTTCTTGGTACAAAGCGGGAGGCGGAGGCCCAGAGAGGCCCGCCCCGGGTCCCGGGTGGGGAGCAGAGCGGGGACCACTTCCCAGGTGTCCAGCCACCCAGGCCGGGGCTCCTTCCCCAGCCGCGTGGTGCCTGCCCCTGATGGGCCCCTTCTCCCTCTCATTGCGGGGGTGGATGCCTCCAGAATCCAGCACCTGGGAGCCGAGATCCACCTGATCCGTGACATGATGGACCCCATCCACACGGGAGGCCTGTATGACTTCTTACTCACGGCCTTGGAGGTGAGGGACAGAGGTGGTGGACGGGGGCCAAAATACCCTGGTCGGTGGGACAGACCCAGGCGCATGGTGGGGATGAACCCAAATTCACTGCTCTTGTGTGCTTCTGGGGGGCGGGCCTCACCGAGCCTCCGGGCCTGCCCTTGTTGGGGGGGGGGAGGCCCCGCAGTTCACCCCAGCCCCGGGGCCCCGGGACCCTGGGCATGTTCCAGGCTGCATCCCTGAGCGGACCGGGAGAGGGAGGCCCCACTTCCTTGCAGACTGTGGCTGGGGGCTGAGCTGGAGACGTAGTGCTCCCGGCCCGGGAGGCGGCTGTGCTCCCTGGTGTTGGGCCGTGTTTGTGTGGGGCTGGGGGCCGGCAGGCCAGCTCCCCCCTCAGCCTCGCCTGTTTCCCGCCAGTCCTGTTACGAACACATCCAGAAGGAAGATATGAGGCTGCACCGCTTTCCCGGCCGCGGGGACTCCAGACGGCCCTGGTAGCCCGGCCGCTCCCGGGCCAACCGCAGAGCTGAGAGTGGCCGCCCTGGTCCGGCCTGGCCCTCGTCACCCACAGAACGGAGGACAGGAGGGGCCCCTGGAGGCGGTTCCCGGAGGGGAGAGGCAGTTAGTTTCTTCCAGGGAGACGCTGCTGCTGCCTGCAGTGGGCTGAGGGCGAGGGTGACACGCATGGGCCCGGAGCCGGGGGCTCCCCGTCCCCCTCGCCCTGCCCCTAGGTCGGTGTCGGATGACCTCCCTGACCTGCAGCGGCTCACCGGCCTTTTTGCTGCCCGAGCCTGGCTCCCACACGGACCTTGCGGGGCCTCGGCGTCGCCGTCTGTTTACCAGCAGACTAGATGGTCTGTGACGGGCCTTCCGCCCGTCTTGCTGGATCCCGGAGTCCTTCTGGAAGTTTGAATTTTTAGGCTGCCGGGCTGAGATTCTTACATCATCGTCGGTGGTGTTCCCTGTTTCCTGGTCAGAGGCTCCACATTGCTAGTGAGGCCGCTTTTCATGAGGCCTTTTGCCCAGGGGTGGCCTCCTAGGGTCCTGCCTCGTTTCCGACTCTGCCCCGGGACTGAGCTGGTCTCTCTGGGCTGTGGGGCTGGACAAACCCCAGTCCACCCTGACCTGCTGGGTGGCCTCCGGCAAGGTCCTAAGAGCCACACGCCTGCAGCCCACGGGCCCGTGTGCAGGGGGACAGCAGTGGCATGGGGCCATCTGTGCTCTGTCCAGGCTCAAGACCCTGCAGGTGCAGGGGGAGGACAGGGGGTCTCGGGGGCCTTGGGGAGGGGAGGACTTTGTTCCCACAATGGTTTCCGTGTGGGACTGAGAGACACGGGAGCTCCATCTTGGGGCAGCCTCACCCCTGCCTGGCCTCAGTTTCTTCTCCCCACATCGCGGGGCTTCCACCTAGTGACTTGCGGGGGCTCCCCCTGCCCTGTCACAGGAGACGTGTGACAATAGGCGGGGTGACTGATCTGAAGAAGTCCAGGGGTGAAGCATGGGGAGAGGGTGGATTTATGCAGGGATGTAGCCCTGGAGGGAGAGCTGGGCCTGGCCGCCACAGCCGCCCTGCCACCGTGCCCTGGATCGTGAGCAACTCAGGTCACCGTCCTTGGCTCCAGGTGTGCTCTCCATAAATGAGCACTGACCTCGAGGCCCGTGAGGGAGGCTCTCAGAAAGCCCAGCCACTCCTGAGCCCCAGGCGGAAGCCCCCCAGGAGTCCCAGGGTGGGGGGCTGGTGGTGTCTGGGGGCACCCACAGACCCTGAGATGATGGAGGGCAGGAAGAGTGAGGATATCCGGATGCCGTGGGCCTTCGAACTTACCCAGGACGCTGCCACTGCTACTTTAATCCTCTCAACGGTGACCAGCTCCTTCTTGTCCCTTGACGAATAGAACACGCTTGCCTCAAGGCGGCCCTGAGTGGTAGGACGCCTGCAGCCTCACCCCAGAGGCTGCCCCCCCAAGCTCCTCCCAGCCCCCCACACCACCCGGCCTCCGTCAGGATCCGAGAACTCTCACTGTAGCTCCGATTCACCAGGACCCCTCCACCCACCCTGTGGCCGGGCCTTGCCCAGTACCAGCGGAGCTGGAGCCTCTGGACAGGGACAGGAGAGGCCGAGGGCGGCCGCGCTGTGGCAGCCAAAACCCGAGACAGTGAGGACATTGCCAGCCGAGGTCAGTGCTGCATTCACAGAAGAGACGCTTGGAACCGGGCAGCCAGCCTGCCCCGTGGGCGCCTCGGGAGGCTGATGGAGACCGGTCACCTGTGGGGACCCCAGCGAGGACCTCTCCCAGCTGCTGCGGGAGCCCCTTTGGCTGCAGGGTCCTACGTCTCGGGAGGTCAGGTTGCCCACCAGGACCTCACGATCCCCTGTGCCAGAGAGCTGTGAGCCCAAGGGGGCCCCGTTCCTTGACACCTGCAGGTGGCTTTCTGACAGGCTGCATGGGGCCGCACCAGCCCTGTCCCCGGGGGCCTGGGTTTGGGGCTGAGAGAGAGACACCCGAGACATTAAATGACCTCTCAGTGAGCAGACGTGTTGGAGTCACAGCCTGACCACCCCGTCTCTTCCACGGCAGCCCTGGGCCTACATGCGGCTTCCCATGGAGCCCCTCGACTCCTGCTTCCTGCACCCGCATTTCCCTTCCGCCTGCTCTCCAGCTCCTGCCCCTCGTCGTTCTGTGCCCCACACGCGCCCTCCTCCGGTCCCCTGGGTCCCAGGCTGCTCCATCCTCACAGGCCCAGCTCACGTGAGGCCCTCATGTCCCAAGGAATGAGCCCCCCGGCCCCGCTCCAGGGCCCGCTCCCTGGCCCAGTCGTGTTACTGGTGCCTGACGGTGGGTGCCTTCTCCCCCGCCCTCGATCTCCAGGCGCAGCAACGCCCTCCGCCTCTCCCTGGGCCAGCAGCGATGGCAGTGAGCGTGAGGGTGGAAACAGGTGGACTTGGGAAAGGTTGGACTGTGAAGGACCCCAGCCCCGGGCCGGGTCCGCATTCAAGACTGGCCGGGGTGGCATCTGTGAAAACAGAAGCCCCTCGGGTGTGACCAGCACAAGCAGGGACCCACGTGGAACGGAGGGCTGGCCACGCTCAGGCCAGGAGCAGCCGGGAAGTTGTTGCCAAACCCTCAGAGAAAGGAGGGAAAAGACAACGCCCTCTCTGTCTGGGGCTCAGGTTCCTGTCCCCGGGGCACCACACCTGGCAGCAATGTGGCCAGTCCAGCAGGTTGTCTCCGGGCGCTAATCTGTTGCGGGTGTTGCGCTCCCACAGCAGGAAATGTCACGAGGCGGCCAGGTTACACCTGTTGACCAGTTGTGGCTGGTGGAGATCGGTCAGGGCACAGAGGGGCCCCACGAAGCCCCCCGCCTCCCTCCCTCAGTCAGCGAGCCTCACCAGGGGCCTCTTGGATGCCAGCCCCGTTCCCTGCACAGGCTACAATCTGGGACGTGGCCCAACAAGGCGCCAGCCCTCTTCAGGTGAGAAGGACCAGCTGTCCTCCCAGAAAGGGACCGATGGCAGGGAGTAGAGGAAGTGGGAGAAGCCGAGTCCACAGCTACTGAGAATGGAAGCTGCCAGGCATCTAGAGGGATGCCAGTTCTGACTAGGCCTCTATTCTGATCGCCCCCAAGGGTGCTGGGAGCCAGGGCACGGCCCAGACAAACCCCTTGCCCACTGCAGCCTTGGACAAGGCTGGAGGGAGAGTGTGGGGGGCAGCCAGAGGGGCGCGGGGCTGCTGGAGAAGCCTTAGCAATGCTAAAGGGAGGCCAGCCCTCCCTGAGCGGGGACCTAAGTGAGCCTCGTGGCCTCAGCTGTCGTCTCTCCCAGAGGGATGGCCGCCCACCGTGGGACCAGTGAGGGGCAGGGACTGCCCTCCTGTGGCCACTGGGGAAGGGGTAAGTTCAGGGTTAGAGTCAAGGTCAGTGTTAGGGGTTAGGGTTAAGGTCAGAAGCAAGGTCAGTGTCAGATTAGAATAAGGGTCAAGGTTGGAGCTCAAGTTAAGGTTAGAGTGAGAGGAAATGTCAGGTTCAGGTCAGTTCAGGGTCCTGGTCCAGGTCAGGACTTTACTGGTTGGCCTCGCCCAGGGTTGTGTGGACGTGAGCTCTGGCTTTGACTCTTGCTATGGGCCGGAACCAGGGGTGGGGGCCAGGCTGCCAAGGCCTTGGTGTCCCTGTGACCGTGGCCCAGTTCCTCCCCAGACTGGGTCTTGTTTGCTGTCTCTAAGAACCCTCACGGTGCAAGACCACTGTTCTGCCATCCGGGGAAGGAAGGGGAGAGTGGGCAAGAGGTGAGGCTGGGGGTCCGGCGCCGTGACGGTGCCCGGGCAGCGACCCCTTCCAGATGTGGTGCTGGTGCCGCTAGAGAGAAGGGCTCAGTTTGCAGAATGGGGCTGGAGTCACTAAGTACAGTATTCATGACCCACCCGAGGCTGGGGGCTACGGCCTGGCCCCTGCAGCGTCCTGTTGTGGTTTTAAACAGAAACATTCATTGAGCGTGGCCGGGACTCCAAACCGGGGGAAGTAAGTAAGACCCGCTGGTCCCCTGTGTTGGGGAGCGGCCGGTGTCTGGGCTCTCTCCCCCGGCGCCAGGGGCGGGGGGTGGTAAGGAGGGTTTGAAGCCTCGTATCTATCCGAAATTCGAATTCGCATCTGAGGTTTGCCAAACAGGAGATCTCTCAGCCCTGGCTCATCAGCAAATCAGAACCCCGGGGGCAGAGAACAAGGAGAGGCTGTGAAGGGGAAGGGGGGTCTAAGGGAGTATTCAGCTGCCCCCCTCACCCCGGGGCCAAGCAGTCCTGTGATGCTTGCTGGGCAGTGCAGGGGTGGGGGGGACACAGAGTTAGCCAGAGCGCTTGGGGTACCCTTGGGTGAAGGCTGCCGGTGGCTGGGGACAGATGACCCCTGGATTTTCCCTGGGGACAGTGACCCCTTCCCTTGCTCTGCTGGCTGGAAAGGACCTGCAGAGGCTGGTCTGCCCAGGGCAGCATCGAGGCTCTTCCTCTGCGTGTCCTGAGCTGGGGCGGCTATGCCCAGGACGGGGAGGGGCCTGGGTCTGTGTGGGGAAGGGCTGGCAGTCCTGCTCGTCTTACCCAGTCCTCCAACTGTCACTTCCAGGCCTGCCTTCGGAGGCAAGCGCTCCCCTGCCACCCCCGACATCTGCAGTCCTCAGGAGACGAGTGGTGGGAGAAGAGAGAGCAGGGGACCAGCCATGCACACGGGACCTCCCTGAGACCCAGGTCTCGGGGCCACTGCTTCATCCAAAGGGACCTTCTACACCCTGCTGGTCATACGGCCGCACCAGGCTCAGTTTCAGGAACCAAAAGAACATAAGAGGAACCAGGTGCAAACTGTCAGTTGGTGGGGGGCGCCTGGGTGGCTCAGTCGCTTGAGCATCTGACTCTTGATACGAGCTCGGGTCGTGACCCCAGGGTCATAGGACCTGAGCCCTGCGTCGGGTCCGCACTGGGTGTGGAGCCTGGTTAAGATTGTCTCCCTCCCTCTGCCCCTCTCCCCCACTCACACATGCTCTCTCTCTCAAAACCCAAAAAAGCCCATCAGTTGGTGCCCGCTCTGTAAATGGTGCAGACAGGCTGTTTACAGGCAGCCTCTGGTCTGTCTCTGACACCAGTGTAGGACCCTCTTAATCACGAGTTCATGCATTTCATTCGGGTGTGGCCAAGGGTCAGTCCCAGGCCCCAGGCATCCTCAGGGATAAACGCAGGCGCAAGCCTCTGAGCTGAGACCGACCCTGTGCTTGCGCACTGAACCTTGCCATTGCCTCCGAGGAAGGGGGGCATCGGTGATTGGGCGGCTCTTTGTGTCCTGTCCTGCGTGGGGTCCTGCTCGCTGCAGGAGAAGGAGCCCAGGAGGCACTCACAGTCTTCGTGGTCAGGGCAGGAAGGGAGGGCTGCATCCTGGCAGATGGCACCGTGGAACTGGAACTCGAGGGATGAATTTGCCAGGCGGGGGGTTGGCACGCCTGGCAGAAGGAAAGGCAGGGACAGAGGCCGGGAAGTGGGGAAGGGCCCGGCTTTCCCAGAATGTGGAGAACTGGTGAACCGAATCAAGGAGAAGTCAGGCAAACCCAAGGTGAGAAAGCCTTGCAAAACCCGTGGGAGCCTTTTCCCACATTTCCCGATCTTCACCCTCCTATGATGTTGTCCTCTGTCCCCATGATGGTTGTCAAACACCCACCAATTCTTTCTCCCTCTTCCCATCGAGATGCGGAGGCAAAAACCCCTGCCCTTAAACCTTGGCCTTTGACGATGCAGTGGGACAGAGGCCACCAGCCTTGTGAGGCTGGGATCCAGAAGCTCACGTGGCCTCTGCCGGTTCCCCTGGACACCCGTGCTGGGAGCATTTCACCACAGAGAGAGAAGTCTGCCACCCTGAGCGGCCATGTGGGGAGACCGTGTGGGGACAGCAGACAGAGAGAGAGGTGGACGCCCAGTGGAGCCAGCTCATCGGGGATCTGGTTGTTTGGGTCTCCCAGCCCAGACCCTGAGCACATGAATGAGAACACTTCTGGGGTGACTGCAGCCTTGGCCGCCCTCTGACTGGAACCTTAGGAGACCCCCCTACAAACAACAGCTGCCTGGCCTAGCCAGTGGGCCCCAGATTCATGAGCAAACCAAACAGCGCTGGTGTTTCAAGCCACGGTTTGGGGGTGTCTTTTTAATGTGACAACAGATGAACGGAACAGTCCTTTCGCCATTATCCACTATTCATCATTTAATTAAAAACACTTTTATATGCTTCATTTAAAAAAAAAAAAAAGTTTGGGGCGCCTGGGTGGCGCAGTCGGTTAAGCGTCCGACTTCGGCCAGGTCATGATCTCGCGGTCCGTGAGTTCGAGCCCTGCATCAGGCTCTGGGCTGATGGCTCAGAGCCTGGAGCTTGTTTCCGATTCTGTGTCTCCCTCTCTCTCTGCCCCTCCCCCGTTCATGCTCTGTCTCTCTCTGTCCCCAAAATAAAAATAAACGTTGAAAAAAAAAATTAAAAAAAAAAAAAAGTTTTTTCTCATTGCATGAGTAGCATCTGACTTTTAAAAATTTTTTTTATTTTAAAGAGAGAATGTGAGCAAGGGAGAGGGGCAGAAGCAGAGAGAGAGAGAGAGAGAGAGAGAGAATCTTAAGCAGGCTCCAAGCTGGGCTTGGAGCCTGATGCAGGGCTCGATCCTATCACCCTGGGATCATGATCTGAGCCGAAATCAAGGGTCGAACGCTCAACCGACGGAGCCCCCCAGGAGCCTCCCTATATGCTTCTTTTTAAACACTGGGATTTATTAAGAAGGGAAGCTTCATATCCCTACATACATGGAAGTTGATCATCAATGAGGATAAAAGGGAGGCAATCGTATAGAGCAACGCAGGAAGCAGAACTGGGTGTTCAGGATCTAGGTTGGTACCGTTGCCTTTGCCCGGGGAGGGGGGCGGTGTGTGCAGCTGGGGGTCTCCCAGCACTTACAGAACCAGTTTGCCGAGCCCCCTTACGAACTCCGCCGCCAGCTGAGATGCACCCCTTTGTCAGAGTTCTGGGTTCCTGCCCCTCTCCCAGGCTTCCAAGTTTTAATATTTTTAGCCTCTTTCCTTTCCTCCTCCAGCCCTAGGGAGAGGGGCGGCTTTCTGTAATTGTTGGAGAACTCTTGTTTTGCCTTTTCAGTGCTTCAGTTGCTGGGTGTGGTGGGCAGAATAATTGTCCCCCAAAGATATCCATGACCTAATCCCCAGGGCCTTGAATAAGTCGCCTTACATGGCACAAGGGACTCTGTAGACGTGATTACATTAAGGACTTGCGATGGGGAGACTATCCTGGGTTATCTGGGTGGGCCCCATCTTCATCACAAGGGTCCTTAAAAGCGGCAGTCGGAAACCGAAGAAGATCAGAGGGAGATGTGACGAGGGGGAGTGGCCTGAGAGAGAGGGGGCGGGACCGAAAACCTGTAGAGGTTGCAAGAGGCAAAGAAATGGGTTCAGCCCTATAGAGCTTCCAGAAAGGAGCACAGCCCAATGACCTCTGTGTCAGATTTCTAACCTTCGGAACTGAAAGATGATGAATGTGTGCTGTTTTTAGCCACTAAACTTGCGATAGCTTGCTATAGCAGCAATAGAAAACACACACCCTGGTTAACACTTCTATGTGAAATTCTCTGTTCGTGTAACAGGTGATCGTCCTCCTTGGGACCTCTTGCAGGGTGTTCTTACCAGAGCTGGGAAGAAAATAATAAGGAAGCCCTCGGGGGCAAAGAGGCAGCCTAGTAGCTCTGCGCTGGAGGCCAAGACAGAAAGGATCTCCATGGCCCCGTTGACCTTCCCCTTGGTGCTGTGATGGACGAGGAGGGAGGTGACCCAGACATTGCGGGGCACCGGCATGCTTGAACTTGGCTTCATTGACGGGGTCAGGCAGACTCCTGGCCAGGAGAGCCCCAGCGGTGCTCCCCGGGGCCACGGAGCCTAGAGATCCCTGGACACCGTAGAAGGCAGTGACAGAGCCCTTACTGCATCCAGTGCTGATGAAGTGTGCAGGTGCTTTTGTTGGGAGGGCAGTGAAGAATAAGGAACAGGGGAAACACAGGAAAAGGGAGGTGAGCAGGATGTAGCTGAGAGTTGGTCGTTGGCCTTGACCAAGGGAAAGTCTTGGTCCTTCACAGAGACCACAAGGACCGCAGCCAGGGGGACAGAGAAGCATAGATCTGTGGGGGCCAGAGCCGTCCCCGTGGGGTCTTGATAAACCGGGAAAGCCGCTTTCTTTGGGAGATGGTGGTCTTGATCTGGGTTTGAGTCCTGATGGGATGATATGACATTTGTCCCTGATTTTAGTTGATCAGGGACAAGCTGATCAACTAGTGATCAGTGATACTTCCTCGGCTCTCGAAGACATTCAGGGCAGCCTCAGCTCACTGGCCGGGTTGGTCTGGATGATGGAATCTCCCTGGCCTTCTTCCTTGCAGGCTAAGACGGTGTCTGAGGTTGCTATGGGATTCTGCCAAGCCCGGATTAATATCCTCGGGCCAAGAACAGTCAATACAGAAACTTCAGGAGAGAGCGCCTGCTTTCTTAGGTAGAAATCCCTGACGGTTGATGGGATTTGTTCCGCTGGTTGCGTCCAGGACCCTGGACGACATGGCTTCATCCTGAGGCTTGAAGTCCTGTTCACAGCTGGCGTAGTTGCATGTTGTACTAATCAAACTAAATGAATCTGGCTAGCCTCTGTCAGTCAGATGAATCGGGTCAAGAATGGATTCTTCTAACTCCTGTGTGAGAGTCTTTCCAGAAAACGAAGCCAGCTTTCTCCTCTGTGGGTTTTATCTTCCTCAGTTTCGTTCTCTCCTCTGCCTTCTTCACTACCTTTCCTTCTTCTTGTCTCGAGTTCTGTACAGACTCTGGGGATGGTAGGATCTGAATGAGGTCGCTGTCATGAAGATGGGGCACGGACGACCCGTCACTGAAGCCTCTCAAGGTACAAATGTCCCGTCACGTTTGTTTGTTAACTACAGGCAGAGGAGCTGCTGAACACCTGGAGGTGGGAAGGTTGTGGGAAGCTTCCAGAAACATCACACCCTTGTAACGCCCTTTACTTTAGAGGCGTTTCCAAATGGAAACATTCGGACAATTATGAAACACTGAAAGCTTCCTGGTCAGGAAGTGGTCTTGTAAAAGGGGGAAGCCTCTGAGGCTTAGCAACTAACGTTAGCCCGTTTGATGCTGACTACCTCAGACAAACTGAGCTAGCAATGTGCTCAGAGCAGGAGGAAGTAAGCCTTGAGTGACATCAGCGCTGCTTTGAATGGGGTATTATATTTAGGAGTTTCTCCTAAAGCAGGGTGCTTGTGCTATAGGCAAACGCTCCATTCATTCATCCACCGGATACGTTTTGTGTCTCATAACGTATTGTGAGTGTTGTTCCAGACCCTAGGGCTGTACCGGATGCCAAGGCAGCCCAAGTTTCTGCCTTCCCATTTCAGGCTCTGAGCCCCGCTGAGGTGGGTCCCGGCCCGTCCCGGCCCCTCCCGGCCCCACGCTAACTTTATCTGCCCTTCCCCATAGCCAGACCATGTAGCTGGACCCTCCCTTCAAGGTCTTCTCCCACTGCATTTCTCAAGTTCTCCCAGAGCTGGCCTCCAGCCCAGCAGGTGCTTTATCCTGGTGGCCCTTTCCTACATCAGAGAGAGGAGACCGTGTCTCCTCACCTCCAGGGAGTCAAGTTTCCCAAAGAGCAACAATCAGGACTGTTCAGACCTCGGAGAAGACACCACGCCAATGGGACAGAACGAAGCCGATGGGCTTCAAGGGGTGAGACATCTTCTAAGGCTCTTTTTTGACCTTGAACAAAGGAATCCTGTGTTATACATCAGTTATTTTCCAGGAACTAAACCAGGTTCCAAAGAAGCATGTTTTTTTAGGGGCTCCTGGGTGGCTCAGTCAGTTAAGCGTCCGAGTCTTGATTTCAGCTCAGGTCATGACCTCACAGTTCATGGGTTCAAGCCCCGAGTTAGGCTCTACATTCACAGTGTGGGCCCTGCTTGGGATTCTTTCTTTCTCTTTCTCTCTGCCCCTTCCTTGCTCATGCTTGCTCTCTCTCTCTCTAAAGTAAATAAATAAACATAAAAAAAAATGTGTTTTTTTTTTTCTGGAAGAGAATTCCAGCAGAGCCTTAAGAATGATGGGTTACATCCGTACAAGTGGACGTGAACATTTTACTTTATGTATCAGTCCTATGAGAGCAATTTCATGCTGCTTGGATTTATGCACCTTACAAAAAAAGCATCTAAAACATTTGTAAGCAAAACATACCAATCAATAAAAATCTCTTCAGTACAGATTCAGCCTGAGAAGAGGAGACAGCCCCCAAGGTCAGCAATTCTTGGGTATTTCAAAAGATAGATATCTCCTTTTTTAAAAATATTTTTTAATGTTTATTTATTTTTGAGAGAGAGAGAGACAGAACACGAGCAGGGGAGAGGCAGAGAGAGAGGAAGACACAGAAACTGAAGCAGGCTCCAGGCTCGGAGCTGTCAGCACAGAGCCCGACGCGGAGCTCGAACTCATGAACTGTCAGATCATGACCCGAGCCGAAGTCGAACATTTAACTGACTGAGCCACCCAGGCGCCTCTAGGCATCTCTTTTGGATACTCAGAAACAGGACTTTTATAAACAGGTTCACTTGTCAGCACACCTCAAATAAAACCCTCCCCATGGGAATGGGTCTCCAAATCCAAAACTCCTATTTCCACACTCATCATACCCTTGGCCATGAGTTCATCGTTCTCTCTGATGGGTCACACACGTTGCACTGGAGACCAGCATGGACGCGGCCAAGACTTGTGCCAAGTCTCCATCCCCCATTTAGAAGACCAGACAGACATCCAAACAGACAGGCTCTGAGATATCCATTTTTATAGTTTCTAAACAGTGTCCTGAGGAGGTAATGTTCTAGACTGTCTGAGCAGTGACTTGGGAATAGGATTCTTCCTCCATGTTCCTCTCCATTTTATTTTATTTTATTTTATTTTATTTTATTTTATTTTACTTCATTTCATTTTATTTTTGTAATGTTTATTTTTGAGAGATAGAGAGAGAGAGAGAGCATGAGTGGGAGAGGGGCAGAGAGAGAGGGAGACACAGAATCCGAAGCAGGGTCCAGGCTCCAAGCTGTCAGCACAGAGCCTGACATGGGGCTCGAACCCACAAACAGCAAACACTCCATTTTGAAAACACTATTTCCACAAAGTTTGTTGAGTGACTGTCTATGACCCATCAGGCCAGTCCTTTGCATCTCTCCTGAGGGGCTCACGGAAATGAGGCGGCAACTGCCTGGAGAACGTGAGGACAGGGGACTCTGAGCTTCTCTGATAAATTAAGTGGCATAAAAATGATACATTTCAACTGCTTTAAAATTACTGTCACCCTTGTTCAAGGGTGTAGTGGCTCGATTCTAAACCTCGTAACCTTTAGGAGGTAGAATTGACATCTGGAAGGTACTTCTGCGGATTTGTGAGTAGTCGAGAGAGGGGAGGGCTAAGAGAAGGGAGGGCGTGGGGGTGATTGGGTTTTGGTGTGAGTATCTGGGCAGGTGGGGCACCTGTTACAGAGAGAATGAGATTGGGGGTTGGTGGAAGTTGGGGGCAGGGGGTGGAGAAGCTTTCTGGAAAAACCTTCTTAGAAGAAAAAAATGCTTTGATTTTAAAAGCCTAATGTAGGGGCAACCTTCAAGTGCGCTCACTGGAAGGCCTTTGGTAACTCTGAACATTATCATTCATGGAAGCTTCGCGATCTGTTCAGTTGTTTACCCTCTCACTGTCACTGTCGGTTTGCCTAGCTTAACGTACAATATGCAAGGTACATTCTCTTCCTGTGTACTTATATTATATAAAAAGTTAGCCCAATACAGAAGGTGCTTTCTGGCTTCAAAAGTAACAGCAGCACTAGCTCCCTGGTCCTTGTGAAATACCTGCCATCCAGAATCTTCTGATCACCAGGTCCTTTCTCTGGGGGGTAAGCAGTACTATGTACTTGAGAGAGATGTCTTTTTATTTTATTTTATTTTTATTTATTTATTATTTTTTTTTCAACGTTTATTTATTTTTGGGACAGAGAGAGACAGAGCATGAACGGGGGAGGGGCAGAGAGAGAGGGAGACACAGAATCGGAAACAGGCTCCAGGCTCTGAGCCATCAGCCCAGAGCCTGACGCGGGGCTCGAACTCACGGACCGCGAGATCGTGACCTGGCTGAAGTCGGACGCTTAACCGACTGCGCCACCCAGGCACCCCAAGAGAGAGAGATGTCTTTTTAAAAAAAAAATTTTTTTTTTTTAATATTTATTTTTGAGAGAGGGGGAGGGGCAGAGAGAGGGAGACACAGAATCTGAAACAGGCTCCAGGCTCTGAGCTGTCAGCACAGAGCCCAACACAGGGCTCGAACTCACAAACCTCGAGATTGTGACCTGAACTGAAGTTGGATGCTTAACCGACTGAGCCACCCAGGCGCCCCGAGAGAGGTGTCTTTGAAAACCTTTGGAAGCCTCTTGGGATAGATTTATGGTGACCATATTTCTTCACCAAAAATGTTGACACAGGGTCGGATATCGGTAGCACATCTGAAGTTGGGATTGCTCTGGAGAGCCCAGCTTATTTGGTTCCCTTGAGATGGAACTAGGAGGAGTATGTCTACAGAATTTAGTCCTCAGGATGAGCAGACTCTGGGTGGTCTCCTCCCAGGAATATCCCCTCGTACCAGATGTTTCAGACAGATGTTTTCCCCTTAAGCTGTAACTTGGTGTTCTAGACCATTGTCCCAAGCCTGGGGCCTCGTGTTCCGGCTGATGTCACAGGGGATGTGGGAGGCCCTGCTTCTAGAGAACCTAAAGCCTTGACCATTGCGGGGGCGCCCGGGTGGCTCAGTTGGTTGAGTGTCAACTTCAGCTCGGGTCATGATCTCACCACTTGTGAGTTCAAGCCCTGCATCGTCAGGCTCTGTGCTGACAGCTCAAAGCCTGGAGCCTGCTTTGGATTCTGTGTCCCCCGCCTCCCCATTCCTCCCCACTTGCTCTCTCTCTCTCTCTGAAAAGTAAATAAACATTAAAAAACAACAACAACAGGGGCGCCTGGGTGGCGCAGTCGGTTAAGCGTCCGACTTCAGCCAGGTCACGATCTCGTGCTCCGTGAGTTCGAGCCCCGCGTCAGGCTCTGGGCTGATGGCTCAGAGCCTGGAGCCTGTTTCCGATTCTGTGTCTCCCTCTCTCTCTGCCCCTCCCCCGTTCATGCTCTGTCTCTCTCTGTCCCAAAAATAAATAAAAAACGTTGAAAAAAAAAATTTAAAAAAAAAACAACAACAACAACAAAGAACAGCCTTCCTTCCTGATCAACACCCTGAAATCCCCATTAATCTATATTATTTGTGATTTTGTAAGAGAAATCAACTTCAGGTAGCTTACAAGAAAGGAATTCATCCCATGAACTCAGCAGTACCTCATGGAACCCGAGGCCAGAAAGCAGCCGGACTCCTGGAAAGCACCGGAGTGGAAAGCTGCCCAGAAGCCTGGAAGGTACTGTTTCCCCTTCCTGTGCCTTTTCTCCAGGCGTCTCCTTCCCTCCTGTTTCCTAGCAATTAGACTTCTCTGCTTTCCAGTTTTCCACTCACAGCGGTGGCCCCTAGAGCTGTTAGATTTCCATGAACCAACAGGGTCAGGTGCCCGGAAGAGAATAGATTCTTTCTTGGTCGCATTCCACCGTCTGGGGAAATGTCTGCTGAGTCTGTCCTATGCTCTGTTCTGAACCCAAGTCAGGTCCGAGCTGGGTGGTTCAAACATGGCTGCTGTGGGGGCCACACAGCCCATGAGTTTAGTCCTGGGCAGAGTCTGCTCAGGACGATGAGGGTGGGAGTGAGACTGGGCCCCAGTAGAGAGGTCTGTTGAGGTCCCGTGGGTGCTTGCCATTTGGTCACAGTCCCCTTGGATCTGTGGGGATTGTCATTATTTTATACTCAGTACACTTCCCACCTTTTGTTTCAGAAACTGCTCCTTCTCCACTGCATGCGGGCCTGATAGAAATCATCCAGTACTTGTCCCTTTGTGATTCGCTTATTTTACTCAGCATAATGTCCTATAGGTTTATTCATGCTGCAGCAGGTGTCTGATAGTCCTTCCTTTTTAAGGCTGGACAATATTCCATTGTATGGATGCGCCACGTTTTGCTTAATTCATTCATTCGTTGATGGACACTTGAGTTGACTCCACCTTTTGGCTCTTGGGAATAACGCTGCTAGGAATGTGGGTATACAAAGATCTCTTCAAGATCCTGTTTTCGATTCTTTTGGGCATATATGCAGAGGTGGGATTGCTGGATCCTATGGCAAGTCTATGTTTAATTCTTTTGAAGAACCACCATACTGTTTTCCATAGCAACATCATACCCCCTTTTACATCCCGTCTGACAGTGCACAAGTGTTTCAATTCCCACATCCGCACGGACACATCTTATTTCCTGTTTTGTTTTGTTTTGTTTTTCTTTTTGGGGTATAGTGGCCATCCTATGAGTGTGAAGTGGTATCTCATTTGCGGTTTTATTTTGCACTTCCTTAATGATTAGTGACGTTGAACATTTTTACATGTACTTATTGACCATTTGTGTATCTTCTTTGGAGACCGCTATTGAATTTCCACTTGAATATGCCTATTCTCATCCATTGCCCAGTTTTGAAATGGGTTGTTTATTTTTTGCTGTTGAATTATAGGAGTTGTTTGTATCTTCTGGATACTAACCCTTTATCACATGTATGATTTGCAAATGTTTTCTCCCATTTCATGGGTTGCCTTTCACTCTGTTGATTGTGTCCTTGGATGTAAAAAAAGTTTTAAAATTTGTTGTAGGGCAAATTTGTTGTCTTCTGTTGTCTGTGCTTTTACAGTAATATCTAAGAAATCATTGCCAAATCCAATGTCATAAAGCTTCCCCCCTATGTTTCCTCTAAGAGTTTTATAGGTTTAGCCCTTACGTTTAGGCCTTTGATCCATTTTGAGTTAATTTTTTTTAAAGTTTATTTATTTTGAGAGAGAGAGAGAGAGTGAGCACAGGACAGAGGTGGGGGGAGAGAGAATCCCAAGCAGGCTCTGCACTGTCAGTGCAGAGCCCGATGTGGGGCACAAACTTTCAAACCGTGAGATTGTGACCTGAGCTGAAACCAAGAGTTGGATGCTTAGCCAACTGAGCCACCCAGGCACCTCAAGTTAATTTTTGTATGTGGTGTGAGGTAAGGGTCCAACTTCATTCTTTTGTGTGAGGAGATCCAGGTCTCCCAGCATCATTTGTTGAAAAGACTGTCCTTTTCCCCATTGAATGGTCTTGGCACTCTTGTCAAAAATCATTTGACTACATCTGTGGGAGCTTATTTCTGGGCTCTCTATCCTATTCCTTTGGCCTATATGTCTGTCTTTATGCCAGCATCACACTTTTTTGATTATTTTTGCTTTGTAAAAAGTTTTGAAATCAGGAAGTAGGAGTCTTCCAACTTTATTCTTCTTTTTCAAGATTGTTTTGGTTATTTGAAATTCTTTGAGATGCCATATGAATTTTAGGATGGATTTTTCTATTTCTATAAAAAAATACCATTGGGATTTTTTATAGGATTGCACGGAATCTGTAGTTTGGTTTGGGTGGTACTAACATCTTAACCAATGTCTTCCAGCCCATGAACCAATACCAAGTCTTCCAGCCCATGAACACAGAATGTCTCTCCATTAATTTGTGTCTTCTTTACTTTCTTCCAGCAGTATTTTGTAGTTTTCAGTCTTTTGCCTCTGTGGTTAAGTTAGTTTTTAATTATTTTATTCTTTTTGATGCCATTGCAAATGGAATTGCTTTCATAATCTTTTTCAGACAGCTCATTGTTGGTGTACTAGAAATGCAACTGATTTTTGCTTGTTGATTTTGTTAATGTTTATTTATTTATTTTGAGAGAGAGAGAGAGAGAGAGAGAGAGAGAGAGAATCCCAAGCAGGCTCTGTGCTGGCAGAACCGTGAGATCATGACCTGAGCCAAAATCAAGAGTCGGATGCTTAACTGACTGAGCCACCCAGGTGCCCCTGCATGTTGATTTTGTATCCTGCAACTTTTCTGATTTCCTTTATTAGTAGTTCTAACAGTTTCTTTTGTGTGTTTGTGGAATTTTTAAGTGTTTGTGGAATCTTTAAGGTTATCTATATATGAGGTCATGTCATCTGTGAACAGAGATTAAGTCTTTTATTTCTTTTTCTTGCTTAATTGCTCTGGCTAGATGTGGCCCTGTGTTGAATAGAAGTGGTGAAGGCAGACATCCTCTCCTTTTGTAACTCCAGTGACATAAAGTTTAGATCTTTTGTTATTGTCCCACAGGTCCTAAGACTATGTTCCTTTTTTTAAAAAGAAAATTATTGGAGGGGGGGCACCTGAGTGGCTCAGTCGGTTAGTGTCTGACTTTGGCTCAGGTCATGATCTCACGGTTCGTGAGTTTGAGTGCTGCATTGGGCTTTCTGCTTTCACCATGAGCCTGCTTTGGATCCTCTATCCCTCTCTCTCTCTCTCTCTCTCTCTCTCTCTCTGCCCTTCCCCCATTCACTCTCTTTCCTTGTCTCAAAAATAAATAAACATTAAATAAATTTAAAAAAAGAATGAAAATTATTGGGGCACCTCGCTGGCTCAGTCAGTTGGTAGGGCATGCAACTCTTGATGTCAGAGTGGTGAGTTCGAGCCCCATGTCGGGCATAGAGATCACTTAAAAAGAAAAAAAAAAGAAAATGATTTTCTTCTTGTTCAAATTAGATAATTTTATTAGCTATCTGCATGCTCGCTGATCCTTTCCTCTGTATTTTCCACTCTGCTTTTACGCTCGGCCAGTGTTATTTTTGTCGTTTGCTGACTTTAGTTATTGTATCTTTGACTTCTAAAATTTCCAGTTGGTTCTTCATTGTCTTTTTCATGTCTTTGCTGAGATGTTTTTACTTTTCCCATTTGCTTAAAGAGAGCTTGTAATTGCTTGTTGGAGCATTTATATAACTGCTTCACAATCCTTGTCAGATAATTCCGACATCTGTGTTGTCTCCGTACTGGTATTTGCGGATTATCCTTTCTCATTCGAGTATGAGATTTCCTTGGCTCTTGTTATGAGTGATTTTGGATGGTATCCTGGGCATTTGGAGGACAAGGTTATGAGACTCTCCCCTTTTTACGTATCTATTTTAGCAGGCAGTCCGTCTGTTGATATTAGGAACGCATGTCCTGGCCCCCTTTTGTGGGCTATGTTTTAAATGTCAATTACTTTTCAAAGCCTTTGCTATGCTCTTGTGGGCTGCTGCTTGTGTGTTACCCACAGGCCGGTCTGAAACCCGGGCAGGATTCCACACCAAAGAGGAGCTCTCAAAGCTTTTGCTGTGTTGATCCTGGTCAGTTTTATAAATGGGATGTGTCCAGGACTTGATACTCTGATTTAAAGCATCCCGTTCTGCCATGGATCTGTGGCCTCTCCTCTCCCCACCCCCACCCCCAAATTCATGTGTTGAAGCCCTAACCCCTCATGTGCTGATATTGGGAGATGGGGCCTTTGGGTGAGGTCAGGAGGGTGAGGCCCCGGTGATGGGATTGCTGTCCTCATTAAAAAGGCCCCAGAGAGGGGCGCCTGGGTGGCGCAGTCGGTTAAGCGTCCGACTTCAGCCAGGTCACGATCTCGCGGTCCGTGAGTTCGAGCCCCGCGTCAGTCTCTGGGCTGATGGCTCAGAGCCTGGAGCCTGTTTCCGATTCTGTGTCTCCCCCTCTTTCTGCCCCTCCCCCGTTCATGCTCTGTCTCTCTCTGTCCCAAAAATAAATAAACGTTAAAAAAAAAAAATAAAAAAAAAAAATAAAAAGGCCCCAGAGAACGTTCCCCTTCATCCCCTGCCCATGTGAGGACACAGTGACAAGGTGGCGGTCCGCAAGGCAGGAAACGACGCTGGCCCTGAGATGGTGGACTCGCCTCCGGCACCGTGACAAGATGGCATTCCTGCTTCTCTCCCCCTTTCTTTCCCAGCCCCCCACGGCCAGGGCACGGAGGCCTTGGTGTAGACCTTCTCGCTTCTCAGAAGGTATCTGCAGAAGTATCTGCAGAAGTTCCTGGTGGCTTCCCCTCCCTGTCTCCCCACCTTCCGGTGCGGGGACACCCTGCAAAACCAAGGTGTTGTGGCACTCGCCTGCCGACACCCTCGGGAAAAGCTCCAGGTTTCCCAGCCAGCAAGGCCGGGTGCTGACTTCTGCGAACTCAGCTCCTGCTACCCTTTCTCCTCACTCCTAGCCTAGCTCTGCTGTCAGGACCCACCAGCCTGAACCTCACCTTCACCCGGGTCGTGTTTACTTAACTAGCTTTTTTTTTTTTTTTTTTTTTAACATTTTTTTAACGTTTATTTTTTTGAGAGAGACATAGAGTTCGAGCAGGGGAGGGGCGGGGGGAGACACAGAATTTGAAACGGGCTCCAGGCTCCGAGCCGTCAGCCCAGAGCCCGACGCGGGGCTCGAACTCACGGACCGCGAGATCGTGACCTGAGTCGAAGTCGGACGCTTAACGGACTGAGCCACCCAGATGCCCCTTAACTAGCCTGTTCTTTTTTTTTTTTTTTTTTTTTAATTTTTTTTTTCAACATTTATTTATTTTTGGGACAGAGAGAGACACAGCATGAACGGGGGAGGGGCAGAGAGAGAGGGAGACACAGAATCGGAAACAGGCTCCAGGCTCTGAGCCATCAGCCCAGAGCCCGACGCGGGGCTCGAACTCACAGACCGCGAGATCGTGACCTGGCTGAAGTCGGACGCTTAACCGACTGCGCCACCCAGGCGCCCCTAGCCTGTTCTTAAGAAGCCTCCCCTTGGGGCACCTGCGTGGCTTAGTCCGTTAAGTGGCCAACTCTCGATTTTGGCTCAGGGCTCAATCTCGCAGTTCGTGAGTTCAAGCCCCGTGTCGGGCTCTGCACTGACAGTGTGGAGCCTGCTTGAGATTCTGCCTCTCCCCCACTTGCTCTCTCTCTCTTTCAAAATAAATAAATACACTTTAAAAAAAAGAAATGAAAGAGGTCCTCCCTACACCAGAAGAACGGGTTGCCTAGAGAGTGGACACCTTTGCCTGCTGTGGCTCTCAGTGCGAAAGTCCCCTGCACTCCACGGCCTTGACTTTTCCGCCATCTTGCTCAGCCTGTAGCCTCCGGGGCCAGCGCTTCTGGGTTTCTCTGCGGTGTTCTGGTTGTCCGGCACAGTGCCTGACGCGTGGGAGAGGAGTCATGGACAGAACCTTCACCTGTATTTCCTGCCTCACTCCCCTGCATTTAGCCCCACCGCAGTTCATGAGAACAAGGCTTTGCTCCCAGAGCCTCTCGCCTTCGAGCCCTGACTTCTCTTTTTCCCTCTGTGTAATTCCTGTTTTCCTCCTACCCCGCGAAAATTCCTCTTTCATCACCGTGTTCTCACATGAACCCAGCTGGAATTCGTAGTTTATTCGTTGAATTGAATCCCATGTTGAATGAGACACCCCAGAGGGAGGAAGGGCTCTGAGCCCTGTTTTCTGGATCATGTGGGTGAGGGACCTGGGCAAATGTTCCCCCAGCACTTCTTTTTAAAAAAAAAAAATTTTTTTTTTCGGGGCGCCTGGGTGGCGCAGTCGGTTAAGCGTCCGACTTCAGCCAGGTCACGATCTCGCGGTCCGTGAGTTCGAGCCCCGCGTCGGGCTCTGGGCTGATGGCTCAGAGCCTGGAGCCTGTTTCCGATTCTGTGTCTCCCTCTCTCTCTGCCCCTCCCCCGTTCATGCTCTGTCTCTCTCTGTCCCAAAAATAAATAAACGTTGAAAAAAAAAAAAAATTTAAAAAAAAAAAAAAAATTTTTTTTTTAACGTTTATTTATTCTTGAGACAGAGAGAGACAGAGCATGAACGGGGGAGGGGCAGAGAGAGAGGGAGACACAGATCTGAAGCAGGCTCCAGGCTCTGAGCTGTCGGCACAGAGCCCGACGCGGGGCTCGAGCTCACGGACCGTGAGATCATGACCTGAAGTCGGAAGCTTAACCGAGGCGCCCCTCTCCCAGCACTTCTTAACTTCAGGTGGCTCCTTCTGGGCTCCCTGGGGGTGTGGATGGAAGCACTCTCTGGCACATGAGGGCCCTTAGAGGACAGAAGCACCATATCTGCTCTGTTCAGAATTGTCCCTACCTTGCCCTCGGCGTGGCATGGTAACACTGTGCCTCCAGCTTTCAGATGCTTTACAACATGGTCTCTCGGAGCCCTTGCCCTGGCCGGAAACTGTTGCCAAGGCCCAGTTTCAGTCTGCGCTTCTGGAAGCAGCAACGCTATACCGGAGACCTGAGATTCTGCCGGGGAGTGACTGTGCCATTTCAAAGTCCGGAATGTGTACAGCAAACACTTTGTTGGGTGGCCAGATATACCTCAGCCAGAGAGCTAACCAGTGCCAGCGTGTGGGACGTAAAACAAAGCCATGAGGGGGCGTCCGGCTGGCTCAGTTGGAAGAGTGCGTGACTCTTGATCTTGGGGTTGTGAGTTTGTGGCCCACGTTGGGTGTAGAGATCACTTAACAACGAAATATCAAAAGATGATAATAAATAAAATAAAGCAATGAAACACAGGGCGTGCACATCCGTGGTGGCCGGGCAACCAAGTTTTATTACAGTTATCCTGATCTGATCGAATGGTTCAGGAGGCCAATTAAATTCACATGCAGGGGAAATAGCCTCAGATCAATCTCTGGGCAAACCTTATCTTTACGGCTATTCACAATATTGCTTTTCTTGCAGATGGGTACGTGTATCATAAAAAGAAAACAAGGGAAAGGATCACATGAAACTGTTTCTGGGAGAGATGTGGAACAGCACTGCTGGGCAATGTTTATAAAGTGTGACCAGGAAGATCAGCACCCCGCGTGGGCTTAGAATTTAAAATACGTAGACGTCAAAATCGGAAGGTAACGATACAGAAATGAAGCATGCTGCATGGAACTCTGGTATTAAATAACCTCATCTTTAGGGACACTTGGGATAATATGCCGGCCCCCACGTGGAGGGGACCGACTTGGCTGATAATTCCCAGTTGGCACCCGGGAGGACGCGCGGGTAGATCCGTCACGGGTTGGGGGCAGTGTGACATCTGTGTGGCATAGCTCAGGGACTCGGGCATTTGCATGGACTTCTCCCGGCGCAGTGACCTCAGTGCTTTGAATCCTCTTGGGTCAGCGAAGCGAGATGCTCCCGGCCAGCGTTTGCCCGCTTTTTGGTCTCATCTGGGCTGTTCTGAAGTCTCAGCTTTGCTTCCAGTCTCTGCCTCCATCCTTCTCTGAGCCTGGAAATAGACACCAAACACGCAAACAGAGCAGCCATTTCCACGGCTGTTGGCTCAGGGATGCTTCCTTCCCCCCCCCTTTTTTTTTGCCCTCCCTGAAGGTGTCTGTGTGTGCATTCAGGTTTTAAAAGGTATGCAGAGCACTTGCAAATTTAAATATATGCATATTTTATATTTTGTAGGTATGTCTTTAGCTCTCACTTCTGTTCAGTCTCTTCTAATCTTGACCCTTCAGACTTTCCCTTTGGGGCTGCAACGTCTTTAGAGTTGTGGAGGGGGGAACCTGTCAGTCTAGAATTGTTCACTCGGCAGAGCTATCTTTCAAACACAGAGGTGAAGTAAAGCTGTCTTCAGCCATGCAAGAGCGGGAGGAACTCGCACCAGCAGCCTGTCCCCACATGACATGTTAAAGGAAACCCGTCAAGCAGAGGGAGAATGGCCCGAAATGGAAGTCGGGATCTGTGCAATTCAGTGAAGGGCGATCGCGTGGGTGCATATTACTAATTTTGTCTCACTACTCTAAGCTCCTTAGGGCGCCTGGGTGGCTCAGTCGGTTGAGCGTCTGACTTTGGCTCAGGCCAAGATCTCACGGCTCATGAGTTCGAGCCCCACATCGGGCTCTGTGCTGACAGCTCAGAGCCTGGAGCCTGTTTCGGATTCTGTGTCTCCCTCTCTCTCTGGCCCTCCCCTGCTCGCGCTCTGTCTCTGTCTCTCTCTCAAAAAGAAACATTAAAGAAAAAAATTGAAAAAAAAAAAAAGAAGATAGTGTCTGAAAGCAAAACTGTCAATGACGTCACGTGGGGTTTATGACGTGTGTGGAAGAGAAACTTTACTTTGCACCGTTGGAGGGGGAGCGGGGGGCTGGGCCACCGTAAGGCTCCCACACCCTCCCTCCGGGAGACCAGGCGGCCCTCAAAGGCACACGGTGATGGAGGCCCTAAAGCGACCCTGAAAATAACACAAACAGATGGCGTTAAAAAGCCAACAGAGGAGATAAAATGAAATCATAAAATACCATTTAGTGAACCCAAAAGAAGGCAGAAAAGAGATAAAGGAAAAACAGCACAGATGAGCGAACAGGAGACAAATCGCAAGCTGGCAGATGTAAACCCAATCATGCGCATTAACGTTGAAGATGTAAACCGCTGATTAAAATGAAAAGATGTTGAGTTGAATAAAAAATGATATTGAAATAGAGGCCGCCTACGGGAAAATCGGTTTTTGTTTTATTTTATTATTTTATTTTATTTTGAGAGAGAGAGAGAGAGAGAGTGCGAGCAAGTGGGAGGGGGGCAGAGAGAGGGGGAGAGAGAGGGGGAGAGAGAGAATCCCAAGCAGGCTCCATGTTCCGTGCAGAGCCTTACTTGGGGGTTGATCCCACAACCCTGGGCTCATGACCTGAGCCAAAATCAAGAACTGACTGAGCCACCCAGGCGCTTAGGAAAGTCACCTTTGATATGAAGGTGGCAATAGGTTAAAATCAAAAGGAGGGGAAAATATTCTATCTTAGCCCTAATCAAAGAAAGCTGGAGTGTAATATCAGGCAAGGTAGATTTCACAGCCAAGAACATCACCAAAGAGAAAGAGGGTCGTTTGGCAACAAGGGGGTCAATTTATCAAGAGGATGTAACGATCTTAAACATTTGTGTGAAAACAGAGCTTCAAAATACACGAAACGAAATGCGACAGAGCTGTTAGGAGACATAGACAGATCTGCAACGACAGCTGGATTTCAATACCCACATTTCAGAACAAGAGGCAAGACCTCAGTAGGGCTGTGGAACTCTGAACAACACTACCAACCGACCGCTCCCCGCTGGTGAAAGGCGGGGACTCTCCAACAGCCCTCTCCTCCTACTGTCCGTGGGAAAAGTCATAAGGAGAAAATGAAGGCACGGGGAGATCTGCGGGCTCACCCAGAGACCACAGGGGCTGGGGCCGTTCCTCTGGTGTCTGGTCTCTGCTGTATTTAATCCTGGACTAAGTGGCCACGTGTGGGGGCGGGAGGGGGGGCTGGGGGTTGGGCGGGGGAGAAGGAACTGACATTATCCTGTTCCAGCCTCGGAACAGCCTAATGAACTGGGCCATCTCCTCCATTTTGTGCCGGGACAAGACGGATTACCCGGTAAGAGCAGAGACCCTCTGGAGGAGGCCACCGGGTTCAAATGGGAAGAGGAGGAGAAGGATGAACAAATTTGAGTCTCGCCATCCCACCAGCCAGAAAGCGTCCCCCTGCGGTCTTCCGTTAAGTTGCATAGACGGACACTGTGCATATACATTGTCATGTTTTAATTTTTTGACATTTATTCCTTTTTTGAGAAATAGTGTGAGCAGGGAGAGGGGCCGAGAGAGGGGGAGACACAGAATCCGAAGCAGGCTCCAGGCGCCGAGCTGTCAGCACAGAGCCTGACACGGGGCTCGAACCCACGGACCGCGAGATCATGACCTGAGCTGAAGTCGCCCGCTTAACCCACTGAGCCACCCAGGTGCCCCTGTCATGCTTTAACAGACTGGAGCCGGTTTGCTCATCCCTCGGCGTGCACCTCACTTTCTGCATCTTCCTTAGGCAGTTCCACCGCACCCGATGCCTTCTGCGCGCTCCCCGGCGTGGGGGGGGGGGGGGGGGGAGACACACGCGTGCACGGCGTGCTGAGTGGCCTGGCCTGGGGAAGGAAGGTGGCAGGGACCACAGAAATGACTGACCGCCCACCTCAGCTTCTCAGACAATCCCCGGAGGAGACGCCCTAACACGGCGCTCCAGCAGCGAGGACAGCCCGCTTCCCCTTGCCCGTGGCCAGGAATGAGGCCCAGCAGCTCTCCATTCGTACAAGAGGCTGGGTTCCCCTTGGGACTCAGGAGGGCGTTTGGAAGGCAACAGCGAGTCTAAGTCGCGCAGACTGGTGCATGTCGTTGGCCCAGCAAGCACGCACTAGCAGCGTGGAGTCACGGGCCCTGACGTCGGGCTGATCCCCCTGGCCATACACAAGCTGTGCCCTCTGCAAACATACGGCGGCTGAGCTGTTCCATGGGGACGGAGGACCCAGATGGGCCTGTCCCCTCACTGGCTCCGAAGTGGAGGTGGCGCGTGCGGGTGGTAAGCCGCCGAGGTCCCCACAGCCATGGCGGCCCTGGGTCTGCTCAAGGGAGTTGCCGCTCTGCCCTGGGTGGACTGGTTTGGCTGCCTCACGGATGCCCGGCAGAGGGGTGACCGCCCATCAGCCCCCCTCAGAGAACTTCGCAGGGTGTCCCATGTCTTCACCCAGACGAGCCCTGAGAATCGGTCACGGTCTCCTTTGCTTGATTGCTCTTTACGGGCTCATCTGCTGACCTGCTCCCCAAATTTAGGGTGACCCTCATGCACTAGAAATGGTGCCAGAGGGGAGATTTTTCCATTTCTAAAGATACAGATCAAAGGGTACATTTGTTAATGTAGAAGAATTTTAAAAACTACTGCCCAAGGGTGCCTGGATGGCTCAGTAGATTGGGCGTCCGACTTTGGCTCAGGTCATGATCTCATGGTTTGTGGGTTCGAGCCCTGCATCAGGCTCTCTGCTGTCAGTGCAGACCCTGCTTCGGATCTTCGTCTCCCTCTCTCTGCCCCTCCCCAACTCTCGCGCTCTCTCTGTCTCTTGAAAATAAATAAACATTAAAAAAAAAAAAAGAAAAGCAAACATAAAAAGTTGCTGCCCGTAAGTATAGGTGATGGCAGGAACATACGCCGGGAAAATTGAAATAATGATGTTCTCTAAGATGCCCATCTGGCATTCTTCTGGGGAAATGAATTTTGCTTTAAAAAAAAATAGACAAACAAGGGCAGTAATGCTTCGCCCATGTGTGTTCATGGTGGGGATGCTGACAGCGGGGAGGTTGTGCCTGGGAGGCCGGGGATATGGGAATTCTATCTTCTGCTCAGTTTTGCTGGGAACCTAAAACTGCCCTAAAGAATAAAGTCTATTTTGTTTTTAGTGGCGTCTGGGTGGCTCAGACGGTTAATCGTCTGCCTTTGGCTCAGGTCATGATCTCACGGTCTGTGAGTTCGAGCCCCACGTCAGTGGCGTCTGGGTGGCTCAGATGGTTAATCGTCTGCCTTTGGCTCAGGTCATGATCTCACGGTCCGTGAGTTCGAGCCCCGCGTCGGGCTCTGGGCTGAAGGCGCAGAGCCCGCTTCAGATCCTCCTCTGTCTCCCCCTCTTTCTGCCCCTGCTGTGCTCATGCTCTTTTCTCTCTCAAAAGTAAATAAATGAATGTCTATTCTTAAAATCGAATGAATAGTAAAAAAAAAAAAAAAAAAAAAAAAAAGACAAACGAGCCACGTACTTTCTCAGGGCGCTTTTTCCCAGGCGATATTCCTCCGACTGTCGGTAGTAGGTCTGCTTGCCGATCTCCCGTTCCCAGAAACGCTTGAGCTCGTGGCAGGTGTTTCCGCAGAAGACTTCCCGGCGGATGTACTGATTGTTCATCCCCTTGAAAAGGAAAGTATCAGTCGAACCCCCGTGGAACACGCTCCCTCAGACTCTGGGGGGTACAGACTATTTGAATCCAGCCCCTGCCACTTATCTGAGGGGGTCCTGGCCAGCGGCAGAACCTCACGGGGGTGGGGGGTGGGGTTGGCCACACGGCCTGTCGTCGGGATACAGTGGTGTGAATGCGGAAGTCCCCCCGCGGAGCGAGGCCGGGCAGAGACCTCTGCCCTTCCGTCCTCCTTCCGGAAGAGTGGGCTTTCTCAACTCTGCATCAGCAGGTGACGCGTGCCAGGCTTGGATGCACGGTCTAGTTCGTTATCGATGCCCGCAGCGCCCCCCGTGAGTGGGCGTTACCCTCCTCATTTTATGGGGGAGACGTGTGACCAGTTACAGAACTTGCCTGTGGCCCCATGACTGTAACTAACAGAAGGCAGGCTGCATACTTCTGCGTGTCTTCAAGCCCTTTACTAAAGGGGTTTGTCACACGTGACGGTCCCAGTGTCTGATACACGTGGAGCCGGCAGCTTTGAGGTGTGTGTGTGTGTGTGTGTGTGTGGGTGGGTGGGTGCACGCACTTGGGTGTGGAACGCTCCAGGTCAGACACTCAAGAACGATCGCTGTTTTACACGAAGAAACTCTGACTCACTCCCAGACCTCACTGGGTCCGGGGGACAGGTCAGAAGCAGGGGCCGGAGGGGAGAGGGGTGCAGGGTGAGGAGCAGCGGGCTACTGGAAACGTCCGGAGAGACGCAATGACCGTGCGGTGGAGGCCAGGTTAATGGAAAATGGACGGGTTCACAAGGCATCTTGGGGGGTGGCCAACTCCACCTGCCAAATGCGGGTGAGGGGCTGTCGGTGGAGACTCTGACGCCTGTGCAAAGATGGGAAGCAGCAGAGGAGGGGTGCTCGCGGGGAGGGACCTTGAGCCATGCCGGGCAGAATCTGAGATGCCTGGGTGCTACCAACCCGGGGGAAGAGGGAGACGGGCATCTGGACCTAGGGTCCAGATCTCAGCCTGCTGGTCTGGACCACAGCTTTCTCGCGGAGACGGACTGGGGTGGTGGGGCGGGGTGGAAGGAGAGAGGGTCTGAACCCAGACATTGACCGTGGACCTGTGTTCACACCTTCTGCTTGTCAATAAATTTCTCTGGGCCTCAGTCTCTTCACCTTTAAAATTTCTCTGAAGATCAGTGGGCGCCTGAGCGTCCGACTTCGGCTCAGGTCGTGATCTCGCAGTTTGTGGGTTCGAGCCCCACATCGGGCTTTGCGCTGACAGGGTGGAGCCTGCCTCTAATTCATTGTCTCTCTCTCTCTCTACCCCTCTCCCGCTCACGTGCTCTCTCTCTCTCTCTCTCAAAAATAAACATTAAAAAATAAAATAATATTTCTCTGAAGATCACAATGTAATCGTGGATGTGAAACTATTTAGCACTGTATAAATTTCTGAATAAAGACAACGTTTATAGTTCGTCAACCTTAGATTGCACAGGGCATGATACTATAATTAACAGCAATAATAACTCCTCCAACTCTCTATAGAAAAGAAAGAATTGCACTTCTCTTTCCTTCTGGATCAGCGGCTATTGACCTTGGCTGCCCGTTGGAATCTCTTGGGGAGCTTTACAAAGACCTGATGCCAGGGCTTTATCCAGGGCGTCCGATTTCAGCGGCCCGTGGTGTGGCCTGGGCATCAGGGATTTTTCAAGCTCCCGCCCTGTGATTCCAGGGTGCAGCCAAGGTGAGAACTGCCATCTTGAATCCTGTCCTCTCGTGCTGTGGTCACATCTCTGTCCGGCGCTGGGTCCAAGGAAGCCGAGGTGACGAGGGCTGGGCATAGAGGCCTAAGGAGTATAACAGTCATAGCCGTCTTGCAAAGTAGGCACTATTTTCCCATCTTGCAGGTAAGAAAACTGAGGTTCAGAGGTAGCCATCTGACTTCATCAAAGTCATTCAGATGGTGAGTGGGGCAGGTGTCCTACTCAGGGCCCAGGCTCCATCCACTGCCCCTAGCTGTTGGCCATGGAGGAGGAATGTGACTCTCCTACCCCCTGGAAGTGCTCAGTGATCTCGTACTTCCCTGGAAATATAGCAGAGGGCTCACTGACTGCAGTGAGCCCCCCTGCCTCAGAGCAGAATTTTTCAGAAACGGATCTTTCCTGTTTTATCTCAATGTCTTGAGCGCATAGCCGTGCTCAATAAGTACTTGTTGAATTGACGAAATCCCCCACCCCCCACCCAGTATCTTTAGTGATTCCTCTGCAGTGCTTTGGGCATCGAGGGGAAGTCTGCAGGGACAGTAAGAGGGACACTGTCACGTCACCTTGCCTGCCCACTGGCCCTGGTGGACCTGGCCAGCGAATGTGGCTGCAGAACATGTTTCTCGGGGAGGGCAAAGGAAAGAACCCGCTGATCCTGAGAATTGTGAGTTCATGTGAAGTTTCTGGCGTGCAGGGGAGAGTCAGTTTGGGGGAGTAAATGCTCATTAGAGTATTTTTCCCACAGAATTTGGAGGGTTCATTTTTACTCTGAAGTTGTTTTTTTTTTTTTTTTTTTAATGTTTAAGAAAATGGGAAGGCTCTCGGGTCGCCCGGTGGTTCAGTCGATTAGCGGTAAAGTGTCTGACTTCCGCTCAGGTCCTGATCTCAAGGTTCATGAGTTTGAGCCCCGCGTCGGGCTCTGTGCTGACAGCTCAGAGCCTGGAGCCTGCTTCCATTCTGGATTTCCCTGTCTCTCTGCCTGTCTGCGTCTGGGCAGCCTCCAGACCCAAACACAGCAAGTGCAGCCTGGTGAGCGGTTGTGAAGTGTCCCTTCTGTGTGCACAGTCTGCATCCAGCCTCAGGCTTCCATTTCTTTCTCTCTTTTTTTTTTTCTTCAGTGATTATTTATTTTTGAGAGAGACAGACAGAGCGTGAGCAGGGGAGGGGCAGAGAGAGAGAGAGGGAGGCACAGAATCGGAAGCAGGCTCCAGGCTCTGAGCTGTCAGCACAGAGCCCGACGCGGGGCTCAAACCCATGCACTGTGAGATCGTGACCCGAGCCAAAGTCGGACGCTTAACTGACTGAGCCACCCAGTCGCCCCTCAAAACGTGTTTTTTAAAAGTTTTTTTATTTATTTTGAGAGAGACAGAGAAAGCCAGTGGGAGAGGGGCAGAAAGAGAGGGAGAGGGAGAATTCCCAGCAGGCTCCCCACTGTCAGCGCTGAGCCCGATGCAGGGCTCGAACTCACAACCCACGAGATCATGACCTGGGCGGAAACCCAGAGTCGGACGCTTAACCCGCTGAGCCACCCAGGCGCCCCCTTTTGAAAATTTTTTTGAATTTCTTATCAAAACACTTCTTCCTGGACCCTGCTGGTCACAGGAAAAAGAGGGTCTGGGCCCCACTGGGCCTGTTTGCAGCCATAAACGTAATGCCCTGCACCCCGCTTTCAGATGTGTTCCGGTGCTGTGCTCCAGGGCTGGCCCCCCAAACCGTCTGCAAACGCCCACCTCCGCTCCCCAGCCCTCCTCAGCGCGCCCTGCACGCTCTAGCTCTCTTCTTTTGTTACAGAGGGACTCAGGGTGCCCCTCCGGCCTCTCCCTTCCCTGAGCCACACCCTGTGCCTGGGCTGCAAAGGGCTGTCCTGGTCTGCTGCTCTTCTGTCATCCTGTCCCCGCAGCTCCCGGCATCGGATATTTGTGAAATCTCCTCTCGCCTGTAGCGGGTGTGCGGGTGTACCTGCTCTGCCCGCTTAACGCACGGTGTTCCCTGCTCACTCCCGGGACACGGACTCCCCACCCAGCAGGCGGGAGGGTAAGAGAGAGGAGGACGGGCACCCTGCAGTGGTCCCCTCAGAGCTTCGGGGTTTCCTTTATGCATCCTGCACCTCCGTGTTGTCTTCTGTGAAATGGGATTTTTATGAAGGTTCAATCAGATCACGCTCCTGAAAATGCCTCACACAGACGTGTGTCCAGCATCCTTCTAGGTGGCCCTCTGATTTTCTCAGGCTGTTGCCGGGCACAGGGACGTCATTAGCCATGGCGAATAGAGCATATTCGAAAACCCTAAGTTAAGTGTCACTTTTCCTTATATGTACATAATATCGAATGTTTGGCCTCTGGACTACGTACGTGGCTAGGATTCATTTGGCTTTGTTCCTGGTCTGTTGGGCTCCTATGTAGGGACACTTAGATGACAAGGCAGAAGCTTCTCAGGTTTTTAGATTAGACAACGTCCCATCTAGGGTCACGCTCAGAGGAGCATTTGGTAAAAGCTTGTGACCGGTGTCATTCTTATGTCCTTTCACCTCTGATACACCGGAGATGAGCCTCACCACGCCCACTCATCGGGGGGTGCCCACGTTTGTAAGAAGGAAGATCTGATCGTGTGTTCCCGAGGGAGAGCCGAGTCCCTTCTGGGGTGAACGCTGGCGTCTATCTCCACTTCTGTCTCCACCGTGTTATTTTACAACCTAACCAGCTGTTTTGCTGGAAAACGCCAACGCCACTATGGTGCAAAGGAGCAGGCTCTCTAAGAAAAAAATGCATTTTGCTGTTGGACGAGCTACCTCATCCTCTTCCTAACTTTCAGCCATCGTCCCCGATATGACCAGCACGGTGGCGGCTGCCGTTAACCGGTTGTGTAACATCAAGGAGGCAAAATTAATGACAACTTTTAGGAAAACACACAAGTACGAGAGGAGAGAGGGAGTTAAAGACATCTGGGACTCCTAACCCCCCAACCCCAGGGACTGGTGATACTAGGATGATTCAGGGTCCCCTCAGGGGACTTCAGGTGTAACAGGGGGTGAGCTGTGACGGGAGCTGAAATGGGGGTGGGGTGGGGCACAGGAAGAGTCACCTGACCCGGTCTGAGGGGTTCAAGGGCCTGCAGGATGAGTGGGTGGGAGCACCCAGGGTGCGGGGAGGAGGTGATGAGAGCCCCCAGAAGCAGAGCCGACTGAGACAGAGGGGCGTGGCCTGGGGGGGGCAGGGGAGGGGACTTAGTGCAAAGGGGCATGAGGGACTTTCTAGGGTTCTAGAAATGTTCTATAGCTTATTTCTAGAGATGGTTTGCCAAAACTTATCAAATCGTACACTTGAACCGGGTGTATTTTATTCACATAGGTGATGCCTCAGTAGAAGCCGAGAAGAAATGTCTTCTGCCTTTGGACTCGAGATGCATCCAAGTTCCCCGGTTCTAACCTCTCGGGAGACTCTGGTGGCACGTAGTGTTGGGGGGTTAGCCCCTTGCTCCACGGGTAACACGTGTTCCTGTGAGCGTGTGTGTGTTTTCGTTTCCTGGCTTCCAAAATGGAGACAGCTCCTGTACCTTGAGGACGAGGCAAGGAAAATATGAATAGCTGGAAAACCCTTTAGAAACAGAGGGCATTGTCCTTGATAAAGAAACGGCTCAGGATGCGTGAGGGGCTCAGTGGGTTAAGCCTCTGACTCTTGCTTTCGGCTCAGGTCATGATCTCTCGGTTTGTGGGATCGAACCCCGTGTCGGGCTCGGCCTTGATAGTACGGAGCCTGCTTGGGATTCTCTCTCTCCCTCTCTCTCTCTGCCCCTCCCCCGTTTACCCTCTCTCAGACATGAATAACCTTAAAAAAAAATAAAAGAAAGAAATGGCTCCGTTCTCTCCATCTCCTCCACCAAGAATACCATCACCAGTGCACTCCCACTGAGAGAATTGGTCACATTATTTCCAGCCGATCGTCACCAGCTCGGAAAAGCCGTAACTTCAGGGCCACTGGCGAACTTTAGGTCACAAAATCAATTCGTGCTCGAGGAGAATGACGGCACATAACCCCTTCACAGCACCTCGGTTCCACGAATTGTACGGAACCTCTACGTTGGTGAGGCTTCTGTGCTGCATGGAAGGCCAGCTGGTGTTAGAGAGTCACCCAGAACAAAGGTGCACTTGTCCCCTGTGAGCCCTGACACCGTGCAAACCGTTTACTATCCCAGGCCTCAGGTTCCTGGGAGGATTAAACCTAAATTGAGGAATGTGAGTCTTCTTCTTCTTTTTTTTTTTTTTTATTAAGAATTTTGGCTTATGCTGGTCATTCTCAGGACTCCTGGCGAGAGCAGCTTGTTGCACGTGGCGGACCATACGTGCCACCAAGCTGCTTCTTACGCTGCCGACACCTGATAAGAGCAGCCATTTTGTGACAATTTTCCACCACGTTTCAATTAGCAATAATCGCGCCTCGGATAAACCTCATTGGCTACGGTACTGCCACTGCGCAAAGCTCCACCACGTTTCAACAAGCTTCGTGGAGGTCATGGCTTGAAGTGGAACGGAGGGTTCTGGCCCCAGATAAGTGGAGGAAGCGCTCTTCCCCCGTCTCTCCAGGGAATGCAGCTCCAGAGACAGTAGACGAAGACACAGGGCAGCTGATGGAAGACGCTAGAGAGGAAACGGTAGCAGGTGGGTCTGAGAAAACCAGAATTCCTATTACCGTTGAATGGCACCAAGTTTTTACTGTGGGATCCAGGCAGGAACACAGCCAGAGAGAGCTCCCCATCCCCTGATTTTAGGGAGAAAGGACACTCGTAATGCTCAGGGAAGGAGGGAAATTACGTGCTTTTCCTTTCTCTAGTCTCTTGGTCTCCAGGAGGTTCCGAGGCATGGGAGGTGTGGCGGTGGAATGGACCACTGGCAATATCAAGACAAAACCCGGAGGGCAGCACAACTTGGTCCGCCAGGAGGGGCTGTGGTCCTCTTGGTGGAGCCACCCCTGCAGCTCTTCTCTTGGCCCCCTCTGCACTTGACCCCAGATAGAAGTGCAGCACCAGAAGCACTCAGCAGACCAGGTAACTAAAGCTTAGGTTTCGGGCCAAAGGACTGGAAAGGGGAGTCCAGGGAACTGGAAATTACCGGGGATACCATGGAAGTGGGTGGACTCACAAGTTACTTCAAAGTTACTTACAGACGCCTAAGCTGGCCTCTGGGCTGCCCGCGCACGAATCTGACCGAAACAGGGAACTAGCGGAGAGAAATTCATGCACGGATCTGGAAAAATCGAACAGCATCACCAGCCAGCTAGGTCTAAGTGTAATTTATAGATCTCTCCACCCCAGGGTGGCAGAACACAGATTCTTTTCCGGTGCACATGACACAAACCATGGAAAAAAAAATTCCTAGAACTAATTCCTAGCAAGGGTGCAAGACAGGAGATGGCGGCATAAAAATTAATACACGTCAGCAACGGACAGCTGGACACCGGAACTCAAAACACAACACCATTCACAGTAACTCCCCGAAATGAAATACTTAGGGGCACATCTAACAAAACACGTACAAAGTACGTTTGCTAACAACTGCAAAGTGCTGATGAACAAAATGTTGACAGCTCAGAGCCTCCTTTGGATTCTGTGTCCCCCCCCACCCCCGCCCCCGCCTCTCCCCTGCTTGCGTTCTGTGTGTGTGTGTGTCTCAAAAATAAATAAACATTAAAAAAAAATTTTTTTAATGGATCATAGGTCTGATATAAAATATAAAACTCTAAAACTTTTAGCAGAAAACATAAGAGAAGTTTTTGGGGCTCGGGGTTAGGCAGAGTTTAAAAAAATTTTTTTTGATGTTTATTTATTTTTGAAGGAGAGAGAGACAGAGCGTGAAGGGGGAGGGGCAGAGAGAGAGGGAGACACAGAATCCTAAACAGTCTCCAGGCTCTGAGATGTCAGCACAGAGCCCGATACGGGGCTGGAACCCGTAAACCAAGAGATCATGACCCGAGCCCAAGTCAGAGGCTTAACTGACTGAGCCACCCAGGAGCCCCGGGGGTTAGGCAGAGTTTTTTTTTTTTTTTTTAATTTTTTTTTTCAACGTTTATTTATTTTTGGGACAGAGAGAGACAGAGCATGAACGGGGGAGGGGCAGAGAGAGAGGGAGACACAGAATCGGAAACAGGCTCCAGGCTCTGAGCCATCAGCCCAGAGCCTGACGCGGGGCTCGAACTCACAGACCGCGAGATCGTGACCTGGCTGAAGTCGGACGCTTAACCGACTGCGCCACCCAGGCGCCCCTAGGCAGAGTTTTTAAGTGTGACACCAAAAGGAGCCTAATCCAGAAAGGAAAAATCGCCACCCTGGGGTTCATCAAAATTTAAAAACTTTGTCCAGCAAAAGGCAGTTAAGGGAATGAAGCACAAGGTACAAATTGAAAAATATATATATATGCACAAATCACAGAGACGACAAAGGGTTTGTATCCAGAATATATAAAGAACTCTCAAAATTCAACACGATGAAAGCAAACGACCCATTAACAGATGGGCAGCGCACTTTAACAGACGCTTCATCAAAGAGGATGCAAATATATCGAGTAAGTCCAGTGGAAGACGTTGAACATCATTAGCCACTGGGGAAATGCCAGTTCAAACCAGGCGGAGATACCATTGCCCCCCCACCCACCCAAGACTGGCCCAAATAAGATTCATTGACAACATGGAGTGCGAGACAGGATGGGTGTGAAGCGATTGGAAGGCTCAGACGCCGCTGCTGGGGGCCTGCCACGTGGTACAAGAATCATTCTTACAAGAATTATTTCTTAACAAAGCGAAACGAAGACCACAACACCACTCCCGGGTATTGAGCCTAGAGAAATGCGAGCTTATGTTCTAGCAACAGCCTATACGCCTGTGCACAGTTCCCTTCATAACTGCCACAAAATGGAAACAACTTAACAGTCCTTCAGTGAGCGAAAGGGTAAAAACTGGCAAACACCTGGGGGGGGAGGCCCCCCCCCGGGTGGCTCAGTCGGTTAAGCGTCGGACTCTTCGATTTCGGCTCAGGTCATGATCTCGCGGTTCCATGAGTTCAAGTCCCGCATCGGGCTCTGTGATGACAGCTCGGAGCCTGGAGCCTGCTTCGGATTCTGGGTCTCCCTCTCTCTCTGCCCCTCCCCTGCTCATCCTCTCTCTCTCTCTCTCAAAAATAAACATTAAAAAAAATTTGTTTAAATGTATCCCGACTTTGTGCTGATTTGATAAGATTCAGCCATTGATTGTTTAAGATCATTTACTGTCCCTGAAACACCACCGAATCCTGATAACTCAATTGTCCCATGAGTTGGCAGCAGAGGCATCACCTAGAAGTTGCTGCAAATGCAGAATTCATCAAGGCCAAGATTTGAATCAAAAACTGCATTTTAACCTAATCCCCAGATGATTCATGTGCATGTTAAAGTTTCGGAAGCTCTGCCTCAGAATTACAAAGCCCCAGATTTAGTCCGTGCTTTTAAGCATCAGCCTTCTGAGAATCCCCCTGTGGCTGAGCATCTCTGTTTAAATATTCCTCGAGGATATTGGTTCTGGAGGTTTCCACATCTCTTCCTCAACAGGCACTGTTTTCTTTCTAGTATTGCGTCTTGTCAGAGCCATGTTAAGTGAACACAACACTGGTACTGATTTCTGGCTTTCTCATAGAGTTTAGCTCATTTTTTTAATGTTTTTATTTATTTTTGAGACAGAGAGAGACAGAGCATGAGCAGGGGAAGGGCAGAGAGAGGGGGAGACACAGAATCCGAAGCAGGCTCCAGGCTCCGAGCTGTCAGCACAGAGCCCGACGCGGGGCTCAAACTCACGGAGTGTGAGATCATGACCTGAGCCGAAGTCAGACGCTTAACCGACCGAGCCACCCAGGAGCCCCGGGTTGAGCTCATTTTGAATGCATCATTTAAATCTATATCTTAGATATGGAAAAGCCCCATTAGGATGTCTAAGTCATTCCCTAGCAGAGGTAAGGTAGGAGGATGGGAGGGAAAGATACATCGCAGGGGCTGAAAAAGAGGTTTTCACAAGGGGTGTATCCGTTTCGCTTGCCCCAGAGAAGTGCAAGATGAACATCCAGCCTCCGGCACAATCAAGTTCAACATCGTTTACCTTTGAGATGAATCTGCGCCTGTCTTGATCCGGTGGAAAGGAGCGCAAATATTGCAGCTCTGAGGGTTACAGAGGTCACAGCCCAGTCCCGAAGCCTCAGAGTCCCTACCCTTTATATGCCGAGCGGAGGAGTTACAGAAAGGCCTCAACCTTTCAAGGTTATGTGCACCCAATCAGTAGCAGAATCACCGAGGTCACATTCCAGGGACACGGTGGCCTCTTCCTGGCGAAAAATAGCCCCGATCGCCTGCTCCCCCTACCCACCCCAGGGCGAGCAAGCTTCTGCTCTGGCAGGCCCTGCAGGGACCATGACTTGGCTGGAAGCGGAGTTATTGTCCAGAACATGTTCTGGATTATCCATGAGCTCAAACCTGCTGTGCATCAGCAGGCAAAACCGCCCTCCACCCCTCGGAGGGTGAGAGAGCCCGGGACGGCGTGACAAGTCACACTTCGAGGTCACTTTACAGGACGACTTAGAGAGGCGTGTTGTCCTTTGGAGCTGCTAATCCACACGTGGCACTTGGTGACAGCCTTTTAAGGTCTGCTTGGATCCCCACCCCCGCCCCCCCCCCAACCTGGGAGAGCAGGAACTGGCCACCGGCGAGTATCTTCCAGAAAAGGGCACCAAACCGGGAAGGGCTGCCCAGCTGAAAGGGACCTTCACGCCATTTTGAGTTGTGTCCTTGGGTGAAACATCTGGAATCGTCCCTGCCTGAGAACAGTGTCAGCTCATCATTCAACCCGACTAGGTCACTATTAAGCATGCATGGGTGCGTGTGACTTACTTACCAGAGTCACAGTGTCAAAGCTCAATCCTTTGCTGTGAATCTTCAGAAAGTGAAGCCCCGCTCCTCCTCCCCCCAAAAAGAAAGAAAGAAAGAAAGAAAGAAAGAAAGAAAGAAAGAAAGAGAAGCCGGGTGGCGTCACCGACGTTGACTCTATGGAGCTGTTTCAGGAAGGCTCTCCGTACCCACGCGGATGCCCGATGGAGCAGCGGGTGGGGCTTATCCTGGGGAGGGAGGGAGGTAGGCCTGGAAGCCACTCTTCGAAGCACCCCTTCTTCACAATGAGAACACTGAAATCCCCAAAGCACACTTAAAGATAAAAGTATCCATTTTCCAGGCCACCTGCTCAGCTGGTTAAGTGTCCGACTCTTGGTTTCCGCTCAGGTCATGATCTCGCCGTTTCGTGAGTTTGAGCCCCGCGTTGGGTTCTGCGCTGGCAGCACAGAGCCTGCCTGGGATTCTCTCTCTCTCCCTCTCTCTCTCTCTCTCTGTTCCTCCTCCACTCTCTCTCTCTCTCTCTCAAAATAAATAAATACACTTAAAAAAAATACCTGTTTTCCTTGTGTGTTCCTGCCAGTAAGTGTAATATGCAAGCAGAGAGGGTAGGATAGCAAGGCTAGTAAAATATTTTCTAGTGCACTTTTTATTTTTTTTTATTTTTTTTATTTTTTATTTTTATTTTTTTTTCAACCTTTATTTATTTTTGGGACAGAGAGAGACAGAGCATGAACGGGGGAGGGTCAGAGAGAGAGGGAGACACAGAATGGGAAACAGTCTCCAGGCTCTGAGCCGTCAGCCCAGAGCCTGACGCGGGGCTCGAACTCACGGACCGCGAGATCGTGACCTGGCTGAAGTCGGACGCTTAACCGACTGCGCCACCCAGGCGCCCCTCTAGTGCACTTTTTAAAAAATTTTTTTAAATTTTAATTTATTTTTCATATATACTTGATGGTCAAGTTGGCTAACATGCAGTGTATATGGTGTGCTCTTGGTTTTGGGGGGGGAGATTCCCATGATTCATTGCTTCCATACAACACCCAGTGCTCATCTCAACAAGCGCCCTCCTCGATGCCCATCACCCATTTTCCCCTCTACCCTGCCCTCCCGCACCCCCTCGGTTTGTTCTCTGTATTTAAGAGTCTCTTATGGTTTGCCTCCCTCTCTGTGGATGGCATTATGCTAAGTGAAATAAGCCAGTCAGAGAAAGACAGATATCATATGTTTTCACTCATATGTGGAAATTGGGGAACTTAACAGAAGACCATGGGGGAAGGGAAGGGGAAAAAAATCATTTCTACTGCACTTATAAAAAGTACCCCTGGGCAGCTGGGTGGCTCGGTTGGTTAATCATCCGACTCGGCTCAGGTCATGATCTCATGGTTGGGGAGTTCGAGTCCCATGTCAGGCTCTGTGCTGACAGCTCAGAGCGTGGAGCCTGCTTCAGATTCTGTGTCTCCCTTCCCCAGCTCACACTCTGTCTGTCTCTCTCTCTCTCTCTCAAAAATAAACATTTAAGGGGCGCCTGGGTGGCGCAGTTGGTTAAGCGTCCGACTTCAGCCAGGTCAGGATCTCGCGGTCCGTGAGTTCGAGCCCCGCGTCAGGCTCTGGGCTGATGGCTCGGAGCCTGGAGCCTGTTTCCGATTCTGTGTCTCCCTCTCTCTCTGCCCCTCCCCCGTTCATGCTCTGTCTCTCTCTGTCCCAAAAATAAATAAAAAACGTTGAAAAAAAATTTAAAAAAAATAAACATTTAAGAAATAATAATAAAAATAAAAATACCCCTTTCCTCTTTAAAAAAATCCACAGTGGAACTGAATATCTTTTAACTTGTTTTGTTTTTTATTTTTTAAAATTTACATCCAAATTAGTTAGCATCTAGTACAACAATGATTTCAGGAGTAGATTCCTTAGTGCCCCTGACCCATTTAGCCCATCCCCCCTCCCACAACCCCTCCCATAACCCTCAGTTTGTTCTCCATATTTATGAGTCTTGTCTGTTTTGTCTCCCTCTGTGTTTTTATATTATTTTTGTTTCCCTTCCCTTATGTTCATCTGTTTTGACTCTTAAAGTCCTCCTATGAGTGAAGTCATATGATTTTTGTCTTTCTCTGACTAATTTCACTTAGCATAATACCCTCCAGTTCCATCCACGTAGTTGCAAATGGCAAGATTTCATTCTTTTTGATTGCCGAGTAATACTCCATTGTATATATATACCACATCTTCTTTATCCATTCATCCATCGATGGACATTTGGGTTCTTTCCATACTTTGGCTATTGTTGATAGTGCTGCTATAAACATGGGGATGCATGTGTCCCTTTGAAACAGCACACCTGTATCCCGTGGATAAATGCCTAGTGCAATTGCTGGGTCGTAGGGTAGTTCTATTTTTAGTTTTTTGAGGAACCTCCATACTGTTTTCCAGAGTGGCTGCACCAGCTTGCATTCCCAGGAACTGAATATTTCATAGGTGAAAGATTATCTTGAAGGATTTTTTTTTTTCCACTGCTGAGTGCTGGCAAAGCTTTTCTGGTTACATGGGGTTCCTCAAACTTTATTGAAGTCATTCACACGTCCTTTAAGAAAAAACTTACTAAGTTAAACGTCTGAGTGTTGTGCCCCCTCCCCAGGCTCACAACAATCTGAAAACCTATTCATTCCCCCAGCATGGAATTTCAAAGCATCCATAATTGGTTTATGTCGAAGGACAGACATTTGTGATTTTCCCGACCCAACCAAATTTTGAATGGACAGCCTCCTGAATTTCCAAATTTTCATTCTGTCATTCGTAATTTGTTTAATGGACAGACCTCCTCCTATTCAATCAGATTCTTCATTCTAGTGAAACCCAGCATCTTATTTAGAATGAGGGTGTGCCCGGGACCCAGGCCATATACAGACTTTCTTTGGGAAGTTTAAGAAGACTTCAGAGATAGGATGAAGCTTATCTTTGGCGGGGAGGGGGGCACTGATTCTGGCCATGTGTTCGTCTGGAGCCAAGGTCACTCAGTTGGACCTGTCATTGACGTATTTTCTCACGTTTTAGGGTTTATGGTCATGTGGGAGAAAGAGATACTTAGGGCCAGGTCCTTTCTGCTCTAATACCGGTATTATTCATATTATAGGCTAAGAAACATTTGAAGTTGTATTTAACAAGGCTCACAAGATAAAAGGGGCCTGGAGACAATAGGGCACCAGTACTTTCCCAATTTACCATGCTTCTATCTATCTGTGTGTGTGTGTGTGTGTGTGTGTGTGTGTGTGTGTGTGTGTGTTTGCAAAGTTTTGCATTTGTTTCTTTGAGGCTTAATTTCAAATTGTTCTCGTTAATTAGTTAGTCCCCTCCCCGCCCCCCCACGCCCCCCCTGGGCTCCTACTGACTTACAGGGAACCTACTGGAAGTGAGGGTTACAAGGAAAGAAGGGGCCAGCCTCTTGGCGCCCTGTTCCTTCTCTGCCACCTGCATTCAGCTGGAGTGGAGCCCCTTTGTGGCTTCCTGGGCAGGGCACGTGGTTGACTTTTCCAGAACGAACCGATATTTCTGGCTCCCCTCCCTTTTCTGGACTTGCCTGCAGCTGGGCAGAGCCACGGAGCCAGCACGAGCCAAGGGCTCGGACAAGGAGGTCTCACTTGGCCGCTTCCAGGCCAGAGCACTTGCGGGCTGGGCTGAGATTCTCCAAGCTTGCTCCTCCCAGGCTGCGAAGCCTGAAGCCTCAGGCTGAGAGGGAGATGCCAGACGATTGCATAAGCCAGGGATGTTGTGTTTGACCTCGGGCGGCCCTGCAAAGTTGCCTGTACCTGTGGTGGGGTTTTGGAACAAGAGATTAACCGGCTGTTCTTGCTTGTTTCGAAGATTTTGGTACTGCCTCGTTGTGGCATCACAGCCTGGCCTGTCCTGACCCAAACGTGCAGATGTCCCGTGTGATTGTCAAAGACCGGCTGCCCTGGCCTAACCCGTGTGCAGTTTGCACTGTGGCTCAGTCCTCAAACTGTTAGCTTGCCTGTTGAGAAGGAGAAGGTGCTTTGCATGGTGAGAGGAGGCCTCCTTGCCATCACGGCACAGCTGTTGATTACTGACCCGAGAGCCCCTGTCCACTTCTTCCTTGTGGCCAAACCTTGGTTTTGCTCGGGTACTTGTCTCCAGTCACTTGGGGGCTGCTCAAACAAAGTACCGTGAATGGGGGCTGGCGGGGGGCGGGGGGGGGGTTGGTGCTTATACACAACAGAAATTTAAGTCTCACAGTTCAGGGGGCTGAAGTCCGAGATCAGGGCGCTCGCGCGGTTGGGTGGGGGCTGCCTCCCGGGTAGCGGACTGCTGACTACCTACTGAAGGATGTTTGGTTGTTTCCAGTTTTTGGCTATTACAAATAAAGCTTCGCTGAGCACCTGTGTCCAGGCTTTTTTTGTGCAAACAGAAGCTTTCATTTCTCTGGGCTAAACACCCAAACACCCAAGAATTTGATTGCTGGGTCATATTAAGTTTAAGTTGGCAGGAAACAGCCAAATGGTCTTCCAGAGTGGCTGTGCCATTTTATATTCCCCCCCGCCCCGGGCATGTATTTTACTCACTATCTTCTTTTTCACTTGTTATGTTTTACTTTCTTTCTAAAACTTTTTTTGTTTTGAAATAATCTCACGCTTAATAGAAACATTGTAAGAACAGCGCAGAGGATTCCCCATAATCTTCCAAGATTAACCAAATGTTAATTTCACCACATTTGCTATAGTATTTTCTACATCTCTGTCTGTATCATCTGTCTGTCTATTATCTATCTATCTATCTATCATCTATCTATCATCTACCTATCATGTCTATCACCTATCTATCATCACCTCTCTACTTATTATCATCTCCTTTCTGAACTGTTTGAAAGTACACAGCAAACAGGGGCACCTGGATGGCGCAGTCAGTTAAGCATCTGACTTCAGCTCAGGTCATGATCTCGTGGCCTGTGGGTTCGAGCCCCCCGTCGGGCTCTGTGCTGACAGCTCAGAGCCTGGAGGCTGTTTCAGATTTTGTGTCTCCCTCTCTCTCTATCCCTCCCCCACTCGTGTTCTGTATCTCTCTCTCACACACACAAATAAATACACATGAAAAACAAATAAAAAAAAAAGAAAGGACATTGCAAACATAATGCCCTTCTATTTCTGAACACTTCATATTTCGGTGAGTCTTCCCTAAGAATAAGGACGCTTATGTAACCATCATCTAGTGGTCGAAATTTAGGAAATTTGACAATTATTATCTAAGATACAAATGTTTTTCAATTTGTTTCCATGCGATTTATAACAATTTCCTCCCCATGGGATCTCGTCTCCGATCGCACACGCTGCGTTCACTTGTCTTGTCTCTTGAATCTCGGTTCATCTAGAACATTTCCTCAACCTTTTTGTTTGTTTGGTTTTGGTTTTGGTCTTTTGCAACACTGACGTTTTTTAAGACGATAGGCCTGGTTTTTTTTGTAAAACGCCTCACTTGCTATTTGGTTTTGTTTCATGGCTCTCTAGAGTGAGCCCCCTTCCCTCCACGAGCTCGCTCCCAGTACTTTATACATAGCACATTACTTATGAGAAGTGTGATAACACTTCGTGGCCAGAAGGCGTGTCAAATTGGTAAAAAGAGAGGAGGCTTCAATGTGGGCAGAGAAACCTGATTTTTGGCTAGAGGGGAAGGAGAACATGAAATTGATACTTCTGCATGCTACACTGTGGAGCATTTTACCTTCGGTTCTGGTCTTTCACTGACAGTCTCACACACAGCTGCCATCCTGTTTTACAGACATGAAAAGCAAGGCTAAGGGACTGGGTGGTGAGGCCCCGGTCCCACCGCTGACGCTCAAACCTGGGTCGTTCTGACCTCAGAGCAGGGCAAACGCTCTTGAAGCTGGTGTGTCTGTATCTGCTTGAGATTGGCCCATATAATGGGCACATGAGATATAAATTGTAGATATCCACATAAAACTTGATTAACATTGTGTAGTTTGAGCCACATGGGACCAAGACATGTCAACATGCCTGGTTATCATTTTAACAGGGAGGAGATAGGGGATTCAAAGGTAAACCTTTGATACTTAAATACAAAATACATACGGCCAATGTGGTCAGTTAAAAAACAGATGACCAGGGCGCCTGGGTGGCTCAGTCGGTCAGGTGTCCGACTTTGGCTCAGGTCATGATCTCACGGTTCGTGGGTTCGAGCCCCACAACGGGCTCTGTGCTGACAGCTTAGAGCCTGGGGCCTGCTTCGAATTCTGTGTCTCCCTCTCTCTCTGTCCCTCCCCTGCTCATGCTCTGTCTCTGTCTCTCAAAAATAAATAAGTGTTAAAAAGGAAAACAAAACAAAACAAAAAACAGATGATCAAGTAAATGACCAAATAGCATGGTGCTCTTGGGGCTTGATCAATAGAAAGTGAGGGCTTGGCATCTAAGACTGTGGGTTCTGGAGGCCAGTTTATTCCATATGATTCCTACAGCTCAACTGCATTAGCTGTGCAACGCAGAACAGTGCTTTATCTCAGTTATGACGTGGCCAAGGACTGAACAGGAAACCAAGAAACCCTCATGAGCGTATAGCCCAAAGACCACACCACCAAGCAGAGATGGCTAAAAAGTGCACAACAGAGGTATGATGACCTTCCCATGTGATAGTTTGAAGACAGGCCTGACGGCAAATGTTCCAACCTGTTACCCCTAAAGGATGCTGCTACTTAAAGACTTTCCTTCCTCCCTTCCTTCCTTCCTTCCTTCTTCCTTCCTCCTTCCTTCCTTCCTTCCTTCTTCCTTCCTTCCTTCCTTCCTTCCTTCCTTCCTTCCTCCTTCCTTCCTTCCTTCCTTCTTCCTTCCTTCCTTCCTTCTTCCTTCCTTCCTTCCTCCTTCCTTCCTTCCTTCCTTCCTTCCTTCCTTCCTCCTTCCTTCCTTCTTCCTTCCTCCTTCCTTCCTTCTTCCTTCCTTCCTTCCTTCCTTCCTTCCTTCCTCCTTCCTTCCTTCTTCCTTCCTCCTTCCTTCCTCCTTCCTTCCTTCTTCCTTCCTTCCTTCCTTCCTTCCTTCCTTCCTTCCTTCCTTCCTCCTTCCTTCTTCCTTCCTTCCTTCCTCCTTCCTTCCTTCTTCCTTCCTTCCTCCTTCCTTCCTTCCTTCCTCCTTCCTTCCTCCTTCCTTCCTCCTTCCTTCCTCCTTCCTTCCTTCCTCCTTCCTTCCTCCTTCCTTCCTTCCTTCCTTCCTTCTTCCTTCCTTCTTCCTTCCTTCCTTCCTCCTTCCTTCCTTCCTCCTTCCTTCCTTCTTCCTTCCTTCCTTCCTTCCTTCCTTCCTTCCTTCTTCCTTCCTTCCTTCCTTCCTTCCTTCTTCCTTCCTTCCTTCCTTCCTCCTTCCTTCCTTCTTCCTTCCTTCCTCCTTCCTTCCTCCTTCCTTCTTCCTTCCTTCTTCCTTCCTTCCTTCCTCCTTCCTTCCTTCCTCCTTCCTTCCTTCTTCCTTCCTTCCTTCCTTCTTCCTTCCTTCCTTCCTTCCTTCTTCCTTCCTTCTTCCTTCCTTCCTTCCTTCCTCCTTCCTTCCTTCTTCCTTCCTTCCTCCTTCCTTCCTCCTTCCTTCCTTCTTCCTTCCTTCCTTCCTTCCTTCCTCCTTCCTTCCTTCCTTCCTTCCTTCCTCCTTCCTTCCTTCCTTCCTCCTTCCTTCCTCCTTCCTTCCTTCCTTCCTCCTTCCTTCCTTCCTTCCTTCCTTCCTTCCTTCCTTCCTCCTTCCTTCTTCCTTCCTTCCTTCCTCCTTCCTTCTTCCTTCCTTCCTTCCTTCCTTCCTCCCTTCCTTCCTCCTTCCTTCCTTCTCTCCCTCCCCCCCCTCTTCTTCCTTCCTTCCTTCCATTTGCAAAACATGGTCACCATAAGCAAAGAGGTCTCTGCATGGCCCGGCCGAATCTAGGGAAGTCTGGAAGCTGTGTGAAGAGTATACACAGGGTTGTGTCATCTCCTGCTCTGCTCTCTCTGGCCCCTCACCGGGACCCATGGTGGTGACATGGGAAGCCGTGGAGTATCCTTTGTCTCCTCCATCTTCTCTCAACAGTTCTGTCTCCTGACCCCTTACTTCCGGGCTCCTCTTGAGCTGATGGAGGTGTCACGAGTCTGAGTCCCGACTGTGACCCTTCAAAGCTAAACAGTTAAGTCTGACTTTGTGGGACCCTTTTTAGTTTACAAAGCGCTTTCAACTCCATTGTCTACTTCAGTGAGTTACCAAGGGAAGGTGATAAGAAGTACGATAAAAATGATAAGAGACATAAGGCAAGCATGGGAAGTCCCTGAGGAGTGAAGGAGGAGGTAGGTGTGTGGATGGGCAGGTCCCTGAGGTCAGCACAGCCTGGGCGGAGGCAGAACAGCACGTGATAGACAGGGGTGTTGGCCCACAGCCTCTGGTTGCCAGGACCCCTGCCCACCGCACGCGCCATCGACCCGGAGCCAGGAATTGAGACTTCTCTGAGGGATGTCCTCTGTAAACTGACAGAAGCCTCCCTCCGAGGGCCTTCGTGTGGCCAGGCGTGCTGGACCACTTTGTGATGCACTACTCTGTAGGGAATTTGAAGTCTGTCCCCCTAGGGGTTTATCTTCAAGGACTTCATTTAAAATCGTGCTTTGCTGGGGCGTCTGGGTGGCTCAGTCAGTTAAGCGTCCGACTCTCGATTTAAGCTCAGGTCATGATCTCACGGTTCGTGGGTTCGAGCCCAGCATGGGGCTCTGCACTGTGCAGAGCCTGCTTAGGAGTCTCTCTCTCCCTCCCCCACCCTCTTTCTAGATAAACTTAAAACGATATAAGACCATGCTTTGCAAAAGATAAAGAGTTGCGAAATTGTCCGGGCCTGGGCTTGTGACTCTCTGGCCTGACCTTTCCCACTCCTTATGAATGTGATCTGTGTCCCATTACCTTCGGATAAGCTGTTCCTGCTTGACGGGGACGGTGCCAGAGAGCAAGCTTCCCTGGATTACCCTCACATTCTCACCAGCCTTCCCGGGCATTCTCTGAAGACAAGTGAGAACAGAGAAGATTCTCCAGCAGCGCCAGGGGGAAGATTATTTTGAGCAAGGACTTTCTGGGGTCTTTACAGATGCTAAGAATGAGGCTGCTGAGCCCAGTCACGCCTGGCCAAGCACGTCCTCACTGTTTCAAGGATACAGCCCGGGAAGGGCAGCGGGGGCCACAGAGCAAACGGCTCTCTGGCCAGTCCCAAGGCTGGCCTCATGGAAGAGGGTTTGGGCTGAAGTGACAGCGTGAGGAGACTCCTTCCCACTCCTCCTCCGGGAACGCAGGTGAGCGAGTGAGAACACGGCTGCAGGACACGGGTCCCTGACGCCCTGTGTCTGGAGGACAGCTGTTGTTCTATGGGTGACACGGGCAGCGGGGGATGCCAGCGGTAGGACTGAAGGGCCACCGCTGTTTGGACAGGACGCTGTGTTCTCGAAGCTCCTCCCCGGGCCAGTAGCCTACTGGCGGTGCACCCCGGGGCCTGACCCTCTCCTGATGATCCACGTCTGTGCTGGGGGTGTCTGGGGGTGAGGACCGGGCAGGTGGGAGAGTCCAGAGTTAAGGTCTGGCTGGTCTCGCTGCCTTGGAAACTCCTTTCGTCCTCTGGCGAAATGGGGGGCTTTCAAGGTCATCTCCAGCTTGAATACACGGTGGTTTCAGTGTCCTTAACCTTGGGTTAAGAACAGGCTTCATGGGGTCTGGAAAGCCCTGGTATGGACATTCCTATGTTCACTTCTTTCCGAATAGAGGCCATAGCTTCCTTAAAGCTGCAAAGGGCCCAGTGACAATGATACCTGCAGATCGTGCTTTCTAGGCCAAGTACTGTTCTTGCTCTCTATCAGGCCTCACGTCAGCTCTCAGGCACACAAAGAGGGTAAGCGATTTGCCCTAGGTCACACGGTGGGCATCGGGGCTCTAAAGGCCAAGCTCTTGACCTTTATGCTGCATGTGGGTAGGGAATGACCCTTCCCAAGGGGATCTGACAAAACCCCTGGTGTGTATCCTTGTGACCATTCTAGGCATAAGTACAAATAAATGTAGGCATAAGACACGTGGTTTTTTAGATACGAATGAAATGTGACACGTGCACGCTTCAGCTTCAAGTTCCGTGTCTGTGTGTGCAGATCGATGCTCTCCTCATAACAGGTGCACGGCAAGCACATTGTGCATATACTCTACTTTGTGTAATCATTCCCTGACTTAGCGGCATTTGGACTGTGTCCAGAATTTTGCTCTCAAGAATTATGTCACCTTCTATGCACATCCTTATGCACATGTGCAATTCTTTCAATGGGATAAGATCAAAGCGTAGCCACTTAAATCAAGGGCAGGTCCTGCCCGCTTGTCCTGGCTCAGGATCTTACGTTCTCACCACAAACTTCTAAGAGGGCCTGCTTTTATAATTAAAAAAAATTCATTATTATTATTTTTTTAATGTTTATTTATTCTTGAGAGAGAGGGAGACAGAGCAGGAGTAGGGGAACGTCAGAGAGAGGGGGACTCAGAATCCGTAGCGGGCTCCAGGTTCTGAGATGTCAGCCCAGAGCCTGACGCGGGGCTCGAACTCGTGAACCCTGAGATCATGACCTGAGCTGCAGTCGGACGCTTAACCGACTGAGCCACCCAGGTTCTCCATATCTGCCTAGTTTCTAAAGCCATTGCTTTGGAACCAGGGCACGGGTTCAATGCCGCCTGGTGATTTGCCTGGGGTGGGCGGGGGGGGGGGGGTTGTTTAGCCCAGACGTAGGAGAAAGGCTGTGGGAAAGTGGTTGGAAGAGGCTTATGGGGAAGAGGCTGGGATTACTGGGAAGCGTGGCGCTTGGACCTTCCCTGGACTCCCGTTCAAAACGGTTACTGGGCATCACTTCTATACCCGCACGGCTGGGAGACCGCGCCGAACAGCTCGCTCACGCCCTCATTCCGCTTTCGGGCCAGGAGTGCAGGCCATTCGGAGGCTTGCTAGAACTGGGTGGGGCTGAGATTGTTTTTAGGCCGGCAGAGTCCAAACCCACTGCGCTGGGCAAAGGACCAACGTCGGGCGGGCCAGCTCTTGGCAGCTGGAGATGTGTCTGTGGTTCCCTGCTCCCCTCTGTCTCTTTAAAGACCCTTCTTTCTTTCTACTCCTTCTCCCAGCAGAGGCCCAACCCAACAAGGAGGGTTCTCTCCCCGAGGGCCAGGAGAGGGCTCGCTCCTTCCGTAAAAAATTGCCTGAGCTGGTGCATGGCTTCCGGGGGCACTTACGAATGAGTGCATGTATGTGTGTGCATGTGTGTATATATTGACCTGTTTACGGTTCTGAGACTTCTTTTGGCCATTTCTTCTTCTTCTTTTTTTAATGTTTACTTATTTTTCAGAGAGAGAGAGTACAAGCAGAGGAGTACAAGAGAGAGAGGGAGACACAGAATCTGAAGCAGGCTGCAGGCTCCGAGCCGTCAGCACGGAGCCCCGATGCGGGGCCCGAACTCACAAACTGCGAGATCATGACCTGAGTCGAAGTCGGACGCTTAACCGACTGAGCCACCCAGGCGCCCCTACTTTGGGCCATTTCTAAGTGGGTGGTTAGGACAACTCACTTCCCGGTGAGAGTACCCGCCCCAGTGAGGGGCAGAAGCCAGGGGAAGAGCCACATCCATTTCAAAGAACATCAGTCAACTCCGCCCACCAGGCAGTTTCTAGGAAGGAGGCTGGCAACCGGGAACAAGGCCATCGGTGGGAGGAGGGTCAAATCAGGTCCAAATCTGCCCAGTAGGTGTGGTTCTGGGCTCTGCAGAGGGCACACGAGGCAGCTGTAGTTCCCCTCCTAAGAAGCCATGGAACGCACAGCTCGATTCAGAACTAGCTCCCAAGAGCTGCTCAGGGTGACTTTGGCCCAGAAGAGGATGAGCTTCCCCACATTTCCTGGGCTGGAGGGAAGGGTGGGGGTCAGGCAGGAAGGAGGAGGGCACAGCAGAGCTGCTCTTCTCATCAATGGGATGCTTCCTGATGGGGCTTTTAGGAGCTCACGGAGTTGCAGAACTATTGGTCATGATTCCGCATTGTGGACCTCCCTCCTCCTTCCCCCGCCAGGAGAGGGCGATGTCCTAGACTTTGGGCGATCGAAGCCCTTGGGGAGATTGCACCTGGGCAGACTGAGATGGGCTAGGTGGCGTTCACTTTCAGCAACTTTGAGTGGGGAGAGAAGGGAAGGTTCTTGTGGAAGGGACCTAACTGAGGCCATCTTGTGTCCTGTGGGGTGGATGTCTTTGTACAACTTGTGGTCCCTGGGCCCCATTCGGAGAGGGAAATACCTTTTACCCAAACACCTCCAAGTACTAGGGAGAAGCCAGTCTTGCCTTTCACAAAACCAAATGAGATTTGGGTTTTCTTTTCATGGCACCAGTTTTATTTTGACGGGCTAGACTGGTAAATCCAAAAAGTCAATTTGACTTTTTTGAAGATAAAAATCCTGTATTAATGATTGTCAAATTTTCTGATTGACATTGAATATATGGCGATTTATCTAGTTTGTAGTCCTTTTCTTCCTCCCTTCCTTCCTTCCTCCCTCCTTTTTTTCTTTCCTTCTTTCTTTCTTTTCCTTCCTTCCTTCTTTTCTTTCTTTTCTTTCCTTCTTTCTTTTCTTTCCTTCTTTCTTTCTTTCCTTTGTTTCTTTCTTTTTCTTTCCTGCCTTCTTTCTTTTCTTTTTTTCCTTCTTTCCTTTCTTTCTTTCCTTCTTTTCTTCCTTTCCTTTCTTTTCTCGCTTTCTTTCTTTTTTCTTTGTTTCTTTCTTTCTTTTGTTTCTTTCTTTCCTTCTTTATTTTCTTTCTTTCTTTCTTTCTTTCTTTCTTTCTTTCTTTCTTTCTTTCCAATTAAACAAGAAACCTGAATGTTGGGATTAGGTAATTTCTCACTTTCAATTGCTAGTGTTTGTCTCCGCTCTGGAGAGGGTTCCTGTGAGGAGCAGAGGGCGATCCGTGCACAGTTCATTTACATCATGCACTCAGCGGAAGAAAAACCGCATCGCTTAGAGGTGCTGTATCACTTAAGAGAAGAATGTGAGCTCCCTTTTCTGCGTCCACTTCCCCATGTAGCTTTTTCTTTTTTCAGATGGGGGTTGACCTGGCGGATGAAGCTGGCCAAGTCTGCTAGGAAGCTCAGAGACTCCGGGAGGCGACCGGAGCTGGAAGAAGTGCCAGGCCACGCTGAGGACGCCCTTGGCCAAATGGCACTCTGCCTTGTTCTTCCTTTCTTATCATCTTCCCTCCATGGCGGGATGGAGGAGGTGGTGTCAGGTGCTAATGGTCTTATACAGAATACCTGCTAATGAGAAAGAAGAGAATGAGGAAGGCCTCCCTGCCTGCCTTCCGTTCCCTCTTCTTTTCCTCCCTCCCTCCCTCCCTTTTCTTCTCTGTCCTTCCTTACTCGGTCCGCAGCAGCTCTAGTTCCCCGGCGGTTGGCACACAGGTGCTGAGGGTGCTCAGGGACCAGTGGGGGGTGGGGGAGGGTGGGGGGGCAGTAGATGTGAAAACAAATCAGCGTGATGGAGTGTTCTGGAATGTCTGAGAGGCCTGTCGTGGCAGGGGGTCAGCTCATATGTGGTCGGTCCTGTGGGGGTGGGGGTGGGGGTGGGGGTGGGAGAGAGAGGAAAATTGGGAGGGGGTTGAGGAGCTCCAGATCCTGTCTCACCTCCCAGATGCAAGATGCTGGGATTACACAGGGCCAGCCCCTCTGCTGGGAAGGGGAGAGAACGGGGTGGAACGGGGGCGGGGGGGGGGGTGTTACATTTTTAAAGTTTGTGACCACTTCTGAAGGCTTATCAAAATCCATGCCAGCTTTTAGAATGTAGAATTTATTCTTGCTGGGCTCCTTGGCCAGCCCACGAGGCTGTCAGTCCTGGGATGGCCGGGGGGGGGGGGGGGGGGTCCAGGACGCTTTCCTGTTGTGCACCATGGGCTGCCTCTCCTGGTTAAATCGGGGTTCAAATCCATTCCCTCCTGACTTCTCTGTCATGCTTAGTATGGCTGGCACCCTTCTGGAAGCTTCCTCCACCTTGCAGTCTTCTCAGGGTTGCTCCTTCCTCCACCTGGTCTCGGATGCTCATCAGGGCTGCCCTTGGTCCTGCCCGTGGCCCTTTCCTTAGCAAAGAGTTGGTGGCCATGCCTAGCCTTGTCCTTGAACTGCTCTGCAGGGTCCTTGGCTCTAGCATTGCCCTCCCCAGAGCCTTCCCTTTCTCTCCTGTTGGCTTCTTTAATAAACAGGGTTAGTGTTCTTTCATGTTTTTTGTTTTTTTTAAATCAAAGGAATCATGTGTCCAGTTTACAAAATCAGTACAGCTGAATACTCTTCCAGTGCGGGTGCAGACAACAACGTAGAGCCAAAGGATTCTGTTAGTTTTGGAAATTTTTTTAAGCGAAGCCTTAGGAAAAAAAAAAAAAAAAGCAACACCTGGGTGGCTCAGTCCCTTAAGCGTCTGACCCCGGCTCAGGTCATGATCTCACAGTTTCTGAGTTTGAGACCAGAGCCTGCTTTGGATCCTCTGTCCCATTCTGTCTCTGCCCCTCCCCGACTTACACTCTCTGTCTCTCAAAATAAACAAACAAACAAACAAACAAACAAACAAAAAAGCACCTCCAAGCCCACACAGTGAGGTCTCATGTACTTGCGTTCTAACTGTTTGAAGACAGCTGGAGGCCCCCCCTCCCCCCACCTCTGGCCCCGAGAGGCTGTGTTCCTGCTGTCCCTTTTATAGCCTAGTGAGGAAAGGAAGGAACACAGCACCCTTGCCGTGGGGCATTGAGGATGGGGGTTTCTTCTTGCAGGAAAAGTGTGGTGTGGTCAGACTCCCTGAATTTCCCGTCCCCCTTTTTACTTGTTTTGTTTTTGGTTGTTTTAGGACTTTGTTGCGGGGAGAGAGGGATCCCTAGAGGAGGATACTGGCTAATAATTGAGAGTAGCTCATGCTCCCCGATGAATGTCTAAGCTGTGAAAAGAGGTAAGGAAATTAACCATCTATTGTTGAATGATTGTTTGCTGAACATCACCAGCGAAGTCCTGAGGTGAAATGATATGTACCTGGTTCCATAAAATAATGAGTCAGAAAGATAAATAATTATGGACCACTGGAGTTATAAATAGGGGAGAGTTGGGGCACCTGGGTGGCCCCGTCGGTTAAGCGTCCGACTTCGGCTCAAGTCATGATCTCATGGCTCATGGGTTCGAGCCCCGCTTCGGGCTCTGTGCTGACAGCGTAGAGCCTGGAGACTGCTTCAGATTCTGTGTCTTTGTCTCTGTGCTCCTCCTCTGCTCACGCTCTGTCTCTCTCTCTCTCTCAAAAAATAAATAAATATTTTTAAAAATTAAGTAGGGAAGAGTCAATTATTTACAGTTACTGAAGCAGCTAGACCCACTCAGTGTTGAGTGGGTGCTTCTGGAGAAGGCGGTGGGGAGTGGGGAGGCAGGATTCCCTGGGGGATGAATCAGAAAAGAGTGCCGGCTCATAGCTGTGTCTTGTTGGGAATTGTTTTCAAAGGGAACCACCTAGAACAAGGAGATGCTTCCTCCCCAGGACAGAACATCTAACAATTGGTTGCTGTGGGGGATCCAAAGCCCAGGTGACTCACGGAGGCATATCTTGGTCTTCCTTGCCCAGCTAGATGGTCAGTGGGCAAATACTGCAGCCACAGGTGAGAAGGGCATGGAGGTCAGGGACACAGACTTCAGGGACGAGGGCCAAGCCCCTCCACCAGGTGAGTCACATAAAGTAGCAGCTGTGCTGGCCCAGGGTAAGGGAATATAGAATGGGTGGAGGGGGGAGCAGAGGGCTGCCTTAGCCAGCTGTGCCCCCGAGCTTGGAGATTGCAGTCTGGTCCACTAATCCTTTTCTTAAAGTTCTTCCAGGACCAATCTGAATCCTGGAGGAAGTGGAATCAACAGCACAAGGGGCTGATGGCCACAAAAGCCTGGATTCCCTCCTCAGGACCATGAATGACACTGATTCCCCCAGAGTCTGGGCGCCTGGTCTGGAACTGCCCTCATCACATGGGCACTTTGCTTTGAAAAGCCTATAAAGCTTTTTGAAGGTAGAATCTAGTCATTTGTATCCCCTGGGGCACCATTCCCCAAAATGTACATCTGGTTTATGATTTTAGATGGCGTACAGGTGAACGTTATGATTCATTATTACTGCTTTTGAATTTCAAGACTTGTGTAAATCATTTAGGACCTCACAATTCCCTCCAAGGGGAATGTGTGTGATTTTCTTCGGACACTCCTGGCTACCCGAGAACAAAGGAAAGGGGTTTAAGGGCTTGCCATGGTGATGTGGGAAACTAAGGCAAAAGAAAAATGAAATTCCCTCCCAATGAAAGTGACCTCCCTCTAGGAGCTCAGCTGCCTCGATGGTGACACTTTGCTAGGGGCAAAAGGGAATCTTGGCTTCACATTATCCTGACAACCCCCCCCCCCCCCAGGATCCTGTAAGTCTACTTTAACATATAAAGATTTCTTTGGAAACTTCCTTTATCTCAACTCCCCGAAGACATATGCTGGCAATCATACCCCAAACATATGGTCCCTGATATACATCTGAAGGGTCTCATGACTGAGGTTTTACCAAATGGTAATAAATAGCATATTCCTAACAACACCTAGCCTCAAGGTTCTGGAAACCTTGCTTCCCAAATACCTTAGAGACTGACTCTACCCCTAACCCCCCTCCCAACTCAGGGTATATGATCATTTCTCCCTCACAACCCCAATGCAGCTCTTCCTGCCCACAGGTCCTGTCCCCGTGCTTTAATAAAACCACCTTTTTGCATCAAAGACGTCTTCAAAAATTCTTTTCGGCCATCGGCTCCGGACCCCACCATCACCCCAAACCCCATGAGTGGGGACGGTTGCCTAGCAATGTGAAAGTACTGAAAAGTACCACTGAACTTTGTAGTTAATAACGGTTGAGATGCTAACTTTTATATTATGTATATTTAAAAAATATATATATATATATAAAAATTATAAACAGATGATGTGGCTCAAATCAAGGTGGCATGTGATATCCAAGTTTGGAAAACACTGTCCCAGCCTCACCGGCGTGTGGTTACAGGTTATTTGCATGCAAATGGGAAGGCTTTTTCAATATTCTGAAGTTGCCTTTTTTTTTTTTTTTAATTTCCATTTCTGGGCAAAAACGCTCTAGTAAACAAACAGGCACAAAGCGAAGAATTGTGACATTTGAGAATTTCTGTATTAGTGCTCTGCTTTAGCTTCTTAATTCTAACACTGGTGTAGGGACTAGCCCAGGTGCCCAGACTGGGACACTGGGTCCCATAGCCAGTGCGGGGCTAGAATACCCTTCCACACCGGGCAGCTCACCCCCATGCTGAGGTCTCTGGGGTGCCCCTCACTGCTTCCTGCTGACCCCACATCATCTTCTAGCCATTGGACACTGCAAAAAAAAAGAAAAAATCCCACCCCTTTGGGATTTTGTATCTGCAAAGGCATTAAGGTGGAGAAGGAGTTGGGGACCAAGCGGTACCTGAATAGTGGAAGCAAATGTTGTCCTTCACAGCACAGCACACACACCAAAGCCAGAGACAACACTGGGTCTGAGCCCTTGAGTGTGATGTAGTTAGTCTTGGCCCTCCCCACAAAAACAGACGGCGCACACCCTTGCTGTGGAAAACACAAAGTTGCGAGGGAAAAAACCCACCACCACAAAGAACCTGTCAGCACTGCCTAGAAATAAGCACACGTCACCTTCTGGTCCATAGATTTCCCATTTTTACTGGGCATACTCACACACACAATCTATTTTAAAAGTGGATTTTACAACAAATAGTTACAACAAAATAGTTTTACCACCTGGTTTACAACGAAATACATGTATTGTGGACATTTTCTTTTTACAACAGTTAGAATACTTGCAAGGTGTGGAGAAAACATAATTTCTTCTTCTTTTACTGTTTATCTACTTTTGAGAGAGAGAGACAGAGCGCAAGCAGGGGAGGGGCAGAGAGAGAGGGAGACACAGAATCGGAAGCAGGCTCCAGGCTCTGAGCTGTCAGGGCAGAGCCCGACGCGGGGCTTGAGCCCATGAATTGTGAGATCATGACCTGAGCCAAAGTCAGACGCTTAACCAACTGAACCAACCAGGCGCCCCTAAAGGTGAGATCTTGGTTGATTTTGGTCAACTCTACTCCTCAGTTTAGCCCCAGTTCCACAATAGGAGTAGCTTTTAATAATCTGAAGATAGAATTCAATTGTTTAAAGGAAATAGGAAGCCCTTGGTAAAGAAACATGTATCAAGAAACAGAACTTGGTCACAGTGTAGATATGGCTGACTTTTTTTTTTTTTTTTTTTTTTTACAAAAGTTTTTTGGAGAGGAGAAGGCAGAGGAAAGTAGTTGGGACTTTAAGAAAGTGTTACGGACCATGATGAAAATCCATCCGCTGTTTCAAGGCAACTAACAAATGATCATCTTCCAGTTAGGACATTAGGGTGACAGCCTTTACAGGTTACGGGGTTTGCATGGAAATACCCCACATGCCGGTGTCTGTTAACGGTAACTTTGTATAGCAAGGCAGATGCCAGCTAGAGAGAAAGTGATGCCTGAAGACGGTGCTAATTCTGGAGTCCTGGAAACCAGGAAGTGCTCATCCGTCACGTGGCCATCTGAAAGGTAAGGACACTTGGTCATTAAAGGAAATCCCTCCTGCAGTTGATCCTGCGTACATGGCATGTCTACACCCGCCAAAAATCAGTTGGGACCCCACATTTGGCGAGTACGGGGTGCTCATGGGACCAAACAGTACCGATTACGTGGAATTCAGACTCCCCTGAAAAACCATCTTTCAACACAAGTTGACATGGGTCTCCCGTTAACTTGGTTTTCCCTGGACACATGCCCTCACACCTGGAAAAGTACCCCAGCCGGTGACAATGGCAGGGATGCAGCTGAACCTGGTTAGGCACTGATGCTAAGGAGACAGCACGTTTTGGGTCCTAAGTTCCAGGAAGAAAATATGGTCTCCACCTATCCATGCATACCTATCCTGGGCCTGACATCCAGGATGTAAATGGAAAAGCCACAATCCCCACCTGGGTCGGGGGTCCCATCTTGTACTCAAGTGAAGCATTTGCCTTCATTTCATTTCTGGACTTGACCATTTGCAGTTTCTAACATCTACACGGTCAGAATACGGGAGGCCTCTGAACTTGGGTGCACCTAGAAATCTGGCTCAGGTCAGGACGAGGAGAGAACCCTCTCGACTCTTGTCCTCCCCTGGGTCCCTGCCCGTCTTGTTATTGTTTTCCTCAAATCAATACAAATCAGCAAGGTGACAAGGTTGAGACCATTCACCCGGGGGATCCACGCGGGGGCCTTGGAGGATCCATGAGCTTCTCAAGGAGCGAGAGGGAGGTCAAGCATCCGGTGGAATTCAAGGGCGTGAGGTGGAGTTGGGTGGGCACTGAATTGTCTGCTTGGGGCTTGCCTGGATCTCCCTGCCCAAATGGAGAGCATCTCTTGGTGTTTAAGAGGCCAAGCGTTTGCTTGTTTACTTTTCGCAGAAGTCCACATACGATAAAATGTCAAACAGGCTTGAAATAACTGTCTCCACCTCCCAGGCGACATTTCTGAGGCAGTGAATTTAAAATAAATAGAAAGGACGCGCACGTGCCCACCCCATCTGGGGTCCTCGGTGCTTTCACAAGCACAATCTGGCTGCCAGGGTCTGGCAAGCCATGAGCTAAGAGGAGAGACCCCGTTAACCCAGTGGCCACAGGCACCTAACTTGAAAGCGGGAAAGAGGGGACTATCCGCTTACCACACCCGGGTAGAAATGTCTGAGGAAAGCAGTGAAGCCGGCCGTGCCAGCACTTACAAATGGAACATCGCCTGGGCAGCCAGGTGCCATGGGGTACAGACTCACAGTTTCTGAAAAGGAACAGATAAGGTGACGCATATGGGTTTTCACCCTCACCTCTTTCCCCCTCCATCCACCCCCCCAGCCCCTGCCTTAATGGCTTGCTTACTCTTTTCGTGAATCGTGCTCACAGTTCCGGCCATAGAAGGAGGGGGGGCAGGCACAGAAGGACCCCAGCATGCAGGTTCCCCCGTTCAGACAGCAGGTTCTGTTCAGCTCCTTACCTGAAATGGAAGAGGAGGCAGCTGAGAGGGTGGGGGAACTGAAAAGCTGAGGTCCTGGAAAAGCAAAGGTTAATACAGTGCTGAAGGCTTGGTCTTCCCAGTGCTTGGCGAGGTCTAAATATTGTGAACCTTACAAAATAGGGCTCCGCTGTTTTCTTTTTTTTTTTAATTTATTTTTCAGAGAGACAGAGCACAAGTGGGGGAGGGGCAGAGAGAGAGGGAGACACAGAATCGGAAGCAGGCTCCAGGCGCTGAGCTGTCAGCCCAGAGCCCGACGCGGGGCTCGAACCCACAAACTGTGAGATCATGACCTGAGCTGAAGTCAGAGGCTTAACCGACTGAGCCACCCGGGCGCCCCAGGACTCTGTTTTTTTGATGTTGCTTTGCTATCATGCCTCTGCTTTTTTTCATGCTCAGGCCGGGGGTGGTTCCCAGAGAAGCAGGGGGGAAACAGCGTCCCAGGGAGGTGAAATGCACACTGTTGGTCTGGCCTCCAGAGCCAAGTTCAGTCCAACCATCCACCTGGCTCCAGCATCAGGTGGCCACTCAGGAGAAAGAGCATCAGAAAGACAGGAAGCACGGGGGACCAGGACGGGGAGAGCGCGCTGTAGATCTAAGGCAGGTATGTCTTACTGTCCTGGATTCCTAGGGACGGCACCAACTGCAAAGATCGATGGCGAATTGCAGGCTCCTCCAGGGACCGAAGGCCGTTATCTCTCCAGGAGGGGTCTCCCTGAGGGGGACGTGCAAGTTCACGGGGGTGGCCCAACCCTGAAGGACAAAATTAGCTCGGTGGGGTCAGTATTTCAGGCCACGTGAGAATTGCTACCGATCAAAATAAAAGTTTCCCTCACCGGCTGCGGCGGCGAATTCCGGTTCAAACGCTTTGGAAATGGCCACGATCAAAATCACACTGGGAGGAAATCAAACATCCGTTAGCAAAACAAAGCAAATCAAGCTCTTCGAGTTAACACCTGGGCTTTCTCAACACGAGGACAAGACCACAGACCACTAGGGAGAAAATGTAGAACTCCACCTTTGTTTTCCTTTCCTTTCTTTTTAAATGGCTAATTCATCAAACAGCAGAAAGAATGATGAGAATAAAAGCCGCCTAAAAGCCAGTTCCTTCCAATATGTATTATGACTTCATAGGCTCTGTCCTCATATACACATAATTTTAAGTAGGCGAAAATCTCTTGGCTTCGATTTCACAAATGACGCCATAACATTCTGTGCAATTGATGAATCACATCTCGCAAACTATTTCACTTAAACCAGTTACTTAGAAGACTTTAAGGTTAGGACAATCCCTTCCCCACCCCCATCGTTCTTCAGGGTTTTGCAAGTATCGAATCTGTCTGTGCCTTTCAACTTTTTAGAAGCAGATTTTTCATTTGGTTGTGACACTGAGCTTTTCTTACACAAGAGAGGAAAGCCATAGTCATTTGATAGATGGCGCCATTACCCCCATTGAAAAAGTTCAAAGCCAACAGGCAACGCTGGATGGAACTCTTAAGTGTGAAGTTCCAGGTCTCTCGGGAAAAACAGCATCACCGCTGGCAGCCCTTTTAAGGTTCGAGCAGGATGAAGTCAAATGAGAGAGAGGCGCAGACCATTATCTCTGAAGCTGGTAAGCTCTAGCGATCAAAAGTTCACATTCAAGATGGGTTCATACCTGCAAGAGAGGCGCTCCATGCTTCTGCGGTCCACAGCTCCTAACACGCTAGGGGGGACGATGTCAGCATGACTTTAATTCCCAGCCGTTGCTAGAACACCTAAAGGAAAACATGGATTTCCTGAAGCGAAAATGGGAATCTAGAAAGAAGGGTATCCCAGGTGAGAATTACACTTTGCCCAGAAGTTCTTAGGAGAAGCAGGAACCAGGATGTCCGGGGAGACTGGGGGCTCATCGCCGAGCTCGGTCCTGAGGAATGCTTTGACCTAAGCCGGGGATCAGCCTTGCTGGGGGCTCTCCTTCCTCAACAACCACGCAGGGCGCCAGGGAGGGCCCTCAGGTGGGCTCGGAGGCGGAGACCCAAGCCCATTACCATGGAAACCTCCCAGGGGCTGAGGTAGGAGGCGGTGAAGCCCTGGGACAAAGAGAGAAAAGGTGGGGTCTTATAAAGCTGGTTAACTAGCCCTTAGGTCTCTATAATTAGTTGCCATTTAAAAACAACAGATTTACTCTTAAAAAAAAAAACAAACAAAAACAAATCAATTATTCTGTCCAGTAGGTGATTCCAGATTGGAGGAGCGGTGGAAAGGGACTGCTTTAATCAGGAAACCCTCAACACCTCGGATGGGTCTTTCAAGGAGCTTGACATTTAATTGTCAGGTTTTACCTGAAACGCTTTCATCTTTGTTTTCCCCCAAAAAAGGTGTGTTGAGCCCAGTGCTTGGCCTTGGGTGTGCTTAGGCGGCCCGGTTGGGTGTGTTTCCACCAGCGGGAGGAGAAAGGCGGGGAAACTCTCAAAGGGGAAGTTCAGGGTCGCCAGGGGTCCCTGGGGGCTCCCGACCTCCTGCGGGGAAGTGTAAATTCCAGGCGGCTCAAATTGGGGGTGGAGTCTCCTCCGGGCTCCCCATGACACTGCAATTAACCCCCTACCCCAATTCCGCGTCCTGTGCTACCCCACCAGCCGTAATTTGGTGGCTCCTCAGAGCCCCAGACCCTGCGGCCGGAGAGGCGCGTCCCAGAGCCAGAGTCCCCACCTAACATCTCTGTGCCCCGGATGATGTCGTTCGTTACTAAATACATACAAAGTCATGGGTAGTTTCCAACTACCCTTTAATTCTCATTTCCAAAGGAAAAGCCTGCCATTTGCCTAACGTTGCGAGCACACAGGTGAGAGGCTTTTCTGTGCTTCTGTTTTCACCCTTCTCTGTCCACTGAGTTCATACTTCGGCAGGAGTGGGCAGCACCGGGGTCATTTCAGCATCGGTGTCCCCTGTGCGCGCAGGCCATGGCACAGGTGCTGAGAGGCGCCCTTGTTTGCTTCCACACCTGCATCTTGGGGGAATTAAATTTGACATATTTCTTTTTTTTTTTACAGGGTGGGAGGGCCCCACCGGAGCAATGGTTGGGTGCAGCCCAGTCACCTGAGGGGCTATTCAGTTCTCTCTGAGCTTCAGCTCGACGTGTGGCCTTTTGACTTGTTAAATGCTTCGGGTGACACGCTGAGTTTCCCTGAGGACGGGGGCCTCAGCTTGAAGCTCTGGGAGCTGGATGTGGGGGGAGGGCAGCGATGAGGAGAATGCTAATCACCCAACCCCAGGAACTGCCAGGAAGCAAAGAAAGTACAGACAGGCACACCTCCTGTTTTCACGCTTCGCTTCAGGGCGCTTTGCAGACACTACCTTTTTTTTTTTTTTTTAAACAAATTGAAGGTTTTCGGCAACATTGCTTTGGCCAGTGGTTCCCCCCACCCCCCGTCCGTCTTTCTCCCTCTCCTCAGGCCTCCCTGTTCCCTGAGACACAATATTGACTTCAGGCCAGTGAATAACCCTACCGTGGCCTCTGAGTGTTCAAGGGAAGGGAAGAGTCCCGTGTATTTCCCTTCAAATCAAAAGCTTAGAGAAGAAGGCGCGTCCAAAGCCGACATAGGCTGAGAGCTAAGCTTCCTTTGCCCAACAGTTAGCCAAGCTGTGACCGCGACGGGAAAAAGGAAAAGTTCTTGAAGGACAATGAAAGTGCCCCTCCAGGGGACACACGGATGATACGAAAGCTGGTAGGGAGAAAGCTTTCCCAGCCAGGAAATGCCTGGCCCTGGAATTGCCTGCTTAAAGGGTGGGCACTTCAAATCCTCTCCCAGGAAGGTTGCACCAGTCTCCTCTCCCCCACCCACCTAGGCTCCCTTCCCCTTTGTCCTCGCCAGCTGGCTGCAGAAAGCACCTTAATTTGTACCAATTCTGCGTCCGAAAATAGTATCTCGTGGTTTGCATTCACATCGTCTCCAGGTTTTATTGGATGTTGTGTTTCTTTCTCTAGGAGCTGCCAGATAGTTCTTAGAACGAACTTGAACTGACCTCTTTCTTGCCATTTGCTCCGGGAAGCCCTTTCCTGAGGACAGTCCTCCGTTCCCTGGCTTCCGGTTAGGCCGGAGCCCCGACCCGGCGCCCGCTGCTGGAGTTGACCTCGTCTTAGCCACACTGTATTGTGAGCTGCTTATTTTCAGGTCTTTCACCAACCCGTCCCCCAGTGCCTAGTTCCCCAGACGAGGAGGTCCAGAGACCTGGTCAGCCCAGCATTGCAGCTTCCCTGGCCTCTTGTGCAGCGTGACCTTGGGCTGCCTTCCCTCCGGCTAATTTCACTCCGCTTGCCCCATCCCTGGGTGACAGAAATACGTCTCAGCCGTCGCCTCGGGAGGGGGTGGGGTGGGGCGAGGGCAAGGTCTTTGAGAGGCACCACAGGAGGACAACTTGCTTGCCTCATCTCGAGCCGGGAAGTCCAACAAAGCATGCCCCTCCCCCAGACAGTGAAAGGAAGAAAAGGAAATCCTGAGTGCTCCACGCTCTGCTGATTCCGGGCAACTTATTCGGGACAGCTGACTGTTTATAAGACAAGATAATCTCGATGTGCTTACCGGAAGTCTGATTTAGGCTTTTCGACATGTCTACGGTTTAGAATGCTTTCCCACCAAAACTGTTCTCCTGCCAATCAAATTCAACAAATATTGACTGACCGGCTACTGTGTGCTGAGCGCAGTGGGGGAGACAGAGATCTCCGGCACCCTAATCACCGGCTCCTTCCGTCATAAGACAAGCCCAGAAATCTACGCCAAGTGCCATTTTAGTTTCCAAAAAAAAAAAAAAAAAAAAAATGCTAATGGAGAGGGAACACCGACCGAGTCATGGCTCCAGCAGAGCGGTGGGGGGTCACAAGACCTGGAGAATCTCATTTCAAAGCGCTTCTTAAGTGGATTTTGGATTTGATTGCATCCGGGCATTCTTCACAGCTCTGAATGGTTTTGAAATGGATTAAAAGCAAGTGGAAGTTGAAGGCCGAAATGCAAATCCCAAACCGAATCAGAAATGGATTAAAGTGAGCTTTCCCCTATGCAAATGACCCTGGGCACTCTGAAGCGTGCCCAGCTCTGGAAACCGTCCGAGCCAGGCTGGACTTCTGACCTACGGTAATTGTGATCCACAATCACTGGAAGTTGTGTTAACCCAGTAAGGCGGTTAAGGTAAAGTGATCTCATATGAATGGGCCCTAACCCAGTATGACTGGTGTCCTTATAAGAAGAGGAGATTAGGGCAGAGGCGTGTGCACACACAGAGGGAGGATCCCGCGAGCACCCAGGGAGAAGATGCCCATCTGCAAGCCAAGAAGAGAAGCCTCAAAAGAAACCAGACCTGCCGACGCCTTGATCTTGGACCTCTAGCCTCCAGCACTGTGAGAAAAGACCTATCTGTTGTTTAAGGCACTCAGTCTGTGGTATTTGCTATGGCAGCCTTAGCAAACTTACATAATAAGTAGATTTCACAAGGGTATCGGATACAAGGTCAACAATGAGAAGTCTGCCACCTGGAACAGGGCCACCCCTCAACCATGCTGGCAACTTGACCTTGGACTTCCAGCTTCCAGAGCTGTGAGAAGTGGATTTCTGCTGTGTGTACGCCACCCCGTCTACAGTGCTTTATTACAGCAGCCTGAACAGACGGAGACAGTATGTGAACAGACACACTGACGATAAATCTGACAGCGTAAGGCCACAAGGGGACTTAATCGGAAAGACAGCACAGGACACCAAGCAGACAAGCTGGTCCAGAACTGGATCCTTCAGGCTAGAACAAGGCTATGGTGAATTCAAGATTTTAATAATAGGGGAAAAAAGGGCATTTTTCCCATCTCGGTTTCTGAATATGTATTTACCTTTTTCCTATCCACTCATGAAAATCACCAGATCTCAAGTCCATTGTCTTATCCAGTCTCTAGATAAGCCATTCAGGTGTTCCTGAGCGGATCCCACCCCTACCCCCCACCTTCCCCCGGCTCTATACAGGCTCAGGTGTAGTTGGATCAAGATTGGCCATTGACGTGGACCTTGTTTATGAAGGAGTATTTGCAGATGTTCTTTTCGTCCATGTTCTAGGTCACGCTGTGCCAGACTGATGCCAACACCCAAGGCCATGCTTCTTGGAGTTTCTCAACAAATATGTTTAATGCCGGTGAAAGGAGGAAGGTGAGTGCATACATTTAACCTGCTTTGAAGAGGTTACTAAACCCCAGCTTCGTCATCCTGCATTATCCTCATAAAATTGGCATATGAACACCTGCCCCACAGAGATGCCCGACTACAGGCTTCTTATATTTTTAAGCTGTCTTTTATCTTATCTTTATCAGGTAAAACACCTACTATCAGGCTGCCTGGGTGGCTCAGCCGGTTAAGGGTTAAGCATCTGACTTGATTTCGGTTCAGGTCATGATGTCATAGTCGTGGGATTGAGCCCCATGTCGGGCTCTGCAGTGACAGTGCAGAGCCTGCTTGGGATTCTGTCTCTTCCTTTCTCTCTGGCCCTCCCCTGTTCGTGCTCTCTCTCTCTCTCTCTCTCCCTCTCTCTGTCTCCCCTCAAAATAAACAAATAAACATTAAGAAAAAAGATAAACACCTACTAGAGTTGCGGCATATGTAGGCACTTGACATATGTCACTGCCTTTCTATCTCTCTCTCCCTCCTGAGGCAGGTGGACCGATGGTCCCACATTCATTCACTCTTCACTCCTACCGTGTGCCAGGTAACGAGCGAGGCGTGATGCCTTTCAGGATTCAAACAAACGATGGTTTCCATCCTCAGGCCGTCACAGTCAAGAGGAAATGGACATGTAATTAAGCACGTTTCATCAACGTTAGGGAGTCCGTGTTAATGATGCTGCGGTGGCAGGAAGAAGTGAGGGGCCACTTTTCTAGGGGGCGGAGGAGTCGGACAGGGGAACAGGCACTTGCAGAGCGAAGGCGCAGAAGCATGACGGCCTGGCTGAAGGAGGAGGCTGGAAGGGCAGGCGGAGCTGGAGAAGTGTGATGGGGGCCGGTGACGGTGACGTTAGTGGCAGGGGGAGGCCAGCAGGGGGAGGGTCCCAGAGACCGGGTACCCCATGAATTCTGCCTTTCGATGTAGCACTATGAAGAATCAAGCAGGAGAGTGACCTGAGCTGGTCTGCGTGGTTAGGGGGGTCTCTTTGGCGTCAGGGGGACCTAAGGCTGGTAACAGAAGTTCTTCCAGGTGACTGTTGCAATAGAGCAGCCGGGAAACGCAGAGGCCTCGAGTGATGCTCAGCTGTGCGCCTGGAAAAGTGGCAGATATGGATGAGGGCGAGAAGGTGGAGTCTGCAGGGTCTGCCGGGATTCCATGGGGTCGGGGAGGGAGTGGTCATGCATTTTAAGCACATAGGAAAAAGAGATTCAGGGCACCTGAGTGGCTCAGTCAGTTAAGCGTCTGACTCTTGATTTCAGCTCAGGTCATGATCTCATGGTTTGTGAGTTCGAGCCTCTCATCGGGCTCCATGCTCACAATGCAGAGCCTGCTTGGGCTTCTCTCTCTCTCTCTCTCTCTCTGCCCCTCCCCCGCTCTCTCTCCCAAATATAAATAAATAACCTTAAGAAAAAAGAGATTCGTGTATAAAATAAGCACAAACAGGCTTCTGGACACCATACAGTATGTCAGAAAGGTCACTGGCGTTGTGCATCACAGGCCTGAGACCGGGGCCCATGTCCACCTGAGAACAGGGAATCCTTGGGCCTCGGAGCTTGGTCAGCGAAATGAACGGAGTAGTGCTTCTTTGCCAGTGTCTCGTGGCCAGCATGTGACCAGAGAACAGAAAACGCTGAATGTCATTTCTGCCACGTTAAGGACAGCAGTACATTTTATCTCCTGTTTTGTTTTTGGTATTTTCCAAGGTTAGATATGTTATAAAGCACCTAGAACTGTTTCTGCCACATTAAGGACAGCAGTACATTTTATTTCCTGTTTTGTTTTGGTATTTTCCAAGGTTAGATATGTTATAAAGCACCTAGAACTGTGCCTGGCCTATAGTAGGCACCCAAAACTCAATTATTTGTGTGTGCCTGGCCTATAGTAGGCACCCAAAGAGTGTGAGCAATTATTTGTGTGTGTTTTGTCATTTTGTCTTGACTTTGTGTGTTTCCTCTTTTTTTTTTTTAACATTTATTTATTTTTGAGACAGAGAGAGACAGAGCATGAACGGGGGAGGGTCAGAGAGGGAGGGAGACACAGAATCTGAAACAGGCTCAAGGCTCTGAGCTGTCAGCACAGAGCCTGACGCGGGGCTCGAACTCACAGACCGTGAGATCATGACCTGAGCTGAAGTCGGCCGCTTAACCGACTGAGCCACCCAGGCGCCCCTGGCGTTCTTGACAATTACAGATTGGCTGAGTGGGAACCACCAAAGCATCCCTGAGTTTCTAGAGAGCCGATGCATTGGCAAAGTTCTCCTCCAGGGGGCGCTGGTCAGCAACACTGACTACCGGTGGACCACAGGGCTGTTTGTTCTCGTCCGACGTACAGATGACAGATGACGCGACTCCCTGCGGTGGACCTGGCACAGATCTGAGTTCTGGCCTCTTGCCGTTGAATAATTGTATTTGTGAAGAGGTTTGGCCTCCTCCCAGAGGAACACTAACCCCGTGAAAGTCTTCGAGAGGGTGCCGCTTTCCGATCCTGGGTTCTCAGCGCTCTCTGTGGCCCATGCTGGTGGTGAGGGGAGCGGCCGTCAGGATGGCCCGCTGCGGTCACCCGGGTCTAGGCTCTGTTCTTTGGGGCGTGCAGCCCAATAGAAATGCCACGCCAGCCTCACGTGGGATTTTCACTTTTCTGGCTAGCCACCTCGGCAAAGTGCAGAGAATGGGTAAAATTAACTTTCATGGGGAGCCTGGGTGGCTCAGTCGGTTGAGCATCCGACTCTTGATTTCAGCTCAAGCCATGCCCTCATGTTTCGTGAGATCGAGCCCCGCTGTCAGCGCAGAGCCGGCTTGGGACTCTCTCTCTCCCTCTCTTTCTGCCCCTCCCTCCCTCGCTCGTTCTCTCTCTCTCTGTCTCTCAAAATAAATACACATTAAAAAAATTATCTTCCATAATATATTTTAATTTAGCCCAATTGATCCCAGAGAGTAGCATTTGATCACGTAGTTAGTATGATTTACTATAAGACGAGGGCCAGGGAAGCCTTCCTCAGCCGGGGGCGCTGTGCTTGAGGCTTCTAGGGCCGGGGCAGGTGAATTGGGCCCTCACCGCGCGCCCCTACGTCAGTGGGAAGCATTTTGCAACGGTCGCCGAAGTAGAATGAAACAGTTTATAGCATTTGGGGTTTTTCATCCTTCTATCATTGTGTCACGAAACGGGAATGACAGGCTTGTGACACCAGAGGTTTCCTTGGAAGAAGGCTTTGCGGTACGTGTGACTCAGTGTCCCCACAGAATGGAGGTGAGGAATGGAGTTGGTCCCTGGGGGTGCCTGGGTGTGCTTGCGTGTGGGACGCCCTCACACACGAGGCAGAGATGTAAGCCTCCCCCGGAGACGCTGAAGCTGCGGTCTGTGGATGTCGTGAGAGGCTCCCAGGCCCCCGGGGGCTGAATTGCACAAACAAGCGTCTGGCGGCTCAGTTGGTTGAGCTTTTGACATCAGCTCAGGTCATAATCTCTTGGTTCATGGGTTCAAGCCCCGGGTCAGGCTCTGTGCTGACAGCTCAGAGCCTGGAGCCTGCTTCGGATTCTGTGTGTGTGTCTCTCTCTCTGCCCCTCCCTCACTCACTCTCTCACTCTCTCTCAAAAATAAATAAACATTAAAAAAAAGAAAACTTGGGGTGCCTGGGTGGCTCAGTCGGTTAAACGTCCAACTTTGCTCAGGTCATGATCTCACGGTCCGTGAGTTCGAGCCCCACGTGGGGCTCTGTACTGACAGCTCAGAGCCTGGAGCCTGTTTCGGATTCTGTGTCTCCCTCTCTCTCTGCCCCTCCCCCGCTCACGCTCTGTCTCTGTCTCAAAAATAAATAAAAGACATTTAAAAAAACCAAAACAAAGGCCATGCGAGAGTCAGGGACTCAGGGGGACACTGGCGGGTGAAGACCGCAGGCCACAGTCTTACGTGCTGCCCCCGGGAAGCTCAGAAGCTGGAAATGCTTTCTGGACACAGCCGAGAGATGTGGCCATCTGCACACGGTGAGTGCAATACAATAATAATTCCTTGTATTAACAGAAGTGCATTTTGTGCTTTAAAATACTTCCTGATTCATATCGCTACCTGTGAATGAGAGTCTCTGTGGAACATGCTGGAATATGGACCACTGGACCTCACCCCAGACTTACTGAGTCAGAACCTCCCAGCGGGGAGGAGTCCACCCAGGCCAAGCCCCCAACGAGCCAGTCCCAGGTACCACTGCACCAGACTGTGCTAATTCCACGTCCTTAGGGCCACTTGTGGTGTGGTCCTCCCAGACCAGCAGCTTTGGCATCGCCTGCGGCTTATTAGAGAGACGGACTCTCGGCCCCTCTCTGGCCTCCTGCGTCAGACTCCGCGTTTCGGTAAGATCCTAGGTGGTTTGGGTGGAGGGTTGCCAGATAAAATACAGGACACCCAGTCATATTTAAATTTCAGATACACCACAAATACTTTTTAAGTATGACTCATGCAACATTAGAAACATACTCATATTAAAAAATGACTTGTGGTTTGTCCAAAATTCAAACGTAACTTGGAAGTATTTTTATTTGCTAAATTCCTGAGTTCTAGTTGGGTGCACATTATAGACTAAGGAGCCTGGGCTAAACAGTGGCCTGCTTCTCTAACCCTGGCATCATAAAGGAAGCCCATTGTATTTGAATGTGTTTGGGGGTGGGGGCAATATTTTCCCCTTTAAATATGATCGAGCTTTTGAATATGTAGCCCTCTTATAAATTGAAAAAGTATTTAAGCAGTGTTTGAACTGCAACTACCTTTTTCAATTTATATTCTTTGGTTCAGAATATCATAAACAAAACAAAAAACCAAATGAAACCATTACTAAATAGGTAACTTACATTATGTATCAAAGGAGAAAGATACCGTACAAATTCTAAGTAATGAGAAGCACATCCAACACGTGATTGGTATGATTTAATATTGTCGCAAGGATTTGGGGCACCTGGGTGGCTCAGTTGGTTAAGCGTCTGACTTTGGCTCAGGTCATGATCTCATGGTTTGTGGGTTCCAGCCCTGAACTGGGTTCTCTGCTGTCAGCCCAGAGCCCACTTTAGATCCTCTGTCTCCCTCTTTCTCTGCCCCTCCCTTGTTCACCTGCTCTCTCTCTCAAAAACAAATAAAACATTAAAAAAGTATATTGTTGCAAAAATTTATCTGATTCTCATCAACTTGGTATACAATTTAAAAGGATAATTTATTGGGGCACCTGGGTGGCTCAGTCAGTTAAGTGTCTGACTTTGGCTCAGGTCATGATCTCAGAGTTCTTAGGTTTGAGCCCCGAGACGGACTCTGCTGACAGCTCAGAGCCTGGAACCTGCTTGGGATTCTGTGTCTCCCTCTCTCTGTGCCCCTCCCCCACTCTCTCTCTCTCTCTCTCTCTCTCTCTCTCTCAAAAATAACCAATAAAAACATTTTTAATGATAATTTATTAAGATTTTTTTTGCCTAGTAAAATAAAAAAACTTAAAATATTTTAATTCCAATATAGGTAACATGTGGTGTTATATTAGTTTCAGATGTGCAATAGAGTGATTCAACAATTCTCTACACCATTACTCAGTGCTCATCATAAGTGTACTCTTTTTTTTTTAATTTTTAAATGTTTATTTATTTTGAGAGAGAGAGAGCACAAGTGGGGTAGGGGCAGAGAGGGAGGGAGACACAGAATCGGAAGCAGGCTCCAGGCTCTGAGCTGTCAGCACAGAGCCCGACGCGGGGCTCAGACTCACAAACCGCGAGATCATGACCTGAACCAAAGTCCGACGCTCAACCGACTGAGCCACCCAGGCGTCCCATAAGTGTCCTCATAATCCCTATCACCTATTTCACCCATCCCCTCCATGTACCTCCCCTCTGGTTAACCATCAGTGTGTTCTCTATCGTTAAGAGTCTATTTCTTTTTTAAAAAATTTTATTTATTATTGCTTCTCAGCCTTTTGGCTAAGATCACGTGTAAAAATTTTATTTATTTATTTATTTATTTATTTATTTATTTATATTTTAATTTACATCCAAGTTAGTTAGCATATAGTGCAATAATGATTTCAGGAGTAGATTCCAGTGACAAGAGTCTGTTTCTTGGTTTCTCTCTCTCTCTCTCTCTCTCTCTCTCTCTCTTCCCTTTGCTCATTTGTTTTGTTTCTTAAATTCCACATATGAGTGAAATGATAATGCTATTTGTCTTTCTCTGGTTGACTGGCTTCTCTTTGCGTGATACTCTCTAGCTCTTTCCATGTCATTGCAAATGGCAAGATTCCATTCTTTTTTATGGCTAAATAATATTCCATCATATATATATATATATATATATATATATATATATATATATATGTATATGTCACTGCTTCTTTGTTTATTCATCTCTCCAGGGATACTTGGGCTGCTTCCATAATTTGGCTATTGTAAATAATGCTGCTGTGAACATAGCGGGTGCATGTATCCCTTTGAATTCGTGTTTTTGTATTTTTTGGGTAGATACCCAGTAGTGTGATTACTGGACCGTAGGGTAGTTCTACTGTTAATACTTTGAGGAACCTCCACACTGTTCTCCAGGGTGGCTGCACCAGTTTGCATTCCCACCAACAGCGCATGAGGGTTCCCTTTTCTTTGCATCCTCACCAACGCTCCTTGTTTTTTCTGTGTTTTAGATTTTAGCCATTAAGACAGGTGTGAGGTGGTGTCTCACTGTGGCTTTGGTTTGTATTTCCCTGATGATCAGTGATGTTGAGCATCTTTTCATGTGTCTGTTGGCCATCTGGTTGTCTTCTTTGGAAAATGTCTGTTCGTGTCTTCTGCCCGTTTTTAATTGGATTATTTGGTTTTCGGAGGTGTTGAGTTGTACGAGTTCTTTATATCTTTTGAATACTGACCCATTATTGGATATGTCATTTGCAAATATTTTCTCCCATTTCCTAGGTTGCCTTTTAGTTTTTTGATCATTTCCTTCACGGTGTAGAAGCTTTTATTTTTTTTTTTTTATTATTATTTAAAAAAAAATTTTTTTTTTCAACATTTATTTTTGGGACAGAGAGAGACAGAGCATGAACGGGGGAGGGGCAGAGAGAGAGGGAGACACAGAACCGGAAACAGGCTCCAGGCTCCGAGCCATCAGCCCAGAGCCCGACGCGGGGCTCAAACTCCCGGACCGCGAGATCGTGACCTGGCTGAAGTCAGACGCTTAACCGACTGCGCCACCCAGGCGCCCCAAGAAGCTTTTATTTTGATGAGGTGCCCATAGTTTATTTTTGCTTTTGTTGCCCTTGCCTCCCTTGTTTCCCTTCCCTTCCTTTTCTAGAAAAATGTTGCCAGGGCTGATGTCAGAGAAATTACTGCCTGTGCTGTCCTCTAGGATTTTTATGGTTTCAGGCCTCGCATGTAGGTCTTGAACCCATTTTGAGTTTATTTTTGTATACGGTGTAGCAAGTGGTCCGGGTTCATTCTCCTGCACGTCGCTGTCCAGTTTTCCAGCCCCACTTGTTGACGACACCGTGTTTTTCCCATGGCATATTCTTTCCTGCTCTGTCGAAGATTAATATAACTGCCCATATAACTGGGGGCTTGTTTCTGGTCTTTCTATTCTGTTCCATTGATCTAGGTGTCTGCTTTTGTGTCAGCACCATACTGTTTCGATGACCATAGCTTTGTACGATAACTTGAAGTCTGGAATTGTGATGCCTCCAGCTTTGGTTTTCATTGTCAAGATTGCTTTGGCTATTTGGGGTCTTTTGTGTTTCCGTACACATTTTAAGATTGTTTGCTCTCATTCTGTGAAAAATGCTGTTGGTATTTGGATAGGGATTGCATTAATAAAATGATAATTACAAATTATTTAATGTTTATTTGTTTTTGAGAGAGAGACAGGGCGTGAGCAGGGGAGGGGCAGAGAGAGGGAGACACAGAATCCGAAGCAGGTTCCAGGCTCCGAGCTGTCAGCACAGAGCCTGATGCGGGGCTCAAACTCACAAACTGTGAGACCATGACCTGAGCTGAAGTCGGACCCTTAACCGACTAAGCCACCCAGGCACCCCAATAAAATGATAATTTAATTATAAATGCCAACAAATAGAAGATATTGCACACAGAAAATAGTCCTTTCAAAACCCAACTATTTTGTAATTAGAGTTATCTTGTCTATAGTAGGCAAAAGGTGTTTTTCTGTTTCGGATGAAAGTGTATGAGGAGTCTGTGGCCACGAAGTGGGGGTTATATGGACCTCTTGGAACGGGCAGGCATAGGGGCTAGGTGGGGGATGTGGGGGTTGGGGGATGCAGTGAGGTGAGAGCAATTCCTGATGAACTGATCGTCAAATTGTCACAGTGTTGGTTCTTAGCAAAGCATCTTTGTCCAATTAGTAAGATCACCAAAGAGAACCCAAATTCGCATATGTTTTAGGAAATTTATTTATTTATTTTTTTAAGTTTATTTATTTTGAGAGAGAGAGTGCACGAGCAAGGGAGGGGCAGAGAGAGCGGGAGAGAGAGGGGGAGAGAGAGAGAGAGAGAGAGAGAGAGAGAGAGAGGGAATCCCAAGCAGGCTCCACACCATCAACATGGAGCCCAACACGGGGCTTGAACTCACGAATCGTACGATCATGACCTGAGCCGAAACCAAGACTCGGGCGCTTAACTGACTGAGCCACTGAGGCACCCCTGTTTTAGGAAATTTAAAAGAAAGAAAGGGGAAATCCAGATCTCTGATATCTGTGGCTTCAAACACGGAAAACAGTTTTACCTTCCCTGGGTCCTATCCCTTTCTGATCCCCCGTTTTGTTCGGTTCTTAGCTTGGAGTGCTAAGAGCATGGGGCCCCTTCCCTGTTTCTCTGGCCTGTTGGGCTCGATGCACTCCAGGATGGCTAGCGTACAAAGGGCCGTGCGGTCTGTACGGGAGGTGCGGTAATCCTGGGTAACAGGGCTCGAATTGGCCGGCTCGTCGTTTGCTCTGGGCCAAGCCCTCCCCTCTGAACTGTGTTTTGTCTCATGCCGGGCTGAGTCACATAGAATAGATAGATAGTTTATCAGCACATGTCCTACAGATCATATTCTCGACTGACAAATATAGCCCGTTAGCGCACAGGCCGGAGGCTCCAGTGTGTGTGGCTGCTGTGGGTGTCAACAATACTCCACAGCCCGGATTCCACCTGGCAGGCAGCGGGCAGGGGCCGGGACTGCGGTGCTCTCACGGGTAGGTGGCCGTCGTGGGTGTGGGGGCGTGGGGGGAAATGGGAATGAGGAGGCTTGTGCACCTGCTGGTGGGAGCCTGGGGGGCAGTGCCTCTTTGTTTATATCTTTCCCACTGTGCCGTGCATGGCAGGACCCTGGCAAACATCCCCAGTGGAACATGGTGGGGGGGGTGGATTAGCAATTTATCTGCGTTTTAGGGCAAGAAATGGAACTGAATGGAGAAGGAGAGACTGTGGCAGAGGTGGGAGGTGCCCAGAAAGGCTGCCGCTGTAGCGGGGGTCCCCAAGATTCCTGCTCCTGGTTTGTGAGTCTTTCCCAGGAAACTGCCCTGGTGCCCGCGGCTGAGCTCAAAATGTTCCGGTCCAAAGTGCTGTCTAAGGGGAGATAAATCAACTTTGTTTGTGTCTTCGGTGCCCTGAAAGGGATGATTGACATCTGGGGGCGGGGGGGACACTTTCCTTCTGGGGATTGTCTCCCCGCTCTCCAGAGAGAGAGGGCGAGGGTGGGAAAGGGATCGGAGACCCAGAGGAAAACCATCTGGCTTTGTGAGCGGCTCAGCTGTGCTGGCGGCTCTTCTCCACCAAATCCTCTCCGGAAACTCAGGGGCTGGGGCCGTCTCCCAGAAAACCTCCGCTGACCATGCCCTGGGCACAAGAATCCAAGGGTGCTCACGGACCCCTGGTTTGTGTCTTACGTTTAATAAGTGATGATGTCCGTCTTCAACTCTTCTCTTTTTTTCCTTTAAATCACTGACATTTTTGGAGCTTTACTGGGTGCCAAATACTCTCTTACGCACTTGACTGAAATGATCACACGCGCTCCAGTCGCCAGTCCCGTGAGCTGGGTGCCCCTGTCAACCCATGTTCAGAGAAGTACACCGGGGTGCAGAGGGGTTAGGTGACTGTCTCAGGGGCGCACAGCCATAAACGGAGGAGGCGGGACTCCAGCCCAAGCAGGCTGACTCCTCTTAATCCCATGCCCGGTGGCCTCTGCCTCCCTGCTTGGATTTTCTGGTTTAACAAGTTACCAGGAAAGCAATGGGTGCTCCCAGGGAAACTCTGACCCTGTGACGTAAGATGTCATTTAATTCAGAATTTGGCTGAACTATCCTGACGGTACTGACCTCACTTGAGCACTTAGCCCTTCATAACCCTACTGTTTCTAGCCGAAAACTCACTCTGGGTGCCAGCTCTGGGGTCCAGGCAGTAGTCTTCCGTGAGGCTAGAACGGGATTTGTGAGACGCTGAAGCCCCTTGTTGGCCACGTTACTGCCTCTTCTGTGCGTTGGGGTCGCCAAGAATTCCCACTGGTTGTGGCTGTTCCCTGAGCTCCGGTGAGGCTGAGGTGGGTGTCTTTTTCCCGAGGTAGATACACTGGGAAGAATGCTGTGGAGGGTCTGGAGCTGGTCTGCCCAAGGGAAAGAGGGGGCCCGGGGGTTCTGAAGAGTAGGTCGGGGTGAGGGGCCGGGCCCCTCTCCCCATGGCTGTTCAGGTGACCTCCTGACCTCAGCTCTGTCCCTGTCTCCCCACCTCCCCGCACTTGCCGCTGTCCCTCCCCCAGCCTGGCACCCAGAATGGCTGGGCACCTGCACTGTGGGCTTTGTGGGGTCTCTTCCCCCGGGGCCTCTGCACCTTAGATTCTCAGAGATGGGAGCCCTCTACCCAACCCCCTGCCCCCTCTCTGTCCAGATTGCTGTTTGACAAGAAGGGAGAGGACTAGGTGACCAGAAAGTACCCCCCTCCCGCCTGGAACGCTGGCATACGTCTTCTGAGTGGGGACTCGTGCTCTGCTGCTAGGGGACGTGTTTTTTCCAGTCATGCCCTCTGGCTCGGACGGTGGGTGGTTCTGCGAAGTGATTCTCATGTGCCTGGCTTGCAGAGGGAGCGTGGACAATTACTCAAGCAAACCTGCACGGATAGTCCCCTTCCCCTTCCTCAGGGTCCCGTGGCGCTGCCCTGAGCCCCACTCTCCACACACACTTGAGGGCCTCCCTCCTAACCCGCCTCCACAGCGTCTATCCAGCCTCCCTTGTCAAATCCCCACGCCAAATCCGTCTCTCTGAGCCTCTGTTCCCCTCTCCAGGGGGAGAGCTCTGATGCAGGGACATTCACCCTTCTGCATTTGATGAGTGCTCCCAAATGTCAGTTACTTGGGGTTCCCAGGAATCAAAGGACAGAAATGCACAGCAAGGGAGCTGGGCCAATACGCAGGGTTTCTGTGTTGAGGTCAAGGAGCCGGACCCTGGCTGCACCCCCCCTCCAGGGCTACCATCATTCACCCGGTGACCTCTCGGGGCACGCGCCTGACTTGGAGCCCACCTCTGGGGCCTCTCCGGGGGCTGCTCCCGTCAGCAAACCGGGGCCCTTCTCAGCGCGGTCTACGGACAAAGCGAACTTCAACCAACCAGCGGGCAACTCAACTTGCCTTGTGTGCTGTGAGGTAAACAAGCAACAGTCTGAGGGAGAAAGTAACAGGGGGCTCTGGCTTAGAGGAAGAGGCCACGCCAAGGAGAGAACACTGAGTTCAGGGTATGGGGTGCAGGGGAGCCCTGTGGACGAGGGAAGGGGTCCAGGCCGAGGCACTGAGGAGGAGAGCAGTCGAGGGTGGACATGCCAGGGCCCTGTGAGGGGCTGGGATGTCCCCTTCATCCCAAAGGGAAGTCTCTGGAGCACTTGAGCCAGGTGGCCGCGTGATCTCACCCTCGTCGGAAAATGGCTCTCACTGTTGGGTGACAAATGGATTGGACGTGGGTGAGTGGGAAGTCGGGGCGCCAGCTGTAAGGATTTTGCACGACCGGGGCCAGCTGTGACACTAATCGGTGGTGAGAAATGCCTGCCCTCTAAGACTTGGGTGATAGATCGGATGTGTGAATGAACGTGTGTGTTTGTGTATGAGTTCATGCCCACATGGCGGGAGGGGTGAGGACACAGAAGGTGTAAAGGAGTGACCTCCAGGTAACGGTGGAGTCAAGGTGAGGAATTAAGGCGGCTGGGGACGGATAGATTCCAAGTGAGTAACTCTTGTGTTTCTTCGAGAAATGTGGGAGACATCCAGGTGGATATGTCAAGGAAGCGGTGCGATCCAGGCCCTAGAGGTCGCTGTAGATCGAGACCGGTTCTTTTAAGTGGCTCTTATTTCACTGTCCGCTGTATTCATTATTTATCGCCGCATAAGAAATCGCCCCGACACTTAACAGCTTAGTACAAAAAACGTATTATCTCTCTCTCAGAGGGTGAGGAATGGCTTAGCTGAGCGGTCCTGGCTCAGGGTCTGTCGTGAAGTTGCACTTAAGATGTCTTCTGGGGCTGCTGCTATCTGATGGCTCAACTGGGGTGGTGGACCTGCTTTTAGACAGCTTCTGCTCACATGGCTGCTGGCAAGGGGCCTCTACTCCTTCCCGTAGGAAGCTTCTCTATTCAGCCGCTTCAACATCCTCATAACATGGCGGCTGACTTCCCCCAGAGCGCATGACCCAAGAGATAGAGAGAGCAGTGCCTGGTGGGACTTAGTCTCAGAAGCTGCACGCCATCACTTTGACCACATTTTATTCATTAGAAATGAGTCACAATCCAACCCATGCTCGGGGGGCGGGGGGAGGAATGAAACTCTACCCCCCTTTTTAGAGAGCAAGAGGGAGTGCAAGCAGGGGAGGGGCAGAGAGAGAGAGAAAGAATCCCAAGCAGGCTCCATGCTATCAGTGCAGAGCCCGATATGCGGCTTGAACTCACGAACCATGAGATCACAACCTGAGCTGAGATCAACAGTCAGATGGACTGAGCCACCCAGGGGCCCCAAACCCTACCCTTTAAAATATTTTTTTCATGTTTATTTTTTATTTTTGAGAGAGAGACAGAGACAGAGACAGAACACAAGCAGGGGAGGGGCAGAGAGACAGGGAGACACAGAATCCGAAGCAGGCCCCAGGCTCCGAGCCGTCGGCCCAGAGCCCGACGCGGGGCTCAAACTCACAGACCTCGAGATCGTGACCTGAGCTGAAGTCGGACACTCAACCGACTGAGCCACCCAGGCGCCCCAAGCTCCACCCATCTAAAGGAAAGAATGTCAAGGAATTTGTGGGTACAATTGCAAGCCATCACATCCACAAAACAAAATACATTTTATTGTTCACCGAAGCCGGGAAGCACAAACAGGGCTGGCACACGTTTTTGTATGGCGTTCGGGCACTGCTGGAGGGGGCTGGTGCTGCGAGCCATGGAGACCGAGCTGGAGTCCCCCCGCCCCCCGCCCCCTGCCTCCCCCTATTCCCCTTCATTCTCAGTGCCTGTCTGCCTGGCCCGCTGTATCTCGCGGCTGCCCGAAGCCCACGCTGGTTGCCACCTACATGTTGGAGATTTCGCTGTAGTTGCAAATGCCGGGCACCAAGCATGGAATCTCTGCTCAGGGGCTGGTGACTTAGCAAGTCCTCCTAGCCTCCAGCCAGCTACCCAACCTGAGCTGACACAGAGGAGAGGACAGACCAGCATCTGGGCGTCACAGGGGCCGGGAGGGAAACTGAGCACAGCAGGTCCCCGTTCCCCATCCTTCCGCGTGCTGGCCTGCCGGGGCCTTTCCCTCTTGGGCCAGTGGCTCTTGTCCTGAGTATGTCTCCAGCAGGTGGCAACTGATCACAAAACACGGAGGCAAGCTCAAGGCTGGGGCAACCCATGGCCAAGTCAGCCGGGAGGGGCAGGCCAGGAGCTTTCTCTTTTGTTATGTAAGCGCCTACATAATATCTTCCATTTTGCAGGTTGGCCCGCAAAGCCTACAGCATTTATTCTCTTGCCCTTTCCTGAAAAGGTTTGCTGACCCCTAGAGTAAAGCGAAAGATTTTTCCAGGAGGAATTTTCCTTTCCACTAGGAATCCAAACTTGGAGAGTCTCTGATTGTTGACGTTTTCGCTCAGGACCCGGGACACCAAGAGAGGTACACAAATGAGCCTGATGACACTCTGTCCCAGTGTCCTTTCTGTTGCCATGAGTGACGTCACGCTTATCCTCTGCTCTCTTCCAGTCCCATGTGGTTTCTTGTCGGGAAGATGCCCTGTGGCTGCGGACCATGTAGCCCAAATCTAGGGATCTGTGTTCCTTTATGATTCTGCTGTAACCGTGCAAAGCCAGATCTCCAGCAGGGAACTGGGATCAGGCGTCTTCTTAGATTCGTGATCTTTGCTGTAAAACTCAGTGAGGGCTCACGCCAAAGCCCTGCATTTCTTACGGTGCCTCAGGACAGTCTACTCGGATGTGGAGTTTTCTCTAGGAGGATATTGCTTTCTTTGAAACGAGGGTCTCTCAGACTGGATCCTGTAGAGGTGAATTTTTCTCTGTACTCCAGCTTTGGTAGAGTCTACCATGGTGCTATTTCTATAGTTCTGGAGAAAGTTAATGCTCAGGAAATTACATTTTGCGTATTTGCAGGAAAGGTTGTGTTGACTAGAACTCATGCTACAAAGAAGAGATTAGCTTTGTCTCTCTTTCCTGAGACCGGCTTTCTTTCCTGAACCTCTTGAGTGACTGTCACTTGCATGGGTCCCTGACATCTGCCTGCTTTCTGCTTGCCCCAAAGTGGCTTTGTCCCTGGATGGGTCTCCTACCTGTCCTTCAATGACTCATGGGCTTTGTTGTAAAACCGCTTCTCGGATCTGGCACACATCCGTAGAGCTACTCTCTGAAGGGTTAACTTTGAACCTGACCGGTTGTTTAGGGAGGCCTCCATGCTGCCCTGGCCCGCACAGGACACCAGGGGCTGGGCTGGACATGGCCTTCAGGCGTTGGTATTTCTTAGCTTCCCTGGATTTCACATTATGTGTAGACCCCTAGCGAATGTGGTCATCTCTTACTGTTCTTAGAGCTTCCACATTTTGTCACACACGTTTGCAAACAGAACGTCTCACCGGCAAGACCTTGACTTAAAATCCCAGCACATTCAAAACCCTCTTAACTGAAGACTAGAACCTCCTTCACTGCTTTGCAAGACGCAGGGGAAATGGGGAACGTGGTTGGATGGCAGACAGGATATACTCTTTCCCACCAAAACACTGACACTAACACTGATTTACAACCATTTAAAAATAGAACCCAAAGGCATCAAGAAGAGACCATTCCTCTAAGAAGCAAACTTGAATCATATTTCTCCAAATGAATGCATGGAAACTAATGAGCAATGGTTTTTGGTTTTGTGTTTTAATGCATGGGCAATTAAGGTACAGATCTGGCTACTCCCCAAGGATTTGCTGGTCTAAGAAAATGACAGACACTCAGCAATAGAGGCCGAGTCACGGCTGGTTGATCTAGAGCACACAGGCTGTCCTTCAGCTTTAAGTACCCTTGACTGCCTGGGCTGTCCACGCTGCTCAGAAAGTTCCCTTTACTTTAGTTTTTGCTTTGCTTTTAGTGTATTTTTTTAATGTTTTATTTTTAGTTTTGAGACAGAGATAGGGCATGAGCGGGGAAGGAGCGGAGAGAGAGGGAGGCACAGAATCCGAAGCAGGCTCCAGGCTCGGAGCTGTCAGCACAGAGGCCAACGCGGGGCTCGAACTCATAGACTGAGAGCATGACCTGAGCCGAAGTTGGACGTTCAGCTGACTGAGCCACCCAGGCGCCCCCTTTTTGCTTTGTTTTTCCGTGTAGACTTGGTTTATGTGTAGAGATCGCCTCAAAGCAATTAGTCTATCTGGTTCTTTCTCTCTTTTGAATTTTTCTCCATTTCAGGAGGGGGCCTTTGCTCTCGTTTGTAGGCTGGTGCCTCGCATGTTTTAATGGAAACTTTTTTTTTTTTTCTTTTGTCAAAAACCAAAACCTTAAGCCCTTGGTAGCTTAGGCGCTCCGGACCTGAAGATGACAGTAAGGAAACTGATAGAAGACAAATTAAATGCAGCAGTTTCTGGTTCTGGGTGAGACGGAGTTAGGCATACTCTGCTGTGTCTCTCCCACCAAAGGCAGCTCCATAAAACCCAGTCAGAATACATGGAATATGAAGACTCTGAAAAGTAACTGGTTGCAAGAGAATCAGAGAAAGACACCAGAATTCCAAGTACCAGGAACCTGAGGTGTGTTTCCCATTTTCCCCTCCAGTGTTCCGCAGCCTGGACCCAAGACAGCCTGGAGCCCAGAATTGGGCACAACGGTTCCTAGTCGTGCTCCAGGAATAGAAAAGGGGACTCCTAGTGCTCAGAGAGTGGGGGCAAATCCCTGTTCTTCTTTTTCCCATCCTGTCACATTTCAGCCCCCAAAGGATTCTGCGGTAACAGGAGGGACAGGGAAGGTTGATAGCAGAGGACCTCGGTCACCCAAAGCTTGGAGAAAGGGGATCCTTCCATTCTCATCAGAGGAGTTACAGGCCCCAGAGGGTGGAGAAAACTTTCCTTGCTTTCGACAACGAAAGCGAGGTCTGAAGCCCTTCCAAGTTTTGCCCTTTCTGGGGTACTCTCCCTCTGCCCTCTGGTGTGCATGGAGAGGTAGGAAGTATCAGCAAAGACACAGAAGTTATAGAGAACCAAATGGAACCTTGAGAAATAAAATAGGCCATCACTGAAATAAAATATTCCTTGGATAGGCTCACAAACGTAATTGGAGATGATATGATATAGGGAAGAGTGGGACGTTTGAAGATGGGTTGCTGGATAATACCAACCTGAGAAAAAAGGGGGAAAGAGATTTATAAAGAATGAACAGCCTCAAGAATCCACGAAACGATAGTGAAAGGGCTCATATTTGTGTTGCTGGAGTCTCAGAAGGAGGGGAGAAAGAGGGCAGGGCAGAAGAAAATCTTTGAAGATTTTCCCCCAGTTTGGCAACAGATCCCCCAGTTTGGGACAGATCTGAAAATCCCCCAGTTTGGCAACAGATCAAACCTCCTGACCAGAGGAGCAAGGCAAATCCCACACGGGATAAACTCAACGAAATCCATGCCCGGATTAATCATAATTAAACCGAGGAAAACCCAAGACAAGGGAAAGCTCTAGAAAAGTTGTGAGAGAATGATGATGTGTCACCTTGGTGAGAATTATGGTTCCGACAACTGCACGCGTCTCCTGGGAAACCATGGAGGCCGGAAGACACAGGCACAGTGTCTATACGGTGTTGAAGAAAAAGCATTATCTCAGGGTTCCAGAGGCAGCCAACACAATCTTCAGGGTAAAGGTGAAAACGAGATATTCAGATGGGGGAGGACAGAACATTTATCAGCAGACATCCCCTGTCTGAGGGGACATGGGACCACAGGAATGTGGGAGGAACAACAGATATGGTACATATCAGGGTAGACGTGATGGGCTCGCGTCCTCCTAGTGCATTCTTTAACATAAGATTCATGATTGGAAGCCAAAAATAGAACACTGACAGGTTCGGTGCCTGGGAAAACCGCAGCACAAAGGCGAGAGAGCCTAGGGGAACCTTGGTGGGAGTCAGGTGTCTATGGCTCACTATCAGTGGTGAAATGTTGTTTCTCATAGACCGAGATAAGAAGTGAAGCCAGAGTTGATCCTCCGGAGGGCAGCCATGAAAACGAAGAGGAAGGACACAGAGAAACATAGTCAAAAACATAGTAGAGAAGCTAAATTGAATACTAGAAGGCGTGAAACACACAAGAAGGCAGAGGAAAACGAAGGAGGGGTCATGCAGAAACCGGGTAATAAACGAATGTAGACCTAAACGCAAAGTATCAGGCATTATATTAAATGTAAATTGCCCAAACACACCAATTAAAAGCCACTGTTGGAGTGTGTCTAAATAAATGATCCGACAAGATTCTGTCTACAGGGGAGCCTGGCTGGCTCAGTCGGTGGAGCATGCGACTCTTGATCTCAGGGTTGTGAGTTCGAGCCCCACATTGGGTATGGAGCCTACCAACAAAAAACAAAAAACAAAAACAAAAGATTCTAGCTACAAAATCTCACATCAAATATAACCGTATACGTACTTAGGTTAAAAGTAAACGGATGGAATTGAGAAAGTGAAAAAACAACTCCGAACACAGGAGAAAAGTTTTGCAGATCATCTATGTGACGAAGGACCTGTGTTTAGACTATATAAAGAAGTATTTATGACAAGTCAACAATAAAAAGACAAATGGCCCAATTGAAAAATTGGCAAAGGATCTGAATACCCAGGAAGGTATAACGAGGGCCAACAGGCACATAGAAAGGTGTTCGATCAACATCATCAGCTGTCAGGCAAATGCAAATCAAAACAATTAGATAGCACTTCCCATCCACTGGGACGGCTCTGATGGAAGAAAACAGAAGAACGAGTGTGGAGAGGATGTGGAGACGCTGGAGCCCCAGGCAAGGCTGCTGGGGCCGTAAGATGATGAAGCTGCTTTGGAAAAGAGTCCCGCGGTTCCTAAAAAGGTTAAACACACAGTTAGTTATCAGACGACCCTCCAAAAGCTGCTCCCACTTAGTTACCCAAGAGAACCGAAAACATGTCCGTACAAAGACGTGCACCGTTTGCACCTGAATCAGAAATCTCCTGTAGGTAAAAGAGTTTTAAGGGAGACCAAAGACAGTCCCAGATGCCAGAAATGAAGGGAAAGACGGAAATAAATTGGGGCCAGCATTTTCAGCTCGTTAGACGGAAATTACGGCTCCTCAGCGCTCGGCTGCACAGACGAAAGCTGCGTCCCCCCCTCGGACTGGCAGGCCGTTTATGGCGAGGACACAGCTGAGTCAGAAGATTAAATATTTGGTTTTGTATCCCCACTGACTGCCATTTAGAAGCATCTGGAACTGGAGCAGAGAGTATTCAACAGCCCTGCTATTGGCCAGCTGACACGCTGTGTGTGTGTGTGTGTGTGTGTGTGTGTGTGTGTGTTCTGATTAACTTACGAACTTCCCTCTGAGTATGTTCCAACCTGTGGGAAGATTAGTTGCTAGAAATTCAATAGAAGGCAGAACCATGAGGCTTCAGGAAGGAATGCCCAGGGGGCTCTGGGAACCCACAATTCAGCTGAGAGGCAAGGGCAGAAGTGTGAACTTCTAGAATAGATGCTTGAAGGGTGATGTTGAACTTGACTTCCCCAGAGTACGATCAGGCTTTAAGAACTTTAGCAAACTGCCATCCTGGAAGTAACAGGCATTTCATCATTGCTTAAGAGAATTGATTCATTCATTAAAAAAAATTTTTTTTTAATTTTAGAGAGACTGTGTGTGTGTGAACGGGGGAGAGGGACAGAGGGAGACAAGAGAGACAGAGACAGACAGAGACAGGGAATCTCAAGCGGACTCCACATCCAATGTGGGGCTCAATCCCATGACCCTGGGATCATAACCTGGGCTGAAATCCAGAGTTGGACGCTCGACCGACGGAGCCACCCAGGCACCCCTCATGTTTCATTTTAAAGTTCGTGCTATAACTGTTTTCTTCTCTGTGTGTGTACAAAGCTGACATAACGTATGTTTCTTAAATAGGTAATTTCACACGCCCGAAATGGGACACAAAGTGGTCGTATTCGACATTTCTGTCGTCAGAGCCTTGTGGGAAACTCGTGTCAAGAAGCACAAAGCCTGGCAGAAGAAGGAGGCAGAAAGGCTTGAGAAAAGCGCTTTGGAAAAGTATGTGTTTTCTGTACTTGCCTGTGGCTTCTCGGGGACACGGGGGCTTGGCAGGCAGCATAGTGGAGGGGGATGCCTTTCTTCTGGGATTTCTCAGTCAGTGACTCTTGCTCACGGGACCTCAGAGCTGTCACGCTGTTGCCTGGCTAGTGAACGTTCGATTCCTGTAACAGTCACCCCCAGTGTCGTAAGGACCCACATACCTTCCAGGCGCGGTACTGGGCACCAGGACGCCACAGGGAACTTGGTGGAAGGCTGCCAGGCTGGCCTCACTAGGCCATCTGATGCTCTCCACACCTGGGCGGCCCCTGTGACCGTGCCCCGGGGCAGCTCAAGGCCACTCCCCGTCATGCATTTCAGCCCTCACCTATTGGACTGAAGGCTGCATAAGAGTCCCTGTATCAATGCATTTTTTACTCCAATTGAGATGATGTGATTGGACTAACTATTCGTGTCGATTCATGAAATCTGAGGAAAAGAGAGTTACTTGTCTATGAAATTAAGTCGAGTGCTTTGGAAGAAACTACATTTACAAAAAATATGAGCCACACAAAGGACTCTGCACTGCGCAAGTCTGAATATGACAAGCTGGAAAGGTTGCACATGGGGGTGGATTTGCATGTCTGTACTTTTTATTTCCCACGGAGGAACCCAAACCGGTGCTCCTGGCTGATGCGTTAAGGATGTGACTTACCTAAGAAAGGCAGAATGGGATTCCGACTGGCAGACCCATTTTCGGGGGAGGTCCATGACCCTGTCTCAAGTTGGCAGCTGGTGACCTATTTCTATGCTTGAAGCTAAAAAACAAAATGCGTAAGGTGTCAATGTCTCTCTATCCTGGGCTCTCCATTTTTCTGAACTATTTGGATGCAACAAATACCTGTTCTGACCATGCTTGATAATTCCGCTGTGGCTGTAAGCCTCACCGCTGTCCCAGGGGGATATCATTATCCCCAGTCTGAAGACAAGGTGGTTGGGGCCTGAGTGACTTTGCCCGAGTTGATACAGCTGGTAAGGGGAGGATTTGGCCCAGCTCTTCCCCCTGCATCGTGCTGTAATCCCAGAGAGTTGGGATGTTCTTTTCACTTGCACTCGTCTGAGGTTATCCAATATGATGTGAATCTTGAATTTAAGAATGAGAACCTCAGAGTAGGCATCAATGGGTCTGAGCGATCTACACTAGCACGAATTATCTACACTAGCACGAATTAATTACACGAGGGGCCTGTGAGCCCAGAGTGACTCTCAGCTCTGTTCCTCTCCTCCCTCCTCCTCCCTCCTAGCATCTGGGGTTACCCTAGGGTAGGACAACTTGCTGAATGGGGACCCAAGCCCTGGGGGTTTTGGGGAAAGTGTCTGTAGCTGATGTAACCCCCCAAGGATTCTAAGGGAGCAGGAACCATCTGCAGAGAGCTGGGGTCCACAGACTCTTCTCCCAGTTGCTTTGGAGTGGTGTTTGCCTCTTGGACTCTGTCGTTCATTGTGGTGCTAAATGCCTTCATGAACAGGTGCGCATGTCTCTTGTGCCCCAGGTAGGCCTTGAATTGGGCTTGGGGTCATTGGGCTTGTGCTGTGTCCTATCTTGTCCTAAGAACAGAAAACCTTTTAGGGATTTGTTAGGCTTTTCTAGCTCAAGATAAGAAAAAGAGCCATCCAACTGGCTGGGCAGGTGAGGGGGAAGTGGTGATGGTGGGGGGAGGAACGTAGGTGTTCAAGGAGGAAGCTTCTTGGTTTCCCAAGACCTGCAAAACAGGTAGTAAATTTACCTTTTTATGCAGGTAGCTGAGTTTCCATCATATGATTCATACTGTGATTATTAATACTATCTGAAGGTTTATCTTGAGTCTCTCAAGATCTGTTTCCTGCGAGGACATTAACACGTCGAAAAACTGATGAATGCCTTATCGTAAGAGGCAATTATCTGGTTAATTTAATTTCACGAAAACAGGCCAAACCCTGCGGCTTGCTCTGTGACCTCCCTTCGTGGTACTTTATTTTGTAAGACTGAATTTGTTCCATGAAGCATGTATCAAAACTTAGAAGTTATAAGTAGAGACATAATACAGAATATCCCTACCTGAATGAAATCCAATCACTGATGGAGAGAAAGAGGAGTCGCTGTCAGGGTCCGAGGGATGATTTCCTCATCCAACGAGGCTCCTTGCAACGTTTTGTTTGCACGTGATCGATTTAATTAGTAGGACCCTAAGGGCATTGTTTTACGTGTTTGGCTCATATTTGACGTTCTATTAAAATTGATTCAAGGGGAAGGTTATTCAATTATATGGGTGATAAAGTGTAAACACAATGACAGTTTATTGATCTCATTTGATCTTTTTTCCCCATCGGATTTTTTTTTTTTTATTATTGAAGTGTAACTGGCACACTATGTCACATTAGCTTCAGGTGTATGACGTAGTGATTCGACAACTCTATACATTATGCTAGACAGCTTGTTTTTTTTTTTTTTTCAACGTTTTTTATTTTATTTTTTGGGACAGAGAAAGACAGAGCATGAACGGGGGAGGGGCAGAGAGAGAGGGAGACACAGAATCGGAAACCCGCTCCAGGCTCTGAGCCATCAGCCCAGAGCCTGACGCGGGGCTCGAACTCACGGACGGCGAGATCGTGACCTGGCTGAAGTCGGACGCTTAACCGACTGCGCCACCCAGGCGCCCCGACAGCTTACTTATTTGAATTACTCTCAAGGAAGGGAATGGAATTAAAAAAAGTTTGTATGTTCACCTTGACTCTCACTAAACAAGGGCTCATATTCTTATGAGGTTTTGGAAGGAATGAGACATAAAATATTTAAAAAGAAGTCCAAATGGGGCACCTGGGTGGCTCAATCAGTTAAGTGTCCGACTTTGGGTCAGGCCATGATCTCACGGTTCGTGGGTTCGAGCCCTGCATCGGGCTCTGTGCTGACGGCTCGGAGCCTGGAGCCTGTTTTGGATTCTGTGTCTCCCTCTCTCTCTCTGCCCTTCCCCTGCTTGCATTATCTCTCTCTTTCTCTCTCAAAAATAAATAAACATTTAAAAAAATTAAAAAAAAAGAAATCCAAAAAACATTTGGTATATGCTTACTTTTTAAAGTCTGTTTATTTATTTTGAGAGTGAGAGAGAGAGAGCGCGTGCACAAGCAGGGGAGGAACAGAGAGAGAGCAAGCGAGAGAGAGAGTCCCAAGCAGGCTCCCCACTGTCATCACAGAGCCCGACACGGGGCTGGAACTCACAAACCATGAGATCATGACCTGAGCTGAAATCAAGAGCTGGATGCTTAACCGACTGAGCCACCCAGGCACCCCGTGGTAAATGATTATTTTTAATGAAATCTGTCTGATATCCTTTTTTTCTCCTTTTTATGTTGGCTGTACCAAAATATGTGAGCTACTTACGTCGGTTTGTAACGTGTAATATAGGAAGGGTGTATTCTATAGGGCTTAATGGGCATCATTTCATTACATTGGCAGGGCATCCCTTCAGGTTTGGTCTAAGAAATGAGGATAGAAAAGCTGGAGGCATTAGCCTGAAAAGTACTCGGTGGACCCAAGACCTGGCGATGGCTGTACTATTGCTCGTTGGCAATTCGGGCGATTTCTTCTATTCGTTCAGGGAGCATGTCTTAGACCCAGGGTCTGCCCACATCCCTGACTGCTACAATCAGATCGAGATCTGTGGGCAAGTATTTGCATTTCTTTTTATCACAGGTATTAAAATATTTACATTATGCAGAAGAGCTAATCATGAAAAGTAACAATGCCAAGCCAATCCCATCACTTTCCCCCAGGATTAAATTCATCTCTCTCCATGTGCGGGTATTTTTAAGTTTGTTGCTTTTATTGCATTATGTATAGACTTCTTTGTAGAACCCGAAGCCCTACCTACTTGGTTGCTGAGTGCTTATCCTCAGCTCAGCTCAGTGACTAGGACCTGGGTAGGGTGGCAGCTGGGCCAGCCAGGGCCATCGGCGAAATACTTTTCTCAAACACTCCCCTTTCTCCCAGCTTAATGGCAAGTTTGAAACTCCAATGATACTCAAAGTTTTGAAAGACCAAAAAGTCTGCACAGAAACCTGGGGATCCAGCTCTGCAGAAATCCAGGAACGAATGTTCCAATGCAGACACAACAGCAATGTGAATACTGAGGCATGCGTTGGTGTGGGTGTTCAAGGGAGAGCAAGGGGGCCAGCGTGCGGGCCAGAAAAAGCAAGTGACTGTGCAGTGGCCAGACAGGCAAGGTGACGGCACAGACCTGCAGGGCCTTGTCGGTGCTGTAGGACATTGCTTTGCTGTAGGACATTGCTTTGCTGTGTGAGATTAGGAGTCGAGGGCATTGTGATGGGCTTACTCGAACCGCTGGGTGCATTTGGACCGTAGGGGGGACAACAGTGGTGCCTGCAAGGAGATGATGGGGACAAGGGCAAGAATGGAAGCAGGGAAGGTGGTGAGGCGTGCGGATTCTCGTAGAACCGATCACATCCCTCGACGGATTTGCTACGAGGTATGAAAAAAGCACAGAGCCAATGATGAGCCTGAGGTTTGTAGCCAGAGCCTCTGAAAGGCTTTTATGGCTTTAATGGGGCAGAGGCAGGTTTTAGGGTGAGGATCGGGAGTTTGGTCTGGAACATGTTGTTCGCGGGACGCCTTTTAGACATTCAGGTGAAGCTCCAGGGGAGCAAAGAGGCTGGATTCAGCGAGGAAGTCTTGGCTAGAGAAACAGAACTGATCATCAATAGCATACACATATATTTAAAGCCATGAGACTGAAAGACAGCCAAAGAATGAGTGTAGAGAGAGACGAGAAGAGGCCCGAGGGCTGGGTGTTGGGCCCTTGGGGATTTGGAGGTTGGGAAGAGATGGGGGGCGGGGGGAGGCAGCCCAGTCGCTGGAGAGGCAGGAGTGGAGTCAGCAGAGAGAGGGGTCCTGGGAGCCAAGTGACAGTCAGGCTTCACGGGGGAGGAAGGGCTGTGTCAAATGTTGCAGATGGGTCCGCGAAGATGAGGACTGGATTTGACCGCTGGGTCTGGCAAAATGGAGGTCATGATGACCTTGGGAATAGTTTCTAGAGAACCGTGATGGTGAGTGAAGGGGGTTCAACAGAGAACGGGGGTGGGGTGGAGTGGGAAAGAAGGATTGTGGGTGTGAGCCAGCACAGCTCTTTCGTAGGGTTGACTGTAAGGTGGAGCAGAGAAGCGGGCCCCATGGGAGACGTGAGGTTGCGGGGGTGGAGGGGGGGTGCCCTTTAAGCTGGGAGAGGTAACCGCGTGCTCATGCGCTGATGGGAATGGTCTCCCAAAGTGAAACACTGAGGAGAGAGAGAGCCCCTGCAGAAAGTCCTTGAGTCTTGGAGGGCTGGGTTTAGCCCCGAAGGGAGTGAGGGTCGAAGCGAGGCCAGTTTGCAAGGCCGCGAATTTTCCCCCGTGCCCGAGTACTGGGTGGGCGTAGGCGCGGAGCAGGGGAGCAGCGGGTACCCGTTTGAGCTTTGTCCAAGTGCACAGTAGGGAGCAAGAGAGGGGCAAGGGGGTCGAGGAGGGATGCAGGAGGCGATTAAAACGAGGCCCATGACATTTATTTTATAAAAGCTTTATTGCTGAGTATACCCGACACCCAATAAACTGTACGCATTTAAAGTAGATAATTTGAAAAGTCTGGCCCAGGTATACATCTGTAAAACCATCCCCGCAATCCAGATAGGATCCTATCCGTCACCTTACAAGCCCCTTTCTCACTCTTGGTGACTCCTTCCTCTCACTCCCCGCCCCCAGTGCCCACGCAGTCACTCCTTCCTGCCACGGAAGATTATTTTGCATTTATTATATTCCATACAAATGGAATCACTGTCTATAAATGGAATCATTCCCTTTTTTGGTCTGGATTCTTTCATTCAAGCTAATCACGCTGAGGGTTTTTTTTTTTTTTTTTTAATGTTTTCATTTATTTTTGAGAGGGAGAGACACAGAGCACAGGCTGGGGAGGGGCAGAGAGAGGGAGACACAGAATCTGAAGCAGGCTCCGGGCTCTGAGCTGTCAGCACAGAGCCCGATGCGGGGCTCGAACCCACAGCCAGTGAGATCATGACCTGAGCCAAAGTTGGACGCTTAACTGACTGAGCCACCCAGGCGCCCCGGGGATTACTGACATTTAATGACACACTAGTCCTGCTACCAAGCTCTGCTAACACTCCTAACATTTGACTGGAGGAAAGAGTCTGTGAAGCACCTACTAGGATATTTCAACACATGCGATTCCTTAAAAAGCGTGGTCCCAGCCCCGAGTCAGGGCTCTTTTGCCAGTTCAGCGCCGTCCCCGCGGCTTTGCCCGTGGTTTCCCTGCTTGCTCATCCTCTCGGGTCTGCACATCGCATTTAGTCAGGAGCGGGCAGTTAGGATCGTGTGAAGTAAAGAACCAATACAGAATGCCTGGTGGGTCAAACAAAAGCCAGGCAGGACAGAGAGCGGCTGAAACTACATAAATGAGGAGGTGATCACGACTCTCTGGGCCCTGCCAGTCCCATTCCGAGGAGGGATGAGGGCAAGGGGTCTGGGCTTCCTCTTCTCGCCTCACCGCACCCCTGCCCAGCCTTTGAAACCCCGAGCGCTCAGAGGACACCCACCTTGTGATAAAGGTTCACCTTTTAAAAAAGGTGAAGCCCTCGTGCTGCCATAGATATAAAAGGAATGTGTGTTAAAAATCCCCTTTTTCTCACGGTTGCACAAAAGGACGAGCAGTAAGGTGTTACAACCGGGTCCAAGGGGAGCCCAGAGGACACACACATTTAGGTGGCAGGAATATTGAAACGCACCCGCGCCCGGAACAGACTGTCTCCGGAGGTGGAGGAGGGCCGTCCGTCCACCGGACAGAGTCGATTTGTGTGCCCGCCGTCTCGGGAAGTATTTGTGTTGCTGTCGGTTTTCTACAAGTTCACCTCGGTCTCTACAGAGTTGTCAAAGCCTGTCAGGTATCTGGAGAACCGGGGCTGCCTGTGTAGTTCAAATCAGATGGCCTTGAAAGATCAGCATGTTCTTTTCGCCCTGCGTTAAAAAAAAAAAACAAAAAACAAAAAAACGGAAAACCCTCTGAGGGTTTAAGGTCCCCCTATGTTCCCGCAGCAGAGGAAATGAGGGAGGAGGCTCAGCTGGGAGGACTGAGAGTTGGGCAGGTACTTAAGTCCCCCTAGGCTGGGGGCTGGGGCCTCAGGCCCGGGGAGGGACTGTGCCAGCTCCAGGCTGACCTGCCCGCTGCTCCGGGGAGGTGAGGGCGGTTCCCCAGGAGAGTGACTGTGGCTTCTGCTGCCCGTCTAGGATAAAGGAAGAGTGGAATTTCGTGGCCGAGTGCAGGAGGAAAGGCATCCCCCAGGCTGTGTACTGCAAGAATGGCTTCGTAGACACCAGCGTGAGGCTTCTGGAAAAGATCGAAAGGAACTCTCTCACCAGGCAGAGTTTGCTTTCCAAGGAGAGAGACAAACGGAGCAGTGCGTTTGTGTTTGAACTTTCGGGGGAGCAGTGGACGGTGAGTGTGCAGCGAGGGGGTGCCCGGTGAGCGCTGCTGAGCTGAGCTCAGGGCGTTGGCCTTGGCCTTGGCCCTGACCCAGAGAGCGCTCCTGCCCCTAGAGAGCTTTCCCCTGGATGGGGAGGAGGCTGTTGCCTGCTTGGAACCGAACCGGGTTTTCACATCCCTCCCTCTGTGTAAGACCCTGTCGTCCTGCGGGAGGGGGCAGCAGGATCCCCTTGGATCCCTCCGAGGCTGGCAGGGGCTGGGACCTGGGGGGGAGGGGAGGGGGGAGTGGGCCCTCCCCAGAATGGTGCAGCCTTTAAATGCTTAATCCTGCCGTCTCTCCCCCAGACTTTAAAATCACTTTGCCTTTAAAAAAAATTTTTTTTTTAATGTTTATTTATTTTTGAGAGAGAGAGAAAGTGCAGGCGGAAGAGGGTCAGAGAGAGAGGGCGACACCGAATCCCAAGCAGGCTCCAGGCTCTGAGCTGTCAGCCCAGAGCCAATCTCTGGGGCTCAAACCACGAGATCACGAGATCACGACCTGAGTCAGTGGCTTAGCCGCTTAGCCCACTGAGCCACCCAGGCGCTCCGGCCTTTTTTTGTTTCTGTTTTTTTTTTTTTTTTTTTTTTTTTTTAAATGAACTGTGACTTTCACCGAACACTTCCCAGAGGGTGGTGGTGACTTTGCTGAAGTGTCAGGGTGTGCAGAGCAGTAAAGGAATTTCGGCAGACCCTTTAGCTGCTTTTCCTCTGAGATTCTGAGGCCAGGACAAAGATGCCCCCTTTCTTTCCTCCGGTGTTTACATTGGCTTCCTGCTCCCTCCGCCCCTGACCTGCTGCTTTGCTTGGAGAGGCATCTCCAGGGCTTGCCCCGTGATCCGAGGTTTACCCATGGAAACGGCACCTGCTGTGCTGTGGGCAGGTGAACCTGGGCTGTGGTCCCTTTCTGGGGGACAGGGCTCTCTGGGACCTACCCTTCATCTCTTTCTATCCCCCCAACTTCTAGCTGAAGGGGCTCTGGGCCGAGAGACTAAATTTTGGGGGGTGATCCTGGGGCCGTCCTTTATTGGCCATGTGACCTGGGGCAGTTTACCCCACTTTTATATATTTTGTGTCCCCCCAGTAAGACGGTGCTAATGCTTGTGTCGGCCCCCACGAGGGCTATTGCGGCGACCAAATGAGTGGATATTTTCTGACACCGATTTCTTAGCTGCACTGCCCTCTGATGCTGGGAGAGATGATCACTGTATGGCCTCTAGTGTTCTTTCTCCTGAGCCCCCATCATTGAGATCTGTGGGTACTGGGTACCTGTCTGGATTTCTTTTCTTTTCTTTTTTTTTTAATGTTTATTTATTTTGTGAGAGAGACAGAGCAAGGAAGTGAGAGAGCAGGGGAGGGGCAGAGAGAGAGAGAGAGGGAAAGAGAGAACCCCAAGCAGGCTCTGCGCCGTCAGGGCTGAGCCCGACGTGGGGCTCGAACCCACGAACCGTGAGATCGTGACCTGAGCCGAAATCAAGAGTCGGACGCTTAACCGACTGAGCCACCCGGGCGCTCCTACACAGTCTTAAAAGTGGCTTCGTGAAGTGGCTGTCGAGCTGGCGAAGGTCAGGCCTGACGCACTCCCGCGTGCTCTCTCGTCTTCTACATTGATGCCCCGATGTACGCGGCTTTGTGCACGCTGCCCCTCAGCCCCAACACGCTGAGGAACTTGTTGTGACTGACTTCGTTCATTTTGTTTCAGGAGCTCCCGGATTCGTTGAAGGAGCAGACACACCTAAAAGAATGGCACATCAGCAATACCCTGATTCAAATCATTCCTACCTATATCGAGCTGTTTCAAGCGATGAGAATTCTGGATCTGCCAAAAAACCAAATCTCCCATCTTCCGGCTGAAATTGGTATGTTCCCCAGCGGGAGCCTTCGGTGTTCTGGTCTGGGAAGCGGGCAGCTGGCGGGCAGGCAGCATGGCCCTCCAGGAGGCTGCTTGGACGGGGCTGTTTCCTGTGTTCCCAGAGCCGCTGGCTTGCTTGCAGTGTCCCCTTGGGGCAGCGACGCCACCGTCCTGCCTGCGGAACTCGGCACAGGCAGACGTGGGCCAGTTGCGCAGAAGCTAGAAGTGTCACAAGTGAGCAGTGCCGTGTTTGGGAGCTTCGTGTCTATTTTCTTTCAGTTTTAGAAGGACAAACGTGCAATGACATGTTCACTGTAAACATAAACTACAATAGTCGGTCCCGGATATTAGTCCGTTGATGAGTTTCGTGTAGCCTGGTAGGTCATTTTGATCAACATTCGATAAATTTCCATCAGTAGCTGAAAATGAAGACCGGATGACCACTACTGCTTCTCTTTCTCTTGGGGTATGAGGGGTAAAGGTCTGCGGCTGCCTAGTTGGATGAAGGATTAAACAGAGAATAAGCAAAAAACGCTCTGATCAAGGACCAACATGCTCAGGATGAAAGACGAGCTGGCACTTAGTGAAGTGCTTAAAAAAACAAATACAAAATCATGTTTCCTGTCTCCCCCCCCCCCCCCCCACCATTTGTACAAACGTGTTGTATCTTTGTTTTGCTTTTGCCGTTAAAAAACCATAAGGGATCTACCCCATGGATGTTCATTTGTTCTGATGACAGGTCGTTTGAAGAACCTGAGAGAACTCAATGTGAGTTTCAACCATCTGAAGAGCATCCCTCCGGAGCTGGGGGACTGCGAAAATCTCGAGAAACTGGATTGTTCCGGAAATCTGGAATTAACTGAGCTCCCCTTTGAAGTAAGAAAGCGATCACGTTTGCACTATGATTTACTTTTATTTGACTTATGATGTGGGATGATCTATAACGTGGGTAAGATGTTTTACAAGATGAAATCTGTCTTTGTTATATCACACTTTCTTGGCATGTCAATCACTATACCAGCAATTAGAAGGTCCTTGAAAATGTTCTTACACTAGACCAGGAGCTGAATTTAAGTTCGGAAAAGCTATCAAAACAAAACAAAACAAAACAAAAACAAACACTGGGGTGCCTGGGTGGCTCGGTTGGTTAAGCGTCCGACTCTTGGTTTCGGTTCATGTTACGATCTCACGGTTTGTGGGTTTGAGCCCCACATTGGGCTCTGCACTGGCAGCGTGGAGCCTGCTGGGGTTCTCTCTCTCCCTCTCTCTCTGCCCCTCCCCTGCTCACTCTCTCTGTCTCTCTCTCAAAAATAAATAAACTTAAAAGAAATAAAACAAATAAAAAGCTACACAAAACTAGGCAAAATGTCCTATTTTCACACAGGATATTTTTATTTAATGCCTATTTAATGTAAGATTCCTGTTGTCTGTAATGCTTATCTGCAATGGTGAAATAAATCAGAAATGGGAATAAAGGGGGTAAGATTTTTTTAAAGTTTATATATTCATCAAAACTTAGAGGTAACAAAAATCGTCTTACAGATAGGATTTTAAAAGTTCATTAATCGAAATCAAATGAATTAAGTTCATTACTTTTGGTCTGTATTCACTCATGATTTAACATCATATTCTGATAAAATGGAACAGCTGAAAGGGAGCAGAGTTTATTGCCAAATAAAACTCAACAGGCTTCTTATGCTGAAGGGAGATATGGATCTCATGGTAACGAACTGGTAATGAACACACCGGAAACAGTAGTGCTCATGTGGTCCTGCCAACGCCCACTGATTATAGTCCTAGATGGGGTGTTATTGTCCTTGCCTGGAAACTTCGGGGTGGGAGGAAGTAGTCGCTTCTACTGTCGCCCCAGGAAATGCCCGACAGTGGTCCAGGTGAGGGGTGCCCCCCCAAGGGCGTGACCCCCTTCAGAAGACTGCTCATTCCCCAAGCCTCCTTAGTTTAGAAAATGGCTCTGGGCACCTGGGTGGCTCAGTCGGTTGAGGTCCGACTTCGGCTCAGGTCATGATCTCACGGTTTGTGAGTTCGAGCCCCGCGTCGGGCTCTGTGCTGACAGCTCAGAGCCTGGAGCCTGCTTCGGGTTCTGCGTCTTCCCCTCTGTCTCTGCCCTCTCCCCACTTGTGCTGTTGTCTCTCTCAAAAATAAATAAACATTAAAAAAGAAAGGAAGGAAGGAAGGAAGGAAGGAACGAAGGAAGGAAGGAAGGAAGAAAGAAAGGGACCCAGTCTTCTCTCGGTTGTCCAGGCTGGAAGCAAGCCAAGTCACCTTGACCTCTGTTGCTCCCACGCCCTGTAACCACTCTGTAAATAAGTCCTGTTGAGCATGCCCTTTAGAATATATTCTGTATCTGACTCCCGCCCAGCACCTTGCCGCCAACACCCTAGTCCAAGCCCGTGTTGTCCATCACCTGACCTAGCCTCCTAGGCTTGCTTCTCTGTCCCTTCTCTTCGCCTGCCCCCTTTGTTGAAATATAATTCATACGGCCCCCAATTCAGCCATTGTAAGTGTACGATCCACCGAATTCACTTGTAGGATATTTCGATCTCGCCCTCGAAATTCTGTCTTGCCTCCTCGCAGTTAATCCCCATGAGCTGGACTATCAGGCAGCACCAGGCAATCACCATTTGGGTTGTTGTTTTTCACCCGGTTCACCGAAACTATATTGACACCCGCGGGAGCAAATGGTCTCTGGATATAGATTTTTTAGGCTCTTTGCTTTGAATGGGATTCCATAAATGCACAGTATTTGTTATGCTTCCCCAGTTGGCTGCGTTCTAATAGTTCACTGATTCTTCTTATCTATAACTTCGCGAATTCAGTCCTGAATGGTTCTCAGTGGCCATCATTGTCAACTATCTGTTCAAACTGTGGTTTATTCAGGATAGATGAAAAACCATATACCTGAAGACAGGCTGCACGGTCATGTTAAAGGGAGTGTCATCTGTGAGGGCATCTCAGCCTCACGTGTCCAACTTGTATTTACCCAGTGGAAGCACACAGCACCCCAGGTTCTGATGTCTACAAACTCAGGAAACCACTGTTTGCCCGGATGCCATATCCAAATGCTAGCGTTAAAAAAATTTTTTTTTTTTTGGTTAAAAAACTAACATTATGTTTACCATCATGACCATTTTTATTATTTTTTAAAAAATTCTCTTTCATGTTCATTTTTTACTTTTGAGAGAGAGAGAGTGAGCGAGCACAAGCAGGGGAGGGGCAGAGAGAGAGGGAGACACAGAATCCGAAGAGGCCCCAGGCTCTGAGCTGTCAGCATAGAGCCTGACGTGGGGCTGGAACCCACAAACTGAGATCATGACCTGAGCCGAAATCAAGAGTCAGATGGTTAACTGACTGAGCCACCCAGGCGCCCCCATCATGACCATTTTTAAGTGTATGGTTCAGTAGGGTTCAATGCCGTCACATTGTTGTGCCCTGTCTTCATGAGGATGCTTCTCTCACAAATAATTGACGTAATCCTGAATTCAAATTCAAATAGCGAGTAGAATAAATGACGTATAGAAAGTTACGGGAAGGAACCGTCAGGAATTTTGAGACAAAGGTAAAGATAATGAAACTGCTGTGTAAATGCGTGTTGTATTTATTATGACTGAACGTCAGATTTTTATCTGGACAACACTGGAATTTTCAGACAAATAGAATTACCTTTCAAAAGAGTTTGTGAGTGTTTTGCTTTGCCCTTGATGAAAGTAGCTAGTGGGGAATGGCTAGAACTGGGCCTTCTGTCTCCTTGCTAGTTGAATACCACTGTGATTTTCCTTATTCTAATTTTCACAGATGTCTTACATTATTTCCTTTAAATATCCCCAGTAATTTATTTTACAGTCCAAAAAATGTACTTTCTACGTTTATCGTAAAAAGAAGAAAGACGAGAGACCGAGGATAGTTCAGTCTTGATTTTTCTGCTGATCTGATAACCCTGGCCACACAGTCAGGAAGTTCAGACTGAATCGTGGGCACCCAAAGCATCTTCTTTGACTGTCACATTACTGTCTTCATGCTCATTTTTTTAAGGCGTTCCCCAAATCCTTTTCTGATACCTTGCACATTTTATTTTTTCGAGAGAAGGGGAGGAGGGGCAGAGAGAGGGAGAGAGAGAGAGAGAATCCCAAGCAGCCTCCGCACTGTCAGTGCAGAGCTCAGACTCTGCTCAGACTCATGAATTGTGAGATCATGATCTGAGCTGAAATCAAGAGTTAGTCCCTCAACCAACTGAGACACCCAGGCGGCCCTTCGCATTTCTTTTTATAAATTCAAAACAAGAGCAAAATTAAGATGTGCCCATTCAATAGGACCACTCTGGACTGTGCCTCGCTTGGGCGAATTTGGCAATATGGAATTAGGTATTATATTCAGGTAAATAGAGGCATAAACCTACTGCTTCTTTCTTCTCTACTTTTCAGTAATTCCTCCTATTGGTCCAGTTGGTTCCATATTGTGGAACCGTTTTGAAATTGTATTCTGAGAGGCAGCTCAGGTTTTATTTCTGGACTCTCAGAATAAGCCAGTAAAAGGTAGCTCCTTATTATGTATTTCATAGTCATGACCTGACTTACAAAACCAAATCCAAACATGAGAGACATTTTCCTGCTTTATTCGCTGTTCATAGATTTGCATTTGAAAGAAAAAAAGTCTATTTCCCAGGGCGCCTGGGTGGCTCTGTCAGTTGGGCGTCCGACTCTTGATTTCAGCTCAGGTCATGATCTCATGGTTGTGGATTTGAATCCCGTGTTGGGCTCTGCACGGACAGCATGGGGCTTGCTTGGGATTCTCTCTCTTTTCCTCTCTCTCTCTGCCCCTCCCCCACTCGTACTTTCTCTCCCAGAATAAATAAATAAACTGAAAAAAGTATATTCCCCTACAGATTCCGTCACCATGTTAAAAACACAGATTATGGAGATAAGACATAAATAGTAGAGATCGAAATTATATTTAAAAAAAAAAAAAAAACCCTGAAATAGTAGAGATCTCTGATCATTTGCCTTGTCCCTTTCTGAGGCTTTTTAAGATTTGTTGGAACTCCTTTGGCTGTCTTCAAGTCATTCTATTCTTGAAAGCTTGTGCTTTTTTGTTTTCTGGGACTTTGCACAGGCTGTTCCCCACCTGGAGTTGTCTTCCCTGTCTTCCCACCTGTTGAGGAACCTCAGGACCCAGTGCAAATACTCCATTCTCCATGAAGTCTTTCCTGACCCCTGACCCTTACTCCACCTTGACGTTGGCGTATTAGCCACTTATGTCTGTGTTACCGAACACTGCCAGTTGAAACCTTCTTCACGTTAGTTCTTGCTATAAAAATTGCATTGCTTATTTTGGAAAGTGTGAACTCCTTGAGGGCAGCCCTCTATGTGCCGTCGATCTTAGTACCCCCAGCATGGAGCACATCCGTAGGTGCTCCAAAATTCATGTTATATGGGTCCGTGTTGCGTAGATTTCTAGAGGTGCCTTTGAGAAGAAACATCACCTAGAAATTATTAGTCGAACTTCATTCTAGAAAAGTAATTAGAGTATACCTGTTGTTATTCCTTTCTAGTTAAGTAACTTGAAGCAAGTGACATTCGTAGATATCGCGGCAAACAAGTTTGCCAGTGTCCCGATCTGTGTCCTGAGGATGTCGAATTTGCAGTGGTTGGATATCAGCAACAATAGCCTGACCGACCTGCCCCAAGATATAGACAGGTAGCTACTCGAGTTCTGAAGGTGAGGTGTGTGTGCATTAGTGACTAACGCCTTAAACACCGTCGCCACTTTAAACATGTGTAACCCATGAATGGTCTTCAAAATCAACGAATCTTCCCAAGAGTTTGTTGTTTCTGGGAGATGTGTCTGTGCGAAATAATAAGACAACTTCCAGTCTGTGTCATACGTGTGTGTGCACATAGATGTGCATTTGAACACACCTTCATGGTCTTGGTGAACTTTAATTTACTTCTGTCCTCAATAGAAAGCTTTCTTTTATTCCGCAGAAACGGAAAAGCATGCTTATTATCTATGGAATAGAAACCTGTCACTCTGTGTTTTTATACATATTACCACTCTGTTTATAGTATCAGTAAGGATCATTTTTATTGGTTTCATTTATTGGTTTATTGTACCAAATCTTTCAAACGAAATTGATACGGTTAGTAAGTTTTTTCCAATTATATACTTGTATGTCATTTTTTTTTAAATTTTTTTTTCAACGTTTATTTATTTTTGGGACAGAGAGAGACAGAGCATGAACGGGGGAGGGGCAGAGAGAGAGGGAGACACAGAATCGGAAACAGGCTCCAGGCTCTGAGCCATCAGCCCAGAGCCTGACGCGGGGCTCGAACTCCCGGACCGCGAGATCGTGACCTGGCTGAAGTCGGACGCTTAACCGACTGCGCCACCCAGGCGCCCCTGTCATTTTTTAAAAAAATAATCACACTGGGGTGCCTGGCTGGCTCAGTCAGTAGAATATGGGAGTCCTGATCTCAGGGTCGTAGTTCAAGCCCCACGTTGAGTGTAGAGCTTACTTAAAAAAAAAAAAAAAAAATTACACTGGATCATGTAAGATTCATTCATTCATTCATTCATTCCACCAATAATATTAGGCTCCTGCATGGTTGGTCCAGAGTTTAACATGGTTTTAAATCCACAGTCTTCATTATAACAATATAGTAATAAGTAAGTAATACTACTCTAAGTATACTTAAAGTATATAATAATAAGTAAGCTGTTATGACACAGAGGCCAAAACTGGCTCAGTTCTGAAGGTCACTCATATGACCTTTCTGTACTCTTGGCACCTGTAATGCATCGGTGCTTTCCAGGTTGTGAGACTAAGTGGGAACTGCTCTACTTTGAAACACAAGGGGAACTCTGTGAAATATTTGTGGGATCAGTCAAGGTTTTGCAAGTGAATGCAAGAAAAAGCTGGGGGGGGGTGTCACTGAGTTAGAATAAAATGGGAAAGAAGTGAAACACAGCTGGAGCGTAGTTCGCTCGTTTCCTGTTCATTCTGCGGGTTGCTTTTCCATTTCAAAGATAAGAAATAAGACGGGGGAGGAATACTGTGCTTTCCAGATGTGCACAAGGCAATATGTTGCCCAAATCTGTTCGTTCTCAGCCCAGCTCCAGGGCGGGTCCTTTCCCACGCCCCGCTGACCCCGGGGAATGCGACGGCTCCTTGGAGGGATGACCGGGTGTCAGGCCCCCTCTCGGCCTCGTGCACATTGTGCAGTTTGCTTATCCCGCTGCTCTCTTTGGACCTTCGGCTGCCAATTAAGCCAGCGAAAACTTAAAATTCATGTCACCTGACTCTATTTACATTTTGAAGTCAGCTTATTCTCGCAGGGGTCGCCTATACAAGATAAACTGCGTAGGGATTTCATACCAGAATTGATGTGTCATTCGCTTTGGTTTTTCAGCTGTGAAGTCAGTCCTGATTTTATTGCCTTTTGCTCCTTCTTAGGCTAGAAGAGCTGCAGACCTTTATCTTGTATAAGAACAGGCTGACCTACCTTCCGTACGCCTTGCTTAACCTAAAGAAGCTGGCCTTGTTAGTCGTCAGTGGGGACCATTTGGTGGAGCTCCCCACGGCCCTGTGTGACTCGTCCACACCTTTAAAGTGAGTAGATCCCAGTAGAGACAGTCAGACACAAGGTAAGGAGTGCCTGGAGCCTGGAGCCTGGGCGCCCGCCTGTTTCAGGAACCAGATGAGGTGGTTCTTGTGCTCTGAGGACCTGATCCCTGTTCACAGAGGTTCACAGAGGTTCCGATGCCTTTTTACAGGATTTTGAAGGTTTTGGCCACTGGCACGGGGAGGTAGAACTCAGAGGATTTCTGGGCAAATGCTACCGCTGTTTGAAGCGTGACAGGGCAGTTGTCCAGGGCTCCCTGGTCTGTTGTTGAGCCTGGAGGGTCAGTAGCTTTGAATGTTTCCTGGTGGCCTCGCTCTCTGGTTTCCTTAAAGGTATGTGTAAACCACCCCAAACTCAGAAAAACCATCCATGCAAATGTGACACAAACAGATTCCAATCTGGCGTGAGACACTGAACGGTCTTTCTTACCTTGGCAGTGGACTTGAAAAGCCCCCGCTCCACCCTCTCCTGAAGCTGACCCCAGGGCACATCCCCTCGGCTCCTGGCTGCCAGAATTTGAGGCTTTGGGGGTCCCCCCATCACCTCTCTCCTGAGCCCTTTTGACCCATTCCAGGAAGCTTTACACGAGGCCACTCCAGTGACAGCCATTTCATCACTGTGTCCAGAGTGTCCACCTGCCTTGAGTACCAGTTGTTGGCTAAGACCATCATTCAAGGGGCTCTTTCCCAGGGGCGCCCAATTCTTCCAGTGGTAAATGCTCACTATCAGCATAAATCTTCCTCGTCTTCCAATCCTGGCAATAAGATGCCTAGCAGACAGAAATAAAGAAGTTGACAACTGCAAAGAGAGAGACTACATCCATCACTGTGTAATCACAAGATGAATGGGGTATGACATCTCCCCACTGCCCCACCATACTCTTTCCACTGGAATGGGTCCTCCCCTGTCCTTGGCTGTCCCAGGAATGTCTTCTGGATGAGAAGGGGCCCCTGGTGAGAGGGCTGGCAGGACCCACCCTTAAGCCCCTTCCACATTCAGCCAGCTGGGAGCAGGCGTGACAGCTTCTCAACCAAGGATGCACGGGAGGAGGGAGACTTCTGGTCAGGAGACTTCCGCTCAGGGTAAAACTGACCTGTGTGCAGGCAACTAAAGTCATGTCAAACGATAATAATTGTAGGACTTGGAAATCTCAAAGAATCAGATGGAAGCTCTTTGAATTAATAAAAGTGTAAATTTTTTTTAATGTTTATTTATTTTTGAGAGAGAGAAACAGAGCACAAGTGGGGGAGGGACAGAGACAGAGAGGAAGACACAGAATCCGAAATAGGCTTCAGGCTCTGAACTGTCAGCACAGAGTCTGACAAGGGGCTTGAACCCATGAAGTGTGAGATCGTGACCTGAGCCGAAGTCGGACGTTCAATCGACTGAGCCCCCCAGGCGCCCCTAAAAGTTTAATAAAAAAAACCCTAGATATAAGTTTGCATTAAGACTTCTATAAATAACCTATAGAAAAATAGTGGAAGGGAATAATGACAGTAATAGTATTAGCCAAAAATATAAAAACCTAAAAAAGAAATCTAGACAAAATGCTAGCAAAATAGCTCTTTCTAAGAAACTAAAAAGTGCTCCCAAAGCCTATCGAAGAGGTCTTGAATATTTGGAAAGACATACTGTCTTTTCTGAATGAAAAGACTATAAACATATGATTTCTTCCAAAAATTATACTTAAGTGTATAATATGATCCCAACCATAACTCCAGTGGAATTTCTTTTTTTTGGAACTTGAAAAGCTGATGTGAAAGTATACCTAAAAGGCAAAAAGCTAAGAACAGCAATGATAACTTTGGAAAACAAGAGTGACGGGGCAGAATTTGCCTTACTGAGAATTATGATGGGTTTAAAAGGTAGAATAACGGGGCACCTGTGTGGCTCATTTGGGTTAAGTGTCCGACTCTTGGTTTCAGCTCAGGTCATGACCTCACAGTTTGTGAGTTCGAACCCCGCATCGGGCTCCATGCTGACAATGTAGAGCCTGCTTGGGATTCTCTCTCTCTCTCTCTCTCTCTCTCTCTCTCTGTCCCTCCCACACTCACTCTCTCTCTTTCTCTCTCTCTCAAATTAAATAAATAAACTAAAAACAAAAAAACTGGCGTGTAATAATTAAAATGAAGTCGTGTTAGGCAATGATTCGTAGGTGAATTATTAGAACAGAATAGCTAGTACTGAAATTAACCCTAGTATATGATACAGGGATTTTCATAAACCAGTGGGGAAGGTATGAGTGACTTAATACGCCATTAAGGAAGTTGGCTACTCAGGGAAAGACAAAGTCTGTTCGTCACTTTATAGCATAAGACGGCTTACGGCACATAGCCACGTATGTGCTGTATATCGTATATAGCATGTAGGAAGACATATAGAGAAAGCCACAGATTAAATATAAAAAGAAAACTATAAAAGGAATAAGATGTTAATTATGGTAGATTGACCATGTATTTAACACCTATCCTTCTGGAGACCCCGCTGAGACGAGGAAAATAATAAAACCTACAATCGGCAATGATCAGGAAAGCGGGAGAAGGCTTTCCCAGAATGAGAGACAATAACACAACTTTGGGAGACAAACGGCAGACAGAACAGTGGTGACTGATAAAAATTGTACGGAGTAGCCTCAAGTTTAGAAACCAAGAAACTGAGCCCATTTGCCCTGGAGAACTCCGAAGAAGCTCGAGGTCAGAAATTCCAGGCATGTGTTGGTGCAGCCTGAGACATGGTGCTAAAAATAAAGGAAAATCTCATGTAAACAGATGACCCCCCCCACCTTCCAATCTCCTCCTCGATTCCACCCGGCAGACCACTCACCCCCCACAGTCTGGCCCACTGACCAAAAGCCTGAGGTTTCCTCTAGGGTGGCCCTGGGGGAAAGACCCCGGAGTTCTGTGTTTGGAGCCTCCCCAGGGGGAAGGCATCACCAAGCCTTCCCAGATAATTGTCCCAAGAATACAAAATTTTCAACTTTAGAATCAAACTTCAGGCAAGATAGAAAAGTTAAATACGGTTTTGGATCAGAATGCGGACAGCGTTGGTGTTAATGCAAAAGTAAAAAGTATGTGATGTCTGCCTGCGATGTGCTAAGTACGTGATGTCTGCGATGTGCTTTGAATGCATCAAAAAATAAGACGGCCTGACGAGTGGATGGAGGGAGGGCGGCTGGGTGTGTGATAAGGCAAAAGCCATAAAATCTTACGTATGGAACCTAGGTGGTGGGTATGGGGTGTTCACTGTAAAATTTTTTCGACCCTTTTGAACGTTGGAAAAATTTCATACTAGGATGTTGAAAAAGTAAAAGTATGGATCGTAAAAACTGGGAGGTGGGAGGGTCGGGCAACTGAAGGGAAGAGAAAGGATGCCTCCACTTGATGTAACAACATTGAAGTATTTGTCCTGCGTAAAAGAGATTTCCGGCAGGTTAAGTAAAAATAATGATTCACAGATGAAAGGGCTCGCCTCTGGGATCTGAGAGACAGAGGCAGGGTTAGAGACCATGGCTTTCAATAAAAAGTATCCTTGTGCCTATCAAATTTTAAAATACATACAGGGGCGCTTGGGTGGTTCAGTCGACGAAGCATCTAACTCTTGATTTCAGCTCAGGTCATGATCTCACAGTTCACGGGATCCAGGCCCTGTGTCGGGCTCTGAGCTGATGGACTAGAGCCTTCTTGGGATTCCCTCTCTCTCCCTTTCTCTCTTTCTCTCTCTCTCTCTCTCTCTCTCCCCCTCTGCTCTCGTTCTCTTTGTCTCTCAAAATGAATAAATAAACAGAAAAAAAAAATACAGACAGCGATTACTTGGATAGAACATTGAAGAATGATAACCTACAGGCTTTTTTTTTTTTTTTCCTGGATAGCGCAGGGTGATAAAATTAATTCAATGAAAAAGCTTGCAAAGGAAATTACAACTTTGTTGCTCTCTCCACGTTAGACATTAAATAAAGTTAAAAGGGAAATGAACTAAGGAATATGTGTACTGAAATAGGACAGATGGGTGGCTTTATCTTCCATGTATATAGAACTTCTACAAACCAATGAGAACAGCTACTGCCCAAGCCGGCCGGGCCCACAGACCAGACTTTTTGAGGGATTTCCTTTTTTTTTCTTTTTATTAAAAAAATTGTTTTTTAACATTTATTTATTTTTGAGAGAGAGAGAGTGTGTGTGCAAGTGGGGGAGGGGCAGAGAGAGAGGGAAACACAGAATCCCAAGCAGGTGCCGGGCTCCCAGCTGTCAGCACAGAGCCTGACGCGGGGCTTGAACCCATGAACGGTGAGATCATGACCTGAGCCGAAGTCAGATGCTTAACCGACTGCGCCACCCAGGCGCCCCGTCCAATTGGTTTCCATACAACACCCAGTGCTCATCCCAAAAGGTGCCCTCCTCAATACCCATCACCCACCCTCCCCTTCCTCCCACCCCCCATCAACCCTCAGTTTGTTCTCAGTTTTTAAGAGTCTCTTATGCTTTGGCTCTCTCCCACTCTAACCTCTTTTTTTTTTTTCCTTCCCCTCCCCCATGGGTTTCTGTTAAGTTTCTCAGGATCCACATAAGAGTGAAACCATATGGTATCTGTCTTTCTCTGTATGGCTTATTTCACTTAGCATCACACTCTCCAGTTCCATCCACGTTGCTACAAAGGGCCATATTTCATTCTTTCTCATTGCCACGTAGTACTCCATTGTGTATATAAACTACAATTTCTTTATCCATTCATCAGTTGATGGACATTTAGGCTCTTTCCATAATTTGGCTATTGTTGAGAGTGCTGCTATAAACATTGGGGTACAAGTGCCCCTATGCATCAGCACTCCTGTATCCCTTGGGTAAATTCCTAGCGGTGCTATTGCTGGTTCATAGGGTAGGTCTATCTTTAATTTTTTGAGGAACCTCCACACTGTTTTCCAGAGCGGCTGCACCAATTTGCATTCCCACCAACAGTGCAAGAGGGTTCCCGTTTTTCCACATCCTTTCCAGCATCTATAGTCTCCTGATTTGTTCATTTTGGCCACTCTGACTGGCGTGAGGTGATATCTGAGTGTGGTTTTGATTTTGTATTTCCCTGATGAGAAGTGACATTGAGCATCTTTTCATGTGCCTGTTGGCCATCTGGATGTCTTGTTTAGAGAAGTGTCTATTCATGTTTTCTGCCCATTTCTTCACTGGATTATTTGTTTTTTGGGTGTGGAGTTGAGTGAGCTCTTTATAGATAGATTTTGGATACTAGCCCTTTGTCCCATATGTCATTTGCAAATATCTTTTCCCATTCCGTTGGTTGCCTTTTAGTTTTGCTGATTGTTTCCTTTGCTGTGCAGAAGCTTTTTATCTTCATGAGGTCCCAATAGTTCATTTTTGCTTTCAATTCCCTTGCCTTTGGGGATGTGTCGAGTAAGAGATTGCTACGGCTGAGGTCAGAGAGGTCTTTTCCTGCTTTCTCCTCTAGGGTTTTGATGGTTTCCTGTCTCACATTTAGGTCCTTTATCCATTTTGAGTTTATTTTTGTGAATGGTGTGAGAAAGTGGTCTAGTTTCAACCTTCTGCATGTTGCTGTCCAGTTCTCCCAGCACCATTTGTTAAAGAGACTGTCTTTTTTCCATTGGATGTTCTTTCCTGCTTTGTCAAAGATTAGCTGGCCATACGTTTGTGGGTCTAGTTCTGGGGTTTCTATTCTATTCCATTGGACATCACCCAGTTTAAAGGGCCTGACTGTGAGCAAGTGTTAGCGTCTGTCTCAGGGCCTCCTGTCCACTGTCCTTTGCATCTAAGTAGCTCTCATTTTCCCAGCAGGCCTTGAGCAGGCAGGACTGCTCCCATAATCCTGTTAGATTTTTCCACAGGGCAGTTCCACTGGTGACGCTAATATTATGTGGCCGGCTGTGACCTTCAAGGATAACCAAGAACTTGCGATTCGGTACCACAAAACTTCACTTCATGTGAGAGGAATGTTGCGGTTAAAAATGCACAGGTGGGGGCGCCTGGGTGGCGCAGTCGGTTAAGCGTCCGACTTCAGCCAGGTCACGATCTCGCGGTCCGGGAGTTCGAGCCCCGCGTCGGGCTCTGGGCTGATGGCTCAGAGCCTGGAGCCTGTTTCCGATTCTGTGTCTCCCTCTCTCTCTGCCCCTCGCCCGTTCATGCTCTGTCTCTCTCTGTCCCAAAAATAAATAAACGTTGAAAAAAAAATTAAAAAAAAAAATGCACAGGTGAAAATGTGATACTGTCCATATTTTCTCGAATAGATTTGTAAGCCTTATGGACAATCCTATTGATAATACCCAGTGTGAAGACGGTGTGGAAGTGGTGGAAAGTGAACAAGATCGTCAACACTTTGATAAAGAATTTTTGAAAGCCTATATTGAAGATCTTAAAGAAAGAGGTACGTTAATCACTTTTAAAGTTCTTTGAAATGAATATACAGGATTCTGTGCGCTCATGCGACACATTTGACACGAGTCACATCGACAACATGCTAATTGGTTATTTTTCCACGTACCAAATATCTACAGTTTCTCTAAAATACTAACATTTTCTAGTGTACTTGTCATCAACTATTTAACAGGACAAGGAGCATACACTTCAGACGTGGCATCACTGACTGTATATGAGTTTTTAACTAAATGACATTGACAAAAGGCTATCCTAGTTAATGGGAAGGTAAGATTCCATTTCGAAGTCCATTTAAGTTCAACTTTAGAAAAGTTGGGTTACATAAATCAAGGTCCACTTATATATAAAAATCACAAGGAGAAACGCGAGGTGGCAGACTGGTACCTAGGTTGGGTTAGCTCTGGTTTTCCCACGGGTGGTGATATTACAGAGGAGCACAGGTGGTCACAGGACCTCAGGAAAGGGCGGGAAGCCTTTTCCCCAGTGGCTGTTTTCCAAAGACTTTTCCGGAATGTCAGAAGCCCTTCTTTCTGCCACAAGCACACAAACACAGGAAAAAAGCATAAGTCACTCTTTGTTTTTCTAATTGCCACCTGCTTCCTGGGTATGGATGCCTGAGAGTTCTCTCTTACTTTTCCAGGTCCTTGTTTTTGTGAGTTAGGTAGGGACCTGCCAGAAAGATGTCCCACAGGTGGATTTAGGGAGGAGGTGGCCCTGGCCCCCAGAGCTTTGAAAATGTGCACCTCGGTCACCCTCAGAAAATTTGCATGTGGGCTTGCTGCCCGCCCCCCACCCCCCATTCATGGACTAAAGATGATTGGTCACATGTAGCTATTCAGGGGTTTCATGACAGCACTGAAAGACATCATTTATTTGTCAAATTAAAACTTTTATCTCCGATCTATTCGGTCATCCCTAATCTTGGATGTTGAAATATTATGAGATAGGAGCGCCTGGGTGGCTTGGTCGGTTGAATGTCCAACCTCAGCTCAGGTCACGATCTCACGGTTCATGAGTTTGAGCCCCACAATGGTCTCTCTGCTCTCAGCACAGAGCCGACTTCGGATCCTCTGTCTCCCTCTCTCTCTGCCCCTCTCCCACTTGCTCTCTCTCTCTCTCTCTCTCTCAAAAATAAACACTAAAAAATCTTTGAGAAAACCAAATATTGTGAAATAAATTAGAAATTTGTGTGAAACATGAAACAAATAGAGAACCATTTATTTTGTCAAAATTTATCTTTGGGTTGTATAATTTTCCTCTTGGGTAAACCTTCATTGTTGTATTTTGTTGATTTGTTCATAGTTACATTTTGGAGTTATTGTTTAAAAATGCAAGAAAGAATTAGAGAACACAGGTATTTAGCTTTGGATCTGTTGGTCAACGATAACATAATTTGCTTTTAAAATTTAACTTTAGTGTTGATAGCTTTTTTCATTTTAATTTTTTTAATGTTTATTTATTTTTGAGAGACAGAGTATGAGTGGGGGAGGGGCAGAGACAGAGAGAGACCTAGAATCCAAAGCAGGCTCCAGTCTCTGGGCTGTCAGCACAGAGCCTGACGTGGGGCTTGAACTTATGAACCCTGAGATCAGAACCTGAGCCCGAAGTCAGACGCTTAACTAGCTGAGCCACTCAGGCTCCTCTAGTGATGATAGCTTTTGAACTCATTCATTTATTTCTAAATAATTATAATCATTCCATCCTTCATATGTTCATGTTGGTTCACAGGACATTGCCAATATTCAGCTGGTTTTTACCTGTAAAAATGACAATTTCTTTGTTTTACATTTTTTTAAAGTTTATTTATTTATTTATTTATTTTCAACGTTTATTTATTTTTGCGACAGAGAGAGACAGAGCATGAACGGGGGAGGGGCAGAGAGAGAGGGAGACACAGAATCGGAAACAGGCTCCAGGCTCCGAGCCATCAGCCCAGAGCCTGACGCGGGGCTCGAACTCCCGGACCGCGAGATCGTGACCTGGCTGAAGTCGGACGCTTAACCGACTGCGCCACCCAGGCGCCCCTAAAGTTTATTTTTAAGAGAGAGAGAGAGAGAGAGAGAGAGTGTGCAAGTGGGGGAGAGGCAGAGAGAGAGAGAGAAAGAGAGAGAGACAGAATCTGAAACAGGCTCTAGGCTCTGAGCTGTCAGCACAGAGTCCGATGTGGGGTTCAAACCCATGAACCGTGAGATCATGACCTGAGCTGAAGTTGGATGCTTAACTGTCCGAGCCACCCAGGCATCCCCAAAAATGACAGTTTCTTAACAGTTCAACCTATATGTGGTTGGGCATATTCTTAAAGTTTGTTTGCTTTTCTTCATCGTGGTGTCTTCCCTCTTTTCTCTTCTTCCCCTTCACTCTAACATCTGAGTCAGACCCAGAGTCCAAAGCTGTAAGGAAAAAGGGTAGCTTTAGTGAGACATGCGACCCTCCAACGTCATGTGATTCAAGCATGATGAGGAAGTGAAACTCCTCACTGGTCCTCAAGCATTAGTGAACCTAAAAAATCACCTGCAGGCCCCGCCCTCAGAGATTTTGACTCGCCAGGTCCGGGGTAGGGCCTAGAACGTGCATTTCTAACAAGTTCCCAGGTGATGTTGATGCCTTGGGTCCGGGAGCCTCACCTGGAGAGCCATTGGTCTAGACCATCCTTTGACAGAATTTGGCTGTGAAGACAGAGTGGGCAGTAACCTGTATCAACAGCAAGACTAAGAAAAGGCATACTTCCTAAGATCCTACTTGGCTTAGGAATGGCCCCAACTTTGCTCCCGAACCGTCTTCCCTTCTACCTGGTGTCCACGGTCTCAGGTCCTTGGCCTTTGATTTCTCTTTTGTCAGTTGGTATTATTTTAGGCTCATAAAGGTTCCCAGATCCTGATGCAGCTGTGTGAGTCTGTTGGAGAGATTGCAAAAGAATGAGGGTTAAGAATTCTCTTCTAGATGTAAATGTTTTCTAATGCACGACTAGGATTGGTGAAGGCAAATGTCACCCTTAATGGGGACAGGAGAGTGCATTTATCTCTACCCTTAACATATGAAGTAGTAACTTGTGTGGTGACCTAAGCCATGGCTTGTAGCTACAGTTGGTGATAAAATGGGGACTGCTTGAATCGACTTGTTCTTCTTGTTACAGAATCTGTTCCCAGCTATACCACCAAAGTATCTTTCAGTCTTCAGCTTTAATAGCATCCATCAGAAGACTGCAGAATCTCCCTGTCCCGTGGAGCCAGCAATCTTCGTGTTGTGGAATAACGGTTTGTGCGTAAGGACAAAGTCTAGACACCACGGTCATAGTTAGGAAAAATGGTTTTCAAATTTCACATTTGTGAATACTTCTCTCTGGGGGCTGGAGAGTTGATAAACGGGTTTATAGAAGTAATATGTAAGGGTTCATTGGCATATACTTATTTCCAAACAATCCACCTTTAATATTTTAGAAAATGCGTTTGTTTTAAAAATTATAACTCAAAGACCAAATTAGGAAGTTGATCGCACTGATTTTAAGAATCCAGGAATAAAGAAAGGGGTGGTAAAAAGAACATTTGTATTGGGTTAGTCAAATGAGATTTTATTTTATTTACCTTTATTTTTTTATTAAAAAATTTTTTTAACGTTTTATTTATTTTTGAGAGACAGAGAGAGAGAGTGTGCAAATGGGGGAGGGGCAGAGAGAGGAAGAGAGACACAGAATCTGAAGTAGGCTCCAGGCTCTGAGCTGTCAGCACAGAGCCTGACATGGGGCTCGAACACACGGGCCGTGAGATCATGACCTGAGCTGAAGTCGGACGCTTAAGCAACTGAGCCACCCAGGCACCCCTATTTTGAAGGAGTTTTAATGTGTGATTTCTTTTACTGAGTGGAGTTTTCCTTGGGCTTATACAAACTGCTATTTTCATATGTTTCAATGATGTTTTGTAAGTGTAGGGTCTTGGGAGAGACTTTGGGCATAATTTGGGCATTGACTGTAGAAAGAAGGGCTGGATTGTCTGCCCGTGCATTGGGCACAGGACATTCAGAGGGTGCACTGGGGGCCCTAACAGAGTCGGGGTCTGGCCGGTCCTGGGAAGCCTTACGTGGGCTGCATGGATGGTCCCCCTGCCCTGAGTGGGAACCTTGGGGGTCCTGGGACCCACCTTAGAGCAGGGAGCAGAGGTAGTACCTTTAGGGACTCCTCCTCCAAGGTGGCTGCACAGGGTAGCAGGGATGGCTAGTCCACACTGGTGAGGAGCCCCCAGCAAGGCTTCCTTGCAGATGCCACAGGAGAACTCTGCCCATGGCCATAATGCTGTGGTCTGCGGGGAGCTCATGAGACTGTTTTATGGTGGCAAAGATGGGATTCATTTTAGGGCTTTGGACTCTTACAACACATCGTATGATTTGGAGAAATTGTACAAATATCTATTTTTATACCATTGTCTTGAGCTAAAATCAACAGGATTGTGGGTTGAAGATAAGCTTTAACAAGTAGCTCTCGTGACTAAGAAGGAAAAAGTGCATATTTCACATATTTATATATGAATCAACTCCTACATGGTCTAGTTCAGTGCTGTTAAGTAGAATTTTCTGCGGTGATGGAAATGTTCTATATCTGTGCTGTCCAAATGTAGTGACCCCCAGATACATGTGCTTTTTGACCACTTGAACAATGACTGGCATAACTGAGGAATTTTTAATTAATTTAGAATTTTTAATTAAATTTAATTTTAGATTGCCACAGGTGGCTACCATATTGAACACGCACGTCTAGCCAGTTGGATTTTGAGGGAAGAAACGAAGGGTTATTTTTATTTTCTCTTATCAGAAGGGCTACTATGACACCCCCCATATTTTGTCTTGGTAGACTGAATCAAAATTCCAAGTATTTTATCCTCAACAGATGCAAAACAGGCAGAGCATTCTAGAATCACATGGTAATACTTCAGCGGAGGATTGCCTCAAGTTAGAAACAAACTCTGAGAAGTAGGTTAAGAGATGAAAAGAATAGGAAAATGAGAAATCACTTCAAGTGAACAGCAAACAATTATATTTTTCTTTTTAACTCCTTAAAAATGGGACTGAAATTTATTAATTGAACTACTTGAATAAGTTTGAGACTTTGTTTCATGCCAAGGTATATGTTGTAGATAGTCAAATAGAAAATAAATCATAAAGGGGGGCAAATGGGGCTTTCATGAAAATTGTCCATGACTTATGTAAAATTTATTTCAATAAAACCAGTCTTTTGTGCGAAAACCTTGTGTTGGTGTTACATATAAGGGAAAAAGTACTGCACCGATATATAATTATCTCATGGTACATAATATCCCAAACCAAATATATTGTTTGAATATGACGTTTGTAGGACACCACTTAATCTATTCATATATGTATAAAAATGCAGCCAGATTATAGCACAGAATATGTATTTTAGTGGAAATACCCTAGAGATTTGAAAATTTGATGTGATGCGTATGAACTGATTCATAATTTGGAAAAGGAATTTCCATTGTGGGGCACATGTATGAGCACTAAAGCTATATGAATAAAGGAATAAGATGTACTTCTTAGAAGAAAAATGCTCTGGTTCCAAAAGCTTATTAGTATACCCGTTTTCATACATTGGACGTTAAAGGGACAAAGACACTTAGGTGAAATCATTCGGTAGTGCATTTTACTTACTAGCAAGGTCCGCATCACATTTCTTGACTGGAGCTTTCTAGAACGACCGGTTGGCGTGCTTGCCAAACTCCAATTTAGGGTAACTTCGTGACAATGGCAAACAGAAAGGTCCAGAAATCAGTTACTGTCTTTCCTTCTCTGTACCCTTTCCTTCCCACCTCAATGTGTCTCTTGAATCTCTCACTACTCCTGAGCGGGAGGGAAAACGTACTTCGAGGTGTTGTTTTGTGGTGGGTGTAGGTTTACTCGGTTCTAATTTCCCGTGTCCTAAGTCTGCTCCATTCCTGATGCACAGGGACAGCAAATAGTTTTCCCCACCTTACTTGTCAGTAGCAATATTTGGTATCAGGGTAACTTTTGATCATGTAACAACACTTCTTAGGATTTTAACGTACTTTCCAATTCTTTCTTGAAATGAAAGTTCTTGACTCTAGTCTTCAGTGAGCTTACAAGTTGTTCAACATCCGCTTCCCTTAATGTCCCCATTATCTAAGTTTTCTACCGTGCTCTAGTTTGTTTTCCTTATTGACATACACTAAATCATTCCACCCATCCCGCCTATCCTTGGATACAGTAGAGTCTTTCTGGGAGGGATATCGGCACGTGTTTCCCACCTCCCTGTATCTGCAATCTCTTTATTGTGCAAACGTGGACTCACACGCACGTGCCCGTTCCAGGCTCTTCTGCAGTCTGGTCACCACCGGGACTCAGGGATCCAGGACTCTCTCAAGAAGTAAAAAGTAAAATAAATCTTTATTTTTTTAAGTTTTATTTATTTTAGAGAGGGAGAGAGAGAGAGAGAACATGAGCAAGTGGGGGAGGGGCAGCGAGAGGGGGGACAGAGGATCTGAAGCAGGTTCTGTGCTGACAGCGGAGAGCCTGATGCGGGGCTCAAATCCACAAACTGCGAGATCGTGACCTGAGCTGAAGCTGGATGCTTAACTGATTAAGCCACCCAGGTGCCCCGAGAAGACAATTTCTAAGGCTGATTCCATCTTAAACATTTTATGACTTGCCTTCCACTAAAAATTAAAAAAAAATTTTTTTTAAAGTTTATTTTGAGAGAGACAGTGACAACATGACTGGAGGTGGGGGGGGGAGAGAGAGAGAGAGAGAGAGAGAGAGAGAATCCCAAGCAGGCTCTGCAGTGTCAGCACAGAGCCTGATGCAGGGCTCGAACTCACAAAACCGTGAGATCATGACCTGAGCCGAAACCGAGAGTTAGATGTTTAACCAACTGAGCTACCCAGGTGCCCCAGAACCCCTTTTTGTATTAACGACCCACCATGTCCTTCCTACCTCACTGGTCACTCAGCTGCCAGCTGTTTATGGGGCTACTAGGTACGCTTGTTCCTTAGACATGTGTTTGTAACTGTCTTGTCCACTATCACATTTTAAGTTTCTGGAGTTTGCTGAATAGGTATACAGACTGGGCTCAAATATTTGAAAACAAATAGCAAGCCCCAGAAGAATTTGCCTACACATTTCTTTTGTGTTCCCAATACTTCTGTCTGTGCTGAGATGTACAAATATTATTTCTGATATTGCCTTGAAAGAGTAAGCTTGCTGGGGCGCCTGGGTGGCTCAGTCACTTAAGCATCCAACTTTGGCTCAGGTCATGATCTCACGGTTTGTGAGTTCAAGCCCCGCGTTGGGCTCTGTGCTGACAGCTCGGAGCCTGGAGCCTGCTTCGGATTCTGTGTCTCCCTCCCTCTCTGCCCTTCCCCTGTTTACACATGCTCTCTCTCTCAAAAATAAAAAATAAACATTAAAAAAAACAATAAAAAATATCTTTCCTTAAAAGAAAACTTCCATTGTAAAAAAAAATTGCATTTTCTAGAAATTTAGCACACCCATTGGTATAGCTATTATAAAGAAAAAAAAACCCAGAAAATAAAGTGTTGGTGAGGATGTGGAGAAGTTGGAACCCTTGTCCCTGTTGGTGAGAGTGTAAAATGGTGGAATCACTAGGGAAAATAGCATGGCAATTCCTCAAACACTTAAAAATAGAATTACTGTATGTTCTACCATTTCCACTTCTGAGTGTGTATCCAAACGAGTTGAAAGGAGGGTCTCAAAGAGCTATTGATACACTTGCATTCTTAGCAGCACTACTTACAACAGCCGAGAGGTGGGAGCCACCCGGATTCTACAGATGGATAAACAGAATGCGGTATATACAAACCATGGAATATAATTCAGCCTTAGAAAGGAAGGAAATCCTTCCCATGCTACAACGTGGAGGAAACATGAGGATATTACGCTAAGTGAAATAAACCAGTGACAAGAAGACAAACGCTGTATGAGTCTGCCTATATAAGGTCCTCAGGGAAATCACATTCACAGAGACAGAAAGAAGAATGGTGGTTAGCAAGGACTGAGGGAGGGAGAAAACGCGAGTTGTCGTCTAATGGGTACAGAGTTCTGAAAATGAAGAAGTCAGTGACAAGCTGAGCACGCGCTCCAAGTGGGTGTATATTTGTTTATTTACACATTGTGTCACAATACCATTCTACTCATACATCAACATACATTATAAGCCACACAACAAGAAATAGTAAAGGAGAAAGAAACAAAAAATGGAGTTTGAAGGTTCTATCCCCAACCTGGGTAGATGGTCCTACCTTGACCACACAGGTGGTCCTGCCTTGGTCCCCCCTGAGCTGTGTGGACCCTGCTGTGGAGACCACTGCTTTGAGACCCAGGTTTTCAGCCTAATGAAAACCACAGAAAGTGCCTCCACAGACTGATGTCACAGGGTCTGGGCAAGCTTCTCTGGTGAGAGGACCCACGGGTCTCCTGAGATTTCCAGATGGTTCTGTGGGCTATAATGGTTTCAGTCTACAGAGAATGAGCAGGATTTCAGTGTCTTTTAAATAACATTGAATGGAGGTGAAATTAACATGAAATTAACCGTTAAAGCTCACATGAAATCAACCATTTAAAAATGAACAATTCAATGGCCTTTACTGCATTCACAGTGCTGTACAACCACCTCCTCCATCTTGAGCCAAACATTTTCATCACCACTCACCACCTCCCCCCACCCAAAAAAAGCCCCCGTACAGATTAATCCCCTTCCCCGCAGCCCCTGGCAGTCACCAATCTGCTCCCTGTCTCTGTATTTACCTATTCTGGAAATTTCTTATCCTTGGGATCATACTACATGACTTTGAACTTGGCGTCACGTTGAGATCCACCGAATAGTCTCTACGATAATCACCACCACGATGACTAGGACAAGGCAAAAACAGCAAACATTCCCATACCTGCACCTGGGATTTGGGGCTCTGTGGGAACAGAGTCCCTCACGCCAGCGGGTGACCTGAACTCGCCTCTCCACGTGGTGGTAGGTGTTTGCTCTCGGGCTCCAGTGGGTGGGGAGGCTGGCAGCCTGCGTGGGCCCTGCATATGAGGGTCTGGGTAAAGGCTTTCCCTTGTTGGCCTGGGTGTTCACCGCGTCCACTGTGGTGCCACTCCCTGCGTGAGAGGGCATGGGAATGATGGTCCCGAAGGTAGGTGAGCTTATGGAGGCAAGTGCCGGGGACACCGGTGCCTGCACGGCTGGACCCACCCCACTCTGAGCACAAAAGCCCTGTAGACATGCCTCACAGTTGTTACTGTCATGCGGCCCCTCAAGAGAGATTTCCTTGATCATAGGAAGCTCCTCCATCGACTTAAATCCTTCTCTGTAGCATTTCTTCAGAATTCGGAACACCAAGTTATTCAGGATCCTTGAGATGTTCTCTGTGGTGAACTCGGGAACCTCAAATGGAGACTGAAAGCACTTCCGACATCTCTGGGCAAAGACCCTCATCTTCACCTTGCCCTGGGGTTCCCCCTTATTCTTGTGCATGTGGAAAAGGACCTGAACTTGGGAAGAGGCCCAACGACGAGAGCACAGGGAGCACTGGAACCTGCGGAGACAGAAGATGAGGCCCTCAGCTTGGCCCAGGAAGGCTGAGTTGGGGGCTGGGCCAGAGGGAAGAAAGGAGACCCAATAACACATAGATGTGGTTTGACCGGGGCTGCGGTGAGTGGGGAAAGAACTCAGCGAGCCCCTCACTCCTGCCTCCATGGTGTTGCCAACATGCCCTGGGACCCACAGGTGTCTGTCATGAAAATAGCTAATCACAAGGTGTCTGCGCTGGAGGGGATTTTCTAAGTCCAACTCGATCACGCTGGAGATGAGGCACGTGTTGGAACTAATCGTGTGCAGAGACTCAGTGGGCGTAAGAAGCAGGACTAGACCTCCAGGCTCCTGGCCCCAAACCAAGGCTTCTTCAAATGTAGACAGAAGTGAGTCAAAAAGCTACAGGTGCAACAGCAGCCATTAAATCAGCCCCCAAGAACCCTGAACTAAAATCCACCAATGGTACAAATGGGTGTTGGTTAAGTGTTACCATCTGAAAGTTTATGCCTCCCCGCAATTCACATGCCGAATCCTACCCTTCAAAGGTGATGGACGATGTTAGAAGGCCTTTGGGATGTGATTAGGTCATGGGGGGAGCCCATGCGAATGGGATTAGTGCTCTTATCAAAAAGATCCCATAGAACTCCCCAGCTCCTCCCACCACGTGAGGATACAACAGAAGTCAACCCAGAAGCAACCCAGAAGAGGGCTCTCACCTGACCAGCTAGCACCCTGACCTTGGACTTCCGGCCCCTAGAACCATGAGCAATCATGTCTGTTGCATATAAGTTGCCCAGTCTGTTTTTTCTTTTTTAAATTTTTTAAATATTTATTTATTTTTGAGAGACAGAGAGAGGCAGAGCGTGAGCAGGGGAGGGGCAGAGAGAGAGGGAGACACAGGATCTGAAGCAGGCTCCAGGCTCTGACCTGTCAGCACAGAGACCGACACGGGGCTCGAGCCCATGAACCAAGAGATCATGACCTGAGCCAGATGTTCAACTGACTGAGCCACCCAGGTGCCTCTGTTTTGCTCTGTTCTGTTTTTTTGTTTTTCTTTGTTTTTTTATAGCTGCCCAAACAGACTAAGGCAATAAGTCATAGCCCCACAGATCAGGGAGGGTCTAGTGTCCTAAGAAAAACATTGCTCTGCCCTGTTGCCCAGGGTCCCTGATGATCACAGTGTCCAGCTGTCTCTCCTTTTACGCCCCTCCAACCCAGTTGGGTTCTGTGTGTGCCTGGTCTCAGGGTACAAGAGAATGACACCTCATCTCCACAGGGAAGAGGGCAATTTCCTGAGCTCAGATATTTGGACACGCACGGCAGGAGAGATGGAGAGAGGGGAAGGAGGCAGGGAAGCACATGGCTGCCCCCACGATGGGCATCATGGGAGACACAGAAGCTGCAGGGTGGCAGGGCTGTCTCATGCTGATCAGCTTGCCTGTGTGCTCTCTCCTGCTTCGCAGCCCAGTTAGGTTGGGCAATGTGACCGGTTGCCCAATGGGAGGTGGGCAGTGACATGGGCTACTTCCAAATCTGGTGCAGAAGCTCTTGGAAAACGCTTCACTCTTCTTCCTCCGCCTCGGTGACCCTGGGACCATGTGTTAGGTCAAATCACTGACAGTTCGTGGTTCGGGGGGTGGGGGGTGGGGGGTGGGGCGCTGGGCTCTGCTCTTCTGGCTGCTGTCCCTTGTCCCTCCCTCTGGGTCATGCTGCTCTGCTCATGTGCCAGCTCAGAGTTCAAGGAAAGAAAGGAAAGAAGGAAGGAAGGAAGGAAGGAAGAAAGAAGAAATGAGCTGAGATTTTGCTCGGGTGCTCCTGGCTTGGGAAGCCGTGGGCCACCAGGAGAGGAGAGCTCTGTTTCCTCTGCCCAGACCCTGCCCCGGAGAGGAGGGCAGTGGGCAGGGACTGAGCCCCTGCCCCAGTCCTAGGAGAGAGTCCCGGGCTCCCACCCTCTGGCAGGTGGGCAACCCCACCCACCTGACCTTGGAGCTCTGCCTTCCCACCCGGATAAAAGGGTGGGGCTTTGGATGGACTCCTGAGGGTCTTAGTTTAGAAGGATCCATCAGCCTGGAGCAGAGGGGACAAGATGCATATTCCTCAGCTACCCCTATCCTCTGTCCTCTCCCAGAGGGGCTCCTCAGGCCTCTCCCTCCTAGGCTCCGTCGTGAGCCCCAGGTCCCCCGAGGCAGGGAGCGTATGCAGGGAACGTACCTCTCTCAGTTTTCCTCACTGCTATCCCCTCCCCCGATTTCTCTGCATCAAGGCGTCTGCCTACACCAGTGCCCAGTCCTGCTACGGTGTGAGGTTCACTGTAGTAAGGAAAAAGCCTTCACCGAAGCTAAAGCTTCTTGGGTGATGGGCATCTTACTTCCTGTAGCGCTCAATTTGCAAGCACAGAATGGAATGAGAAAAGTAGCAAGTAGGGGCACCTGGGTGGCTCAGTGGGTTAAGCGTCCGACTTCGGCTCAGGTCGTGATTTAACGGGTCGTGTGTTCGAGCCCCGCGTCGGGCTCTGTGCTGACCGCTCAGAGCCTGGAGCCTGCTTTGGATTCTGTGTCTCCCTTTCTCTCTGCCCCTCCCCTGCTCTTACTCTGTCTCTGACTCTCTCTCTCAGAAATAAATAAACATTAAAAAAAATAAATAAGAAAGAAAAGTAGCAAGTATACACAGCAACGAATAAACAAGAATGTTCTGGAATACGTCCCCTCCCGTTCCCCACTCACCTGGCGAAGGCCCACTGCTGGTACTGTGACCACCCTGGCTGCAGGGTGTTGGGAAGAAGGTCTTTGTCTAGTGTCAAGGTCCATTTGTGCCATGGTTTCAGCTCCTGAATTAATTCCTGGAACACCTGCTTCCATACCTCCACGTCCTCACCCATCGCCACTGCTGTGGAGAGTCGGGTGCGTCAGGATCTCCTGGACTCTCCTGGATCTGGAAGCAGGACATGAGGTTTCCAGCTTTACAGAGCAAGGGCTGGGGCCCGCTCTCCCTTTGTGGACCTGAACTGGGCCCGTGGACCAGCTCTTTGCCTCAAGGTCAAAGGTCAGTCGAGTCTGGCTCCGAGTTCCGAGAACAGTGCTAGCCTCCACAGGGAATTTCGAAAGACGCGGCGTGCATGGTTCCGGCCAACAAAATATTACCAAAGGCAAGGTCGGGACCCTGGGTTGGGAGAAGTGGACTCACTCTGGCTCTGAGCACCTGCCCCTTCATCTGGAATGGATAGAGGCTTCCCCGGGCTCTTTCTGGTTCTAGCACTTGAAAGTCCTTATCCGTTGGGCTGCTCTGCTCCCGACTGGGGAGGAGAGCCGCAAAGAAGAGGGCCGTGGCCATCGTGTCCCTCCCCGGCTCCCTGCATCCCTGCTCTGTGCTCTTTGCTTCCCGTTCATAGGACCAGATTTCACGGCCCCCAAGCTGTCCAAGGAGACTCCTGAGGCTCGTCTTCCTCCCCATTAGAAAACAAAGCTGACGCAAACAAAGCTGTGTGTCCAGATGAGGCTGCGAGGTCCCCAAGGGGGTGAGAGGCCAGTGGCCACACCCAACCCCACTTCCTGGAGGAGAGGCTTGAAAAGGAAGGACAGAGGAGCAGGGGGCAGGCAACAGCCCAGGGAGGGTGGGCGAGATTCTGGGGACGACCCCCTCCCCGGCCAGCCTGGTGTTGACCTGCGTCACTTTCTCCTTTCCAAAAGAAAAGCCCCGCCCTTGGCCATCCTCCAGCGTGGCCTCGGCCTCAGCCTCTCGTGGCACAAGAGCCTCTGTCCTGGTGTCCCCCCCGGGTGCCTCTGTGCAGCTCCAGCCACTCTCCGCATTGCAGCTGGGGGAGGAGTGGAAGGCCCCACGCGCACAGTGCACTTCAGCATGGCCTCTGAAGCCCTCACAGGCCACCCTTGGCCCTGCCCAGCCCATCCTCTCCCAAGCGCATATCCACCCCCACACCCTAAGCCACAGCCCCTCACTCCGTGCCACCCAGCCCCGCGTCCTGTGCTCACGTTCGCCCCACGCAGAGCACCTGCCTTCGCTGACGTGGCTCCTGCCCCAGGTCCAGTTCCGGGGCCCAATAGAGCATCCTCCGTGTTCCACGCCTCTTCCCTCCCCCCACCCCCAGGTCCCACACCAGCATCCTAGCTGCACCCAAGAAAGAAATCTCACCCATGGATAGTTGTATAAATGCAGATGCTTTTCTGCATCACAGAGGTGATTCAGAGGGAGGTGGAGACCAGAGGGTATTGAGACAATGGCCTGTCTTAACTTTTGGGTCTGGTATGAGGTCTTGTGTGAAAATGTCATAGGTGGTTCTGTGTTGTTAAAACTACCCTTGAAAGCCAGTGTGCAAGGAGACCTTGAAGATCCCTAGATGGCTCGGTGTTTCTATGTCCTATGAAGATTACCTTTGGCGTCTTGCTCTACTAAGAATATTCTATTTATGTGTTTATTTTATTTTATTAAAAAAAATTTTTTTAGGGGCGCCTGGGTGGCGCAGTCGGTTAAGCGTCCGACTTCAGCCAGGTCACGATCTCGCGGTCCGTGAGTTCGAGCCCCATGTCAGGCTCTGGGCTGATGGCTCAGGGCCTGGAGCCTGTTTCCGATTCTGTGTCTCCCTCTCTCTCTGCCCCTCCCCCGTTCATGCTCTGTCTCTCTCTGTCCCGAAAATAAATAAACGTTGAAAAAAAAAAATTAAAAAAATTTTTTTTTTTAATGTTCTTTTTATTTATCCTGTTAGAGAGAGCGCAAGCAGGGGAAGGGCAGAGAGAGAAGGAGAGAGAGAACCCCAAGCAGGCTCCTCACTGTCAGTGCAGAGCCCGATGCAGGGCTCGTACTCCTGAATCGTGAGATCATGACCTGAACCGAAGTCAGATGCTTAACCCACTGAACTACCCAGCGCCTCATCAATAAGAACATTCTAACTGGAAAATTCTGAATTCTTAAATGATATAAGTATTTGAACACAGGCATTTAATGATGTGAGAAAGTTTGTCACATTTACGTTAACATAGGCTAAATGTCTTCCCTCTAACTATCGTGAGTAACGTCATTTACCTGATCTTCCAGAGAATTCTGGGTGTTTGGGACAGGAGCGGGGTGTCAAGGCCTAGGAAGAGGCACATAAACTGAGCAGGCCTGAAGACAGCCAGAGATTCACATTCCTCGGACCAGCCCCGAAGTTCTCATTGAACTGGTCTGGGCCTCAGATTTCTGAAAACTCCTCAAGCGATTCCAAGGCCTGGTTATGGTGGAGACAGGGAGGCTGAAGGGAAAGACAACGCGGGCAGGTCCTGGCCAGCAATCGCAGACTCAGAGGCAGAGATTTTCCCCATCCCTGCGCCCCTGCCCAGTGCTGTGCCTGAATCAGCCAGGCCTAAGACAGCCTAAAACTGCCTAAGACCGCCTGGTTGCATCCACCAGCGGGGTCGCTGGCAGTCTGAGCTGTGGGGAGGAGGCAGGGGTGGGGTGGGAGAGAGGAAGGGGAGGGAAGGAGGAAAAGGAAAGGTAGGAGGGGCGAGGCAGGAGGGGTTTGCTGAAGCCACTTTGGCAACCTCCTTCCTGGCCTCACTGCAGCTGGAGAGAAGATTTATAAAGCAGGTGAGGGGACAGGGGACAGAATCGCGCTGGTGGTCAGGTCTTTGGTCTGGGGCTCCGACAGGCTGTGTGACGGTGGACAAGTCACTTTGGGCTTTTATGAGGAGGGATACTAGGCATGCCTGGTGCAGAGAAGGGCCCAGAAGGCAGCCACCGCTGGTCCCTGAAGCTTTACAAAACCAATTCCCAGGACTTCGCTTGGGCCGGTGACTCTCACGGAAACCCCTCCACTCTGGAAACGGGGGTTTAAGTGTATAAACAGGAGCTCATCTCACTGACTCTGCCTGGCAAGGGTTCTGTCCCTCCCTTCCTCGTGGGCAATGGCTGGGGCACGTCCCTCCTCACACCCAGCTTCTAACCCAGAGGCCGTTCTCCTCCCAAGGTCCCAAAGGTCAGGGACCGTTGCTGTCACTCTTTCTGACCGTCAGCTGGGCCCTGGCTCTGCTGCTGGGAGGGGGCCGCCATGTCGGAAAGCTTGGGATGTGCCCCGCTGACCTTGAACAAACAAGACGACCCTCTGCCTTCTTGCACCAGCTCTCGCGCTGAACACAAATGTCCTTTTCGTGGTCTACTAGTGCCATGTTTTCCAGAGTTTTGTGGTTTGGGGTTGGTGGTTTCATGGTTTGAAGTGGCCACGAGGCGTAGTGCCCAAGCTCTGTCTGGTGCCCCTGAGTTCAAGTGCACTAAGCGCGAGCAGGCTGGGATGCGCCTCACGGAGAGAATGTGCGTGTTAGATAAGCTCCATTCGGGCACGCGTTCTCGTGCCGACGGCCGCGAGTTCAGCGTCAATAAATTAACAATATTTGCTATCTAAGGTGTCTTTAGACAGAAGCAACATAAGGTTCTGTATTGAGCAGTTGAACACAACGGTACTAGACGCTGGCGGGAACCTAAGTCTGTATTTCCCCTGGGAGCGATGGTTCAGCATTTGCTATTCCAGTGTTTTGGGCACCTTTACGGACTATGACTGCAGCAAATCGCGAGAAGGGCTGCATTTTCTTTGTCCACCCCGTGGTTTGTCTTCCCTCCCACCCTTCTACCGGGGGAGCTGCTTTGGGGAGACGAAATCACTTCCGAGCCTTGCCCTCCCTTGGTACCCAGCTTTTGTCCAGAAAGTTGCTGACGACGCGTGCAGTTAGCTCTAGTATTAGCCCCTGCCGGATCTCCAGGCCCTCTGCTGGCTCCTGTCCTGAGTCTGAGGCCCAGAGACCCAAGTGCCCCTTTCTTACCAGCCAGGCTTCTGAACCGGTGGTTAACCGAAGGTGCACCCCTCGCTTTGGCTATAACTGATCGAATGCACCAGGAACTCTGAATCTAGCCGTTTCAGACTGCAATTTCTTTTTACTCCAGTGTACCAAATTGCCTGGAATCTGGGGGGTGGTGGGGGGTAGCGGTGGTTTATATATTCCAGGAAAGCAAGTCCTCTCCATCCTCAGCTTAGGGCTTTCCAAGCCCTGTGCCAAAGGCCGTCCGGCCACTTCTGGCGGTTCCTTGTATCATCATTTCCCCTGCGGCGCTCTCTGCTCTCTCCCCAAACAGCAGAGCGTTCTGTAACCTCTGCTCAATCCCCCAAGAAATCATCTATGTGGGGCGCCTGGGTGGCTCAGTCGGTTAAGCGTCCGACTTCGGCTCAGGTCATGATCTCGCGGTTTGTGAGTTCGAGCCCCACGTCGGGCTCTGTGCTGACAGCTCAGGGCCTGACGCCTGCTTCGGATTCTGTGTCTCCCTCTCTCTCTGCCCCTCCCCTGCTTGCACTCTGCCTCTCTCTGTCTCTCATAAATAAACATTAAAAAAAAAAAAAAGAAAGAAATCCTCTGTGTGATGTCACAAGGTGCTGACAGACACCCTAGGAGCCTCCCTCATTTGTCCACTATGTGGTAGATGAAAAGACACCAACAGACGTCATTAGAGTGTTCCTCCGTTGTTCCAAATATATTAGTGTCAGTTTCTGTGTTCTAGACCCCACGGGTACAGTGGCAAAGAAAACTAAGACTGCCATCACAGAGACAGACAGTGAGCCAAATGTGCAAGGTCGTGTCAGGCAGCCGTGAGTGCTATGGAGGAAAAGAGCAGGGTGAGGGGCTAGAAAGAGGAAGAGCGTGGACTGGGTGGCAGGAGGGATGGCTGCTCAAAGGGGGCAGTGCTAGAAGGCTGCCACGTGAGATGACATTTGAACCGAGACCTGTGGGAAGTGAAGGACTGGGCCAAGCATATATGTGGGGGAGGCACATTCAGATCAGAGGGGATAGCCAGTGTCAAGGCCCTGAGGTAGAAGTGAGCCTGGTGTGTCTGTGCAGGAGCAGGAAAACAAGCGTGGGCAGAATCAAGCGAGCAGACAAGGCGCACATGAGTTTGGAGACACGGCTGAGGGTAGCAGGGACTTGCAGGATTTTATTCCACGCGTGACGGGAGTGCACTGAAGAGTTTTGGGGAGGAGGGCGATAAGGCCTGACTTCCCGTGGCAATCTTTGCTGTCTGACCTGTGCACTCAGGCTCTCTGCTGTCTCCTCATTGAGCTGAGGACGGAATGGACTTGCCTAGTGGGTCAAGGACAAAGTAGGGAGACCCCCCCCCTTCCCAGGAAGCTGCCGCAGGGGGACAGGTGAGATGCCACAGAGATGTATACCAGAGCGGTCATGGGGGAGATGACCAGAGGTCATGGTCATCCAGATGCATTTTGGATGTAAGACCTATAGGTATGTTGATGATTTGGATGTAGCATGTTAAGAGCATGATGAGTCTAGGATACTTTAAGGCTTTTGGCCTGAGCCAGAAATGAAAAATGAAATGGAAGTATCATTTGATGAGCTGCAGACATTGAAGGATTAAAACAGATGGGCAGGGGAAAATCAGATGTTTGGTTTGGGGTATGCTAAGCTTGGGATGTGTATTAAACACCCGGGTGGCAATAGTAAGCAGGAGGTTGGATGTAGGAATCCCCGCTACGGGAAGACTGAAGATACAAACGTGGGAGTCACTGAGATATAGACAGTCTTAAAGCCGTGGGAGTGGATGAGGTTATCTCTGCAGTGAGTGCTGACACAGAGAGATGAAGAGGTCACAGGGCTCGGTCCTGAGACACCCCCCCCCCCCCGCCATTGTATAGAGCTGGGAAGAGGAGGATGATCCAAGAAATGAGATATAAAGTTTCTCAAGGAGGGTAGAGTGGGGGTTGAATTGTGTTCCCCCCCAAGTGTTCACCTATGAATATGACTGTATTTGGAAAAAGGGTCTTTGCAGATATAATTAGATTAAGTATCTTGAGATGAGATCTGTTTTATATGGTTTAAAGTTTCTTTTGATGGTACAACACGAGGACCTTCAGATGAAAGGCAGAATTTTTTGCGATTTACAGTTCAGAAGGCTGCCAGAGGGCTGCACCCCTGGGGGGCAAGGTAACAATAAGCTGGAGCTGTAAGGGGCAGTTTGTATATGGCGAGCAGGGCGGGCTTAGCTAGGTTTCAGGGGCTCACCGTAGATTGGCCAACTTGAATAATTTCCTGGGCTCCTGGGCATACAGTCTGTCCCATGTTGTCTAGTATCTGTCCCCACTTCCCCCGGGCGTGTAGGTACTGCATTAGGATAAGTACAAAATGCTTTCAAGGGTGAGGCCCTTCTTTTACAGTCCCAGCTTTTTATAGTCAAAGTAAGCCTCTCTTCTCTTTCAAACCTGACCACTCTGGCTTCTGCGATCTCATTCCTCAAGGAAATTGCTAAGTCAAGTTTAAAATGACTTCCACTATTTTTCTTTGATTTTGCGCTGTCCCTGTGCTGAATGCAAGAGAGAAAATAAAACCAAAACAGACGTTTAAGAGACAATTTAGTTCCTCTAGAGATTGAGAAAACCCTCATCAGTCTCCTCATCCCTGTATTTCACTCTTGGGGCTTTTGAAAGTTCCATTTGAACCACCGGTTTTATTATTCAACAGAGAATTCATGACTTCAAGACAACAGGATGACTTATCTGGTATAGCATAAAAGTTTCCATTACTGATTATCTGTTCACTGACACAACTTCCCCACCCCCCTGGGTTCACAGCCCGGGCCGGGGCTTAGGTAATGAACAGACCCGAACCAGCGTGAGACCATGTGACTTCAGAACCCTGGGCAGGGCCACAGGAATTGCTTCCTCCCCCCCGCCAGGCAGAGGCCTCTCACGCTGGAACTGCTGGACGAGAAGGTGTACAGGCTATAGCTGGGGTACAGGGGTGCTTGAGGCCGCGAGGCCTCTGACTCCGCACGGCTCCTGGCCTACGCTGGCCACAGGACGGGGACCCCCAGGGTGGGCAGTGGTCCTCGCTGCTCAGTCTCTTTGTCCCCTCCTGGAGCATCTTTGGGCTTCAAGTTTCTTATTTTTAAAATTCAAAACACACGTTTATTTCTGTTGTTAATGGCGAAAAAAGGAGCCAAACACCAATAATAATTATTATTATTTTTAAAATATGTTGGTAGTAACAGGTCTCACAGCAGTTCCCCGCCCGCCTCACCCCCCAGGCGCCCACAAATAGTGTAGAGACAGGGCGGCCTCAGTGGAGCACCAGGCAGGCAGCAAGGCAGCCTTGGGCGCTGGTCCCGCCGATCCCAGGTGGGGCTGCCAGGTGAAACACAGGGTCTGGATCTGAACTTCCAATTTCAATAACAACGAATGATATTCTTAGCGAATTTTACACTAAAGTTAGTGTAATCAACTAATAGTTGATTCGCTGCTGGTCTGAAATTGGAATTTAAGTCGGGGGTCCTGGTGCTGGCTTTGGGCTGCTAAATGGGGCGACGGTAGTCGCGGGGCTTCGCGCCCCTCGCTGTCACCCTAGGAAAGATCCGGGTCCACCACTGGGGGCGGCAGCGGCGGCGGACGAGGGGGGCGGGGCGCTCGCTAGGAGTCGCGCGAGAGGCGGAGGAGGCTGGGGGCGGGCCGGAAGTATGGAGGGGGCGCGGACGGCGGGCCGGAAGTGTGCTGGGGCGCGCGCGGGGCCTGGCGGAGGGGGGCGGAGCGGAGGGCGGAGCGGAGGGCGGAGCGGAGGGCGGAGCGGAGGGCGGAGCGGAGGGCGGCGTGTAGTAGCTGCTGGAGGGCGCTGCTTGGCCCTCTGGGCCAAGGACCCTCATTGGAGACCGACTCAGACAAGGGAGAAAAGCCAGGACCCTTCCATCTGAACTGTACGCCGATGAGTTGAGGTCCAGAATCTACGTAAAGGAACAAAGAACACGTAATTTTTCAGATTATTCAAGTCTTAGGGTTTGTGCCCTCTCACCCCACAAAACAGACTTCAAGCCTCGCGGCGTTGGGAAGAAAACGCAGTGTTCAGGTCCCCTGCAGGGGAGGGCTGGCGGGCCCTCCCCCGCGCCACCTGCGTCCCCACCGGTTACAGATTGAAGGGACTGAAGTTCTGGATTAACAGGCCCCCTTGATATTCATCCCACTCTCGCCGGAAGCGGAGCCTCACCTGTTGCAGTAACTTGTCCTGAAGTAGAACGGACATTCTGAAGATATGCATATTCCACAAAATAACACATTTTTTTCACAGTAAATTTTTTAAATGAAAATCAGCACTATTAGGATTAAGCGAAGAGGATTTAACCATGTCCTTGGCTGGTTGAAGAGCGAATAAAACACTGCATAGAGAATGAAAGGTATTTTACTGTGTTTCGTCCCCAGCTAGAGAACTGGGGACTGCCCACCGCTTCACCGCCACACCCCCCAGTTCACCTGCTGTTGGCTCCTGGAAAGCCAGTCCAGTTTAATCTCTGATATATTTCATTCATCCTACTTTAAATCTTTTGAGCCCGCAGTCGCTGTTGTCCTAAATACAGCTAGAATATCCCCATTGTGACCATATTTTAAGAAAATAGGTGTGAGTACCCACCTTTAGGCCATTCATATCTGTCCATTGTGGCTTCTAAGATCTTGACTTTTATTTTTTTCAAAAGTGTTGTATGAAATAGAAGAATGGGCAAGGGGGCGCCTGGGTGGCGCAGTCGGTTAAGCGTCCGACTTCAGCCAGGTCACGATCTCGCGGTCCGTGAGTTCGAGCCCCGCGTCGGGCTCTGGGCTGATGGCTCAGAGCCTGGAGCCTGTTTCCGATTCTGTGTCTCCCTCTCTCTCTGCCCTTCCCCCGTTCATGCTCTGTCTCTCTCTGTCCCAAAATAAATAAACGTTGAAAAAAAAAATTAAAAAAAAAAAAAGAAGAATGGTCAAGACATATATATGAGCATAATGAGTAATTATAAAGCAAATACTTGTATAAATACCACCAAGTTCAAAAAATAGAATATTAGGAGGTCTTACTCGAAATTGAGTTAGGAAGCCATGAAGGGAGCGCTCTCACGCACTACCACTCCTCATAGCTTACCTAGTTCCAGCAAGAGGAAGGAAGATCCTCTTCCTGCCCAGAAATGGCAAGCATAGTCAATGAGAGGCCACCAGTGAACTTTTAAAAAAATGTTTCTTTAGTTTTGAGAGAGAGAGAGAGAAAGAGCACCCAGAGGAAGGGGCAGAGAGAGAGGAGAGGGAATCCCAAGCAGGTTCCAGGCTCATGACCGAGCCTGATACGGGGCTCGATCCCATGACCCTGCCATCATGACCTGAGCAGAAATCAAGAGTCACAGGCTCAACCAACTGAGCCACCCAGGGGCCCTGTTTTGCTTCTGTTAATTAAATGAGGAGGCCATTAGACTGAGGTGGCTCAGTGCTTTGGTAGCATATATTAGCAAACTGAAACCTAAGTCAGGGTCAATGCCCTGGAATCTGAGAAAGTGAAACTTCAGAATTATGTAGCACAGCCAACCAGACTTTCCCAAATAAGGCCACTGCTTAAGCTATAGCCAATCAAATAATTCCTTTGCTTGGCTTCTCAGTCTTCTCTATAAAAACCTCCCCCCTAGCTCCTGTGGATGGAGCACACTTGTAGCCACTTTGCATCTGTGGGCTGCCTGATTGGAATTGGTATAGGCTGAAATAAATTCTTGAAAAATGTTAGTGTACCTCAGTTTATCTTTCAATGCTTCTTGTACAAAATAGTGTATTTGTGGGATTCATCCGTGCTGTTCCATTCCATTCTCAACCCTGTATATTCCACTGAATGAAAACGACAATATATTTATCCACACTACTGTTGTTGCCTGTGTGGTTTGTTTCCAGTTTTTGCTTATTATGAATAATGAGACTATCCATATATTTAGACATATCTTTTTTGTGCCTTTTTATGCCTTTTTGGTGGGTATACAACGAAGAGTGGAAATCCTTGGTTATAAAGTATGCATATGTGAACCCTCAGTAGATACGACAGTTTTGGAAAGTTTATGAATATTTCAATTGTGTCAGTACTCAACAACACTTGATATTGTTATTATTAAAAAAGATTGTTTTTCACATTTATTTTATGAGAGACGGCGCGAGACAGAGAGTGAGTGGGGAAGGGGCAGAGAGAGAGGAGGGACACAGAATCCGAAGCAGGCTCCAGGCTCTGGGCTGTCAGCACAGAGCCCGACGCAGGGCTCGGACTCACACATGTTGAGATCATGACCTGAGCCGAAGTTGGACGCTTAACTGACTGGGCCACCCAGGCGCCCCTGATATTGTTATTATTTTTAAATGTGACATTTCTAGCGGTTATGGAGAAATATCTCACTATGATTTAAATTTATGTTTGCCTGATTATTGTTGAAAATCGAGTATCTTTTCATAATGTTGATGGACAATTTGGATATTCTCATTCTGAACCACTTGGTCAAGTCTTTTCTTCATTTTTTTTTTTTTTAATTTAAAACTCTTTTTAAATGTTTGCTTACTTTGAGAGAGAGAGAAAGGGAGCAAACAGAGGAGGGGCAGAGAGAGAGGGAGAGAGAGAATCTTAAGCAGAGTGTCTTAAGCAGGTGCTGTACCAACAGCTCTGTCTGAGGTGACAGTGCAGAATCAGACATGGGGCTTGATTTCACCAACCATGAGATCATCACCTGAGCCGATATCAAGAATCAGGTACTTAACCAACTGAGCCACCCAGGTTCCTCTTTTACTTCATTTTGAAAACTGAGTGGTTTAACTTTATTTTGTTGGTTTGTTGGAATTAAAAAAATATATATATATATATATATATCTTCCATATCCGTTCTTTTTCAGCTACGTGTGTGACACGTATGAAACAATAGAAGTTTACCCTTAAAGATCAGAAATGAGACAAGGGTACCAGCCATCATTTAACATGTGAAATTCTATTCCACATTGTAATAGAGGCCCTAGGCAGCCCAATAAGTTGTTAACAAAATGGTTATAGGGATTAGGAAGAGAGAAAGAAAACCTGCCATTATTCACAGACAGTATGATTGTTTACATAGGGAAAAAAATCCCCAAGGAATTTATAGATAAATGATAAGAATTATTAAGAGTTCAACAAGGTTTCTACATATAGGGTGCACAGACCCAAATTATGTGCATTTCTATAGAGGCTCTTTAAAAAAAAAAAGATTTTTTTAAAGTGACATTTACAACAGCAGTAACAATAAAAAATTAAGGGACCTAGGAATAAATCTAACAAAGGATGTTGAAAATTTTATGGAAAAATTCTATAATTTTATAAAAGACATTTTAGAAAGACCCAAATATTTCCCAAAGGAGAACTATGACATATGAACAGGTTAGGTAAGTCTGCATAAAAATGTCATGATTTCCCAAATTAATCTAAAAGCTCAATGCAGTTTCAGTAAAAAATCTAACAAGATTTTTCATAGAACTTGACAAGTTTGATTCTAAAATTTGTACAGAAGTAACTAAGACCATTTTAAAGACGATCAAGTTGGGGCAGGAATTCTCCTTATTAGGTATCAACATTTAATTAAAACACACACAACTAGTAAATCAAAGCAGTGTTCACCAACTGTCTAATGAAACAGAATAGACAGCCCAGAATAGACCCACCCATATGTAGAGATGTGATATATGAGAGAGACAGCCCTAAAGATTATTAGGAAATGGTGGAGCTACCAATCCATTTATCCAGGACAATGTGCTATCCAATAAATTCAGTTAGATCCCTACCTTAATTTCCTGTAGATTAAGAACCTAAATATGAAAAGGAAAATTTCAAAACCTTTTCAAGTACATGCTTAAACAAGACACAAGAAGAAGAGCTATGCACTTAACTAAGCTTTTTCCCTCATAGGACACTCTTGAACATGGAAAATAGAAGCCACAGAGCCACAAACACATTTGAACTAAAAAGGGGTTAATCGATGTATGAAGAACTTTCACAAATCAATGAGAAAAATATAAACAACTCAATAGAAGAATGGGCAAAAGGTATGAACAGGCATTTACAGAAGAGAAAGCAGGAAAGGTCAACGAGCATTTGAAAAGATATTCAACCTCACCTGTAATCCAGAAATGAAAATTAAAGTAAAAATGCCATAGTATCATACACATATTTGGAAAACCTAAAACACTGATAATATACCAAGTGTTTATACGCATGTGGCCCAGCACGTATACATATACACTGCTGACTTAATAGAAATTACTATACCCACCTTGGAAGGCAGTTCAGTATTAAAGATCCACATGCCCTATTCAACTATTGGCAGTTCTATTTCTATGTATGCTACCCAGAAGAACACTTATACATGTAGTGCACAGATACAAACTAGACTGTTTGTAGAAATAGCATTTTAATATCAAACAACTGTAACTCCTCCATTCCCTGTGAATAAATGAATGCATTTTTTAGAGTCACCCAATGGAATTTTATACAGCAGTACAAGTGAATGAACTAGGGGTCAGCAAATTACTACCTGCAGCCAAATCTGACCCATCACCTGTTTTTGTACAACCCAAGAACCAAGAATGGTTTATAAAGATGAACAATTGCAATAGATAGGGAACATTAACTTTGATGTTAATCTAAAAGAATTTCAATATGTTAACTAACTTGGATTTAAATTAAATTAAAAAAAATAAAATAAAGTGGCAAATTCCAATGAAGTATATAATGGATATAAAACCAATATTTCTTTCCAGGATAAATGCTACCGGTAATTCGGTATTAGTTTTCTACATTTTTCCAATTTGATTTGATAATATATTTTGAGAATTATTGTATTTATGTGAAGGAATATTATAGTTTTCTCCTTAGAATTGGTGTATATGTTTTCAGGATCAGGATAACACGAAGATGTTGATATTACCTTAATACTCTTTTTAATGTTTGTAAGATTTGCAATGATGTTTTTAAGCATATGCTCATTTATTTTGTAATCAAAGGTGGAAATATACGATTATGTCAGAGCAAAAAAAAAAAAGGAGAGAGAGAGAGGACACAAATTACTCATATTAGAAATGAAAGTGGGGACATCATCGCTACAGATTTATTATGATGGACATTAAAAGTTTAATAAAAAATACCAGGGTGCCTGGGTGGCTCAAAAAAAAAAAAAAAAAAAGAAGAGAATTTCAGTCTTCTTGTTATTAGACCCATATTACAATTTTTATTCAACTATTATTACCTTTTGAATTGCATCAAGAAAAGTTTTGTAGAAATCTGGTTTCCCTTTTGTTACATCAACACATACATAATACCCTCCATTTTGCCTCTTTCATACAGCGAAAAATACCTATTACCTGGCCGTTTACTGCTGACCTCTGAACTAGAGCTACGTATATCAACGTGGACCTATCTCCCAATCGTAGTGTGGAGCAAAGAATTCAAGTTGCTGAAAATAGATACAGTATGATACCCCTTAAGGAAGAACAGAACCCCACAGCAGGGTAGTCTATGTCGTGTAGGGAATCACTTGCACTAAAACATAAGGAAATTCATACAACCTAAGGGTGGGTGCCATACTTGGGCAGCTTTATTAAATTAGGATGCTTCCTCTGAGCCCAAGACCCACCTTCTCTCCGGGGGGGGGGGGGGGGGGGGATGCCCCTAGGGTAGTAGAGAAGTTGATACAGAAACATAAACTATACCACAAGACTAACCATAGGTAGAGGGCCACTCTCTATGGCACTGCGGAGCGGGAGGAGACTTTCTTTTTTTTTTTTTTTTTTTTTTCTTCAATGTTTATTTATTTTTGGGACAGAGAGAGACAGAGCATGAACGGGGGAGGGGCAGAGAGAGAGGGAGACACAGAATCGGAAACAGGCTCCAGGCTCTGAGCCATCAGCCCAGAGCCCGACGCGGGGCTCGAACTCACGGACCGCGAGATCGTGACCTGGCTGAAGTCGGACGCTTAACCGACTGCGCCACCCAGGCGCCCCGGGAGGAGACTTTCAAGCAAGGACATATTCGGAAGGGGTCAGGTGTCTTTGGAGAAGGTGTGGTTCACTGGGCACCTGCGGGGACAGGAGGTCTTCTGGGTGCCTGGGCCACGTGGAGGCTTGTACGGGGGGGGGGGGGGGGGGGGCTGCAGGTGAGCCTGTGACCCTTGGGGCCACAGGTCACTGCGTGCAGGCCACACGGAACTTCCTGGGGGGGGGGGGGGGGCTGTGTGCCAGCGCTCGGCAGGCCTGCGGGGCACACAAGTCGAACGGGGCTCCAAGCTCTGAGTTGCGAGGGCTGCTGGGTTAGCACCCGACCCAGGCTGTAAAGTGGCAGCCCCGAGGCCAGTCCTCACATCCGCCCTCCCCCCCGCCCCCCTCCACTCTGGAGATGGCTGAAGGGTTTCCTCCTGCCGTGTCCCTCCAGCGCCCTCTACCGAGAAAGCTTACTCGAAGGTGATCGCGCTCCCTCCAAAGGACGCTGAAGGGTGTGTTCAGAGGTGGGAGCCTTCCTTTAGGACTGACCCAAACTCTCTACAAATGCGTGACAGAACCTCCCCGAAGCCCCTGGAGGAAAAAGTGCCCATTCAACTGAGTTTGGAAAGTAGGTTTTTGCCCGGGCATGGTCGGGCTCAAGCTGAAAGGGTCTGCAGGTATCGCATCTAATTGCTGAGTGTGGTTCCCCGAGGGGAGCATTCTGAAGTTGCTTCATAGGCGTGCGGGGTGGGGGTGGGGGCGGGGGCAACACACAAGTAAGTACACGGACGACAGAGGTGGGGGCCAGGTTGTTCGCACTGTAGGAGAGGGAGGCTGGAAGAAGGCTGGGATGAATCCTGAGGGCTGGATTGGACTGGAGACGGTCCCAGGGAGCTCAGTGTGTGCTCAGATGGGTAGATGCAGAAACAGGGGACGTATGTCTGTGTCCAGACTTGCGTTTGTTAGCCATGCACGCATCCACCCAGCCCGGTCTGCGGAAGGTTCTGGAAGCAGCAAGCACACCCAGTGCTCACAACTTGGTTTTTAATACCATTGTCTAGTAAAAGAATGGCGGCTCCTTGGTGAGGTGGTAGGAAATGCATAATACAAGATGAGCCCGGAGCATCGTGTAGTGCCCGAAAGTAAGGAAGGGCTTAAAAACCAGAAAGATGATGCACGGTGGGGACCAACCTGACTGAGCTCCCGAAGGCCAAAGCTGGGACGATCTCAGCCACAAAGTAGCATAGTATTGGATGATAACCCAAAGTATAACATAAACATACATGAATTCACACTGATAGAAATAGATGATTGGGCGGATTAAAAATACGAGCGAAAGACCAATCTTTACAGAAGAATTCCCAGGAACATATGTAGAGATTCCCACCCCCCTCCAGGAGGTGAGATTTGGTTTGGTCCCTCCACCCCTCTTCTGGGTTGGCTGGATTTACTTCCAGGGAATAGAGCCTCAGCCCTTCTAGGGACAGAGCCCCAAGTTGTGAGTGAGGACAACGGGGATCCCCCCTGCTGCCACGCCTCGGGCTGTGTGCCCCAGGATGTGCCACACCCCGCTGGTGGAGAGAGATGCTGAGTGAGCATGCTACGGCCCCCTGCAGGAAACCCCGTGGCAGCATTGAGACCGTGGGGGCCACCAGCCTGAGGTGGCTCCAGTGCTGGGGCATCCCTTATACCAGCAATCCAAAGTCTGAGCCTGTGAAGTCCTCAAGGTTTTGAAGTCAAAATGATAAAGAACGGGCGCCTGGGGGGCTCAGTCAGTTGAGTGTCTGACTCTTGACTTTGGCTCAGGTCGTGATCCTGGGTCATGGGATCGAGCCCCGTGTCAGGCTCTGCGCTGCTGCTAGCCGAGCCTGCTTGGGATTCTCTCTCTCTCTCTCTCTCTCTCTCTCTCCCTCTGCTCCTCCTCTGCTTGTACGTGCTGTCTCTAAAATAAAACAAACAAACAAACATACAAACAAACAACGAAATGATAAGGACAACCCATCACAAACAGCCAACGAGACTTTCAACTACAACCACTCAAGAATTTCCTTTCTTTGCTGGCTGCTCCTGTCGCTGGAGCATTCCTAACCCCTTCTGGCTTGGCTCTGCCCACCTGGTGAGGATTTGTGCTCGGATAAACTCTTAAAATTTTTAGTATGCCTCAGTTTATCTTTTTTTTATTTTTTATTATTTTTTTTAAATTTTTTTTTCAACGTTTATTTATTTTTGGGACAGAGAGAGACAGAGCATGAACGGGGGAGGGGCAGAGAGAGAGGGAGACACAGAATCGGAAACAGGCTCCAGGCTCCGAGCCATCATCCCAGAGCCCGACGCGGGGCTCGAACTCACGGACCGCGAGATCGTGACCTGGCTGAAGTCGGACGCTTAACCGACTGCGCCACCCAGGCGCCCCTATCTTTTTTTTAATGTTTACTTATTTTTGAGAGAGAGAGAGAGGGAGGAAGATTATGTGAGCTGGGGCGGGGCAGAGACAGAGGGAGACAGAGGATCCCAAGCAGGCTCTGCGCTGTGAGTGCAGAGCCCAGGGCAGGGCTCGAACTCACCAACTGGGAGATCAGGACCTGAGCTGAAATCAAGAGTCAGATGCTTCACCGACTGAGCACCCCCAGGCGCCCCAGCCTTAGTTTATCTTTCAAGAGTTCCGGTCATGTTTCTGCCCTAGGATGTTGATGTCATCTGCCTTTCCCCACTTCACTGGGCCCGGAATGTCCGCTAGAGGGAAGGGACTTTGGTTGTGTTCGAACTGGTAGGTCCTCTGCCTAGCCCAGTACTTGCTAAATGCCACTTGAGTGAGTGGATGGCAGGAGTCCCCCCCCACTGTGTCTGAGCCCCAGGGAAGGAGAGCAGGTGGCCAGCCGCCCTGTTCCTCCCCTCTACCTTCAGGGAACTAGCTGAGCTGGAGAGGCCTTTCAGATGTTAAAACCTTCCTGAATCCTGGCTGCCTGAGCCTCCAGCCCCTCTGCTGAGGGCATCGGGAATAGGACTTCGGCTTGTCCTTCTAGAGACAAGTTGTGGCCGCCCTTCCTGCGGGGGTCCAGGCTTCTGGGGCCTACAGCTCTCTGCCTTCTGGGAAGGGTGTCTGATATATTTGAGAGAGAAGGGGAGAGGGGGAGGACAAGGGAGGAGGGGGGGGGCCGGGGAGGAGGAAAGGGAGAAAGAGAGACGTAGCACAGTTACAGAACACTTCCGCAAAGCCGACCAGACCCCGTCCAGACCTAGTCCCTCAAGCCCTTGTCCCTCTGGGTACCTGTGGGGCCACAACAGAGGCGAAGAAACATTTATTGAGGCTTTGAGAACTTCAAGCACTTTTGTGCTTCTGGGTGATGCAGCCTGGCTCTTGCTGGGAACCTCCCCCACCCCCTGGAAAGTTCAGCAAAGTTTGCAGGCCTTTGACAGGCCCTCCGGCTGAGGTGTGACAGGGGGAGGGCTCAGGGTGGGGAACAGCCCTGGCCCTGGAGCCCTGGCTCAGCCTGGAACTCCCAGGGAGGCTCTGAGGAATTTGGAAGTGGAATCTGTATTGTTGGCATTCCTAGTGTCTACCCTCCTCCCTTTCTTCCTTGTTCCCTTTCCTCCCTGCCTCCTTTCACTCATTCATTCACTCATTCGCTCATCCATCCATCCATCCATCCATTCATTCACTCACTCATTCGTGGATTCATTGATTCATTCATTCATTCATCACTTACTGACTGGTTGATTCATTCATTCACTGACGCATTCATCACTCGTTCATTCATTCGTTCATTGATTGATTGATTCATTCATTCTTATACCCAGTGGTTGTGAAACCCTAGCAGCATGTAGCTTGGGTGCCCGGCAGACGGGACAAAAAGGAAGACTGGAACCAACATTTCCTCAGTGCACCAGACACCATGTTAAGCTTCTTATAAATTCTCCAATCCTCACCACCACCATGGAGATTACTGTTCCCATTTTAGAGATGAGAAAACTGAGGTCCCAACTGGCAAACTGGAAATGCCACTCCTGTAGGACCGGATGCACCAATGGAAGCTGAAGGCAGCTATTCACCTTGTGGCTGGTTTACATCAATCAGGCTCTGGGTGACTGCCCCGCCTGAGATCATCCCTCCCCACCCTTGGCAACATTTCTGCCTTGGGCCTTCCTCCCGCGTAGCCCACGAGGGCACTGCTGCGGGCCAGGAGGCAGGAATCCCTGGAGCTTCCTTGTTCCTGCCAGGGGACGGGGGTCTGTAGTGTGGCCTGCGGGAGAGAGGGTTTCTGGGCACAGATGTGCTGTTCCTTCTTGAAACCGCGGCCTCCTTTCACTGAAGGAACGAACACACGTGTGCTCTGTCCCGTCACTCCTGTCCTTTCTGTCTTTCCTCTCCCAGGGCTGCAGGTGCCCTCCGAAGCTTCCCGACGGTTCTCTGGGACACCTGCTCTTCTGAGCTCCTTCCTGAGCCTTTGCGTAGAGGGTGGCGGTCCCGTTGTGTGTGACGCCCAGGGCCTCCCAGCTTCCTCCTCCTCCGAGAAGTGAGCCCGCAGTGTAGACCTGACACGCAGTCCCAAGGGAAGGTCTTCACCCGGTGGCCACAGCACGCACCCTGACCCCGGCCCCGGCAACGGCGGGTCGACAGCCACCTGACCGGGCCTTTGTTTCTACTCCTAGCCAATAGTGGCCGCAGTTAATGCACCATAAATTCCCAGCGTTACTGCAACGAACTCTGACCTTTTGAGGAAGATGTTTAAATAACCGCTTTACGGGTGTGACTGCCAACACCCATGGGCATAAAGGAGGCAGCCAGCAGGAGTGGGTTCTGTAAAATCAGAGGAAGGGAGAGGCTGGAGGGCCTTCCAGGCGGTGGATACCTCCTCCGCCCTCTTCTCTAGAAGGCCCATGACTCTCCCTAGGAGCTGTGTTGGGTCCTCGGAAGCCTCCCCCACCCCCGCCAGCCTTGTCTGTGACCTCAGTGTCTCTGTGATTGACAGGAAGCGGGCAACCGTCCTCCACAGCCACCGGCGGCTGTCACGGGAACTGTGGGTGGACATCTTGCGCCGGAGAAGCCCCTCTTTCCCACCAGGCCTCCCTCCTTGCCCCAGCACCCCATTCCTGCTCATGCCTCCTCCCCAGCAGGGAGCCCAGTGGAAGGTGGGTCCGTCGGGGGCCCAGAGCACAGCTGGAACCCGGAACCTGGGAGAAAAAAGCCTGCAGCCCAGCCAGCCCGACTTGTCATCACTTTCTGGGCCATCTGCCTCGGGCTCAACCCGCCTGTATCCCTGACCTTCCTCCTTTCCTGCTCCCTGAAACTCCTGCTGGGGCCTGGACTGAGATCCGACCCGACTCAGAATTGAATCAACAAAGAAAGGAAGAAGGCACGCTCCTCCCGGAGTTGGCTGGGCTCGGGAGAGCTGGAGGCTGGCCTGGGAGGAAGCATGGCCCCAGGGGACAGACCCATAGGTCATGGTGACTCTTTCCAGCCTGGAGCCCACTCAGCAGCCCCCAAGTCTTGTCCTCTCTGCCCTAAGGCGCAGGCTCTCGCCCTGCCCCAGGAGGTGGGCCGGGGTGGGGGTGTGAGATGGGACAGCGCCTTTGCCTTCCGGGATCAGCCCTGGCTGGGAACAGTTGTCAGCACCTGTTGGGAACATTTGACTCTGACTTTTCTTTCGTTTGTTTCCTTATTCCTCCTGTGTGCTCCTTTGAAGTCCCTGCTTCATCGACCACAGTTAATCTTGATCAACAATATCCTGGGGGCCCCAGATCGTAAGGGCTCAGTGCGAGTGTGGGAGGAGTGTGGACATTGGCAGAGCATTCTGGGGCAGAACATTTCGGGCCCTTCTTGGCACTGACTTCCCAGCAGGGATGTGCAGTTTTCTAGGGGAGTAGGGGCAGGGTATGGGACCTGCGGTTGTCTGGGGGGACGTTTCAGCCTTCCCTCATTCCCAAGCCTCAACCTCCTCATCTGTGAGATGGGCAGAATGATGGCAGGATCTACCGCACAGGGGTGGCCGAGGACCCAACGAGTAGTGGAAGCACAGTGTCCAAAACAGTGCCTGGTCCTGTGCTCAGGGGCTCGCCAGGGTCTGCCAAACATCTTTGTTCTTCTCCCTCCCCCTCCCTCCCTCCCTCCCTTCCTTCCTTCCTTCCTTCCTTCCTTCCTTCCTTCCTTCCCTCTTTCCCTCCCTCCCTCCCTCCCTCCCTTCCTGCCTCCTTCCCTCCCTCCCTCCCCACCTTCCTTCCTCCTTCCCTCCCTCCCTCTCTTCCTTCCTTCCTTCCTTCCTTCTTCCTTCCCTCCCTTCCTTCTTTCCTTCCTTCTTTCCTTCCTTCCCCAGAGCCCATGCCCCAGCTCAAGCACCCATCCCACTGTGACTTGGGCAACCATAACTTGTGTCCATCTACAAATATTCACCCCTACTCTCTCCCACCCATCCCTTCTCTCTTCAGGCACCGGCAAGGGTTGACATTTGAGGGAGGGGGTCGTTTTTCAGGAAAAGCTTTGCTTGCAGTTTCCAGAGGGCTCCTGGAGGAGCATTTCTGACACATCCTGAACATGGGCAGCACCTGTGGGGGACCAAGGAGGCCGCGGCCAGGCTTGCAGCCATGCGTATGCCTTCACGCTGGTGGCTTTTAAAAATAAGCTTTTATTGATGTGTGACAAATGTCTAGAAAAGCGCATCGTTAATATTTGTACAGCTGGATGAGTTATCACGACATGAATCCCTTCATGTGATCACCACCCAAGTACCTCATGTTACCAGTACCCCAAAGCCCCACTCCTGCCCCCGTCAATCACTTTCCTGCTCTCCTACTCCCCAAAGTTACCACTCTTCTTCTTTTTTTTAATGTTGGTTTATTTTCGAGAGAGAGAGAGACAGAGTGCAAGCAGGGGAGGGGCAGAGAGAGAGGGGGAGACACAGAATCCGAAGCAGGCTCCAGGCTGTGAACTGTCAGCACAGAGCCTGACGTGGGGCTCGAACCCATGAACCACGGGATCATGTCCTGAGCTGAAGTGTGACGCTTACCCAACTGAGCCACCCAGGCTCCCCAAAACCTTCTTCTAAAACAAAGCTAAATGAGGGGCGCCTGGGTGGCTCAGTTGGTTAAGCGTCTGACTGCAGCTCAGGTCATGATCTCATGGTTCGTGAGTTCAAGCCCCACGTCAGGCTCTGTGCTGGCAGCTCAGAGCCTGGAGCCTGCTTCGGATTCTGTGTCTCCCCCTCTCTCTGCCCCTTCCTCACTCACACTCTTTCTGTCTCTCAAAAATAAACATTAAAAAAATTAAAAAATAAAATAAAATAAAGCTGAATGAAAAGATGATCCAGAGAGATTTCAAATGTTTGATATACTATAATCAAGGGCTATGAAAATCAGCACTCACACTTGAAATATTCTCTGGAAAGCTATCTGACATGTGAAGGTCAATTTGTTTAGAGAAATCCAACTTGTTTAGTTTTTCTAGTAACTGCTACCAAATGTGTGTAATGTGCTGACCCATACCCCCCATATCCAGCACATATGTCTTCTGAATAACAGAATATCTTAGTCTCATGTCTCTGACGGAGTCTAAAGATCATCTTTGGTTGTTTGATGGTCAATAAAACAGACAGGTCTTATTTAAATTTTTTTTTTTTTACATTTATTTTATTTTTGAGAGACAGAGACAGAGCACAAGTTGAGGAGGGGCAGAGAGAGAGGGAGACACAGAATCCGAAGCAGGCTCCAGGCTCCGAGCCGTTGGCACAGAGCCTGACGCGGGGCTCGAACCCACAAACCGCGAGATCATGACCTGAGCCGAAGCCGGACGCTTAACCGACGGAGGCCCCCAGGCTCCCCTCCCACTCTTGTATCTTGTGACATCACAGGCTGATTTGACCTGCACTTGAGCTTTGTAGACGCAGGAAGGTGACAGTGCTCCTTTCTGTCCCCTCTCTCTTGCTCAGCTCTGTATTTGTGAGATTCAGCCATATAGTAGCAGGTAGCAGCAAGGGCCTGATTTCTTTATCATTTTGCTGATTTCTTTATCATTTATGTCTTATCAAGTCTATCACTCACAGACGTTTCAGATGGTTGGGGGAAAGCTCTGATGCACCCTCCTGTTGTGTTTCGGGTGCTCTCGCATGCTCACGTCTGTCGGGCGGAGTTCTGCGACAGGAGCTGTGCTGTGTTGGGCCCGGCCCCTCCTGGCTCGTGAGAACCTGCTGTTAGACTGTCAAGAATTTGCAAGATTTTGCCCCCTTCTCACTTTCCTTCCCTTGCACTCCTGGGGCTCCTGAGGCTGCTTACGCCTATTGTATCTGTGCCATATAAGGTGATATTACTTCTCTCTTTCCAGCCCCCTCTTCGGAGACAACCATCCACGTCGGTGGCGTGAAATCAGCCACGGGGGAGGTTTTACACCGCGGCACTCGGCAAATGTTACCGGTCAAGGCTTAATAGATGCCTCGTTTGGTTGATGGTCTAGGGTCAGACTAAGGGAAGGGTGATAGAGCAAATGTGGATAATGCCGATTAAGCTCCGGAGGGGGCTACCTCCACAGTGGTGACATTGTGACTGGCGCAGCAAGGCAGGCTATGGCTCTCCAGTTTCGGGAAACCGTGACCTGAGTCTGGAGAGAAATCAGTTGCTCACATCGGTGACGAATGAGTGACGTTCCAGGCCGTCTCTCTTTCGCGTTACATTGTAACACAAACAAAACTATGAGCCCCCCAGTGGTTTTGTTGGAGCCGCACTCCCAGAAGCAGCCGTGATCAAGCGCCGATCTGCCTGGCGCTGAGCAGAGGGCGCGTTCGACCGGGCCTGCCAAACCCTTCTCCGAAACACGGTTCTACCCGTATCTGTGTCTGCTGGTGGGTTTTTAACAATAAAACTCAGCTGTACTTTGTCCCCCCATCTCAGGACCAGCAGTTCCCTAGAAACTAAGGCGACGGCTGAGCAAACAAGCCGACGTGGGCTGGTTGGTGATTATTGGCAACAGATTCCATGAGCAAATACTGCTTCCGTCGGGGCCACTGTTGGAAGTGGGGGTGCAGGTGTGGCCACTCGGCTTCCTGGAGGGGGCCGCCCTCTGATGGCCCCGAGGGTTCGAATGGGCAGGGGAGGGGGGCTGTCCCTGGGGCAGAAGCCTGGTTTGAGGAAGCTGTTTCCTTCTCAAGCCTTCTCTTGCACGTTCACTCCTCATGTCTTGCGCATCACCGCTCAGTTCCAACCTCAATACGTTCTTTTGTGCACTGACATCCTCGGGCAACAGCGAGTGGCCCGTACCTAATGAGTAAACTTTGTCCCCAAATGCACACAAGCCCCTGAGGCTTGTGAATGTGCCCATTGTTCTTGCGGCCAGGGTGGACATTTCCTGCTCTTTCTCTCACGCGGAGGCTACGGTGGGGTCAATAATCAATCACGAACAAGTTTTAGACGTGAAACCGGAAGAGACAGGCTCTGCGTTCCACACGGGCCGGATGGAGAAAACTTCAGCCTCCTCCGGAGCTCCTGTGCGAGGAAAGAACCAACGTCCGTGACCAGTGAGATGAGCCAGACGCCGGAACAGGAGCTTGTCTGCGCCCCACGGCCACGGGCATGGGAGGGGCGGGGGGCGCGGAGGTCAGAGTGGGGCTTGAAGGAGTGGTCAGGAGAGCCGCGGAGCCCCAGACGCCCAGCCCGTGACAACGACCCATGGACAGGATGCGGAGCGTTTCGTGAGCCCTGGAGCCAGAAATGGTATTTTGCGTCGCTAGACAGCAGCATTATCCTGGGGGAGAAAATGGACCCATGCTCCAAAATAAATTTTAAGTCAAGTGCCAGACTTCTATCTTTGACTCCTGTGGTGCCAGAGCCACTCTGGGTGGGAGTGGGTCAGGGGGCTTCTCCCATCACCCCCCGCCCAGAGGTCTGAAGGTCTGTCTTCCTGACAGTGTGCAAAACGGAACTTCTGGTCTACCACTCCCCATCTGCAGTCTTCCCATTCTCAGCAATGCGAATCTGTTCTTGTAGCTCCTCCGGCCGCCCCCACAATAGTCTCTCTGCTCCCCTCCTGCCCCTCCCTCTTAGTCTCTTCCCAGCCCCCCAAAGGCCCCTCTCTCCCCCAGAGTGAATGCAAAAGTTCTTCCGGTTGCTCTCAAGGACCCCCAATTCCTGGTCCCTGTAACCTCTCCCTCGCTCACTTGCTTCTAACCAGGCCCACCTTGTGGAGGTTGCTGGAAGATGCCAGGGTGGGGGAGTGTGAGGGCTTTCCAGCCCTTTCCGGAGCTGTCCCAGTACCACTCTTGTCTGTCATCCTTGGGGGCAGGGATCAAGTCTGATGCGTGTTGATGACCTACAGCACTTGACAAGGGCCTGGCCCAGAGCAAATGCTCTGTGAGGACGTCTTTGGCTGAAGGGAACCCTGCCTCTCCCCACTCTCCTCTCTCCACCTCGTGCAAGAGGTCAGGAGGCCAGAGTCCACCTCGCCCTACCCGGGCAGGTCTGGGGAGGCCACATGCCCCTTCTGTGCACAGAGGCTCCATTTTTAAAATGGTGTCAGGGGAGCCATGCAGCTCTGAAAGGGTCTGATTTTTTGGTCAGTTTATTTCATGGGCGCAACGTCAAGCCAAAATATTTCCAAATATCCTGGAAATTGCTCACTTCCCTGGCTCTTTCCTCCATTTCCAAAGAGCCGTCAGGTTCTGCTTCGTCTACCAGGTCCCCATCTACTTTGCCAACCACTTCCTCGTTCTATAAGTCATCTGCCTTTATGTCCTCACAGTGGCCCTCTGGCATCTGTGTTGTATCCTGCCGCTGCTTTCCCATCAAGGTGTCACTTCCCTGGTGACCAGGGAACGGTGGTTGAGAACCATCTGGGCCTGGACTCACATGGGCTCACTTGGACCCAGTCCCTGGCGCTATCCATGGCCCCTGCCATCACCTGCTGATGGGCAAAGCACGTCACCTGTCCTTAGTCACCAATACAGTGAACTTCAGCTCTTGGGGAAGAAACCAAGTGGCCTCAAGGGCTCCAGGAAAGCTTCCCCCGTAGCCTGGGGAAGCTTGCAAGTGGGAAGGAGAAGGCATCGTAGAGCAGAGGCAGGACCTGAGAGCCGAGAGGCAGCAGGCTGGGAGATAGACCAGACATTGCCGAGGAGAGTGACTGGGGCTGTGGGGCTGAAGGAAGGGGGCAGGGGTGATGTGAGACAGACAGATGTAGTGAGAGGACAAGGCAGAGAGAAATCTGAAGATGGAGAAGGAGCTAGAAGTGATACCAGAGAGAGAATGCGGGAACAACAGAGAGTTACAGACAGATAACAGGATGGGACCAGGGATCAGAAAGACAGATGTCCTGGGTCAAGCATGGGGGACACGCTGCTTGGTTCAGCTTCAAGAGGGAGATGGTGGGAAAGCAGCTCCCACTCTGTCCTTGGTCCTACCTGCGCCCCCTCTCCCTCCCTGGCCCCCCTCTCCCCCCCTTGAGTGCTTAGTCTCTAAGGGTTTGGAGATTTTCTTCTTTTTGTTACTGATTTCTAGCTCGATTTGATTTTGATCAGAGAACATATTTTGGATGATTTCAATTTCTTTATATTTGTTGAAGTTTGTTTTACGTGTCCCGGGACACGCGTAGTCTTGGTGAACGTGCCGTGGAGAAGAATTGTGTTTTGCTGCTGTTGGGCCGAGTGCTGCATAAATGTTGCCTACGTCCTGTTGGTTGATGGTGACGTCGGGTTCTTCTGCACCCTTGCTGATCTGCTGTCCCTTTGTTCTCTCAGTTGTTGGGAGAGGGGTTCGATGTCTCCCGTTATAATTGTGGATTTGTCTATTTCTTCTTTCGGTTCTATTGGTTTTTACTCCATGTATTTTGGAGCCCTGTTTTTTGGTGCATGCACGTTGAAGATTGCTATGATCTCTTGGTGTATTGACCCTTTTATCACCATGCAATGTCCCTCGGTCCCCCAACAGTCTTCTTTGCTCTGAATTTAACTTTATCTGGTATCAATACAGCCACTGCTACTTTCTTTTTATTAGTTATTTACATGATATATATTTTTTCTATCCTTTTACCTTCAACCTAGCTAGGTTGTTATATTTTCTAGTGAGTTTCTTATAGACAGCTGACAGCTGGGTTCTGTCTTTTTTAAAACTACTCTGCCAATCGTAGTCTTTTAATTGGAGTGTTTATGTACATCTGATACAACTATTGATATACTAGGGTTACCTCTGCGATTTTATTTTTTCGTTTCCTTTGTTTTTACGTTTTCATTGTTTTCTTTTCCTACCGTCCTGTGGGTGACTTAAACATTTTTCACAATTCCATTTTGATTGATCTGTAGTGTTTTTGAGTGTATCTCCTCGTATAGTTTACTTAGTGGTCGCTCTAGGAATTACTTTGCATACACGATTTATCATAATCCACTGGCTTGTTGGGCTGAGTAATGGTCCCCAAAGATGTCCATGTCCCAATTCCCAGAACCTACAAATATGTTACCTTATGTGGCAAAAGGGACTTTGCAGGTATGATTAAATTAAAGATCTTGAGCTGGGGAGAGTATTCTGGATTATCCAAGTGGACCCAATGGGATCACAGTGCTTTTATAAGGAGGCAGGGGAGTCAGAGACAGAGGTGTCACGATGGGAACAGAATTAGGAGTAATGTGAGGCCAAGACCCAAGGAACTCAGTCAACCTCTAGAGGCTGGAAATGGCAAGGGAATGGATTCCCCCGAGAATCTCCAGAAGGAACACAGCTATGCGTTCTTTAGCTCACTGAGGGTGATCTGAACTTCTACCTTTAGAACTTTAGGATGATAAATTTGTGTTGTTTTGAGCCACAATAGCTATCCTCCCCAGGGGTTTTTGGCTGTACTTGGGGCGGGGGGGTAGGGAGAGATGTGTCTGCTTCATCTTGATCCAGAACTGGAAGGCGGACATGCCGGTTTGAGGTGCTGCTGGGACCCCCAGGCTGAGCTGCCCAGCTCATGGTTGAGCACACCTCCATCAGGGGAGACAAGAGCTCTGGGTGGGCAATGCAGTCCTGAGAGCGTTCAGCACAGAGAGGGCAGTTCAATCCAAAGGAGAAGGGGGGATGAGCTTCCTCTGGGACAGAGCCTAGGGAGAAGAGAGGAGGGGCAGGGAAAGAAGCCTTGGAACCGCTGTCAGGTCTGTGGTTTCCAGAGAGTTCCTTGGGGTCGAGAGAGGCGGGAGGGTGTCAAGAGCTGAGGCAGGAGCCCAGGACCATCTCCTGACCACAGAATGGAAAGGGACGCATGGGCACGAGAGGTAGGATGCGGGTGCATTTGGGCGGCAGATGGCACCGAGCGAGTGAAGGAGAGGGGAAATCTGAAAACACACACAAGTATTGATCTAGAGAGATTGGGAGCCAGGCCCAGGCCTGCCAGACTGGAGGGAAGAGAAAGCTATAAGGGGGCAGGAGTGCATGGAGAAGGGGCAGGAAGGACCAGCAGAGAGAAGCTCTTTGATTGCTGAGTTTCCTTTACGAATGAGGCAACATTGGGCAACGATGTTATTAGTCAGAGCCTTGCTCCTGGTACCCCGCCCCCACCCGCCCCCCCCCAGCTTCCCCCAATCCTCCCTCAAACACCACACACGCCAGGATGGGGGGTTGGTTTCAGCTCTCTCTTCAAGAGGGCCAAGCAGGCGGCTGAGCTTTGTCTTTTCCCAGATGGATTTCTCTGGAAGTTGTTAATACTTTATGGAGGAAGATTTTGCTTGGGATCAAGACCCATTTGGTGGATCCGGAAGAGGGGGCATCTTGCTCCAGGCCTCTGCCCCTCCTTTCACTCCAAGTGAGCACACAGGAGGTTAAGGAGGAGCAGACAGGGTGACCCAGAGAGAACCCGGCTAGTGCTCTCTGCACCCTTGGCAGAGTGCAAGTTCAGTGATAACATCCATTTGTAGGATTGAATATCGCACCTCACGTGCAGGCACCCCCTATAGGGACCTGGGTTAGTGCAAGCTTTACCTCTGGTTTCAGCTGAACCAAAGTAGGTGGGGGACGGTGGGGGGGGGGGAGGAAGGGGACTGACTCTGGAGCTGGGAGGGAGAGGTGGGGGGACGGGAAGGGTGGGTGTCCCTGGAGAGAAGAGAGCACCGAGAAGGAGCTAGAAGGAGAGGTCATGCCAATAGGCCTCTGGCTGCAAACCAATTCCCTAAAATAAGAGTATCTCTGGCCTGGAAAAGGGGGTGCATGAGAGCTGGGGGGGGGGTCTGGCCCCCCTGCCTCCGCAGTCCTTTCAGCTCATGTCTGCTATTTCCCCGGTGCTCTCCTGGTGCTCCCCCTGCCTCGTCTTTGGAAGCTGATTCAGGCTGTGGGGGAGGGAAGAGGGCTTTCAGTAGAAGGGGGTCTTAGCCTCCCTGTAGGAGAGGGGGCTGGGTGCTGGGCATGATGGAGGAATCTCTCCCCCAGCTTTTCCCATCACCCCCTCCCCCTCACTCCCCCCCTCCCCCCAGCTGCTGTCCTCATACTGAGGCTGCTCAGATGCTGTACAGGCCAGGCCAGGGGCAGGACTAGAATGCCCCACCTGCTGGGAGGTTTCTGCAGGGCACAGACTGGGGAGAAGGAAAGATGGGGTGGCCGCCCCCACACCTGCCGCGCTGGAGCTCAGCGCCCCGGTCACCCTCACAGGCCAGCCTTCCTACCTCGTGAGGATGAGAAGGGTGCTGTCAGACTTGTAATCGAAGGATTTGGGGGTGGGGATTTTGGCCTCTCCACCTGCCTCTCTTCACACTCACCCACTGAACGATCCCTCCCCTCCCCCCCCCGCCCCCCTGAGGCTCTCCTCTGAGCCAGGCCATGAGTGGACCTTTGTCCTTGAGGATCCAGAGATGGGTCCGCTGCAGCCCTTTCCTCCCAGAGCTTGGCATCCGGGGGCAGGTACAGGCAGGTGGGTCAGTGCTACCAAGCACTGCGACAGAAGGAGGCTCAGCCGGGGTCGGCAGGGAGGAGAGGGGAAGAGGCCGGGATCAGACAGGGGCTCGGAGAAGAAGCTGGAGAGGAGGGCGGGGTAAGACCCACACTCGAGAAAATGCGGGCAGCTGAGGGCAGCCACGTGCTCTGTTAGAAGAAGGGGCATGTGGGAAAAATAACTCTGCCCTGGTCTCCGCTCCGGGGGCCACCTCCCCCTGCCCTCCTGCTCCCCCCGGATGCCCATGCCCAGCCAAAGCCCACTCATCGGGGGCTCGTGAGTGTCTGCTGAGCATTTCGTAAGCATCTCAAGCACCAGATTTTAACTCTGCCCACTTCATGAGGTGGGTGTCATGTTTATGCCTCTTTGACCCGTGGGGAAACTGAGGCTTAGACAGGTTACGAGACTAGCACGGGTCCAGGTGGCTATTTAGAGTGGAGCCGGTTCTCCCATGCTTCTAACCGTGTGTCCCTGTGCCCGCTGGCCCGAGAGGCCGTCCGGTGAAGCAGTGAATGGGGGGGTGCGGAAGAGACGTCTACTTGGAGCAGGTGGGGCTGGCCACTCCCGGCCTCGGGGAGCTGGGGAGGAGCAGCGCCGGCCTTGCCCAGCGGGATGGAGACCGACAGTGGCTCCTGGCTCCTCCGGGAGCCCGCTCAAGCTCCTTCTCCTTCCCGCCAGAATGCGGCCCCCTGGGACAGGCGGCTGCGGTGGCCTCAGGCTCAGGTGCTTCCTTCCCCGGGGCTTTCTCTGGCAGGGACCTCATTCCTGCTGGGAAGAAATTTGCATGGTTGACGCTGGGCCAGCCCCTGCCACCTTCCAGGCTGCCCTTGGCTGGCACCTTCCAGGAAGACTTTCCCTGGGCCTGGCCTGCTGCGCATTCTCATCTCCGTGGATACGGTGATTAGGCGCTCGTGGAGTTGGGATTTCTGCCAGGGACATGGGGTTCTATTCTGGCTGGGAGAATGGAAATCTGCAAGTGGAAAAGCCAATTTCCACTGCCCCTTGGACCATCGGGCAGAACGGTGCAGTGGCACTCAGGAGGTCTGTGGGGTGCTGGCCCTGTGAAGGGAGGGTCCAGAGGGGCAGGGAGGCTCCCAGGAAGGGAGGGTCCTGATTGCGAGGGGAGGTAGGTGAGGAGGAGAAGGAGGAAGAGTGCTGTCCAAGGAGACAGAAGCTCTTTGTCTCTGTGGGTTCTTTGTAAATTAGGCAAGGTTTGGCAACAAGACATATTAGTTAATAAAGCCACCATTTTCCTGCGCGCCACCCTTCAGCTCAGCTTCTCTCCCCATAGCAGCCCCCACCACCCACCGACACACCTGAAGACTCTCCAGGGCCTTCGGCTATATGCAGGGGGCCGCCTTGGGGCCGAAGGTTAGGGCCTTGTTCTGGAAATCATGACCATCACACTGGCCAACGAGCAGGGGGTTCTCTGTCCACCTCATCCTCAGTTTTGCTCGCTTTCTGCTCTCCCTTCAGGGTGGTCAGCAAAGGAAGGGTCGATAGCAATAGAGGATCACTGGATAAGGGTCAGGGGTCTGTGGCGGATTTCTAGATCTGACCAACTGGGTGACCGTGAGCAAGTTGCCTTGCCTGATTCCGCCCCGTTTGGAAAGCAGGCCTAATGAGGCCGGTCATGGTGCTTCGATGAAGACCGAAAGCCCCAGCCGATGTGCGGAAGCATCTGGATAGCGCCTCTGCTCCACAGAAGGGGCTCAGGACCTGTGGGTTTTCCTTCCTGCCGAGATCAAGAGCTAGGGGTATCCCCGGATCTCGGCTTCTGCATCCTGAGCTCTCAGGGAGTTCTGGGCCCTTGAGGGTGACGGATTGGTTGTGGACCTCAGGGGAGACTCAGGGTTTTGGGTTATCATCTTGTCTCTCTCCTGGGATGGCACCCCAGCCCCAGATACCCACGCTAACGTGGGCACTGCATGCCTCCAAACAGGGACAGACCCAGGCAGAGATGTGCTGTGAACTGGCTCCCAGGAGGGAAAAAGGCCCTGATGCATAGCGTTTGCTAGTTTCCATGGTGTAAATCCTCCCACCATGAATGATTTCAAGCTACCGATGGTCCAACAACCCGCCACGAAATTCCTAAATATTTAACAGGTGGCTCTCTGCCCAGCCGGTAACCTCACACATTGGCAGGGGCAGGATCCCTGGTCTGGGGTCTCTCCTGTTGGCCAGGCTGGAGCCCCCGGGTGAGTAGCTATCTCAAGAACTCCTTTTCTCTCGTCTATTCTATCTAGAGTGGGTTCTGCCCAGATCGGGGGTTCTTCCCAGAGCTCCTCTTGGGTTTGAAGCTAGAGGACTCCATAAAGGGCAAGGTGTGGGGCTTACGGCATGCCTGTGGGGAAGGGCTTACCTTGTGCCAGTCCTTGTCCCGGCCAAGGGTCCCCGTGTGAATTTCAGGGGTGGAGAGGAAGCGAGGATGCGGGAGAAGTTCGTTGAATTCCCTCGCCTGCCTGCCAAACACCAGCTCCCGCCACCGCCCAGCGGTTTGTACCATAGCCACCCGGCTTCGCACTCCTTATATTCACGCCATGCCACCGTCTCAGCATTGGGAAACCCGTCCCCTGCTTCCCTGCAGGCTGTGCACGATCTGGCCCCGCTGTTCAACGCCGGGCAAACAGGCAAATTAATGACTCCATGCACACTGGCTCTGGGGAGGCCCTGGCATAGCCAGCTCTGGGCCTCGCTGTCTTTCAGACTCGACACATTGCCAACAGGATCCTTCCCCCACTTCCTGGCCTTCCTCCCCATTCATTCACGCATTCATTCAACCAGTATTGATCATCAGCTGCCCATCACACATACAGGGCTAGCTCGTCAGAGGATTTGAGGACCACTCTGAGGCTCTCTGTTTGGAGGGCTTGGTGGAGGGTGGTAGGAAATCCGAGAGAAGACACCGGGCTGGACGGGGTGGATGAGTTTCGTTTCAGACGCACCGAATTTCGGTACCTACAGGCCCTGTGAGAGGAGTGGTTCAGAGGCAGACAGACACGTGGTGTGGCGCTCAGGATAGAGGAGGTGACTTTGTTAATCCTTCTTGCAAGAAGAGTTCCCGGCCAGAAAGCCCCGAGTATTCTTCCATTGTTCCTCACGCTCAGCTAATTGGTCACGGCGTGCCCACGCTCCCGAGCCTTTACTCGGCTGTTTCCTCCACCTGAATATTCTCCTTACAGAAATGCTGTCCTTTCTCCAGGTACCCGGGTCAAATGTTCTTCCTTGAACTCTTCTGGAACCCTCGTGACGGGAACTGGTCGGTCATTTCTCCTGCCAGCCTCACCTTTTTTTTTTTTTTTTTTAAGATTAAAAAAAAATGCTTATTTATTTTAGAGAGACAGAGTGCGAGCGAGGGAGAGGCAGAGGGAGACACAGAATCCGAAGCAGGTTCCGGGCTCCGAGCTGTCAGCACAGAGCCTGATGGGGGGCTTGAACTCATGAGCCACGAGATCATGACCTGAGCCGGGGTCGGACGCTCAACCCGCTGAGCCACCCGGGTGGTCCCCACCCTCACTTTGTTTATGCTGCCTGGCCTTTTCCCAGGTGCCTGTGCCTGGCCGCCGCTCCTTGACTGTGCTGTGGGCTCCTGAGGGCAAGGACAGCCCCCTCTTCTCCGTGTCCCTCCTGGAACTCACCAGTTCTGACATGCATGAATGAATGCTGATAATACATCAGTTGAACCTCGTCGTCTTTTGGGTAGATCCCTCCCTTGTATCACCTTCCTCTGTGGATGGAGCCCTGCTCTGCGTGTGTGCAGCTGAGCACATGCCTGGCCTGGGGCTGGGTCATTCCCTGCAGGCACAGCATAAAACAGTCCGCCCTGTGGCCTAATGGATCCCAGTCCTGCCTCGAGGGCATCCCTGAAACTCAGCCTGCTGGTCGTGGCCGCAGGTTCTCTGTGTCCCTGCCAATGCTGTAGCAGACATAAGAGGGTCTAGGGGCCCCTCATCTCACAATCCACCTTTTTTTAGAATTTGCACTCAGGGACAGACACGTGGGATGTGACATTTCTTCATTCTTCTATAATCACGGAAAGGCAGAGCCGAGTTGTTGACTGAGGCCCGAAGATGCTTCGGCACTCTCGAGAATTAGTCAATTGCGTGTTTCTTCACCAATTTTGAAACGGCTTATTGCAATTATTGATGAAAGCAACTTTCAAGGTTGTGACACTATGTTTCCAAACCATAGGAGACCCTGGATCTGTCACCCCCAAACCCAGGTGTTGCTTCTAGGGCTGAACCCCAGTCCCCACTCTCGTGTCCGGGCAGCAGGGTGCCCGATCAGACCTTACTCTGTGCCTGGCCAGGCTCCACACCTGGGGCAGAGGGGGCCTGCGGATTCCTTGAGCGTCTCACGGATTCGGGCCAGGTCTGCTTCTTCGTGGCCGAGAGCCTGCTGTACCCCCACCTTACACAGGGCTGCCTCCCTGGCTACTGCCCGGTGGTTCCAGGAAATCCTTGGTGCACCACGTAAGCAAACAGCCCAAAGCAGCTTCCCCGGATGAGCAGATTCCAGACTAATGTATTGGCAAGACGGACCTGGCAAGAGCCAATGTCCAGGTGCCTCTGATCTCCCTCCCTCCTGCTGCCTTACTTCTTCACTTCATATCTCTGGGCGCCGAGTTCACATGGATACGTATAGGATGGCCCGAACTTTCTGAGGCTGCAGGCGTGTCCCACGGCATGCCTGGCGCCACACTCGGTGACCCCCCCCCCCCCAGGCACGGACGTTTAATTTGCTTCCATTTGGTTAATGACACACAGTGCTGCCCCGGAGACCCTTGTATGTGAGCCGCTGTGCATCATGGGGGTGTATTTTTACAAGATACATTCTCAGCAGAATCCTAGCTTTAGACTTCAAAAACATCTTCCTGAAATACGGTCCGCTGATGTATGAGGACAAAAAGGGCGATTTATCAAAATGAGGTTCCCACAACAGCCAACTGTGGAAAGGGCCCGAATGTCCATCGACGGATGAATGGATAAAGATGCGGTATCCATATATGATAGAATACTACTCAGCGATCCAAAAGAATGAAATCCCGCCATTTGCAACAACGTGGATGGAACTAGAGTGTGTTATGCTAAGGGAAATAAGTCAGTCAGAGAGAGACAAATACATGATTTCACTCATCCGTCGAATTTGAGCAACAAAGCAGGTGAACATAGGAGAAGGGAAGGAAAAATAAGATGAAAACAGAGAGGGAGGCAAACCATAAGAGACTCTTAAATGCAGAGAACAAACTCAGGGTTGCTGGAGAAGGGGTGGGTGGGGAATAAATGGGTGATGGGTATTAAGAAGGGTACTTGTGATGGGCACTGGGTGTTGTATGTAAGTGATGAATCACTAAATTCTACTCCTGAAACCATTACTGCCCTATATGTTAACTAACTTGGATTTAAGAGAAAAAAATAAAATAAAAATAAAATAAAAAATGAGGTGTCCATCTCCTACCTCATGCTGCCACAAAACAAAACAAAAATAAAACAAGAGTTAGGACAGCCTTCTCACTGGCAAATGAGGGGCCAAGGGGACAGCCGGTGGGCAGTGAGTGGCGGTCACTTCCTCTGAGACCGTTGGCTCTGGTTTCTGGGAGCTGTACTGTGTTCTCCGTGGGGCCAGGAGAGACCCGGTGGGCAGCTGGGGTCAGACTCTGGGCAGCGTCTGTCACCTCCGCTAGCTGTCCCAGGCCGCTGACCCCAAGCAGCTGGGTCCTCTGCAGAGTTGTGGGCTGGCTGCTGGCCGGGGTGCCGGGGAGGGGGCGGTCCCCCTGCCTTGACCGGCTCCCCCGCGCTTTAGACCCATCTGCTAAAGGCTAGGCAAGTCCCACAGTTCTGTTCACAGATGACCACAGATATTTCCCTTAGGATCCCGGCTCTATGTCCAACCGTCTAGGAGGCGCTGAGACCAGACTCAGGGGCCGCGACTCCCCAGGGGCTTGCAGACTGACAGAGGGGAAAGACCACCCCAGTAGGCGGAAGGGACCAGCGGCGCAGGGGCTGTAGGCTGGGTTTTCTGAGCGGCTTGGCACTCACTGGTCCTTCTCCCCACCCGCCACTGTTCCCCCTCACCGCCCCCCCCCCCAACTTGGCCTTGAGGAACTAGTTGGGGGTTGAGCGGGGGAGGGCAGGGGGTGCCGATTGGGCCACAGGGCGGGCCACACCCCGTGAGGTCACCCAGCCCTGGATAAAGGGGTGCAGAGGCTGCTCAGGTGGCAGAGCCTTCGTTCGCTGGTCGCCTCCCGAACCCAGAATGAAGCTAGTCTTTCCTGCGCTGCTGTTCCTTGGGGCCCTTGGTGAGTGCAGGGACTTGGGGGTGCGCCCGCCGGGTGGGCGCCGCGGTCGCCATAACCCGCGAGATGGGCGCGCGTGTCCCCGCGCCCTGCGGGGTGGGCGCCCGTGTGTCCGCGTCGCACGAGATGGGCTCCTGTGTCCCTGCGCCCCGCGGGATCGGTGCCCCTCTGTCCCTGCGCCCCGCCGGGTGGGCGCCCAGAGCCTGCAGAGTGGGAGGCTGCGGGGGTGCGGGGGTGCGGGGGGGGGGGGGGTCTTGGGGCCGGGCCCCGCCCACCTGCCTGGGGAGGAGCCAGAGCCGAGCTCCTCCAGGCGGATCCGGGAGTTCCCAGAGCTGCGCAAAGCGTCCCAAAGAGCCTTCTGGGACCCTGTCCCATTGCGTCCCAGCAGGACCTCTGGTAGCCATAGGACTGTTGCAGGCTTTTTGCATGGGAGGAAAATGAGACCCAGAGAGCATGAGCGACTTGCCCAAGACACACAGGAGACGGGAGTCAGAAGCCAGCGCCGACAGGGCTGTGCGACATGGGCAAGACAGAGCCCCAGTTTCTTCAGTTAAAAAACGAGTCCGGCCACCTGCCCACACAGTTGTGAGGTGGAGGCTGGCTGCCCGCTGCTCAACGGTGGGCCAAGGTGCACAGGCTTCCCACCCCGGAAGGGCAGCGCTGGTGGCACAGACAGCCCCCCCCCCCCCCCCCCCCGTCACCGGACCCCACTGTCAGAGGGGCTAAGGGAAAAATGATTGCTTTCTGTTCTCTTTTTAAAGCTTATTTATTTATTTTCAAAGAGAAAGAGTGCGCGCACGAGTGGGGGAGGGGCAGAGAAGAGAGAGAGGCAGAGAGAGAGAGGGAGAGGGAATCCCAAGGAGGCTCCGCACTGCCAGCAGGGGTCCCGATGGAGGGCTCGAACTCACAAAACGTGAGATCATCACCTGAGCCGAAATCAGGAGTCTGATGCTTAACTGACTGAGCCACCCAGGGGCACCCCCCTCGCCCTGATTTCTGGTTTTCAATGTGCCCAGACTAGAATTATTCGAAACAATTTCTGGGGGTGTACAGAGGGCACTCACCAGTCGTAGACATTAGTGATGTAAATGTGTGAGGGCGGGGCTTCCGGCAGTGGAGGGGCGGGGCTGTGAGGGGCATGAGTGCCTGGGCAGTAAGTGGGGGGTCGGGGGCGAAGGACAGGTGTCTCCCAATTCCCAGGCCCCTGCCAGCCCAGGTCAGCCTCCTTTGAGCTGGGTGCTCCCTGGGTGGAAAAGACTAATAGAGCGCACAGTGACCTTATGCCCCCAAACCTAGGGACTGTGAAGCCATCTCTGTCCCCACCTCTGGTCCCCTTCTCCAAGTTCCTTCCTATGGTATTGTCATCCCTGTCTTCTCTGAGGCAGGATCGGGTCTGCCAAGGCCAACTTCCCTTCTGCTCCCTGACCTGGGGCTTGCTGGGTAGCACAGCACAGGGTTGGGGCTGCTTGGGAGAGATCGAGAAGCAGGAAACCTTGCTTTCCTGGATGTGGTCACAGGTTGCAGCCACAGATCCTGGCTCAGAGTTGCACCCTTGGGTTCCACTTTCACTTGAATCTTTGGTTGCCTCGCCCCTCCCTTCACCCCCTCCCCCCTGCTGAATCTGCAGTTTAAGTCCTACAGTCAATAGAATGGTGGCTAGCATCCTAAAGTGTCACTGAAACCCTGTCACCTGTCCTGGGGGATTCCTGCCCTGCCCCCATGGCTGTGCTGGCTGGCAGAGGCTGGCTGGGCCGAGAAGGGTAGCTCCATCCCAGCCCCTGCCCTTTGAGGTCAGAACACCGCATGTCTGCATGGAAGCAATCACAGGATGCCTACTTTCAAGAAGTTTCCATCCAGGCTCATGGGGGCAGCGTCTGAGGGGCAGATAGTTCAGATGCTAGGTTGGGGATACAGGAAGGGCCAGCCCTACACCTGCTTTGGGGAACATATCATCTTGAGGGGGGGGGATGTGTGGCTTCAGAGCCGGCTGGTGAGAGCTCTCGGGGGGGGGGGGATGAGCTTGTGGTGCACTTGGTGCCCCTGGTGTTTGGGGGGCTGGGACTGTGGATCTTGGAAAACCCCTCGGTGGTCCTTTAGTCTCCTAGTTCAGCCAAGGGAGAAATGAGCTCTACCCGTGGGTTCCCCATTCCTGCTGCTGTTCGTGCCCTCCCCCCACCTTGAAGCATGCCCTTCTGTTTGGCTCTCCCTCTTCACCCCCAGATCCCATCCATCACCGAGCTAATTTCTGACGCCAGCTCCCTATTCCTGCCCCTTCTCCATTCCCAGTGCTTTTCTGCTTGGTTCCCGGCTTTCAGTCCACTCCCTCCCCCATTTTAAGCAGAGCCCTTATCTCTACTCTCTTCATGAGCGAGCTCTACTCCCTCTGGAACCAGACCTCCTCTGACCAGCTTGGAGGGCTTTCCATGCTCTGGCCCCAAATCCTTTGCCAGCCCCATCTCCACTGCAGCCCGATTCTAACCTAGCCAGCCTAAATAGACTGGCTAGCCTTGTGGTAAGAACGGGGAAGGGGGGGGGGGTTGTCTGACTGCGTAGATTCAAATCCTAGACCCAATGCTTATTAGCTGTGGGACCTCGGGCAAGCCACGTAACTAGCTAAAGACACGATTTTCTCACCTGGAAATGATATTAGCAGAACTCAGAGAGTTGGGAGATTCGATGTCCAGAGAAGATGTGAAATGCTTGCAGCATTAGCTGTGTGCACATGGGTCCATGGTTCTCGCCTCCAGGAACGCCACCACCGTCATTCCTGGTCCCCAGGAGCTCACTTCTGGTCTGGCATTTGTCTCTTCTAGAGCGTTCATCATCCTTAGCTTCCTCTTTTTTGACTTTTTTTTCTCTCCAGATGGGAGGGGAGATCTTGTCCCGTCTGCTTACATGAGACACAGTGCTGTGTATACAGACTTCTAGTAAATGCTACTGGGTCACGAGTGGCCGGATAGGACCAGGTTAATATTTTTATGGCAGGACAGTTCCCTGAGGGCCTCGGGATCGATTACATCCTTTGGGATTTCCTGGGACGACGGTCAGTGGGGAAGGAGTGTGGCAGCATATGCCCCTGAGCCCCCGCTGACTCAGCCTGGGAGCCGCTGCCCTCCTCCCCTCACCCTCCCAGGGAGCCTCAAATACCTTGGCGGGTCTGACTGCGGGTCTGACTATGCAGGGGATGGTTCATGAACAGGAGGTAGCAGAGGGCTGAATGTTCCACTCTAAAGCGTATCCAAGTGGGAAAGGGGCTTTTGCAATCACGTGTGTGCATGTGTGTGTGTGTGAGAGAGAGAGAGGGAGAGAGAGAGAGAGATAGCTTTATCGAGCTATATTTTACATATCATGAGATTCACCTACTTCGAGTGTACAATTCAATGATTTTTAGGAATTTTACCAAGAGGCACAACCATCACTGTAAAATCTTTTTAGTACATTTCCGCCCCGCTGATAAGATTCTTCATGTCCATTTAGAGTTACTCTCCGTTCCCGCCCCAGCATCCAGCCAACCGCTAGTTACGTTCTGTTTCATCAGTCTGCCTTTTAGGACCTTTCACATACAAGCGGAGTCATACAGCAGGTGGTGTCGTGTGTCTGGTTTCTTCCATTTAGCGTGAATGAGGCTCATTCATGTTGTAGTGCATACTGCTGGTTTGTTCCTTTTTACTGCCAAATCATACTCTGTTGTGTGCATGCACCGCATTTTGTCTAGCCATTCACCCGTGGCTGGACTTTCAGGCTGTTTCCCCTTTTTGGCTTTTCTGAATAATGCTGCTGTGAATATTCATACACGAGTCTTTATGCAGACATATGCTTTTATTTCTTTTGGGTACATATCTAGAAGTGGAATTCCTGGGTCAAAATGTTTAACATTTTGAGAAGCTGCCAATTTGTTTCCCAAAGTGGCTTCAACTGACTGAGCCCCGCCCCAGGCACCTCTGTGTTTGTATTTTCTTAACTGACTTTTGAAACACAGAAGTTTTGGATTTTGAGAGGTCACTTTATCAAGTTTTTTCATTTATGGACTGTGCTGTTGGTGTCATGGCTGATTAAACTTTGCCCATCCCAAGCTTGCAAAGTTTTTCCCTGTGTTTCCTTCTAAAAGTTTAATTGTTTTATCTCTTATACTAAATTCTATGATCCACTTTGAGTTAATTTCTGTGTATGGTGTGAGGTAGGGCTCTAAGTTAATCGTTTTTGTATGTGGATATATGTTCTGCTAGGACCCTTTGTTAACAGACTGCCCTTCTGCCAATGAATTGCCTTAGTGCCTTTGTCTAAAATCAATTGAATGTACATATAAGCATTCTATTTCATTGATTTATATGTCTGTCTTTATGCTAATATCACGCCCTTTTGATAACTTTGGCTTTATAGTATGTTTTGAAATTAGGAAGTAAAATTTCTCGAGGTTTGTTCTTTTTCAAAATTGTTTGACTATTATATACAAATTATACAAAAATAAATTGTAAATGTAAATTATACAGAATTATTTTGGCTATTTTGCATCAATTTATTTATCTTATATAAATTATAGAATCTGCTTGTCAACTTTTGCAAACCTCCCCCTCCTCCCAGCCTGCTGGAATTGTGATAGGGTTTGTGTTGATTCTCTACCTCAGTTTAAGGAGAATTACCATCCTAACAATATTGAATTCATAAAGCGTGCACATAAATGTTTCTCCATTTATTTAGATCTTTAATTTCTCTCAGCAAAGTTTTAATTTTCAGCGTAAGTTTTGTATTTTTTGGTTAAATATTTCCCTAAGTATTTAACTCTTTTTGATGTTATTACGAATAGAATTATTTTCTTAATTTTATTTTTGGAGCATCCAAGGCTTATCTGCAAAAATATAATTGCTCTTTGTATATTGACCTTGAATCCCGTGACCTTGTTATATTTGTGTATTCGTTCTAATAGCATTCTGTGCACTCCTTAGGATTTTCTAGAGGATCGCGTCATCTGCAAATAAAGACAGTTTTACTCCTTCCTTTCTGGTCTGGATGACTTCTATTGCATTTTCTTATTATTGTGGCTAGAATCTCCAGTATTTTGTTGAACAGGAAACCTGACAGTGGAGACTTGATCTTCCGGGGGCAAGCCTTCAGTCTTTCACCGTTTTAATTTAATGGTGAAAAACTGTAAGTTTTTCATAGATGCCATTTATCAGGCAACCATGTGTTGGTTAAGAGCTGTGAGCAAATCTGGTCCAGGCTCCTTCCTAATTGCATCGATCCTATCAGCAAGGTAGGAGAGCCAGTCTTTCTGATACAGAGGCGAATGGTGGTAACTCGGGCACATTGACCCATTTGGTACACCACTCGGTATAGCTACTGACAAGGAGTCCGGTGCGGTTAAGTTGCCTCGGCATCAGCGGGGGGCGGTTCTTGCAGTTACAACCGTCTAGGGACACCTGGATTCTTGGCTAGATTTTGCCACTGTTGAGCCGTCAGTCCCTCAGCCTCCTCAAAAGCCAGATTCCACATTAACAAAACAGGAGCAAGAATTCCTTTCCTGCCTACCTCCCAGCTTCAAGCGGGACAAAGCTCCACCAACTGAGGCAAAGGAGCATCACCAGTTCTTAGAGGTAGGAAATGTGTCAGTTACAGGAAGGAAGATAACCCAGAGTCTCTGACTGTCTCCTTGAATTTGCGGAGAATCAGAGCCCTCTGGCCGCAGAGAACGCTTGTTAGACAGTCAAGACACTTCCACTTGAGGAGACCGGCCTGACTTAGTGGCCGAATGGGGCAGAAGGAGGAGGAGCAGAGAGATGAAGGAGTCTGGATAAGTCTGGCAGGGGGTGAGGTGGCCTCTCCCATGGGCAGTGGTTGAGCCTTTACTCTTTCTCCCAGGACTGTGTCTGGGCACCCCTGAGAGAAGTGTTCGGTGGTGCACCATATCAGAAGCAGAGGAAGCAAAATGCACCAAATTCCAACAGAATATGAGAGAAGTGGGTGGCCCCAATGTCTTCTGCACAAGGAAAAACTCTCGCCAAGAATGTATCCAGGCCATCAAGGTAAGTCAGTACCATGTGTTGGTTGGAACCAAACTGAATGGAAGGGAAGGGAAGGGAATAAAGCAAAAAATGTATTTCCCCCTTCTTCTGCTTTTCTTCCCGGGCACCGATGGGTTGGGAGTGCTCCTTCCTCATAGGACACAAGACTATTTGGAAAGCAGATACTAACATTCTAAAGTGGAGACACCACGTGTGGGGAAACTGTGGTTGCAACACAATTTTTTTTCTTTTTTTTATTGTTTATTTATTTATTTTGAGAGAGACAGAGGCAGGGAGGAGCACAAGCAGGGAAGGGGGAGAGAGAGAGAGAGAGAGAGAGAGGGAGAGAGAGAAGCCCAAGCAGGCTCCACGCTGCCAGCTGCAGAGCCCAACATGGGACTCAAACACCTGAACTGTGAAATCATGACCTGAGCCGAAACTGAGTTGAACGCTGAACGGACTCAGCCACCCAGGCGCCCCGGAACTTGCATTTTCTAAAGTAAGGGCAATAAAACGAATCCTCCCTTGCTGGTGATTTTATAGTGAAACTGATCTTCTTGGTTGGTGACCTTCCAAATTGGCATTACAAATCTTCTGGAAAGTGGAATAACAAGAACAGCCAGAGCCACGAAGATAAACAAGGTCACTGTCTGAGCGAGTCCACGCTTAGTTGCCTATCCCAAGGGGACAGGCCATCGGAAGGAAAAAATTCTACAAGGACAAAGCTACCCATGAGAGCATAGATTTCATAGCAAAAAGAAAGTGCTGAACATCTGAGGGGTTATTTGACAAACTATGGAACAACCACATTATGATAAAATATTATGAAGTCAATAAAGGCCCTGCAGAAGTATGAAAATGCATGCCATTTTAGAAGAAGAAAGCAGTCCACAACATATTATCTGTACCAGATTGCAAATATAAGACATATGGAAACATATGAGAAGTAATACGCTAAAAAGGATGAACATGATTTATTATGATAATTTTAAGATAGCAGAATAGTTTTATTTTCTATTCAATAAAAAAAACTTAAATCAATATAGGGCTTTCTAGAGAAAGCATCTAGAATAAACAACTTCATTTATTATTACTTGTATTTATTTATGTGAGAGAGAGAGAGAGAGAGCATGAGCAAGGGAGAGGGGCAGAGAGGAGAGAGAGAGAGAATCCCAAGCAGTCTCCACGTTCAGCTTGGAGCCTGATATGGGGCTCGATCCCATGACTCTGATCATGACCTGAGCCAAAATCAAGAGTTGGACACTCAACCGGCTGGGCCACCCCGGTGCCCCTAGAATAAACAACTGTAAGTATAAATGACTGTGAAGGGCAGGAACCATGAGACGATACAGGCGGGGACGCTTATAAGAAAGAGACAATATGCCAACGTCCGTAGTTAAAGCTATTGCCCTCAAAAGAGGGAACTTTGACTCATGCCACCAAGCGAACATGAGTGAGTATGCCCCAAAGGAGACCCTTTTGAAGATCCTTCTAGATCTTTCTGACCTCCTGAAATCCAGTTGCCTGGGTTGGGGTGGGCTCTCTCCTGAAGCTGGCCTGGCCTCTTTGCTTTCAGGCGAACGAGGCAGATGCTGTGACCCTTGATGGTGGTCTGGTGTACGAGGCAGGCCTGGACCCCAATAAACTGCGACCTGTAGCGGCTGAGGTCTATGGGACCCAAGAGGGTGAGTTCTCCCTGGAGACCCAGAAGCTGGGGTGGCCCTGGCCTTGGCCCCGGGCTCTGTGCAGAGTGGATGAGACCTAGAGGTGGGCTCACGGACGGCATCCCACTTGCAGGGAACTGAGTCCCTGGGCTCTTTGGGCCCGATGCTGACCCGCTGGGGGAGGACACGTGTGTGCTCCCTGGGGAAACAGAGCAGGTCCCAGGAAAAGCTAGCATATGGCTTCCTTTTCCACCAGGGCAAGGTCACGTTGGGCTGTTTTTCTCCCTCTGGTCTGGGCTAAGAGCTTTCAATTCTCTCTGTCCCTTTGCAGAGCCACAAATCCACTATTATGCTGTGGCCATAGCAAAGAAGGGAACCAACTTCCAGCTGAACCAGCTACAAGGCAGGAAGTCCTGCCACACAGGCCTTGGCAGGTCCGCCGGATGGAACATCCCTATGGGGTTGCTTCGTCCATTCTTAAACTGGGCAGGGCCGCCCGAGCCCCTTGAGAAGGGTAAGATGACTGGAGGACTGTGGGCAGTCTCTGGGCGGGGGGAGGGGGGTCTCCATGCTGGTTGCACGCGCAGGCCACTTTGTAAACGTGGGATGAACCCCAGTGGGCTCACCGCACCAGCGGCCCTTTGGGAGGCGGCAGCTGAGTCTGCTGTCGGCCAAGGTGGGGCTCTGAGCGCCCAGCCTCACCTAAGAGGCTGTCCTGCAGAGGTGGAGGAAGGGGCTCTGTCTCCCTCCCCCCCCCCCCCCCGCCCTTCCCCAGTTCGTGCCCGTCCCTGGGAGGTGTGATGAGCTTCGGCCGGACTGGCTCACACCCTGTGGCCTGTTTCTCTGTGTTCAACAGCTGCGGCCAACTTCTTCTCTGCCAGCTGTGTGCCCTGCGCGGATGGGAAAGAGTACCCCAACCTGTGTAGCCTGTGTGCGGGGACAGGGGAGAACAAATGTGCCTGCTCCTCCCAGGAACCATACTTTGGCTACGCCGGTGCCTTCAAGTGAGTGAGAAGGCCCTCTTCTCCCCAGTGGCCTGAGCACCCTGTGTCCTCAGGCCAGGAGGCCTTTTCTCTGGCCCCAGTCACAGCTCAGCCTGCCGGCAGGGACCGCAGAGCAGGTGTCGTTCTCCTGAGTCCAAAGAGGGCACTGGCTTTGCCCAGTGCACGTGCCCCTCCAGCCCCCTCCCCTCCGGATCCCCCTCTACGGGCCCTTTACCTCTACCCCAGCCTCGTGAGCCGTCACCCCGACAGGGGTCATTCCTTGTCCTCATAGACGAGGCTGTGGCTTTGTTTGCACTGGGATGTCCTGTGTTTCCCTGCTGACTTCCGCCCTCTCCCTAGCCACAGAGGGACTGAAGGGGTCTTGTCTTGAGACAACCAGTCCCTCGCTCCCGGAAGGACAGCTGGAGCGTCCAGGCTGATGTGGTCTGCCCCGCGCGGGCTTCTCCTCCAGCCGGGAGAGAGCGAGCTCTGCCCGACTGCCCCCTGCACCCCCCTGCCCCCCCCCCATGCCCCGTGCTGAGGCGGATGCTGCTTCTCTCCCCACATCTGCCTCCTGAGCTCAGGCATTTTTGCAGACGGAGGCCTCCCCGCTTGGCCGCAGCACATTTCCCCACTCGGTCCTGGGAGAAAGGACCACATACTCAGGCATATAGAGGCTTCAGATCCTTTTATATAGAAAGACCCGTTTTGCCCTTTCAGGCCCTAACGCAGGAGGTGGGGGGCTCTGGCCAGCCCCTAAGCCGTCCTTCCTCACAATCTATCTGGAGGTGGCCGCCTTCCCAGACAGGTGCGCTCCAAAGCCTCAGAGGAGGGGAGCCCGGGGCCCTGCTCCCCGGGGAGGCCTGAGGAAGAAGCTGGGGACAGCCGGCTCTGTGCTGACCCTTCTGCGACTTTCTCATTTCACAGGTGTCTGCATGAAGGAGGTGGAGATGTGGCTTTTGTCAGGCACACTACAGTGTTTGGTAAGAAGTGGGAGGAGACCTAGGGTACAGCCTCCTTTGGTTTTATTTTCCCATAATTCTGAGCATTGAGCAAATTGGACTCTTCACTTCTTGGCACGCTATTATCAAGGTTCTCTACGGGGCAGGCCTCATTTCCTGTTTTGCTTTTATTTAAAAAAATGTTTTACCGTCTATTTGTTTTTGAGAGAGAGAGAGAGAGACAGAGCACGAGTGGGGGAGGGGCAGAGAGAGAGAGAGGGAGACACAGAATCCCAAGCAGGTTCCAGGGTCTGAGCTGTCAGCACAGAGCCTGACGAAGGGCTCGAACCCACAAACCATGAGATCATGACCTGAGCTAAAGTTGGACGCTAAACCAACTGAGCCACCCACGCGCCCTATTTTATCATTTTTTAAAAAGTTTATTTATTTATTTTGAGAGATGGAGACAGCATGGGGGGGGGCAGAGAGAGGGAGAGAGAGAGAATCCCAAGCAGGCTCCCCGCTGCCAGAGCAGAGCCCGAAGTGGGGCTTGAACCTACGAAACCTAGATCATGACCTGAACCGAAACCAAGAGTCCGATGCTTAACCGACTGAGCCCCCCAGGCGCCCCTTGTTTCCCATTTTAAGCCATCAGTTTTCTCTAAATCCCCCAATACCCACTGCCTTTCTTTTCCTCAGAGACACCCCCGCCTCTGTCCTGACACAGGTTTTTGGGTTCTGAGACCACAAAAGTTTTGGCATTAGAAACCATGCTGCTGCCAGGATTTTCCATTCAACGTCTTGTTTTGGAGATTTATCTGTGTTGTATGTCTAGTTCAGTGTTTCTGACAGCTGAGGAATGCTCATCGGGTTCTACTTCTCTGTCACCCTAGGTCACCTTGCCTTTCCCTCTACCACAAACAGCTCCATGACTCACGTTCTCCTGTGTGTCCTCTTACTGTTGTGCAGAAGATTCCTGAAATACCACATGCTGATGCACCCTGCTGGGTGTGCACGGGCTGAACACATGCTTACCAGGACCACCAGAGACAGACCCACCCCACTGACCCGAGACCTCCGGAGATAGGCTTACATTGATCATCTCAATATATTTGCTAGTCATTTTCTAATCTTGACTATTTGCCTATTGAGTTTAATGCCTGTTTCTTCATGATGTTGATTCAAGGAGAGGCCTTCTTTCTTTAGTTTATTTATTTTGAAAGAGACAGAGAGAGAGCGAGCAGGGGAGGGGCAGAGAGAGAGGGAGAGAATCCCAAGTAGGCTCTGCGATGGGAGTGCAGAGCCCGACGTGGGTTGGTGGAGAGAGATCTCACCCTACACTTGGCTGTTCGTTTTCAAATCTCGTTCAACGAAAAGTGTAGAATTCTTTTGCTGGCTTTCTAAAAACGTCATCCTTTAATTTTAATTAGAATTGTTTTGAGTTTAAATTGGTCCGTGGGGAACTATATTTAATGTCAAGTTGTCCAATCCCTGATCACGATGAATCTTCCTCCTTTGATCACACCTCTTCTATGTCCTTTAACAGAACTTACAAAGTTTCTCTTTGTTGGTCTTACTGTGCGAGGTTAGTGACTAGCTCTTTCATGGTTCGGGTTGCCATTACAGTCTGATATTCTATATTAGCTTCTGCTTGGTTGTTGCTAATGAGGATAATACTTGGTTTTGGAAGTTCTACCCTGCTGGATACCGTTATTGGTTTTATTCCTTCTTCCTTGGTTTTGTTGGCTTTTCTATGTAGATGACCACATCATCTTTATTTTTTTATTTTCAGTTTTTGAGGCGGGGGGGGGGAAGGGCACAGGGGGAGCGAGAGAGAGAATCCCAAGCAGCCTCCACACCCAGCGGGGAGCTCAGTCTCACAACCATTGAGATCATGACCTGAGCGGAGATCATGAACTGAGAGTCAGACGCTCAACAGACGGAGCCACCCAGGCACCCCCGTGGATCGCATCATCTTTAAATAGAGTTTGCCTTCTTCCTTCCGGTGGTTCCATCTCGTTTCTTTTGTCAGTTGCTTCTGGCACTGTGTTGGCAATATGACAGCTGACATTTTTGCTCTGTTCCTGATTTTGAAGCGAATGCTTGCATTTTCTCCTGCTAGTATGATTTTGCTGCAGCCATTTTGATGAAAGGCATTTCTCAGGTTCAAAAACTTTACCAAATTCTCCATATTACTAGTTTCCTGAAACAAACAAACAAAAAACCCAACCACAACTAGATGTTGAACACACACCTGCTTTTTCTGCATCTGTTAAGATTATCTCATGGTGCTTATTAATGACGTGGAGTACTCTGGCTTTTTAGATGATTGACCGTTCTTTGTTAATGAAATAAGCTGATAAACCTTAACCCTGATCTATTTTTAAAATACTCTGTTAGGTTGAGTTAGCTAATGTATATTTGAGATTTTTGCACGTATGCTCATAAGGAAAATAGGCCTGTAATTCTTCTCTCCTGTACTGCTCTCTCTGATTTTGAGCTCAAGGTTGCACTAATCTCCCAAAATGACTTGGGCAGGTTCCTGTCACTTTACATATTGTCACTATACATGCTCATATATGAGATACATTGGCAGTTCCAAATTGGGCTGAACTCACTCACAAAAACAGACTTTCCCCTTCTTTTGATAACACCTCATGTTGGGAAGTGATTCAACTGTACATCCTGCCTTAAAAATGTTTGTGACTTTTTATTCTTTCTAGAGAGGTGGGTAAGGCAGCGCCCCCTGGCTGGTGCGCTGGGATTGCCTCTACCCTGGGACCCTTTTCTAGGAGGGGTTGCCATGGAAACAGATGGGGTCTGGTTCAGCCTCCTTGGCTGGCCAGGCAGAAGGTGCATCAATCCCAGAGCGGCCTGTATGATCCAGAGGAGCACTGGGCTAGCCCCCAAGGCTTTCTGGTTACTATCTTTACTTTTTTTGAGTGTTCCGGAGCAAGCCACTGCCTTTCTGACCCCCCCCCCCCCACCTCGCCCAGTTTTGTAGAGTACCTATGATGTCTCCTCTAGCTCACGATGTGGAAGAAGGGGAGCTCCAGCTCACGGTTAATGCCTACAGTGGGCTCATCCAGGCTCCCCTCCACCTCCACGTTTCCTCCAGAGAGCCTGCCAGACAAGGCCGACCAGGACAAGTACGAGCTGCTCTGCTTAAACAACACTCGGAAGCCAGTGGACGCGTTCAAGGAGTGTCACCTGGCCCGGATCCCTTCTCACGCTGTTGTGGCCCGAAGTGTGGACGGCAAGGAGGACTTGATCTGGGAGCTTCTCAACAAGGCGCAGGTGTCCACCTCCTCCACCCCTCTCCCACCCCCCACCCCCCCTCCGCTCCCGAGGCCCTCCCCACTTGCCTGGATTTGCCGTGGGGAGCTTCCTTCCCGAATGTCCTGCTGCTCTACAAGTCTTTCTGCGGCCTCTCTGCACAAAGGCTAACAGATTCAATGCTCTGGACAGCAGAAACCATAGAGGTCTCTCCAGCATTACTGATGAACGGTGTCTCAGGGGCTGGAGCAGCAACAGGGGGACGATGAGGCAGTATTCTCAGGACTCTAAGGTGCCTGGGCCCTAGCGACTCTTGAAGCCACAGCTGAATGAGCCACGGGGCCAGTCCCTCCACACGAGGAAGTGAACCAAGGTCCCCAACGCTCAGAATCATCCCCAAGCTCCGGGCGCTGTGGTTCAACATTGTGCTTTTCTTTCTTATTTCCCACTGACGCTGTAATTCCATTTTTCCTTAATTAGGAAAAGTTTGGAAAAGACAAGTCACCTGCGTTCCAGCTCTTTGGCTCCCCTAAGGATAAGAAGGATCTGTTGTTCAAAGACTCTGCCCTTGGGTTTTTGAGGGTCCCCTCGAAGGTCGATTCTGGGCTGTACCTTGGCTTCAACTACCTCACTGCCATCCAGGGCCTGAGGGAAAGTGAGTGAGGCCCGGGCAGGCCCTGCGGGCAGGCTGGTGGGGGTGCTAAGCCAAGGGGCAGGCCTTCCAGAAAGTACTCTCCCTTCTCCGGCAGCAGAGCTCTGCTCTGGAGCGGCCCTTGTCCATTCGAGGCAGATGCCAGTGTGCTGTGAAGCAAGCCAGGGCATTTTAACAGGCGGGAGAGTCTCCGGACTAATGTGACAGACACCCAGTTAATGTGGTTGTATGTCCCCGGCTCCCCGGCCTGGACAGAACAATCAACTTGCCTCCCTATAAAGTAAGAACCACGCACATGAACCGAGAGAGCCAGGGCCCCTCCTGGGATGAATCTGGAGGCCTGGTGAACACAGCTCTGGACTGGGGCCCTGGACTTGGCCGGGATACCACAGGGGGCCAGCTCAGCCATGGCTCCTCCTCTCCTGGGGGGCTGAGATGGAGTCAGCCTGAGCGAGGACACTGTGATGCAGTTAATGGTGGTGCCTGACTGAGGGGAGGTCAGTCCCCTAGGCCATCTCTTGGGGCTGCCGCTGTCTGTGTCCTGGAGCTTTAATCCCGTGGGACCCCGATACTAGGCAAGTCACCGCACTAAGGCTTGAAGGGTGGGTTTGAAGCCAGGGAAGCCTCCAAAGGAACCGAAATAGGAGGCCCGGGGTTACGCGCGCCTGGCGAAGGGGTTGGGCCCCTGAGAGTGGAGGGGGCGAGCGGCAGGGGGCAGCGAGCGCAGGGCTTCCGGGCGGTGGGCGGCGCCTGGGTGTCCCCGCCAGGCTCTGGGCCCCACGACCGACCGCTGTGTCCCTGTGCGCAGCGGCTGCGGAAGTGGCGGAGAGGCGCACGCGCGTCGCTTGGTGCGCGGTGGGCGAAGAGGAGGAGCGCAAGTGCCAGCAGTGGAGTCAGGCGAGCTTCAGGAACGTGACCTGTGTCTCAGCGCCCACCGGCGAGGACTGCATCGCCCTGGTCCTGGTAGGGGCGCGGGCTCCGCCGGGGGTGGGGGGCGATCGGGACCGGGAGACACCGTGCAGGCGGGGCACAGGCCCAGAATGCTTGTGGCCTTTCCACTCCCCTGCTTCGAGGAACAGTCGTGATTGTTGCAGGGCGCTGGGAGGACATAGAAAGGTAGCTCGTAGAACAACAAACAGCAGAGATACACCACGGCTAAAGTCTTGATAATTTCCTAGCCCCGGATTTCTCCGGACACGTGTGCGCGTGCCCGCAACCGTCCTGGATCGTGCCAGTTCGGTTGGTTTTGAGTCCTTGCCACTTAACGGTACATCGTGGCCATTCTCCCACGTGAATATCCATTCCCTGAAAACACTGAAAAATGATTTGAGGATGTCTTTCCCGTGGCTGTGGCTGTTCAGCCACGAACCTATTCTGCTTTGGCCCGTTATTTTGTTATTACCATTAGACCCCCCACCCTGCCCCCCGTGCTGCATCCCTGAATAGAAATTTTCATCCATATCTTCATATCTCCAGTTTTTAAAAATTTTTGTAAGGTTTATTTATTTTGAGAGAGAGAGAGAGAGAGAGAGAGAGAGAGAGAGAGAGTGTGTGTGTGTGTGTGTGTGCAAGTGGGGGAGGGGCAGAAAAAGAGGGAGAGAGAATCCCAAGCAGGCTCCACACTGTCAGCACAGAGCCTGATGTGGGGCTCGAACGCTCAAACTGGTGAAATCATCATGACTTGAGCCAAGATCAAGAGTCAGAGGCTTCACCGGCTGAGCCACACAGGTGCCCCTCCAGTTTCTTTTTAAAACTTTTTAACGTTTATTTATTTTTGAGAGAGAGAGAGTGGGGAAGGCTCAGAGACAGAGGGAGACATAGAATCCAAAGCAGGCTCTGAGTTGGCAGCACAGAGCCCGATGTGGGGCTCGAACTCACAAACTCATGTGGGATCGTGACCTGAGGTGAAGTCGGACACTTAACTGACTGAACCACCCAGGCGCCCCTCCAGCCTTTTTTTTTTTTTTTTAAATAGAGTTGTAAGAAAATTATTACTGAGCCGAAGAGCGAGTTTGCAGTCTTGATGAATCCATACTCGAATGTTGGGGTGCGGGTGCGTTCATTCCCCTGGCGAGGCAGCTCAGTTGTTTCTGCTCATTGGTTGAACAACTTCTGTGTCGAACTTGAGCGTAACGCCAAGGGGCTGAGACCAGACAAGGCGGCTTGTTCGATCCGTCTCCTCACTGAGTGAGGCTGGTCCAGGAGGGCGTCCCAAGAGCGTCTGGGGGACAGAGGGTCAATGCAACCTGTGCCTGGTCTGTCCATTGGGAGCGACCGCACGAAGGGTGCGCGGGGCTGTTAATCGAGAGTGTGCCAAGTGTTTCCTTGGGTGCTCAGTTCAAACAGGCCCTGTCTCTTTCTGCTACCTCGTCGGAGCACCTGACGTTCCCTGACCTAAAGCCATTCTCTCAGACAGCCTAGAAATAGACGAGACGGGAAAGCGCCCCTCTGTATGGTGCCGACGATTTGCTTTGGTTTTACAGAAAGGAGAAGCCGACGCCCTGAGCCTGGATGGAGGACTGATCTATGTCGCGGGCAAGTGTGGTTTGGTGCCTGTCCTGGCAGAGAACCAAAGTAAGTCGGTGTTGGGGGGGGCGGGGGCGTCCTCTCTGGTTTCTTCCGTCTGGCCCGTGGGAGCAGTAACCCCACTTGGTGGGTCCAGGGGCAGATGCTGAGATGGACGGATGCATTCAAACAGGAGAATCGGGGAGGGGGAGCAAGAACGGTTGAAAAGGGCCTTTACCCACACGGCCTGTGTGTTGAGAAGTGACAAAGCACAGATTGGTTTCCTCTTCTTCATGTAAAACGGGATTTTGGTCAAGTGCAATATACATACAGAAAAGTGCCCGTAAGTGCAGCTCAGTGACGTGTCACAAACTGGTGGGTCCCCATGCCCTAGTGCCCCGATCACGGCAAGTTCCGGATGGCCCCCGGCGCCCTCCTGCCACCAGCCGCCCTACTCAAGCGAGGGCAGTAACCCCTGACTTCAAACGGCACAGATCAATTCTGCCTGTTTAAAAAAAAATTTTTTTTAATTTTTATTCATTTTTTGAGAGAGAGATGGAGACAGAGCGTGAGCAGGGGAGGGGCAGAGAGAGAGGGAGACACAGAATCCGAAGCAGGTTCCAGGGTCTGGGCTGTCAGCACAGAGCCCGTCGCGGGGCTCGAACTCACGAGCTGTGAGATCATGACCTGAGCCAAAGTCGGACGCTTAACCGACTGAGCCGCCCAGGCGCCCCAATATCTGCCTGTTTTTAAACCTTCCGTGCGAGACACGTGCTTTGTACGTCTGTTGCTCAGTGTTATGTCCGTGAGATTCAACCGAAGAGTATTGAATCTCGCTGCTGTATGGTATTCTGTAGTTATTCGTCCATCTATGGGGGAGAGGCGTTCGGGTCATTTCCAGTTGGTGGCTGTTGTTTGGGTCGTTTCCAATTGGTGGCATCTGCGTCTGTGTCTTTTGCTGAACACACGCATCTGTGCCTTTCTGCTGCATGGGATTGCTGGACGGTCTCTTCGGATTTGATCCCGCATCGCTGAGATTTAAGAGTTTGTGGCTTCTCAGTAAAGCTGAGTGTTTAATGACATTTTGCTTGTTTTTGCTCCTTTCAGAATCACAGATCCCTAATAATGAACGTTGTGAGGATAGACGAGTGGAAGGTGAGTTGGAATCTGCTAATTTCAGGGTCATGGGTAAGTTCTCATTGCTGGAGGAGGAGGAGGAGGCGGCCGGGAACTTAAAAGAAAAATAAAAAAACCTCACAGAAAGAGATACAGCCACAGAAGCCGTAAGCTCTTTTGAAGAGGCAAATAATTCATAGACGAGTAATTGTAATTAATGTTATATTGACCTTCACACTTGGCAGAGAACTGTCAGAGTTCTTCACTGTTCTCACAGCCATGGACGGTACTGCGGCAGATCCTGGCCTTGAACCGGGTCTCCCGGGCTAGATCCCGTGCTCTGAGCGTTACCCCCACCCTCCCGCTGGAGCCTGGGCTTGCTCAGCGCCAGAGGAGCTCCGCACTTGTCCATGGCTGGAATCCGTCAGTGACGCACCGTCAGGAGAGGGATTGCCACCATGTGGACCCTCTCACGGTGCAGGGCTGGTTTGGACTTGGCACGGGGGGGTCCTTGCAGACACACTCCCTGCACCTACACAGCACTTAGTCTGGTGGCCATCGTGGCTGTGGCCCAGTGTCTGTTGCAGCTGGTGATTTATGCACTATTGGGGTCACACTTGTTCAGTGGTTTTTTTTTTTTGCCTTAGTGGCTCACCTCTAATTTAGTAGCTCACAATGTGTGCCTGGCCAAGGACAATCCCTAGCAATCACTTAAAGGATCCGCTTTTCCTGGGGCGCCTGGGTGGGTCAGTCGGTTAAGTGTCCGACTTTGGCTGAGGTCACGATCTCCCAAGTTTGTGGGTTCGAGCCCTGCGTCGGGCTCTGTGCTGACGGCTCAGAGCCTAGAGCCCGCTTCGGATTCTGTGTCTCCCTCTCTACCCCTCCCCTGTTCATGCTTTGTCTCTTTCTCTCTCAAAAATAAATAAACATGAAGGATCAGCTTTTCTTACTATTTCGTTTCATAGCCTAGATCGTTCTCACCTTCCCATAGAACAGCAGCCGAAGCTTCAGGCAGTGGCCGGATATCTGGGGGCATCATCGCCTGGCGATGCTTCTTGACTTACTTTGGCTTGGCTTGCAGACGGATGCGCTAGAGTCCCATGCCAGGCACCCTGGAGGTTAAGTCCTGCTCTTCTGTTGCTCAAGGGTACCTTGCCGTGGCAGTTGTCAGGAAATCAGATGCGGGTATCACCTGGAATTCTCTGAGAGGCAGGAAGTCTTGCCACACCGCCGTGGACAGGACTGCCGGCTGGAACATCCCCATGGGCCTGCTGTTCAGCCAGACAGGCTCCTGCAAATTTGGTGAGGCCTGAGGGCGTCGTGGGTGGGCCACCCTGGGCGGTAGGCACATCGAGCTGTGGAACCTTTGGGAAGGGCAGGGGCGGGGATGTGCAGGCTGACTGCGGCCCGTGGGCCGCTTTTGGGGTAAGCGTGTTCTCTGTGTGGCTGCCTCCTACAGTCATAGGAGCACTGAGTGGGTCTCTACCCAACACGTCCCATGCCCCAGCTCCCCCAGCCCCCGCAACCCAAGATAAAAATTCTGGAGTATCAGTCTGTTTCTCTGCACCCTAAGAACGGAGGCAGGTTCTGAGAAGTACGGATGTTATTATTATTATTATTATTATTATTATTATTATTTTTAATCTCTTGGAGCTCTGGATCCGAATTTCTCTTAGGCGCTGGCTTCCTAACTTGGGGAAAGGCACCTGCCTGCCTCATGAAGCTGACTTCTTGCTCCACATGGCAAGGAAACCAAATTAGACCTCCGGGGTTCTGGCTCACTTGCTTCCGGGGCCTTCTGTCCCGGCCGTACCCCAGGCCCACACCCCGTGCCCTACCTGCTGTGGGCCTGGTGCCGTGGAAGCATGTGGCATGTTCCCGCCGGAGCTCACCTCTCGTGCAGGGGTCTCCTCGAGTGGGGCCCTCCTGCATTTTGGATGGGTTAGGGACCCTGGTTCGGGCAGGTTTCCACGTGGCTCTGCTCCTCACCGCGAGCGCTTGCTGTGGTTGCTCTGCACAACCCCCGCGGCCTCCTCCGAGCTGGGGGGAAGCCGCCAGGACCTTAGTGGGGTGCTCCCCAGCCTCCTCCGGAGGTTGGCACGCGGGGTGGCTCTTCCGGGGGCGGGGGCTGCACATGTCTCAAAACGGGCTCTCGCTGCTCATCGAGGCGGGACTTTCTTGTCCGCATCGTGTTCTCTCTCCTCAACCCACATTAATCCATGTTGGCTCCCTAACGCGGGTTAAATCACACGATGGGCTAGTGCAGATTACGTTTAAGCTGCTGGGAGAGAAAACCCTGACTGGCAGAGGCTTATTTCCCTCTCGTGCAAGTGCAATCCAGAGGTGGATTGTCCACAGCTACTGGGACAGCAGCACAGTGTCAGCAACCCGGGCTCTGACAATGTGGCTTCCCTGCTCAAGGTCACCTCATGGCCCGTGGAGGTCTAGTTCCCGCTTCTGCTTTCCATGTGCAGAATGAAGGAGGGGAAGGAGAAGAAGAGGCAAAAGGCAGGTGCCAACTGTCTTTTAAGGGTGTTTCCAGGACGCTGGCACACAGCGCTCCTGCTTGATGCTCCCTGGCGCGTCCCTAGCCACATGGCTCTACTGGGCACGGGGTGGCGGGGGAGGCCAGTCTTTATTCTAAGGGACCAGGAGCCCGGGTCAAAAGCTGGCTTTCTATTTCGGAGGCAAAGGAAAATCAGGTCCTGCAGGGTGCCACCAAGTTCATCAACTGAGTCCCCAGCTCGAGGCTGTCATCATGGGACCCTCTGTCCAGTGACAGACTCTTTTCTCCGGCCGCAATCAGGATTCCCGTCGGTGCCTACAGGGAGAAGCTTCTCCGATTTCTGGCGGGCCTTTGGTGGGTGGGTCCGTGTTGCCGTTCGCGACGGTGAGCGTGTTCTGTCTGTCCTGTGCCGTGTAATGAACCCAGACCCAGTGGCATCGCCTGCTGGGCAAAGGCCTCTTACGTCGACTCGGGCAGGAAGAGCTGACTCCCGGTGTTCCTTCCACGCAGGTGAATTCTTTAGTGAGAGCTGTGCCCCCGGGGCCGACCCGAACTCCAATCTCTGTGCACTGTGCATTGGCGACGAAAGGGGTGAGAACAAGTGTGTGCCCAACAGCAGTGAGAGATACTTTGGCTACACTGGGGCTTTCAGGTGAGTGCCGCGGCCGAGCCTCCCCAGGACAGGGACTTGTCCTTCGTCCGTCATCCTCTGGCATCTTGGCAGTGCATTTCTAAAGGGTCAGACATGGCCTGTCACGGCAGAGGCAGGGAGCAGCCTGGAGGTCCGCTGATGGACTGTTCCTCCCCCACACAAGCCACTGCAGACAGTGGAGGCTGACAGGGTGCTGTCTGACCTCAGCTCAGCCGGGCGCCTCCCTGTGGCCTGGGGCCAAGGTCGGCGTCAGTGGGCCTCAGGGTCCTCATCCTCAGAATCAAATGGGGAGAGTACGTGGCCCCTTAAGTCCCGTCTATAATTCAATTTTAGGGGGAAGATTTCTCTCTCCTGTAGCCGCCACCCTCTAGGCCAACACCAAGAGTCGGCCACTTAACCGACTGAGCCAGCCAGGTGTCCCTGAGCTTTTCAGTATGTAAAATTCAGTAGCCAGGGGCGCCTGGGTGGCTCAGTCGGTTAAGCGTCCGACTTCAGCTCAGGTCACGATCTCACGGTTCGTGAGTTCGAGCCCCGCTCCAGGCTCTGGGCTGATGGCCCAGAGTCTGGAGCCTGCTTCCGATTCTGCGTCTCCCTCTCTCTCTGCCCCTCCCCCGTTCATGCTCTGTCTCTCTCGGTCTCAAAAATAAATAAAACGTTAAAAAAAATAAATAAATAAAATAAAATTCAGTAGCCTTTTCTCCAGTGATGGGAGGATACAGAAGTAGCTTTTACTCTCGTCTCAGTGGCCCATGAAAGTATTTTGCAGACGGACAAGAATATCTTTAAGGGTTTGCAAAGGGAAGAGTTGTGATGTGATTCCGCTCCGAAACATTGAGTAGACACGTTTCCGATAAAAACCCAAAGGAATCATGTGGTTTTCTCTCTTAAACCTGTGGGAAGGTATTATTTCACTGGAAACCCTTACACCTTGGTATTCCTGTTTATACTGGAAGGAAATGGTTTGTCTTTTGTTCCCACTGAGAGCTGGGACCAGAAGTCCTGTTACCACTGTATTTCTAACCAACGTCCTTATATTGCTGGTTCTTAATTTTCAACCATCAGCTATTTTCCGTGGACTTTCTATTCTGGAAGAAGAGATCCTAGCCTCTCCTGTGCCTGTTCCGCTCACATCCACAAACTTCACCTGCTTTTGGCCTCCCACAAATTTATGTCATGTTCAGTACATGACCATGGATATGTAAATATTATTCTCCTATTAAATATGTGGTATAATAAGGTTGTACTTCCCTTATTGTACAAAGTTTCTGTTTACTCTAGAGTTAACCGGTGTCTCATTTTTTGTTTGCTTAATCTTCTGTGCTTAAAAAGAAAAATCACTAATTCATCTCAAAACCCCTAGCCAGGAGCGTAAACCTCCTAACAATACATACCCAGAGTGAGTGCTGGCCGGGGTTCATCAGGTGATGGGGAATATTGCTCCTGCCCCGTCTGGACTGGTTTTCTCTAGGCCCCCTGGATTTCTGTGGTCCTTGATGGTCCTTCTGGGATTTCCTTTTGTTGTACTTCATGTTAAATTGCCCACTTCCCGGATCCCGTTATCTTTCGCTTTCTTGGTTTTGTTGGCACGGAACACATCTTTTTGAGAAGGGGTGGCTTGGATTTGCTGTGTTTTGAGTATTACATGTCTGGAAACATCTTTCTTCTATCTTTGAAATGATTTCTAGTTTGGCTGGATAACTAAGTGGAGGTTGAAAAACATTCTCCCTAAGGATTTTGACAGGATTTCCATGTCTGGGAAATGGCAGTGTTAGCTATTTTGACTGATTCTCTCACTAAAAACAAGCAAAAATGCTGGATTAGTACACACGTGCACACACACACACACACATGTTCTTTTTTAAAAAACATTTTTAAGAAATATTTTTATTTATTTTTGAGAGAGAGAGAGACAGAGCACCAGCAGGGGAGGGGCAGAGAGAGAGAGAGAGAGAGAGAGACACACACACACACACACACACACACACACACACACAGAATCTGAAGCAGGCTCCAGGCTCTGAGCTGTCAGCATAGAGCCTGACACGGGGTTTGAACCCACAAACGGTGAGATCATGACCTGAGCTGAAGTTGGACACTTAACTGACTGAGCCACCCAGCTGTACCCTCACACACGTGTTCTTAAGAGTATTGAATAACTGGGGCGCCTGGGTGGCGCAGTCGGTTAAGCGTCCGACTTCAGCCAGGTCACGATCTCGCGGTCCGGGAGTTCGAGCCCCGCGTCGGGCTCTGGGCTGATGGCTCAGAGCCTGGAGCCTGTTTCCGATTCTGTGTCTCCCTCTCTCTCTGCCCCTCCCCCGTTCATGCTCTGTCTCTCTCTGTCCCAAAAATAAATAAACGTTGGAAAAAAAAAAGAGTATTGAATAACTGACAAAGTAGTAAAGGATTATTAGACTAAAATCTAAGGGAGACTAGGAATTCAGAGAGAGCTAAGTGCCCACTTTTTCCTCAGGACATTTACCTTCATGACAGACATGAACCTGGAGGTTACCTACACCTTTAAGGTAGGAATGAACCAGAAGTAACTTCCACTCCTACAGGGCATCAAGTTGCTGGATGCCGAGGAGAACAGGGAGGGAGAATGCATACCACCCCCCTGAGAACCTGAAACCATGAGCCAGCTTCTGCGTGGATTTGTAGCTCAAACTTGTATCCCCTAGGATAGTCCAGCAATTCTTGACTCACAAATATCTTTAAAAATGATCCCAGGGCACCTGGTGGCTCAGTCGGTTAAGTGTCCAACTTTTGGCTCAGGTCATGATCTTGTGGTTTGCAAGTTTGAGCCCCGCGTCGGGCTTTGTGCCAATAGCTCAGAGCCAGGAGCCTGCTTCGGATTCTGTGTCCCCCTCTCTTTCTGCCCCTCCACCGCTCGTGCTCTGTCTCTCTCTCTCTCTCTGTCTCTCTCTCTTTCAAAAAATAAAAATAAACAAATACACATTAAAAAAGAAAAGATCCCAGCCTAGTGGTCCCTCTAGAAACATGCCTGGAAGACAGCACTTTCATGGTAGGCCTCCAAAGACTGCTCAGAAATCCTGTCTCAATAATGATGAGCAGTACACAATAAAAAATAATTATAATAATATTAACCAACACACCAGGCTACCAAGCTACCAGAAGCAAAATCCAGCAGAAAAAACAAGGTAGTATTTCTTTTAATAGAAGAATAAACAGAACTTCTGGAAAGGGAAAAAACACAGCAGTTGAAACTAGCCATGCAATTGACCAGATTAACAGCATAGACACAGTAAAAGGAGAATGAAGGAAGATTTGTGAAAAACCTATCCAGAATTTAGCAGAAAGACAATACACAGCAAGCTCAAAAAATTAAATGCGTTGATCCATTGTCTTCTAAGTCTAGAGTTTCTGTTGAGAAATCGGATACCACTTTGGATTTCTGATTCTTTGTATATGACACTTTCATCTTGAAAAAACTCTATTTTTGAATTTGGAATACTTTATGTATAATTTCCTGAGAGAATAAGCTTTAGAAGGCTTAGAAAGCATCCTGGACACACAAGTCTATGCAAAGGATATTTTGTGAAGAGTGAAGAAATCAGACACCTAACACATCTCTCTTATATGTGTATTTCTCTCTAAATTTACAGAGATTTAGCGGTAATGAAAAATACGTTTAGGAAAAATTCATCTGGGGTTTTATCCAATGTAACATGTTTCGAAAACGAGTTTCTTACAAAGTTTCTGAGTTTTTAAAAACATGATTTCTTTTAATCTCCAGTATTCTGAAACTTGACGCTAATATTTCTGTACGTGGGTCTCCTTTTCATCCTTTGGGATTGGGCCATTGGTGGGCCCATTTCATCTGGAAGCTCAAGGTGTTCCGTTCTGGGAAATTTTACTTCATTATTTTTTGACGATTCCTACGCTGTTTTCTCTGGTTTCTCTTTAAACTTTGATTCGTAAATTACAGACTCCTGGGTTAGCATCTCATTTTCTTCTTATTTATTTTTTCATAATTGCTTTTCTTTATCTTCCAGTTTCTGGGATATTTGCTCAGCTTAACCTTCTAATTGTTCTATCGTTTTTTAAGAATTTTTGTGATGATGATTTTTTCTTTTTTTACTTTCTAAGAACTCTTTGTTCCGACTGCTCCTTTTTTAGACTTTGCATTCTTGTTTCATGAATGCTGCCCCTTCTCTCATCCCTTTAAAGACATTCATTGTCGTTTTTAAAAAAAAAAGTGTTATTCTCTCTCCCATATTGTCTCTGTATTTTCTGAGTATTGCTTTGGTCTCCATTTATTTTTTCTGGTATTTCTTCAACTATCCAGCGGTTTCTGGCCCTTTGTCCCTATTTAAGAAGGAAATAATGGCGCTGTCACAATTCTGCATCAGTTACCACATCTTGGCAAGTAGGGGCCTCACCTGTGGTGCAGTTGGTTTGTGTCATTTCACTGTGGGGCATCAAATATCAGAATCGATAGGCGTTTTTCTTGGGTTGATCAGCTTCTCCGGAGAAAGAATCACCCTGTATGCTTCTCGGGAGGCTGAGTAGGGGAAAGGGGCTATGATTTAATCTTCCAGAATAGAGATTTTCAATCCCCTTTCTTTTCTTTTTTTTTAAAATGTTTTATTTATTTTTTGAGAGCGAGAGACAGAGTGTGAGCAGGGGAGGGGCAGAGAGAGAGGGAGACACAGAATTTGAAGCAGGCTCCAGGCTCCGAGCTGTCAGCACAGAGCCCGACAGGGGCTCGAACCCACGAACTGTGAGATCATGACCTGAGCTGAAGTCGGATGCTTAACCGACGAGCCACCCAGGCACCCCTTTCAATCCCCTTTCTGATTTTAGTGTTGGGCCTCTGCCCTCTGCGGTGCTTGGCTGTCTGTCCGTAGTGTTGTTCAGGTTCAAGTTCCTGTGAACAAACCTTCAGTCTCCTGCTGGGTGGGGGGAGGGGGAGTGCTCTCCCGGGTGCATGGGATAGGAGGGTACCTGCCCAGTCCTCCTGTGTCAGCCACTCTCAGGGGTGCCTGGTCCTTCTAACTGATGAGTCTTTCTGGAGTTCTGCAGTGCACATCCGTTTTCTTCTGGGCTTTCTACACTTCCGGCTTATGGTACCGCTGTTCTGTGCTCTGCTGGGGAAATCACTGCTCATTGATTTGCTCTCCACCTTCCAAACATGGTCATATTATCTTCTCTCCCTGCTGCCCTCCTCTTGCTCATGGTTTATGGCTTACAAAAAAAAAAGTCTCACTACTGTAAAAAAAAAAAAATCTCACTAACGGTATTTTATTGGGATCTTAGAAGCAGGGAAGGTTCACATGTGCATTTAAAATCCTAAGTTCCAGGAATATTTGTTTTCGTCTGTGCCACGCATATGACAAATATTTATGAAAACCCTAATAGTTTTTCTTCTCGGGCAATGTGTTTATTTTAGGTGCCTGGCTGAGAAGGCTGGAGACGTCGCCTTTGTGAAAGACTCCACTGTCCTGCAGAACACGAATGGTGGGTGAATACATCCCAGTATTCAGATGTGCAGTCGGGAAGCTATTAGAACCTTTTCCAGGCTTTGGATCAAGTTCATTCCAAAATTCTTTACCTCATATGCAACATGGTGCATCTGTGAGTGTCACGTTGACTTTGAAACCAAGTTCCCTCTGTCTCACTCTCTCTCGGACACACACACATGCACACAACCACGCACCAGCCGTGCTCAGTAACAAATGTCTCCCTGGCGTTGTCTAGTCACCCACGAAGCACACTGTCTGCCTGTTCCCACATGGACAACTGAATGTGGATGCTACCAAAAAAAAAAAAAAAAAAAAAGAAAGAAAAATTGATATGCGCAAATACAATGAATACAATTTCCTTTTTTTAAATGTTTATTTATTTTTGAGAGACGGAGACAGAGTGTGAGTGGGGGAGGGGCAGAGAGGGGGAGACAGAATCCAAAGCAGGCTCCGGGCTCTGAGCTGTCAGCGCAGAGCCCGACGCGGGGCTCGAACTCTCCAGCTGCGAGATCTTGACCTGAGCCGAAGTCGGACGCTTCACCGACTGAACCGCCAGGTGCCCCAAACTTCCCCTTTTTTTTTTTTTTAATTTTTTTTTTCAATGTTTATTTATTTTTGGGACAGAGAGAGACAGAGCATGAACGGGGGAGGGGCAGAGAGAGAGGGAGACACAGAATCGGAAACAGGCTCCAGGCTCTGAGCCATCAGCCCAGAGCCTGACGCGGGGCTCGAACTCCCGGACTGCGAGATCGTGACCTGGCTGAAGTCGGACGCTTAACCGACTGCGCCACCCAGGCGCCCCCAAACTTCCCTTTTTAAAAAAGGAAATAACGGCTTTCATTGGGACCTCATGGGAGCCCTCAGTCTGGAAACTCCTTGGGAGTCACTGGAGACAAAGTCACAGGCAGATACAGATGATGGAAGATGAATGGTGATAATTGCCAACTTCTGCACCCATACATCCGGCTGCCTTCCGAACTGCAGCCCCACTCGGCCCCCACGGCCCCCAGCAGATAACTTGCCACTTCATCCCCTGAGGAAGAGCCACCTGGACTTCCTGCCTCTGTCCTTCAAACATTGGCACTCACAGCCCCTCTTCCCTCCTCAGAGGGGCAGAGAGAGAAAGAGAGAGAGAGGGCCTCATAAACAGGCTACATACTCAGCACAGAGACTGACGCAGGGCTCGATCCCATGACCCTGGGATCATGACCCGAGCCAAAATCAAGAGTCCCATGCTCAACTGACTGAGTCACCCAGGCTCCCCTTTTTTTGAGGGGAGAGAGCGGAAAGAGAGACGCAGGGGTCTGAGCAATGAACCTGTATTTGCACACACTCAGACACGCATACAATTACATTTTGAATTTGTGAACCGTCACTCTAAGTGATGTCCAAGGATCAGACTGATGTCAGCTTTTTTTTTTATACTGAAGGATAATTAACATCCAGTGTGATAACAGTTTCAGATACACAGTATAGGGATTCAACACTTCTGTATACTTCTCAGTGCTCCTCCCAATCAGGGGACTCTTGATCCCCTAGAGTGATGTCAGATTTAATTGTCTGTCAATTTCTTTGGGATTTCACAACTGCGTTTTATTGGAATTGACTGAACATATTTGAGAAATGTATAGAGGTTCCTCACCTTTTCCTAGTGACAGTAAGACCATTCGAACACGAAAGGAAGGAGAAAGCAATTTCTTCTTGGACATAAACCAGATGGTTCTTTTTCTGGAGCTCACTAGAAAATATGGCATAGATGGAAGGTTTTCTTTTTCTTTTTATTTTTTCAACGTTTATTTATTTTTGGGACAGACAGAGACAGAGCATGAACGGGGGAGGGGCAGAGAGAGAGGGAGACACAGAATCGGAAACAGGCTCCAGGCTCTGAGCCATCAGCCCAGAGCCCGACGCGGGGCTCAAACTCACGGACCGTGAGATCGTGACCTGGCTGAAGTCGGACGCTTAACCGACTGGGCCACCCAGGCGCCCCAGGTTTTCTTTTTAAACAATCAACAGCTCTATTAAGAGATAATTCATGCCACGAAATCCGTCCGTTCAAATTGTGCGATTCAGTGGTCTCCAGCACATTCATGGAGCTGTGTGACCCACCCACACAGTCCGAGTCTAGAATACTCACACAAGCCCATAAAGTGACCCTGTGCCCTTCCCCTCTCCTCCAGAGCTGGCAACCTTCAGCTCGCTTTCTGTCTCTGTAGATTGGTCTGCTCTGGACATTTCACACAAATGGAACCATGTGGCCTTCTGAGACTGGCTTCTTTCACTTGGCATCGTGTTTTCAAGGCCCATCCACGTTGTAGAACGTGTCAATGATTCCTTCTCTTTGGTTGTTGACTCCTAATTCCCTTGAACGGAAGCAGCCTTAACGTTTGATATGTTGGAAGTTCGTATCGTCGGTGCCGACAAAGCTTCCTTCCCTCTCTCTCGAGTCACTGAGACCCGCCTGTGTGCGTTTCAAGAGGCCAGTGGACTCGTCCAGCCCACCCAGGGCGGACCTTTGACTAAGCTGGACAGCCGGGGCTGATGCCACTTCTTTTTCTCTCCCCAGGAGGGAGCTCTGAGGCATGGGCTAAGGATTTGAGGCTGGAGGACTTTGAGCTGCTGTGCCTGGACGGCACCCGGAAGCCTGTGAAGGAGGCGGAGAGGTGCCACCTGGCCAGGGCTCCGAACCACGGCGTGGTGTCTCGGGAAGATAAGGCGAAACACCTGGAGCAGGTGCTGCTCCAAGAGCAGGTGCGGATCCCCAGGGCCTCCGGCCCTTTCTTAACTGGCCGGGCTCTTGGGGGGCGGGGCGGTTGTAGGTAAAGCCGCCTACCCATGGCCCTTCTGTCTTGTCCCTCTGCCTGGCGCCGGTGGCTTCATGTGTTGGCTTCATGCTGAGGAGCTGCCCGGAGTCTCCGTGAGAACAGCAGAGGCATCCGCCTTTGTAATCTGGAAGGACAACAACAGACCCAGAACTCCCATAGATTGAAGGCTGTCTGTGGAAAGTGGTTTTTGCAATTTCCTTAAAGTCTGGGATTCTCTTTTGTTTTTTAAAAATATTTTGTAACGTTTGTTTATTTTGGAGAGAGAGAGAGACAGAGACAGAGCATGAGCGGGGAGGGGCAGAGAGAGAGGCAGACCCAGAATCCGAAGCAGGCTCCGGGCTCCGAGCTGACAGCACAGAGCCCGACGCGGGGCTCGAACCCACGAACCGTGAGATCACGATCTGGGCTGAAGTTGGATGCTTAACCGACTGAGCCACCCAGGCGCCCCTGGGATTCTCTTTTAGAGCTTCTAGTTTTGTATTAAAACCCCATGCGTCTTAAGTGTGCTTTAAAGACAGTACCCCGGCCTCGTAATAAAAGGCGCGGTAATCTCACTGTTGGCACACTCACTGGGGCTGATAAGAGGTCTTTAATCATCAAGGTGTTTTGCTCTGACTCCTGAGCATAGAGGAGGATCTATGGCCACGGGAGGCTGAGCGGCCCGCCCAAGGCAATGACCTGCTCAGTGGCAGAGAAGATTTCCGATGCAGACAGTTTCTCCAGGAAAGCTGGCCTGTGGGAATGCCGTAGGTGATCTCGGAAATCCTCAGCTGTCACCTGGCCACCCAGAGGTTCTAAGGGAAGAGACAGACCACAGATTAACAAGGAGGGGACGATGGTGGGAGGTGGGTCAGAGGTAGTGGGGGGGCCCAGGCCCTGCCCGGTGGGTCGGCCACCTGGGCACGGGCTGCGGGATGACACGGGGGTGGCAGGAGGCTCAGGTGAGGCAGTGAAAGGACTCCAGAACTCAGCTCCAGAACTCAGGGCTGAGCCTGGCTGGAAGGAATGTCCTTGGCCTCTCCTGGTCCACACGTTCTCCTGTTTCCCTCGGCGACTCGCTTACTTGTCTGCCCTTTTGGTACAGACTCAGTTTGGAACAAACGGAGACAAATGCCCGAGTGAGTTTTGCCTGTTCCGGTCCAAAACCAAAAACCTCCTGTTCAATGACAACACCGAGTGCCTGGCCAAACTCCAAGGCAAAACGACGTATGAAGAATATTTGGGATCGGCATATGTCACGGCCGTTGGTAATCTGAGACAGTGCTCAACCTCCCGTAAGTAGGACGTCCCGGAGAAACCATCGCGCGTGAAGGGCAAGGTTGGAGGGCCAAACAGCATTCCAGGAGGGAAGATGGGAAAAAAAATGTGAAGGCAATGCGATATCCCCTGACCTCGGGAAGTTACAGCCTCACTGCAGTGGATAATATGCTAAGTTTTTATAATCCTGATTGTAAGTGCCTGTCAGGGAGGTTTTAGACACTGAGAATTCATTGTATTCTGTAGAATGAAGCGTGTGTATATCTATATGTAAGTATACACACCTGCACACATATATATGTATGTGTATACGTGTATGTATTCAGAAAGGACAAACCGCGGTCTCTAGACAATTACCATAAATGCCAACTGTCGAGACTACAAATTCTCAGAAAGTATCTTAGCCAGGAAAACATATTGACAAATAACTTGGCCCTCCAAAAACATTTCTAAGACATCGCAGAGCATTGTAAGGCTCCAGGCGGTGATTCTAAAATTTCAACGGGCATTGTCTCCCCTGTGCCAGGGGAGGCCGGGCGGGGAATCACCCAAAGTCTTATTTCTGGCACCTCGTCCAGACAGCTGGAGGCATCGGGTGGGGTGGTCCAGGGGTGGGGCGGGGCCAAGAATCTCTGTATCAGCTGTTCCCAACCAGGCACAGTTCCCCTGCCCCGCACTGAGGGGACATCTGGCAACGCTTGGAGGTGTTTTTGATTCTTACAACTTAGGGGGGTGCTGCTGGTGTCTTGGGGGCAGAAGCCAGGGATACTACCAAACAAAGCACGGGACGGCCTTCTCGATGAAGAATTGCCTGGGCCCAAACGTCAATAGCGTCACTGTCCTTAACCACCCGGCGTCTCGGGATCGTGGTCGGGTGGTCCTAGCACTGACGACATTTTGAGAAAGAGGCTGTAGGGCTATTCTTGGGAGCAGCCAGCTCAGGATTGCACAGACTGCCTGCCCCTTGAGGGCAGGGCCTGTGTGTCCCTGCCGAGCCCCCAGCACTTAGCGCAGTGACTCACACAAAGCAGGCCCCCGCGAGTATTTGTGAAGGGCTGGGTGAACACGAGTGGGGACAGATTTGCATAAAGACGAGGGCGTGGGTTGCCCACATTTCAGAAGTGAGAGGACCATCGTGTCACGTGAACTTGAGGGTGACAGTTCGTTCCGTTAGAGACAAATGGGGTGGGGGCGGCGTCCGTCGGTCCAGGGCGGGACATCACCCAGGTTAGCGAGGGCCCGAGCGGCTGGGCTGGCGTGAGGAGGAAGGCACAGGGAGACAAGTGAGCCGGCACCGCCGAAGGCAGGGGAGGGTCTGTTTCTTAGTGCCCTCCTTGATTGATCTATTGATTAAAAGAAATCAGTTACTGACTCTTCTGCTTTGGTGTGTCCCACAGCGCTTCTGGAAGCCTGCGCCTTCCTGAGGAGGTAAACCCACCCGCAGACTCCGTGGCCTCCCCTCCTGCGGCACCCCAGGCCCGCCCCGCTCTCAGCCCCGCCTGGGGCGCTGGGCTGTCCCCCTTCCCAGCCAGTCACCTGCTTTCGCGGCCCTCAGCGGTCATCCCGGCAATAAAGGAAATGAGAAAGGCTGTCGGTTGTCATCCCTTAGAGGGCGTCCTTTCATCTCCTCTAGAATTTTATACTGAACTCCTGTGTCTGATCGAATATGAGCACAGCTGGGCCTGTCCTCGCTTGTGTTTCCCAGGTTCAGCGCCTGGAGTTTTGGGTTCGGGGCCTGCTGGTCTGGAGCCAAAGGACAGGCCCGGCAGCTGGCTTTCTCAGGGGCATCTGGCTGGTCGTTCACATGATCGGTGCCATGTGTGTGCGTGTGCTCGTGTGTGCATGTGTGCATGTGTCTGTGTGTGCGCTTGGACCTGTGTGTGGGTGTGCGTTTGAGTGTGCATGTGTTTCTAGGGCAGAGCGAGGGAATAGGGAGTAGGACTGATGAGAAAAACCGGGTGTCACAAAGATTTTTGAGTACTTGGTATTTTATTTTATTTTTTTTATTTTTTATTTATTTATTTTTTTCAACGTTTATTTATTTTTGGGACAGAGAGAGACAGAGCATGAACGGGGGAGGGGCAGAGAGAGGGGGAGACACAGAATCGGAAACAGGCTCCAGGCTCCGAGCCATCAGCCCAGAGCCCGACGCGGGGCTCGAACTCACGGACCGCGAGATCGTGACCTGGCTGAAGTCGGCCGCTTAACCGACTGCGCCACCCAGGCGCCCCAGTACTTGGTATTTTAAATAAATTGCATCAGGTACAGTGAACGGACAACTACAAGGGTCATAGGGAAAGGTGAAAACCTTTAAGACGTTTTTAAAAAATATTTATTTTTGAGAGAGGGAGAGCGCAAGCACGGGAGAGAGAGGGGGACAGAGGATCCAAAGCAGGCCGCAGGCTCTGAGCTGATGGCAGTGAGCCCGATGCAGGGCTCGAACTCGCAAACCTCGAGATCATGACCTGAGCCGAAAGCAAGAGTTGGGCACTCAACCAACTGAGCCACCCAGGTGCCCCTGTTTTGATTTTTAGAGTCTACCTATGAGTGAGGTCCTATAACATTTGTCTTGAGTCTGACTTATTTCACTTAGCATAACACTTTCTAGGTCCTCCTCTATCTTTGACTTAACTTTGATAGCACATGCGAAGTATATAAAGTGTCTTGACGTTTCTTGTGATTCAAACATTAGTTGTCAAGTGACTTTACTACAGTGTATGCTTCATATGTAAGTGCTATTTTGCCTCGTAACGTCAGGTTGAGTTTATTAAGAAACATAGTGAATTCGGCAGAGAAATTTAGTTTTCAAAGCCATTCCATGTTCTATAAAGTAGATACGGACCATCCTTCTTGTTCAGAGAAATTTCCGTTGTGGCCCTGAACGCAATCTGCCACTGCTAAGCCACAAAACTGCTGTGTGGTAGGGTGAGTCACGATATGAAATTTTTATTTCTGAAAAAAAAAAAAATCCACAGAATTAAGGATAGGTAAGCCCATGGCAGCCAATGAACCTCACTGTTGAGACTGCTGGTTTAATTCACATCTTAAATTCCAATTATTTCCCACAGAGTACCAGTAGCGAATGACCATTGACTTTACCATTTTTACAGATTTTGTAAATTTGGCCAACTGAGCCTTTTCCTGCTCAACGGAGACTTGAACTCCCATCGCTTATAACACGTATTGGCAGATCGCACTTCAGATTGTACTGAATTAGTGTTCTCTCAACTTCCTTGAAAATATTCTTGCCTGTAGTTACTTTGTGCAGGCTATTCATGTAGCACGAAAACCTAGTGAATTCCACAGACCAGGTCGCTCTTACCTCTTTACCCATAGCTTCAGCTGGCCAGTTCTTTTAATTACCTGCAAGAAAATGTGCCTGAACAATTGCTTTTATATGAGCAGGTTGCTTCTAATTTGGAATGTGGTCTGTTTGTAAGAGCACATATTTATTTCACGTGTTTTCTTGCCCGGTGTTTGGAAGTTTGGGGCGCTGGACAAAGCATAGATTCTGCAATAAGTGGCAGTCATATTTGGGTCCCAGCCTTGCCACTTTCTAGCTGTGTGAGCCGAGACCAATTTCTGAGCCTTAGTTTCCTCCTTGGCGAAATGAGACAAATGCCGTCTACACCCACGGACAAGCACTGAGCCGCGGAGGAGCTCACGTTTGCCAAGGGCCTGCCTCGCACGACACCTAAGACAAATTCAGTGCTCCCCACTTGTCTTCTCATATCCTATTTTTAAAAATATTTTTAAGTTTATTTTTTATTTATTTTGAGAGAGAGCGAGAGAGAGAGAGCACACGGGAGGGGCAGAGAGAGAAGGAGAGAGAGAGGATCCCAGGCACGTCTGGCACTGGCAGGGCAGAGCCCGATGAGGGGCTCGAACCCACGAACCATGAGCTCATGCCCTGAGCTCAAGAATCTGACGCTTAACTGACTGAGCCACCCAGGCGCCCCTCTTCTCGTATCCTGTTTTGGACACAGATGTGTAAAAATAAATACACACACGATGCAGCAATACAAAACCCGATGTTTATTTATCCCGCCGTTGACGGAAGCCTGTTTACACTCTGGTGGAATCGTCATGTTCCTCCACTGACGCGTCTTGTGCGGAGCCGTCAGCGCCCCGAAGCGGACTGTCACCCCGCAGACAGCACAGGCGGCAGAGGTGTCTTCGGAACGTGGTGTCGAGGACCGCGTGGAGCACGGGGTTGACGCAGCAGTGGGTGGCGGCGACGATCCTCACGATCTGAACGCTTCTGTCCAGGTGGTAGCTGCTCTGACAGTCGTGCAGGGAGAAACGTTCTCTGAACGCGGACAGGAAAAGTGCGATATTGTAGGGGCCCCACATCAGAAGGAAAACAACCACTACGGCAAACACGAGCTTGTGAGGGTCATACCTCCTCCCCCTAAAGCTCAGCGTTTTTCGCAAACGCGTGTAGCAAAACGTGAGAACGCACAGTGGGAAAAGAAGGCCCAGGATGTTCATCTTCAGGGTCAGAAAATGCTTCCAGAAAGTCTCCTCAGCTGGCAGGAAGGGAGGGCTGCTAACAAAGCACTCGTATTTCTGGCTCTCCGTCTGAGGTGTGTAAAACACGGATTCAGGCAAAACGACCAGCGTGGCCAGGCCCCACGCCAGAACGGTCGAGGCGATGTTCCAGCGCACCGTCCTGGTCGGGGGAAACCTTCTCATGTTGCAAGACACCAGGTACCTTTGCACGGTCAGAAGGACGTTGAAAAAAGCCTCACTGTACAGGCCTATGGAGGAAAACACGACGAGAGTTTTACACACGGGGCTGCCCAGAACGCCCCCATGGGACGCGGTGTAGGCCCAGAGAGGCAAGGAGAACAAGAAACATAAATTCGAAACTGCTAGGTTTAGGAAATAGACATTTTCCGTGCGCCTGAGTCCTTTGTGCTTCGCCAGGATGAGCACAGTCAAGACATTGCCCAGCAGTCCAGCCAGGAGCACAGGGATGAAGACCTTGGGGACCACCCGGCTCAAGAGAACCTTGGCGTCGTATGGGTGGCACGTTTCTATTTCGTCGTCATTCAGGTCCCCCTCTATGAGGACGTCATAGTTATCCTCCGGGGCCAACGTGTAATTGGCCATCGTCAGCCTGCCCTGTGGAGAAGTGAAGGATTATCTTCCCTTCATACAGCTGGGTGGTCCTGCAGGGGGGAAAAAAAAAATTGGATTAGCATCCACGCAGCCATGCTTACCCTCTCCTGGTGCTTCCTTGTACCCACGGTAGGTCTACATCTCAGGAGACTGAAACCGGTGCTGACACCCCGGGGGAATAAAAGGAAGCCTTCCACGTCTTCAGAGAACTTCAGCTCTCCTGGTGGAAACAAGACTTGCCTGTCTGAAGACACCATCTGAGAAAACAGAGCTCTGAAGAGAGCCGAGAACTGTGGTCTAGTTTCCTCGAAGTCGGTCCCAGTCCTAATTTCTACGTGTGCAAAAAGCCTGCTCACCCTGTGAAGGAGCTTCCTGTGACCGGCTGGGCTGATGACTGAGTCCTTCTCTCCAAGGAGAGAAACAAAGGTTTGCAAAAGTGAAACCATCCCCAAGCACCAACAGGAACGTCACTGGATGACTTACCACTTGACCGAGTTCCAGGGGGGCAGGGCACAGCCTCTTGACCCACCATCTGAGCTGCTGTGGGAATGGCCTGGGGGCAGCTGGGAGACCGGCTTTCTTCTGAGCAGACGGTCCTGACCTTGAGGGGCAAGAGAAGCCACTTTTAGCCCTTGGTAGGTCTACGTCTCCACCACAAGTGCCCGGTCTCAGGGAGTAACCCAAATAAAGCAGCTCGAAAGCTCCTCCAGACCCCTAGAGTGTTTCTCAAGCCTTTGAGCCAAACCAGGAAGTTGTTTTCTCCTCCCGGTCCCCCCCCCCCCCCGCGGACCCCGCCTTTGATTTCCCTGTGGCCTTTAGACAGGCGTCCGGCTGGCTGCCCTAGATAAGGGAACTGAGTTGTCACTGCTCCCCAGTGATACTAGGTGGGGTGGCAAGAGGGCTCTTCTGAGCAGGTAACAGCCAGCAGCAGAGGAGAAAGGGTCCTGTGGTAGCTCTATGTCTGGACCCCAGGGCCCGGCGCTCCCCTGCAGCGGCTCATCCACAGCAGCAGAAACCACCGGGCATCTAGAACGCTCGGGGAGAACCACAGTGAGTGGCATGTGCTTGGATTCTCCTTGTCATTGTTGAGAGACACTGAGCTGTGGCTGAGGGAGGAGGGGGTCCCGAGAGAGAACTTGGGGGACAAAGGAAGCCACGGAGGGGTGTCACTTGGGACAGGGAAGGGCGTTTCTGCCGAGATGCTCAGTACCAGTGGGTGTGGGGCCGCTGTGGGATTTGAGGAAAACTGACAATGGGGAAAACCCGGAGTTAGGCAAGCCGTGAGGTGCTGACCCTGCTCTGAGAAGATGCCAGGAAATTCCACGGAAGCAATGCCAAGTCTGGGCTACAGAGGCGGCAAGGGGACGTGCTACCCCCTGACTGAGGCAGGGGTGGGGTGAGAGGTCTGAGGCCAGAGAGGAAGGAGGCCGGGAAGATTCCAGATTTGGGAGAGTGGGAGGAATTAGCGGGCGGGGGGCTGCATGGGGGTGGCTTGGAAGAAAGGTGGATGGAGAGGAGGAACGTGAACCAGCTGGAAAGTCCGTATGAACTTCCTCCGGATCAAGTCCCTGTACCTGTGATTGACCTAATTTGGGGACCAGACCTACACCGTGGTTTAGCATTCACAGAGTTGGTTAAATGACATCCTGTCAACGAATGCCAGAAATGTGTCCGAGGTGAGCATTCACTGCAGAGCGTGGACCTGCGGAGATGGAAATAGAAAGGAGCACGCTATTAAAAGAAAAGGAAAACATAGATAAAAGAGCTCAGACGAACATGTGGTCAAGCATTAAATTTGCCTCGAAGATGATGTTCCTCTGCATGGAGGGGTTTGGTGTCACTGGGAACCCTGGCTGTGAGCACTTCCCAAGAAAGGCTTGCCCCACTCACTCCCCCCCAGCCCCCAGGCTTCTGTGAGTGAGTGGGAGTTACCCATCCCCAGAAGCCTTGCCCCCTGGGCACAGCTCTGGGACCAACAGACATGCCTGGGCTATTTGGAGCCACACCAGCCCTACGACCCCAGGACCTTGGTGCCTTACTGTCTGATGCTCACTGATCCATCCGGGGTGAGGCAGCGAGTAGTCAAGTCAACTCTGAAACCTAAAAAAGCCCCGTGGATGCACACACACACACACACACACACACTACATGATTATTTAATGATTATTTCTTCTATTTAAAGGAAAACAGCAGCCAGCAGGACCTCATGTATGTCACGGAATTACTTGAAATTTGAATTTCCCCAGGAAAAACACTAGAAATTCAGGCTCACCCTAACTTCCTGATATTAGTACGGGCTTCACTTTCAGTATTATTTTATTTTGGCTTGACTCCCAACATTCTGCTTATTCACACTCAGGCCAGGGAGCTCTTCCTTTTATTTTATTTTTTGTTTTGTTTTGTTTAATTGAGATATAATCGACATATACCATTGTGTAAGTTGAGAGTGTACAGCGTATTGATTTGATACGTTTATATTGCAAAAGGATTGCCGTTGCAAGGTTAGCCAACACCTCTGTTCCCATCATGCGACCATCATTTCTTCTACTAGGAGTGGGAACAATTCAGATCTACTCTGCCAGCAAGTTCGAGGTTTATTATACAATTTTGTCGCCTCTAATCACTGTACTGTGTGTTAGATCTCCAAGGCCATGGGATTCCAGAAACTTCTATATTGGTAGGAAGGAATGGTTTGGAGGTCTGAAGCGGAGGCAAGAGGAGAGTTTCGTTACCATTCCACTGGCTGGAACCATAATAGGGTCTCTTTGCTATTTGTGAAACCTCACCACATTCTGTGGCTTTGGCATGTGGCTCACAAACCTTACTTGAGTTCTTTATCACTGTCATTTAACCCCGATTTCAGTCTAAGAGAGTTAAGAAACTGGAACTCTTGTTTTCCTATACACACAGATCACTCATCTATTCAATTCGTCTTTTCCGCAAATATGTATATGGAGTGCCTGGCGTGTGCCCAGCGCCATCCTGGGTGAACAAGGTGAACATCAATGAACGAGGCAGGCAAACATCCTGAACTTCACGGAGCTTACGTGCTACAGACAAAAGCAGAATACGGTAAATTGTAGGGTAGTGGCAGAGACGTGCTATAGGGAAAAAGCAGGAAAGAGGGTAGGAAGGGCCAGGGGGGTGCAAGAGTTCACATTTTACATAGGATGGTTCAGAGAAAGCTTGGCAACAGGTGTGCACAGGAGCGGCACATGATGGGGCCCGATAACTAATGCTCGCGATCTCATTTTTCCCTCGTTACTAAGGGACGTCGGAAAGCACACGATTCAGTGGGTTGCAGTCATACCATCTCGAATCTCAGCTCCGAATCTCAGCCTTGGGAGGGAAGGCACCTTCCAAGGGTGTTCCTTCTGGGAACTAAACTGAACTAAAAAATGTAAGCAAGTTTCTTTACTACAGGACTTCTCAGAACTCTTAACACGCTAATAAGTATAGCGATCCTCCCTGAGGAAGAGAGGGTCTGCAGTGTTTCCCAAAGTGGTTTGATCGCGGAACCCCCTTTGATGTTTGCAAACAGGTCCTTACGGGCCAACGGTTCTGTAGAACACAATTTGAGAAGTGTTGCCTTTGACATACACACACTACTGTGTCGTGGGGCGGCCATGGGGACAGGCCTCCGCCACTCTGAAGGGAGTGTAACTGAGGGTCCCTGCTGCCTCACCCTGAAACACATCCTCGCACGCCCTCCAAAGGCCATGCTTACCGGGGGCTGCTCCGGCCAGTGACCCTTTTAGGGACACCGGAGCAGGCCCAGTCCTGGGAGGTCGGCTCCTCTGACGGTGACTTTGGCTGGTGCTTCCCCTCACCCCCAAGCCTTGACCCTTCTTCTCTCCTTTACTTGGGGCTCAGATCTGCTTTGTGATCTGGGGCTTTCCCAGCTTCTTCCGGCTCCCTACGATCTCTCAGAGACATTTCCTCTAATGCATTTCTTCTATGCCACATCTCGAAGGAGCCAAGCTAACACAACCTCAGAAGGGAGGCATCTGTCTCTAGAGGCTTGAGCCCTTGGCTTGCTGGAGAAGAATAATGCTTTGCAACACTTCATCCCTCTCTGACCATCTTGCCCACCACCATCTACCTGTGGCCTGCCAAGCTCGAGCTCTCTGGAACACATGAGACCAGGGATTGCCATCATGGCCCATCCTGCTCAACTCCTCAGGCCATGTGCCTTCTCTGGTTCTCATCACCATCTCCCTCGTGCCCTCTTTGCCTTCAGCTCACTTCTCCGTGCTCCCTTCCCCCCCACGCTCTTCCTCTGTGCCCTCTGGAATCTGAATTCCGTGAGAGACACTCCTGCTGACCTCCTTAACGTATCCCAGAATATTCCTAACGTTTCTCATCCTTTGGCGGTACCCCTTCCCTCTCACATCTATCTTGGGGGTCAGGAGGTGACATCCCTGGCCCCGGTGCAACTTGCTGACCCTTGTTCCCAGGTATGCTTCCGGTCCCCAGTCCTGTAACTGTATCACCCTCTGCTCCACTGCATCCCTGCCACCGCCTGCCTGCCTGCTCCCTCCCACCCCCCACTTTTTAAAAATTAAAGCCATGGATAATGAACTTCGGTCCATCTCAATTTCCTCCATGTCCCTGGCGACTTAACCACCTGTGTTGACCCTCGTCCTGTACCAGCTCATAACTTCCATTAACTCACGAATTTGACTTCTCTGAGGTCCGTTGACGCTGATTCACCACCGAAGCCTTGCAGTACACTTGCTCACTTTCCTGATTACAGCTTCCACTGCTTTGACCACCACCACCCCCACCCGCCGTTCACTTTCTGCTCCTGCCCGTGCTCCTTCCTCGAGCCCCCCAGCCTCTGCCCGCGAGCCCCTCGGGTGGTCACATCCCTCCTGTCTCGCTGGGATCCAAGTCTATCACTTAGCCACTCTCTCTGGTCAATACCTGGCCCTCCCTTGAAGCCCCGGCCTTAGATCGACCCTCCCCACCTGCTTCTCCTTTTCACTCCTTCTCTGAGTATGTGAGTCTGAGGATAGCTGGTTGAAACCACCTAAGCCACAAAGAGAAGACCTATCACTAATTTGTGGTCTCCCATCTCAGCTAGCTTCTAGAAATTCCTCTAGTCTCCCTAGTCACTCTTCTGAGTGTCCCAAATTGTCCCCTTCTCCTATTTTCCATCAGCTGTTCCAAGCACCCGAAACCTCTTCCAGTGCCTTCGAACTCCCACCGCCACTGTCCACACTTACGCTCAGGAGGCGACCCCATCTCTGCTTTTGTCCACCCCCTGGGCTCTGGCTTCAAATGCATGGTGGCATCTCCATTCTTCCCTCCTCCATAGATAGAGCTGTTCCTCTGATAGTAAAGGTTCATTTCTCCTCCTGCACTCTGATCGCCAGCAGCCAGAATCTATTAGATTCTTCACGATATTGAAATGCTCTGGTGTCTCCCTTAAAGGTTTTTTTTTTTAATGTTTATTTATTTTTGAGACACAGAGAGAGACAGAGCATGAGCGGGGGAGGGGCAGGGAGAGAGAGAAAGACACAGAACCCGAAGAGGCTCCGGGCTCTGAGCTATCAGCACAGAGCCCGACGCGGGGCTCGAACTCACGGACCGTGAGATCACGACCTGAGCCGAAGTCAGACACTTAACCGACTGAGCCACCCAGGCGCCCCTGGTGTCTCCCTTAAATAAAGACTGTAAACCCATCTTTCCCAATGTTTACAACAGCGCTGTCAACAATAGCCAAATTATGGAAAGAGGCTAAATATCCATCGGCTGATGAGTGGATAAAGAAGATGTGGTTTGGGGCGCCTGGGTGGCGCAGTCGGTTAAGCGTCCGACTTCAGCCAGGTCACGATCTCGCGGTCCGTGAGTTCGAGCCCCGCATCGGGCTCTGGGCTGATGGCTCAGAGCCTGGAGCCTGTTTCCGATTCTGTGTCTCCCTCTCTCTCTGCCCCTCCCCCATTCATGCTCTGTCTCTCTCTGTCCCAAAAATAAATAAACATTGAAAAAAAAAAAAAAGAAGATGTGGTTTATATCTACAATGGAATACTACTTGGCAATGAGAAAGATGGAAATCCTGCCATTTGCAGCAATGTGGATGTTACTGGAGGGCGTTATGCTGAGTGAACTAAGTCAGTCAGAGAAAGACAGGTATCATGTTTTCACTCATATGTGGATCTTGAGAAACTTAACAGAAGACCATGGGGGGAGAGAAGGGAAAAAAATAGTTACAATCAGAGAAGGAGGGAGGCAAACCATAAGAGACTTTTGAATACAGAGAACAAACTGAGGGTTGACGGGGAGGGAGGGGTAACTGGGTGATGGGCATCGAGGAGGGCACCTGTTGGGATGAGCACTGGGTATTGTATGGAAGCGATGAATCATGGGAATCTGCCCCCAAAACCAAGAGCGCACTGTATATACTGTAGGTTAGCCAACTTGATAATAAATTATATTAAAAAACAAAAATTTAAAATAAAAAAAAAACAGAAAAAAAATAAACCCATTCTTAACCCCACAGTCCGCTCTAACGACATACCCTCCCTCTTCTTGGAGAGCCTTCATTCGTCGTCCAAACCCACTCTTCCTACATTATCATCGTTCACTCCCCACTCAGTCCCCTCCAGCCTGGCGTGTGTCTCCACCATTCCCCTGAGATCGGCCTCCCCAGGGTCACCAACAGCCTCCCGTGGAGAAATGCCATCCACTGCTCTGTGAAGCTGGGGCAGCTGACGCATCGCGTGCCGGTGAGTGGGAGGTGTCCACTCTCCCCCTACTCGCGATACGGTGGACAACACGTAGGCACCATTACCTCCTGGGCTGCCCCAGCTGAAGCCACGCTTGGAGTTTCTGAAACCCTCACGCAATCTAAAAAGACATCCGCACAGGCCTTTCCAGTAAAGGTGGCGGAGGGAAGCAGGGTCACGGCCTCTCCCCCCATCGGTACCTTATAAAATGACCACGCGACAGCTTCACCAGCAAAAATTCTCAAAATCTGCCTGTAGCAACCGAACACGAAATAGGGTACAAGCTTGTTTCAAAACTTTGAACGGTGGGCATTACAGTTACGCCTAAACCTAATCCTAATACAGGCACAGCATTGAAGAAAGAGGGAAAATCAGTGAATCCTGAGAGTTATCCTAATCCTAACACTCTCCCGTTGGGAGACAAGTGGGTAGAAGGGGAGTGTGTATCCCTAGGAAAAGACAGGAAAAACACCTACTGAGTAAAAGCCCGCCTGTTCCAGAAGGGTTTCTTGGGCTTCTCACATTCTGGGGCAGTGTGTTGAGCGAGGGCCAGAGGACACATTGCACAAGAGTCACATACACCCTTGTACACACTGAGTGGCTCCTCGTAATGATATTCTGGTTTGTTTTTGTTTTTAGGATCTGGATTCCTTATAAAAACGTTTTTGGTGGGGGGCTCCTGGGAAGCTGGGTCGGTTGAGCATTTGACTCTTGGTTTTGGCTTGGGCCACGATCTCATGGTTTCTGGGGTTTGAGCCCCTCGTCGAGCTCTGCGTTGGCAGCATGGAGCCTGCTTGGGATTCCTTCTCCCTCTGTCTCGGCCCCCTCCCCACTCACGCTGTCTCTGTCTCTCACTTAGCGGGAAAAAAAGGTTTAAAAATACTTAAAAACATTTTTTAATGTTTATTTATTTTCGAGAGACAGAGAGAGACAGAGCATGAGTAGGGAAGGGGCAGAGAGAGAAAGAGAGAAGGAGACACAGAATCTGAGGCAGGCTCCAGGCTCCGAGCTGTCAGCACAGAGCCCGATGCGGGGCTCGAACTCATGAACCGTGGGATTGTGACCTGAGCCAAAGCTGGACGTTCAACCAACGGAGCCACCCAGGCGCCCCTATAAAAGTACCTTTAATCTACGAATGACTTATTGAAGACTTTCAGGGTTCTAATGCGAGGGGCCGTTAGGCCTGCCCACTCGTGGTGACTCATCTTCTCGCGTGTTTTGTAGTGCCCGTGTGAGTTCCTATTTATTGGGGGTTTCCTGGCCCCGCAGCAACGGTCTGTGGCCCTGCAGTGGGAACAGTCCCCTCTGGAGCACTGTTGCCTTTGTTTCTTCTGGGAGCACGAGGGGGCATCTGTGGCCTGAGCTGAATCTTAGTTTGGGGGTCTCCCATTTTGAGGGTATTACAAAATTGAACTTCATGTTTGCATGAGACACAGGTTTTGGGGTCTCAGAGATGGTCCCTCTACCATTTCGAGTGCAGGCAAAACCAGACGAGCCTCCTTATTGTCCCCGCCTGTGGGCGCATTTCCTCCAGCCCCCTCCTCCCCGGCTGCTAGCCTTCTGTGGGGACCTCTCGGCACCGGGTCCCCGTTACTCGTGGCCTGAGGCCTTGCTGTCTGCTCCCGTGTCAGAGTGAACGCTCCGTGGCCTTTTATCAATGCGTGTGCCTTTTGTTTACATCAGACAGTGATCAAAATACTAAATACCCATGGAGTGAAGGCGCAGCGAGTTATTTGTTGAGAAGTGTTATTTGTTCATTTCACAGACATTTCACGTCTGCTGTCTGGGAAATTGCTCCCCTTTGCCCTTCTGTATGGACTCTCCACCGCCTTCCGACCCGCTTTGGGTCCTGGAGGCTCATCTCCTTAACAGCAGGCTCCTGCTGGTGTGTCCCTTGACCTTGACCTAATGCAGCTCTTGTTACAGAGAGCCCCTCCCCGATCCTTGACTCCTTAATCTTAGCGGTGGGGATGGCGGCCTCTGCGTAGTCCCTGGGCAGGACTCTTTGTCCTCTGCCTTCCCGACGTCGATGTCCTAACGGGAGCCGGTCAGGTGCATAAGTGATAATAATCCGGGGAGTCTCGTGCTGTCCCGGGGGAAGCACACGGGAGCTGGGGAGCCGTCAGCAAGGGTGCCTGGCCCGGTCCAGAGGGACCGGGGAAGGTGTCCGGCTGGAGGGGCCATCTAAGCAGAAAGCCTGGGTGGGAGTTAGCCAGGTGGGGTGGCCATGGCCTCTCCTTGCCTCCCTTCTCCTCCTAACGTCTTCTTTAGTCCCAACCTCAGAGATGGGGCAAGGGGGACACATTTTCTTACTTATCGGCATCTGGGGCTGAGCTTCTGTGGAAGAGGAAGTTGAAACCAGGAACCAGACCATTTTAGATGAATTTTTTTAAGAAGTTTATTTATTTATTTTGAGAGAGAGTGAGCGAAAGTGAGTGAGCACACAGGTAGGGGAGGAACAGAGAGAGAGGGAAAGAGAGAATCCCAGGCAGGCTCTACACGGTCAGCACAGAGCCCCGATGTGGGGCTCGAACTCACGAACCATGAGATCATGACCTGAGCTGAAATCGGGAGTCAGGCTCTTCATTGACTGAGCCACCCAGACGCCACCTCCCTTTTTAAAAAAACGCATTAAAAATTTTTTGCTTATTGGGGCGCCTGGGTGGTGCAGTCGGTTAAGCGTCCGACTTCAGCCAGGTCACGATCTCGCGGTCCGTGGGTTCGAGCCCCGCGTCGGGCTCTGGGCTGATGGCTCAGAGCCTGGAGCCTGTTTCCGATTCTGTGTCTCCCTCTCTCTCTGCCCCTCCCCCGTTCATGCTCTGTCTCTCTCTGTCCCAAAAATAAATAAAAAACGTTGAAAAAAAAATTAAAAAAAAAAATAAAATAAAAAATAAAATTTTTTTTGCTTATTTATTTTGAGAGAGAGAGAGACAGAGAGTGCAAGTGGGGGAGGAACAGAGACAGACTATTTTAGATCTAATTCCCGGGAGTCCGGAGCTCAGCGGGACAGCTGCAGGGAGAGAGGCCTTGTTGGGGAGGGCTTCCAGGAGGCATCCCTGTCAGGGAGTAGGTGAGGCAGGACCGGACACAGGGTGAAGCGGACCCCGAAGTCCCAGCTGACCCTGCGAGGGGCTCTGGGCCTGGGATGTCCCTGCAGTGCTGTCCCACGAGGAAGGAAGGAGGCCGGGCCTTCCCAATCACACACCAGACAGCTGCTGGCCTCAGTTGTCTCCCGGAGGGGAAGGTCCCAGTGGCTGAAGGTGGTCCCTGTCCCCAGCAGCTGGGAGGGTGAGTGCACTGACCCTGAAAAGGGACATCTGGGCAGAGCCCCACGGCACCCACTGCAGGGGCGGGGTGGGCAGGCCCTGGGTTTGCCACAGATTTCATTTACCCTGCATAACAAGAACCAGAAACTAAGATTTCTGAAACCTCCGTGTCATAAGACCACAAGCCCCCTGTGTGCACAGGAGGGGGAGTCACGTGCCCGCGAGGGCACAGGGCCCACTCACTCTGCGTGACCATCCTGGTGCAACTCACCCGTTGTTGTCTGAGAGTGAAGAGTCGAAGAGGAACTTGACCTCGCCATCCCCTGCCCCTGGCCCCATCCTCCACCTTTTTCTTTCCTCTTTCTTCTTCCCCACCTACGTGGCCACACTCCTGTTTCCATAGGGTCAGGCGGGTTGGACAGTCGCTCGTCTGAGAGCAGCCATATTTAAAATAGATTTTTAAAAATCTCTTTTTGTGAATAGAAGCAAAAGGTAAGAAACCAAGTGGCATTCTCCTTTTATTTTATTTTTTAATATTTTATTTATTTTTGGGAGGGAGTGCAAGCGAGGGAAGGGCAGAGAAAGAGAGAGAGAGAGAGAGAGGGGGAGACAGAGGATCTGAAGCGTGCTCCACGCTGATGGCAGAGACCCTGATGCGAGGCTCGAACTCAAGAACCGTGAGATCATGACCTGAGCTGAAGCTGGATGCTTAACCGACTGAGCCCCCTGGCGCCCCCCCCTTTTAACAAAATTAAATCGTGACAGATTTTATGTGCATAGGACAGTGTTTTCCCTGGTGGTTGTCGGGGGACCCTTGTAGGGCCTAGGCCCCTGTGAGCCCCTGTGGTTGGACTGAAGGTCTGCCGCCTCCCAGCCCAGTGCTCCCCCAGGGACGGGATGGCCCCTGGGGCTCCTATCTCTGCACCGGAGTTCAGAGTCCCCATCACCTTCCTGTCCCAAAGGATTCAGCCACACTCTCTGGAGAGGGTGGTTGAAAGGGACCCCTGACCAGCTGACCGGGACCTTCAAACCACATAGGCTGGTGCTGTCCCTTCCGGAGGGTCTAGAACTTGGGCACAAAGCGCGCGATTTTCCACGGGGAGAGAGGAAATACGATTCGGCGTCATTGGCGTCACCAATGACGTCCGGCGTCATTGGAAGAGACGAGGCAAGGGCCATCAAGTGATTCTGCCTCTCTGATTGCATCACAGAGTCAGTGGATGTTTTTTCCGCCCTCACCTTGCTTCATATCTCTGCAGCCCTTGCCGCTGCGGACACTTCCTGTCCCTCCCAAGGTGGCCTCCTCTCTGCACGGCCCTGCCTTCTCCTCTTTGCTGCCCTTCCTCCTCTGGGTTCTGTCTGGAGCCATTTGTCCTCCCCCATGTCCGCTGCCTGTGACTGTGGGTCTCCTCCGCGCATGTGCTCTGCCGGGCCCAAGGCAGCTTCTCCTGACACTGCCCCGGGGTGTCCCCCGGGATTTCTGACTCAACCTGCCCTCAAAATTGCACCTGAAGCCGGTACTTCCCGTCTGCCTGGGCTGCGGCCCAGGCCCTGGCCTCCCCCCTCCCTTCCACCCTCAGTCCAAGTCCCGATGAGTCCTTGTCCCCGGGAGCTTTTGGATCCATTCACTTGTCTATACCCAGAGCTTTGTACCTTGGCGGGGGCCTCTGCTCTGTCCCAGAAGGAGCACAGCCAAACCTCTGCCTGGGGTCTCTGACTCCATCCCTGCCTTCCTCTAGTACATTCTCTGCAAGGCGAGGCCAATCAGATGTCTTGAGTACCCTGGCTTCAAACCGCTCCCCCCACCCCCCACCCGGCCACGAGCCGCACCCCTCGGCACCCTGTGTGAGCCTCGGCCCCATTTGCCCTCTGCAGCCCTGTCTCTTCCCGCTTTCTTCTCTCCTTCTGCTCTCACAAAACCATCGACGGTTCCCTGAATTTCCTCTGTGTTTCTCACACACTGTTTCCACTGAAATTCCTCCCACATATACACACTTGTCCTTGTGTGGCCACCCCCCACCCACACACACAAGCTGGATCCCTGAGAAAAATGCCTGGCGTGGCTATGTTCCAAGGGCACCTTGCCGGGGAGACAGGGGACACACGCTCACAAATGTGGGGTCAGAGGGCATGGTATGCTGCCCCCAGTAGGACTCAATGTGGGTGTGTGGGCTCAGAACAAGGGAAGGTTCGCGGGCGCCTGGGGGGCTCAGTTGGTTAAAGCACCTGACTTTGGCTCAGGTCATGGTCTTGTGGTTCGTGGGTTGGAGCCACACATTGGGCTCTGGGCTGACGGCCCGGAGCCCGGACCCTGCTTCGGATTCTGTGTCTCCCTCTCTCTCTCTGCCCCTCCCCTGCTCCCATGCGTGCTCTTTCTCTCTCTCAAAAATAAATAAACACGGGGCGCCTGGGTGGCGCAGTCGGTTGAGCGTCCGACTTCAGCCAGGTCACGATCTCGCGGTCCGTGAGTTCGAGCCCCGCGTCGGGCTCTGGGCTAATGGCTCAGAGCCTGGAGCCTGTTTCCGATTCTGTGTCTCCCTCTCTCTCTGCCCCTCCCCCGTTCATGCTCTGTCTCTCTCTGTCCCAAAAATAAATAAACGTTGAAAAAAAAAATTTAAAAAAAAAAAAAAATAAAAAAAATAAATAAATAAACACTAAAAAAAAATTAAAAAAAAAAAAAGAACAAAGGAAAGTCGGTTGGGCTCTGGACTAGTTTCGTTTGTGCCTCTGTGTACGGGCCTGATGTAAATAACCCTGAGACATTGGGTGGCTCCTTTTTGTTCACAGGCTGCAGTCAGGAAGCCAGTTCTGATAGGGCAGCACTGGGCGGGGTGTGTGTGTGTGTGGGGGGGAGGGGTAGAATGATGGGGGGGTGGAGGCAGGGTCGGGACAAAGACACCTCCTCGGCGGGGTAGGGGGGGTGCGGAGGGCGCGCCTCCCCTCCCTCCCTCCCTCCCTCTCCCTGGGACTGTCCGGCTGGCTCGCTGGCTCCCGGCTCTAGATTCCCTCATTCCTTGATCACAGGACTCAGCCCACGTTGTGCCCTAGCAGCATGGGCAGCTTCTCACTAAACATTAGGTAAAGAACTGAATGATTTAAAATGCAAGTCCCGAATTCGTGACCCTTTCCACTGTCATCTGTGAGTTAACTCTGTGCCGGGTGAAGGGGGGAGAGGAGCAAAGACGAGGGGCACCGTGGGGGGTGGGGGCAGTACTTTGAGAGGGGTGAAAGGGCTCGTCTTCCAAAAGCCATAGTCTAGTGTAGTTAACATAAGGTCCCCTAAGAAAGCGATTTCCTAGGGGCGCCTGGGTGGCGCAGTCGGTTAAGCGTCCGACTTCAGCCAGGTCACGATCTCGCGGTCCGTGAGTTCGAGCCCCGCGTCGGGCTCTGGGCTGATGGCTAGGAGCCTGGAGCCTGTTTCCGATTCTGTGTCTCCCTCTCTCTCTGCCCCTCCCCCGTTCATGCTCTGTCTCTCTCTGTCCCAAAAATAAATAAACGTTGGAAAAAAAAAAATTAAAAAAAAAAAGAAAGCGATTTCCTAAAGGACGCACACCTCGTAGAAGAGAGGGCTGGTGTCGTAGCTCCGGCTGCCATATCAAATCCCACAGACCGGGGGGTCTGAAAGAACAGAAGCGCTCCTCACACTTCTGGAGGCTGGAAGTCCAAGATCAAGTTGCCAGGCCATGCGGTGTCTGGTGGGAGCCCACTTCCTGGTTTGCAGATGGCCGTGTTCTCACTTTATCCTCACAGGGGAAGGGCAGAGAGAGGGAGCAGGCTGTCGCGTCCCTTCGTACAAGGGCACCGATCCTGTTTGTGAGGTTCCACCCTCACGACTGAATCGCCTCCCAAATCTCCCCCCCGCAGCACCGTCACATCGGGGGGGCAGGATTTCCACATATGAATTTTGGGGTGTCACAAACACTCAGTCTACGACCGCTGGCAAACAATCTGTGCGTGAAAACCCATCAGGTCGTCTGGAAAAAAAAAAGGGCAGCTAAAAAATATGGAGTGGAAAACCTTGTTGCATGTGGGAGAAGTGGGGACTTGATGCCTGCACTAGGGAGGGCTCAGGCTCCCCTCGCAGTGATGGGGACAGCCGGGACACCCCCGGGGTTGATCACAGGAGAGAAGGAATCGCGAGGTGTCTTCTCTTGGGAAAGACGGGGCCCCAGGTGATGGGGTTTCGGGGTGATGGTGGGGTTCGGAGCCGAAGGCCAAGAAGGAATTCTTGAAGACATCTTTGGTGCACGTAGGTGATTTTATTAAAGCACGGGGACAGGACCGTGGGCAGAAAGAGCTGCACTGGGGTTGTGACAGGTAACTGATTATATACCTTCAGGCTGGGAGGGGGTTAGAGACAGCGTAAGGGTCTAAGGAATTTTCACAGCAAGGTTTCCAGGACCCTGAGGGCCTCAGTGTTAGGAAAACGTCATTTATTACCGTTCAGTAAAACCTCAGTCATGAGACCATTCAGATGTGTATCGGGGCCATATGCTTGGAGTATGATTACCAGCATATATATATCTTGGGGGAGTTGAGATAAAGGAAGTTTCCAATGGACTTTTTATATGTTAAAGTAGACTTATAGGATGGGGGGCGGGGAATCAGGATAATGTGAAGCCAAGATTCCTTTTTGCCCCCAGCAAAGTGTCACCACTGAGGCAGCTGAGCTCCTGGAGGGAGGTCACGCTGCCTGTTGCAAGGACTCGCCAACGGGCTGCAGGCAGTAAGGGAATTTCAGTTTTCATTTGCCTTAGTTTCCCACATCACCATGGCAAGCACTGAAACCCCTTTCCTTGGCTCTTGGGTAGCTGGGAGTGTCTGAGGAAAATCACACAGATTTTCTCCGCTGGGGGCGGGGGCTGTGCTGTTAGCCCGGACTTTGCCCGCAGCTTGCCCCAAGGTCCCTCATCACCAGGAAGCTCTGCATTGGGGCATCTCCTCCGGTGGTCTCCAGTCCCCGCTCCGGGGCACTGCCGGCCACTCTGGGGTGCATTCGTGGTCATCGCTTTTAGGAGCAAGAATGTGATTGGCTCACCTCGGGCAGCACACGGCACACACCTGGACTTTGTGGGACCAGGCATCCGCTCTAATTTGTGACCACTGCAATGACAAGATCACCAGTCCGGGGTGGGGGGGGACTCTGACTCCCTGGCTCCACTGGTCAATGTTCACATCACGGAAACGGTGGCCGTGTGCCCTGTATGGGCCACCAGAAGGACCCGCCCCACGCATTGAGGGGCCTCCCCGAGGAGCAAAGCACCTGAAATGATGCTTGGGCACGCAGTCATTTAACTGGAAATACAGAAATAGGGCCAACCGTGGGGTCAGGAGAGAAAATATTATAAAAACGGCATTTAGGGGGCGCCTGGTGGCTCAGTCGGTTAAGCATCTGACTGCGGCTCAGGTCATGATCCCACAGTTGGTGGGTTCGAGCCCCGCATCGGGCTCGGTGCTGACAGCTCGGAGCCTGGAGCCTGCTTCGGATTCTGTGTCTCCCTCTCTCTCTCTGCCCCTCTCCCCACTCTCTCTCAAAAATAAATAAATAAAATGGTAGCTTAGAGAACACATGTGAGTCTCAGAACGGGAAATGGGGAAAGCATCATTTCCACTCTAAAAAAAAAATGGCATTTTAAGTTAGTAGGAAAATAATTTAATAAACCATCTTGGGAGGATGGGGTGCCATCCGGGGCAAAAACCTTGAATCCCCACTTTACTCTGCGCTGCAAGATGAATTCTAGGATACAAATTGTAAAAGATGAAGCCATAACAGCTTTAGAAATAAAACCGGGAGAGTTTTGCAGTCTCAGCATGGGGAAGGCTTTCCTAACCATGTCATAAAACCCAGAAATCAAAGAAAAAGTTGATAAGTTCCTTTGTGGGGCGCCTCGGGGCCTCCGTCGGGTAAGGTCCGACTCCTGATTTCGGCTCAGGTCATGATCGCACGGTTCGTGGGTTCCAGCCCAACATTGGGCTGTGGTGACGGTGCAGAGCCTGCCTGGGGCTCTCCCTCCCCCTCTCTCTACTCCTCTCTGCTTGCGTGTGTGCGCACGCATGCTCCCTCGCGCGCAAAATAAATAAATAGACATTACGAAAAATAAGTTCACTTGCGTGAAAATAGAATCTGCCTGGCAAACCGTAAGAAATACTAATAGCCAAAATTCACTGGGTGGTTGTCATATGCCAATTAGCCTATTAACTCATCTCCTCCTTGGAACAATCAGTGAGGTTGGGATCATTATCCCCATTCCACAGACGGGCAAAATGAGGCACGGAAAGCTTAAGAAATCTGCCCAAGATCGTAAAGGGGAAAAAACCAAGGTGCGGTAAAGAATACTCCGAGCGTTTGTGATTTGTGGAAACACAGGAGATAAGGGGAGAGATGTGATTTTGGTTAGATGCGCAGGAAGTACCTCCCAAATGATAAGAGACTCGTAACTTTATTGCCTCCAGGGCGGACGACCTAGCAGGCAGAAGCAGGGGTGGGAAGGAGACGTTCCACTTATTTCCCGTGGTACAAACTGAAAGCAAACGCGGAGACAGGGAAACTACAAAACCAGCCCCAGGAACCCAAGGAGGCTGGTGTCTCGGTGTGTAGACAGGTCCTCTCCCCACCCCTCGATGACCCCCCTCCCCCAAAGGGCAGCGGGTGCTGGGACAATCAGAGACAAGAACATTCTGTTCAGCGTAAGCTATTTAAGGAGGCACGGAACCGAGAGACAATTGTAGCCAGGCTTTCTTTACGGAATGGTCAGAGAACGCACTGACTGTCCGTCTGTCTGTCTCACTCACAAGGCTGTGCCGTTTTAGGCACCTGGATGGTGCCTTGCTCCGTTTTGCCTATTTTCGCTGGCATAGTTGTGCCTTCTCGTAGCCTCTACGTACGGTGCTTCTATGCAGCTCTCACTCAACCACACAGTGCCTCCACTTACCCCATGGGCAAGCTCCCTTACCCCATGCCCCGTGTCTTGCACAGGCCCTCCACGAATGTTCACTGAATGAATGAATGAATGAATGGGCTGCCCACAGTTAATGCACATGAGAACCGTGTTCCCACCTTGCTGCTTCTGTCGGAATCCCAGAGGGAGGGGGTGGGGAGTTGGCCTGCCTCCCTCATTTCCCAGTTTGCCTAGAGCTGCAAGGCCGACATCCGGCCAGAATTACGTTCTCAGGTTAATCCCCCCACCCCCCACCCCCACCCAAAGCCTTTCCAAGCGCACTACACAAGTTCGGACGTATTGAACACGACGCCACCAAGTTGGGAGACCCTGTCCGTCCATTGCTGTAAATCCACAGTGTTTGAGTTCATGCCCGAGAGCCCCCTCGGGTCTGCGGGGGTTCCATTCCACTGCAGAAAGAAGAAATAGCCACTATTAGGAAAGTAGCTAACGGTTCCAAGAACTTCCGCGTGCCAGGCACTGCCTTAAAGCAATGTGCGATTTCTCATTAAATCCTCCGCACAAACGTATGAGGTGGTAGGTGTTGCTATCGGCCCCATATCACAGATGAGGAAACGGAGGCTAGAAGCATTACAACTTGCCTAGGAATCCCTGATCCCAGAGTCCAAGTTATACTGATGCTTCTTGGATACTCACTGTATGCCAGACTTAGCCTTGTCCGTTCATAGATGCACTGAATGTTTTAAAATGAAATGAAATGACAAATCCAGTCCCGTAGTCACATTAGGCACGTTTTGCACCAGTCTGGAGTCATCTCCGTCATTACAGAGCGTCCTTCTGGTCAGGGCTGGTCTAGATACTATATACCGACATAACTTTCAGATGTTAATAGACGTGAATACTATCCAGAATGACAGGAAAGGACCCTGAGGTCCACAGAGGGACTCTGAGTCACCTCCCCAAGCTCCTACAGCCTCAAGGCTGGACCTCAAATCAGTCTGACTTTGAACTCCCCACTCTTTTGTCCACCAGGCTCCACTTTCCACCCTTTGGAAGGAGTGAGATAATCAACAGAGAGTCCGGATTTGATGATCTGTTGGAAAAAAAATCATAATTGTCTGGGGCAGCTGGGTGGCTCAGTCGGCTGAGTGTCTGAGTTCGGCTCAAGTCATGATCTCGTGGTGTGTGAGTTCGAGCCCCCACGCAAGTCTCACTGCTGTCAGACTGTCAGCGCGGAGCCCGTTTTGGATCCTCTGGCCCCCTCTCTCTGCCCCTCCCCCGCTGATGCTCTTCCAAATAGAAATAAATATTTTCAAAAAATCATAATTTTCTTAAAAGGGGTTTTTGAAGAATATTAGCTAGTGGAAATGAACCAAAACACAGGAATTCTAGGGTGAATACGGGCCGTTGCTGTTTTGAGGCTGACTTGTTGCTTCCTCTGCAGGATTATCATCGCCTTACCCAGGGCTCACACAGACTTCCAGAGTTTTCCAGGTCTTCAGGGGTAATGCTTTACTGGACGCAGTTGAAGGGATGGCTCGCGGAGGGACAAGGAAATGGGGTGGGGAGGGGTGGGGGGAGAACTCTTTTGCCAACATAAGCAATACCAATATTCATTTGTAACACATCGCAAACAGACCTTTTCTACCCGAGAGACTTCTTCTGTCTTGAATTTGAAGCCACCAAGCTCCGCGTGGGCAACAGACACCCCATCTTTATTTACTGTTCACTTGGAATGGATGGGTTAAATCATAATCCGAAAGCAGAAATGAAAGCATGATGCTTGGTGCCTCAAAGAGAGATATTTTACGTTGCCAACTAAAGCTAGATGCATATGCTTTAAAGACCAGCTTGTGGGAAGACGGAGTTAATGTTCCGCTGGGACGATCGAGGAGTCGAATCCGGACCCTTCCTGGCCTGTGTGCCACCCACTTCCAGGCCGGCAGGATTCTTCCTCAGACAGCAGCCCGCATCCAGCAGGCTCGGTTTGATGGGCTGTAAGCAGTGGTTTCCAAAGTTGGCTGCGCTTAGAGCTTCCTAGAACTCCGAGCTTCTGCAGACCCATCAAATCGGAGTGCTGCGGGTGGGGCTGGGTGTCACTATTTGTCCAACTCCCCCAGGTAACTCCAAGGAGCAGCTAAGATTAAGCCAGCGGCCGTAAGCATGGTCCCCATGAATTCCGGATCCCGCTGTCCCTCATCGACGTGGGTGCCGGCTGTCAGGGGAGTTAGAACGGCTCCCACCTGCTCTCCTCAATGGCGCATCGCTGGCTGGCAGGTGCAATGGGGGAGCCTGTGAAAACTGAGGCCAGGCCTGTTATGCCACACACCTATTGTGCCAGTGCGTCTGGCACTGGGGGCAGGCTCCGCTCTTCTTCCATAAAGTGAGGGGTCAGGCTGACTGGTCCTCAGCAACCTTCCTGTTTTCAGATGGTGCGATGCCATTAAGAGGAATCGAAGTGAGGGGAACACAGTGATAGAGAAAGGGAAGTGTGAATAAAGAAGAAATCCACCCACATGGCCACCATATTGGATCGCTTCGAATACGAGGTACCCACAGCCATTGCTGGATACACATGGGAGTCACGCGAGACGGGCTCGTGGCATTGGATGGCGAAAAATGCTTTGTCACAAAACACTTTGTGACTTTGTTGCAAGGCTGTGGGTTCAGGGATCTGCAGAGTTTGCCCTGAGAGAGCTGGGACCTTCGGTTCACCGCAGGCATCGACGTGTGTCCTCCACTGGCGCTCCTTTTCTTGGCCAGTGAGTTGGGCATTATCTACCCTGAGCTGCTGTGGAACCACCTCTTGTCCACAACAGGAATGGTAGCAGCAGAGACCAACATGAAACAGCCGAATGTATAACCACCCGAGTCGAGGCTGGCTGCGGGACGCCCTTGTTGGATACCAAGGTGACCACAGGGAGGCAGTATAGCCCAAGATTCTCAATGGCCCGGAAGGCCTTTCCGTTGGCTCCTTTGAAAAGACTTTCAAGCGTTTAAAACACGAGTTACCATCGTAAGAAAAAGAAACTCAACCAAGTTCCTGAAACATGACGGAACCACAATGACACAGAACTTATTATCAAATTAAAGTAGTGACAATATGAAGCCAAAAATAAGTAAGCCTTGGAAAAAACGCTTGTAGAAAAAAACCTAAGGCACGGCGCGCCCGGCTGGCTCAAGTCAGTTGAGCGTCCGACTCATGATTTCGGCTCAAGTCATGATCCCAGGATCGTGGGATCAAGCCCCAGCGTTGAGCTCTGCACTGGGCATAGAGCCTGCTTAAGATCCTCTCTCCCTCTGCCCCTCCCCATATGTGCTCACTCTCGCTGTCTCTCTATCTAAAAAGAAAAAGAAAAGAAAAGAAAATACGGCACCGTCGCAACATCTATCTACAGAAATATTCAAGTTTGGCTGTGTTTCAGGAAAATACCAAGCAAGACTTTCATAGTGAGTTTTACTTAAAAGCAAAAGAACTCTGTTTCCTCCCAGGAGCGGCAGCATCTCAGGGTGTGGGAGTTCTCCACGCTCTCAGGTTAAGCAGGGGGGTGCGAACAAGCTATGAAGCAGAGCAGTCCGGTCGTTCACGGCCACGCCCCTTGCTCACATCTCCACATCTCCTGTGCCTTCATCAGAAAGTCAACAATGAAACTCCGATGTTCCTGTTGAGGAGTCTGTCCTTCCCTTGGATAGGAAAGCAGTGACCTGATTTAATCACAACAGTGGCAAGACTGGTAGCCTTTTAGCTGGAGGTATTTGGAACCTTGGGATACACGTGTGAATGGAATCCTAACGTCTGAATTTGCACATTTTCCCTCCCCGCTCAGGGCGTTCACTTTACTTGGACTTTATCCATGGCCCATACGTAACTCCCTCCATGACAGACGCCCCTGGGCCGGGGAGCAGGTGTCTTCACCCAGGATGTGATGAGTGGAGTCAGAACCTGAAAGTCACGATGAGTTCAAGCCTGTTTGTCAATCTAAGGACTGGGGCAGAGGAGGGGTGGGCCCAGGAGGGCCCACAAAGTGAGGGGCGTGGGGTGGATGGAACTGTGCCCCGGACCCTTCCTCTACTCCGACTCAGTCCCCTCCCTCCCTTCCTTGGGTCATGCCTCCTGTTGAGGGAGGTGGAAGGCGGTCTTTCTGGTTGTTAGGGAAAAGCTGTCCTAAAATCGGCTCCAGCTGCCCTTGCCTTCTGCTCATTCCCCGGGAAAAGCTGTCCTAAAATCGGCTCCAGCTGCCCTTGCCTTCTGCTCATTCCCCGGATGTCCAAGTAGGACCGTGACCTACCTGGTCTCAAGACCAGCCTGCCCCAGGCTGTAAATGCCACCTGGACCAGTCGCCTCTTCCCGGAGCACCTGTTCTCTCTGGGGATAAGAGACACGTGCACAGAAAGCCAAACATCAAGGACAAATCCATGGTCATCACTGCAATTACAGGCAAGTTTTTAGAAGGGATTTGAAATGAAAGAAAAGCAACCTTTATAGCAGCCAGGTCCTCGCGTGTCATGTGTCTGCAGTTTGGGATTACAGAGCAAGGACCAGACTGTGACATCGTATGTCTTCTTCATTTTCTTGTTTTAATTTTTTTTTTTTGAGTTTAGTTATTTTAAGAGAAAGAGAGAGAGCATGCACATGTGCACATGTGAGCAGGGGAGGGGCGGAGACAGAGGAGAGAGAGAGAGAGAGAGAGAGAGAGAGAGAGAGAGAGAATCCCCAGCAGGCTCCGCACCATCAGCACAGGACCGAACTCAGGGCTTGAAGCCACAAACCATGAGATCATGACCTGAGCCAAAATCAAGGGTCAGATGCTTAACCGACTGAGCCACCCAGGAGCTACTAGGCCTTCCTCATTTTCTTTTTTTTTTTTTTTTTAATTTTTTTTTTAACATTTATTTATTTTTGAGACAGAGAGAGACAGAGCATGAACGGGGGAGGGTCAGAGAAAGAGCGAGACACAGAATCTGAAACAGGCTCCAGGCTCTGAGCCGTCAGCCCAGAGCCTGACGCGGGGCTCGAACTCACGGACCGTGAGATCGTGACCTGAGCCGAAGTTGGACGCTCAACCGACTGAGCCACCCAGGCGCCCCTCTTCCTCATTTTCAAACATAGACAACTGGCGTGGGCTTACACATACATTGATTTTCTTTTTTTCTTTTTTAAATGTGTCAATTCTTTTGCTCCAGTAGTAGAATTAGATTAGAAACTGGAAAGTTTTCAGTGTCTGTTGCTCAGAAATGCCACCCTTAGAGGCAGCATCTTCAGACAAAGTATTCTGGCAATTTGACCCAGGAAGAGGGGCAACTTTTAAAAAATATTTCAAAGGAAGTATAGCTCTCTGTGCGTGTACGTACGGAGTTTTCCAAAACAGTGACCTAACAAAATCCTTTCACGGTTTTGTTTTGCTTTGTTTGTTTGTTTTTTAAATTTTTAAAAATGTTTACTGAATTTTGAGAGAGAGAGACTGAGCAGGAGTGGGGGAGGGGCAGAGAGAGAGAGAAGGAGACACAGAATCCGGAAGCAGGCTCCAGGCTTTGAGCTGCCAGCACAGAGCCCGGTGTGGGGCTCAAACCCATGAACGGCAAGATCATGACCTGAGCCGAAGTTGGACACTTAACCCACGGAGCCACCCAGGCGCCCGGCTTTCGCAGTTTTGAACGCTATTCTCTACATGTGCGCTTGACGGAAAGAATAGGAATACAGTCAGTTATTTTACAGGGTGATTTTTTACTAGGCAAGGGTTTTCTTCCAAGCGATTTGTAACTTTCTCTATACATGAGCCGGATCACATCATACATGATATGTATTCGACACACAAAGATATCAGAGTGCCTTTGAGTTGACCCAGAGGCTAGGTCATAGGATACTTGTGCCCTTGAAACGACCTCAAGAGCACTTCCGGTTGCTCCCCGTCGACACCCGCGCTCTCAAGGTCGTATTTGAGAGCTGAGAAACATCGGTAGCACCTCTTATTACTCTGATACCTTCATCTTGTGAGGGAGTCTCACTGCTTTGATGTCGCCTCACCTAATCTCTCCCAAATGGTCTTAGCTCCTCCCGGATTCCAAACCATCTCGGGCAGGTACAAAATAGTACAAGGAGCAGCTGCCAAACACGAAATCATGACCCTGTCTTTGAAAGGAATAGATCCCTTAGTGTTCGGGGGGGTGTCGGGAGAAGGCGTCTGGAAGGAGAGTCTAAAGCCACCACGCTCAGCCCGAAACACCGAGTTCCGTAAAACGGTGCTTCTCGGAGCTGAGTCAGCTGGAGGCGGCCTGTTTCCAAATGAATCTGTCCCTTCTCCCCTCTGCCCACTGCGAGTTAACTCCCGAAGGCAACGCTTAGGGAGGCAGTGGTGTGTCCTGGGCGGGCAGAAACTTAGTCATCCCGGCTTCCCTCCCCCCTCTGGGGCGTCTTTGCTTAGTGCTTATAAAAGCCCTGGGTGTTCATTAACTACACAGTCGGCCCCTGGATGTCATAGCTGACGTAAACGTGTTCCCAGGCCTCAGACTCCCGCATTTCCTAAACCTAGTGCTTCCAAGCCCCCTGGAGACGCCCCCTGGTTGGAGCTGGGTTGGGAAGGACAACTCCAAAGGCAGGAGCGGCCACCGCTAGAGAGCCCAGGTTCTGTCTCCGGAAGGCTGTGTTCAAGCTGGCAAAACCAGAGGCTTCCTCTTCCACCAGCCCCTCCTGGTTTCGATGCAAGCCTTGGCCCCTTTCCATGCCTGAGGTTTCCTTAAGGGCATCTCCAGTCCTCGTGCGTGAAGCCTAGAGGTTCTCTCTGCCTCCCCACGGCCCCTCACCTCCAACCCCAATCCACCCCAAGTTCTGTGGACTCTCACCCTGCCTGCTGCGAGGGTGTCCCCATCCCTGGTGCCCGGACCTACATGGAAAGCCTCCTCGCCTCACCCGACCTAAAGGCTCACCTTTCTAGGCCATCGTTCAGCTGCGCAACGAGCTTCCGGCGACAGTGGCCGGGGATCACCACCCCCCCCCCCCCCACTCTGCTCTGGCTTTGACAAGCGGTGCTGTGCACGCTCCCTATGGTCCGGGCTCGCCTTGCCTCTCCCCAGCCAGTGCTGACCCCCCACCGCAGAGCCGCCCCGCGCATGTGCGGGGCCTGCAGGCCTGGAGCTAACCTTCCTCCCCTCTCCCCTTCTCCCTGAAGAAGCCTTCGCAGCTCTCACCCGGTCCTGATCGCCTGTGGAACTTACCAACCACACCCTGGAGGGGAGATCGCTCTTGGAAGAGCTCGTTTCTTAACAGATCACCCACAAGCACCTGCTTTCAGCGCACTTAACAACCTGCACCTGTTGCCTCGAGCAGATCAGAAACCGTACAATATGCATCTTGATTGGTTTTGTTATTCCTGTTCGTGTCACCGAACTCAAGAATTAGCAGTTCTCTGGGGATTTTTTTTTTTTTATAATGAAATTTTTGCAGCAAAGGAAGAGTTTGCCAATAAGTTGTTGTGTGCGGAGGGGAGGTGAGGAGGTTTGCTATGTCATCAACATATACTGATTCGGCTTTCCAGATGTGACGGGCTTAAATGGTGGGATAGATGCCAGGTGCACAGATGACTCTTAGGCCCTCTATGACAGTAACTTCCTTTTTAAAAGGGTCACTCCCGCCCCTAGGCTGTGTACAAACACCTGGCCCAGGTCACAAGCCGACAGAGATTTCCTGCTCTCCGGTGGATCGGGTGTAAACCGAGCTCGCTCTGTCGGGGACCTTTCCCTGGAAGACAGGACAACGTTTGCAGAAGTGCCTGGCGATGTGCTTTTGGAAGAACACCAAGAGGTAGCTTCTGAACTTCTCCCCGACGAAGGCGTAGATGATGGGGTTGATGCAACAGTGCGTCATTCCCAGGGTCTCCGTCACCTGCATGGCTTGGTCCAGTCTGTTGGAGCTACTGCAGTTATTGAGGCCAAAGGACTCCGGGAAGGTGCTCAGCAGGAGGACGATGTTGTTGGGGGCCCAGAAAAGAAAGTAACCGATCATGATCACGAAAATGAGCTTCACGGCCCTGTGCTTCTTCTTCTCGTTCCGACACCGGAACAGGGTCCTGAGGATGGCCGAGTAGCAGACGATCATGACGAGCAGGGGCAGGACCAGGCCCAAGACGGTCATCTTCAGTGTCTGGAAGTTCTTCCAGAAATGATACTGATTGGATGGAAAATGAGGGCTGCACGTAAAATGAGAGCCCTCTTTTTGGGATCTGCTGAAGACGCACCCCGGCAGAGAGGCGACCACGGCCACCGCCCAGGTGACCGCGCTTGTCACCGCCCCAAAGGTGACCGTCCTGGCCTTTAAAGCGAACACAGCGTGGACGATAGCCAGGTACCTATCGACGGTCAGGAGGATGATGAAGAAGTTTCCGCCAAAGTACCCGACGTGATAGAGCCCGGTGACCGTCTTACACATCACATCTCCGAAGACCCACCCGTTGGCGGCATAGTGGGCCCAGAAGGGGAGGGTGAAAAGGAAGAGCAGGTCGGAGATGGCCAGGTTGAGCAGGTAGACGTCAGTCATGCCCCTCAGCTTTTTGCAGTTGATGAGGATGAGGACGACCAGCAGGTTGCCCACGAAGCCGGAAATGAACACGAGTGAGTAGAGCGGAGGCAGGAGCCTGGCTGCGATTTGCCTCACGTCAGTTTTCTGGCAGGGCTCCGACAGCTCGTATTCAATGTCATAGTAGGGGCTTGTGGCTTGATAATCCATTTTGCTCGACGCTGTGAATAAAGAAAAAGTGATCGTCTATGATACCCCAGAATGTACTTGGCGGTGGTCCGCCATGGGTGCAAACCGTCTTATCCACGAACAGGCTTTTCAACATTGGTACGTAGGTTTCTACATTTAACGGAGCTCCCTTGTTTGGCCAAAAGAAAGAAGGAAGGAAGGAAGGAAGGAAGGAAGGAAGGAAGGAAGGAAGGAAAGAAAGAAAGAAAGAAAGAAAGAAAGAAAGAAAGAAAGAAAGAAAGAAAGAAAGAGAAAGAAAGGAAAGGAAAAAGAAAGAACTTTTTCAGGAAAAGGAAGGATCGCTATCACCTCTGCTCACTGGACGGAGACCGTGACTCTTGGGGGGGGGGTCACAAAAGCATCGTCTGACCCAATAAAACCTGACGCTCTGTAGCCACGTGGGACGAATGAAGCTTTAACAACGTCAAGAAACTGACTCAGGCGCTGTCTAACACTGTCTTACCATCTCTGCTGCAGCTGCCTTCCCTGGGGTGAGCTTATACAGAGCGTCCCCCGGAGTGTGTGTTGCTAACCATGGACGGTTCCCAAGGGCACCCTGTGGGCCAACAACTTCACACCCATTCATTCAATTAATCCTCACGGTCACCCTATGAGTCAGGTCATGTTATCGTCCCCATTTTGCAGATTAGAACTCAAGGCACAGAGAGGATGAGTAACTTGCCCAACCACACACAGCTAGAAAGCAGCTGATTTTGAAGGCAGGCAGCCTGCACTCTCATCCAGCAGCTGCCTAGTCTCTCGCTTCTTGGTGAGGGAAGTGGAGTGTGGTATCGTCAGCCTGGCACCTCGACGCGGTCCGGATGAAACGGGCCGCTGCCCAAGTCCCCCGAGAGGGTCGTAGCAGCTAGTAGCCAGCTATAAAGTCCGGGCTGCCATTCTCACGTGTAGTCTAAGTTCGTGTTTACAGTTCCCGAATTGCTATGATTAAGAGCTCCCGCACATACCCAAGCAATCCAGGTAGAAAACATCTCAGGTGCCACCATGCATATTCTGGGTTTGCTCAGCCCCTCCATGACCCGCTGGCTAGCCTGGTCTATTTCGGTTCCACTTCCTGGTAGAAGTTTCTTTAATAAATCCTCGTGGGTTTCATGCTTCCTGTCCCTCGGATTAGGTAGCAAGGAGACACATACAGAAAATTTCACCTTAAATTCTGAGCCAGAGCAAGAACCATACATTAAAGGACATGAAATGTGCTGTAGAGCTGATATAGTAAAGGGAAAGTTTATTTGCTATTTGTAGTCCAATATGAATTCGGACAATTTTTACCCTTCCCTCTTTTCTGAGAAAAACAAACAAACGAAAAAACTGGACTTAGATACAACTCGTCTTGGACATACATTCACAGGGCATCCTGCCTGGTCAGTTTCAGTTCTTACCAGAAGATCATTCTGCCAAGATTTTGGCCAAGAATCATCTCTCTGAAAAGATTTCTTTTGAAAGGTGAAGTTCCTTCCTTCCTTCCTTCCTTCTTTTCTTTCTTTTTCCTTTCTTTCTTTCTTTCTTTCTTTCTTTCTTTTTCCTTTCTTTCTTTCTTTCTTTCTTTCTTTCTTTCTTTCTTTCTTTCTCTCTCTTTCTTTCTTTCTTTCTTTCCTTCTTTCTTTCTTTTAAATATTGCTCCCTTTACAACAATCTTTCATTCACAATCATGTTTTGTATCTTCGATGTTATCACAGTCTGAAATTGATTCTAAATTCTAACTCTTTTCTCCTCTCGAAGATTATGTTTTAAGATAGCTCTACGAGCCTCTGGTGTGTGTCCAGTCTTCTAGGGTTTCCTGTAAAGCTTTTTACTCATCACAGAAGCCGAGCTAATTAACAGACAGAGTGGCTGAGGGATGACTTACCAGGAGGGTTCTTGTAGGGGAACGGATGTCTCAGCTGCTCTGGCTAGCTGAGTTGTGCAAATCAAACATATAGGCAGCATAAAAGTAGGAAATGCATGGTTTCTACTGAGAGGGGGAGGCGGAGTTTTAATGAATAAGTACATTTCAGGGCCAAAAAAAAAAAAAAAAATCAAACAGTTCTTCTTCTTCTTTCCTTTTCTTTTTAATTGAACTTAAAATAGGTCAGAGACTAGATTTCTGGCCTGAAAGTTTATTTGTGGGCTTCCCTGACGACACTATTTTCTTCTGTTTTCTGCTCATGCAACTACACAGAGTCTGTTAGAAAATAGAAGGACTGAAGGATATTAGTGCTAGAAAAACATTCACATTTATCGGGTCAAACCTCCTCATTCTGCCCAAAGAAACTGCTGCTTCAGAGGCCAATGATTTATTTGTATAAGACCACAGGGCTTATCAATGGTGAGGCTGAACAGTTGAGATTCTGATTCTCTTAAGACTTGCCTGCAATGAAAGCCACGGAAACCAACTTGAAATTGATAGGGGATGCCTCACGTGAAGTCCGTGGTCCCCTTTAGCCACTGTCTCCCCATCCCTTGTGCCCAGCCCAGCCCACACCCATACCTCAGGCCCCAGTACTATTTTTCTCTGCAGACAAAAACAATTGATCATCTAAAGGGCTTTTTTTTTTCTTTTTTTTTTTTTTTTTTAATTTTTTTTTCAACGTTTATTTATTTTTGGGACAGAGAGAGACAGAGCATGAACGGGGGAGGGGCAGAGAGAGAGAGGGAGACACAGAATCGGAAACAGGCTCCAGGCTCCGAGCCATCAGCCCAGAGCCTGACGTGGGGCTCGAACTCACGGACCGCGAGATCGTGACCTGGTTGAAGTCGGACGCTTAACCGACTGCGCCATCCAGGCGCCCCGGCTTTTTTTTTTTCAAATGTTTTTATTTATTTTTGAGAGAGACAGAGCACAAAGGGGGAGGGGCAGAGAGTGAAGGAGACACAGAATCCGAAGCAGGTTCCAGGCTCTGAGCTATCAGCTCAGAGCCTGACACGGGGCTTGAACTCATGAACTGCGAGATCATGACCTGAGCTGAAGTCGGACGCTTAACCAACTGAGCCACCCAGGTGCCCCTAAAGGGCTTTAACTGTAGGCTCTCATGTGAGCAAAACACATTGCCCATCTTCCTTGGGGTCGGATATATCGTGGGGCACGTCGTTACGAATTTCCTCTACCCGGTCGCTATTTTGCAGCCCTCCAAACCGGCTGGTGTTCATGAGCTCCTGCACCATGCCAGATACACAGGCAGCAGAGATCCTCTCTCCAAAGAAAGTCTATCTGTAGTGATGAGAAATTTCCCACATAAAGTGAGCAGGAACGGACCAAAGAATAGGGTCAGGTTCAGGATTCTAGGATAATACCACCTGCAGGCACACGGAGCTTTCTTGGTGGTTGGTTACTTACCTAAAAACCTCAACTGTTGATGGCAGAGCTGAAAACACTGCGGGAGAGCCAGCCTGAGCCTCAAGAGCGCCCTCTGGGGTCTTCCGTTTTGTCCACGACAGAATCAGAAGCGTTGGCTTGTGTGGTCTGAGAAAAGGCGGAGGAGACTCCAAACCTGGGGGGCGCAGCATAATGCAGGGCTAAGCAGGTGGCCTCCGCAGCCAGCCTGCCTGAGCTTGAAGCCCGGCCCAACCCTCAGCTTTGTCTTCTGCGGGATGGGCTGAATAATGGGTTGCCTCATGGGTTTGTGGGGAGGGGCTCATGAGGCACCCACATCCAAAATTTGGCACATAATATACACTCGATAAACATCAACCCCCCTAGCTACTCATTCCGTGATCCTTTCCTAGGGAGAGTTTATTTTAAAATTTTTTTTTTTTTCAACGTTTATTTATTTGTGGGACAGAGAGAAACAGAGCATGAACGGGGGAGGGGCAGAGAGAGAGGGAGACACAGAATCGGAAACAGGCTCCAGGCTCTGAGCCATCAGCCCAGAGCCCGACGCGGGGCTCGAACTCACGGACCGCGAGATCGTGACCTGGCTGAAGTCGGACGCTTAACCGACTGCGCCACCCAGGCGCCCCAAGGGAGAGTTTATTTTATAAAAGGTTAACAAAATTGGTTCCCTGGGGTCCTTGTCTAGAGGAGGGTAGTATCAGCAAACTGGAAGCTGAAAGAGAGAAGTTAATGACTGGCGCTTGGAGAACAGGAGGAAATGGTGGCTGGGGGAAGGCAGAAAAGCTACAGAAATAGCCCAGCAGCAACCACCACCCATCCAGGGCATACGCTTGTGTTACAACAGAGCCCAGCCCTGGTCATCATAACCGGGAGAGTGAATCGGGAACAAAATCTCCGAGTTCATCCCGTGCGTGTAACTCAAGAAGGAACGCTTAGGAACCGGACTCTGCAGACCTGCTCCAGGGTTACGTCCCGGCATCAGCCTTTATTTTTTTTATTTTTATTTTTCATCGTTTATTTATTTTTGGGACAGAGAGAGACAGAGCATGAACGGGGGAGGGGCAGAGAGAGAGGGAGACACAGAATCGGAAACAGGCTCCAGGCTCTGAGCCATCAGCCCAGAGCCTGACGCGGGGCTCGAACTCACGGACCGCGAGATCGTGACCTGGCTGAAGTCGGACGCTTAACCGACTGCGCCACCCAGGCGCCCCCCGGCATCAGCCTTTAACTACTTGCCTCTGAACAAGTTTCTGAAACTCCTCCATGCCTTGGTTTTCGTATCCTTAAACATGGGGCAACACACACACACACACCAACCAACCCAACACACAAACCTATTCGATAGGTCTGTGGTCAAGATCAAAGGATATAACAAGGGCAGAGTGTTTCCCAGATATCAGCCCTCTGTGGGCTACTTAAGTGTGCTGTATATTTTGCAAAAATGTGGGTTCACAAAATGGGTAGCAAATGAATGGATACACAGTTTCGCAGAAAACAGGGAGTTTTGGGTCTTCTGAGACCAGCTTTGTCTTCGCTGGTGCTGTGTGGACATGTGGAGCTCTCAGATGCTGCCGAACGATGTTACATTTCTGCATGTGCCCGTGGCTGGCTTTCGTTTTCACCACCAGGGCTGGGGCTTTGCCCTGTGTTCCGCGTGTCCAGCGTCAGGGCAGCTGAGGATGTGACGGCAGGCTTGCCCCCAGGGGGCAGTGTGGAGCAGGCTTGGAGTCCCAGACTGCGCTGCCTTTAGCAAGAGATTCCCCTCTGCCCTTCCACTTCCTCATCTGTCAAGTGATGCCCTCGATCCCCGGGGGTTCCGAAGGCAGCTCCCTGCTTCGGTACTCTAGATGACTGTGTGGCCATGCCGGTTTGGACAACACGCACTGGAGGGGAAACGGGGTGATGATGCATATACGGGCTGAGACAGGGAGGCACAGCTTAGTAGGTGTCTTGTTTATGCCTCTCGGGTTTCTGGGTCCAGGGGTGGATTCTGGCCATCTCTCAGGATGGAGTTCATCCCAGGGAGTCACAAGCAAGTGAGGACCCCTGGGCACTTCTGCAGTGTAGAATCAAGGGAACATTTCAGTCTGTCTAATGTATGAAGTTAGGGAAAACAAAACAATGGAAAGTAAGGGAAAAAATCAGACATAGGCTTACAATCTCAAAACAGTCCTTTTTTTTTTTTTTTAATGTTCATTTTTGACACAGAGGTCACATGGAGAGGTGGCAGAGAGAGAGGGGGCCACAGAATCCAAAGCAGGCTCCAGGCTCTGAGATGTCAGCACAGAGCCCCACGCGGGGCTCGAACTCATGAACCCTGAGATCCTGACCTGACTCAAAGCCAGATGCTTAGCTAACTGAGCCACCCAGGTGCCCCTCAACACAATCCTTTTAAACACGGGATGTGTGTCAATCCGGACTTTTTCCCACGTATACCTTTTGGTTCATTTTCCTACACATACACCAGTTCTACATGCTTCTCTCTCTGTTTTCTTTCTTTCTCTTCTCTTCTTTTCTTTTTTTTCTTGTTTTGCCAAAGATCACAGTATAGGCCTTTCATCGGGTTATTAAAAAAAACGCTCCCTCTATGCGACTCTTCCATTGTTATTTTTATGGTGGATTTATTTATTTATTAATTACTCGTTTGTTTTTATGGCAGTGTAATTTAGATGCAGCAAAGTGTACCGATCCTAGGTGCACAGCTTGGGGAAGTTTCGATATGCACACGCCCACATCACCACCTTCCCCCTCGCCGATCGACGTGATAGGGAATTGTCCCATCGCCCCAGAAGGTCGCCTTGCGCCGTGCCCAGAGCTAAGGGCCACTCTGACTTCTGTCACCGGGGATCCTCATGTGCCTCTCCTTTAAGTCCATATACGTGGAATCGTAGACGCTACCCTCTGTCACGTCTGGCTTCTCTTGTTCGACGGAATGCCATAACCAGTCGCGCCAGAGCCTTGCTATCAGACGTTCCGGCTCCTTCCGTCGGTCCGCACTACAACAGCCCGTTTCCAGCATCTGCTGTCAGTGCTCTGTGACTCCCACCAAGGAGGACACTCCCAGTGTCCCCAAAGCCACCTTCCCCAAGAAATCCAGAGAATCCCCGTGGTCCTCAAAGAAACAGGAAGAATCCCTCCTTACTGACATTTTGTCACCTGCGTGCCTTAGCAGTGATGCCTTAGCAATGGCCCGTGACTCCCAGCACCGCTTCACCTTCTGCCTCAGACACACGACGCGGTGAGTGGGGCTGGGGGTCATCACGCTGTCCTCTCTAGCCTACCTACGTCTCTGTGGTCCAGGTTTTTCCCGGGATGACGGGGGGTGGGGGGGGGGGAGGGCGAATGCAGTGCAATGCACCGATTAAGGGCTGTGAGAGGCCCAGGGTGACTTTGGCGGATCGGATGACACCTGAACCTCTGTGTTGAGGTCTGCGCAAAACAGGATATCATGTAGGACTTTTCCTGTTGCCCCAGAACAGGCGGTTGCAGCCTGAGGCTGAGGGCAGGGAGGTGTTACGTACCCTCCAGTTCTAAGGAAACCACTGACACCCGGGTTACCCGTCTCCCTCAGGGGCTCACAACTGTGCCCCCAATTGTCGTGTCAACTCCTCCCACCCCAGTCCTATAAGGAGACACATCTGGGCAGGAAAGGCTCGTAGAAAAGGGTGGGACTGGTGGGGAGGTGAGAGGGGGCTCCTGTCCTCAAAGCCAAGGGTGTGTGGGGGTCTGAGAGAATCGTGCGAGGAATGGGGGGCCAGCACCTCCTTTCTGGCTGGGGCATCCCCCGGGCAGCCGGCCAGCCGGGCAGGTGAGGAGGGGACTGGAGAGCCTAGGTGGTGGACAAAAGACAGTGAGGCAGCAAGGAGGGCTCGAGGATGTGAGACGCCCCTGGGTCAAGTTCCAAACGTAGTGCCGAAGTGACCACGTCCAAAGAGTTCGCCAACTGCAGTCACTCACCGTACCCAGGGCCAGCCCTCCCCCCAGTTCACGGGAGGTCCGCTCACCAGCCCGGATGCCTCTTCCCTCATGACAAGCTGCTTCTTGGTGACTGCTGGTGGCCTTTGGGCTGCTGGCTAATCTTCCCTGAAGCTTCCCTGAAGCCCTGGCAAATCTTCCATTTGTTAGGGAAACCCGGATAAGGAGAAAAAGGCAAAGTGGAAGGAGGGGGTCCGGGTGGCTCACCCCCAGGAGGCGGCAGGGCCAGCTGCTTTGAGCGTCGTCGCGCATCGCGGATGACAGCAGGGGGAGGAGGGGCTCTGCCAAGCCCCCAACTCCACCAGAAGTCTTAAGACACCTGTCCCTGGGAATGATGATCTTCCCTGACGTCTGCTTGACTCAAACCGCCCACTCAAGTGTTCTCCTCGGGATAAAGACAGGGTTTCCGCTTCTAGAATGGAGAGGGTTGGCAACTTTTAGGTGGCGCTTTCCCTGGTGGCACTAAAATCCCACCGTAGCTATTACCACTGTGATGTAGGGTTTTCATGGAGTTAGCTACCCTCTCCTCTGGGCTCTCGGATGATTTCACATCGACCTCTATCTGCGTACTCTGCACTGTGCCTGCTGATTTGCAAACACTCCATCTTCCACCCCTCCACGCCCCCACCCCCCACCCCCCACCCCCCGTCCCTGCACTTGGAGGTCTGAGTACGTGGGAATTGACACATCATCCTTATGGACCTGCCCCAGACCGGCCCGTGACAGATCCCCAGGCATGCTTGTCACCCTGAATTCCAGGACGGAACCACAAACACTTTTCCAAATTTTATTTAGAAAGCCACCATGTACCGTATGTACTAATTCGCTTTTGTGCTTCTTGGCAAATAGCCCCTGCGGCCCGGTGGCTTCAAACAGCGAGCACAGACCGCTTGCCCCTGTGACACGTGGCTGCCGTGTGCCTGGGCTCTGGCCGTGTTCTCTGCGTCTTCCTGCTGGCTCGCCACAGTGCCTGGTGTGGCCCGGGACGCACCTTCCGGTGGCTGAGCAGGGGGAGTCAGGGGCTCGGCCCAACCACTCTACCCCTCTGTGTGGCTGAAGCAGATGTCCCTCCGCTCACTCTTCGGTGGCCGAGCCTCCTGGGGAGGGGGTTGGGTGGGGGGACACCTGCAGGGCACACTGTCAGTCACACGGCGAGGACGAGAATGTGTAATCGCACAGGGGAAGGAGGGAAAAGCGAAAAATAAGACAATCTAAGGTTTATCATTATTATTATTGTGGTTAGAACACTTCACACGCCTTCTACCCGCCCTGCCAGATTTTTAAGTGTATCATACATCATTCTATCTACAGGTAGAATGTTGGAAAGCAGATGTTTGGAACTTGATGCCTTGTATAACTGGAATTTGGGGCACTTTGGTAGACGTATAGAGAGAATGCGGCATATACATGCAGTGGAATATTACTCAGCCTTACAGAGAAGGATGTCCTGCCTTGTGCGGCAACATGGGTGAACCTTGGGGACGTTATGCTGGGTGAAAGAAGCCAGTCGTAGGAGGATGAATAATCCACGATTCTCCTTCCACGGGGTGTCTAAAATAGTCGGAATCGTGGATGTGGTGATTGCTAGAGGCTGGGAAGAGGAGAAAATGGGGGGTCGCTAATCAGATTTTAAAAAAAATTTTTTTAGGGGCGCCTGGGTGGCGCAGTCGGTTAAGCGTCCGACTTCAGCCAGGTCACGATCTCGCGGTCCGTGGGTTCGAGCCCCGCGTCGGGCTCTGGGCTGATGGCTCGGAGCCTGGAGCCTGTTTCCGATTCTGTGTCTCCCTCTCTCTCTGCCCCTCCCCCGTTCATGCTCTGTCTCTCTCTGTCCCAAAAATAAATAAACGTTGAAAAAAAAAATTAAAAAAAAAATTTTTTTTAAATGTTTATTTATTTTTGAGAGAGAGAGAGAGAAAGAGAGTGAGCAGGGGAGGGGCAGAGAGAGAGAGGGAGACACAGAATCCGAAGCAGGCTCCAGGCTCCGTGCTGTCAGCCCAGAGACCTATGCGGGGGGGGGGCAAACTCACGAATCTTGAAATCATGACCTGAGTCAAATTCAGACACTTAGCCAACTGAGCCAACCAGGCGCCCCCCCCCCAGATATATATATATTTTTAAAAAACAATATAGTGCGAGCTTTGATTCATTTTCCAAATCATAGCTTTAAAAAACCCCAATATTTCCATCTCATCATCAAAACAAAATTTCACGCATTCATTCAGATGATACAAATACCTGAAGGTGAAGCATGCACTCCCCTCTCCAAACACACACGCTTCTTTCCGGAGCCTTCTCTGGCTGTGAAGCAGGAAAGTAGAAGCAGAGCAACTTCCAGCTCCCGAGTTGCCAGGTTCCAGAAGCCCCGTGTTTCCTGCTTGCACCAGATCCGAAATGCACTGGGTCCCTGCATGGCTGTTTGGTTAGGGCTCCGTGCGATATAGGAGCTCCCAACCCAAACCGGACAGTCTGAGCCTCAATGAGGATATCCACAAAGCACCGAGGCGTCCAAACAGCATCAAACCCCTGACGTCCCGGGCTGCGCGAGGACACAAAAGAGATGTCTGGCAGGGGGTCCGGGAGAATAAAGACACAGTTGGGATGGCAGTTGTGGAGTATGTGCTGTGATCCCCATGATACTAGTTAGACACCAATCACTAGGCAGCCCGTGGATCACAGACCCGACTCCCCGATCGACACTATTTATGCTGCACTGGTAGTGTTCCCAGCATCCCGCGCTCTGACATTTTAAGCTCAAAGCCAGATTTCGGTGACTAATACGGTATTTTCAGACTTGACCTAAGAGCAATTCTTCAAATGACGCTTTGCCCCATTTACAAGTTGTAGTTTTAGGTTTACTTCTTTTTTTACTCGAGGGTGATGATGATGACGATGAGTTTTATTTTTTTTTTTTAACGTATCTGAACTCTACGCCTGTATCCAAAAATGAGGCGCTGGAAGGTAGTTTGCAAAAATGCTTTTCCCCAGCCCTTCTAGAGTCTTCCACCCTGCCTGGGGGGTTAGACCCTGACGTTCACAGGCCGCCTGTGACGTCCAAGGCAGGGCCTCTGTCACGTCTGCCGGGCCCCTTCTCTGTCCCGGCGACACACCCCGGGGCCCACACCTGTCGCTCCCTATCTCGCGGGCCCACTGAGGAGTTCTGGGTGCACTGTTTTCTATTCCTCACGGCTAACTCTACTGGGGGCCGGGCAATCCTCTGGGCGCCAGTGATGCGATGAGGCCTGGGGGAGGGCGGCAGAAGGGGCTAGGGCAGCAGGAAGCAGGGACAGGTAGCAAGATCCAAAGACATGAGGCCTCTATGGGTTCTGATGCCTCCTTCCTGGCCTTCGATTCTGGCAAACACTGCTGGGGCAGTGGCCTCACACACCCTCCTGAGCTCCTGATGCAGGAACTAAGCCTTCACTCCTTCCTATCATCACTACCTGCGCCCCCCTCCCCCACCGCCCGCCTTTCCCTGGTGACGACCCGACGAGGGCTCTTATTTTTTCATCTCATTATAGATTACGCGTATTTTATTAACCAAGAACGTGCTTACATTTTTACATCGGGGGAGGTGGCATGTGAGACGCGTGTGAACAACGGGGCATGGGGTTTGCTAGATTTCAGGTGTAGGGTGCGTGGTTATCGCGGATAAATCACAAGGAAGCAAAAATGTGTCCCGTGCTTGCACCGGAGAGGATGATTGGACCCAAAGTAAGCTCTCCGAGAGTTGTTATGGTTCCCAGGCTCTGGGACCCGGGGGTGGCCGGGGCGGGGCAGGGGGAGGCCTTCCAGGCGGGGCTGGGGACAATGCTGCTGAAACCTTCCTCCTCACCCAGGCTCAGCCATGCCCGCAGCTCCCTCCTCCTGGCTAGCAGGGACCCCACACGCCATCCCCCTGCACCTGCTCAGTCCCCTCCCTGCCTCCAGCTGGGCCCCTGACCAGAGAGAGAGCACTGCGGGGCAAGTGAGGCGCGGGTGAAGGCTGGGAGAGGGGCATAGGCATTCTCCAGATGTGGTGTTTCCCAGGAACTGGGGAGGAGCTCTTTGGAGAGTCACGGTCTGCACCCGCAGTTCTGGAACATTCCCTGAGCGCCCATTGGCTGCACAGGGAGGAACGGAGTCTGTCTTGGTGAGTCCGGCCCTGAGCTTCCCGTGCGCGCTCGCCTGAGAGGCTCACGGGCCTCCCTTCTCCAATGGACCCCCGAAGCCTTTTATCACATGCAGTTTTCCGTCCCCCCCCCCCGCCCCCCCCCTCCCCGCTTGACGGTCGGAGGCAAACTGTTACTCATTTACAAGCCCGCGGACACCTCCTGCTCGCCTGTGGAAGGCGTGTATGTGGAACTCACTCGATCCGCGGTCTCCCCGTAGAAGACCGGGCACTGTTTGCAGAGATGCTTGGCGATGTGCTTTCGGAAGAACACGGAGAGATGCCTTCTGAACTTCTCCCCGACGAAGGCGTAGATGATGGGGTTGATGCAACAGTGCGTCATTCCCAGGGTCTCCGTCACCTGCATGGCTTGGTCCAGCTGACTGGTGCTCTGGCAGTCACTCACGTTAAAGGACTCCGGGAAGGTGCTCAGCAGGAGGACGATGTTGTTGGGGGCCCAGAAGAGAAAGTAAACGATCATGATCACGAAAATGAGCTTCACGGCCCTGTGCTTCTTCTTCTCGTTCCGACACCGGAACAGGGTCCTGAGGATGGCCGAGTAGCAGACGATCATGACGAGCAGGGGCAGGACCAGGCCCAAGACGCTCCTCGTGACTGCGTGGAAAGTCTTCCATCCTGGTGGGAAAGAAGGGCGGCAGGAGTAAAAAGAGTCTTCCCACTGCAACTTGTTAAAGACGCACCCCGGCAGAGAGGCGACCACGGCCGCCGCCCAGGTGACCGCGCTTGTCACCGCCCCAAAGGTGACCGTCCTGGCCTTTAAAGCGAACACAGCGTGGACGATAGCCAGGTACCTATCGACGGTCAGGAGGATGATGAAGAAGTTTCCGCCAAAGTACCCGACGTGATAGAGCCCGGTGACCGTCTTACACATCACATCCCCGAAGACCCACCCGTTGGCGGCATAGTGGGCCCAGAAGGGGAGGGTGAAAAGGAAGAGCAGGTCGGAGATGGCCAGGTTGAGCAGGTAGACGTCAGTCATGCCCCTCAGCTTTTTGCAGTTGATGAGGATGAGGACGACCAGCAGGTTGCCCACGAAGCCGGAAATGAACACGAGTGAGTAGAGCGGAGGCAGGAGCCGGACCGCGTTCTGCCTCACGTCGGTTTTCTGGCACGGTGCGCTGTAATCGTAGTCGTAATTGGTGGTGGGTTCCTCGTTGCCCCCCTGGTTGCCGGTTGTGAACAGAGACTGGGGTGTGGACAGCATGGGGTAGCTGAACAGGGCGAGCGTGTCGTTGTCGCCCATCTTCCTCCGCCCTGTAATCAGAGGACGAAATGATCACACACCGCGTATCGGCCGCCGTCCCCGATATTAAAAATGTCCCCGCTCCCCTTCAGCCCCGGCCCAGCGTTCGTCTTCCTTTCGCGGCCATCACCTTGAAAGCTCGCACGTGCCCGTCGATCACTTCCCTTTACTCCTTCCAGCAGATACCGCTTGTCGACCCTCCGGCCGTTTCTCAACACCCCGGGCCTTCCCAGAAAGCCCGACTCTTATTACAAAGTTCCCCTCGCTGCATACTTGCTTTTTTCCTACCTCCTCTGCCGGGCTGCACAGGCCCGTGACCCACTCCTGGATGGCATTGTGGAAGGGGACCCTGCCAGGGGGTCCCTGGTAATGCTCTCCTCTGACGGGAGAGAAGCAGGAGAAGCCCTGGCCCCCCGGCCCCTTCTGCCTCTGCGGCTTGTCTTGTGAGGGCCTGGTGCTTGGGACCCTGAACAAAAGACTCAGAGGACGGAGCAAAACGAGGCAGAGTCCCAGCATCACCAAGTCGTAAGCCCTGGCCTTGAACAGCCCATCCTCTGAAAAAAATAAATAAATAAAGCCTTGTTTGTAAGCTACGGTGCGTTCCATGCTATGTGGCTGGAAAGCCGAGAGTGTGTTCGCCGACACCCCTGTCCACCCTCTGCCTCCGTCACCCTGCCAAAGCTTCTCCTGCAAGATTGCAGCGACAATCCCACTGCTCAATGCCTGGCTCTCCTTCAGCCTTATCCTCGTTGAGCATCGGACCCGTCTGTTAGGTTCTTCCATTTAAAACTCATTTTGGGGGCTCCTGGGGGGCTCAGCCGGTTGAGCATCTTACTGTTGATTTCAGCTCAGGTCGTGATCTCGGTTCATGAGGTCGAGCCCCGCCTCGGGCTCTGTGCTGATGGCACAGAGCCTGCTTGGGATTCTCTCTCTCTCTCTCTCTCTCTCTCTCCCTCTCCCTGCCTCTCCCTCCCTCTCTCAAAATTGCTAAACCTTTGGGAAAAAACACAAACTCGCCTGGCTTCCGGGAGGTTAGTGCCTGTCTCGCACCTTCTTACTCATTTTCTTCGTTGGTGTCTCCTTCCCCCGTCTACACTGCGAGAATCCCCGGGCACGATCCTTGGCTGCCGCCTCGTTACCCGCTGTCTCTTTATTCTCACCCCAAAGTTCTTGCTGAGTCGTGTGGTGTAATCACAGGGCTTTAGGCCCCCCGAATGCCAATGCTGCCCGAAGCGCTGGCTTCTGGTCTCAACTTTCAACCCCTGCCTCTCAGAGTTGAGTTTCCTACTGCCTCCTGCATATAAGAACTCACTCATTTGACCAGCATTTATTGAGCACCTACTGTGAGCCATGCTGCATTCTAGGTAGTGGAGATACGGCAGTGAGCAAAGTGAGCATCATACAGGTACCTCCCATTCAACCCACCCCGAACCCAACACCCCCGGAAGCGTCCTTCAGCTGGTGGACTCCTTATCTTGGCTACTATCCTTGACTGTCCAGGAAGCGGGAGTGGGCATTGTCCCGGGTCCCTCGTCTTCAGAAGGCTGGGAGCAGGCCTCAGGAACCAACAGACCCAGGTTCAAATCCTGCCTCCGACGACTTACGAGTTGTGGTATTTGGGGCTAACTACTTCCTCAATTCGCAGTCTCTTAATGTATAAAACGCTAACTCTGCTGAGTGGCCACAGGGATGAGCGAAGAGGAGGACCCAGCGCAGCGCCCGGAGCAGGGACGGGCTCTGTGCGACCTCTGTCGCGTCTAGTGAACTTCACCTCGTAAACACCTCCGGGTCTGGCCCCCCTGCCGGCCCCTACCGCCTGGCCTCGGACGCTGCTCGCCCCATTGTCGGCTCGCCTTGCGCGCGGCTTGCTCCTGACCGCGCTCCGTTTCCACCTGTCTTGCCCGGCCCCGCGCTGGGAGATCGGGCGCTCCTCTGCTGAAAGCCGCCAGCAGCCCCGTGATTTGTATGTGGCGGGACCTCAAAGGCAACGTCCTGGCCCAGACTCGGGAGCTCCCGGCCATCCGCCAGCTGCTCCGATTCCCCTTCTCCATGAAGCCAAACCCGCCTCCCCTCTCAATCGATTTACGAGAGCGGCTCATAAAACCGTGCTTGCCTCTGGACAGGCCCTTATCACACGACCTTCCATCGTGTGCTCCCTGAGGTCCAGCTCACGTTCCTGTCCCCGGCTCTTAGGATAGCCTCTGGCTACAGGAGGCACCAAGAAATGTCCGTTGAGGGACTGCGTGAAAGTCTTTATACCGAGTCTGACGTCTACCATCAATAGTCCCAAGAAAGCCGATTCTTTTTCCTGGTAGTGGCTGGGAATTGGTTTTTCTCTTTGTGCACGCCCTTATTCTTCAGTTTCTCTTGTGATCGATACTTCTAGGTTTTGCATTTTACTAAGCCAGGTTGTTGGAAATCTGCAGCAACTAAATAAGACCTCTAATCCAGTTTGGGAAGAAAAGCAACGTATCCACCACAAGGATGACACCTGGGATCGTTAAACTGAGGGCTCCTCGAGCTCCAGGTGCTGTGCTACGTGCTTTGCCCGCGTTAATTAATTTACTCTTTGCAATAATTTTGTGAGCACATGTTCACACATCTTTACGGTGCAGAAATTCGAAATTCAGGCACGGATGAGTTAAACGACTTCCCCAGATTCACAGGACAAGTGATAGCTGGGCTGGATTTTGAACGTGGGGCTCTTCAGTTACAAAAAGACCCCAGGAGCTTCTCTTCCCAGGCTGGGAGCGCAGAGACGGATGCAGAACCGGTAACGATTTTCTAGGTATCCTTGCATGCCTTGAACAGAACTTCTTTGGCATTTGGATTTAAAGCCCACACACTCACCCACACGAGCATGCCCCACTCATGCGCGCACGCGCGCGCACACACACACACACACTTTACTAGAAAATAAATGCCATGAGGGCTTAGGGATTCGCCTTGCAAAGAGAGATCTTGGTGCCCCAGAGCCTGAGCTGGCACCCAGAGGCTGCTGAAGAAATACCATTTCGGTAAATGAATGACAGAAAACTAGCAGGCTGCAAGCTACCGAGAAACGCGATGCCCCACTGTGGACTAGCCTCCCAGGTAATGCAGCGGGAGACCTGATACGGGGGGTCCTTGCACACAGCCCCTTAACTGCAGCACACCCTCTGGGCTGTTCTGTAACCAACCACAGGGTTAGCCTCCTCATCTGGGTAGGACAGTGTGCACTAGACCCATGGTTCTCAAAGGCTGGGCTTCAGCAGCACACAGGAAGTCTGTAGTCAGAAATGCACAACCCAGACCCTCTGGTGGTTCAGAACGGGGGTTGGTGGGGGGAGAGGACGGAGCGCGAGGAAGTCGGTTGCTCTGACCGCTTCCACCTTGCCTCCTCTCCGCTTTGTTTACCTGCACCGGCTTCTCAACTACCAGCCGCCTCTTCCCACACTGCTTCTCCCCAGTCACTCCAGCGCACCTAGCTCCTAGCACAGCAGACACTTAGCAAGGTGCCGCTTTCAAGTGGCAGGACACATCCTGAATCAGTGAAAAGCCGCCTCGCAGAAAAAGAGGTTCCTCACTTCAGCCTCCGCGGCTGTCCTGAATTGAGGCAAGGGGCCCATTGTGGTTCAGGGCCTGGACCATCACATATATGGAATATGGGGGCGGGTAGTATTTGGGATAGAAAGTTCCAGTTCTTTCAAGCCCTTGGAGGCTGGGGAGGGCAGAGTGAGGGGCAGTAGCCTGAGCATCCTTACTCTCCTGTCTTCTTCAGCGTGCTGTCCTCTCACCTGAGCCCCGTGGCGGGGGGTCTCAGCCTGCTCTGAACTTGTTCACCGCTATCAGAGCCTCTCCAATGATCCTGGTGCACACACCACCCTCCACCCTTTCCTCCATGAAGACGATCCCCCAGGAGCCTGGGCTATGCAGCCCTCAGGGTGCTCCCAACCCTACATCTCCAGCGTCTGGATGCTTTCAGCCTGTGACTCATAAAATAATGAAAAAAAACCCTAAAATAAAAGCACCCACAACTCACCAGTGGATGGCTTCTCCCAAGTGGCCCTGGAGCGTCAGGCTTCCCAGCAACTGAACCGAAGAGATCTGGAGGTAGAAACTTGGTGTGCAGAAGAAGGAAATAATGTTTCCTGCAAAAAAGAAGGCGGAGATACACGGGCAAGTAATGTTAAAAATTGTAAGAAAAAAAAAAAAAACCCCACACACAATAGTGATACAGTTCTTCTTTCCCAGCCAGGAACCCTATACCCTAGGTTGAGGACTTCAGAGTAATATTAATTTTGAAATCTTACTTATGCAACCTTGAGTATGAGTCAAGCACGCTCTGTACATCTGCTCCTGTGTCTAACGACTCTGGGGTTATCTTGTGGGTCTCTCTATCTGGAAATCTTCCTCCTCTCTTCTGCCGGTGATAATTTGCATGAAATGAGAACAACAGAACTTCATTCTTCAGAGGATAAATGCCAAGAGGGGGGCTGTGGGTGATGGTGGAGACAATATAAAGAGTTTCGTGTGACCATCCACAATGGATTTGGGATCAGATTGGAAATTTTATCCAGGTACAGATTTTTAATGAAAAGGGCATGCAAAATTGTCTCCTGTATTAGAGATGTCCTTAGCAAGAAGGGCCTCAAGTATTGTAGGTTCCACTCTCCAGAAAGAAGTTTTTATAAAAGAAAACACCACTGAGAGTCTGGGAAGAGAGTAGCATGGAAAGCACCAGAAATCTCTCTCCCTATCCAGGCAACAATTGTACCGACAGAATCTGTCTGACCTAACCATTCCAGAACTCTGGAGTCTACTGAAGGCCCTGCAACGGTCAGGGGAAGGCTTGGATGATCAATTGCAGTTAACTTTGGTCATTTTTAGCTCTTGGCACAGTAGCAGCTATCCGTGCCCCACCCACTCCCCTTGGCACACATGTATAAAGATGTAATTCTGTGACACTAACCACCAAAGGGGGTGAGGACAGAGCCGTAAAAGAGCAGGGTTTTGTGTGTTGTTGATGTCGAACTGGTATAAATTTAAACTAGAATGGGGGCGCCTGGGTGGCTCAGTCGGTTAAGCATCCGACTTCAGCTCAGGTCATGATCTCGCGGTCCGTGAGTTCGAGCCCTGCGTCGGGCTCTGTGCTGACAGCTCAGAGCCTGGAGCCTGCTTCGGATTCTGTGTCTCCCTCTCTCTCTGCCCCTCCCCTGCTCATGCTCTGTCTCTCTTTGTCTCTCAATAATAAATAAATGTTAAAAAAAATTTTAAACTAGAATGTTATAACCTTGGGATATTATATGTGATCTCTGTGGTAACCACAAAGAAAATAGCTTTAGAACATACACGAAAGGAAATAAAAGGGAATTTAAATATTTCGCTACAAAGAAATCAACCAAATACAAAATAAGACAGTAGGGTAGGAAAAAAGAGACAAAAAAACCTGTAAGTGTGCACATAGGAAAAAATGCCAAATGACAGAACTAAGTCCTTCCTTAATCAGTAATTACTTTAAATGTAAATGGATTAAATTCTCCAATCAAAAGATAGAGAGATGGTAGAATGAATAACAAAACAAAACAAAACCTGATCTAACTATATGTTGTCAACATGAGACTCGTTTTTGGTCTAAACACACAAATATATTGAAAGTGAAAGGATGGAGAAAAATATTAACTAAAAGATATTAAACAAAAGAGAGCAGGGATGACTATACCAATGTCAGACAAAATAGCCTTTATTTATTATAACAATAATTATTATTATCATTATTATTATTATTTTAAGCAGGCTTCACACTCAGCACAGAGCCCAACGTGGGACTCAAACTCATGACCCTGAGATCAAGACCTGAGCTGAGATCAAGAGTCAGACCCTTAACCGAGCCAACCAGGAGGCCCTGACAAAATAGACTTTACATCAAAAAAAGCTTACAGAAGATCAAGACAGATGTTGTATATTACAGGGTTCAATACAGTCAGAAGACATAACAATTATGAGTATCTATACCTAATGACAGGTCATCAAAATATATGAAGCAAAAACTGACAGGACTGAAGGGAGAAAAAGACAGTTGCACAATAATAGTTGGAGATTTCAATACCCTGTTCTTGATAATGAATAGAACAGCCAGATGGAAGATGAGTAAGAAAGCACAGGACTTGAACACACAATAAGCCAACTGGATCTAACAGACTTACATGGAGTACTCTATCCAAGAATAATAGCATTATGTGTTCTTCTCAAAGGCACTTGGAACATTTTTTTCAGGAGAAGCTGTATTGAAACTAGACAGAGAACTTCTAAAACTCAACAACTAAACAGCAACTCAATTCAAAACTGGGCAAAGGACTCAAATAGACATTTCTTCAAAGAAGATACACCAATGGCCAAGAAGCACGTGCTATGCTCAATACCACTGATCATCAGGGAAACGGAAATCAAAGCTACAATGAGACAACACTTCACAGCCATCAGGATGGCCACTATCCAAACAACAGAAAATAACAAGTGTTGGGGAGGGTGTGGACAGACAGAAACCTTTGCTTACTCTTATGGGGATGTAAAAACGGTACCGCTGCTGTAGGAAACGGTGTGGTGGTTCCCCCAAAATGTAAAAGTAGAATTATTATGGGATCTGACAATTCCACTTCTGGTTATGTACTCAAAAGAACTGAAAGCAGGGTCTTGAAGAGATATTTATATGCCCATGTTGATAGCCATATTATTCACGAGAGCTCCAACGTGGATGAATGGACGAGCAAAATGCGGCACACGCATACTATGGCATATTATTCGGTCTCCAAAAAGAAGAAAATCCTGACATAGCCTACACCACGGAAGAACCTTGAAGACATTATGCCAAGTGAAATAAGCCAGTCACAAAAAAGACCAGATGAGTCCTCTTACATGAGACATGAGATACTTAGTCAAAACCGTCGAGACAGAGAGTAGGACGGTGGGTGCCAGGGGCTTGGGTGAGGGATGAATGGGGAGCTCATGTTTCATGGGTACAGAGCTTTGGTTTTACGAAATGAGACGAGTTCTGGGGATGGATGATGGTGACGGCTGCACAACGTCACAAGCGTGTTTAACGCCACTGAACTATACACTCAAAAGTGGTTAAAATCGTAAGAGTTTATGTGACGCGAACATAAGGTGTTACGTTTGTTTTGCCACAATAAAAAAAGAAAAGACAAAGAGACATCGTAAGAGTTTATGTGACACAAACGTAATGTGTTATGTTTGTTTTGTCACAATAAAAAAAGAAAAGACAAAGACAGGGCGAATTCTGCAATTTAGGCAATTGTACTTAGGAATATTCCTCAGGTCCCAGAGGGAACATTGGGTCACCTGAGTTGGTTCCACACACTTTCTGGGATTCAGGAGATCTGAGTGCCTATGCTGGTGCCTTGGCGAATCTCTAAGCTTTGACTTCTCCAACTATACACTGGGAATAACGAGGCCTCCGGGGTCGGTGGGGCTTCAATGGATACAAAGCAACTAGTATAGTGTCTGGTATGAAGTAGGCACTCGACAGAATAGTGGCTAACGACAACAATAAAACACTCTGTGAAATCTGGGGGGCCCTTCTGGATTTCCATTTGTTGTAACCATGTATCCTGCATACGACCTGGTTTTTGTGCGAAGAAAGAAGGGCCTCAGGTCTCTCCTTAGAAGACAGCTCCTGGCGTGGTCAGGGACATGAAAAGTTCTCCACTTGGTCCCTAATGTGGTCTCTGAGCGGGGGTCAGAAGGGTCTTTCTGAGATTTCAATGGTAAAACAGATCGTACTCACCCAGCGATGCTGGGTCTGTGCCCACTTTATGGAATGCCCTCACTGGGGCCTCTTGCTGCTGGTTCCTTTGGGTCAGTCTGCGATGGGGAAGGTCAAGGCCCCAGAATTTTGCCCTTGTTGATTTCTGTATTCGCACTAGACATCACCGACTCCAGCCTTGCTTTATAAACAGAGAGAGGCAGAGAGGTAGGGGGGTGGCAGAGCCAGAATCTGAATCTGAAGGCACAGATTCAGACGGAAGGCACATTCAGACGACAATTCGAAGACCCAGCGTAAGGCTGAGCGAACGTATGGAAGGGTGGGCAGTGTGAAGAGAACCAATAGGTGGCAAGAAGTCCAAAGACTAGTGGGAACTCTTACCCTACGCTTGAAGGGCCAAACGAATAAATATCGCCCAATCCCCGTTGTGAGCTGAAGATAGAAGGACCCAGCTGCTGCTAGAACTTCCACAGGGCAGGAGGAGAGCAAGAACAGAAGTCCTCTGACCTCCTGCCAGTGCCTGAACCCAACAAGAAGAGGGAGAAGCTGGAGTCCAGCTGACGTAGCCAACAGGTGTCAGCTTCCTGGTAAATCAGAGTGGATCTGGGGGAGCATGGTTAATAATCACTCAGCTATTAAGTCAATTAAGTCAAACTTCTTTTTTTTTTTTTTTTGTCACTAGGTTCTCACTTGATCAAGAAGACGGGAAAGTTTATCAACCAGCCTCAGGTTACTTTGATGACTCCCCTTCCAACTAACTCCCTTACTTATTTGTGATGGGATTTGTTCGGTTGCCACCCTTAGGAGATAAATTCTTGCCCTTTTTTCAACACAGATGTTTTGGTTGATTGTGGTTTCTACGGTTTGCATGCTTCCTGTGACCTACTAAAATAGATCAGCGAGTTCTAGGATTTTACATGTTCAGTATGGGTTAAAAACAGTGATCTCGACGAATGTGATACCCATGGAAAAAGCACCGTTATACATTCCTACATGCTCTGCTCATATTTCTAGGGTAAAAATAACACAAATTATTTCCACTGTTTTCGACTCAAGTCACAAGGTAACATGACAGCAAGAAAGCCTGGAAACTGAAAATGGCTTTTGGAAAGCCAAAGTGTCAGGTAAGAGAAGTCAGACATGAATGCTTCCCTCCTCCTCTTCCAAGTTCACCATTTCCAAGTGAACCAAGAATAGACAAGGGTATGTGATGAAAAGAAAGAAAGAGAGAAAGAAAGAAAAAAGAGAGAAAGAAAGAAAGAGAGAAAGAAAGAAAGAGAAAAGAAAGAAAGAAAGAAAGAAAGAAAGAAAGAAAGAAAGAAAAAGAAAAAGAAAGAAAGAAATCATAAAGAAGTGTAAAGGTAGCAGATTGGATGTTTTCCATACCTTAAGGCCAAATAAACTTTGGAAAATAGAAGTGAAGTCAAAATCTTTAGTACATCCAGCTGCTGAAAAGCCCTCTCAAGTGACTTAAGAGGATGTCATTTGAACCTGAGGTAGGGAGGAAGGGAGATAATCTTGTATTCTACAGCCCAGTGTTTTAAACTACTCTGCGACTAGACTCAGATCTTGGTCTCGGAGGTGGCCTGCTCTGGGGAGAAAGCTATGGCTGGGGATGGGTCAGGACACAGTACGTGGAAGGCATTTTTAGAGACCCCCAGGACATTGCAACAGTGTGGGACGGGGGCTGGTTCTGGGGAATCAGAAGCTAGAATTCACTGTCGCCGCCATCACCTGCCCTCCCCGCAAGGCGTGGTGAGTAAGAGGAGGATGGGTGAATACCTACAGGATGAGGTTTCATACATGGCAGTAGAAGCCATAACTACTCCTCTCCCACCTCTGACAGCTACCATTTGAGTGTGGTTTCTGAGGTGTCCCAGGGAGGGGCATAATGTTGTAGCCATCTGAAAACAACTCAAATAGTGTTCTTTGCAGGTGCTGGTGGCATGAGAAGAAACCCGCAAATCTGGATGTGGCAGAGATTCTGATTGGAGGACGTGACTGAGGCCTCCCTCTGGATGGGCGGTGGGTGATGGAAGATAGAAAGACCCTTCCCAAGTATGGCTAGTTGAAGATGTGCCCAACCGCTGCTGGCTTTATAAGAACCATAAATAATACTTGGTGGTGAGGAAAGAACAAGTGTGGAGAGGACAACTCATTTGTAATGCAGTGCAGGCATACATCCATATAAAGATATAGTATGTGTTATCTATATAATATATTATATATCTATTTAAAGTAATGCATGCTAAAAGCAAATGTTAGTTCTTTGAAAAGATAACAAAGTTGACAAAGCCCTAGCTGTACTAAGAAAAAAAGAAAACACATAAATAACTAAAATCAGATGAAAGTGGGGATATGACTCGTGAATTTATAGAAATAAAAAAGATTGTAAGAGAATATCATATACGATGTTCCACCAACAAATTAAGTAACACGGACAAATGAAACGAAACGGAAAAATCCCTAGAAAAACACAAACTGCCAAAAACTGCCTCAGGAAGGAATAGAAAATCTGAAAAGATCTGTATAAAATAAAGAGATTAAACCAGAAATCAAAAATCTCCCAACAGATAAATGCCCAGGACTGAGTGGCTTCATTGGTGAGTTCCACCAAACCTTTAAAGAAAAACTAACACCAGTCTTTCTCCAACTGTTCCTAAAAATAGAAAAAGGGGGGTATTTCCTAACTCATTCTATGAAATCGGAATTGACGTGCTAGCAAAACCAGACAAAGACACCACAAGAAAACTGCAGACCAATATCCTTTTTGGATGTAGACGTGAATATATTTTGTCTTCACTCTGTTAATATCAGGTATGATATTGGTTGATTTTCCTATGTTGAATCACCCTTGCTTTCTTTGGATAAATTCTATATGGTCATGGAGTATAATTCTTTTAATGTGCCATTAGATGCAGCTTGCCAGTATTTTGCTGAGGGTTTTGCCTCTTTGCAAAAAACAACCTTGGAGGATTCCAGCTTCCCGATTTCAAAATGTACTACAAAGCTACATTAACTGGCATAAGGATAGACCTATAGATCAGTGGCATGTAATTGAGAGCCCAGAAATAAACTCCTCCGTCTATTGATTTTCAGCAAGGTTGTCAAGACCACCAACTGGAGAAAGAACATTCTCTTCAACAAATGGTGCTGAGACAACTGAATATCCACATGCGAGAGAATGGAGTTGGATCCCTTCCTCACATCATATATAAAAATGAACTCAAAGTGGATCAATGATGTAAATATAAGAGCCAAAACAATATAATATAATTCTTAGAAGAAAATATAGAGGTGAATCTTTATGACCTCTGATTTTGAACGAATTCTTAGATACGGCACCAAGAACATGAGTGGCGACAACCAAATAGGTAAATTGGACTTCAACAATGATGAAGCACGCAGCCTTCTTGAGATTCTCTTTCTCTCTCTCTCTCTCTCTTTCTCTCTCTTTCTCTCCCTCTGTCCCTCTCCCCTGCTTGCTGACGACACACTCTCTCTCTAAAAAAAAAAAAAAAGTAGTATTTTAACTGACCTCAAAAATATGGAGGGTGAATAAGAGTTGACCAAAGAGATTTCATCATAATGGTGATATTGATGATGATGATGGCAATGGAAGACATTATTAAATGCTTATAGGCACTGTTCTAGTGCTCTCTGTCTAGGGGCCGCATTTAATCCTTATGACAACCCTGTGAGCTCAATGCTATTATTATACTCAAAGTTCAGGAGAAAAACTGAGGCAGTGAATTTAAGAATCTCTCCTTGGGGCGCCTGGGTGGCGCAGTCGGTTAAGCGTCCGACTTCAGCCAGGTCACGATCTCACGGTCCGTTGAGTTCGAGCCCCGCGTCAGGCTCTGGGCTGATGGCTCGGAGCCTGGAGCCTGTTTCCGATTCTGTGTCTCCCTCTCTCTCTGCCCCTCCCCCGTTCATGCTCTGTCTCTGTCTGTCCTATAAATAAATAAAAACGTTGAAAAAAAAAAAAAAAAGAACCTCTCCTTAAGTCAACTCAGCACTGGGATTCAAGTCCAAGCAGTGTGCCTCAACACCCCTGCTCTTTTTTTTTAAGTTTATTTATTTATTAATAAATAAATATTTATTAATAAATAAATATTTATTTATTTATTATTTTAAGTTTATTTATTTTAAGTTTATTTTTTTTTTAAGTTTATTTATTTATTGGGGCATCTGGGTGGCTCAGTCAATTAAGCACCCGACTTCAGCTCAGGTCATGATCTCACGATTCATGGGTTCGAGCCCTGAATCGGGGTCTGTGCTGACAACTTCTTCAGATTCTGTCTCCCTCTCTCTCTGCTCCTCCCCCGCTCTCTCTCTGTCTCTCTCTCTCAAAAATAAACAAAAGTTTATTTATTTACTTTTTGAGAGAGAGAGAGAGAGAGCAGGGGAGGGACAGAGAGAGAGGGAGACAGAGAATCCCAAGCAGGCTCTGCACTGTCATTGCAGAGCCTGATGGGGGGCTTGAACTCACGAACGGTGAGATCATGAACTGAGCCGAAATCAAGAGTTGGACGCTTAACTGACTGAGCCACCCAGGTGCCCCTTAATACCCCTGCTGTTAACCACTGTGTGAAGAATCCAGGTAGAGGGACCTATACAAGTGAAGGCCAGGAAGCAGAAAAGAGCCAGTTAAAAAAATTACATGTTGCATTTTTGTTTTCAGAACGGAAAATTTAAATATACAGAAAAATTTGTTAGCTTATTTATTTATTTTTGAGAGAGACAGAGAGGGCAAGTAGGGGAAAGACACAGAGAGAGAGAGAGGATCCCAAGAGGCTCCGCACTGTCATTGCAGTGCCTGATATGGGGTTCGAACTCTCGAACCATGAGATCATGACCTGAGCCGAAATCAAGAGTCAGATACTGAACCGACTGAGCCACCCAGGGGCCCCAAAATATACAGAAGTATTTTTTAAGATGACAGAGTGGCTGTGAACCTACTGCCCCACATTTAACAAATCTTATTTTGCTCTATTCTATTTTGAAAAGGTAAACATTTAGAGCTACAATTGAAATTACCTTGTATGCCTGCCCCTAGTCCTCATTTGTCTTTCTCTCCCTTTCTCCTCTCGGTTAACAACACTGTTCTGAGTCGTGTGCATATCGGTCTGATGCATGATTTACTTCTTTTTACTATGGATACAAGTGTTGTTTTAAAGCTTAAGAAATATTGCTTGCATCATCTGCACCCCTATGATTTTTAAGATTTCTCTTACTAGTATAATTGCCTTTGGGGGGAAAATTAGTAAAAGTAGGAGCATTAGATCAAAGAATATGTCCCCGTAAATGTTTATGCATGAGAGAGAAGCCTAGTAATCAGACCGTGTTTGGAATGGTCCCAGCGCGGGGAAAGGTTATACAGGTGCACAACATAGTTACTGGACAACTTATATGTCCTGCTGGGCTCACCACACGTGCAGCTGCCATCTGTCACCGTACAACGCTGTGACAACATCATTGCCTACATTCCCTATGCTGTGCCTTTTCTTCCCTCGACTTATGCCATGACCGGAAGCCTGCATCTCCCACTGCCCTGCCCCCATCTTGCCCATCCCCCACCCCTCCCCGCTGGCAATTACCAGTTTGTTCTCTGTATTTATAGGTCTCTTTCTGCTTTTTGTTTGCTTATTCATTTGGGGTTTTTTTTTCTTTAGCTTCCACATATAGGCGAAACCATATGGTATTTATCTTTCTCATCAGACTTGAATATATTTGCCTGTCTGATGGTTAGCAGCATTTGACTGTGGTTTTAATTTTTTTTTTTTAAGTTTTATTTTTCAAATTTGTGAGGGAGACAGAGACGGAGCCCGAGCAGGGGAGGGGCAGAGAGATGGAGACAGAATCAGAAGCGGGCTCCAGGCTCCGAGCTGTCAGTACAGAGCCAGACGGGGGCTGGAACTCAGGAGCAGTGAGATCATGACCTGAGCTGAAGTCGGATGCCCAACCGACTGAGCCACCCAGGGGGCCCCTTGACTGTGGTTTTAATTTGCATTGCCTGATTACTAATGAAGTTTGTTGGAGCTGTTTATAAATTCTGGACACTGATCTTTGTTTAAGAAATACTGTTGGCAGATATATTCTCACTGTGATTTATTTTAACTTTATTCCTGGATTTCTTTTGATGGACACAATTTTTTTTTTTTTTTTGAGAGAGAGAGCGCGAATGCAAATGGGGGAGACAGTCAGAGGGAGAGAGAGAGGGAGAGAGAGAGAGAGAGAGAGAGAGAATCTTAATCTTAAGTACAACCCTGGGATCATGACCTGAGCCGAAATCAAGAGTCAAGACGCTTAACCAACGAGCCACCCAGGCGCCCCAGAAATTTTTCTTTTAATTCAACTTAGTAAAATATTTCTTGACGACTAGTGTTTTCTATATCTTATTTAAAGAATCCCTCTCTATCTTACAGTCATGAAGATTGTGTTCTAAACGCATTAAATGTTTGCTTGTCGTACTTAGGCACCTGATTCATCTAGAATTCATTTTTGTGCATAGAGTGAGGTAAGGGTCTATTTTTTTCTAAATGCTAACTAATTGTGTCATTATTGAGTAGTTTATCCTTTCCCTGATTTTTAACAGTTTTATTGAGATATTACGCACAAACCACAAAACTCACCAATCGAAAATGTAAAATTCACTTTTTTTTTTTTTTAGTATACTCACAGAGTTGTCCAGCTATCACCACAAGCTAATTTTAATTTTTTTTTTAACGTTTATTTATTTTTGAGACAGAGAGAGACAGAGCGTGAACAGGGGAGGGGCAGAGAGAGAGGGAGATACAGAATCTGAAACAGGTCCAGGCTCTGAGCTGTCAGCACAGAGCCCGACGCGGGGCTCGAACCCACAGACCGTGAGATCATTACCTGAGCCGAAGTCAGACGCTTGACCGACCGAGCCACCCAGGCGCCCCAAGCTAATTTTAAAATATTTTCATCATCCCAAAAAGAAACCCTGGAGTCATTATCAATCACTCTCCATTATCTCTCCCACTCCCTGTCTCTCCACCCCACCAGCACCAGGAAAACCCTCATCTACCTTCTGTCTGTGTTGATTTGTCTATTCTGGACACTTCACAGAAATGCAGTCATACAATATATGGTCTTCCATGAGTGGCCTTCTTTCACTTGGCACAATTTTTCCACACTTCATCCATGTTGTAGCGTGTATGAGTACTTTACTCCTTTTATGGCCAAATCATATTTTATAGACATACCACATTTTTTTTATCCACTCATTAGTTGATGGATATTTGGTTTGTTTCCATTTTGAGGCTATTATATTTATTCATTGCTACTATAATATCGCTAATGTTATAATTAATATAATGTCATATATCATATTATTTGAACTACATTATATTTTACAATATCAGAGTATAATTAATATAACATTGTAGATTGTATTGTTTATATTATACTCGCATAATGTTCTATTTGATGTGCTAATATATTATTAATATATAATTATAATAATATGCAATATATCTTAATATATGAATTTATATTATATATATAATATTGTCCAATATAATATATTACATTGATATAATATGCTATTGCTAATATACACTTTTGTATACTAGTTTTTTTTTTTTTAATGTAGAATATTGCCAAGGTGATCTGGCAGAAAAGCTTTTTTTTTAAATTTTTACTTTTAATTTTATTTTTTAAATTTACATCCAAATTAGTTAGTATCTAGTGCAACAAAGATTTCAGTAGACTCCTTAATGCCCCTTACCCATTTAGCCCATCCCCCCTCCCACAACCCCTCCCGTCACCCTCAGTTGGTTCTCCATATTTATGAGTCTCTCCTGTTTTGTCCCCCTCCCTGTTTTTATATTATTTTTGTGTCCCTTCCCTTATGTTCATCTGTTCTGTGTCTTAAAGTCCTCATATGAGTGAAGTCATATGATTTTTGTCTTTCTCTGAATGACTAATTTCCCTCAGCATAATACCCTCCAGTTCCATCCACGTAGTTGCAGATGGCAAGATTTCATTCTTTTTGATTGCCGAGTAATACTCCGTTGTATATATATACCACATCTTCTTTATCCATTCATCCATCGATGGACATTTGGGTTCTTTCCATACTTTGGCTATTGGTGAAAGTGCTGCTATAAACATTGGGGTGCATGTGTCCCTTCGAAACAGCACACCTGTATCCCTTGGATAAATACCTAGTAGGGCAATTGCTGGGTCATAGGGTAGTTCTATTTTTAGTTTTTTGAGGAACCGCCATACTGTTTTCCAGAGTGGCTGCACCAGCTTTTATCCCCATGTATACTAGTTTTTATGCGGATATAGGACTTCATTTCTCTTGGATGTATACCTAGAAGTGAGTCGCTAGTTCCAACAGTACCCAAGGCTTCACATATTGAGGAACTACCACACTGTTTGTCAAAGCACCTGCTATACAACTTATATTCCTATCAGCAATGTATGAGGGTTGTAATTTCTCCACATCCTTGCCAACAGTAGTTGTTATCTGTGTTTTTAATTGTAAACATCTGGGTAAATGTGAGTTGGGATCTCATTGTGGTTTCGACTTGCATTTCCCTAAGAGATAATGATGTTGAACATCTTTTCATGTGTTTATCGGCCATTTTTGCATACTCTTTGGAGCCTGTTCCATGCATGCCTGTTCACATCCTTTTTTAAGTTGGGCTACTTATCTTTTTGGTATTTGGTTGTAGGCATTCTTTAGGTATTCTGGGTACATGTCTCTTACTAGGTATATTATATCCAAATATTTTCTCCCATTCTGTGGGTTTCTTGAAAGCAAGTCTTTTTGATGGTGTCCTTGGTAGCACAGAAATCTTTTTAATTTTGATAAAGTTCAATTCATCCATTCTCTTTTTATTCTTGGTGCTTTTGGTGTCATATCTAAGAAAACATTGCCTAACCCAAAGTTTACAGTAAGTATTGAAATCAGTAAGCGTGAGTCTTCAACTTTGGTTATTCTTTTCAAGATTGTTCTGACGGTCCTGGGTCCTTGCGTTTCCATATCAACTTTGTGATCAGTGTGTCAATTTCTGCAAGAATGTCAGCAGGAATTTAATGGAGGTTGAGCTGAATCTGTAGTTCAGTTTGGGAAATCCTGCCATCTTAACAATACTGAGGGTTATTATCACTTGTCCTTTTTCTACCCCACCATTCTGACACGAAGTTTCTGTCCCCGGGGTCACTGGGTGGTCTCAAATGTGCCCAGCCACAGTGTCCACATTCAAACAACAGGAAAGAGCAAGTGAGGAAGAAAAAAAAAAAATAAGGCAACCTCTGCCTTCATTTTAAGGAGAATCTGCAGAAGTTCTACATAACTCTTCTGTTCGCTTCTCATTGTCCAGACTTGGTAATACCTAATAGCAAGGGAAGCCGGGGAAAAGTCCTCTTTTGCCTGGATATCGTTGCCTGGCCCAGGATTTTGTTACTAAACAAGATGGGGCTCCTAAGGAAAGAGAGTCTCTAGAAGGTGCACAGTAGTCTCTGTTAGAGTCAGACATTTGTGAATTTCTATCCCTCCATCCCAACCTTCTATCAGGAGTGCTAGAACCTCACTCGCCTCTGACTGTAAGCTATAAGCCTTAGCTCGGGTATTCACTTGTAATCTCATTTTGAGTAAAAGAATATTTGGTCTTCTCCTTTTATGCTTGTCTTTCCTTGTCCAGCTGCTTTGTGGTGTTCTCCATCTAGTCCCTCAGGCCAGAACCAGGCTTTGTGTGGGGATGCTGAGCACTGGCCCTGAGAAGATATTGGGGGTATAGCAGCAGGTGGCCTGCTTCGGTGCCTGGATTCCAGGCGACATCTGGTCCTCCTGTGTCCTTAGGCCTATTGCTTGGTACAAGCTGTAGCCCGGGGAAAGTGTGGACAACAACTGGCAGCCTTCTTTCAGGAGTTACCCACCTTGGATTTTCAGGCTCCCCATCTCAAGCACACACTTTTAGTGCCCATTATCTCTCAGAAACCACACCCTGGCTGCCATCAGCTACTTCTGGATCTGGGCCCGGCAAGCTTATGGTTTAGCGCCACTCACCACACTGGTTTTGTGCTCCACTTCTGGCTCCCAGAGATGCTTGTTTTAGAACCTAGATTTGTCTTTTTGGAGGTATATTATGGGTGTGTATATATATGTGCATATATCTCTCTCTCTCCAAATACATGTATGTATATGTGTGTGTGCATTTAAACCACTGCCATATCATCATAGGAGAAAGGATACAGCCAAAGAGGGAAGCTTCTAAGCCATCTGGTCAGAAATCACCATTTTTCAAGGAACCAAAAGGAGGCCAGTGTGCCCAGAGCACAAAGTGTAATCTGAAGGTCTGTGGGGCTCGAAGGGGCTGCATTGTGTAATACCTTGTTAAGGAGTTTAAGAACAACACATCATTGTACAGGCTTTTGATCAGGAGCATGTAGAAGGCGAGGAAGAGACTACATTTCCCAGAATTCCCCTCCTTGTGTGGTTTTTATATGGCTTCCCTTTCCTTTGTGGTTAGAGGTGGCCAATTTGTGATTTGGCAGGCGGCAAGGAGGAAAGGCCATTGTTTTCAAAAGTGGTGGCAGCCAGAGATAAGGGTTCTTCAGACTTCTCTCTCAGCTCTTGCTTCACTGTCAAGAGAATCAGGAATTTCACTGTTCATAAAGTATTGCTGTAGGATCTTATTTATTACCTGCGGCCCAAGGGGATTTGGGACTAGCTGGGCGCTTTTCATTATATTTTACTATCTTTTCCTCTTTGACTCATGAAGTTAGCCAATATTTATTTGGCTTTAAAGTCGGGTGGATGGGTATTGCGATAGGTACTAATTAGCCTGTAGAGTTTTTTGATGAATCGCCCTCTATGCTTGTTAATGACTTTGCAGTGACCTTCATGATTCTTTAGGGGAATTCATATCAGGGGAAATAAATGGCTCACTTGTAATATATGCAAATATGACTGGAAACAGAAAGTATGCACTCATTCATCAAACGCTAGCTGAACACCTAAAGTATTTTGGTGCCGTGCTAATGAAATACAAAGACGCGTAAGACGTGATAAGGTTCTGTCTTTTAGGGAATGAAAATGTGGCAAGCTGGGGAGGTTTTACTCCAAGGCATCGTAAGATAATGGCCACAAATGAAGAACCCTGCATTTTGTAAAGCTCAGAGGAAGGAGAACCTCCTGATGGGGGTTTTCATGAAAGACTTCATGAAAAAAAAGGCATTTTGAAATGAGCTCCAGAGAATTTAAATCTGGGACAATGGGGAGGGAGGACATTTCGGGTAGAGTAAATGGCATGAACAAAGTTGCAGGTAGAGAATGAGTCATAGCATACAGCATGTGGTGTAGACACTGGGGATAAGGCTAAGATGTTAAATTGACTTGTGGATGTCACAGAAGACCTTGAATGAAAAGCTCAGGAGTTTTAGGCAATGAGGAGGAACAGATTTGTTATCCCAGGACTGCTTTCAATAAATTGGTGTTTTGATGAGGTGAACCCGATGGAGGTGGGCAGAATGGATTGAGGCCAAACAAACCTATGGGCTGGAGGAGGTAGGAGGCCACTGTAAGAGTTACCTGGGGTGAGGTAACTGGAGAGAAGGCAATGGAAGGGAAAGGAGGGTGGGACGTGGATGAGAAGCTAAAGGGGAAATGGTTGGGCTTGTGTGAATGTTATTGGTTAAGAGAGGCAATGGAGATACTGGACGAAGAGCTTTAGTTCTTACTCATTTGTCACATCAGCCTGATTCATCTTCAAGTTAGAGTCTAAGGCGTCACTACTCAAAGTGTGGTCCGTGACCGGCAGCATCGGCATCACCAGGGAGCATGTGGGTCTAGTGCTGTCCCCTCGTGACCTGGATGACCCAGGATGCTCCAGGCAGCCTCCCCAGAGAAGCAGCCTCGGGAGGCAGACAGCCGACAATTCGGATCCCAGCTTTTCCAGGCCCACCTGGTGAGCCTGAGAAGGCAACTTGATTTCTCTGAGACGCAGCTTCCTACCTGACAGGGTCATACATAAGTCCTCAGAAAACAGGAGCTCTTTGTATTATTATTTCCTCTTCTGTACAAGGACACAATTGACCCTGCATCATAGGCTTCTAAGAATGCTCTGAGAGGTAACCCTCGCTGATAACTCTTTGATCTAGAAGCGGTAAGTCTTTTCCGGGAGTGCCTTAGGGTAACTATGTAAGCCAGTTGTGGTTTTGACCTTGCCCTCTCTAGGGCTGCCATCCCAGCAATCAGTTCCCCTCCCTGGACTCCATCTTTGAGGTCATAAAGCCGGTATATCTGTACTTGACTTTCTACTCTCGCAGATGTTTTAAGAGCGCCACCACCCTCCGCCGTCAAATAACAAAGAAGGCGGGTTAAAAGCTCATTTGTAAATTGTGAAATACATGCTAATTATTGCTTTTGCTTTTCTATTGGGTAAAAGGAATTGTTAATTCTTGCACCGGGGGTTCTCAAACCTTAGTGCATCAGAATTCACCGATGGGTTTGTTAACACCAGAACCCCAGAGTTTCAGGTTCCATGGGCCTGGGGTGGGGCTGAGAATGTGGATTTCTGACAAGTTCCCAGGTGCTGCTGAGGGGGGGACCTCACTCCGAGGACCATGGTCTTCGAGGTAAACCTGGCACTGGGGAAAGCTCAGGGGACAGATGCCAACTCAAAGGAATGAGCACATCATGTTGATATGGCGGCCCGATGAAAAAAAAAACATAGGACAGGTGTCCGAAAGTGACTTTCCAGCCCGTCTCTGACCCTTATTAGCTCTGCGGCCCTTCTCTGAGGTGGGAGGGATGGACATTTTCAAGACAAGCCCTTTTAGCTCTAACAGCCCAGCTCTTCAGGTCAGGTTGCTTGAATTCTCAACTGGACTGGCGCAGAGCTGTTTTCTCAGAGCTGTTTCCCATTGACTATTTTTTCCCCTTTTTTTGGCGGAGTAGTCAGGGAAAAGGGGGAAGCTTCTGGAAATCTCCATTCCTCTTTTCATTTACCTTCCTCTTTTTGTTTCTGGCTCTTAAACCCTGCCTTCTCTGAAATGTTTCAGTTCCCTCTCTTATTTTTAGACCAACTTTCCTTCTTTCGACAGATGTAGCAAGGGTACATTTTGCATAGCTCTTGAGGGGCCAGGACCCTAGAGGGAGACTCATTCTGGAATAGACATGGGCTGGGTCCCCCAAGGCCTTCTTCTTTCTTCTAAGATTTCTGGTTTTAGACGCTGGGTTTTTGTTGGTGGTGTTATTGCTGTAGCTTAAAATCAAGACTGGAGTCTCCTTGGGAAGTCATTCATTGGGGTGAAGGCAAAGCCACTTCATTCAGTGACAGTCAACTTCGATTAAGACTTTTGGCCTCTCTTTAGTACCTTTTGCTCTATATTTCATTCTTTTGTGATGTATTTCACACCTAAGGGAAACTATATTCACCACACTCAATGCATTATACCCGCCAGATGCTTTCCTTCCCTCTCTTTCTTTTCTGATCTCTCTGTACCCCTGTTAATTAGGTTGATAAAATGGCCTCTTCCTTAGCAAAGTTCTGATGTTATTTAACCCCGAGAATAGATTAAAAAGTCTTTCAGGCCATAACAAACTGAGAGCTTTTTCTCTAAGTTTACAAAAAGACAGGATGCCTGATTTCACCATTTTTCTTCAACATAATACTGAGGGTCTTGGCCAGATCAGTTAGGCGAGAAAAAGAAGTAAAAGGCATCAAAATCAACAAGAAAGAAGTAAAATTACCTGTTTCCAGATGATAGGATTGTATATATAGAAAACCCTAAAGAGTCCACAAAAATACCACTTAGAACTAATAAACGAATCCAGCACAGTTGGAGGATACAAAGTCAATACCCAAAAAACCCAATGCATTTTTATATAACAACAATGAACAAACCGAGAAGGAAATTAAGAAAACAATTTAGCTTATAAAAGCATCAAAAAGAATAAAATAGTTGTACGCTGAAACTACAAAACCCTGCTGAAAGAAACTCAAGAAGACAAAAATAAACATCCCATGATCCTAGATTAGAAGACTTAATATCGCTAAGATGTGAATACTAACTGAGACGATCTACAGATTTAGCGCAACCCCCATCAAAATCCCAACAGTATTTTTTTTTCAGAAATAGAAAAATCCACTCTAAATGTTATTTTCTTTTAATGTTTATTCATTTTTGAAAGATAGAGAGAGAAAGCACAAGCAAGGGTGGGGCAGAGAGAGAGGGGGACACAGAATCCAAAGCAGGCTCCAGGCTCCGAGCTGTCAGCACAGAGCCTGATGTGGGGCTCGAACCCATGAACCATGAGATCACGACTGAGTCGAAGTCGGATGCTCAACTGACTGAACCACCCAGGCGCCCCAGAAAAATCCACTCTAAAATTCGCATGGAATTTTAGAGGACCCTAAATAGCCAAAACAACAAAATTGGAGTTCTTACATTTCCTGATTTCAAACTTGTGCAAAGTTACAATAATCAAAACAGTGGTAGTGGCATAAAGACAGATATAAAGGTCAATGGAATAGAATATAATATGCAGGTATGGTCAAATAACTTTTGACAAGGGTGCCAAGTCCATTCAGTATAGACAGGTCAGTATTTTCAACATGGTGTTGGGAAAACCGGATCTCCACATGCAAAAGAATAAATTGGGACCTTTATCTTACACCATATACAAAAATTAACTCAAAATGGATCAAAGACTTAAGTGTAAGAGCTAAAATCATAAAACTGTTAGAAGAAAACATGGGGAAAAAACTTCATGACATTGGACTTGGCAGTGACTTCTTGGATCTGACACAAAGCAAAAATAGATGAATTTGACTTCATCAAAATGAAAATCTTTGTTGCTCAAAGGACACCATGAACAGAATGAAAAGGCAACCCCCTAAATGGGAGAAAATTTGTAAGTTGTATACCGGATAAGAGATTAATATCCAAAATATATGAAGAACTCCTATAATTCAACAACAAAAACCAAACAACCCAACTCAAAACGAGGCAGAGGACTTGAGAAGACATTTCTCCAGAAAAGAAAATGTCCAGTAAGTACCTGAAAAGATGTTCCACGTCACTAATAACTAGGGAAATGCAAATCAAAACCACAATGAGATACCACTCTATACCCATTAGGATGGTTTCATAAAAAAAAAAAAAAAACCCAGAAAGGAGCACCTGGGTGGCTCCGTAGGTTAAGCGTCTGACTCTTGACTTCCGCTCAGGTCATGATCTCACTGTTCATGGGTTCAAGCCCTGCATTGAGCTCTGTGCTAACAGTGAAGAGCCTACTTAGGATTCTCTCTCTCCCTCTCTCTCTCTGCCCCTCCCTTGCTTGTGCTCTCTCTCTCACTCAAAATAAATAAATAAAACATTAAAAAAAAAAAACCCAGAAAATAGCTTGCGTTGATAAAGAGGTAGAGAAATTGGAATCCTCGTGCACTGCTGCTGGGAATGTAAAATGCTCCAACCACTGCAGAAAACAATATGGTGGCTCCTTAAAAAGTTGAATATAGAATTACCATATGATCCAGCAATTCCATGTCTAGGTGTATACTCAAAAGAATTGAGAGTAGAACTCGCCCAAACAGATGTTTTACACCCATGTTCATAGCAGCGTCATTCACAGTAGCCAAGGGAGGAAGCAACCAAAGTGTTCATCAGTAGATGAATGGATAAGCAAAATGCGGCATATACATACAGTGGAATATCATTCGGTCTTAATAAGGAAGGAAATTCTGGGGTACCCGCGTGGCTCAGTCGGGGAAGCATCTGACTCTTGGTTTTGGCTCAGGTCATGATCTCGAGGTTTTGTGAGTTCAAGCCTTGTGCCGGGCTCTGTGCTGGCAGTGTGGAGCCTGCTTGGGATTCTCTCTCCCTCTCTCTCTGCCTCTGCCCCGCTCACACTGTCTCTATATCTCTCAAAGTAAATAAACGAACTTTTTAAAAAAAAAAAGGAAGGAAATTCTATAACATGAATGCTATGAGATGGATGAACCTTGAAGTCTTTATATTATGCAATAAGCCCGTTACAAAAGGACAAACACTATATGATTCTACTTCATATGAGTTACCCAGAGTAGTCAAATTCCTAGAGACAGGAAGTAGAAAGGTGGGTGCCAGGGGGGCAGGAGAAGCAGGGAATGGGGACTTGGTGCTTCGTGGGGACAGATTGGCAGTTTGGGAAGATGAGAAAGTTCTGGTGATGGATGGTGGGGATGGCTATACAGCAGCGTGAATGTACTTGTGCCCCTGAACTGTGCACTTAGAAATGGCTAACATGGTAAATTTTACAGTATGTCTATTTTACCACACACACACACACACACACACACACACACACACGTGTCTCTCAGACTGAATTTCACCACATTGTGGCCCAGGAGAGCTGGGAGTGACCTCTCCGGTTCCATGATGTAACCCGCCGGGTTACAGCGAAAGAGACCGAGGTCCTGAGAAATGGCACCGCTAGATCCAGGCTATGGAGCCACTGGTGACAGAGCCAGGTCGTGATGGCTTTCCTTCTGTTACACTGCACTGAACTCCCATGTGACTTCTCCAACTAGCCTCCTTGCACTTGACTCCCCTCTTACCTCACGTCCTCTGCAAAACCTCCAGGCGGCTCCTTTGATACCAGAGTTCAGATCCATATTCCCCAGATTAAAATCTTCTCATCCTCCCATGCCCTCCCATGCCCTCCCAGGCCCTCCCAGGCCCTCCCATCCCCTCCCATGCCCTATTATGTGTTTAAAATCAAATTCTCCAGTGTGGCGTAGCAGACCTTCTGAGATCAGCCCCTCTGCCTCCCCACCCTCTCTTCTTGCCGCTACACGACATGCGCCCCGGCCACACCAAGTCCATTCTAGGTCCCTGAAGCGATTATGCAGCCTCGCACTGTGTCTCCTGCCTGAGTGTTTTCCGCCCCTCATCTACCCACAAAACACCATTGCAGGTGTCCTCTCCTCCAGGAGGCTGCCCTGGTTCAGCCCCACCCAGGCTGATGTCAACACTGTGCTGAGTGACACGTCCCCCACCTTCCTGTATCTCTGCTGGGCCGCGAGGATCCAAAAGACAGGGGTCAAGTCTCTGATCTTGTGAACAAGGGACACAGATGGTTGGTGTGGGGTGGTATGTGCTATGAACTTGGAGGATAAGAAGCTGCGGGCAGAGGGTTGAGTGAGGATCCGGAACATTGTTTCACATTTGTGTTTCTGGAGCCTAGTGTACGTTTTTGCCTGGTACAGAATAGGCACTCAATGAATGAGTGAGTGAATGAACGAACCAAAGTCATGGTAGCAGGAGGGAAGCAGAGAGTTTTGTCCCGGGTGTCATCTCAACGGCAGACAGTGTGCTTTGGGGTCAGTGTGACATTTTCTTCGGCATCTTTTAGAAGTTTGACTTTTTTAAAACATCCAAGACCGTTCTCCTTACACTCTGGCTCAATGGTGCCCTGACGGAAAAGGAACATGCACATATGCGCGCGCGCACACACACACACACACACACACACGCGCGCGCGCACACACACACACACACAAAACGGTGATTGGAGCTGACCTCAGCAGATTTCTACCCCACCACCCCTGCTTCTCTGAGTCAACTACAGGGAGAGAGAGTCATGCCTTTTCCTGGACACACATACGTTTCGTGTAGGGCAGAGAGGATTGGAGTTTCGAGGTTAAGGGTGTTAAAACGAGTGCTTCTCCATCTTGGATGTGCACGTGAATCATCAGGAGATGTTGTCGGAATGCGGGTTCCGCTTCAGCGAGTCTGGGGGAGAGCCCGAGATTCACATTTGTAACAAGCTCTTGGCTGAAGCTGCTGGTCCCCAACCACTGCTTGAGGATCAAGGTCTATGATGGTACTTCATGGAAAAGGTCGAGAGGCATTGCGCAAAAGCATTGGTTCTCCACTGCGGGTAGGTACTAGAATCACCTGCGGAACTTGGTAAGACTACAATGGCCCAGGCCCTATCCTGCTTCAAAGAACCTGGGCCTCTAGAGGATTCTGATAGACACCAAAGTTTGAGAGCCACTGCACTAATAGATGACTTTAGATGCTCCAGGGGTTGAGCTCTGGCCCGTAAGAAAATAGCAAAACAACTATCTACTGGTTAGAAATAAGGTGGCTCATTACCCCCACCCCAGCTTTATTGAGGTATAATTGACAAAATTTAGGGAAGCTCATTATTGTTCATTGGTTCACTCAGGCTTCCAGTCATTCAACAAACACGTAGTGAGTACTTACCATGTATCAGGCATGATCTTGAATACAAGGAGCATGGGGGTACATAGATTCTGCTCTCAAGAAGCTCATAGTTTAGTGGGGGAGACAGATGCTAAACAGGTCCTTGGAATATTGTTAACAGTACCTGGAGCTCATACTGTGGAAGAAATGAGGTAAGACATGCATGTTTATAATTCACCAAACCTTCAGGGAACAGCTATTCTGAATCACGTGTTAAGTTGACAAAGCTGAGTAGGACAGACTCCTGCCCTCTAGAAACTCCCAGGCTATTGGCAAAAAAAAGGAATATGAAAACGTTAGCCTGCGGGGTCCCCTGGAGTCCCCGCGGATAACTCAGAGAAGACAAGAACTCGTCTGGCCCATGGATTGTTGGAATCAATGCCTAGGGGGTCACCGTGGAAATAGGATAGGTTTTCATTCAAAGAAGCTAGCTCTCACAGATATTTCAAAATGCCTACTTAATAACAGTTTCTCCAGCTCCGTCCCAGTTATGGCCATCTATGACCATAATCCACATCCCACAGGGAACTGGAGGAGGGGAGGGTTTTGATGTTTAATCTTAGCAGGGTTTCACTTTCTTGTGACATTCCGTAGCCAACGATGCCACCAGCATTGTCCCCAAGTACTCCAGCTCCAATGCTTGATTATGGATTTCAAATCCTTACAGATCCTAAGTCCTAAGTTAAATTGACTCTACACACCAGAGCAGGGAGATGTGCATTTTGCTTTTCCTCTTTAGAAGGTTGCAACTCACTTCAAGCAGAAATGAATCACTTCCTGTGGCTCCCCTCTGCTTTGGGGTTAAGGACCTGAACTACATGGTCAAAGTCAAGGTTGTGAGCAAAGTTCTGGTGGTAGGACTCTGGTGCCTTCAGCTGCCGTCTCTCATGTGACGGGCCCAGTTGTAAGCTCACACACCTGAAATAGCACGTGTTTCAATCTCAGTCTTTGATTGTTTCACCAAACATAACCCAATGGAAAGAGGAAGTCATCATCTCCAACCTCAGGGATGAGGAACCAGTGTATGTTACACATTCAATACAGATTTAATACCAAGCCCTGGAATAGTTGTCATTTTTAAAAGAGAATGAAATCATTTTTATATGTGAGGTACCAAAGACACCATTTTACACATTCTTTCTTTTCATACTATAATTTTCCCTTGGCCCTATCTGTACAAAGCCCGCAAGAATGCCCTCCCTCTTCTCCCGTAAATTTTTTTTTTCCTCTTCTTACTTTTTCTCTAACATAATTCATGAAATTATTCTACGTTGTATCTATGTAGCGATGGGTCAGCAAGTGCTGAGGACTGAGGGAGAAGCAGTGGGGAGAGACATATTGAAGTCCTGTGTTCTCAAGAAGGATGTCTTCCAATGAAAGAGGCAGGACTTAACATACTGGGAAGGGTATCCAACAATGTTGGCTTGCTTGCATTTCGTAGAAGAGTAAAGTCCCAAACTATGCATGGTGCTAGATTGTTTTTTTATTTACACTCATGAAAAAATATTAATGGGCCATTTTCTTTTGCTATCTCTGTATGAGTTTGGTCTCAGAGTAATGTTAGTCTCGTAGAATGAATTGGGAAGTACTGCTTCCTCTTCAGTTTTATGGAGGAGTTTATTAAGAATTGTTATTATTTTTTTCTTTAATTGTCTAGTAGATTTGAAGCCGTCTGGGTCCAGAGTTTTCTTTTCTTTTCTTTTTTAATGTTTATTTATTTTTGAGAGAGAGAGAGAGAGAGAGAGAGAGAGAGAGAGAGAGAGAGAAAGCATGAGCAGGGAAGGGGCAGAGAGAGAGCGAGGCACAGAATCCGAAGCAGGCTCCGGGCTCTGAGCTCTCAGCACAGAGCCCGATGAGGGGCTTGAACCCATGAGCCGTGAGATCGTGACCTGATCCGAAGCTGGGTGCTTAACCGACTGAGTGCCAGGTGCCCCTGGGTCTAGAGTTTTCTTTATTGGGTGGGGATTAACTACAGTTTCAATTCCTTTCATAGTTATGGGGTTATTCAGTCTATCTGTTTCTTTTGGATGATCTCCAATTGTCTGTGTCTTTCAAGCAATTTTTTTCATTTAATTTGTTTAATTTACTGCCATAAAATTGTTCATAATATTCCCTTATTATCTGTGGGATCTGTAGTGATATTGCCTCTCTCATTCTAGATATTGGTAATTTGTGTCTTCTTTCTTTTTTTCTTAATCAGTCTGGCTAGTTTTATTAATCTTGTTGATCTTCTCAAAGAACTAGATTTTCATTGATTTTTTGGTTTTTTAGTACAATGATTTAGGTTCTTATCTTTATTTTCTTTCTTATGTTTACTTTGGGTTTAGCTTGTTCAACTTTTTCTAGCTTCTTAAGGTGTAGGCTGAGGTCATTGATTGTAGTCCTTTCTTCTTTTCTTTTCTATTCTTTTTTTAAAGTTGATTTTGAGAGAGAGAGAGAGAGAAAGAGAGAGAGAGAGAGAGAGGGAATAGAACTGCATGAGTGGGGTAGGGGCAGAGAGAGAGTGAAAGAGAGAATCCCAAGCAGGCTCTGTGCTGTCAGTGCAGAGCTCAATGTGGGGCTTGATCTCAAGGAACCATGAGATCCTGACCTGAGCTGAAATCAAGAGTTGGACACTGAACTGACTGAGCCATCCAGGTGCCCCTTTTTTCTTTTCTTTTTTAAAAAAAATTTTTTTTTCAACGTTTATTTATTTTTGGGACAGAGAGAGACAGAGCATGAACGGGGGAGGGGCAGAGAGAGAGGGAGACACAGAATCGGAAACAGGCTCCAGGCTCCGAGCCATCAGCCCAGAGCCTGACGCGGGGCTCGAACTCACGGACCGCGAGATCGTGACCTGGCCGAAGTTGGACGCTTAACCGACTGCACCACCCAGGCGCCCCCCTTTTTTCTTTTCTAATGTGAGAGTTTCATGCTATCAATTTCCCTCTAAGCACTACTTTAGCTGCATCCCACAGATAGAGTGCAATGTAGAATAAGACCAAAACTAAACAAAAGTGAAGAAATGTTATCTTTGAAAATCCTCGGGAAGACTAAAAGAAAAATTGTTTTTCCTGTACCCCGCTCACAACACTTCATATAAAGGAAAACCTTCTTTCCTCTTCCCACAGAATACTTTTCACACCAAATGTGTGGGAGTTTTCCCCACACCAGCCAATTCTCCAGTACTCTCCAGACACCAGTCCGGTGTCCTACAATCCAATTCTGACACTATCTACCTGGAGTGAGCACAGACCCCACAGGTGAAGTGCTCAGTCTATTGGATTGCTCCCACTTCAAGCACCAACTGCAAATTGGGTTCAATAATTTGCTAGAACAGCTCACAAAACTTTGGAAAATGAATTAGTTACTAGATTACTGGTTCATTATAAAAGGATACAACTCAGGAGCAGCCAGATGGAAGAGACGCATGGGGCAAGGTAGGGGGAAAGGGTGTGGAGATGCCACGCCCTCTTGGGCTGTGCCATCCTCCGGGCAACTCAATGTATTCACCAATGGAAGCTCTCCGAACCCCTTTGGTTAGGGTTTTTATGGAGTCTGTCTTACACAGGCATGATTCATTAGATTGTTGGCTCTTGGTGATTGAACTCAATCCCAGCCCGTCTCTTTCCAAAAGTTGAAATGTGAAGAACAGAGAGGTACGGTACGTGGAAGGTTGGGCAAAAAGTTCCAACCTTCTGATCCGGGGAATCATGGTTGGTTCCCTGGCAACCATCACCCCACCCTCAGAGGCTTTCCAAAAGTCACCTCATTACCATAAACTCAGGTGTGGGCAAAAGGGGTTTGTCATGAATAACAAAAGACGCTCCTTTCAGCTTTATCCTGCCTGTGCTATTTCAGAACCTGCGAACAAAAACCCAGTGTTACAGCAAAAGGTACTTTCTTCAGTCTTATCACTCAGGAAATTACAAGGGTTTTAGGAGCTGTGGCCAGAAGTCGGGAGGAAGACCAAATATCTATATTCTTATTATGTCACACTATCGCAGAAGACAAACAGAACAACTTGTTGGTAAATACAACGTCGTCATTCAGGACCTTCGAGGATGGTTGTGTGGCCGTGGTGCTACTGGATGGAGGCTGAGATACAGCCCGAACTCTGCTCATCGAACGCAATGCCAACCATGGCTCCTTAGAAGAAATACGCTTTTCTGACTGGCCGGAAGTTGCCCTAAGGATGCTCCATCAATGTTTTCCTTTTCCTTCGCTATCGGAACGGATTTTTTTTTTTTTTTTAATTTTGCTTAAAACTTGCTTTCATTTTGCAAAATTTGCTTTCATTTTGCGAAGTAATCGGCTTGCTCTGAGTAGCCGTGTGGGACAAAATTAAAGAGGCATCTTTATGCTGACGTGTTCTTATCCTATGAGGCTGGATAAGAGTCTTCGGTCTGTTAAATATAAATATTTCCTTCTGCTCTGTTGCCTTTTAAATCGGTTTATTGTGTCTCACTGTCTTCCTTTATTGCTATGATTTTATGTTTTACTTACGAGGGCTCTCCCTCCTCCAAAGGAATAAAAACATTCTTCTATGTTTTTCCTAGTGTTTGTAGAGTTTTCTTTTATACATTTCGATATTTAAGCCATCTGGAATTTGTTTCTTCTATATGGTACGGATAGTTGAACTTTATTTCTTTCCAAGGTGTAACCAACTTTCCCAGCACCATTTGTTGAATAACCTATCCTTTCTCAACTGATTCGAAATACTGCTTTTATTATGTAGTAGATCCCTATACGCACATGAGTTGGTTTAGACTATTTCGTTTCATTCATTTGCCTACTTCTGCACCTGCATCCCATCTTAAATAAAATCATTTCCAACTCGTTTGCCGCGAGCGCACTATAAAGGCACGTACCCGAGTTGTGTCTTTCCGCATCGTCGGCTTTATTCAGTCATGAAGCAAGGTTAACATAATTGTCAAGCAGGTTCACGATTCCAAACGCAATGACATTTCACTGCGCGTTTACCTTGCCTTCCTACACGTCACGCAAAACAAAGCACAAGACAAAGTCACACAACGAACAAGATACAACGAGGGGTGAAAAGGTAACCAACAAACGCAAAGTCGGTCGGTGAGCGCGCCCTTATGATGAGGTCTCGTTCGTGCCTGCAGCTTATCACGTTCAAGCAGTGCAGGACCTCTGTTATGTTTAGAGATTAGTCAGGCAGAGGCCTCATGGCAGTTGCCTTCTTCTTCTTCTTCTCCTTCTTCTTTTTTTTAAGTAGGCTTTGCGCCCAGCGCAGGATCCCGAGATCAAGACCTAAGCTGAGATCAAGAGTTGGTCGCTTAACTGACTGAGCCACCCAGGTGCCCCATGCGAGTGACCTTTTTAGGTGGTCAGGCCTGGGAGTGTCAGTGGCTGACGAGTCTAACAGTTGGCTCCAAAATCCTTCCTTTTTATTTACTTTTTTAATTATTTTTTAAATGCTTGTTTATTTTTGAAAGAGAGAGAGAGAGCAAGTGGGGGAGGGGCAGAGAGAGAGGGAGGCACAGAATCAGAAACAGGTTCCGGGCTCTGAGCTGTCAGCACAGATCCTGGTGCGGGGCTCGAACTCATGAACTGCAAGATCATGACCTGAGCCGAAGTTGGACGCTTAACCGACTGAGCCAGCCAGGCGCCCCCAAATCCTTCCTTTTTAAAGTGGTTTAATCAGTCTTCGGACTTAACAGGACCCCTTTGGTTCTAGTGATTATCAGCTCCTGGTTTTCCCAAGTTCACATGGCCTTGCTGATGATCAGTTCTTAGCATTGCCAGTCTGTGCTGGTTTGGGTGATATCTGGTCTTGGCTGCAATGCCCTTGGCTGTTGGCGTCACTGCTTCACGTGAGTGACTCTGTCTTGCTCTGTACCCTGTTGCTTCCGTGTATGTTTTGATCTCCGGAAGGGTGAGACTTGATTCTTCTGTTTCAAATATAGTTTGGTGTGTCATATTTTATTTTCTGTGGGAACTTGGGATCATTTTCTCCAGTTAAAATAAAACTATTACGGGGCGCCTGGGTGGCTCAGTCCGTTGAGCATCTGACTTCAGCTCCGGTCACGATCTCACGGTCTGTGAGTTCGAACCCCGCGTCGGGCTCTGTGCTGACAGCTCAGAGCCGGGAGCCTGCTTTGGATTCCGTGTCTCCCTCTCTCTCTGCACCACCCCTGCTTGTGCTCTGTCTCTCAAGGAATGAATAAACGTTAAAAAAAATTCGAATGCCACTATTACGACTACTGTATTGATTTATAGTTCAACTTGAGAAAAAAATGGCATCTTAACAACAGTAGTCTCTTTATCCAGAAACATGGTAGGGCTGTACATTTATTCAGGTCCTATATTCTGTCCTTCATACAATAAGCATTTCAGATAAATTGTGACATTTTGACATTTTGCAACAACCCCCTGAGGTGAGTGATGCTATTCTCATTTTAAATACGAGGAACCAAAGGCTCAGATAGTTTTTGTGATTTTTCTGAGGCCACATACTCCCAGAAGCAAGCTCTATCAGAAACCAGTACCTTTTCCACTGTACCTTGTTATCAGCCATGCGTCCTTCACATTACAAATATTAATCACTTTCTTGAATATTGATTTTGACCTGGGGAGAAAGAAGAGAACGTGACCTCGTTCGAGACTCGGGGAGAAAAGAAGATATATAATTGATGGGGTCAAAAGAACATTTATTATGGCTTCCTCTTTCCCTTTTCAGAAACAACTCAGATCCCACTCGGGAAGCCAAAGCGGGGAGAAATGTCGTCCTCTTACTTTCCGACACCTTGTGGATGAGCATGTCATCTAGGCTGAACCATAGGCTGCCATCTGGACGCTTCCATCTGCAGGGAGTGGGGGTTGGGTGGCGCTCACTGAGGAGCCGGTGCTGGGCAGCAGTAGAAATAGAGTATTCATGTCACCAGGATAAAGGGTGAGCCCTGGGTACTGCCCAAGTCTGGATCCCCAGTCTCCTCATAACAGCAGCCGCTGTTAGCCTTTCAGTGACATTCCTCGTCCCTATGTCAATTACCGTTCCTGTTGCTTGCAACTAAGAGCCTTGACTAGTATAGGCATTGGTGTCTGGAAAGGCACGGGCCACAGACCCTCAGGGCAATGGGGAGACTGGGATTGGTTGGTTTCCTGGCCTGGCTGGGGCCAAAGCTGGTGAGAAGCCAGCTGGCGGTAAGGGATGGGTGTCTGAAACAGCTAATGAAAGTATCCCCTGTGGTCACTGGTAATAAAATGCTGTGATGTCATCTGGAATTCACTTCATAACACTTTGGCTTTAAGGCATATAATACAGAGGCGTGTGATTTCGTTTTAAGCCCCGGTATCCTGGGGGCATCAGCTAACTTTTGAAATACCCCAATCAGAAATGCACCCTCCTGGGGTTAGTTAACTTTGGAAGAATTTAGTGAAGAGCCTTACTCCAAAAAATTATGCGCTTTCCCTCCACTGATTTCCAAGGCCACACTTACCAGGTAGTAAATGACTTTATTTTTGTGCATCTATTACAATCCTCTGGATTTTATTTTATTGGTGTATTCATTTACTTTTGTACCAATACTACAGTTCTGTTTTTGTTTTTTTTTAAATGACTAGTGTTTTGATATATAGTAGGAGAATACCCTTGTATTGTTTTAATTTGGGGTGGACTGAACTGGTTCTGGAAGTCAGATTCTGGTTCCAGAGTGGGCAGAAGGGAGAAACCACATGTCTTACAGAGTGTCATCAAGGGTCAGCCCTGCAGAGATGTGCTGCATTGATGATGGCCCCTAGAGTCGCATACAGTGTTCTACACGTGACCAAGGCAAAGTAGGAGACTTTTTACCTTATTTGCTTCGGGCTCTCTTTGCACAGATGTCTATCAGAGTAATTCCTATCTTTAGGGATCGACTCTTCTTCCAACTAAACATGCACTTTGCAGCCAATGAAGGGTGTTGGGTATTTCACAAGCATAAAACGGATGCAAGGTTAGATCTCCCCCATCTTGCCTTGTGCAGTTAAAAATCGTTAATTCAGGGGCGCCTGGGTGGCTCAGTCGGTTGAGCGTCCGACTTCGGCTCAGGTCATGATCTCGAGGTCTGTGAGTTCGAGATCCACGTCGGGCTCTGTGCTGACAGCTCGGAGCCTGTTTTGCATTCTGTGTCTCCCTCTCTCTTTGACCCTTCCCCGTTCATGCTCTGTCTCTCTCTGTCTCAAAAATAAACACATGTTAAAAAAAATTTTTTTTTAAATCGTTAATTTATACTTTACTGTAATAATAGGTATTAGGCAAGAAAAATCACACAATATTCTAACAGGGAGATTTCTGTCATTTTTCTGTTTATGTGCAATTCTCGTTTGTAATTCCTGTTCAAAATATACATAAGCACGTCTAACTTTACGATTGTACTCAGACTAGGAAACAATTAATTTTATCTTTTTATCGCATACTGTGAGATCTTTTTCTCTTGCTATGTTGTCTTTAGAATAACACCAAATTTCCTCCCTTTTTAAAAGCTGTATAATGTAGTTGATATATATATCAAATTACTAAATATTATCACTATTGTTATTGCTTTGTCTCCAGATTTTTGCTATTATAAACAGTGCTCTCGTGAGCCTCTTTTTGCATTTGGCATTTTTCTCTTTTTAGATTTTCTTCCCCCAGAATAAAGCCATAGGAATGGAATTACTATGTCAAAGAGGAAAAATAGTTTGTGACTGTTGAAACATTTGTCCATTAACTTTCTAGCAGTGTTATGCCCATTAATGAAATACCAATGGGTCATATTCACTACAAACTTATAAACATTAGCTATTATCATCACGTAACATTTTTGAGAGAGTCGTTCTTTTTTAAAATATTTATTTTGAAAGAGAGAGAGTGCGCACGTGAGTGTGTGTGAGTGAGGGAGGGGGAGAGAGACTTCCAAGCGGGCTCGGCACTCTCACTGCAGAGCTTGATCTCACGAACTGTGAGATCATGACCTGAGCCAAAATCGAGAGTTGGACCCTTAACCAACTGAGCCACTCAGGTGCCCTGAGAGGTTAGTTATTATGCCTCTAAAACAAGATTTTATACTTATTTCTATTGAATTTTATCCTCTTATCCTGAAATAACTAGGTTGGTTATTTCAGTCTGTCAAGATGTTTTTGAAATCTGGTTCTGTTTTTTATTTTTTTAAAAAATGTTTTAAAATGTTTATTTTTGAGAGAGAGAGAGAGAGTTGGGGAGGAGCAGCGAGTGAGAGAGAGACACGGAATCCGAAGCAGGCTCCAGGCCCCGAGCTGTCCGCACAGAGCCCGACGCGGGGCTCGAACTCACAAACCACGAGATCGTGACCTGAGCCGAAGTCGGATGCTTAACCGACTGAGCTCCCCAGGTGCCCCAGAAATCTGATTCTGTTATTTAACTCATTAGCTGTCATTCCCAACTTTGTGCCAATTACTTCTCCAAATAAGACATAGCTTCAGTGTTCTCATTCAAGGAACTAACAAATCATTGACTACAAAATAGTTCAATATGATGCATTTTAACTTACCCCTAAACACCTTCTTCGACGGTAAGGTTAGCCTATTAATCACCTATTGTTAGATACCGGTGTTGACCCAGTCAGTCTTCTTTTCTCCTGTAAGCTATTCCATAGCCTCTACTCAACCCAATCCAATTAAATTTATTTCTCGGGGCGCCTGGGTGGCTCAGTCGGTTGAGCGTCCGACTTCGGCTCGGGTCACGATCTCGCGGTCCGTGGGTTCGAGCCCCACGTCGGGCTCTGGGCCGACGGCTCGGAGCCCGGAGCCTGCTTCGGATTCTGTGTCTCCCTCTCTCTCTGCCCCTCCCCCAGCTCACGCCCTGTCTCTCTCTGTCTCAAAAATAAAATGAAACATTAAAAAAAAATTTAAAAAAAAAATGATTTCTCGTGAGCCCCCAGATGCCAAGATACATAGTCAGCAGCAGAAAGTTTACCAGATACCTTGTTGTCATGGAGGTGCGTCAGGCATTCCTGGATTTAACGATCGAGTAACTTCGCTGAAAAGGGGAAATGGGGCTGGTGTGGCGTGAATTGTTGTTAGTGGATTTACATCGTCTTGCAGTGGAACAGCTGGCTGCTCTGCCAGAGGAGGGGGGTGGCGATGGGCCAAGGGATTAAGCAACGACAAAACCAGGGGTGGGCAAGTGGGGTGGAACTGAGAAGTTATTGCCTAAGCATGCACAAGAGGGGCTAAACCAGAAGTTCATAAGCATGGTGAGCTCATTGCAAGGAAATTAGGTCAGAGGGTAGGGGCAGAAATGAAAAAGTCCACAAAAACTTACAGTCTAGCCTTACAGTCTAGCTGTGGGAAAGAGGCGTAAAAGTAAACAAGCAGAAAGTTCCAAGGAGATGAAGAAAAAGTATTTTCCCCTGTTCCTCCCCCTAAGTACGAGTAAAACCCCGATCGTCATATATTAAACAAGCATAGGGAAACTCTGAAAGGTGGAGAGAAGACAGCGGGCCAGCCTGAGACCTCCGAACTTGCAAGGAATAATACAGTGGAGAGTTCTCTGGCTTTTCTTTGTGTCTCCTGTGTCCCCGGGGGCTGAGGAAGCTAGAAACCTGGAAATGACAACAGATGCAGACAAAAAATAGCTCCAACAAAAGCTGGCTCTCTCGAGCCAAAGGACCAGAAAGACAAAAAGCGTTTAGACATTTATTTTTATTTTTATTTTTTTTTTTTTTTAAATTTTTTTTCAACGTTTATTTATTTTTGGGACAGAGAGAGACAGAGCATGAACGGGGGAGGGGCAGAGAGAGAGGGAGACACAGAATCGGAAACAGGCTCCAGGCTCTGAGCCATCAGCCCAGAGCCTGACGCGGGGCTCGAACTCACGGACCGCGAGATCGTGACCTGGCTGAAGTCGGACGCCTAACCGACTGCGCCACCCAGGCGCCCCGCGTTTAGACATTTAAATGCTCTACTCCAGCCAAACACCACAGAAAAGGCTGTGGTCTCAACCCCAGCCGTACCCTCCAAGGCCAGCGGGGACCATACACTTTCACCCTCCACAGGTTGTAACAAGACTGGCCAAACCTCTCACCTCTTCCCATAGCGGTATGGTGACAGAGAAGGTCAGGTAGAAAGCAGGGACTTCCACCACCGCCACGTGGTAATGAAGTCCCCCCCCTCCTCCCTGCAGTGTCAGTGGAGACTATGTGAAAAGCCTGGACTTCAGCTCCCACCCAGCAGTGAAAAAGCACACCTCCCACTCCCCGCTGGGGTGGTGTCAGAGGAAAGCTAGTGGGAAGGCAGTACGTTTACCACCATCCGTCACTAACAAGGTCCAGCGATGATGTGGTGTCAGTGGGAGAACAGTAACGAGGCACACCCATCCCTCCCATCTAGAATGGTATAGCAGAAACCTAGTAGGAACTCCCAGTTCCACCTAGCAGTACAAGAGTGCCCCTTCCCCCTTGCGTGTCAATGGAGACCAACCAAGTGGAAAATTTAGATTTCTACCTTGTCAGTAGATCCTACCTTTAGATCGTACCTTGTCAGTAACAAGGCAGCCCTCCTTCCTACCAGAGCAGTGTCAAAGGAAGACAGCGAACACACATGGTTGAAATAAGATTCAGCGTCTGACATTATGCGACTTAAAATGTCCAGCTTTCAATAGGCAGTCCCTTGTACCACAAAGCAGTAAAATCTCGGCTTGAATGAAAAGATAGTCAACAGCTTCCAACACCAAAATGGCAGTGATGTTAGAAATACAAATATTTACAAGCAGCCATCATATAAAGGCTTCAATAAGCAATGATGAACACACTCGAAGCGTATGAATAAGTCAAATAACTCAGGAAAGAAACGGAGGATACAGAGAAGAACCACAAGGAAATTTTAGAACTGAGAAATACAACAACAACGAAATCTTGCTGGGGCTCAACAGCATAATGGAAGGAACAAGGCAGGTCGGGGGTGGGGGGGATCAGTGCATCTGAAGAATTAGCAATAGAAATAACCTATACTGAACAACAAAAAGAAAAAAAATATTTAGAAAAAAAGAAAAAAGAACCAAGCTTCGGGAACTTGTGGGGCAAAAAAAAAAAAAAAAAAAAAAAAAAGAAAAAGGAAAAGAAAAGAAAAAAGTTCTAACATTCATGTCATCAGAGTCCCAAAAGGAGAGGACAAAGAGGATGAGGCTGAAAAAGTACTCAAAGACATAATGGGTGAAAGCTTTATAAACTTGGCAAGAGGCCTAGTTTGAAACCCACAGATTCAGGAAGCTGAGAAAATTGCAAACAAGATAAACTCCCCCAAGTCCACACTAAACCACATTATTGTCAAACTTCTGAAAATTAAAGACAACGAAAATAGCTTGAAAACAGCTGTGAGACTTATTAACCTATAAGAGGCAAACAATTAGAATGATAGTGAAGTTTTCATCAGAAATCAGAAAAGCCCAAGTTAGTGGCACAACATTTTCAAGTGCTAAACACACATGCCCACACACACACCACCACCACCATCACCACCACCACCACCAACAACAACTATTACTCCAGGATTCTATACCCAGTGGAAATAGCCTTGAGGCATGAAGGAAAAATCAAGACATTATCAGATGAGAGTAAAGAGAGATTCTGTTACCAGCAAACCACCTAAACAGAAAGGAAATAATAAAATAAATCTTAGAATGTCAAAAAGGGCAAGAACAATGAAGAGTAAAAATATGGGTAAAAGAAATACATTTTCCTTTCAGTCTTGAGTTTCCTAAATGTTTGATGCTTGCAGCAGAAATTGAACCACTGTTTGATGTGGCTTGAAATAATATGGAGAGGAAATATTTAAGACAATTTAAATATAAATGGGGAAGGATAAAGGGAAGTAGAAGGAAGTTTCTACATGTCATTTAAATTACTGAAATGTCAGTACCAGTAAACTCTGCTGTTATGCATATAACGGGTAATAACTAGAATGACTACCAAAAAAAAAAAAAAGAAACTATACAAAAAGAGATCTCTTCGGGGCACCTGGGTGGCTCAGTCAGTTGGGCGTCCGACTTCAGCTCAGGTCATGATTTTACGGTTTGTGGGTTTGAGTCCCACGTCAGGCTCTGTGCTGACAGCTCAGAGCCTGGAGCCTGCTTCAGATTCTGTGTCTGCCTCTCTCTGCCCCACCCCCACTTGCACTCTGTCTCTCAAAAATGAATAAACGTTAAAAAAAAAAAGAGATCTCATCAGAAAAGCTATGGCTAAATCAAAATGGAATTCTAAAAAAAAAAAACCGTGTACAAATGTCTCACAGAAAGGCAGATTAAAAAACAGAGAAATGACAAAGAGGAAAATCCAGAAAATAAAAATAAATGGTAGATGTAACACGTTAATAATTACATTAAATGTAAATGGTGTAAACACACCTATTAAAACACAACGATAGGGGCGCCTGGGTGGCGCAGTCGGTTAAGCGTCCGACTTCAGCCAGGTCGCGATCTCGCGGTCCGGGAGTTCGAGCCCCGCGTCGGGCTCTGGGCTGACGGCTCAGAGCCTGGAGCCTGTTTCCGATTCTGTGTCTCCCTCTCTCTCTGCCCCTCCCCCGTTCATGCTCTGTCTCTCTCTGTCCCAAAAATAAATAAAAAACGTTGGGGAAAAAAAATTAAAACACAACGATAGGCATGATTTAAAAAATATGATCCAACTATCTGCTCTCATAAGAATCTCACTTTAAACACAACAATACATGTATATTGAAAGTAAACGGATGGAAATGTACATATCGTGCAAACATTAGCCAAAAGAAACAATAATGGCTATGTTAATATCAGTCAAAGCAGAGTTCACAGAAAGAAAATTAACCAGGACAGAGGAGGACGTTAACAGACCAAGAGGGACAGAGAGGACAGAATGATAAAAGGGACACTACACCAAGAAGACACAGAAGTCCTGAGTGTGTATGCGCTAAATCAGAGCCACAAAATAAGTGCAGCAAAGACTGATAGAACTGAAAGGAGAAATAGGTCAATTCACAGTTATAGGTGGAGATTTCCACATCCTTCTTTCAACACTTGATAGAGCAACCAGACAGAAAATCAGCAAGTTTATGGAAGAACTTAATAACACTACTCACTACTAGGAGATAATTGACGTTTAGAGAACTGATGGGATACAATTTTTTTAAAGCATCGACATGACATATATGAAGGTAAACTATGTCCTAGGCCGTAAAACAAACCTCAACAAATTTAAAAGAGTTGAAATAATGTCGAATGTGTTTTTCAGACCACAGTGGAATCAAAATAGGAAGATAACAGGAAAAATCAACAAATATTTGGAAACTAAGCAATGTACTTCTACAAAATCCATGCATCAAAAAGGAAGTCTCAAGGAAAATAAAAAATATACTAAGCTCAATGAAAAAGAAACACAACATATCAAAATCTGTGGGACACTGCTAAAGGAGGGTCAAGAGAGAAATCTACAGCACTAAATGCTTATCTTAGAAAAGAGGAGAAATCTCGTACCCCTTGTCTAAGCTTCCACTACAGGAAGCTAGAAAAAGAAGAGCTAAGTAAACCCAAAGCAAGAAGAAACAAGAAAATAGTCAAAATAACACTAGAAATCAGAGAAATTGAAAAGAGAAACACAATAAAGAAAATCATTGAGACAAAAGCTAATTCTTCTAAAAGATCAATAACATTGACAGCCTCCAGTAAGACTAACAAAAAGCAAAAATAGCACAGAAGATTCTACAAACATCAATTTCATAGCTTAAATAAAATGGACCGGTTCTTTCAAAATCACAAACTATGACAACTCACCCAGGGTGAACGTGATAATTTGAATTTCCCTATAACTATTAAGGAAATCGAATGAATAATTTTAAAACTTCCCCAGAAAAGAAACTTCTGGGTCCATATGACTTCAGTGGAGAATTAAAACCAATTCTATGTGGGGCGCCTGGGTGGCGCAGTCGGTTAAGCGTCCGACTTCAGCTCAGGTCACGATCTCGCAGTCCGTGAGTTCGAGCCGCGCGTCGGGCTCTGGGCTGATGGCTCAGAGCCTGGAGCCTGTTTCTGATTCTGTGTCTCCCTCTCTCTCTGCCCCTCCCCCGTTCATGCTCTGTCTCTCTCTGTCCCCAAAAACATAAATATTGAAAAAAAAAAATTAAAAAAAAAACCAATTCTATGCATTCTCTGTCAAAAAATAGAAAGGGAGGGAACACCTATAATCTTATATTGCTAGAATTACCTTTATACCCAAACCGGGAAAAAGTCAATACAATAAAACATAACTATGGACCAATATCTCTAATGATAATAGACGTAAAAAATCCTTAACAAAATATTAACAAATAGAATTCAGCAATATTTAAAAACAATTCTACATTTTCTAACCTGTTAACATAGTGGGTTGCATTGATTGATTTAAGAATGAGCTAAAAGGGAAAAGCTGGCGAACAGGAACAAAATAGGATGGCTAGAGTCAGTCTGATCATATCAATACTCATTAAAAAATGGCAAAAAGTAAATGGGTTGGCATCACTATCAAGAGACATAAATTAGGATACCTGGGTGGCTCAGTTGGTTGAGCGTCTGATTCTTGACCTCAGTTCGGGTCTCGGTCTCAGGGTCGTGAGTTCGAGCCCCAAGCGGAGCTCCCTGCTGGGTGGGAAGCCTACTTTAAAAAAAAAAAAAAAAAAAGTCATAAATTATCAGGCACTGCTTACCCTGGAAAAAAAGTAACCAAAAGAAAAAAAAAAAAAAAACGCTGAGGTAGAAGATCAAAATAGAAGTTAAGGCAAAATCATTAAGAAAAGAAGAACGCTAAATAATATTACAGGAATGTCCCATTAAGAAAGCAATTTTCATTTTGTTGATATTATAGTTACAATGAGCAATGTAAAATTCACAGTTATATAATTAATTAGGAGGCATTCTTCTAATTTTATTTTATCATTTTTATTACTTGATTTCTACACTGTAAAAACGATCTTATAATTATTGGGTGTAAGTATTATGAAGTAGTAAATATTAACTTTTTATAAGTTTTATAAACAAAGTATCTTCCCATTTTTAAATGAGAAATGAGGTTGCTCCCATAGACATAAGCTTTTCTCATCATTTCTGCTTGAGACTGCTGGACGCATTGCAGAGCAGGATTTTTGATGACAATAATTACAAATTCTTATCATCACCATCAGTGAGAAACTTTCTTCACTCGAGCAGGTAAGAAGAACGAAAGCAGGGGCGCCTGGGTGGCTCAATCGGTTGGGTGTTCGACTTCGGCTCAGGTCACGATCTCACAGTCTGTGAGTTCGAGCCCCGCATCGGGCTCTGTGCTGACAGCTCGGAGCCTGGAGCCTGCTTCGGATTCTGTGTCTCCCTCTCTCTCTATGCCCCTCCCCTGCCCACCCTCTGTCTCTCTGTCTCTCTCAAAACAATATTAAAAAAAAAATGAAAGCAAAATGTTCACAACGATGCAAACTTTTGCAACAGCTGAAATTATACCCGAGGAACCTAGTCGTTCTTTGGCTTTCGTTAACAAATGTCATGTTGACATTTCTTGTCATACTGAGATACACACAACTGTCAAAGGCAGCCAGATGCTTTATACTACGAGTTTAAAACCTGGTGCAACTCCGCTTTACGAATCATGCATTCGTTGTCAGAACAGTCACCCCTGCAGCCGGTTCGGATGCCACAAATAAGCAAATGGAGCCTGCCTGGCCCCCGACCTCTACCAACCAGAGGCTTTGGCTGTTCCCCATATCCTGGGCACCTGGACCATGAACAAGCTGTCCTGTAATTCCACAGACCCCCATGCCCTTGATGGGGAGCCAGGAGCTCTGCAGCTGGCTGGAGTCGTGGATGGCCCCCAGAGATGTCTCCTGGCGGGGGCCCAGCCCATGACCACAGAATGCAAAGGCTGCGCGGAGGTCGTGTTCTTGCTGCCCATGGGGGTTACCAGGCGAGCTTCCTGGATGAGGGGTTGTCTGCCAGGAACCCCAGGGGAGATTGCTCATGATAAGGCCCCACCCATCTGTGTCGAGCACTGAAGAAATCCATGTGTTGAGACTCATACACAGCCCATTCATGGTTCACCGGCTGGGGAACTCTGAAGCTGAGACTATAACAGGGAACTTTGATAAAAGTTGACCACGTACAAGTTCATAATAGAGTTATTAGAAAATATGAACAAAATGGTATCTCACAGACCGCATTCCCCGACTGCAGTTTATTAAATTAAAAACCATCTTGGGGCACCTGGGTGGCTCAGTCGGTTAAGCATCCGACTTCAGCTCAGATCTCATGGTTCGTGAGTTCAAGTCCTGCCTCGGGCTCTGTGCTGACAACTCAGAGCCTGGAGTCTGCTTTAGATTCTGGCTCCCTCTCTCTCTGCCCCTCTCCCCCGCCTCTCTCTCTCAAAAATAAACAAACATTTAAAACAAAATTTAAAGGGGGCACCTGGGTGGTTCAGCGGGTTAAGCGTCTGACTCTCGATTTTGGCTCAGGTCATGATCTCACGGTTCATGAGTTCAAGCCCCACATCGGGCTCTGTGCTGACAGTGCAGAGCCTGCTTGGGATTCTCTCTCTCTCTCTCTCTCTCTCTCTCTCTCTCTCCTTCTCTGCCCCTCCTGCACTCTCTCTCTCTCAAATAAATACACTTAAAACATTTTTTTAATCTTTATATAAATTCAAAAAAACACACAAAAGCATGTTTTTGGAACCCCCAAAATATGTTTCTAAATGTACCATGATTTAAAAATAAAAGCAGAACAAAAGTCACCAAGTAATAAGAGTTGCATGAAAACGAAAGCAACCATGAGGTCTCCAATTCTGAAATCCAAAAGATTTTGAAAACCGAAACTTGAGTTCATAACTCATTTGGTGGCAAATCTGACCTGAGGCTATTTGGTTTTAATTTTCCGACCTCTAGCAAGACAATGAAGTGGGGTGGGGGGTGGGGGAGAAGAAAAGTCACAAATTAGCAATATTAGCAACCACCACAAAATATATAACTACATAGAACAGAGAAAAACCATCATAAGACAATAACCTGGAGTGCCTTCACGCCAGTACATTTGGAAATATGGACAAAACGGATGGTTTCCTAGAAAATCATACCATTGCCAGAATTAACTCCTGAAAAATATAAAAACAGAATAAACTTTTTAAGAAACAGAATCATTAAAATATCCCCTCTACCCAGTGGATTTCCAGACTGATATATAAATGGTCAAAAAACATGCAACTATGCTAAGTTTCCATCATAGTCAAGAAAATATAAACTGAAACAGTATTGGGCTGACATTTCCCACCCATCTGATTAGTAAAGATTAAAAATCCTCTTAAAAAGTTTTTTTTGGTTTATTTGTTTTTTGAGAGAGAGAGAGAGAGAGAGAGAGAGGGAGAGAGAGGGAGAGAGAGAACCCCAAGCGGATTCCGTGCTGCCAGTGCAGAGCCCGGTGTGGGGATCAAACCCACAAACTGTGAAATCATGACCTGAGCCAAAGTCACACGTCTAACCAACTGAGCCACCCAGGCGCCCCAGGACTGATGTTTTAATGGGGTCACTCTGGCAGCCGCATTGGGCATAGCCTGTTAAGGCACACAGAAGTGGAGAAACAAGTTAGGGGAAAGTAACAACGGAGGTGGGGTGAAGGGGTCAAATCCCGGATATAGCCGCAGGCCACATGACTGATATTAACTAAGCAGGTGCATAGCCCTGGCCTCACCCCCACGCACTGCCAATGGGGTAGGTGAGAGATTTTCCAACAGCAAACAGGTCGCCTCCCTTCAGTGTGTACTTGTGGGAAACCAACTTCTCCCGGGGCCAGCAGCCTTCCTTTACTGTCCCTTGTGGAAGTGAGGAGGCCACTTTTTCCGTTTGCTTAATTTTTTTTTTAATGTTTGTATTGATTTTTGAGAGAGAGAGACACACACACACAGAGCACAAGCGAGGGAGGAGCAGAGAGAGAGGGAGACACAGAATCCTAAACAGGCTCCAGGTTCTGAGCTGTCAGCACAGAGCCTGACGTGGGGCTCGAACTCACGAACCGTGAGATCATGACCTGAGCTGAAGTTGGGCACTTAACCGGCTGAGCCACCCAGGGGCCCCTGAGAAGGATTTCTAAGAGTGAAGTGGTCTGACCATTCCGCATCATGTAGAGCTTGGAGGTATCTTGGTTAAAAAAAAAAAAAAAAAAAAAAAAAGCAAATCCAGAGATCTTGAGAATATTAGTTGCAGAAATAAACAAGATGAAATTTAAAAATATCTTTTTTATTAATGCCTATTTATTTTTGAGAGACAGAGAGAGAGAGAGAGAGAGAGAGAGAGACAGAGTGCAAGCAGGGGTGGGGCACAGAGGGAGACACAGAATCTGAAGCAGGCTCCAGGCTCAGAGCTGTCAACACAAAGCCTGATGTGGGACTCAAACTCATGAACTGTGAGATCATGACCGGAGCCGAAGTCGGACGCTTCACCAACGGAGCCACCCAGGCACCCCAACAAAATGAAATTTTTAAAAATCATAATAATAGTAAGGAGAGTTTTGACTCCAGCTCCAGAAGTAGAAAAATGCTGCCGTATGGTTGGTACCTCTTCCTGAGAGCAGATCTGGTCACTCACAATGTTCTATCACGTCCTGGCAGCAAGATAGTGAGTCTAAATGGTTGGTTGTATCTCCTAAGTTAAGGACTTTATAAAGAAAATACAGGAATTATTTGGAAAGAACCCAAGTCATTTTTTTTAAGTAAATGAGGTGCCAGGTAGTTACAATAAACATATACATCAAGTTCCAGCATTGCTCAGGGCACAACCTGGGCAACTGTCCTTGCCCACCCCTTTTCCTCTGCTAAAACCCAGAGCTGAGAGCAGCCAAAGATGTCTGCTTCCTCTTTTATCCTTGTTAAACTTTTTTGTTTGTTTTTTGTTTGTTCACCTCTTTCTGCACCCCACACAGGCCACACTGAGCCACCCTAATTCAAGCTTGACTTGCTATTTCCTTCTACTGAGGCTGACACATTAACTGCTGAGAGTATTTTTCTTTCTGCAGTTTCACAAAGGTCAGCCTGTAAAGCAGATCATTTTCACTGCCGTTTTCTTTGGCTGTGGCTCTGCAAAATGCCTCCTTCTCTCCTTCCCTTTCTCATCAAAGCCTTATGAATATTCTAATCTTGAGGTCGCCATGGGTTTAGACTCGCCTGTTGGTCTTGTGCATGAAAAGCCCTTAATAATTATAATGGTGGGATCTAAGCCTTGAGAGTGGATGTCGGTTGACAATTCTGGTCGGGGACTCCACGTAATGACACGGTAGACACAACCCTCATGCTAACGCCACTGGCTGCTTCCATATCGCTCTCTATTCTTCACACAGGCCTCGCGGGGGCTGGCTTCTTCTGATCTACCTTCTCAGTGACTTCTCTTGTTGACCGAGAAAAGTTCCATTTTTTCACCATGAGAAGTTGAAGCCCGGAGGCCTGAGCTTCGGCCCTGCCTCTGTCAATGAATGCGAGACATCGGCCGTGGCATGTGACCCCTGGGGGCCTCGGTTTCCCCGAAAGTGCAGAGGAAAGATCAGGCTCTATCCCAGCCCTGCCGGTCGGAGGGTGGAATTGGGAAGTCGGCTCGTGCTTTGCACACGGTGTTAAGGCGAGAAAAGTGAAGGGGGAGTCACCACCCGGGATGTTTTTTCTTCTGGTTTCTCTTCTGCCAATTTCGTTATGACTCTAAGGAAGTGGGGTGAAAGATGGACAAGGTTATAGAAATGATTCGTCTCTCTCATCCACGGGGGTTTTTGCACCTTTTCTGAGCCTGCTCTGACAGCGGTTCTCTGACTTGTCTTTGCTGTAAAGCACAACCCGGCAGGCCCACTGGAGAGTTTCTGGTTCCGTGGGTCTGGGGTGGGGCAGGGGGGAGGCCCAGACTGGTTTTCTAACAGCAGGTGGCTCATACCCCTGCTGGGTAGCACTGGGCACAAAGCCTGTAACTCCTAAATTTCCCTCCCTCGCCTTGACCTCTTCCCCATGCACCTGTCTGGCATTCCCAGCACCGGAGACCCTGTGGACTCACACTTACTCCCATCCACTTGGGTGGGAGGTGGGGAGTGGGGAAGGGGCACTGTGCTCGGATCCAGTGCCTCAGTCGGCCTCTGGCGGGGCCGGTGAGGTGTTTCCAGAGTGACCTGGAACCCCAGGCTAAGCGGTGAGCCTCTTTCAGCCTGGCTGCTCTGTGTGGCAGAAACCCTCAGCCAGTGGAAGGAGACACACAGGATCCTCCTTTGCAGCTACAGGAGGAGTGGAGTGGAGGGTAAGAGGAGAGCGAAGGCGCCTGTTGCCCTGGGCTCCCGTCTTGGCTACCCGTTTTATTTTAAGTTTATTTTGAGAGAGACAGAGAGCGCGTGAGTGGGGGAGGAGCAGAGAGAGAGGGAGAGAGAGAATCCAAAGCTCGATGTGGGGCTCGAACCCACGAACCGAGAGATCATGACCTGAGCGGAAATCAAGAGTCGGACGCCTAACCGGCTGGGCCACCCAGGCGCCCCTTCGAGGTCCTGTTTTACCTCTGCCCTTGGATCCCCCGAAGGGCCCCCCCATATCCTTAAAATCTATTCCTCTGTTGGCTCAAACCAGCAGGTTTCAAGTTCTGAGTGCACCTCAGTTTCCCCGGAGGGCTGATTATAAAATACACTACCGGGTGCCGCCTCTAAAATTTCTGACTCAGTAGGTCTGGGGTGGGAGCCCGAGAATCTGCGTCTCTGAACAAGCCCCCTGTTATCAGGGGGCTGCTGCTGTGGGAACCTAACTTTGAGAACCACTGGCTTAAATGGCCACGTCGTCAGTATTTCTGCTTGTATGATCATCAGTGAGGCCAATGCTGTTCCAGGCATCTATGCACTGCTCTACAGATTATAACTACTTGATCCCCACAAGAACCCCTTGGGGACAAGGGGACGCGCCGGAGACCGGCTCCAGCAACCAGGGGGTCCCGAAGGAAGAACGGCGTCGGTGAAAAGAAAACAAAAGTAAAATAAAAAAACTAAAAGTCAAAAACTAAAATCAAAAACCAAAACTAAAACAGAAATGAACACAGACCACAGCAGTGTGTTGAACTGGCCAATTTCTTGTAGCGAACGGGACATTATATTTGCCAGTGATTTCCTCGTCGCATACGTCATCTATGTTTTTCTAACATTATCTGATTTTAAAAATGTTCCTGTGGGTCATCAACCTTTAAGAGGTAACATGGCGATTTACTCCTAATGTTCCCGCATGCCCTTTGATTATTGATTAATTTCTCTCATTATTCCATTATGCATCTGCGTGTATCTGTAATTATCTATAGTCTATAAAGCACTGGCTTTGCGGTTCCCAGGAAAGGCCCTCCATTTCTCAGATCAGTTACAGGGACGTGACCTCCTAACCACATGAGGCCAGAAGAACAATGTGTTCGCCTCGGTCCGAGGTGCCGGGAAGGGGCCGAAAAAGCCTGAGAAACCCATGCCTCATACATTCTCAGAGAGACAGTGCACCTAGGAATTAATGAACCATTCTGTAGCTTAACCGACTAGGTTCAGTCATCATCTGGAATGCCTCCGGGGCGGGGCCAGGTGGGTCTAGGGGTTGAAGTCACCTGTGCCCAGAGATACACTCCTTAGTTGCCGGAGTGAGGCTTTCAAATCCATATTGTCTCCTTTACAGGCCCTCTTTGCTGGCAAATGCATGAGGCTATCCTTCCTATAAGTAGAGGAGTGTCCATAGGGGATAGCAAGGGCTAAAGTAAGGCCGCACAATTTCTTGCGGAACCTTCTTTTCTTTCCTAATGGTTCTTCTCCCAGGGGGCCTATCGAGGGCGATTCCCCAACAGACAATACCCCAGGTAGTTTTAAGGCCAAATTACCTAAAAGCGGGAGGACAAGAAGCTTCACTGTCGGCGGGCCACCTTGCAGTCACCAATCTGTCCACAGCCCGGGCCTTGCCCTCAGGCTGGGATGGCTCGGCTTCCAGCAGGGACGTGTCCTTGCTATTTTACAGATGACAGAGTCGTGGTCGTCAGAAGTAAGTAACTCTCCCCATGTCCCTCTCTCAGAGGCTGCAGAGCTGGGAGGCGAGCCCCCCCCGGCCGTCTGACTCAGAAGCTCGCGTTCTTAACTGGTGCTCAATTTCACTTCCCACTCTGGCCCGACTGGATCTGTCGCCACCCTCCGGGCACGGCCCTGTCTGGAGTGCTGTTCTGCCCTCTCTTCCTCCGATGCCGTTTCCAAAGCTCCCTCCCCCGTGAAGCACCTCCCGATTTCCTAATCCCTGTCCCCGCACAGTCCACACTGGCGATAACACCTTCCCCAGAGCGTCCGCTGGACCTTATGTTTGTCCTACGGTGTTTTGTGTGGTATCTTTCCCGCATGTTTTCGTTGCATGAGCCTGAGCCTGTGGGCTCCTTGAGTGGGAAGAGGGGGTGGTGACACTTGGTGTTTGTATCCGCCCACCCCCTGCACTCCCAGCACCAGCTCGGGGCCTCAGAAATGTGCCCTGACTTCCGCAGAGAGGCCTGTTAGGTTGAACGAAAAGGAAAGACGTGGCTTGTTCCTGGTGCAGGCTGTGCCTCCCCTCCCGCTCCCCAGGGCTAACCTGGGGGGAAGGAAGGGCAGGAAGCAGGACTGGGAGGAGGGAGAGCCTGGGCTGCCCGAGGGGTCTCAGAAACACCCCTGAAGAGCAAAGGCAGTGGATGAGCTCTGTCCTGGGAAGGGGGCGTGACTCTTTACGGCCAAGGAGATGTGCCAAGAAGTCTGACAGCTGAGGCTGTGTCGGCAGGACTCCCAGCACCAGGGGGCTCTGCCTAACCCTTGGGCTCTGCCACCCTCTGGGCCCTGCTGCTCCCCTTCCTGTCCGTCCACCTGTTTTCTGCATCTTGGACTCATCTCGGGCATTAGAGGCGGTCCCTGATACGGCAGACCTCCCACCCCAGCTGACTGCCCAAACCCACCGTCCTTCCTGGCTAGCCGTGATTCTGGTCAGGACGCGGCCATAACCAGTCAAGCCACCCCTTGTGGCTGGGATTCTGTCGTGTACAGGTGGGAGGGACTCAGGTGGAGCAGGGCGGGGTGCTTCGTCCTGTTGTGGCCGGTGTCTGGCCCCCAACGTTCAGGGCATTGTTCTGGTACATCTTGGTTATCTAGAAACAAAGGCCTGGAGCTGTGAGTCACAGATTATGGGTCCCGGGCTTGCGGTGCTGTTGTTTTCTGGTGCGTGTTGTGTTTGCAAAAAGATTTGAGGTGATCTGCGGATCACAGAGGGTATTTGCGGGCCACAGAGGGTGTGTGCTCCGAGGTTCCACACCCTTGCTAGCGGTGCTCTGACAGTTTGGCTCCCGGTCCTGCAGCCAAGAAAAACGAGCGAAATGCATCTAGTTTCAGATTCTCAGGACTCACCAATATCAGGCAAGGTTGTACCGGATTCAAGGCGAGGAATGTCTCCACGGGTTTTCTTTGAGAAGATGTGGGCTTGGGGAAGTAGATTTCGAAGTACTTTACAGAAGAACGTCTTTACAAAAAATGAGGCTAAGTAAGCTTGGGAAGCCCCGTCGACCAGCCCTCCTCCTCGGAGAGTCCCCCATCAACGTACTGAAGGCTCCGTAAATCTCACGGCAAACCACTGGCTTCCAGAGCTTCTAGGGTACCGGAGAGTCCCTTTGTCTTCCTCCTGTTCTGCTTTTCTTGCAGCACCTGTTAACTAGTGCCTCATGGCGCCCACCACAGCAGCTACTGGGGCAATGTCAACGTCATCAACCTCCTCAAACAAAATCTACGGAGGACCTAACGGCCATGAGCCGGAAGGAGCCATTCTAGAATGAAACACTCCTCCGCGTAGGTTGGCCATGCCCTGTGGACGCACAATTCAGGACTGGGTGTTCCGAGTGGGGGAGGTGGGGAAGGAGGGCAGCACCCACCTCACCGGCCTCGTTCAATGTGTGCAGATTAATCTCCCCTTTCTGGACCCAGAGGACCGTCCCCTGCTAAGGGAGTAGGGCCGTTCTTAGTGTATGTGCAGAAGGGAACTTCTTTCAGAATTACATGAGCTGAAATTTGTCTTTTAGGAGTTTTCTAAAAGCAAAAGTAACAGTCTGGGACACCTTTGCAGAGAGGAAGTATATTACTTACAACCACACTCACCAATTTCCCCGACAGGAAGGTCACGTGTGTAGGAGAAAGACAGGCCTGGTGCAGCGAGGTCATTCCTATGGCCTCTTGGAGAAACCCTGGGCATGCGTCTGGAATGTGGACGGCCAGCACAGGATGGCAGTCTGAAGCCTTGACCTTGGCAGCCCAGGCCAGTTTCTGTGTATGTGTGTGTGTGGGAGGGGGGGAGGGTCAGTTCTGTAGTTTCTATAGAAACAAGAGGCTGCCTCTCAAAGTCACCCCACTTTCCAGCTCATTGTCTTTCTGAGCTTGAGCCATGGCTCTCCTTCCATCCCCGGAGGGTGAGGCTGGGGTGGAAGTCATGTGACCCTCAGGTGGGAGAGGAGCCGGGCAGGTGTCTCCTGGGGGCTCAATGACATGTCCCGTCCAAGGAATGGATGGAAGATTTAAAAGACAGTAGTGCCTGCAAGTATGAAATTCCTGGGGTTCCTGATAAAAACTCAGATGGAAGGCCACACACCAAACCTCTCTGAGTCTGGCTTTTCAGGGGAAGATTTCGGGAATCTGTATTTTAGTAAGTCTTGGGTGATGGATTTCTTGTGACTGGGCAGGGCTGGGGGGCTTGATACCCTGCTCCTTAACTGTGCTGTGAAGATGGCTCCCCAGTATTGCTTCACGTCTGATAACCAGAGCCGTTTCCTGCCTTCAAACATCTCAGAGAAGTTTGCAGGGTGTGTGTGTGGCTTGGGGGGGTGGGGTGCGGGGGGAGGGCAGGCCGGACGGAGCTGTCCCCCTGGGTTCAAACGTGTGAAGCGTTCAAACGGGCCTTGAGGGCTGCCTCCACTCTCTCAATCCAGCACTATTCAGTTTATTCGACCTCCAGATCCGAGGTTCGCCCACCCAGTTTGTCCACGGAGCTTTCGGTGGGACCTCAACCCCAGGCACTCTGCCTTAGCGCCTGTCCGTGTTTCTCGAACCTTAACGTGCCTGCCTGCCGTCTGGGGATCTTGCTAAAGTGCAGATTCGGATTCAGTAGGTCTGGGGCGGCCCTTGATATGCAGCCTTTCCGAGAAGCTCCCGGGGGACGTGGATGGTGCTGGGCCGCCGACCTCACGCTGAAGAGTGAGGCCCTGGCCAGTTAGCACTGTTGTTTATTGCTTTCTGATGGTTTCACGTGGGGGAGTAGCTCTTTTCCCCAGTGCGTCTCATAATGCGTAGCTCAGCGGACATCGCTTGCTAATGTCTGGTGGGCACCAGGAGAGCTATCAGAAAACCATAAAACCAGCCCAGTGGATCTTCAGGGTCTCACGGCCTGAAGGGCACTTCGAAGAAAGCATCTTTGCCCCAGGCGGCCTCAGTTTCAATTCCTGTGTCTAAATCCCCTCACCCCCGCTTGGTCTTCGCCTTTCTGTCTTATCTTCTATAGAACGATTGAAACTAACAACCTTTGATTTTAAGCGCTTGAAGTCGTTTCCTTCTGGCAGGTTTTGAATGATCTCTGTGACTCATCTCCCTCCCTGCTGTCTGAAAGTCTACTTCTCCCTGTCCCCTGTCAGTCTCCACGCCCACTCACTCCCAGGATATGTCACCTGGCTTTGTCAGTTTTCCTGAGAGACTCCCCACCTTCCTTTGTCATGGCACCCCCCCCCCTCCAGGGCACAGAGGCTGTTCATGCCTTCCCCATCCCCCCCCTTGTTAACCCCCTTCCGTTGTTACCACTCCTGGCCTCTGCCGTCCCTCTTGTCACTTTCTGGGCTTTCTGCGGAAGACCCACCCAGCCTCCAGGAGGAAGGGGACTGGTCATGGAGGTTCTCCACATGGGCTGGGACCGGGACGCAGCTTAAAAACTCACGGATTCTTACCCTTTCGCTTCACCCCATGTCAACAGGCAGTGTCCAGGTTGCCCCAGTTGGCATCTGTGGATCAACCCATAATGGCAGGAAGTGGGGACTGGCCTGGAGCAGGGGCCCCTGAGCTGCACCTGAAGCAATGTCACGTGGGGCATCTCACGCAGTGTCCACGAGGATGTCCTGACCCAGGTTCCGATTCCACCCAAATGGCTGGTGGCCAAGGTTACTGACACCATCTAAATGTGTATCCCAAATCCAGATGATCTGTCCTTTGGGGCCACACCAAAGGATTGTGAGTATCAAGAAAGCTGGGGACACCCAGGGCAAGCTGGGGGGAGCGTTCTCCACGGCTCAGCAGGATCGCAGGGCCCCATGTGGATGAACTGGAATTCACAGGGGGTGTTATCAAGCCAGAGCCAGAAAACACTGCTCCAGAGACCTAACGGGTGGTCCCCAGAGTTTCTCATTTTCCTTCACAGTGAAGACAGACTGGCACAAGATAGGAGACCGGCATTGGAGGGCATCTCATTTCAGGTGGTGCGGGCGGGGTTTAAAGGAGGTACATACACTTTCCCCTTTGTATTGTTATTTTTGATATTATTTATTTACTATTTATTATGATATCACATTAGTGTTTTTTAAAATGCGTTGAGGGGCGCCTGGGTGGCGCAGTCGGTTAAGCGTCCGACTTCAGCCAGGTCACGATCTCGCGGTCCGTGAGTTCGAGCCCCGCGTCGGGCTCTGGGCTGATGGCTCAGAGCCTGGAGCGTGTTTCCGATTCTGTGTCTCCCTCTCTCTCTCCCCCTCCCCCGTTCATGCTCTGTCTCTCTCTGTCCCAAAGATAAATAAACGTTGAAAAAAAAAAAATTCTTAAAATGCGTTGAAAGCAGAGTTGTAATCTAAGAGACGATCTAGCACAGTTGCTTTGCTAGAAGCCACCATTTGGCGGGGGTGGGGGGCACCTGCTAACTGTGGTATAAAGACTAATTCCTTATCTCATCAAGGTGTGACTTTTAACACATGTTTCTGTGGGTTGTTTATCTTTCTTTTACAAATTTTTTAGAACGCTCTACAGTGTCGATTTTAATGCTTTATTGGCCATGTCAGTGCAAATATAATGTTTTTCCAAACAATTATTGTGACATTGACTTTGCTGTGGCCTACTTTGTTCTACAAAAATTTGAAAGACTTCTATAATCAAATAGTCTTATCTTTCTCTTAAAGCTTCTGAATTCCTGGGCCACTATGGCTAGCATAAAGAAAAGCTACTGGTTTTTGTGTGTTCTAGAAGTTTTTTTTTTTTTTTCTCTTGGGTTTTCTGGGTATATGAACATGCAAAGGGTTACCCATGTTTTTTCTTGTTGTACTTACTGTATTTGTTAGACCCTCTAAGATAATACTAAATTATTTTATTTATTTATTAAAAATTTTTTCATTTTATTTATTTTAGAGAAAGAGCGGAGGAGAGGGGCAGAAGGAAAGAGAGAGAGAATCTCAAGCAGGCTCCACACTCAGCATGGAGCCTGATGCAGGGCTTGATCCCATGATGCTGGGATCATGACCTGAGCTGAAATTAAGAGTCAGACACTCAACTGACCGAGCCACCCAGGCCCCCAAGATAATGTTAAATTATAATGATAGTGGCAGACATCTATATGTGGTTTTTGAACCTTATTGGCTTAGTTTTAATATTTTACCATTTGGGATGTGGGATGATACACACACACACACACACACACACACACACACACACACACATATATATATATAATTTGTCATCAAATTGGCCAACATACAGAGTGTAAAGTGTGCTCTTGGTTTTTGGGGTAGATTTCCCTGGTTCATGGCTTACATACAATACCCAATGCTCAGCCCAATAAGTGCCTTCCTCAATGCCCATCACCCGTTTTCCCCTCTCCCCCACTCCCCCATCAACCCTCAGTTTGTTCTCTGTATTCACGAGTCTCTTATGGTTTGCCTCCCTCCCTCTCTGTTTGTAACCATTTTTTCTCCCTTCCCTCCCCCCATGGTCTTCTATTAAGTGTCTCAAGATCCACATATGAGTGAAAACATAGCTATCTGTCTTTCTCTGACTGACTTATTTCACCTAGCATAATACCCTCCAGTTCCATCCATGTGGTCGCAAATGGAAAGATTTCATTCTTTCTCATTGCCAAGTAGTATCCCATTGTATATATAAACCACATCTTCTTTATCCATTCATCAGTTGATGGACAGAAATGGGCAGAAGACATGAATAGACACTTTTCCAAAGAAGACATCCAGATGGCCAACAGATGCATGAAAAGATGCTCCACATCACTCATCATCAGGGAAATACAAATCAAAACCACAATGAGATACCACCTCACACCGGTCAGAGTGACTAACATTAACAACTCAGGCAACAACAGATGTTGGCGAGGATGCGGAGAGAGAGGATCTCTTTTGCACTGCTGGTGGGAATGCAAACTGGTGCAGCCACTCTGGAAAACAGGAGGGAGGTTCCTCAAAAAATTAAAAATAGAATTACCCTATGACCCAGCAATAACACTACTAGGAATTTATCCAGAGGACACAGGAGTGCTGATTCATAGGGGCACACATGCCCCAGTGTTTATAGCAGCACTTTCAGCAATAGCCAAATTTGGTAAGTTTTTATTTATATACTCATTTAAGTAATCTGCATACCCAGTGTGGGGGCTTGAACTCATGCCCCTGAGGTCAAGAGCTACACACTCCGCCACCTGAGCCAGCCAGGGGCCCCTGGTTTTTGTTCTTTAGTTTGCCAATCGAATGCATTAAGAGAAGAGGGGTCCTAATTTGGGCCACCTTTTCATGTTTACATAACATCACTGTTATTATTATTCTTTTTCTGCACTGCTGAATTTTCTTTACTCACGTTTTGGACCATTACGAACTTGAAACTGACACTCATACATAGTTGACTCTATCTTTATAACAGGCGGACTTCACAAAATTAATTAGGAAGTTTCCCATCTATTTCTATGAGCTGCAAAAATGGCAATATCATAAAAAATCTGTTCTTTAAAGGTTAGGCAAAAACCTAGCTGTGAAAACATTGGGTTCCTTTTTTTTTCTTTAAGTAGATATTACTTTTCCTTTTTAATTTTCTATTCATTGATCTATTTGTATCTCCCTCTTCTTGGCTGAGTTTTCATAATTTAAAACTTTCTGGGTTTCTAATTTAAAACTTTTCTCCTACTTCCTCAAAGTTTTCGAATGCTCTGCCTTGGTGCTGCGTGCAGAATTCACCTGTAACTGTGCAATCCCTTCCACATTTGGGAGTATGTCTCCTTTCTTATCCCTAACGAATGGGCAGTTCACAGAGGGGCAAATCCAAATGGCTAAAAAATACACAAACATGCACAAACACACGAATGACATTAAAAGGGAAATACCACTTTATGCCCATCCGACTAACCACTTTGGCGAGGGTGGGGATGCGTGGGTAAGGAGCTGGTGAGGGGGAGGCAGGTGTGAGGGATTTCCTCAGACACAGTCTGTGGAAAAGTAAATTGCTGTCAATGGGGCAGGGTCTGTCCAACTGGGAGCGTATTTCCTGGGTTGTCCCCCACCCCAACCCCACTCCTGAAATGGATGTCGTAGAAATAAAAGTTCCAGTGACTGGTGTGTAAGGATGTTTAAGTAGGGGGGGAAAAGCCTGGAGGGGCGCCTGGGTGGCTCAGTCGGTTAAAGCGTCTGACTCCTGATTCCGGCTCAGGTCATGATGTCCCTGTTCGTGAGTTCGAGACCCACATTGGGCTCTGCGCTGACAGTGTGGAGCCTGCTTGGGATTCTCTCTCCCTCTCTCTCTGTTCCTCCCCTACTCGTGCTCTGTCTCTCTCTCTTTCTCTCTCAAAATGAATTAAACACACACAGACACACACACACACCTCGAAAGTGATTAATTCTAAATACTAGAAAGGTTTAATAAATTATGGCCTGCCCACACCCTAGAATTACTAGCATGCCATTAAAAGGAGGGAACTGGAACCACACCAGCTGAACTGGGAAAATTTAGGTATTGTTGGACGAGGAAGCCAGTTGCAAAGAGCTAGGTGTTATGTGTTGCACACAATGACAAAACCAGACCAAGAGAAAGCACCCAACCTTGTGCACGGATGCGGCGTACCGGGACGGAGAACGTGGTCATCCGTGAGACCTGGGGACTCTAGGCAGGAAGACCAGGCATGGAGAGACTGGTAGGAAAAAAGAGAGAAACAAAAACTATATGAAAAAGAAAAACCTACCTTCACCCATGCAAGTATACGATGACCATAAATGGAAAATTGCACATGCAAATGTGTACTTTTGCATAAAGAAACTAGAAGAAAGATGGAGGGAGCCAAGTATCGGTTCAATGGCGGGATGCCGGTAATTTACAATAAAGTGCAAAATTAGCAGGTTGAAGAGAAATGAGCGTCTGTCATCCGATGATCTATCCGTGCGAGCAGGCAAAGGAAACTCTGCATGTGCGGATGTGCTCGTGTTTCTTTTTGTGTGAGGAAGGGGAAGGAGGAAGGAGAGATGATCACCTGGCTTTTACACGTCTGTATATCTAAAGATGTCCCTCGCTACAACATGTATGTATTATTTTTGTAATCTGAAAACCGTCAAAAATGGAAAAGAAACGCACACACACAAAAGAGAAAGAGACACCAACATGTAACGATTATTAACATTTAAAAATATATGCTTCTGGTCTTTCCTCCGTAAAAGGCTTTCAGATACTAATTTTTTTATGTTTATTTACTTTGAGAGAGAGAGACAGGGGCAGAGAGAGAGAGAGAGAGGCAGGGGGCCGGGGGAGAGAGAGACAGAGAGAGAGAGAGGGAGGGAGCCCAAGACAGGGTTCAGATCATGACCTGAGTGGATATCAAGAGTTGGATGCTTAACCACTTAACCGACTGAACCACCCAGGCTTCCCTCAGATACTCATTGATAGGAGCAGATAGTCCCTCCTCTTGTGACGTTAGCAGCCACGGATGATCGTTGCCTGCATGTACGGATTCATTGCGGGTTACAGAGTGGAGATGTTATCATTCTACTGTTTCTTCTCTATTTATTAGCCGGACTACTTCTATAAAGAGACGTATCCTCTCGTCTACTGTTTGATTGCAGTCGAGATTTTAAGGAGTCTACTGGTTAGCTAATCTTGCTGCAGCAGAGGTCAGTATTCACGCGCGCGCGCGCACACACACATACACACACACACACGCACGCACCCCACTCGAACACTCCTTCCTCAGAACATATACATCCGGAAATCACTCCTGTCTGAGTACCGTGTTTGTTTCTTCTCCCACGATAATTCTTCATACTTTTCTCTGAATCCACCGTCTCCAGTCCAACTCGGTGTCCTCTGGTACCAGATCGATCTTCCTAAAATAACCCATGTTTCATGTCCACGTCAGTTAAGTTTCTTCGGAAAACTACCGACACTGACCCTTCCATTCCCGATGGATTTGCTGGAAGGAGGCATGGGAAGTTTACGGAGTGGAGGCATGAGCTGGGCGGCCTGGCAGTGAAAACTCTGGGGGCCTCGGCAGCAGGGGTTCATGGACATGCCCTCTGGGGCCTGGAGATAGCTCAGTTCTACCCACCATTGGCCCCGGAATGGTTTCATTCACATGTTCAAAATTATTTTGTTTGACATTTTCCAAACGTGATCATGCAGCATGAGTCAGCACCCCTGCCAGGGAGCAGAGTGGGTGGCACAGCCATGGTCACTGCGGGAATTTCTGTGAGCTCGCTGACACCTTTCTGGAAGTTTCTAAGGGTGCACCCATTGGCCACATGCAAACACACACCTGACCTTTCTTCCTGATTGTCCAAAGGTGACCCTGGATACAGTCAGTCAACTGCAAAAGCACTCAGCCCCTCATGGGGGTGGGGAGCAGCCCACGACTGCACCTGGAAACACGTTCTTGAGTTCACTGTCCCGCTCTCCCGGAAATGTCCATTTCTACCGGACTTTCACTGTGAGCCTGTCGATAATCTGCAGCCCGGGAACCAAATGTTAAATTTAACCATGACCGGGGCGCCTGGGTGGCTCAGTCGGTTAAGCGTCCGACTTCAGCTCAGGTCATGATCTTGCAGTTCGTGGGTTCGAGCCCCACATCAGGGCTCTGTGCCGACAGCTCGGAGCCTGGAGCCTGCTTTGGATTCTGTGTCTCCCTCTCTGTCTGCTCCTCCCCTGCTCACGCTCTGTCTCTGTCTCTCTCTCTCTCTCAAAAATAAATAAAGATTCAATTTAACCACCACCAACATATCTGATACACAATACTGTGAGAAGTCAAGAGGAACAGAAGGATAGGCAGAAACAAGACTTATTTTTGCAACTGGTGTTTAAGACCCTCCTCCACAACTGTTTCATGTTCCCCTTTCCTTTGACCACCACCTCCGTGCATGGAGTCCTTTGGAGTGGCCCAATCTGTCATTTCTCAGCCATCTGAGACATCCATAGACCTGTCTGTATAGGACATTTGGGGGTATAATAATACAAGATGCATAAAATGTTCCCCCAGATTTCACATATGTAATCTTCCAGAATATCTTTGACAGAGAGGGGCATTTCTCTAATTGTACAAGGAAATGACAACGAGGTCAGGTGGCATTCTCAGTTTCCAATGAGGGGACCTTTTTTGGGTCACTTGAGCACTAACACCCTGGAGGTATGGGGACAGGAAGTCATATTTATGAGTGGATCATTAGGTAAAAACATGAGCTGTGTCACTATCTCCCACTTCTCTCCACCTGTCACCACCTTGTGGTTCCTGGACCCGTACGGTCTGGCTCTGCTTCAGAAGCTAGATCATCTCAGTCTTCGAGATAGGGTCTCAGCTGCTTACCTTAGCTGAATGTTTATAGAAGTTAAAAAAAAAATCTGATTTTTCAGGCACAGTAGGAAAAAGAAAAGCATTCTACCAATGCACCTTTAGGCTTCTTTTAAGACTGGGGTGCCCGGGTGGCTCAAGTTTTCTAAGCATCCGACTTGGGCTTGGGTCATGATCTCACGGTTTGTGAGTTTGAGCCCCACATCAGGCTCTGTGCTAACAGCTCAGAGCCTGGAGCCTGCTTCCGATTCTGTGTCTCCTTCTCTCTCTGCCCCTTCCCCATTCACGCTCTGTCTCTCTCTTTCTAAAAAACAAATAAACATTAAAAAAAAAAAAAAAGGCTTCCCGATACATCTATAGTTCTTGAAATAACCACACAGGTGTTGTTCTCCTTTTTTCTATTTTAACCCCTTATGAGTCACAAGAAACAAAACAGCACACAGAGATTTTGGCACGTACCCAGTATGGATACAGTGTATTCGAGAATTCAGTGCCATTCAAAAATGTGGTTGAGGTAATATGGGATGGGTAAAGAGCATGGTTAAAAGAATCTAATTTTGGCTCGAGCTTTGACCTTAGGCACTAGAAGGGCAAAAGTCGAAATGCCAGTGTCATTTGGGGATTTGTGAATTTATGGCTGCTCAGCGGTCACGGGATCATGCCAGGCCCCCTTGGAGAAATGCATGCGACAGATGCACAAATTCATTGTAAATAGTCGGATATTCACTTCCAATGTAGGGAAGCATTTCAGGGTCACTGAGAGTGAAAACACTCCTTACCTGCTTCTTGTGTTGAAGTCCTATCAACCAGTTGAAATATAAATGAACGTCGACTGGGGCGCCTGGGTGGCTCAGTCAGCTGAGCGTCCGACTTCGGCTCAGGTCATGATCTCACAGCTTGTGAGTTTGAGCCCCGCGGCGGGCTCTGTGCTGACGGCTCAGAGCCTGGAGCCTGCTTCGGATTCTGTGTCTCCCTCTCTTTCTCTCTCTGCCCCACCTCTGCTTGTGCTCTGTCTCTCAAAAACGAATAAATGTTAAAAAAAAATTTTTTTTTAATAGTAAGAAAGACAGGGGCACCTGGGTGGCTCAGTCGGTTAGGCGTCCGACTCTTGATCTCATGGTTTGGTGAGTTCGAGCCCCGAGTCGGGCTCCATGCTGACAGTATGGAGCCTGCTTTGGATTCTGTCTCCCTTTTTCTCTGCCCCTCCTCTGTTCATGCTCTGTCTCTCTCTCTCTCAAAAATAAATAAGCATTAAAAAAAAATTATAAATGTACGTTGACTATGGCAAGAGGGAAATGTGGCAAAAACTAAAGATGATACCAGCTGTCAAGTTAAGGTGTGAAAAGTAAGATGTTTCAAATGGTTAAACAGATAGAACAAATAAAAGGAAGTTAAAACCAGTAATAAGAGAGAGTCTGTGTTATCTGGACGATATGCAAAATACACTGTGTCGGCGTTGGGCAGATAGATGTTTATAAGCATACAAATAACTTTAAAAGGCAGACAAGAAAGGATGGAGATCATGGAGATTCAGTGGGATAACACTGAACTCTATTATGCTTTTGCTTCACTTGCCTGTCAAGAGATTTCTGGGTTTTGTATCCAGATCACAAAAAGCAAATCTTAAGGGGAAAAAATATGTATTTAGTGGAAGACCTTTCTTGGTGCCAAGGTTGTGTAACTGTCATTGAAAACAGAAAACATGTGGCAGGGCTCTGAGTGATTTAGGGATCACAGACATGCAAAGTTCTGCTCACACCTTTCAGAAAGTGCCTACAGCACAGCATCATGTGGCAGAACTGCTGGCCAGAAGCAGGAAGGTAGACAGCCACTCGGATTGTTCCGTGGTCAGCCGAGGGTAAACTGTATGGGCATCTCCAACACGGTGGAGCCACTTTGGTACGTGTTTATTCCAAGCACTGAAACAAATGCCATAGCCTCCATGATGTGTTAGGAAGGCTGACTGATCAGAAGATGTAATTATACACTTTACAGATAATGATACTGGCGTAGTAGAACTTGCTAACAACCAACAGCTGTTTGTGGAAAAATAGTTGATTTACTGGAAGCCGCCAAAGAAGTCATCTTGAAAGCACAAGTATTTCGGACTCGATTTGCTTGTAAGGTCCTGCTATCCCTTTGCCTCTGGAGCTGCGTGTGTGCAGTGAGAGCTCAGATACAATGGACTCTGAGATACAAAATGTTGAATGCCGGTCACGTCGCTTCATGGCATTTTATTAGACTCAAGTGTTAAGCACAAAGTTTTCTCAAGTGCTCATATGGAGCCCCGAGTGCATGGGAAAATGTTAGAAATGTAAAGATGAGAGGGAAGGCGATGCTCGTAGTCCTGTGACTTCGCTCGGGTTCTCCGGAAGGCGGAGCCCAAGGTCCAGGCTTTTGTGCTGGAACTTCAGCATGGTATGTGACCTCGGGTCGTGGAGGCGAGAGATGGGGTGGGAAAGCAGGGAAGGAGCGAGTTGTACAAGGGTGTGCTGTGACTACTGCCACTCAGGTAGAAGCTGAGATGCTTCTCAGGATTGGGAAATAGAGGCAGACACGTTTCTCCACCAGCTCCTCTCTCCCATTGGTCAAAGCTCTGCCCTGCTGGACCTTGAGTCCTATGCACTTCCAGCTGGGACATATTCGGGTGCCTTGCGTGATGGAGGCGTCCTGGGATAGGGGTAAGAGGCATGGCCCTAGCCCCGACCAGGTGTCACCAGGCCGCACCTGTCGTGAGACAGACCGGAGCCCCCAGCAGAAAAAGCTCAGAAGATTGGACTTGACTCTTCGGGGGTTTTCAGATAGTCGGCTTCTGAGAAGACTGTTCTGAAGGCCTTCTCTTCACACTGCACGATGAAATTGCATTATCACCAGCGATGGTATCTTTAATTCCAGGAGTTAAGGAAGAGACAAACCTCGGTTGATGACCACGGGAGATAAAGAAGGGAAAGCTTAGTAATTCGGTGACGATAGCCCGTCCACAAGCCCTCCCCCAAACTGGCAAACAGAAAACCTTGTTCCTCCACCAACCTCGGTTGGGAGGCTTAAGTCTGTATTGTCTTACATGTGCCACGTTAGTGACCACAGGAGCCACCGAAGGCTGACGGTGCGGAGGAGTGATCGATCATCTCTGCACCGTGATGTCAAACGTTAAGATTTAGAACACTCACTCTGAAGAATACAACTGCAGTTCTAATCACACATTTCAGTTTGTTCTTAAATCCCAGAAAAGTTTTTTTCTAGGGCTGTGATCATCATTTCGGGCCTTAGACGTGGCCAGGTATTGAGTCCTCCCAAACATTGGACCGTTCAGCATTTCCCTAAAATGTGTAGTTGGTCGGCCTCTGGTTTCATAGTATTCTGATAATCCAATAATATTTGAGTGGCCATGTCGGGCACTGTGTGCTCTGTGTTCGGACTTGCTAAGAAGCTCATGGTCAAGTTTGTGTTCATCTCTTTCAACGGTCATGGCCTTAGAGCGTCCAATCAGAAATTCTGCTGTGGTTTACTCTCACCCTTCTATTTTTATTCTCCTTTTGCCTTTCTTTCCTCATCTGAGAACAGCAGAGCGTTTCAAGATACGCTTCGTGAAAGTTAAGGCAGCCGTGGTTGAGAAATCCCTCTCCCGACCCCTGCACACCCCTCCCAGGCGACCGCCGCCATTCCTCCTGGCCATTTCTCCTGGTGCTTCTACTTGTTATACCGTGGTGTATCGATTTTAGACATTTTTGATGGATTTCCTGTTCTTGTAGTGGAGGGTTTCGCTCCCTCACACTTCCTTCCCTCCCCCCCCCCCCCCCGCATCTTCTCAGTGGGGTTATTTTCCAGTTTCTGGTTGAGTCGACACTTAGCATTCATGTTATTATGACTACAGTAACATCATCCACTGTGGAGTCAACGTGCTATGTTCCTGGCACTGAGAGAGGATTCTTCCCCACGCCTTGCCCCATCTGCTTAGGGTTTTGTTTTTTGTTAACATTTATTTATTTTTGAGACAGAGAGACAGCGCATGAACAGGGGAGGGTCAGAGAGAGAGAGAGGGAGACACAGAATCTGAAACGGGCTCCAGGCTCTGAGCTGTCAGCACAGAACCCGAAGCAGGGCTTGAACTCACAAACCGTGAGATCATGACCTGAGCCGAAGTCGGACGCTTAGCCGACTGAGCCACCCAGGCGCTTCCGCTTAGGGTTTTTTTTAATACCTATCACCAATTCCCCCAAAATATTCTAATTTGACCCGTCAATTATTGCCTAGCAAAAATTTTTCAAAAGGCTCAAACCTCATGAACTCTATGTTCTTTCTCAAGACGGGTCTGGGCTGACCGCTCTGGGGGGGAGGTGCGGGGGTCCTGAAGTTCCCTTGGCTGCTCTTCTGTGTTGAACCCCATTTCCAGGATCCTAGGAACCCCTCTTTCTTGCTTACTCCCTCATTTTGTGGAAGTGTAAATGCCGTCTCTTCTTGAGAAGGGGTAAGTTGGAGGCAAATGTCAAAGTCCTCACGTGTCTAAAAGTATCCATACTGTCCCTGCATACTTGGTCCACACGTTGACTTCAAGTACATTTCCAGGTTGCGTCTTCCATCAGTCAGTGTTGTTGAGGGTCTGGTCCATTTTGGTTCCTTTTTGTTGACCATTTTTTTCTTCTTGTCTATCCCTGCTGTTCTAGAAGTTCATAAGAGTGTGCTTTGGAGAGAGTCTGTGTCCAATTACTGAGCTGAACCCCTGTACCCCTTCATGCGAGAGAGTGATGTACTTCCGTTCTGGAAACTCCTGGATCACTACCGCTGCTATTACATGATAATACATTTCCCCCCTAGTCTGTTCCAAAGTCCTCTGGTCAAATTTTGGACACCGTCCTACACGCCACTCTCCTTCTTTCCTCCAACCAGACTCTGATTTTTCTCTTCTCTCTCCCATTGCACAGTGGCTAAGCCACAGTGTGGTTTCTAAAGCCAGGTCCTGGTTTTGATGATTACTATTGTCTGTTGACAGTCGTTTTTCTACTCAGCTTCGTCTTTCAAACCTTCTGTTAACTTTTCTTATACAGTTTCTGGTATCATATTTTTAATTTCCAAGAATGTTTTCCAATTTCTACCTATGTGCCTACCTATTTATCGCTCTCTCTCTCTCTCTCTCTCTCCCCCTTTTCTCTTTGCTTCAGAGATCCACACGCTTCTTCTGTTTGTCTGAGAATGTATATGTGGTTGTTGTTTTTGTGTTTAGTTTTTTTATGCCCTCATCTTTCTCTTTTCTGAGTTCCTTTTCTCCCAGATGTTATTCCAGTCACGACCTTCCACATAGATAGTTGTCCTCAAATGTTTGGCAATCCTTGGCATTCCATTTATATTTAATAGGACACACCACGTCTGATTGGAAGCACTGAGTGGGCGGGGCTTGTCCCCATGGCGGTCTTTGCCATAGGTGATAGGGTGCTGGTCTTTATGCTGGGGGACCCAGGAACATCAGTACCTGTAGGTGTTTTTTCCTTCCTTCCTTCCTTCCTTCCTCCTTCCCTCCCTCCCTCCCTCTCCCTTTCTTTCTTCTTTCTTTCTTTCTTTCTTTCTTTCTTTCTTTCTTTCTTTCTAAATCCAAGTTAGTTAACATATAGTGTAATAATGATTTCAGGAGTAGAATTTAGTGATTCATCACCTACATATAACCCAGTGCTCATCCCAACAAGTGCCCTCCTTAGTACCCATCATCCATTTAGCCCATCCCCCCCAGCTCCCCTCTAGCAACCCTCAGTTTGTTTTCTGTAGTTAAGAATCTCTTATGGTTTGCCTCCTTCTCTGTTTTTATTTTATTTTTTTGCTTCCCTGCCCCTATGTTCATCTGCTGTGTTTCCTAAATTCCACATATGAGTGAACTCGTGTGATATTTGTCTTTGACTTATTTCGCTTAGCATAAGATAATCTAGTTCCATCCCCATTGTTATTGTGTGTGTGTTTTTCTCTGGGGTCATCTGTTTCTGCAGAGAAGAATCCTCCGATCTCCTGCCTGGGGGACTATTGCCTGACTGCAGAGTGTTTGAAGCTGGGGCTGAGGAAGGGTGCTGATGTTCTCGGTATTCGGCACAAGGTTCATTTGGAAAGCCTGGGGCTGTGTGACAATATTGTAAAGTTCTTCCTCAGAGATGTGTGGCTTCAAGAGGCCCTGGTTTTATGAAATGACTCACTTCTGAGAATTTGGAGAGAGGCCATATTGTCTCCTAAAGCAACTCAAGATTGGTCTGGTTGGTTTTGTTGTTGTTGTTGTTGTTTTGTTTTGTTTTGTTTTGTTTTTTACCAGACCTGAAAATTTCTTATGTAAGACATGAGTCAATTTCTGGAGTTCCCATAATGAATGAACACAAAGGTCTCTGGGTGTCAGATCACCCCTTGAGTTCCGATTATCATCCTTCTTCAAGAGGCTTTTCTACTGGCCACACCCATTGTTTCTGGCAGGTAACAAGGCATACTTAGTGTGCCCTCTCCCTCATCAAGGTCAAAAGTCATATTTCAGTTATAACCCCTCCCCCTACCATTCCAGGTGCATTCCTTCTCTTTTTTTTTTTTTTTTTAGTTTGTTTTTCAATGTTTTTTATTTATTTTTGGGACAGAGAGAGACAGAGCATGAACGGGGGAGGGGCAGAGAGAGAGGGAGACACAGAATCGGAAACAGGCTCCAGGCTCCGAACCATCAGCCCAGAGCCTGACGCGGGGCTCGAACTCACGGACTGCGAGATCGTGACCTGGCTGAAGTTGGACGCTTAACCGACTGCGCCACCCAGGCGCCCCCATTCCTTCTCTTATCTTGTATTCCTTGCTCTAGAGGGAAAGAGTGAAGTAGATTGGCCGGAACCCACATGGCAGAGGTAATATAATGTTCCAGCCTCCTTCCAGACTATTCCAATGGATCCCTGACCTTTCACATTCACCGAGCGTAGACCAGCATTTGGTCCACATCTGTCTTAGTCCAATCAGCAAACTCTTCGAACCTTTGCCACTGAGGTCAATATTGCTGACGAGCACGCGTATCCGGAAATTTAGCCCAAGCCAAAACGCTGTTCTGCCTACTTTTATCACTCCCAAAACCCAAACCCAGATCTTTGATAACTGCACAATTAAATGGAACAATTTCTGTCATTTCTTCTGGAATTTTCCCCCCTACTCTGACTCTGCATTTTATCTTCTGGCCCATGTGAAATTCAACTCCTACTTACTAAGTGCACAACCGTGAGGAGGGGGCCATGAGGCGAACGGTTAGCTCTCTCATGTTCAGGAAAAGTGGCTTCCTGAGGGGAGAGAGGCGCAGGAGGCAGCGTGCCAGAAGGCGATGGAAGATGGGGCGTTCCCGGGTCCTCTACATCCTACCAGATGTCCCCGTTCCTGCACATTCTCAGTCTGTCCCGGTTCATGTTCTAATATTCACATGTGCTTTCTGGCCAGTGTGTGCATGCAACTCACGTTATAATTAAGACGCCTGCCGATTTAGGCTCTGATTGGTTTCCAACAGCCTTAACTTGGCAGCTGTTAAGTAATAAAGAGGTTTTTTTTTTCCCAACGTGGTCACAGAAAGGCTCTAAGTTTTACTCTGACTTGAAGATGAAAATTTCAGGGGCGCCTGGGTGGCTCAGTCGGTTGAGCGGCCGACTTCGGCTCAGGTCACGATCTCGCGGTCCGTGAGTTCGAGCCCCGCATCAGGCTCTGGGCTGATGGCTCGGAGCCTGGAGCCTGCTTCCGATTCTGTGTCTCCCTCTCTCTCTGCCCCTCCCCCATTCATGCTCTGTCTCTCTCTGTCTCAGAAATAAATAAACATTTAAAAAAAAAAGAAGAAAATTTCAGTATTTGGGTTCTTCCCCCCTCCTCCCCCGCCTTGATTTAAGTTGCTTGCCACCTTCAGAGGCATCCGTCCCACCCTCTGGGTCTGCCAGGCCTCCCCTTCTGTAGACTGGTGAATAACAGCATCTTCCTGCCACCCACCATCCACTGCTGTCCAGGCTCTGCTGTCACCAGTGGACGACGAATTGTTTCATCACCGGGTCACCTGGGCTACCGCCTTCCCACTCGGGAACGTGAGGTCTGAGCCTCACCCCCGGGGAAGTCTGACGCCTGCAACCTGCTCTCACTTCCACGTCAGTTAACCTTGGTTTATAAACAACCCCAGCTTCAGCTAAGAATGGCTGCGTGGGCGTGGTCTGGACAGCGCCTGGAATGGAAGAAGGAAGGGCCACCCGAGCTCAGGAGGTCATGCAGCCTCTCTCTAGGCCACGGCCATTACAGGGTCGACACCTTATACCCATCTCTGTGTGTCTTCATTTGAGTTTTCAAATTCCAAGGGGCCTAGCTCTTGTCAGGCTAAGGTCAGTCGCCCTTGGATCAAACAAGTCAAGGGGACCTGGGAGGGGCCTGGTGATGGTCACTGGTGGGAATCATCACGAGCCAGGCAGCCCCACGCCCCACCCCGCATTGTGTCTGGAGCAGTGTCACTCCCCATTGCCGACAGGGCACGTTCAAACCTGTGGCTTTAAGGTTCTTCATTCAGGTCTCAAAGTGTCCTTGCTTCCAGACCCTTCACTTCTAATCTTCCCAATTTCTCCATTCCACACCTGCTGCTAGTCTCTGCTCCCCAAACTTTCTCCCCCATCCCAAGGCTGCTCTGCATAGCCCCTTTCCACAGCTCTCCTCAGAGGTATAGCTTCCTGCCTTTAAGACCCGGCCTCCGGGGCGCCTGGGTGGCTCAGTCGGTTGAGCGTCCGACTTCGCTCAGGTCACGATCTCACGGTCCATGAGTTCGAGCCCCGCATCGGGCTCTGTGCTGACAGCTCAGAGCCTGGAGCCTGCTCCCGATTCTGTGTCTCCCTCTCTCTCTGGCCCTCCCCCCGTTCATGCTCTGTCTCTCTCTGTCTCAAAAATAAATAAATGTTAAAAAAAAAAAATTTAAAAAAAAAAAAAAAAAGACCCGGCCTCCTGCCTCCTTCTCCAGGAAGTCTTCCCGGAATGCTTACGTAACATCCCATTTTTGTCTTTTTTTTGCCAGCTTCTTTTCCTGTGCTATATATCGTCTCCTTGTGTCACTCGGGGTCCCTATGGGAAATAACTGACACACTCAAATTGGGCACTTTGAGGCGAGTTTAATAAAGGGGCCAACCAAGGTGAGAGCAGGATGAAGGGGCACAGCAGCCCCCTGATGAGTAGCAGCTGGGTTTGTTAGCGGCCCTGAAGGGGTGAGGGGTGGGCGAAGCAGAGTGGAGAGGCCCACCGCAGTCGGGGTGCTCCAGGCCCCCGGTGCTGCCTCAGGAAGGGCTGGGGGAATCCACACTGATCCTACTCTCCCCCTTTCTTCCAACCTCCTCCAGGAGCTCCCCACGGCCTCCATCCCGAGAGCAAGAGAGAATCCTGGCGGCATCCGTGCAGGGCAGCTGTTCAGGGACAGGGCAGGGTGGAGAAGGGCAGGGAGCAGATCCGAGCGCCTTGGCCAGGATGTCCTAGATATACACTCTTTGATTAGATCAAGTGTCACCTTGTGGCCAGCGACCAAGGTTTGGTTTTACCTTTCCCTTCGCTGCCCCCCCCCCCCCCCCCCGCCCCGCCAACCCTCATAAAGACCAGGCCAGTTGTAAGTGTAAGTAATCAGCAAGTGTGACCGGCTGGGGTTTGACAGATGAACGGCCTCCCGATTGCGCAACACAGGATGGGCTCATTCGCACTTGCTCTGGGTCAGAGGAGTTCTCGTTCCGATTGCCAGGCTTCCGAGTCCGGATGGGGTCACACACACTGGCAGCCGGGGCGTCTGTATATTAAAAGGTCCCCTGCAGGCACTAAGGAGTCTGTCTGTTTCCACCACCCGCCCCCCGACGCCCACCTCCCCACCCCAAGCAGCTGTATGTTGAATCAGGGTGTGCCTCACAAGGGCCCGGCCCCGCGATCTTGTTTTCCTCTGTTCTCCTTTATTCACGTGTGTTTTCAACAACCCCCCCCCCCCCCCCCCCCCCGCCGCCACCATTGCTTTGGGCTTGGGCATGGGCCTCTGGAATAAGATTTGAATTTTGGTTTAGGAAGAGGTCGTGGAATTTCATAGGCCTTGAGTTATAACCAGTTTACCAAAATCCCACATCCCCGAACTAGGAATTGGCCCAGATGATAATAAATCCAACCTGTGTTCCCGCCTTCCATTGCGCCTTCTTGGGCACGGCGTCGCACGATCCCTGGGGATAAAAATGGCATCCCCTCAAGTTTTGCAACACAGCTGGACCACACCGGATACAGGCAAGCTTGAGTGTCTTGCTGTGACCTCAAAACCTCACCTCCCAGCTACCACGTGGGCTGGCTGCCTGAGGGACCCCTGGGCCCTGGTGTGGGCGAGTGCCCTCTAGCGTCCACGTTTCACGTTGCAACTGTGACCGAAGCCGGTGTCCTCAGGTCAGGCATGAGCTTCCGCCTGTTGGGGTCAATTTTCCAGGACCTCAAACTAAGCCAGGAAAAATCTCGCCCCGTCTGAAAATGGAGAGGCTTCGCTCAGGGCCAAAAGTCTAGACCGCAGGAGGAAGCTCTTCTTCTGATGGCATAGGACAGTGGCCAGCGGACTAGCTCCCCCTTGGCCGATCAGAGTCTGCGCACAACGCCTCTTTAACCAGGGCGATTCCTATCGAGCTCCCAGGGAAGGCCAGTGGCATCGTTCTCGCCAGGCTTGAGGTGAGAGACAAGCACCCACCTGCCATTTCCTTCCCGCCCAGGGCACATGGCACGCGCAGTTTTCTACAAAGGACCCCTTTTCAAATACCTCCCTATTTTCATCAATGCACTCATGTCCCCAATATAGATGAGGCGGTCTCCAGAGTCAGAAAACCTGTTTTTCAAGTTCCTGTGGAAGTTCTGCTTATAGTCTACTTTGGAATACAGAATCTATGGGATTGACCACAGACTCATGGTCTGTGCTTATTGTTCATAAGCAAAAGAGCTCAGCTGCGTTCCAGTGAAACTTTATTTGTAGAGTGGGCCAGGGGCCGTTTTCGGCTCGTGGGTCCTAATTCACAGATCCCTAGAAGAGATCAGTGGATGGAGAAAGATGACTGTAACTATACCGGGGATTTAAACTGGGCAGAAGTGGAAGAAAACCCGAATGAAGTTGTTGAAAGCCCACGGCTATGGAGGACAGGAACCGGGTTTGTTAAGAACCAGACTTTAGAATTTTCATTCTGGAATTTGAAGAAACCCTCAGAAACTCAAGCTGGGAAAGGATCATCTTTATTATTTTTTTTATATTTTTTTATTTATTTTTGAGAGATAGAGAGACAGAGCACGAACTGGGGAGGGGCAGAGAGAGAGGGAGACACAGAATCCGAAGCTGGGTCCGGGCTCCATGCTGTCAGCACAGAGCTCAATGCGGGGCTCAAACCCATGAACCGTGAGATCGTGACCTGGGCTGAAGTCAGATGCTTAACCGACTGAGCCACCCAGGCACCCCAAGGATCATCTTTTTTAAACTAGCAGAGTGTGGGGCACCTGGGTGGTTCAGTCGGTTAAGCATCCCACTCTTGGTTTCGACTCAGGTCGAACTCAAGGTTTGTGAGTCCAAGCCCCGCATCGGGCACGATGCTGAAATTGAGGAGGCTGCCTGGGATTCTTTCTCTCTCTGCCCTTCCCCTGATCCTGCTTTCTCTCTGTCTCAAAATACACAAATAAACTTAAAAAAAAAAAAAAAACTAGCAGACTGTGATGCTCAACGGAGAGAAGGAGGAGCAGGGAGTCAAAGCTGAGGCCTGTTCAAGGCCACCTGCCATTGTCTGGGAGACTCCTAGGCTTGCCACAGCGGGCTCTCTGTAGTGCCCTTTTGTGCCGTTGTGCCTTCCGACACATTGACCCACCTGCCTGGACACCACTCTCACGTCCACCCTTGGCTTCACCAGAAAGTTGTTCACAAACGTGTTCAAATATGCGGCCGATGCGTTATCCCTGAAGCCTTAACTGAGTGTGCCCGGCTGGCTTCCAACATCCAGCATCTACATCGTGTTGCCTGGGAGCTCTCCCCCCAGCTGGAAAAAAGCATCTGCCAGAGCCAGTCAGGCCGGAAGTGCTGGGGAATTAACATCCCCTGGGAGCAGCCATCAGCCAGTGACTGACAGGGCAGAATATAAATACCCCGACTCCCCCCTCCAGCGGGATAGCTGAGTAGGAGTTACGCTGTGGCCACGGGTCTTCCAGTGGTTTGGTGCTCCAGTCACCCCCCCCCCAGCAGAAGGTACTTCAAAATGAACCCTCTGCTAGCACCCTCCCCTTCCTGTCTTCCTTCCCCGCTCCCCACCGGAGTTCCCAGCACTTTCCAAATAAACTCTTTGCTCTCAAATCATCGCTCAGGAACTGCTCTTGGGGGAACCCCACCGAAGCAGAAGGTGACTTTCCGTGCGCACCTGGCTTCACGTCACCCTTCCGCTTTCTGTTACAGGAGAAATACCCACCATGTTCCATTATCACCATTGGATTCAGATGGGTGTCTTGCACTGAACAGTGAGTGAGTTTCCTAGAAGTGGGTCCTATTCGTCTTTACAGCCCCTGGTATTTTCCCTGATCTGTCACACAGCGTTGAAGATGAGTGTTAGCTGGCTCCCGGAAGCTTGATGTGTAGGTGGAATAGATACAAAGAGACAAGGTGGCAGGGGTGAAAAATTCAGGGATTCCTGGTTGTCTCAGTTGATTAAGCATCCAACTTCGGCTCAGGTCACGATCTCGTGGTTTGTGGGTTCGAGCCCCACGTCAGTCTCTCTGCTGTCGGCATGGAGCCTGCTTCGGGTCCTCTGTACCCCTCTCTCTCTGTCCTCCCCTTCCCTCTCTGTCTCTCCCTGTCTCTCAAAAGTAAATAAACCTTAACAAATTAAAAATTCAGTATTTCAAAGACTGGTGGCCCTATTGGGCAACGCAGGTTGAGAACATTTCTATCGCCGTAGTTAGTTCTGTTGGACAGTGTTGGGGCTGGGGGGCCAAATGGAGCATGCTGGGCCCATGATTTGGTTATGTGCAGTCCCGTGTAGGTCACAGGGCTCCTAAAAGCTCTCAGGGGTCTGGGGATATGAACCAACACCTATGTTCCGCACCTGTGCTTACCTAAGGCCAGATGTCACTTCCCAATGCGAGAGGAAACCCTGTGGCGTGTAGTTAAGTCTTCACATGATTGCTCTTTATAGTACATTCTGGCTGAACCACAAAAGAGATCAAAGGTACTTCAAAGTTCCCAATGCCCTCGTGGCTGGTGGAATGGATACCACATCTGAAGAGCAGCCTAGCTCTTCTTCTTCTTCTTCTTCTTCTTCTTCTTCTTCTTCTTCTTTTAAATATATAATTCTCAAGGTTTGTGTCTATCTTTCATTGGTAATGTGGTTCCACAGTCCACAAGCCAAAAGGCACAAGCGGTTTCGGAGGAAAGTCACACTTGTGTTCTGCACTCACATTTCTTCCCAAAGACACCCAAGGCTACCCCTGCTTCCTTTCCCATCCTTTAAGAGACGGGCAGCCCACCCGAGCCCAGCAAATAATCCACATGTGTCTCTTCTTTCTTTCTTTCTTTCTTTCTTTCTTTCTTTCTTTCTTTCTTTCTTTCTTTCTCTTTCTTTCTTTCTTTCTTTCTTTCTTTCTTTCTTTCTTTCTCCTTTCTTTCTCTTTCCTTTTTGACATATGATACATTCTGTTTGGTCTTTGCTTTCTTCTTTTCAATCAGTCTTCTATTGCTCCTGGTGCTTTGATTCCTCTGTCATGGTGCCTCTTGGCCAAATTCCTCTCTGGGTCCTTCTGGCCCCTCTCTTATTAGCCATTGATCTCGCTTTGCCTCACACGTACCCTTGTCTTCTAACCCACGTCCCTGCATGATTCTGGGGTCTTTACTCCATCCTGTATCACTGGATTTATCTTCCTAATGCACCACGAGGATCGTTCTTCTCCCCTTTGTCTTCCCAGAAAAGCCCAAGATGCTTTGCCTGAAATCCATGGCCCATTGCAACCTTCCCACCCCGCCCTACAGTCCACGTGAGTTTGTGCCCTCCCCCCTCACCTTTGTATTGGGCATTCTGTTGGCTTCGGCTGTCTCCCCCATATCCCCTCCCTTTCCAAATCCTGTCCTTTTTTCAAAGACCTGCTCAAAGGCCACTTCCTCCGTGAAGTCTTTCTGCCTCAGATTCCAGCTAGAAATGGTCTCTCCCTCCCTGGCCCAGGCAGAGCCCTGAGTGTGTTCCTCTTCGTTCTGGAGTCATCTGTCTTTGTCTCACACCCCCTACCAGATGGAAGAGTTCACAGGTCAGGGATTGTTTGTCTCACACACTTTTTTCATCCTTCACTTAACCGAAGGCAATGTTAGTGCGTCCTGTCCACATCACCTTAAGCACAGTTGCTGGACGAACGGTGAGCTTGGTGTTTAAGAGGACGGTGTCTGCACATTGCAGGGCTCTGAGAAGTTTCTACCAGCAGGGCCTTTATTCTCTACACTGAACATATCAAATCACAATTCTTCTGTTGAGTCGCTCATGGGAAATTTGGTCATTCGGCGTAAACAGGAAATCCATTCACTATTAAGAATACTCAGGGCAGGAGTGGAGGGGTGCCTGGCTGGCTCAGTTGGTAGAACGCGTGACTGGATCTCAGGGTTGTGAGTGCAAATCCCGTGTTAGGTGTGGAGATTACTTAAAAATAAAATCTTAAAAAAAAAATAAAAAGAGGGAAGAAGGCTATCTGGGTGACTCAGTCGGTTACGTTTCTGACTCTTGGTTTTGGCTCAAGCCATGATCTCATGGTTCGTGAGTTTGAGCCCCGCGTCGGGCTCTGTGCTGCCAGTGAGGAGCCTGTGTCGGAGTTTCTCTCTCTCTCTTAAAATAAATAAATAAACTTCAGAAAAAAAAAAGAATACTCGGAACAAAGGTGACGTGCCATTATGCTGCTGAGAGTACATACACATAAGCTAAAAAAAGAAGGAAAAGCCTTTTCCTCAAGCAAGGAGAGAGCTAGGCACATTAAAAGTATTGCGACTGATTTATTGTATTTTGTGAAATACGTTTCATTTATGCAACAGCTAGCTAAAGTTAAGGTTTAAACTGTAAAATGATTTACCTGCTCATAGCTGCATATAGTGACTAGCTAACACTTGGGTACATTACACTGGATGTAACTCTTCCGAGAACCGAGCAAACTTCTGTGTGGACGGCAAGTGAACTGACTAACTAGTGACCCCCGTTAACGCCCGGGGCACACGGGTCTGCTGACCCCATTGTGTATACGCTTTAATGTCTTTACAAGTTTCGGCATCGAGCTAGAAGTTCAAAGGGCTGGCGTTAAAGTCAACGCGATGGACTTAATGTGTTTCCTTCATCTGCCCGGCGCCTCCGCTTTAGGTATTTTTCCGCTTCTGGCCTAAAAGACAAAAGAGAGCTCCTGTTCCCCCGTTGATGGGGAGCCAGAGCTGGCTCGGTCTGATTTCTCGCTGGGAAGGAACGGGATGTATCTGCCCAGGTTGGTGGCCACGTGCCTGCGGAAGAAGTGGCTGAGGTGCTCCCGGAACCTCTCCCCGACGAAGGCGTAGATGATGGGGTTAACGCAGCAGTGCGTGTAGGCGATCACCTCTGTCACCTGCATGGCCACATCGAGCCATTTGCTCTGCTCACAACTGACCTCAAAGAAGATCGTTTGGAAAGCAGAGAGAAGGAGGACCAGGTTGTAAGGGGTCCAGAACATGAAAAAGACCACCATGATGACAAAAATGAGCCGGATGGCCTTGTACTTGGTTTTATTGGGGCATCTCAGCAGTGTCCTAATAATTCCCGCGTAGCAGACGGCCATGATGAGCAGAGGCAGGGCCAGACTGAGGATGTTCATGCTCAGAGCATGGAAACGCTTCCAATTATCCTCTTGGCCTCCTGGATAAAGGGGCAAACAGATGTACTGTTCAGCATCATTTTGGGACTGATGGAAGATAAATTCAGGGAGGGCTGCTATCCCTGCCAGGCCCCAGGTGAGGACGCTCATGATGATACCGAAAGTGACGGTCCGGGTCCGCAGGGCGAACACGGCGTGGACGATGGCCAGGTACCGGTCTATGGTCAGCAGGATGATGAAGAAAATCTCGCTGTATAAGCCCATGTAGTAAAGCCCGGAGAGGAGCTTACACATGAAGTGGCCGAACACCCACTCGTTCCACCTGCTGTAATGAATCCAGAACAGCAGAGTCAACAGGAAGAGCAAGTCAGAAATGGCCAAATTGAGCAGGAAGATGTTGGTCATGATCCGGAGCCTCCTGTATTTTGTGAGGATCACCACCACCATCGCGTTGCCCAGCAGACCAACCACGAACACCAGGGAATACAGTGGGGGCAAGAGGCGGGAGCCCAGCTCCTTGACGTTGAGTTTTTCACATGGCAGCGAGAACTCATAGTCGAACAGTGTGGTCCTGACAGACGCATCCGCTGTCACCGTCTCAGTTCCGGCCATCAAAGCCTCCATTGTCCCTATGATAGAAAGACAACGACGACGACGACGACGACAAACAAAAACAAAAACAAAAAACAACCCCACGATTAGGTACGGTCACCCTTGGCGAGCCACGCCCATTGATTTATCCATTTACCCACAAAACCACATATGATTAAACAACCTAGATACAACCTAGATACTTCAATGATCTTTAGCGCATGTTTAGAAGTATGTCCGGGAGGCTGTGCGGGGAGGCATCAGGCATGAAAGCTGTGAAGTTTTGAAAGTCAGCGCGATTCACCAAGGGAAAAGGAACAGAAAGGTGGTGGATGGGGTGAAGAAAGAAGGCGTTCATTTCTGCAAGCGTTTGAAGAAACACAAAACAGGAAAAAGCAGGCTGGAGAGTGATAATAATAATATTATACTGATTATTGTCGCCATATCTTTTCAGGCATTTTGAATTTTATGTTTTACAGTTTATATACGACTTTTGAAATCATCTCGCCTGTTTCAAAACCAAATGGTTGCGATCATAGTGATTGTTATCAGTACAAAGAACTACCCCTCTCTGTGGCCCCTTAACAATGCGCCGTTCATCAGAGCTGATGGGGAAACTCTCAACCTCGGAGCAGTTTAGTAATTTACCCCAAATCCTCTAACAAGTAAATATAAAAGTTCAGGCTAGATTTTCAGTTTCATTGTCCAGGTTTCTCCTCACTAGATTCAAAAACAAAAAATCACTAAGTTTAACTTTTGGGGCACCTGGGTGACTCAGTTGGCTGGGCGTCCGACTCTGACTTAGGTCACGATCTCGCGGTCCGTGAGTTCGAGCCCCGCGTCGGGCTCTGTGCTGACAGCTCAGAGCCTGGAGCCTGCTTCGGGTTCTGTGCCCCCTCTCTCTGCCCCTCCCCTGCTCACGCTCTGTCTCTCAATAATATATAAGTGTCAAAAAAGTTTTTCTAACAAAAAATAAAATAAAATAAATACACATTAAAAAAACCTGTTTAACTTTGAAAGACCTCACCATTCTAGTTGTTACCAACTATTATAGCCATTACAGTTATAAGCAATAAACAAAGGCTGCTTCCCTTTTCCTGCTTCTCATAATGCTGAGATAATCCAGTCATATGCCAACAGCAGACCCCCTAGAGTCCCTGCTTCATAAAGTCCCTGCCGAGTAGGAGGGTTAGGCTAACGGAATTTCTTCGCAGAGTTGATGTTTTTTAAACAAGGATCCCTAAAGCCAGTGCCTGCTCTTAAGATCACAGACTTCACTGGAGAAGAAGGAAAGACAGATGAGGAAGGAGTTCCTGTTCATCTCTGCCCTGTCTCCTTGGAAGAAGTCCTACTGACTTTCTCCTTTCTCTGAGGAAGGGACAAGTATAAAGATGTGACCAGAGGTCAGTGGCATTTCTCAAGGTAAATCTCAGGAGTGCAATAATTAGAGCCAATGGCGAGGCACTGTCTTTGCTTCTTAATAAAATCATGAGACCCCAAAGGTCAGCACCTGTCAAGGTCCTGGGTAGTCAAAGCGAGATTGGACACGGGCAGGAGGCATCCCTGGCCGTTCCTGCCACCAGCTGTAGGACTTGGGGGCGAGAGCTGAACTTCGAGCCTCATTTACTCATCCCGCACGTAAGAATCATGATACCACTTGAAGTTATGTTCAGGATCAAGTAAGATCAAAGAGGCTGTAAAATTCGTAGAAGCAGAACCAAAAGGAAGGCAATGAGAAGATGTTTCATATCAACGTAGGAAGAAATAGGGTCTCTTAGATGGAACTTAATCTATTTTCATGGCTCTGTCCCAGGGCAGCACACTGATAAGTAACACACTCAGGCTTTTAGGTGGAAAACGGCACTGAAAAACAGCTGATTGTATGATCTTTTCAGCATTCTTACCCCTAATGGCACAATCCACAGCCTCTGAGGGAAAAAAAATACCCATTATTTTGTAGATCACGCATCTATAATCACAGAGAGCACGCCTGTAAACTTTAATGCCGAAAGCAAAAAATAAACAGAGTCAGTTGCTCCCAAGAGCAAAAGTATAGAAGCCTCTACTTAATATTTCTATTATTTTTCCTTTTCTCCGAGGCTGATCTAAAAACAAGTCAAATTAAAAAAAAAAAAATTCACTGGGGTTTTGTCCAACTCGATGATCATAACTTTAATTTGTGTGTCACTTTCAACATGACCACGATCAGACTGTAGAATCTTTTGGGGGTTCTGGGGTGCAAGGCACAGGGAGGAATGCAGGCTCTCTGGAGTCAGAAGCCAAGTCCTTTGACGACTAATTACATGGGGTCAGAGATACGAAAACTGAAATGGTTTTCATCTGTCTCCATAGTCCAGAGCAAAATGAATATTTAGGTCTGAAACTGTCAAGAGGTTTGAATTAGGCTTTCAAAAATGTCTTTTTGGGGGCACCCGGGTGTCTCAGTTGGTTGAGCATCCGACTCTTGATTTCAGCTCAGGTCATGATCTCAGGGTCGTGGGATCGAGCCCCATGTCCGGCTCAACGTTGGGTGTGGATCCTACTTAAGATTCTCTCTCTCTCCCTTTCCCTCTGCCCCTCCCCTGCTTGCACTCTGTCTCTCAAAATAAATAAATGAATAAACATTTTTTTAAAAAGGTCTTTTTGCATTTTTGGAAGGATGGTACAGTAACAGCCAATAGGAAGCAACAGTAAAGGAAAGCAAAAACACAAAAGTAAAAACCACCCCAGATTTCACCACTACGAGCATTTCTTGATGCAGATATGCATGCACGGGTGCGAGTTTTACCAAAAACTGCATTCCCACTACCTTAGCTGGTTCTCTAAAACTGCTCACAGGGCACCTCAGCTACGCAACGCAAATGAAGTTTCTTCAGTCTCCAAAAACGATTTGGATCTTACCAGCTTTCCACCGGGCAGCAGGAAGAAGGATTCACAAATTGCAGTCCAGAGTGGTTTAAACTTAGCCTGACCCATTCATTTGAAGGACGGCTTTAGTTTTTCTCATCCTGTTTACGTTGCCAGCTTATTAATTTTGGCTTCTCATCTCCTCTCATTGGGCCTTTCGAAGATGGCAGTGGAGATGTGGGGGAGGGGCCTGCATGGGGGGACTGGGAAGAAGGCGCCCTGGTCTTCTGTCAGTCCTAGTCATGTGGCTGGTGTCTGCTGAGGAAGGGCCACCTGGTCCCGACCCTGAACTTTCTGCTGGCACCTGCTGTTTCGTGGCTCATGGCCTCACGATCCATTCATTCTCAATCATCCCTGGGCATAGTGACCTCTGCAGCTCTGGCTGGCGTGGGGGGCCCTCTGTGGCTGCCACGTCATCAGGCTTCTGGCACCTTCTCCTGAACTGACAGGCACTGAGCAGACACACTGCTCCTTGACTCCGTGTCCGTGCCATGGACAAACCCAGGGACACTCGAGGGTACAGATGAAATGATTTTTCCCCCTGACCACCAGCTTAACTGTGCCGGCCACCCATGTGAATAAGAAAGCGACTTGCAGAGAGGAGGGTCTGCGAGGGTCCCCTTCCCAATTCATCAAACAGCCCTTCACACCCTCTAACTCTGGTCAAAGCCTGGATGGGGGAGACAGGAACCCCCGAGCACAACTGCTTTCTTCGGTGACCTTGGACTCTTCCTCTCGCAATTCCTGGAGTCAGAAGGAGAGGAGCCCTCCCCCTCCCCCCGTCATCTAGAATTAGAGACTCTTCTTTAGAAAATATATTGAAGTTTGGAATGTCAAAAAAAAAGAAAGTAGGGGCGCCTGGGCGGCTCAGTCAGTTGAGCCTCCGACTTCAGCCCGAGTCATGATCTCGCCGTTTGTGAGTTCGAGCCCCACATCAGGCTCTCTGCTGTCAGCTCCGTGCTTTGGAACCTCGGTTCCCCTTTCTCTCTGCCCCTCCCTCGCTTGCACTCTCTCTCAAAAATAGATAAACATTAAAAAAAAAAGTAAGTGATGTCACTCCATCAATGCTGGTGAGGTTGGGGCAAGCCGAGAACAATAAGGCATTGCTGATGTAATGTAACTTGGTTCAATAAGTTTTTGAAATGTTATAAACAACAAGAATCAACAAAGTACACGTGGCTTTGAGCCAGCGGTTCTACTCTGAGGAATTTACCCCAAGGGGAAGAAATCTGCCGAATCAAATCACAAGGTACAGATGTTCCTTGTGGCCTCGTTTCGTAACAGAAAGAAACAAGAGAAATGGAAACTGTTGAAAGGTTTGACACATGAAGGAGATTTTGAACAACTCGTAGTCCACTGATGCAACAGATTATTCTACAGTCACTAAAACTAGTTCACTAAAACCAGGTGGAATCACCAACAAGTGGTCGTGGGAAATGAAGAGAATATAAAGTGCGTGTAGTAAGACCGCGACATCGTGAAACTGTATGCATATAAAAAGCAATGAGCAAATAATGAAAATAGTTGTAGGGGGGGGGGGACGGTAATTTTTAAAAACTTTTTAAATGCTCATTTATTTTTGAGAGAGAGACAGAGCATGAACAGTGGAGGGGCAGAGAGAGAGGGAGACACAGAATCCGAAGCAGGCTCCGGGTTCTGAGCTGTCAGTGCAGAGCCCGACACGGGGCTCGAACTCACCTTAAGATCGTGACCTGAACCGAAGTCGGATGCCTAACCGACTGAGCCACCCAGGCGTCCCAGGTAATTTTTAAAGTTGTAAGATGTGGAAGTTGTCTAAATTCCCTTACCAATTAAACTGTCACTAACGGCAGATGCCTCCTTCTAGCAAGGACAGCTGGAAGATTTGGCAAACACGCTTTCTCAAGGTAAGTGGGTTGAAAACGTGGACAAATTATAAGCTGAAGCGCGTACTCATCAGCACCTGAAACCACACCCTGAGATCTAAGAAACTTGACGTGGAAGTCACATGAGGTAGAGAGCATTTGAATTTTGTTTTAAAGATCTTGATGTTTGGTTTTCCTCTTTGAGCTTGGGTGGAGCTAACATACAACCACCAGACTGGGGGAAGGGAGATTTTTCTTAGAAATTTCTCTTTAGGGGGCACCCGGGTGGCTCAGACGGTTGAGCTGCCGACTCTCGATTTCAGATCAGGTCATGATCTCCCGGCTCGTGAGTTGGAGCCCTGCATCAGGCTCTCTGCTGTCAGCCAGGAGCCTGCTTGGGATCCTTTTTCCTTCTCTCCCTCTCTCTCTTTCTCTCTCTGCCCCTCCTCCACTCTCTCTCTCTCAAAAATAAACATTAAAAAAAAAGTCAGTGGTAATTGAACCTTCCTTAGGCCAAACATTTCACGTAGTTTGCTTGATCTCACAACTTTGCAAGGTAGGTTTTCCCATCCCCACTTTGTAGATGAGCAAACAGAGGCTTGGCAAAGCTTGGTCAGTTGCCTGAGGCTATTCTGTGCACAGCAGAACTGGGACTTGATCCTGTGCCCTTTTGCTCTAAAACCCACGCTATTATCACATTGGGGTTCCATTCAGTGAGGACATCCACATCCCAGATGTCATGAATGTTTGTATATATCTTAGTATCTTTGCGGTTCAACATTTCATACCTACGCATCTCTAACCCACTGTGAATTTAGTTTGATATGTGGCACGAAGTGCCATCTATTTCCTTCTCTATAAATGGGTGAATAACCACCCTCTCCTCCTCAGGCTTCGAACATCACCTTTGTCACATATTCTTCAATATTCCTGATTCCATTTGCATGCATTCCACTAAACCATTGGACCTAAGCCGGAAAAAGATAAAAACAGGAGACTTTCTGAATACATGTGGTCTTGAAGGGATTAGAAAATGAACATTTCGGGGCGCCTGGGTGGCTCAGTCGGTTAAGCGTCCGACTTCGGCTCAGGTCACGATCTCACGGTTCTGTGGGTTTGAGCCCCGCGTCGGGCTCTGCGCGGACAGCTCAGAGCCCGGAGCCTGCTTCGGATTCCGTGTCTCCCTCTCAGAGAAATTCCCTAACTTATGATCACACAGAGAGCAAACGGCTAAGTTGGGACTTGATCCGCAGTGTTCTTGACTCAAAGAAACCTGGGCTCTCTATAGCCTCACCTGCCCGTCAGCATCTGCCCACAGGACGGGGACCTTTGGCGTGATGGTGGACTCCTTTCTCTGGGCATCACCTCCTCACTGTGGGTGTCCTACTGTATGTGGAAGTCATGACTCTCCACAATATTAGAACTACAGTCTATGGCAGCCAAAGCCAGAGATATACCCTGAGCTAATCGTTTGCAATGTTTCTCGGACTTGTCTGAATGCTTTTTTTGCTTTTAAGATTTATTTATTTTTGAGAGAGAGAGAGCACAAGCAGGGAAGGGGCAGACGGGGGCGGGGGGGGGGGGGTGGTGCGGACATAAGATCCGTAGCAGGCTCCGTGCTGACAGCACAGAGCCCGACCGGGGCTCGAACTCGCAAGCTGTGAGATCATGACCTGAGCCCAAGTGAGATGCTCAACCGAATTGAGCCCCCCCAGGCACCCCCTGAATGCTTTTAGAAGTAAAGGCGAACGAGTTCTTGTCGGCTGGGTGAAAAACGATACGGCTAATTTAAGACCCGTTTTGTAGGGGCGCCTGGGTGGCTCAGTTGGTTAAACATCTGGCTTTTGATTTTGGCTCAGGTGAGATCGAGCCTGCCTAGGGCTCTGCACGGGCAGCATGGAGCCCGCTGGGGATTCTCTTCTCTCTCCCTCTCCCTCTGCCCCTCCCCCCCACGCATGCCCCCGCAACGCTCCTCTGTCTCAAAATAAATAAATACACATTTTTTGAAAAAAATCCATTTTGGGGGCGCCTGGGTGGCTCAGTCGGTTAAGCGTCCGACTTCAGCTCAGGTCACGATCTCGCGGTCCGTGAGTTCGAGCCCCGCGTCGGGCTCTGGGCTGACGGCTCGGAGCCTGGAACCTGCTTCCGATTCTGTGTCTCCCTCTCTCTCTGCCCCTCCCCCGTTCATGCCCTGTCTCTCTCTGTCTCAAGGACGCAGCACGAGAGACTCAGAAGGAGTGGACGGTGAGGTAGGAGCCAAACCAGGAGAGCTGGTGTCCCAGAAGCCAAGCAAAGAATGTATTCTGTGCACTGAGGAGTGAGGTGAGGATTATCTGAACTAACACTCGAGAGCATCTAGAACACTGACCCAGCGTGTATATTATTATACGCCTAGAACTGTATATGAACTCTCCTCCCCTCCACCCGTTGACCTTTGTTTTTCAAGTTCTTTGGCCCTTCCAAAATGTCTAAGATCTTGTCCAAGGTGGTAAAATATGACTTCGGAAGAGCAAACATTTCTTCCATCTGAACAGAAATGCTTCTCTTTCCACAAATATCCGGTCTGTGGTCCATGACCCAAGGTTCTAGAAAACTTACAATGATTGGTATCCAATGGTTTCAACCAGACATTTCAGCCTTTGTTAACATCTTTAGTTATACTAAATGAGGACTTTGAATTTCTAGGAATAAGTTTGGACCTCAACCAAATTAAATAACCTGATGGGAACGCCGGATTATATTAATCCATTTCCTTACCGACAGAGAGGTATCAGAGGTCAGATTATCTCTCACAAAGATGACAGGTAAGGGATAGAGACAGAGACAGATGATTGATAGATAGATAGATAGATAGATAGATAACAGATTAATTCCTGGCAAATTATGGAACCAGGAATCAGGAGAGTTCTACTGGGCACTTAATTCTGCCCACCTTGGGGATGCCAAGAAATCATCACTTCCCATAATCTGCAGAAAACTTCCACTAACTTAATCTAAATTTACATGACAAAAGTTGGTTTTTTTTTTACAAGAGTAACATTTTTATTTCAAATGTCATGAGAGTTATGACTGAGTAGGTAATAGACACAATCATATGGTTCAAAACCTAATGCTATGAGAAGATACACAATAAAAAGTCTCATCCTACAGCACATCCCCATGTGTCTCTTCTCCGTCAAGAACTGTGAAGGGTCTAAGATCTTATCCTACCCGTAGGCTAACAAGTAAGCCTGCCACTTCCTCGTGGATACCAGCAGAAGGCACGTGCCCATTAGATAAAGGACACAGGATGTATTGCTCATGGCACAGCAGACACGTGAACTTGAAGTTCACGGTTCTCCCTGCCCCCAAGTCGCACGTACAGCAGATTTGCCTCACAGCCGAGGAATCTGAGTCCAGGAACCTCCAATCGTTCATACGGGGCTGACAACAAGCCTGCCTAGTCTTTGCCTAGGAGGGAAACATTATTTGAATTTCACCAGATAGCAGACAAAACTCTTTGTCTGCCCTGGAGAGAGATGTTCTGTCTTCCGAGGCCGTTTCTACAAAACATCCTTGAAAAGGTAATCTACAACAAACACTGCCGGGCCTCGGCTCCGAAGGCACGCAGAAAATTGCCCCCCAACACCCCCGCTCAACCGTGTGGGTAACTGCTCTTCCTTCCCAGGGCTTCCATACACAAGCGTAAGCAGGTAGATATTTTCTTTTTTTTTTTTTTTTTAATTTTTTTTTTCAACGTTTATTTATTTTTGGGACAGAGAGAGACAGAGCATGAACGGGGGAGGGGCAGAGAGAGAGGGAGACACAGAATCGGAAACAGGCTCCAGGCTCTGAGCCATCAGCCCAGAGCCCGACGCGGGGCTCGAACTCACGGACTGTGAGATCGTGACCTGGCTGAAGTCGGACGCTTAACCGACTGCGCCACCCAGGCGCCCCAGGTAGATATTTTCTAATCTTACCCTGTTGGCTGCATAAAAGCAGAACACTACATTCATCATCACGCACCTTGCTTTTTTCACTTAGCAGTGGAAGGTTCTCTTTGTTCCTGCTGCAGAGAATCCACTGTGTGGATAAACCAGTTTATTTAGCCAGTCTCCTATCAACAGATACGCTTTGCTGTTTCAAACAATGCTGCCTGTTGCTGATCTTAGGCAGGAAGTTTTGGGTTTGGCTTTGTTTTCAAAGCCCATCACATGCTAACCTTATGGTCAGCTAGAATGACAGGTTAGCATGTGATGGGATTTTAAAGTGGTCTGAGACTACATCCAGAGCCCTGTGCTAGGTCCCAGGCAAGACACTGAATGTGAACATTGCCCAAACTGGAATGCAGTGGAGAAGAAACCCTACCTGGTAAAGATGAGTTGAAGGAGCCAGAGGTATCCATCCACCTAGGAGAAAAGACACTTTGGGTAGGAAAGAGAACGAGGTACCGGTGTGTAGATAAGAACCTAAATGTGATTCACCGTCAACCACAGGAGGTCGTTCCAAGAGGCAAAGTCAAACACCACATAAGAAAAAGCTTGAGGGGCGCCCGGGTGGCTCAGTTGGTTAAGCGTCCAACTTCGGCTCACGTCATGATCTCACAGGTCATGTGTTCAAGCCCCGAGTAGGCTCTGTGCTGACAGCTCAGAGCCTGGAGCCTGCTTCGGGTTCTGTGTCTCCCTCTCTCTCTCTGCCCCTCCCCTGCTCACACTCTGTCTCTCTCTGTCTCTCTCTTTCTCTCTCTTTCAAAAAAATAAACATCCAAAAAAATTTTTAAAAAAAGAAACAAAGAGCTTGAGGGGGATCATCCCAAATGACATGTGAGGTGCTGAGCAGACTGTAACTAGAGACGCCTAAGCAGAGGGTGGGTGGCTGCCTGATAGAGACATTACGGGAGGGGATTTCCACAGAGAGAAGAAGTTGGCTACGGCAATTGTTCTTAGCCCTGGCTGCTCTTGGCAAACGCTGGGGAGATTTTGCAATCCCAATGCCAGGCTGTACCCCTGAATAGTTAAACCAGAATTTCTGGAGGTAGGACCCAGGCCACAGTGATTCCTTTTTCTTTTCTTTTTTTTTTTTTTAAGTAGGCTTCGCATTCAGTGCGGAGCCCAAAGGGGGGCTTGAACTCAAGAACCCTGAGATCAAGACCTGAGCCGAGATCAAGAGTCAGACACTTAACTGACTGAGCCACGCAGACGCTCCTGGGCCACCCTGATTCTTACGGCTCCCCTACTCTTAGGGGACATGAAATGTCTCCTGAATTTTATGAACCTGTTTTCTGTTCCTCAGTTACATACCCTCCAACCTCCTCGAGCTTAGGCAAGAAGCAAAATAAAGAATGTCAGCGCTGTGACACAGCGACCCTGAGAGCGAACTCAATTTTAATCTGTATTGATAGATCACCCAGAAGAAAGGAAATCCACATACCTGATTCTCCATCGACGTCTCTACCCAGCTGCCCCTTCATTTATTCATCCAATTACCTCTCCAACTAGCTACTTGGATTGCTTCCCACTCTACAGTGAAGCCAGGCCTCCCAACCTTTCGCTTTTTTTTTTGTTGTTTTTTTTTTTACAGAGAACCTGGAATAGTCAAAAGAGTTATCTGGTGTGGTGCTACCCAACAGAACTCTTCTGCAATGATGGACATGTTCTGGGTCTGTGTTGTCCAACGAGGCACCCCTCGCCAAATGGCTGTTGAGCGCTCGAAATGTGGCTGACCTTTTCATTTTATTTAAATGTAGTGAATTTAAATTGAAGTCACCGCATGTGCAAGTCGTCACCAGAGTGGACAGTGCGGAACTAGCGACTGGTCACTGTGCCCGTAGGACTCCTGACAAGTGACAGTTGCTTACTGAACACTTCCGGACTGAATCGAATAATTTTCGCCCTGCTTCTCACTGTTCAGACTACACATTTGAAATATGATGTTCTGTCCCAGGTACCCCATGTTAAGAGGGTTAATGTCAATCTGGAGTACAGGACAGGCTAGGGTGAGAAAGGTCCAGAAACATCAGCCGTGGCTGACAGAACTCAGAATGTTTTGTATGAAAAATAAGAGGCTTCAAATCCTCAGATTAATTTTAGTTTGTGTTTCTTTGTTTGTTGTTTGTTTTTGTTTTTGTTTTTGCCAGTCTTTGGTCTGGACCCAAGTTTTCTAATCTTTTTTTTTTTTTTTTAAGATTCTTTTTAAGTTTATTTATTTTGAGAGAGTTTGAGAGAGAGAGAGAGAGAGAGAGAGAATCCCAAGCAGGTTCCACACTGTCAGCACAGAGCCCAAGGCCGTCTTGAATGCACAAAGCATGAGATCATGACCTGAGCAAAACCAAGAGTGAGAAGCTCAACGGACTGAACCTCCCAGGCGTCCCTCTAATCTTTTTTACGAAAGGTTTGGATTAGGCAATGTTTTAGGTCCCTTTGAGATGGACTGACGTGATAGCTTTTCCTGCAGAGGAGGGAGTAGACTCCCAGAGCGCAGAAACTTGACGGCATTGGAGGAGACCACAGTCAGGCCCACCTGGGGAAGGACATGTGGGAACTACCAGGTTGTGTGGGAACAGAACGGGCTGCTTGGCGAGCCAGGAAGCTCCCTCCCCGGAAACACACAAGAACCTCTCAGCACTGTATTTTAGGGCAGCACAAGGACTTCCACATCTGCTGATCATTATCATTAGTTACTAGAGCAAAGGCTACACTCTGTGCTGGAGTGTGGTCAGTTCATTTTAAGTGACTTGGTTTTATCCACCTGCCAAGTGATTTGGGATATTCTTTTTTATTTAAATTTTTTTTTTTTTTACATTTATTGATTTTTGAGAGACAGCACAAGCACGGGAGGGGCAGAGAGAGAAGGAGACAGAATCCGAAGCAGGCTCCAGGCTCCGAGCCATCAGCACAGAGCCGGATGCGGGGCTCGAACTCACAGACTACGAGATCATGACCCGAGCCAAAGTCGGACGCTTGATCGACCGAGCCACCTGGGCACTCCAGTGATTTTGGATATCCTTACCAACTTTCTTGCCCAAAGATTAGATTGACTCTTTATATTTCAACATGGGGTGTTTCAAGTGTGGTTGAATTTTAATTGTATTGCAGGTTGATCTGTCATTTAGTTGAAAGAGATGATTGTGAGGAATATGTTTTCATAGGGAAGGCATGACTGTGTAGTCAAAATAGCATGGTTGGGGTAAAACCACATAAAACGGAGAAAGAACCTCTGCCCCAGATCTCCTTTCTAGGTACCATATCACACTTTTATATCGTTTCTGTGTTCTGATATATTTTTTTTAACATTTCTTCAATTTTGAGAGACCGGGAGACACAGAGTGTGAGTGGGGGAGGGGTAGAGAGAGGGAAAGACATGAAATGTGAGGCAGGCTCCGGGCTTGTGAGCTGTCCACACAAAGCCTGTCGCAGGGCTTGAACTCATGAACCACGAGATTGTGACCTGAGCCAACGTCAACCGCTCAACCGACTGAGCCACGCAGGTGACCCTCTGTATTCTGATATTTTAAATGTTGTATCTTGCACCCTGTTCCATGTGGCTAGTAATTATTTGAAAATATAATTTGTAGGGGCCCCTGGGTGGCTCAGTCGGTTAAGGGTCCGACTTCAGCTCAGATCATGGTCTCATGGTTCGTAAGTTTGAGCCCCACATCGGGCTCTCTGCCATCAGTATGGAGCCTGCTTCAGATCCTCTGCTTCCCTCTCTCTCTCTCTCTGTCCCTCACCTGCTTGTGCTCTCTCTCTCTCTCTCTCAAAAATAAATAAACATTAAAAAATTTTTTAAATAAAGGAAATATAACTTGAAAAGACACCAACATATTGTATAGATATTCATGGCTATTTAATCATTGTCTTATTGGTGTGCGATTAAGTTGTTCCAGATTTACACTTTTATAAATAATACTGTAATAAACATCTTTGTATTTTTTAAAATTATTTCCCTAGAGTAGGTTTCCCAAAGCACAATTTCTACCTGTTTTCTAAGTCTCTTGATGCGTTTTGTCAAATTGCTTCCAGAAAGTGTTCAGCGATGTATATATTCTGGGCAGTAGCAGGTGATGGCTCTAATCTCAGCAAGCATCCATCAACACCAAGAAGACAGAAAAGAAAAAAAAAATTGGCCATGTATATGGGCAAAAGAGACGTCATTATTGTGTAACTAATATTTGTTTAATTACTGAGCATTTTTTAAAACTGTAATTGGTAATCATCCATATTTCCTTTTCTGTGAATTATCTGGCGGTGCCCTTTACCCATTTTATGCTGGGTACATCTGCTTTTTTCTTGTTGAGTCATACGATTCTTGCCCCAAGAGAAATAACTCAGCCTACCTGGTTCAATGTAATCATCACCACCGTCTGAAAAGAGCTACAAATACCCCTATCACTTCCGTGTACCAAAGTCCCCATACTCCCATCACCCTCCCTCTAAACACCGGTCAAACAACTGTTAACTTCCACCCGCATCAGTCCAAGGTTTCCCAAAAGATTGGGAGGGATTTCTACCCCTATCCTCTAGGACAGGTCTAGGAAAAACAAACAGTCAACCGTGTAGATCCAGACACGAAGACCAAATCATTTGATTCACTGATTCATCATCATAGCCTGACTTAGGGTGGATTTTCAATGAACGCTTAAAATACACGTGTATATATACAACTGCACTATGTAGATGTATGTACACACGTATATGCAAGCTCTATTTTCACGGACTGTTTCTTACGAAGTCAACATCGATACACGCGAAATGGCTAACTTGGAGCGGTCATGTCCTCAGTAGTTGAGAATTTATGAAGGCACGGAGAACATACGATGGGCCCAGCCGTGGGCATGCTGACTGATGAGGTACAAAAGGCCAAGTGTGGATGACTGGGAGAGGCAAGGGTATCAGAGCACGGGTGGGGGAAAGAAGGAAAGTGGGAGAAAGCAAGAAGAAAATGGACATGTGTCACAACAAACTCTCCTACTTTGGCCCCATACCACCTACTAAATCACCCTCTCCTCTGCCTCTGCAATCCAAGAGCACTCTGGAGAGGCACCGCTTGCCCTGCCTGGACCCCTCTCTCCATCTCCTTGTTCCTGGAAACCTGGCGGTCTACCCGGAAATCACTTTTAAGCGAGCGACTTCTATCACAATGTAGTAGGTTCTTGCCCGGAAGAGAAGAGAAAGAAGGCAAATGGTACCTGTGACTTTAGCAAAGTCCTTTCTGCACCCGGGGACAGCTTAGTTCTCGCCACGCACGAAATGGAGAAGCCGTCTGATCAGAGGCATTGGGAAGGTAGGACACAAGACGGCTTCCCCTTTTAAACAGGCTCGCTGCTCTGCAAGTTTTCAGAAAGTTATCAAGTTCAGTACAGTTCTTCTTTTCTGCTGCTGGAATTACATACTAAACCCTCAGTTGAGTAATCTTTGAGATGAACACTACTGATGTTCAGCAGCCGTTTCGGGGTTCTGCATTCTCTTGGCATTGTCCTCTCTCTCTCTCTCTTTCTTTTTCTCTTTTTGGAGGGGGGCAGATAATTCTTGAATAAACATTGCTTTGACCCGGGGCAGGGGGCAGGGCAAAAAGTAAAATCGAGTGGCAGACGGTAACTACGTTTATCGTGGTGAGCATGAAATAAGGTAGGGAAGGTAGTTCGAATCACTAGGCTATGCACCTGCAACGGATATAACATTGTATGTCAATTATACTTCAATACCAAAGGGAGTTTTTAAATTAAATCAGAACTTACCCGCGAAGGCAAGATGAGGACCGCGGGATAACCTAGTTATTCCCCAGAGCTCTAGAGGAGACCTTGATGAGTCGAGGTGGAGCGCAGGGTTAGGCGTCCCCAGAAGACCCGAGAAGTGCCTTTCCGTGTGACCGAATAGCTCCATAACCTTCATCAGCAGATCGTGCTGGACCTCAGCCTTCTCACCTGTAAATCATCAGGTTGCCATGGAATCGACTAAGATAAATACGGAAGAAAGACTCTGTAGGATACACAGGGCTAAGCAAACATGAGCTGTGGCTAGGCTACCACCGTGACACGTGTGCGGGCTCTATGTGCTGATGGGTCCGGGGCGCCTGTCGCGACGCTGGGCACCGCGCAGGCATCACCCAACATTTGTGGGAAGAGCTCTGACCTTAGAGGCGTGACCTTTGACAAACTGGCCACGTGGACGACGTCAAAGCAGTTCGCCAAGCGTCTATCAAACATCTCTTATGTACGCGGGACTGTGACACACACTGCCAATGGCAAAGAAAAGATGGGGGGAGAAAGGAAGGAGTCTGTCGGGAAGGCTCATGGACATCCCGGAGGCTCGAGTTTGAGCCAGCTTGGTAGCCAGGCTTCAGTGTCAGAGGGGTCAGCAGAAGCCTTGCCAGAGAAGAGTTAGAGAAACCGGAAACGTCTGGTAGGAAGAAAGAGATAGGAAGTTGTGCTATATTATGATAGAGTCGGCCTTTCCCTTGGGCTCTGTGGGGCATCCCCGGGTGGGGAGAGGCTGCCACGAGGCAGATTTCTGCCCCAGAGAACAAGAAGTCTCTGCAATGTGTCCCACAAGGGGGACCATCCTGGGAGCCCCCTGATGGAGCTGGGGACGCATGGCCTGAGTGGCCTTTGTATTCAGCCCTGCGAGGGCAGCTCCCGGGGGCCAGGTACCACAGCCACAGGGACCAGAGAATAAGGAAAACTCTCTCCACAGGTGAGAGGCTGGGTTAGAAAATGCCAGAGGCCTTGCCTAACTCCAAGGCTTCCTGCTGCATTTCTGGGGACCCTCTTTCTGCCCCAAGTCTCCCATTCAAGCCTCACGGGGGACTCACTGGTCCAGACACGCCTCGGGCAGTCTCACCCTCTCCCCTCTCTGCTGGTCTGCACCCCGTCCACAGTGAAGGCCCAGCTCCCCCGTGAGGACATCCTTTTCTGCTTAGAAAGACTGGACTCCTGGGTCCAGGCAGCTGGAATGGTGCTTGGTTTCCTCATCTGCAAACGGAGGTAAGAACAACACCTCCATCTATGGGAGGGTCAGGTGAGGTGGCCCATGAAACCCGCCTGCTTGTGGGAAAGGCCCAACCAGGGCCCCACCACGATGACGGTGTCTTAACGTAGCAGGTGCTTGGAACTGCCCGCCCCTCCTCTAAACTTCCGTGGCATTTCTGGCCGACCTCAGTTTTCTGGTGCTCAGCATCATCGGAAGAGAAAAAAGCACCCCTGCCCTCCCCACCTGTCCCCTTATCTTCTCTGGTTCTGAGGATGTTAAGAAATTAAGGGGCCACACATGACCCCGTTCACTAAACCGCAGAACTGGATGCTTTATCTATGGAGGCAAAGGCAACCCCAAGGGCCACGGGCAGCTCCCTTTCCTGGCGAAGAGGACAGGGCTGAGCGAAGCCTTCCCCGCTATCCTTTCCAAACTCCCCAAGTTCAAAAGTCACCGCACCTCCAGCAGCGGGGAGGGTGGAAGCCTGGTGTGGACATTGAGTGTCCTTCATGAGAAGGAGGGTGGCCGGCAGGGACGGGGCTGGGGCTTCTGTCTGATAAGTGGCCACCCGCCCCTGAGCTCAGTCTCCAGCCCCTCGCTGGGGACTTAGAATTCTCCTGGAGTGATTTCAGCAACCGAAGAACTTCTTTACCTTGTGGAACACGCCAGCTGTTGGTGATGGCGATAGAGGGAAGTCAACACGGAGAGGCCTAAAAAGGTGACGGTTCCGGAGTCACCTCGGGGTACGTCGACGGGGAATGTGGAATTCAGCAGAGGCTTGGATCTTCCCGGGAGGGACCCCAGAGCGTTCTCCACGTGCAAGCAATGAACCATGGGAGCCCTTCCTGGGTGCTCTGGTCAGGGCAACGTCTTCCTACCAATTGAGAGATTAAGCTTTAGAGAAGCTTACGATGGGGGCTGATTTATGTGAGGGTAAACACAACCACCTATGATTCTTCTTCCTTTTTTTTTAGTTTTTTTAAATGTTTATTTATTTTTGAGAGAGAGAGAGAGACAGAGCATAAGCCAGGGAGGGGCAGAGAGAGAGGAAGACAGAATCTGCAGCGGGCTCCAGGCTCTGAGCTGTCTGCCCAGAGCCCTACGTGGAGCTCGAACTCACGAACTATGAGTTCATGACCTGAGCCGAAGTCAAACGCTTAACCGACTGAACCACCCGGGCGCCCCTCCCAATCCTATCTTTAATGTAGAAAAAAGAAATGTGTTCTTTCAAATAGCACCTGTTAACATTCTTTAAGACTAGGATTCCTTAGAACTCTGGGAGATGCCGGTCTGATGACTGCAGTTGCAAACTGCTTTCTGGCCCATTCTATCATCTATCTATCGCACAGCCCGCGAGGTCAGCAGGGATGCTCACATCGCAGACGACAAAATGGAGAGTCCGCGAGGGGCTTGGCAAAAGCCACAGAGAGGGTGAAGGGCAGGGCTGCTCTCCACCCCCGAGTGTAGACTATCCACTGAGTTCCTCTTTTCTCCTGCACTATCCCACCAGCTGAGGGACCCGTGCCTGCCGAGCTTCAGCTGATGATGAGGACGCCCTTGGGGCCAAATGTACAGGCAGAGCCCAAAGAGGTTTCCCCGAGGCCCCAAGCGGCTTGTTCAGCCTTGGGAGGGCCAGGAGATTTGGGGTGCTTCTTCCCTGCTCCTCGAGGCGCTAAGCTCACAGGAAAACCTGACCCCAAACACCAATACCCTGTGATCTTCCAGATTCTCAAGGTCACATACACGAATGCAGAAACATTTCAGAGGAACAGCCACAAATCAAACCGAACAGAAGGCAGCTTGGGAATATAGGGGCATCGGCAGGAGAAACAAACACAGAACCTTCAGAAGCTCTGGGGCAGGGAGGTGGGGGGGTGGCCAGAAGGTTCTTGCAGGAGAGCTCAGGTCAACCTCAGCCTTGCATGTGTGAAAGGAAGTGATTGCAGAGCAGTAGAGCGTCCGAGCTTCCTTGAGGGTCACCCATCTTCCGGTCACCAGCTCCTGGGCCCCGGGTCTTGGGGCCCAGCCGGGGCGCAGAGACTGAGCTCGGACCACATGCTTCCACTCACCCACATTTTCCCAGGGGGGTCGTGGGAGGGCTTCTGCAGCCGGCACGGCCTGCTTCTGGCTCGCTGGGGGTCCAGGGTGTTTCTGGGTTCCCTCTGTCCACTGCACACTGCCCTCCTGTGAAGCCCAAAGGCCTACAGAAACAATGGGGCGCCTGGCTGGCTCAGTCGGTTAAGCGTCGACTTCAGCGCAGGTCGTGATCTCGCTGTTTGTGGGTTCGAGCCCCGGGTCGGGCTCCGTGCTGACAGCCCGGAGCCCGGAGCCTGCTTCGGATTCTGTGTCTCCCTCTCGCTCTGCCCCTCCCCTGCTCGCACTCTGTCTCTCTCAAAAACAAATAGACATTAACAAAAATAGACAAGAGAGACAGGAAATAGAAGGGACGGCAGATAACAGATCTTTAAGCTCATTTCTCCTTCGCCCAAATAGCAGCCAGAAATGTTTCTCCCCTGAGAGAAAATTTCACTTCTGCTTTGTGCACGACTCAGGAGCATGGCGTTTGGGAGGCTTCTGCGACCCCCAGTGGCTGGAAGGACACCCAGAAGTGTGACGTTGGGGTGGACAGGCCTGAGGGTTCATTGTCACAGAGGAAGATTAATCGGGATACGTTTTGTCTATTGTTTTTAAGTTATTTATTTATTTTGAGAGAGAGAGAGAAAGCAAGAGGGGCAGAGACAGAGAGAGAATCCCGAGCAGGCTCCTCACTGTCAGCGCAGAACTCGACGCGGGGCTTGAACTCAGAAACCACGACATCATGACCTGAGCCAAAATCAAGAGCTGGAGGCTTAACCCACTGAGCCTCCCAGGCGCCCCAGTCTGGATACTTTTTAAACGTGTCAAGCCTCTGTCTGCGTTGCACGGCACGAATCCTGAACAAATCACAAAATGTGCCTAAGTCTCCACTGTGGAAAAGATCAAAGAGCCGTCAGCCCCCAGTATGAGGGGACAGAAAGGACTCGGACAGTTGCAGGAGTGACGGGGGTGGGGCCTGCCTCCACGGTGTGGAAGTTGCAGGAGGAGACGAGGGGCAGAGAAATGACTGTTTAATAATCAGCTTTTCCTGAGCACTTTTATCACAGCAGGACCTCTGCTAAAGGCTTTCCGTGTTTCGTGCGGAGTAAACCTCTCTCGGTGAGTCTGCGAGGTAAGTGCACTTGTGTTTTACCATCTCTCGGAGGAGGAACTGAGGCAAGTTGGTTAAGCAATGAGTCCAAGATCACATCACCAGAACACGGTGGGGCTGGGCCGGGATCCCCCTTCTGCCTGATTCTAGCCCCACTGTGTGGCCACCTCCCTACAGGTCTGGATGTGACTCACGGCTGGGCTGGGGGCCCCCTCGCCCCTCTCCAGCAGCCCATACCCAAACCCCAGCAGCCAACTTTTAGATCAGGACACCTGTGCTTTGATGCTACATTTCTTTTTTTTTTTTTTAATGTTTTATTTATTTTTGAGACAGAGAGGGACAGAGCATGAACGGGGGAGGGGCAGAGAGAGAGGGAGACACAGAATCGGAAACAGGCTCCAGGCTCTGAGCTGTCAGCACAGAGCCCGACGCGGGGCTCGAACTCACGAACCGCGAGATCATGACCTGAGCCGAAGTAGGACGTTCAACCGACTGAGCCCCCCCAGGCACCCTTGCATTTCTTAAAACAATAACCTGAAGAAAATGTGCACATGATGCCTCCTTATAACAAGGAGCGAGTCAGGGCAGAGGGGGGACTTCGCCTGAGTTCACAGTCCTGCTGGATTCCTCCCTCCCTGTCCTGCTGACTCATCCCCTTGCTTGCTGGTTTCTCCTGAGAGTGCTCAATGAATCCTCCCCCCAGCGGGTCTGGGAACCCGATATTAGACGGGGAGTTTACCAGAGATGACATCTGCTTTTTCGCATCAGCTTGTTAAGATACAGGTTCTGGACGATAAATTGCATCTGTTTAATGTCTACAATTTGATGGATTTCGGCACTCGTACGGATCCGGGAAACAACGGCCGCAGTCACGGTATAAACGTTTCCATCACCCCAAAGAGATTCTTTGTGCCCCTTCACTGGCCACCCCTCCCGCTGCCCCCAACGCCAGAAACCACGTCTTCACAGTTCAGATCAGTCTCTTTGCCCACGGCCTAAACATTAAGCCGAAACTATGGTTTTTGTATGGCACCACTTCATGGTACCAACTTTTACATCAGTTAAGAAGATGCTAGCATTTTCTACCAGGGTGCCTGGGTGGCTCGGTCAATTTAGTGGCGGACTCTTGATTTTGGCTCAAGTCACGATCTCACGGTTCATGGGTCTGAGCCCCACATCGGGCTCGGCACTGACAGTGCATGAGCCTGCTTCTGATTCTCTTTCTCTCTCTCTCTCTCTCTCTCTCTCTGCCCCTCCCCTGCTCGCATTTGCACTCTCTCAAAATAAATAAATAAACTTAAAAAAAAATTTTTTTAAAGAAAATGCTATCTACCAACAAACAAATTTCAAAACGCATGATGAACTTAAACATGCATTTCTGGATCATGCATAGCTAATCAGGATCACTAATTAGTGGCCGTCTGCCTCCCATCCTTAATTTAGGGAGCAAGGCACCCTGCATATCGTTGAGTCTGATATCACTAAAGTCGGCACCATGATCAAAATATATAAAGTCGTATCGCCCAAGAGGTGGGGCAAAGGGCATGAAAGGGTTTTGTGAGCAGGCCTAGAGATTGCTCACATCACGTTCGGCCAGTTCCATGGGCTAGAACTCACTGATCCAACCACATGTAAATGCAAGAGAGGCTCAACAGACCGCTGTCAGTGTGCCCAGGAATTACTCATGCTCTCAGGTATGCAAGCAGCTCTCTGAATGGAAGAGGAAAGCTAGGAAGAGGAAGAAGCAAGGGATACCGACATGCGATGTCATAGCAACAACATAACAACGAAACAGCACACGATGAGAATGACTATCATCTTTTGAACCGTCTCATGCCCAGCGTTCATCATGGTGTATCAGGTGATTCTCATGATTTTGTAGGCGTCCAAGTTACAGGTAAGGATTAAAGCAGTGTGAGATTACATGACACATCATGGTTGCGCGGCCATCCGGTGGCAGAGAATAGATTTGTATCCTGATCCTTCTTGACTCCTTCGTGTCTGAGGTTAGTATCAGGAAGAACAAATCAACAACAGCATGTTCCCTACTCCCATGAGAGAGCTATGGAATATCAGCAGCAGGTTTCAAAATAACCCAGGGCATCAAGAATACCAAGATTCTGCTGTTGTTGTCCAAGGAGTCTAGAAGGATTATAGACTCTAGAATACACTTCCCACAACTTAGATCTCAGAACAGATGCTGAAGAAGACATGTGCACCATCGATCTGAGGGTAGGGTCAGCTCAGCCCCAGGAAGTGGAGAGAGTTATTTGCTACTTATAGTCCCCTCTGCATTCTAAGGAGGATGGATCACAAAGAAGGTTCTTAATGAGACGATGGGGGTGAGGAGGAGGGCACACATTTTTTAATTTGAGAGAGGGAAATTTTCCGTAGGTAAGAAAAGAATTGATTGTCATGGGGAGTGGGTGTGATGTGAGGTCTGGGAACAAAGATAAGGTAGGCACCAGGGGGACTGACAAGGTCGTGAGGGGCCAAAAGGGAAGACACTCAGCAATGCGGCAGCCGATGAGAAAGAGTTTGGGAACAGACAGTGCAGTGTGGGATGGAACTGTCCTGTATCACTCAGGGTTTGGTCATGAAAAAGGCTTCTCCAAGTATCTTTCACCAGGAAGGGAATTAATACAGGATTTCAATCCCTTCACAACTAGTAAATATTTTCGAGTTCTCATGGAACTCTCACCAAGATAAAGCATATCCAGGGCTTCAAAAATATTTTTAAAAAATTGAAATGACACAGAATATGTTCTCAGACCAAAATGGAATCAACTAAAAATCACAGAGAGATGACAGGAATGTTTGCAAACACTTGAAAATTTAAAAACACGCTTCTTGGGGCGCCTGGGTGGCACAGTCGGTTAAGCGTCCGACTTCAGCCAGGTCACGATCTCGCGGTCTGTGAGTTCGAGCCCCGCGTCGGGCTCTGGGCTGATGGCTCAGAGCCTGGAGCCTGTTTCCGATTCTGTGTCTCCCTCTCTCTCTGCCCCTCCCCCGTTCATGCTCTGTCTCTCTCTGTCCCAAAAATAAATAAACGTTGAAAAAAAAATTAAAATAAATAAATAAATAAATAAATAAATAAAAACACACTTCTAAATCATCCATGGGTCAAAGAGGAAGTCTCAAAGGAAATAGAAAATACATAGAACTAGATGAAAACAAAAACGTAATGAGTCAAGGTCGGTGGGGGTGTAACTAAGGCAGGTCTAATAGGACAACATGCAGCACTAAATGCTTAGTTAGAAAGGAACGGTCTCACATAAGTAATCTAAATTTCTTTCTCAAGAAACTAGAAAAAGGGCAAAATAAGCCTAATAAGCAGAAAGAAGGAAAAAAGCATATCAACAAAATGCAAACAAAAGCAACACACAAAATCAATGAAATGAACAGCTGGTTTTTCCCAAAAATCATCAAAAGTGGTAAACCTCTAGCAAGACATGAGAGAGAGAGAGAGAGAGAGAGAGAGTGAGAGAACACCAATTAATGTCAGGATTGAAACAGGGGACATCACTACAGACCCTTCAGTAAAAAAAAGGATAGCAAAAGAATACTAGGAACATATGATGCTAAGTGCAAAATCTTATAAGAAATGGAGCCATTTATCAAATAGTGACAGAGAAAGCATTTGACAAAACCGTTCATCCATTCATAATAAACATTTTCAGTGAACTATGAATGTAAACTTCCTCAAAGTGATAAACAACAACTACAGAGAGCCACTGACCCCATCACACTGATGAAAGTCAGGGCTTTGCTCTACAATCAGGAACGAGGCAAGATGTCTATTATTTCTTCCTTACCACTCCTACCACAGAGCTTAACCAGTGACAAGGAAGAAAAAGAAATAAAAGGCATACAAATTGGAACAGAGGAAGTAAAATTTAGTGCCTATTTGAGGAAGACATGGTCACCTGCAGAGAAAATCCCAAAGAATCTGCTAAAAAACTCAGAACCAATAACTGAGTTTAGCTAGGTTGCAGGGGGGAAAAAACCCAACAAACAAAAAGCAATCACATTTTTATGTATTAATGAACCCAAAACTAAAAACACAATACCATTTACAATTGCTCCAAAAAGCGTTTAGATTACACTTCTGTACCACTTTACCAACACATTTGCAGGACTTGATGCTAGGACTTGCAAAATGCTGGTGAAGGAAGTCAAAGCCCTAAATAAATGTAGAGAGACAGCCTACGTACATGGGTTGCAAAACTCAACATAGGAAAGATATCGGTTTATCCCCCAATTGATCAACAGGTTTAAAACAATTTAGATTAAAATCCCATCAAAGGTCTTTTTGTACAAAAAGACCTAGACAAGCTGATTATTCTTGCATTTATATGGAAAGTCATAGGACTTTGAATTGCTAAAACTTTTTTTTAATGTTTATTTAATTTCGAGAGAGAGACAGACAGAGCGTGAGCAGGGGAGGGGCAGAGAGAGAGAGAGGGAGACACGGAACCCAAAGCAGGCTCCAGGTTCTGAGCTGTCAGCACAGAGCCCGACACGGGCTTGAACTCATGAACCGTAAGATCATGACCCGAGCCAAAGTCAGCCGCTTAACTGACTGAGCCACCCAGGAGCCCCTGCTAAAACAATTTTGAAAATGAGGAATAAAGGCAGAGGAATCACTTCATCTGATTTCACGACATCATCTACGGTAATCCAGGCAGTGTGGTTTTGGCAGAGGGATAGACAGATCAACGGGACAAAACAGAAAATGTAGAACTGGATTCTCAAAGACGCCCACCTGCCTTTTGACGAAGAGGCCGTGACAGCCTTTTCAACGAACGGTGCTGAAGCTATTAGATAGCCACAGGCGGGAAGAAACTAACAGCCGTCAGCCTCAACCTCACATCTCACGCAAAAATTAACTCAAAATCGATCACAGCCTTAATTATAAAATGTCAAATACAAGACCCCAGAAGATGACAAAGCAGAGATCTTTGGTCTCTGCGTCAAGGCCACGTGTTCCTAGACTTGAGGCCAAAAGCGCCATCCATAAAAAGAAAAATTGCTAAGTTAACCTTCTTCGAAACAGAAACCTTTCCTCTTCGAAATCCTCTACTCAGCTGACGAAAACACAAGCTACAGACTCAGCAAATATTTGTAAGCAACATCTCCAGCAAAACATGTGTATCTAAAATGGACAGCACTCTTCAAACTCAAGAGCAAAAAATCCAGTTAGAAAACGGGCAAAGACATGGGGCATCTGGGTGGTTCAGTTTGTTAAGCGTCCGACATTGGCTCAGGTCATGATCTCGCGGTCCATGAGTTCGAGCCCCGCGTCGGGCTCTGTGCTGACAGCTCGGAGCCCGGAGCCTGCTTCGGATTCTGTGTCTCCCTCTCTCTCCCTGCCCCTCCCTTGCTCATGCTCTGTCTCTCTTTCTGTCTCAAAAATAAAGATTCTTTTTTTTTTTTAATTAAAAAAAGAAAGAAAGAAAATGGGCAAAGACATACACGGACATCTCCCCGAAGGAGACATACTAATGGCAGCCACGCGCATGAACACATCTTCAATATCATTAGTCATTAGAAAATGTAAATAGAAACTACCACGACACCTATCAGAATGGCCGAAATACAAAACACAGCGACAAAACCAAATGCTGGTGAGGATGGGGAGAAACGGGATCCCTCGCACATTGCTGTTGTGGAGAGAAAATAATACAGCTCCTCTGGAAAAGAGTACGGCTGTTTCTTCCAAAACTAAACCATGTCCTTATAGTACAACTCAGCAGTCACATATCTGGGCGATTTATCTTTTTTTTTTCCATTTTTTTTTTCAACATTTATTTATTTTTGGAACAGAGAGAGACAGAGCATGAACAGGGGAGGGGCAGAGAGAGAGGGAGACACAGAATCGGAAACAGGCTCCAGGCTCTGAGCCATCAGCCCAGAGCCTGACGCGGGGCTCGAACTCCCGGACCGCGAGATCGTGACCTGGCTGAAGTCGGACGCTTAACCGACTGCGCCACCCAGGCGCTCTGGGCGATTTATCTTAAAAAAAAAAATTAAGATTTTTAAATTGAAATGCAGCCTGAAGTACACTCATCTTAAGTTTTTGCGTATGTATACAGCCGTGTAACCACTAGTCAGGACATTGCCAGAAGCCAGAACATTCCCTGACCGGGTACTTCCCAGTCCGTACCCACAGGGTAACTGCTGTTTTGTTTCTATTTCCATGCATTAGTTTTGACTGTTCTTGACCTCAGTAGAAACGGACTAATGTACTATATAGTAGCAGCTGATTATCCTTTTATGCTGTTGTGTAGTATTTCATCATATGGATATCCCGCAATTTACCCATGTTATTGTTGATAGGAATTTGGGATTTTCAGTCTGGGACTATTCTGAATAAAGTTACTAGCACCACTCTTGTGCACGTCTTTTGGGTCCACCCGTACTTCTCTGTCTTGAGTGTAGAGCTTGCAGTAGCATTTCCGGGTCAAAGAGAAGGCGTATGTTTCACTTTACATTTTGCTTAACGGTCGTCTAAGCGGTTGTACCAATTTATACTTTCCGGCGGTGCGTGAGAGTTCTGGTTGATCCACATTTTCGCCAACACTTGGTATTGACTATTGTTAGGAATCTTTCTTTCTTCCTCCTTTCTTTCTTTCTTTCTTTCTTTCTTTCTTTCTTTCTTTCTTTCCTTCCTCCCTCTCTCCCTTCCTTCCTCCTTTCTTGCTTGCTTTCTTGCTGTCTTTCTTGTTTTCTTTCTTGCTTTCTTTCTCTTTTCTCTTTCTTTCCCTTTTTTCTTCCTTCCTCCCTCCCTTCCCCCTTCCCTCCTTCCTTCTTTCCTTCCTTCCTTCCTTCCTTCCTCACTCAGCCATCCCGGTGGGTATGTGCTGCAATCTCTACCTATCTCAACCTGTGGTTTCCATTTGCATTTCTCCAACGATTAGTGATATTGAGTACTTTTTCACGTACATGTTGGTTCATTGGATATCCTCTTTTATGAAGTCTTTTGCCTATCTAAAAGAAAATTAGGTTGTCGTTTCCATATTGACTTCCTGGGGCGGGGGGGGGGGGAGGTTTAATCTATTCTGTATATAAGCCCTTCATCCGAGAGAGGTATCTTGACCTGTTTCTGGCTACGGGCATTCCTACCCTTTTCTACTCAGCTCCTAGAATCCCCGGTCACACCTAACACCGATTCAGTTGCAACAATGCCCAGGCTGTAGCTTCTGGACCCCACTGGAGAGACCAGCCATCCCCCAATACCACCGCCAGGATCTCGGCCTCATGCCAGCCCCTGCCCGGCCAGATCCTGGACCAGCCACGGGTCCCTTCTCCCCTCACCTCTTTCTCAGGAGCAGGAAGATTTCACACTCCCGGCACTAAGGCAGGATGGAAAGGAAAAATGAGTTTATTCAGGCAGGTGCCTGACAATGTCGCTCTGAACAAAAGATGTCACACGTCACCCTCACCTGGGGTCACACGCACACCTCAGTGCACAGGTGTGGACCCCCAGCACCTTGCGTTCGTGTAGCTCTGTGCAGGGTGCTGTGGAAACCGTGCACGAGACGGTGGGGCCCCGGTCCAGCTGCGGAGAAGCTTCCGGTCAAGTTGGAGAGAAAAGAGGTTAACACAGGTTCCATGATATCCCAGAACAGCGTGTGGTGGTCAGTACATAAAGAGGGCACCTCCTTGAGATAGTCTCTCCTTCCCTTTTCAGCGCGGAGGTGGGGGGGTGGGGGTCCTTGGATGGCTTTTTTGTTTTTTTGCACGCAGGAGGCACTTTTGCCACACATTTGCCACTTTGATGGAGGCTTGGGCGAAAGAAATAGACTGCCACTTGGTTCCCATCGGCTGGACACCTGCCGGCTGCCAGGCACGTGGGGAATCGCGTTTAATTCTTGCCACAAGCCAGAGAAAGAAAGGTTATTATCCCGGTTTTACAGGTGGGGAAACTGAAGCTCGAGGCAAGTGGCGGAGAAAATTGCCTGAGACTGCACGTCGCACGGTGGGCGTCCGAGGGAGCCGTAATTGGGACCCAAGCGTGACAGGCCGGGGGAATTATTCTTTGCTGGGAGACGCACGGACAACGAGGGGAGGAGGGGACGGTGCCAGAGGGTAAAGCCGGGGCCCTGGGGAGCCAGCTCTCCGAGGCAGGGCCCAGGAGAAGGGCACCCTGCAGGCTTTCCTCCGACCTCTCTGCCGGCCTGGTGGTACCTTCGGTGGGAAGCCTAAGGCCGCCTGGCTGGTGCCCTGGACAGTAAGGCGGCAGCCGGAGAGGAGCGAACGACACAAGAGAGAGTGGCACAGCCAGGCTGTCAGCCCCTCTCCCTGTAACGTCCCCAGCCTGGAAAGCGGGATCCCTCACGCACCCAACTGCTCTTGAAGCCCGTGTGTCCCCGGGAAGCCTCCGTGCCTCCCCCCACCTTGCCCACCCACGAATGCTCGAGGCCACACCCTGGGGCTGCGGGCAGGGGGCGGACCGCTTGTTGATGGGATCCCTAGTGGCGGCTGGTGGCCTGGCCCGTGGTCCTGCGTCCTCTGGCCTCCCTGTCCTGAAACGGGAATTCTACCGCCCAGACAGCAGGAGGACCTTCGACATCAGGCCCTGGGTGACGCCTCTGCCACGGTCCAAGAGTGCCCTCTAAAGGACCGGGTCGTGGTGAGCGCGGGAGGTCACGGCCTTCAAGCCACAGCCATTGTCCTCTCTACTCTTGGGAGCAGGCCCTGGGAGGGGCGGTCCACCGGCTCTGTCTCTGTCCCCCAGTGGTAATTGGTTTAGACCCCTGTGGGCCATACTGCCAGACCTCCCTCCTTGAGCGCCAGGAGGAAGGATGGGGGGGGGTCTTGGTCTCTTCTCCCAGGGACAGTCCCTCCCCGGTGCTCTGTGTAACTAAGGCCACTGAAAATGCAAGCCCGGGGCAGGGAGGCCCAACTGGCCTCAGGTTCGCCCGACCTGGGGAGGCCCCCCCCCAACAGCCATCTTTGGAAAGGCCTTTGAAGGGACTCTGGGTCCTCTTTACAGAGACGTCACGAAACAGGCATGATTGGAAGCATCAGAAAGAGGACAGGAGGCTCAAAATGGGAACTCAAGATGAGAAAGTAGCACTGTGTGGACAGCAGTGAAGCAGGGTTGGGGGGGAGGTCCCGGAGCAGGGGGAGGGGGGCTCCCTGGGGGGAGGGGGGCCCTGGAGCAGGGGGAGGGGGGCTCCCTGGGGGAGGGGGGGGCCTTGGAGCAGGGGGAGGGGGGCTCCCTGGGGGGAGGGGGGCCCTGGAGCAGGGGGAGGGGGGCTCCCTGGGGGAGGGGGGGGGCCTTGGAGCAGGGGGAGGGGGGCTCCCTGGGGGGGAGGGGGGGCCCTGGAGCAGGGGGAGGGGGGCTCCCTGGGGGGGGGGCCTTGGAGCAGGGGGAGGGGGGCTCCCTGGGGGGGAGGGGGGGCCCTGGAGCAGGGGGAGGGGGCTCCCTGGGGGAGAGGGGAGGCCCTGGAGCAGGGGGAGCACTTTAGGGAAGGAAATGCTGGTGCAGAACAAAGGGAGTTGGGAGAAATTTCTGTTCCTAGACCTTCCTCTCCAGCCCAGTCTGTAGGAGCTAAAAGAGCACAAGATTATCAGATGAAAACTTTGAACAGGATCTTCAGTGACAGGCACGCGGCCAGCTGGTGCTTGGGGGGTGGAGGCAAACACCAAAAATGAAGGCCAGTAAACAGAACTAAATACCGCCCCCCCCCACCTCCTCCTCACTCCCCTGTGAAAATCCACAGAAAGAAAAGGAAGACAGCCGGGAGACCAGAAAGTCCAGAAAAAGGGACGGACGAAGTGGGTCCGAGACGCCTGGACCGAAGGCACGAACCCGAAGGTGCAGACCCCTGGCTAGAGCACGTGTTTGGGTGCCCTGAACCTGAGCCCCACCCGCCCCCACCCAGGGCGGCGGGCAAGGCCTGGGCCTCGCTCGGTGGAGAGAACTGGGCTGAGCAGCCGCGGACTTGTGCGCGGGCGCCCCTCCGGCGTGAGGGGATCCCCCTGAAATCAGGCAGCTGGGCCCCCGGCTAGTTGTGCAAAGGGCAGGCACTCAAATAAAAGCTAGTTTCTGCCCAGACCCGAGGTTCGTATACACTGAGAGGCAAACTTTCCCATTAGGTCCCTTTGGCCACACAGATGTAACACTGAGGCCCTGTGCACTCACGGCCTGCGGTCGCCCGGCAGTGTGAGCTGGCAAAGGATCCGTATCAGCCCTCGGGAGGAAAGAACGAAAAAGGCATCAACGCGTGGCATTGGCTGATCCCCCGGGGGTGGGGGGAAGGCTCTTCCCGTGGCCAAGTTCCGGCTACAGACTTAATGTCACTGACGGTGTAGTTGGGTCTCCTGAGTCTGCCGTAGGGGTTAGGGAGCCATAATAACACTGAGTAACACTACGTACTAAAGGTCTTAGGCGCATCCCTTCCTTAAGGCTCACAGAGGGGAAAAGTGAGGCTCAGGAAAATAGTGAGCTTGCCCTGGGTCACCAGCTACTATTCGGTGGAACCGGGTGTTTGCAAGAATGTAGCTGTATCAGTCTGGCCCGAACCAACAGTTCTCAAGATTCAGTCTCAGGAATGTGTATGTCTACAGTACCATTGCACACACCAACGAGCCTTTGTTTATGTGGATTATTAATATTTACTGTGGCAGAGTCGGTTACGCATCCGACTTCAGCGCGGGTCATGATCTCGCGGTCCGTGAGTTCGAGCCCCGCGTCGGGCGCTGTGCTGACAGCTCGGAGCCTGGAGCCTGCTTCGGATTCTGTGTCTCCCCCTCTCTCTGCCCTTCCCCCACTAGCGCTCACACGCTCTCTCTCTCTCTCTCTCTCTCTCTCTCAAAAATAAACATTAAAAAATTTTTAATAAAAAAGATACGTACCGTAGCAGGAACTAACACTGAGCCCTGAACACAAATTCAGCGATTCCCTTAAAATAACAGGAATGAAACTGTTACATCATAACATAAATAACACTTTCGGGAAAATAAATTTGTTTTCCCCGGATGCAAACAATGTCAGTGCAAAGAGTGGCCAGACCCCCAAAGCTGCTTCTGTCCCACCCACCGCCCCGCCCCCCCTCCTCCCCCACCCACCGCCCCGTCTGTTGTGATCGTTTTGGCTGAAGTCTGCGAAGGAAAACCAGCCGCACACAGGGACGTAGCTGGAAAAGGGAAGACGTCAGGGACCCCTGGCATGGGTGTGGGAGACCCCTTGGACCCCATTTTGAAAACCGCCAGGCGACCGAGAACAAACTGAGGGTTGATGGGGGGTGGGAGGGACGGGAGGGTGGGGGATGGGTACTGAGGAGGGCACCTTTTGGGATGAGCACTGGGTGTCCTATGGAAACCAATTTGACAATAAATTTCATATATTGAAAAAAAAAAAAAAAAGGAAAGAAAACCACCAGGCGGATGACAGTTGTACTTGGTACAAAAGCCAAGCGGTACAAAGTAACAGACAGTGAAAACTCCGGCATGGTGTCTCCCCCAGGCGCACCTGCTTCCCTCCCCAGGGACCAGGAATATTAGCCGTTCATCCTGCTTCCTTCCAGAGACATTGTACCTTCCCCACCAGGGCCTTCCTGCTGGCGGCATCCAGGGCACACGGCCTTTGCTCCGTCCCTCCGGCCTGGGGCGCGGCAGACATGGCCAAAGAGCCCTCCGGGGAGGGGGACCGGATTTCTACCCCCACCGGCGACGGGTAGGCGGGACTTTCCCTCAGCCTCGCTAATACAGCATAGGGACCAGATGCAAGGTCAGGCCCCAGGGCATCCCCGCTGAGCCTCAGCGTGGGCCCAGGAAGTGGAACCTATCTGGGCAGCCCGGTGAGGGTGCTCCTTCTGTGCGACAACCAGTCACCCAAGGCTTCCTGAGCGTCTACGCCCTGGGACGCGTCCTTCGGCCACCTCCAGCCCCTGGGCCTATGACAGATCCCTGGGGGGCCTGGTGAAAACGCAGTTTCTCTTTCAGGGGGCCCGCGGTGAGGTCCCAGGGCCTGCCGTTTTGGACGAGCGCCCGGGTCTTGGTGTCACACGCTCATCAGCAAGTGTCTAGACAGGATCCTCAAACTCCAGCATAAATAAGAGGCACCAGAGGGCTTGCCCCAAACACAGCTTCTGGGTCCGACACCCGCCCCCGGGGATTCTGATTCTGCAGGTCCGGGGTGAGGCCCTGAGAACCTTTCTTCTCAACAAGCTCCCACGTGATGCGGGTGCAGCCAGCCCCCAGACCACCCCTGGAGTTCGCGCTGGTTCCGGGCCCTGCCTAGCTCCTCTGAGCCCGTAACTGCCCGGTGCGCGACCGAGATCGGGGGCACCTCGTGGACGTGTGGTGAATGCGGTGGGAGGGAAGAGCCAGCGCGAGCCAGTGCCCGGATTCGGCTCTTGGGACTAGAAGGAGGAGGGGAGAGGTCCGCACGCCTAAGATCCATCCACGGCTCAGATCTGAGGTCTGAAGGGTTGTTATCGCCTCTTCGTTCCTCCCCGCCTTCCGACGGTGGGTTACAACTCAGTTCTCGCAGGACCCCTGCGGGGTTCCCTCCAGCTGCATTCAACTTCGTGGGTGCGGGCGTGGGGCTGGCTGTGCCCGAGGCCGGATTTTGCTGGGTGGACACCACGAGGTCAGAAAAGAGCCTGAGAGCTGAGGGTGGAGGTAAGGGGGTGGGGGACGGAGACCGGAGCAATGGCCCGTGGGGTCAGGCTGGTGGGCAGTATAAGGAAGCTGACGGTCTGTAGAAAATTGACATACCCACAGCCCCACTGGGGTCAAGGACCTGTTGGTGCCGAATGGCAGGAGAGGTGGGAGTGGGGTCAGAGGCTGGGGTGCTGGGAGCCAAGGTATGAGGGGCCACGGATGCCCTGACGGCGAGATCCGGGAGTTAGGGTCATGGGCGCGAGTGGCCGAGGAGCACGGAAGACATGGCCATGGGGGAGGGGGTTCAAGGAAGCCCTTGGCCAGAGACTGGAGGAGACCTGTACTTCGGTGGAGGGTAAAATACAGTTTCAAGGCCCCCCCCCCCCCATCCTGGGGCACACGGCCTTCCACAGCGTGACTGCGCCACTCCAACTAAACCAACGTGTCCTATCTCCCGACTCCTTGGCTGTGGCTGGGCTCGGTGACGTGCTTCGACCCTCACAACGCAGCAGAGGTGACACGAGGTGACTTCTGAGGCCAGGCCTTAAGACGCTCGGCAGCTTTTGCTCACGCCCGAGCCCCACCCCTGCAAAACACAAAACAAAGCAAAACAAAACAAAAGAAAAAAACCCCATAAGCCCCTCAGAGCCCCCGCACCTGCCTCTCCCGGATGATTTCTGGCTGCAGAGAGTGGAGTGGGAAAGGCTGCAGGGAGGAGGTGGCCTCTTGGGTGATCCAGGCAGGGTGGCTTCTGGTCTGTCCTGGGTCATGGTCGTGCCCAACATCCTCATTCACGACGGGACATGACCCAGCACAAGAGGGCAGCTGGGCAGAATACAGGGGACAGATTACTGGACCTACTTCCTCTGGTTTGCCAGGCTGAGTTGGCAGCACGTTGTGGGGCAAGACAGCCTGGGAGCTACCAGGCGTGAGAGCAGAGGTGGAGATTAAGGAGGAGAAAAGACTGCCTGGGGAAGAATGGGTGGTGGAGAGAGAGGCTAGGGAAGGAGATTAGACGAGTTGTGGATAAAAGGCAGTGGTGTGGAGGGGGCAAGGGTAGGCTACTGCCTAGGGGCCACCAGTGTCCCCCAAAGGCCCTCGTGTCCATCTGTGAGACGCCCGCCAATCTGTCTTTGGTGTCCCCAGAGGGTCCCGGGGTCGGAAGCAATCTCTTTTGCCAAGTAGGCAGACAGCGTGGCCCGGGACTGGGTGGCAGAGAGAGCACTGCCAACCCCTCCCCTCCCCCGGAAATTCACCTACAGTTGTAGCACTTGACCCTGAAAGGCGTACCTCAATGACGCGCAGGCTCCGCGAAGGCAAGGAGCCTGGCCTTACCGCGTCCCGGTCAAACAGAACATAAGATTTCGGGATGTTGAGGTTGAGACAGGAAAGGAGAAGTAGGAACGGCTGCGTCAGCATCAGATGTCGCGGATGAGACCCAGAAAGGCAGCATGGGACATGAAGGAGCAGGGTCAGCAGGCCAGATCAGGGGTTGACGCTGCAGGGGGCGCCCCATTAAGGAAACAGAGGCCGAGGCAAAGTCAAGGTTAGAAGACCGTGGTGTGCACCTTCCTGACACTCCTGTCTGTTCCCACTACATCTAGGGCCACGGACACTGCCTAAATGCCCAGCCCTGTGCGCTGGTGGAGAAGAATCTCCTGGGGATGATATCCAGCGACAAAAGCCAGAGAGGAGCGGCCCTCAGCCAGTGGCGGGCAGGCAGAGATGTGATGGATACGTGCCCGGTTTCCTCAACCCTCTGGCCCCACAGTTGGGGTGACTCTGAGGGGCTCCCTGGGTCCCCCAGGGGGCCTGGGTGCCACTTACCTTCTGCAGGAGAGTCTCTATAATGCTCCCTTTCCTGGCCCCCTTTCCCCTCCCCTGCAGTGTCTCCTGGGATCCGCTGCAAATACACTACTTGCATCTGCGTTCCGTTCCAGGGTTTGCACCTAAAAGGGAAACCCAAATTAAGGCAGGTGTTGGTAATGCTTACCAAGCTCAGCAGCAAATCATTCATTCATATGCATGTATTCATTTAACCTTCTATAAAGTGGGAATAATTAGCCTCGTTTTACGGAAGAGGAAAGAGACAATCGAACGCATAAATAATACACCCAAAGTCACCTCTTTGTCAGCCTAGTTGCCTTTTGCCTCCCTCTTCCCCCATCTGTCTGTGGACGGGCTGCCAGAGAGGGGAGGCCCGACCCCAGAAGACTCCTGGAGTGTTCCTTTGAAGGGCACACGGGGCACCTTGTCTAAAGTCTTCATTCTACGGATGAAGAAACAGAGCCTTGAAGGGACAAGTGACATTTGCAAATCACAGTCGCATTCATTTCTGAAATGGTGCTTTGCAGCAATCCTGTGAAGGCCACTAGAGTCCCATTTTACAGAAAAGGAGTGGAGCCCAGAGTGGCGGGCAGGGGGGAAGCCAGCACAGTGGCAGAGCAGGTGCTGGCGGCTGTGGGGAGAGTCATGGGAAGCATCCTTCGTCACTCCTCCTTAGGCCAGGTGCTCTGTGACACTTTTCACCTCCAAGCTGACCTTGTGCATCCTGTGGCAAGCAAGAGTGCTTGGCGATCTCATGCGACAGAGTGGGAGCCAAGACTTGTCAAGGCGTGGTTACCCGCCCTTGTGTCAGGGGAGAGCTGGGATTTGGCCGCAGCCTCGGTTGGACCATCGCATTAAACAGGAACCTGCGATCAGAAAGAAATGGCTGAAACTCAGCCTACAGACCTGTACTCACTTCGGGCTGGAGGTTCCTTGAGATGAATCTGATTCATTCCTTGAGATGAAACTGTTCAGTGGGGTCTGCAGGGGTGGAGACCGGGAGCAGAAAGGGACAGCAAACAGAGATGGAGGACACAGGGGGCGCCAAAGAGGACCTGTCACGTCTCTCGCGCTATCAGCCGGTTCATTTGGAGAACCAGGATCCAGCGTTGGGGTTTAAATCCTTCCATTTGCAAACTCTAAAAAAAAAAAAAAAAAAAAAAAAAAAAGGCTAGTCACTGACCACAAACCCTCTATGCCCTGCCCTCCCTCACCACCCCTCAATACACACACACACACACACACACACACACACTATCTCAGCCTTTGATTGCTTCACAAATTCTGGAAACAGCTCATACTACCTCTCCCCACTCAACTCCACCCAGCCCTACCCTACCCAATCCCCTGAAGGCAGAGCTCCCTAGGGAGAAGCACAGCCGAGTGAGCAGAGAAAATCCTTAGAGTGAGCCCAGCCTTGAGGAACCGGCCACTAGCGCGTGTCGCGGCCACTCATGGACACCCGACCATACAAAAGGAAGAACTCTGTCCCCTTCTCGTCATTCTGAAAGACTGTGAACCCTGGAGTCCTAAATCATCACACAGGAAGCTGAGGACTTCCTGTTCAATCAGGACGTTGAGCCTTGAGTTCATCAAAATTCGAAAAGCTCCAGAAACAAAGACTTCGTGGACAAAACCCCTGAGACCAGAGTAAGTGGTACTCGGTTTTTTTTCCTGTCTTGCCAGTTACCACTGAGGGCAATCTTGTTAGAAGACATATATGCAGCCAGGACTGTCGTCCTCGCACTGTAGGACATTCCTGAAAGGTGAGGAATTCTTCGAGGGCCAAGCGAATGTCTCATCAGCCCCTAGATGCATCTACAAGGCAATTAATTATATAGCAATACTGACAAGGGGTGAATTTATGAGACTGTGGGCTCAGATGTAAAACAGGGGTTTTCTTGCTAAAAAAGGAAAGCCTTTCTTGAATGGTTGTTGGTAACCGATTGAGAAAATCAGCCTTTCTAAAGTCTGTTAAGAAACAGGAGGCTCTCTGCGGAAAAACTATTCAGGAGGAACTCACTTGCCAAATTTCCCTATGTAAACAAAACCCAAACATGGTATATGAAGAAGTTGTAGCAAAAGGGAAATATTAATTACAAAAAACACTGCAGGTGCTAGTGACCAATTTCTTGAGAAGACTAGAACCAAGGAGCCTCACGGTCAGGACTGCTGATCTGTCTCTGGAGGAGGTAGGATTTTACCCTCCCGGAGACAGGGAGATGTCCTCTTGGGATGCATCCATTCCGTTCTACTAACAAAGAGGCAGGTCAGACTGTGTTCCAAAGGGGGGGGGGGGCATGGGAGGGGTGGGGTGGGGGCTACTTGGAGGTATCTATTTCAACTGTTCCTTCATAGAAGAATCTGGAGTGCCCCGATTTTCCGAGTTAGAAGCTCTCAGAAGTTTGCATAGCTTGTCAGCCAGGCGGTCTACTACTCACTGACGCTTGAGTCCCCACTCCGACTGGGGGGACAGCTCTAGACTATTCAGCCTGTGGGCGGTGAAGGGCCGGTAAAGGTTTAGCCACTGGCCCTCATGGGAAAAAAAGAGCCCTGATTTCTAGTGTTTGTGGATTTCTGTGGCATCGATATCCCCACTGTGGTTGATTTCAAAGCTACCAAACCCCTGAATGCCGAGCTGGGGAGAGGTGGGCACGATCGGTTTTTACGAACCAGCGTAAGCCAGCCCCAGCATGCTACCAGGCTTGGGCGTCTTAGCCCCACAGACTGTCCTTTCTCTACTCAAAGCCCTCACCAGCCCCCAGGCTAGAGGATCCTGCTGATCACCTCGGGGCTGAGGTCTTGCCGGCCTCAGTTGCAGCACGGGCCTTCTGTCTCCCTGCAAGGCCCCTTCCTCCCCACCCCCACCCCATCCCTCTCCCGGACTTGCTTGCGGATTGTTGCCTGGCGCCTGGCAAGTTGGGAAAATAGCCAACGAAGTTGGAGGGGGTGGTGGTGAAGGCGGGTCTCTGTTCAAATGGCCCGGGGGCAATGCTGACTCGGTTTGCCCTCATCTTCGCCCCAATTCCCCAGGACCCCCGGGCTCATGGGCTCAGGCTTGCAGCAGCGGCTCCTTGCGCTGCCAAGCTTCTGGTCGCTTCCGCCGTAAATCTGCCGGCCTACCCAAAAGTGCTGTCTGCCAAGCCCACCTGCCCGTACTGGCAGTGGCAGCAGAAGTCAGAAATTGCCCACACAGCCTGGTTAGTGACTGCCAGCCTGGGTCCCTCCAGAAGGAGAGCCGGTCGGGTACAGGCAAGTCCAGAGCTGGACGAGTGAGCCACAGGGACGGATTTGACGGGAAATGACAGCTCCCCAGCCAGGATGCCGGGCAGCCCCCTGCCCTGTCCCGTGTGCCTTATTTTCCAACGGCCGCTGCAGAAATGTGAATTTTGTAAGCTGGAAACATTCGCTAAGCAATTTAGAAGACTAGAGACTCCAGATTCAGGATGGGAGTGGTGACGTGGGCACCGGCTACTTGACTGAGGCCAGCCTGGGTCTGGCCTCAGAGAGGGGCTGGTGCAGGGAAGGAGGAACCCCAATATTTACCGAGGGCCCGAAAAATACCGAGGTGTCACTTTTCTCATGCATGCATTACCTTACAGCAGCCCTGCAAGGTAGGTGCTACTTTCCCACAGTATAGAGGAGAACCTAAGGCTCAGAGAGGTAGATTAACTTATCCCAAGTCACACAGCCAGTAGGTTACGCCAAAGCCCGTCCATGCTCCCTTTGGGGAAGTGTCTTCAGGAAGGGATTGGAACAGACTGAAAGAGCCTGCTGACCATCAGGAACTGGGGGAAGTCCCACGAAGGCAAGCGATCCAGTGGCTGTTCTGTGTTTTTGTTTGTTTCAAGACAACCCTGGGTGCAAATATCTAAGAGCCAGACTGTACTTTCCTCTGAATCTTCCCACGGCTCTCACAGTTGCCTGTAGACCCACCTGTGCCACATCTGGGCTGTATGACATGAGCCAGGCTGACCCACTCTGTGTCCTCATCCACTAAGGGATGGAGCTGGCCTTCTAGAATTTCACTATGGCAGCGCTGTGGGTAGGATAATTTTTGCGTGGCAGGACATCCTTGGCCCTGCCTAACGAATGGCCAGACAGCAGCATCCCTCGTCTCCGGGGCACCACCCCCCCCCGGAAAAAAAAAAAAAGGCCACACATTTTCATGTGCCCCCGGGGCTCTATGTCACCCCTGACTAAGAACCTTTTAGGCCCCCGGAGCCATGAAAATCCCTCTGCAAGTTTTGGACTCTCAGCATCCTTCTGGGGACCCCAAGGCGCAAAAGCATCGCTCTGAGATTGGAGGCAGGAGCCCCAGTGATTTCAGGAATGGGCGTGAGAGCCACTCACGCCCGAGTTTGAACTCCACCGTTCGTTCTCATAAATACGTGTCCTTCCCACTTTGAACGTCGGCCTCATCACCTCCAGACAGGGGGACAATAGCGGCACCTGCTTGGGGGCGAGGGGTTGCCTAGCCCTGAGTCCAATGCCAAGACCGCGGGAAGCACCGGTTAGGAGCAGTGGGGCGAGACCTCCCTCCGTCTGCGCTGTCTCCAGCCACCAGACTCTTCCTGCACGACACTCACCGTCAAAGCGATGGAATGAACCACTCGTGCGCTCATTTATTTACTGCCTACCCCCCCCCACCCCCCGCCCCGACCCCGTTAGGCTCCAGGTTCCACCAGGGCAGAGTCGACCCGGGTCCCCCTTACTCCGTGCTGTGTCCCGGGGTCTGGTACACAGTAGGCACTCAGTAAAACAGCTGTCAGGTGGTTGAAGGCTTCTAATCATCCCTGCCTCGTCTTTGTTGTCCAGGGCCCGCCGCCCTCTGACGGCAAAGAAAACAGAGACTCGCTCCAGGATGACAGAGGCCAGCACGGAAATCACAGTCCCGACAGAGAACTTTGACGTGACGACAGAATATGACTATGAGGGCATAACCCCGTGCCAGAAGGGGGAGGAGAGGGCCTTCGGGGCCCAGCTGCTGCCCCCCTTGTACTCGCTGGTGTTCGTCGTCGGCCTGGTGGGCAACATCCTGGTGCTCTTGGTCCTGATGCAGTACAAGAGGCTCAAGAGTATGACCAGCATCTACCTCCTCAACCTGGCCATCTCTGACCTGCTTTTCCTCTTCACGCTGCCCTTCTGGATTGACTACAAGCTGAAGGATGACTGGATTTTCAGCGACGGCACCTGCAAGCTGCTCTCGGGGCTTTATTACATAGGCTTGTACAGCGAGATCTTTTTCATCATCCTGCTGACGGTGGACAGGTACCTGGCCATCGTGCACGCCGTGTTCGCCCTGCGGGTTCGCACCGTCCTCTTCGGCGTCCTCAGCAGCGCCGCGGCCTGGAGCCTGGCCGTCTCGGCCTCCGTCCCGGGCTTCTACTTTTCCAAGACCCAGCGGGAGTTCTCCCATATCACCTGCAGCCTCCACTTCCCTCACGAAAACCTAAAAGCCTGGAAACGGTTCCAGGCTCTGAAGCTGAACACGTTGGGGCTGGTGTTGCCTCTGCTGGTCATGATCGTCTGCTACACCGAGATCGTAAGGATTCTGCTCAGGCGACCCAACGAGAAGAAGGCCAAAGCCGTCCGCCTGATTTTCGTCATCATGATCGTCTTCTTTCTCTTCTGGACCCCTTACAACCTGGCCATGCTGGTCTCTGCTTTCCAAGACACCCTTTTCACCGACGAGTGTCGGCAGAGCAAACAGCTGGACGTGGCCATGCAGGTGACGGAGGTGATCGCCTACACGCACTGCTGCGTCAACCCCGTCATCTACGCCTTCGTGGGAGAGAGGTTCCGCAGGTACCTGCGCCAGCTGTTCCACGGGGTCCTGGCCACGCGCCTGGCCAAATGGCTCCCCTTCCTCTCCGCGGAGAGGCTGGAGAGGACCAGCTCAATGTCGCCCTCCACGGCGGAGCAAGAACTCTCTGCGGGGTTCTGACTCGGGCCCCTGGGGGCCGATGCGGGACCCAGCCGGGGTGACCTGCCAGGCGCGCCGACCCGAGCGGAGGCAGGTTGGGTCTCGTGGCCAGATCCGGACACGTGACCACCACGGAACGTGCAGCCACGTGGGGGTGAGCGAGTTTAAAGGCGGTGCGGGCTGAGTTCCCTCCGGGCCTTGAACCTTCTCCAAGAACTTCTCCCTGGTGGGAAGGAGACGAATGAGCCAAATGGGACATTCCAGAAGACCGGGACCGAGTTTACCTGTGAAGGCCTTGGGCCCAGACAGGATTTCAGATTCGTGAGCATTAGCATTTGTAAACAGAGCCCCTTGACCCCAGGCAGCCCCTGCCCCAGCTCCCACCACCAGTGAACTTGGAAGCAGTGATTTCCGCTGCTGACTTCGCTCCCAGTGGGGAGCCAATCAGCAGCCAGCAGCCCCTCCCCACCTTCCCCTCCCCTCCCCTCCCCTCCCCTCCCCTCCCCTCCTGACCGCTGCAGGGCTTAGGTGCTTGGAAACCCTGAGGAACAGAGAACTCAGGGTGGGACAGCCAGAGCCCTGGCGGGGAAATAGGATTGGGGAACTGCTGTGGGCAGTAGAACTGAGATCTCTGCCCCTCCCCTGCTCAGGCTCTGTCTCTCAAAAATACTAAATAAAAAAAATTTTTTTTAAACAGCTTAAAAACACAAAGGGAAAAAGGAAATACCAAAATCACCCATAATCTCACCACCCAAAGACAACTACTGTGCATTCTTCGATGTATTTTCTCTTAGTTTGCTTTTTTTTTCCCCGTATATATTTACGATGGTGACAAAGGTGGACTTCAGCTGTTTTCCTGTCGTTGTTGTTGTTTCCCAGGTGAATAGATCAGTTTAAAGCATTGTTTCTGATGGCTGCACTGAACCCCACAGCAGGGATGCACCCAGTTTACTCCACGCGTTTCCCCAGATTTGCTTGCGGGAATCAGTTCAATCCGGCAGTGGTGACTGAGGACGTGCTTTTTTCAAAGCTAGTTCTCTGAGCTCTGGGAGGCACACAGGCACAGGGGTGCCCTGGGGCCCGTGGTGCTTGGGCAGCAAAGGGGAGGAAGGCATCCACCAGTCAGAAAACATCCTAAGGTGGGGGCGGGGGGACGGCAGTGGGGAGCGCCTGGGTGGCTCAGTCAGCTAAGCAGCCCACGTCAGCTCAGGTCATGATCTCACAGTTCGTGGGTTCAAGCTCCACATCGGGCTTTGCGCTGACAGCCCAGAGCCTGCTTGGATTCTCCGTCTCCCTCTCTCTCTGCCCCTCCCTTGCTTGCGCGCTCTCTCAAAAATAAACATTAGAAAATAAAAATAAAAGACAGTACCCTGAGTAAATGGGCGTCCCACCTGGCGACACAGTGACGCCATCGGGCTGGCCACTCTTTTTGGACCCTAGTGTTGTCCCTTCAATCAGGGACCTACTCTGTGCGCACGCTTCCTTTATGCAAAGCGACTGGTATCATGGAGGTTTGGAAAATGTTTGTCTGGGGAGGAGGAGGTCCCCCTGCCCTGGGCGTACGTTTCCACACAGAAAATATGGCGAATTCCAGGCTTTGAGAGTCAAGGGAGGAGTCAGCTTTCCACTGGTACACCTGCCGGTTCCTCTCTGCAGTGTGGAGAGAAGGAGGCGGAACGGAATTAAGAAACATTTGTCTGCCACTTTGGTAAAATGAGACTGCATCGAAAACCGTACTTGATTGCAACAATATCACAGTGAGAAATGCTGTCATTCCAAATTCCTCCAGTTCCATCTTTGAAATAAGACTTGTTTTGGGGCGCCTGGGTGGCTCAGTCGGTTAAGCGTCCGACTTCAGCTCAGGTCACGATCTCGCGGTCCGCGAGTTCGAGCCCCGCGTCGGGCTCTGGGCTGATGGCTCAGAGCCTGGAGCCTGCTTCCGATTCTGTGTCTCCCTCTCTCTCTGCCCCTCCCCCGTTCATGCTGTGTCTCTCTCTGTCTCAAAAATAAATAAACGTTAAAAAAAAAAATTAAAAAAAAAAAAAAAAAGAAAGAAGACTTGTTTTTTTGACGTGTCACCAAGGCAGTGATGTGCACTGCAGAAAACTGGAAACATCTAGAAAGGCCAAAGAAGAAAACGGAAGCACTTGGACCCACTGCCTACAGACAGCCTCTCTTAGCACATTAATGTTGAAGTGCATCTCCTTCCTGGATTGTTTCCTAAATGTACACACACACGCGCAATCACGCTTAACATTTTTTCGTGTAGCCGCGGTAAAATTGGACCATAGCAAGCACTCAGTAAATGCTGGTTGAATGGATGAATCTCTGAAACCCCCATTTCTGTATAAAGTGAGGATAAACCTAGTGTCTACCCCCACGGGGCTGTTTGGAGGATTAAATGAAACAAAGCAAGGAAAGCAGGTTGATCTCTTTTTTTCCTTTAAGTTTTTATTTTAGGGGCGCCTGGGTGGCTCAGTTGGTTAAGCGTCCGACTTCGGCTCATGATCTCGCGGTTTATGGGTTTGAGTCCCGCGTCGGGCTCTGGGCTGACAGCTCAGAACCTGGAGCCTGCTTCGGATTCTGTGTCTCCCTCTCTCTCTGCCCCTCCCCTGCTCACTCTCTCTCTCTCTCTCTGTCTCTCAAAACTAAACATTAAAAAAAATTTTTTTTAAGTTTTTACGTTAATTCCAGTTAGTTGACATACAGTGTAATATTAGATTCTGGAGTACAATGGCGTCATTCGGCACTGCCATACATCACGTGTTACTCATGACGACAAGTGCCCTCCTTCATCCCCATCACCTATTTCACCCATCCCGTCCCCCCACCGCCACCTGCCCTCCGGTCACCATCAGTTTGTTCTCTCTGGTTAGGAGTCCGTTTCTTGGGTGATCTTTCTCCAAGTCTCAGATAAGAAATCTAACACCCCCTGATGGTGCCCTTCCTCAGTTACTCACGGCAACTCTAGCCCTTCCTGTCCCTTCTCTTCCTGCCCCCCCCCCTTGCTCCTGTGCGTGCCAGTCAAGCCCCGCCTCCATGTTATTGCTGTTTCTATCATTTCATCCTTCGGAAAGGTGGCCAGAATAGCACAAAGAACTCCCATCCCACATTCCTCATCCAGATTCCCCAGCTGTTGGCATTTTACGTTTGTTTTAATTCGTCATTCTCTCTCTCCCTCCCTCTCTCTCTCTCTCTCAACAGATAGACAGGCGGATCAATGTATATAAACGTACTATTTTTCAGGACCATTTGAGGGCAGGTCGCAAACATGATGCCTTGTCAGCTTTTCATCCCTCAGAATGATTTTACCAGTGACAAGGATGCTCTCCCACATCATCAAAACAGGAAGCTCACCTGACTCACACAATATCATCATGGCAGCTGTAACCCTCTTTCCGATTTCGCCCGCTTTGCAAATATTGTCCTTCAGAGTCCCAGGGTCTAGAATCACTGTTTACTTAGCGGTGATGGCTTTCTACCCGTTCGTCAGACCTTTCTTGTCTTTACTGACCACGGCATTTTGAACGCTACAGTCACCCGGCAGATGGTTCCTTGTTGTGGGTTTCCTGATGTTTCCTGATGATTCCATTCGGGTTATGCCACTGGAGCAGGAATCTCCCAGAAGTGAGATGTGAGATAACGTGTCCTCGGGACATCATATCGGAAGTCACGTGGTGCCACCCTGCCCCCTCACCGAGGATGTTGAACTTCAACACTTGATTTAGAAAGCTTCCACCAGGTTTCTCCACTGTGAAGTATATGGTACTTATTTATCAATAAATGTCTATTATTAGTTGGCATTTCACTATATAGAAAAGGCACCTTTTCTCTTCCACTTACGTATTTATTCATTTCTTTATTTATATCATCATGACCTCACGGATTCCTTTTTTGTTCAGTGGGATACAATCTGATATTACCTTTCTTGTTTTGCTATACAAATCGTCCCAGATCTATCCAGTGGGAGCCCGTCAAGCTCGATCCGATGTCTTTTGCTTCTCTTCCCATCAGTCTTTGAGCCCTTTCTTACTTTTTTGGCCCATAAGGTGTCAGATTCTGCACAGTCCAAGCAACCATCGACAAAGGAAAAAGGCACTCTATGGGATAGGAGAAAATATTTGTAAGCCACCTATCCATAAGGGGTTCACATCCAACACATGCGAGGAGCTCGTACAACTCAACAGCCAAAATAACAAATAATCCAGTTTAAAAAGAAGCGAAAGACCTGCATAGACATTTTTCCAAAGAAGATACACAAATAGCCAACAGACACGTGACAAGGTGCTCAACATCACTCCTCATCGGGGAAATGGCAACTGAAACCACAGTGAAGTGTCACCTCACACCTGTTAGAATGTCTATTATCAAAAAGACAAGAGAACAAATTCTGGCGATAACATGGGGGATAGGGAACCCTGTACTCCGGTGGTGGGAATGTCAGCTCAGTGGGTTGAGCGTCCGACTTCGGCTCAGGTCATGATCTGGCAGTTGGTGAGTTCGAGCCCCACGTCGGGCTCTGTGCTGCCGGCTCGGAGCCTGGAGCCTGCTTCGGATCCCGTGTCTCCCTCTCTCTCTGCCCCTCCCCCGCTTGTGTGTGCGTGCACGCGCACTCTCTCTCTCTCAGAAATAATAAATGAATCTTTTATTTAAAAAAAAAAAAGGAGGTTCCTCAAGAAACTAAAGATAGAGCTTCCATTTGATCCAGCAATCCCACTTCGGGGTACATATCCAAAGGAAATAAAATCATTATCTCAAAGAGATGTCTGTATTCCCATGATCACTGCAGCACTTTCCCCAATAGCCGAGGCATAGAAACATCACAAGTCTCCATCAACAGATGAGTGAAAACAAAATGGAATGACCAAAAGAGGCGCCTGGGTGGCTCAGTCGGCTAAGCATCTGACTCTTGATCTCAGCTCAGGTCATGATCTCACGGTCTGTGGGCTTGAGCCCTGCATCGGGGCTCTGTGCTGACAGTGTGGAGCCTGCCTGGGATTCTTGCCCTCCCCCTCTCTCAGCCCCTCCCCTCCTCTCTAAATAAATAAATAAATAAATAAATAAATAAATAAATAAACATTAAAAAAATGGAGTGACCAAAAGCAGAAGTCCTAGTCTAAGGATTTCCCCCAGTCAACATATAATCACTCTACATGTTTAAGGCACACAGCATGCTGCTTTGATTTACGTATATTGGGAGATGATTACCACCATAGGTTCAGCTAACATCTGCCTCCTCATTTACAATTAAAAAAAAGAAGAAGAAGAAAAGAGGAAAAAGTTTTTCTCCTCGTGATGAGAACTCCTCTCTTAACACCTTTCCTATATATCACACGGCAGCGTTGTCTGTGGTCATCAGGTCACACATCACGTCCCTAGGACTTACTAGTCCTTTGCAAGTTTGTACCTTCTGACCCCTTTCCTCCAATTCTCTCTCCTCCACCCTCTGCCTCTGGTGACTACAGATCTTGTCTCATTTTCTGTGAGTTTGTTGTTGCTGTTGTGTTTTTAGATCCCACATACAGATGAGATCACAGAGTATTTGTCTTTCTCTGACTTATTTCACTCGGCATAATGCCTTCAAGGTCAGTCCAGGTTGGCACACATGGTAGGATTTCCTTGTTTTTAATGGCTGAGTAATATCCCATTGTGTATATATATATTCTTTATCCATTCATCCACCGATGGACACTTAACGTGGTTTCCATGCTGTGGCTATTATAAATAATGCTGCTCTGAACATGGAGGTGCAAATATCTTTTCAAGTGAGTGCTCTCATTTCCTTTGGACATATTCTGAGGAGCGGAATTGCTGGATCAGGGGATAGTTCTATTTTTAGTTCTTTGAGGAAACCCCATACTGTTTTCTATAATGGCTCTTCCCATTTACAATCTCAACAGTGCACAAGTGTTCTCTTTGTCCACATCCACACCGGCATTTGTTACCTCTTTGTCTTTTCGAGGATGGTCTTTAAAACAGGTGTGAGGTGATACCTCATTGTGACTTGAATTTGCATCTCCCTGATGACAAGTGTTGACAAGTGAGCATCTTTTCATATACCTGTTGGCCTTGCGTCCATCTTCTTTGGAGAAATACCTATTCAGGTACTTTGCCCATTTTTTATTTGGGTTACTTGTTGTTTGTTGTTTTTGTTTGTTTCAGCTTGCTTTTTTGTTTTGTTTTGTTTTGTTTGTGATTGAGTTCCACGAGTTATTTACCTATTTGGGATATTAACCCCTTATCGGACATATGGTTGGCAAATATTTTTTTCCATTCCAAAGCTTGTCCTTTCACTTTGTTGATAGTTTCTTCTGCTGTGCAGAATCTTTTTAGTTTGATGTGGACGCACTTGATTATTTTTTATTTTGTTGCCTATGCTTAAGGTATCACACTCAAAAAAAAATCATTATCAAGACCCATGTCAAGGAGCTCTATTCCAGTGTTCTCTAGGAGTTTCATGTTTCAGGTCTAATATGGAAGTCTTTAATCCATTTTGAGTTAATTTTTGTGAGCGGTATAAGATATGGGTTCAGTTTCATCCTTTTATGTGTAATATCTAATAAGTTCTGGTATGTTGTTTTCATTTTTGTTTGTCCCAGGGAACTTTTGTATCTCCCCCTTTCATTTCTTCTTTGGTTCATCAAATGTTCAGAAGGGTGTTGTTTAATTTCCCTACGTTTGTGATTTGTGTAGCTTTCTTCTTGTTGCTGACTTCTAGTTTCATGCCATTGTGGTCTGAGAAGATACTTGGTATGATTTCAGTCTTGTCGCATTTGCTAAGACTTGTTTTGTGGCCTAACATATGGTCTGTCCTGGGGAATGTTTCATGTATCCTTTTTTTAAATTTTTTTTTCAACGTTTTTTATTTATTTTTGGGACAGAGAGAGACAGAGCATGAACGGGGGAGGGGCAGAGAGAGAGGGAGACACAGAATCAGAAACAGGCTCCAGGCTCTGAGCCATCAGCCCAGAGCCCGACGCGGGGCTCGAACTCACGGACCGCGAGATCGTGACCTGGCTGAAGTCGGACGCTTAACCGACTGCGCCACCCAGGCGCCCCAGTTTCATGTATCCTTAAGAGGATTATGTATTCTGCTGTTGTCAGATGGGATTATTATTAAAAAGGTGATTCTAATAACTAAAGCTTGAGAAACGCCGACCAGACGGAATGGATTTTGATTTTTCCACATGCAGTGGACTCTGTATCGGCAGGCGTGAATAGACACCCTGATATTGGCTGCCTTCTACGTTTCCTTCCCTGTCACACTCATTCCTCCTCTCAGTCAGGCACTCTGAACTCAGTGCCATCACGAGCACCTTCTACCATGACATTTGCTGGGTAAAATTTTGAAGAAAGAAAAGTGATTTTGAAGTCCGTGGCTGTCACTCTGTTCAGACGTAGTTCGGTGCAATCGAATCTGTGTTGTGCAAGAATTTGGACGCGGTAGGGTTTTCCTGCTCTGAAGTTGTCCGATATTTATTCTGGTCCTTCATTTCCCATTCCTTCTTTCCGTGGCAGGAGTTCAAGAACGGTGTAAAGACTGATACCTGGATGGCAGGAAAGGAACAAGGGTCATGTCTAAGGAGAGCTGGTAGGGCTCTCATTCTGTCTCCACCCCTGGGCACTGTGCCTCCTGGAAGCAGGAGAGGGTTATTCAGGTTACCTCCATCCCCCTGCCATGCCCCATGGTAGGGAACACTTGCTTAACTAGAGTTTCCCTCCAGATTTAGCCTCACACCTGTTACCCTGCCCCCACCCCCCTGGAGCATCTCCCTCGTCCCGCTGCCATGGGTGGGTGGGCTTGCTTGCCTTGGGCCAAGGCTTTGGGATCACTTAAAGCACAGGGACCCTGGAAGCCTGGAGCTATGAGATGTTCTGAAGCCATCAGCATAAGTTTCAGACACAACTAAATTATAGAAACCCTGTAAGTCTCTTTTGCTACCTGGCCTTGTAGGAAAGCAAGGGGAAACAGTCCTTGGGACAGGGCACTGAAAGGGGAAAAGTAGGGTTGCTAGTAAATTTCATTTATCCGTTTATGTGTTTATTCATCCCAAATGGCACTACCCACTCACCCATTCATCCATCCCTTCATTCAGGACAAGCTCCTTGAGCCAGAGACCTGGGGTATGTAGACCACTGGGAGAAACACTTGCCACGCCCATGGGCACTGGAGCCTTCCATGTGCCAGGATGGGGCAGGAGCCACATAAGGTGGTCAGTTCAATGGGGGGAAATATGCCCAATGAGTTGATTTTGAGCACAGACTTGGAAGGCCAGCACCAAATTACTTTGCAGCTTTTGTTCAACCTCCAGAGCATTTTGTCTCGGCCCTTAATTCAACAAATCTAAAACTCACTTGGAGAAACCAGGTGAGACATTCTAAGCAAATTTCAAAAAAGAAAAGAATTCTACTAAGGGGAAATGTGCCTGCGTTGTATATCAACGCCCATTACAAAGTGGGCAATACAAAGATGTTATGCCAAACAACAACAACACAAACCCACTAAAACTACAAATTAAGACCAAGTGGCCAAAAGTCAATGCTTATAATACATAAGGCAATCTTAGAAATCAACAGGAAAACCATCAGGATTTTCCTATCACACAGCTGTTCCGCGCGCCCAACTGTTTTATCAAATGAACGGAAGTGTAGACAGGTACAGAAGAGACACAATAGCCATTAACGTACTAATCACAATAGTAATAAAAGAAACACTAATGGAAACGAGATACTTCTTTGGCTTGATGAGAGGGTGGAGAGACTTGAATTCCATTAATGAAAATGCCCACTGCAGCTAAGCACTTGGCAAACAATGTTTAACAACTATGGAAGGCGTCCCCTCCCAGGGCGAACCCCTCATTTTATTAGCCCTTCTTTCAAGTTTGCCTCCGAAGAAAGCTTTGGTGCATTTTGTCTGAAACGGTGTCACACTCCAGCGATTTTCCTCCCACTACTCTGACGCCCAGATACCTTCAGGAAGCTGACACATTGTAACGTTCACACTTGACCTCACCCCGGGGGGCTTGTCCACACAGCTATTTTGCCCTGCGGCATTTGTTTAACTCAATATTTGGTTCCCAAGAGGAAGACTAAAAAGGAGAAGTCACCCCCGTAATTTGAATTTTGAATGCGTGTCTTTGTAAAACTGCAGAGTTCAAGCAGCTGTGTACTTCTCCTGTTTTGTCAAAACTCGATTTGCTGCATCGTCTCCAGGAAGCAAGGCTGCGCTGTCCCGAAAGTAGGTAACAATGGGCATCACTAAATGTGACCACGGAAAGGCTGCAAGGATGTTGTCCACAGCCCTGCTCATGAGGAGGGAGAACTAGAAAGGCCCTGGAGAGCCAGCATTCATTCAAAGCAGTGGATAAAATAGCTTCTTCCTGCTTTGAGGAAACACCTTTTGTACACTGAGGACAAACAGAGGGGCAAACAAACAACAACAACAACAACAACAACAACAACAAAATGACCAGTAAGACGCTACAGCCAGCTTGTAACAGTCTCCAAAAACCAACAGTGTGATCTCCCAATTCCATGATGACTTATGTAACATTGGTACCTTGAAATTGGAGGTGGTCCGGAATATTTGCACCAGGGAAATTGGCGAACGCTACAAATCGGGGCTTGTTCTGAAGGACAGTTGTAAACACTTAACCAAGATCCCGGTGTTGATAGTACGTTTGTGAAATGGAATATTAAGCTGACATCAACATTAATGTAGGAAAAAATGTTTCATCATAAAACAGTATGTGCCTGCAAAAAAAAAAAAAAATGAACTTAGACCCTCATCTCACACCAAGGAAAGATTAATTCAAATGAATCACAGACTTAAAAAAATAGTTACAAACAGAGAGGGAGGGAGGCAAACCATAAGAGACTCTTAAATACAGAGAACAAACTGAGGGTTGATGGGGTTGGGGGTGGGGGAGAGGGGAAAGTCGGTGATGGGCATTGAGGAGGGCACCTGTTGGGATGAGCACTGGGTGTTGTATGGAAGCCAATTTGACAATAAATTATATTAAAAAATAATAAAGTGGGACTTAAAAAAAATGAAACATAGACTTAGATGTACGAGCTAAAACAATAAACTTGTAGAAGAAAACACAGAAGGAAGTCTTCAGACTTTGGGCTAGGTCAAGAAAACAATCCCATTTATACAATGGCATCAAAAAAGAATGAAATATCTCGGAATAAATTTAACCAAGGAGGTGAAAGATCTGTACTTTGAAAATAGCAAGAAATTGAAGACACAAATAAATGGAAAGGGACTCTGTGTTCGCGGATCAGAAGACTTTAACATTGTCAAAAACGTTCATTCCACCCGAAGTCATCTGCAGATTGGTCAAACCAACCCCTATCCAAATCCCAATGGCACTGTTCACAGAAACAGAAAAACAAAAGTTTCTTTGTAATTTGTGTGGAACCGTAAAAATCCCTGAATAGCCAATGCAATCCCGAGAAAGCAGAATAAAGCTGGAAGCATCACAATTCCCGATTTCAAACTTCATTACAGAGCCAGTGATCAGAACGGTACAGGAACGGCACAAAAACAGACGCACAGACCAACAGAACAGGACCCAGAAATAAGCCCACACACACGCCATCAACTCATATTTGACAAAGGAGCTAAGAGTAGCCTGTACTCAGCACTTCAGTAAGCAGAGGGGGGGACACTGGATATTCACACGCAAAAGAGGGAAACCGGACCCCTGCCTGACACCACTCACAAAAGCCAACTTGAAATGGAGTATAGACTTAAACATGAGACCTGACACTGTGAAACTGCTAGAAGAAAACAGAGGGAACAGCGCCCTGTGTTAGTGTTGGCAACAATGTTTCGGAGGAGGTGTGAGCATGAGCAAGGAGGCAAAAATCAACAAGGAAGGAACTACATCAAACTCAGCGAGTTAGGCACAGCAAAGGAAACAGTCAGCAGAATGAAAAGGCATCCTGCTGAATGGGAGAAAATATTCGCAAGTCATGTAACCACTGAGGGGTTAATATCCAAAATATTATACGAGGAACCCGCGGCAACCAGAATATTCAGATGTTGGTGGCGTTGGCTCAGCACTGCTATCAGACAGCAGCCTTCAGCCAAAAAGCGTAGAGTCCTTTGTTTCTCCCTCTATCCTGCTGTCTTCCTTTCTTTAATTTTTTTTAACATTTATTTATTATTGAGAGAGCAAGAGAGAGACAGAGCACAAGCAGGGGGCGGGCAGAGAGAGAGGGAGACACAGAATCCGAAGCAGGCTCCAGGCTCCGAGCTGTCAGCACAGAGCCCAACTCGGGGCTCAAACTCACCAACCGTGAGATCATGACCCGAGCCCAAGTCGGTCGCTCAGCAAACTGAGCCACCCGGGCTGCCCTTGCTGTCTTCCGTTCTGAGAAGAAAGCATCCTGTCTGTGCGGTCCAGGGACGGCTGGGCCAAAGGGTCTGAGCTGGCGGTCCTAGCGTCCCCTTCCTCCCTTGACTGAGTTGGATTTACCCACATCAACTTTCATGCCTCTGCCTCCCCTCCTCCCTGAGTTGATCTCTCTGCACAAGACCTTAGAGTTGCAGAAGCTTCTCCTCGCCCTCACTCTACAGGACCTGAAAAACCACACAGACTCCTTTCCCAAGAATATCATGTATCAGAACACGAGGACACAGCAGGTAAAATTACCATTGTGGGTGATGAGCCGATAAACAAAATGTACATGTGGTTTATGTCCGTACAAAGCCGTATTATTCAGCAATGAAAAAAAAAATGAAGCACCAGGAGTGCCTGGGTGGCTCAGTGGGTTAAGCGCTGGACTTCGGCTCAGGTCACGATCTCACGGTTTGTTGAGTTCGAGCCCCGCGTCGGCTCTCTGCTGTCGGCACAGAGCCCACGTTGGATCCTCTGTCTCCCTCTCGCTCTCTCTGCCCCTCCCCCACCCTCTTTCAAAAATAAACATTTTAAAAATTATAGAGGAAAAAGGGGTTACTGGTACACGAGACCCTGAAATGTGCTACGTGAAAGCAGCCAGTCACAAACAAACCACTTACCCTGGGATTCCCTCCATGCTCAATGCCTGGAACAGGCCAATCTGTAGGGATAGAAAATAAGACGAGGGGTTGCCTAAGGCTAGGGCAGCGGTGCAGGATTGTTGGTGAGAAAGGAGGAGTGACCACTTAGAGGTACAGGGCTGGACGGGGTCCAGCAGGGACCTGACCACCAGAAGCCTTGGAGATCAACTGAAGGTTAGGATCTTACCCAACAGCAAACGGGTCTTAAGCTTGGGAGTACCTTGACCGGATTTGCGATTTGCGTTTGAGAAAGATCATCTTGGCCATGGCAAGGATTAGGAGAGGGTAAGACAGGCAATGGGGACTATTCACTGGGAGGAGGTTCTCAAGGGGTGACAGGATGGTGGTCCGACACAGGGCGGGGGCACGGAGGACAGAGCCAGGTGGATAGGAATTCAGGAAGAAGGATGGGCCGCACTGTGCTGACGATGTGGGGGTGAAGGGCAAGGACTCCCAGCTGTCTGCCTCTAGTGGAGGGTGTTACCATTGGCTGAGTGTGTGAACTCAGCTTGGGAGGGGGGAGGGGCGTGATGACGACTTGGGTTCTGGGTGGACACGTTTCCAGTGACTACAAGATGCCCAGGCGGTACCTGGAGACAGGCGCTCCCGGAAGATCTTCTAAACGTCAGCCTTTAGGAACCAAGAAATCTCAAACAGAATCTGGATTTCTGGCCAGAACATCTAGCCGCTCTGGACTTGGCATTCACTCTTTCCCAGGGGTCAGCAAACTGCAATCTGCACATGAGATCTGACCCTTGGCTTGTGTTTGTATGACCCCTAGAGCTAAGAACTTTTTTACATTCTTACAGGGTTCTTGAAACAAAGAAGAGTAAGTGACAGAGGTGACATGTGGCCCACAAGGCCTACAGTACTCGTGGCCGCTGGCCCTTTAGAAAAACGTTTGCCGCCCCTGCCCTTGGCAGTCACCTGCTCCTGCTGAGTTGTGGTCGCCACCTTTCTGAAGCTCTCTCGCTCCCTGGGTACCCCAGTCCCCACCGCTCCCTATCACCCCCACCCAGCCTGCTTCACCCGTGTGCGGTTTCTCCCTGGCCCCCAGCTGGACCCCGCCTCAGGAAGTGTGACAAATGACAATAGGGGAGAAGCCAAAGCAAACAACCTCCCAGAAACAGGCAGGGAGAAGCCTGCAAGGAACGAAGAACACTAGGAGGGTCATTTTCTAGGTGAGAAGACGGAGCATTCCAGGAAACGGGTGCCGGACAGGGCGTCTGGCCGGCTGAGTAGCTGGGGTGGGGCGGGGGCGGGGGGGCTTGCCGAGGGAGTGTGGGGGCCGTGAGCGTCCGCGGAACACAGGCATCAGATTGGAGTAGGTTGGGGACAGGTGGCTTGAAGTTTGGCTGTGAAGAGGAGGGGGCGAAACAGAGCAGTGGCTGGAGGGATCCAGGGAAAGACTTCATCAAACGGGAGAGGGAGAGGTGGAAGCCGATGGGGCGGTGTCTGCGGAGGGGACAGGGCGGGGCCGGACTCACCTTCACCGTGTGTCCCGTGAGGACAAGGCTGGGAGGGGTGAAGGTGTAGGCGAAATGCAAGGGTTTCTAGCAAGAGTGAAGACTGTTTCGTCCTGATGGCTCCTGTTTTCTTGGCAAAATTGCCTTGGTGACATTTTCTTGGGGCCACCTGCTGAGGAGGGCAGGGGACAGCTGGGACAATTCTAGAGTGAGGTTTGAAACACGTGTGGCGCAGAGTGGGGGGAAACTCAGAACTGTCGTCAGGTGGCCCCGAGAAGCCCACCAAGCCTGGCGGCTGTGGCTCGTGGGGACTCCTGCTGTTCCAGGCTTCGCGATGTCCCCTGAGCCCAGGTTGCAGGCTGGGCATGCTGGACCCGAGCCTGTGAGTCTCGAAGGGGGACCTGTCTCCCCCTCCCTCGCTGCCTCCAGGAACACTGTTTAACTGTTTAAGTTAATACTTGGCAAACACAAAAACATCCGAATCCACACCCTCCAACCGGAATTTTCAGCCGAGCAGGAAAGATGCGTCTCTTTGTGTGAAATGTGCTATGTTTACAATTTAAAACCCAAAGAGGGGCGCCGGGTGGCTCAGTCGGTTAGGCCTCGGAGTCTTGGTTTCACGATCTCGCGGAACATGGGTTCAAGCCCCACGCTGGGCTCTGCGCTGACAGCACAGATTCTCTCTCTCTCTGCCCCTCCCCTGCTCATGCTCTCTCTCTCTTTCTCTCTCTCTCAAAATAAACTTAAAAAAAATTTTTTTTTTAACGCAGAGGAAAAGAACAGCAGAAGGAGCCCTTCCTTAAAAATCTTGCCTTCAAAACCGATGCAGCTAAACACGAGTCACCACTTAGCATCTGCCTCGTAGCCCGGCAGACTCACCTTGGGGCTGGGAGAAAAGACACAGACCCAAGGGTTCTGCATTTTGCTGCGACTTCTTTCCAGCCAGGAACATGTGATTCTGCCAACACCATGCTTGTTCCCTTTTTTCTTTTTTTTTTTTTTGTTTACTTCAACCGCATTGGGTTGTAAAAGCAATGAGCTGGTCATGATGAAGGAAACTTCCTGAAAAGGAAAGAGAACCTAATCCTCTTTTATGAACCTGTTTATTTATTTATTTATTTATTTATTTATTTATTTATTTATGTATTCATTTTATTTTATGTATTTATTTTTTTGCATGTGCCACTCTCGTCATGCACTTTATAGAGCTGGTCACTAGGCTTTTTTTTCCTTTTTTTCTTTCTTTTGTCGTCTGTTTTCTCACATTTTCTAAATGTTAACTCCCCTCGGCACTCAGGCGAAGGGGCAGACACGACCCAGGGGGCTGGCGAGGGCCCTTCCGCTGCCCCTGTGGCCGCTGCCCCGCGGTGCCCGCCGGGGAACGTCCCTCGGGTGACCTGAGCATCGCCTCCCAGCAGCGATTATTCCGTTCGGCTACCGTGCAGCTGGATGTGCTGCACGCCCGCCTCGCACCCGGGGCTGTGGGTTCCAGGCCCCGCACACCACAGAGGTGTGAGGTCCGGTGCCAGCATCGCCCAGATTTCACTCCCCGGCGCGACCTACAGACACGCCTCTCTTTGGGGTCCCCTGGGGGGGCTCAGTCGGTTGAGCGTCCGGCCTCAGCTCGTGGGTTCGAGCCCCGCGGCCGGCTCTGCGCTGACGGCTCAGAGCCTGGCGCCTGCTTCGGATTCTCTGTCTCCCTCTCTCTCTGCTCCCACTCATGCTCGGCCTGTCTCTCCCTCAAAAATAAATGAACGTTAAAAAATTTAAAAAATGCCCCTCTTTCGAGAATCTCCGTCTGCTCTGCCTCCCTCCTGGCCCCCTATCATTCCCACCACTTTCCACCCCTGCCCCTCTTCACCCTTTGTCTGATGGCTTTCTTCTGGATTCTCAGTGGGGTTTACATCGGACAAAGACTCCCCCTCTCTCTCTCTCTCTCTCTCCCTCTCCGCTTGACCCAATTTTTTGTCAGACTCCTGAACCTTCTCCTAGGCCCATCAGCCCCCTTCCCTCTAAGATCCAGTTTTAGCAAGAACTGCAAAGTCATTTTAGTAAAGACCTCCACCCTCCATATCTCATAGAGCCCCCCTGCCCCATCCCTCCCCAGGAGGCATCTGATCACCCTGAACTGCCCCAGGGAGATCCCCCCCCTTCACCTCCATGTTTCCTGTTTGTCGCTTCCCACCCACGCACCCCAGCCCCTCCACGCCCACTTGCCCGTGCTGTTCGGACTTGAGACATCTTTCTCCCTCACCGCAGAATTCCATCCCGTGTATCTGGGTAGCCTCCCCTCGAATAAAGCCTGCCTCACAGTGCTTGAACAAGAGTCACCGAATGTTCTCTATCCCCTCGAGCCATGCCCACCTCTCCCAGCGAACAGCTGTGTCATCCCGGGCGAGCGACTTCTTACCCTCCACTCTTGAACTTCTTGACCTCAAATCCTTTGCCCCCCGCTCCCCCCCTGCCCCCCCCCCCCCCCCCCCGCTCTTAGACCTTGTCACCTCTGGGATCTGCCTTACCAAGAAATCTTTAACTTACCTTCTCCTCCTCTAACCACAACGTCCTACAGTTCCTGTTCTGTCACCCCGGTACTTGTATGCTCTCACCTCGTTTCCGCCCCCCCCCTCTGGCCTCTGGGACCCGCCATCTTTCCTGATTCTTATCACCCCCTGGCTGCCTCGACTTAATTCTTGACCCAGGACACACGGTCACCGCCCCAGTCCGTGTCTCGCTGATACCCTCTGCACACTGCCCTTCTGACCCATCTGCCTGGAAGAGGCCCAGCCTGGATTCCATCCAGCAGTTCGCCTTCTGTTTTTACGCCCAGCCCTCCTAGAGAGGTATTCGCCCAGCTGTGAGGACGCCACAGATTCACGGTCTCTAAGTTCAGCTGGGCCCTTGGCACCCAAGACGGCTCGATCATTAGAAACCATGCGGTCAGGTCCTAGTTCCACGACTTCAAGGCCATGAAATGCTGGTTGCTTCATGCCCGTGAGGCTTGGTTTCCTCACTGCGAACTGGGAAGCCCCCGAACCCTGTCCTCTCTGCAGAGCCTCCAGGAGGACCAGGGCTGGGCACACGGCCCGCCTTTGGTAATGCCAGCATCACCCGTTGTGACTGATCACTGTGGCGGGCCAGCCTGCTACCTGTGACCAAGCAGAGGTCTCCTTGAAACTACTTCCTGCTGTTCTAAGCCTCTGCCCCTCCTCCCTCGGCCCCTCGCCCTGCCCCGCCTCTTGCTTAACCCTCTGCCACCAGCGTCCGCCTTCCTAGAGGAGACAGAGTCACCAGGGCCAGGTTTGGCATTTGGTCTCGTTCCCATGTCTCCGCACCCACTGCCTGTTCTCCCTTCCCGGGGCCCACAGATCCCACCAGCCCCTCCCCCCTGACCCCCCACCGGCTCCAGCAGCAGACCCCCACCCTCCTACGCCTTCAACCTCTCCTTCCAGCACACAGACAAGGCTCAAGCTTCTCCTGACAAAAGGCAAACCCCCAAAGAGACTCTCGCGTCTATAAAGACGGAGTCAATATACTTTTTCCTACTCTCTTCTCGAAGTACAACTGACAGCCCAGGGCGTCGTGTCCCAGACAGACAGAAGGCTCTGAAAGTTGAAAGACAAGAGGGCAGACTGACCCGGGGTCCCAGGACTACAGGAATGACATGGTAGTGAGTCCCTGGGGTTTCCTTTTTTTTTTTTTTTTTAAATTTAAGTTCAAGTTAGTTAACATACAGTGTAGTTTTGTCTTCAGGAGTAGAACCCGGTGATTCATTTCTTACAGATGCCACCCAGGGCTCATCCCTAATGCCCATCACCCACTTAACCCATCCCCCCACCCGCCTCCCCTCCAGCAGCCCTCAGTTTGTTCCCTGTGTTTCAGAGTCTCTTTTTCACTCATGTACCCCAAAATTGAAGCTGAAGAAGCTGGCAACCAGGAGACTCCAACAGGCAAAGGGGGAAAAAAAGACTTGGCCAAAGTCTGCTCTCCCGAACTCCCCTGCAGGGGTGGTGTCAGCGGAAGCCGAGCGGGGGAGCAGGGACTCTCATCCCCACTGGACTGTAATGAGATCCGCCCCCTCCCCCATCCCAACTCCCTTAGACGTCAGTAGTGGAGACCGTATGGGGAGCCTGGACTTCGACCCCATCGACAGGAACCAGGTGGCCCTCCCCCTCCCCACCACCCTGACAAAGGTGGGGGGGGGTTCTTCTGGAGAGTCAGGACTTTCACCATTGTCTCGGGGTAAGGAGGCTCCTGCCCCATCCCCCATGTGGTCAGAGGAGGCCACACGGGAGGCAAGAAGGAGGGACTTCGACTCCTCTGGGCCAGGGGTATCGACGGAGACCTCGTAGGGAGCTGGGACTCCCACCTCTGCCCCGGGATGAGAAGCCTCATCCCTTCCGGGATCAACGCACGCCTCCTGGGGAACCGAGCTTCTGCACTACCTTGGTGGAACCCAAGCGATGCCCTCCCTTCCCCTGCCAAAGTCCGCTCACACAGAAGGTTTAAGTCCCAAGGTCTCGTAACACAACGCTCCAAGTTTTTAGGTTTTAGAAACTACTTAACCATTTTCATGTGTTTAGTTCGGTGGCATTACGTACTTTCTCGTGGCTCTACAATCATCACCACCGTCCGTCCCCAGCACTTGTCCATCTTTCTGAACTAAACTCTGTACCCGCTAAACGCTAATGAGTAAGGCATTAAAAGTCTCCATCACCACCCCCTGGCAACCACCGTTCTATACTTTCTGTTTCTATGGAAATGACTACTCGAGGCACCTCACGTAAGTGGAATCATAGAGTATTCATTTTTTGGGGTCTGACTGATGTCACTCGGCGCAATGTTTTCAAAGTTCATCTCTGCTGTAGGCTGTGTCACGATTTTCCTCCTTGTTCTTTAAGGCTGAATGATACTCCATAGTCTGTATATACCCCAATGTGTTGATCTATTCATCCATCCGCGGCCATTTGGGTTTTTTCCATTTTTCGGCCGTTGTGAGCAAGTGTCTTTTGCTTCCTTAGTTAATCCCTGAGTATTTTATGCTCCTTGCTACTATTGTTAATGCAGTCGGGGTCTTAATTTGCTTTTCAGGTTATTCATGGTGAGGGTGGAGAAGTGCAACTAATTTGGGGGTGTCAGTTTTGTGACCTGCAACTTTGCTGAATTCAGTTATTAGTTCTTACAGTTTTTGCGTGTGTGTGGGGGGGGGGGAATCTCTAGAGATCACGTCATCTGTGAACAGAGATAATTTTAATTATTCTCCAATTTGGACGACTTTTCTTTTTTTTTAATTTTTTTTTTTAACGTTTATTTATTTTTGAGACAGAGAGATACAGAACATGAACGGGGGAGGGGCAGAGAGAGAGGGAGACACAGAATCCGAAACAGGCTCCAGGCTCCAAGATGTCAGCCCAGAGCCCGACGCGGGGCTCGAACTCACGGACCGCGAGATCATGACCTGAGCCGAAGTCGGACGCCTAACTGACTGAGCCACCCAGGTGCCCCAAGGACGACTTTTCTTTCTTTCTTTGTCTTGCCCATTTGCTCCGGCCCGGCCTTCCAAGACAATGTTAAACTGAAGAGACAAAAGCAAGTATCCTTGTCGTATTCCTGGTCTTTAATAAAAAAAAAAAAACAAACTTGTATTTTTTTCACCATTGAGTCTGATATTAGCTGTGAATTTTTCATACGTGGACTTCGTTATGTTGAGGTACTTCTATGTCTAGTCCCTTGGGTATTTCTAGAACGAAAAGGTGTGGATTTTGTCAAATGCTCGCTCTGTGCCCCTTGAGATGATCGTGTGGGGTTTTTCCCTTCATTCTGTTAATGTGATGTATTATGTTGAGTTTTGCGCCCTGAACCGTCAATGCATTCCAGGAATAAATCCCACTCGGTCAAGGCATACGATTTTTTTTAATACGCCGCTGAATTCAGTTTGCTAGCATGTTGCTGAAGATTTTCACAGCATAGATGCACAGATATATTGGTCTGTAATATTCTTGTCTATTCTCGCTTTGGTATTGGGATTATGCTGGGCTCATCGATATGAGTGGGGAACGCTTCTTTCCTCTTCAATTTTTTTGGAACAGTTCAAGAGGGATTGGTTTCACTTCTTCTTTAAATGTTTGGCAGAATTAACCAGTTTAAGCCATCTAGTCCAGGGCTTTTCTTTGTTGAGAAGGTTTTGATGGCTGGTTCACTCTCCTTCCTAGTTACAGGTCTATTCAGATTCTCTATTTGTTCATGATTAGTTTGTGTATCTTTAGGAATGTATCCATTTCACCTTAGGTTACCCAATTTTCTGGCATGCGGTTGTTTATCGTGCTTTCTTATAATCCTTTTATTTCTGTAAAATCAGTAATAATGTCCCCACTTTCATTTCTGATTTTAGTTATTGGAGCTGTGTCTCTTTTTTCTTGTCAATGTGGGTTTGTCAAGTTTGTGGATCTTTTTTTTTTCTGAAGAACTAAATGCTGGTCTTGTTGATATTTTCTATTGTTTTTCTATTCTCTTTTTAAAAAATTTATCTCTACCTTAATCTTTATTATTTCCTTCCTTCTGCTAGCTTTAGGTTTAGTTTGTTCTTTTTTCCCCCTAGTTCCGTAAGGTATAAAGTTAGATTGTTGATCTGAGAACTTTCATCTATTTTCATGTAAGCATTTATGGTTATCAAAATTTCTAGGTTTTGATTAAAAAAAAAATCACTCATCTTACCAAGGATCAGGAAGATCTGAAACGGGAGTTTTAAAGAGAGACTCAATGGATGCCACACCAAGAGATTTTACAATTATTCGACAAGAACTTCAAGCAGCTATCATAAAAATGCTTCAGCAAGCAACTATGAGCACCCCGGAAAAGAAGAAAAATAGAAAGTCTCAGCAAAGAAGTGGAAGAGATAAGAACCATGTGGAAATTTTAGAGCTGAAAAATACAATAACCAAAATTAAAAAAAAAAAACAAAACGAAAACAACACCTCAGAGGATGAATTCAGCAGGAGCTTGTAACTGTTGTCTAATATCAGGCAAAGCAGCCCCTGGATGTATCAATGAACTAGGAGGACATTGACAGATTTCTAGGAAGTTCATACAATTTATAAAATATTTATATTAATAACATTTTATCCATACAAATATAACCTAATGAAGATGGAAGATTTCTTCTTATTTGACAGTGCTTCCCATGCACTCAAAGAAGCCAAATTATTTTTAATATCTCTCTTTTTACAAAAGTGAAAGAACAAATTCTTTTTGATTTTCCAGGGACCCTCTAAGAAATCTCAAGGTCGATTTGAATCAAGATTTCATTTAGGATTTGATTTGGGGCGGTGTCTGGGTGGCTCAGTTGGTTAAGCATCTGACTCTTGATTTCAGCTCAGGTCATGGTCTCACAGGATCGAGCCCCATGTCGCCTGGGACTCTGTGCTGACAGCACGGAGCTGCTTGGGATTCTCTCTCCCTCTCTCTCTGCCTCTCCCTCACACATGTGCACTCTCTCTCAAAAATAAACAAACATTAAAAAAAAAAAAACCACCAAAAAACATGATTTGATTTGGGAAGGCAAAATTCAAAAGTTGTCAAAAAGATAAAAAAAGTTTGAATACTTGGAACATGGGATCATGGGTCCCTAAAAAAACGCTTGGCCACCTATTTAACCAGTGATAATAAAAAAAAATTCAACATTTGATAAAGTTCAACATTCATTCATGATAAAAATTCCCAGGAAAAACAGGAAAATAGAGAAACTTCCTCAACTTGATTAAGAGCATTCACAAAAAACCTACACTTAACATTATACTTAATGATGAGAGACTGACTGCTTTTTCCCTCTAAGTTTCAGAAAAAGGCAAAAATGTCCACTCTCACCACTTTTAGCTGACATATACAGGAAATTCTACCTGTGCACTAAGCTAAGCAAAGGAAATAAAATGCACATATGACAGAAATAAAATTATCTCTATTTGCAGATGACATGATTGTCTATGCAGAATATACCCAAGGAATCTACCAAAAGAAACAAAAAAAACCTCTAGAACTAATACGTGACTTCAGCAATGTCACAGAATACAAGACAAATATACATAATTAAGTTCTATTTGTGCATATTAGCAATGGGCAATGAACACCAATATTAAATACAATTTATAAGCACTCAAAAACAATAACAACACCAACAACAACCCAGCAAATACTTAGGTGTAAATCTAACAAAGCCTGTATAGGATGAGTATACTGAACACTACAAAATATCGAGGAAAGAAATCAAAGATCTGAATAAATGGAGAGACTTACCATGTTCATGGATTGGAAGACTCCACATAGTAAAGGTGTCAATTCTCCCCAAGTTGATATATAAGTTTAACATTCAAAGTTCCTTTCAAAATCCTGGAGAGATTTCTATAGAGATAGACAAGATTGTTCTACAATTTCTATGGAAGGCAAAGGAGCCAGAACAGCTAAAACATTTTTGAAAAAGAATAACAAAATGGGAGGAATCACTCTACCCTATTTCAGGACTTATTATACAGGTATAATACTCAAGATTGTGTGGTTCTGGCAGAAGGAGAGACACATAGGATAACATAAGAGAATAGAGAACCCAGAAAGAACCCACCCAGATACAGCAAACTGATTTTGACAAAGATGTCAAAGAAATCATTAGAAGGATTGTCTTTTCAACAAACTGTGGCTGAGTAATTGTACATCTACAGGCAGAAATAAAGAAATAAATAACCCCAACCTAACCTCGCATTTATTTAAAAAGTAACTCAAAATGGATCTTAGATTTAATGTAAAACATAAAACTATGACACTTTTAGAAAATAACATGAAAGAAAATCTTTCAAACCTATGACTTGTGAAGAGTTCCCAGACATGACACCAAAGCATAATCCATAAAATGAAATATTGAAAGGCTGGGCTTCATCCAAGGTGGGGGGAAAAAAAACTTTGACACTGTAAAAAACTCTCTTATGAGGATGAAAAATCAAGCTACAGACTGGGAGAAAATTTGCAAACCACATATCTGATAAAACTCGTATCTCCAATATATAAAGTTCTCTCGAAACTCACCATTGAAAAAATCCAGTTAGAAAATGGGCAAAGACAGGAGGAAACAGTTCACTGAACAAGATATACAGATAGCAAACAAGCACATGAGAAGACATCCAACCTCACTAGCCATTAAGGAAATACAAATTAAGACCACGAGGAAATATCCCCATACCTCCTGCAAGCCCAGATTCAGAGAGGCTGGATCACTCACATGCTGCCGGTGAGAAAGGAAATGTTGCAGCCACCCTGGAAAAGAGTGTGTTCATTTCTTTGAAAACTAAACATGCAACTACCATATGATAAAGCAATGGAAATACTTGGCATTTATCCCAGAGATAAAAGAACTTAGGTCCACACAAAAACCTGTACGCGATTGTTAACAGCGGTTTTATTGGTAGTAGCCCCAAGGTGGAAAACAACCAAAATGGCGGGCTTAGTGGGTGAACCGGTTAAAGTGTGGTACATCCGCCCCATGGGGTGCTACTTACCAGTTACTAGGAATGGACCACTGTGTGTATCCACAACAGCTTGGATATGGATCTCAAGGGCGCTATGCTGAAGGGGAACTAAGGTCAGAACATGGTATGTTCTATGATTGTATTTGTATAACATTTTTGAAATGAAAAACTTGTAGAGACAGAAAACGAATTCGTGGTTGCCAGGGGGTAGGTTAAGGGGAAAGGGGGGAAAGGAGGGGGCTCAGTGTGATTATCAAGGAGTAGCCTTTTTGTAGTTTGTGGGGATGGAACAATTCTGTATCTTGACTGTGACGGTGATCGCATGTATCCACACATACAATGAAAATGACATAAAAACGTTCCATAATCCAAAAAATGACCGTGGCGTTGCCCCAGAATCGGATCCTTGTTATTTATATTATACTACGTGTATGGACTACGTCACCATTGGAGAAACCGAGTGAAGGGTCTTTGGGACTTCTCGGTACTTACTATTCACAACCTGGGAATCTATAATTATCTTGAAATAAGGCTTTTTAACCTTTGAAAAAGAATAATAGCTTTGGAATTGGGTAGACCTCACTGTTTTTTTAATCACCTTCCTTTTCCCCCTAAGTTGTGGCCCAAACTTGGCCTTCTTCTTCACATTCGATGTTCCGGAAAGAGTTGCCCACATTCTGCCTCCACGTCCCACCCCACTCACTCTTCTCCCCTCCCCTGCGCCTCCACTCTACACTTCACTGGCAACTTCCTCGTTGCAAAATGGGACTGAAACTGCTCAGTATTTGCTGCACCCAAAAGGTGCAGGAAGAGAAAAGAAGAAGCAAGCCAGAGAGAGCCGTCTATACTGCAAATCTGACTGTTTCTCTCCAAATGAAAATCTCTTTGGTGGCTCCACACCATCTTTGACAAAATTCATCCTTCTGTCCTCTGAATGTTTCTGATACACCTGCTATGCATCAGACAGTGTTCTAGGCCCAGGGGCTAGACTATTCGGTAGCTTTTACTTGGCTGAACGAGGAAAAAGCAAAGTCCGTATCTTCACGGGGCTCCCGTTCTACTCGAGGCTGGCGTGGGAGACCGAGAAGAAACAGAAGAAAAATCAAGCAGGGTAGGTGGCCAGAGTGGCATGCTATATGATAGCTTATCAGAGGAAGTGTCTCTGCTTAGACGATGACATTTGGAGCAGAGGCCTGAGGGAAGTGAGGAAGAAAGCCTGTATCTATCTGAGGGAAGAGCATTCTGGGCAGAGAGAGAGGCAAATGCAGAGGTTAGGACTGAAGCGCGCTTGCAGAACAGCAAAGACTCTAATGGGGCTGGAGCAGGGCGGGGTGGTGGGGTGGAGGGTGTGGAGGAGGGATGGGCTCAGAAAGGTGGTGGGGCCAGATGGTAGGACCTCGTAAAGGCTATAGGGCCAGCCCTAGGAAGCTTCTCATGACCCACCCCTTCTGCCACACTCTCCACCTTCCTCCCTGTAGTCACCTCGAACACCTGTTCCTCTCTCAGCCTGGCCAAGCCCTACTTATTCAAAGATCCGTCTGGACGCGCACTCTTCTGGAAGGCTGTCCCTGACCCCCCAGGCTACATGGGGCCTCCTTCCCCTGCTTTCTTGGTTTCTGCAGCTGGGCCTTAGAGAGCTTATCTCTACGACCGGGAAATTTTCTCTCTAGGCTGGGCACTCTTGGGTGCCCAGGCTCTGGTGCAGCGATGGCTAAGACCAGACACAGAGATGTTTGAATGAGTGACCGCCTGGGCCCTCTGGCCTCTCCCCGAGCAGAGAGGCAGAAGCCCCCGCGTGCTCCTCTTTGGCTCTGAGCAACGGCCCAGTCGGAACCCATCCTGTGTCCCTGGCTCCTGGTTCAGGCTTCGGGGAGCAGGGTGTGGCCCAAGGCAGGAGAGGCCTCTGGGTACTGGTGCGATGACATTTTTTGTCGAATAAATTTAAGAGGAGGAACTGAAGGTACTGAGTTAATAGATTAGGTGCTTCTTCCCAGTTTTCTGTTCTCACCAGCATGTGACCTTGTTCTGACTCGGTGAATCATCCGAGATTGGATTCTTCATTTACTTCAGTGAGAACATTCGGATGAAGCGTGGGGTTGGATGGCTCTCCTCCTGCAGAGCTGGTGGAGGGGTTGGGGACCCGTGCTCTCTCTGTAGAGAGTGTCTTTCTGGAACTGCACTTTGGATCTGAAAATTGTTTTCTTTTTTCATTTAAATTTTTTTTTTTTTTTAATTTACATCCAGATTAGTTAGCATCTAGTGCAACAATGATTTGGGGAGTAGATTCCTTAGTGCCCCTTCCCCATTTAGCCCATCCCCCCTCCCACAACCCCTCCAGTAACCCTGTTTGTTCGCCATATTTAAGAGTCTCTTCTGTTTCGTCCCCCTCCCTGTTTTTATATTATTTTTGCTTCCCTTTCCCTTATGTTCATCTGTTTGGTCTCTTAAAGTCTTCAGATGAGTGAAGTCATATGATATTTGTCTTTCTCATCCCTTTTGTCCCCACAACTTCATTTCTAGACATGATCCTGAAGAGCTGGTCAGAAATATTTGCACGAGAATATTCAGCACGGAGGGCGCCCCGGTGGAGGGGAGGCTCGCTCGGTTGAGCATCTGGCTCTTGATTTCGGCTCAGGTCATGGTCTCAGACCGTGGGATCAAGTCCCGTCATGGGCTCTGCATTGACAGTGAGGAGCCTGCTTGGGATTCAGTCTCTCTCCCTCGCTCTCTGCCTCTCCCCCACTTGTGCGTATGCACGCACTCTCTCTCCCTCTCTCTCTCTGCTCCTCCCTGACTCGCACACATGCACATGTGCTCTCTCTCTCTCTCTCAAAATAAATAAACTTTTAAAAAAAAAAACCTCTTAAAAAAAAAGCAAGAATATCCAGTGTTGTACTAGCATTCGTATTGAAAAATGGGAGGTGGCCCATGCCTCACGCGCGTGCCTGGAGAAGTAAATATGGTATAGCCCTGTGACAAACTACATGCGATCCTTCGAGATTATCTGGGATAATTTGGCTACAGGGAAATAAATGCGATGCTAAGTGAGAAAAATGGAAAACTGTTTGATACAAACTGTACCCCTCCCCCTTCACAATGTCGTAAGTGGCTACAGCTGAGTTGTGAAATCTTGTTTTTATTTTTGTTGTAAATCTTTTTAAAGTCTTTTTTAAAATTTTGTTTAATGTTTATGTATTTTTGAGAGAGAGAGAGAGAGAGAGAGAGAGACAGAGCACGAGCGGGGGAGGGGCAGAGACAGAGGGAGACACAGAATCCGAAGCAGGTTCCAGGCTCTGAGCTGTCGGCACAGAGCCCGATGCGGGGCTTGAACTCATAGGACGGGAGATCATGACCTGAGCCACCCAGGCACCCCTACAGTCATTTTTAAAAAGAAAATATGTATTGCTTCTCGGCCTTTTGGCTAAGATCAAGTGTGAAAGGAAATATATAGTTGCTAAAAAAGATTTACAACGGGGCGCCTGGGGGGCTCAGTCGGTTAATCATCTGACTTCGGCTCAGGTCGTGATCTCATGGTTTGAGGGTTCAAGCCCCACATCAGGCTCTGCTGACAGCTCCGAGCCTGGAGCCTGCTTCGGATTCTGTGTCTCCCTCTCTGCCCCTCCCCTGCTCTCGCTCTCTCTCTCTCTCTCCCTCTCCCTCAAAAAATAAACATTAAAAATTATTTTAAAAAATAAACAAAAATGACTACAGCATTCATTATGACATTTTTCAAATATGAAAAAATACAGAAAAAAAATTGAATGAGCAGAAATGCCTTAGGTCTCTACCTCCCACAAGAAACACTTAATTGCAGATCGATTATGGCACATAAATATGGAAAACAAAATAGAGAAACCTTGAGAACACAGAAAGATAGATGCTTTAGGACTTCAAGATAGCGAGGGCTCTCTAATAAGACCTGTACTATTTAAATATTGCTGCCTAACAAACCAGCCCAACATTTAGGGCTGGGATTCTCTCAAAGTAACGGCTAATTTTTCATTGTTGGTGATTCTACAGGTCAGCAGTTTAGGCTAGGCTGAGCTGGGCAGTTCTTACGGTCTTTGCTGGGCTCGCTCAGGCAACCAGGGCCAGCTGCCAGGTTAGCTGAGCCGGCTGTGGGCTGGGGCCACTGGGGTGACGGGGCCACATCCTTCACCATCCAGTAGGCTAGCGTGGGTTCATTTACACGGCAGCAGGCAGAGCTCCCGAAGTCCTCTGCGCTCAGAATAGCCACAGCATCACTTCTGCCGTCTTCCCTTGGCCGAAGCAAGTACAGAGACTCCAGAAGGATAGAGATAGAACAGCACCTCCTAACAGGACGAGGTGCTACAAAGACACGTTGCAGAGGCATGAACACCTACGGCGAAGATATTGCAGCCGTTTATGCATTTAAGGAGAAAATAAAATACACACACCATAAAGGGAAAGGTTGATACAGTCGAAAACATTAACATTTAAAACTCCTGGGGCGCCTGTGTGGCTCTGTCAGTTAAGCGTCTGACTCTTTATTTTGGCTCGGGTGGTGATCTCACGGTTCATAGGACCGAGCCCTTAGTAGGCAGCTCAGAGCCTGCTTGGGATCCTCTCTCTGCCCCTGCCCTGCTCTCTCTCTCTCTCTCTCTCTCTCTCTCTCAAAATAAATAAAATAAACTTAAAAATAAAATAAAATTGGGGCACCTGGGTGGCTCAGTCATTTCAGTGGCCAACCTCAGCTCAGGTCATGATCTCACAGTTCGTGAGTTCGAGCCCCGCATCCGGCTCTGTGCTGATGCCTCAGAGCCTGGAGCCTGCTTCGGATTCTGTGTCTCCCTCTCTCTGCCCCACCCCTTGCTTGCTCTCTGTCTGTCTCTCTTTCAAAAATAAACATACGTTTAAAAAATTAAAAAAATAAAATAAATTTAAAACCCTTGAATAAAAAATGATATCTTGACTATGTATTCCTTTTATCATCTTAAAGTTAAAACAAAGATTTCAGGATGCTGTACCAGACCACATTTTTTTTTTAAGGCATTGAAGAAATCATCTATGTAAAAAATCTGAACTTCAAATTGAGGAGATGATTGGATACACATTCTCATTATGCCTGGACGCTTTCTCCTCAAACAGCGTATTATAAGACTGAGTTGAATAGTGAAGTCCACTTTGCACATTTGAAAAAGAATTCCTTCCATGGAAATTATCATTCTAGGGCACACCTACTATGCCAAATAAGGTATTGCCTATTTGAAATTGTGTGTCTTTACCTTAATCCTTCTCATTTCAGAACGATTATTGAACCAATCACCGGAATCCTGGGAGGAGGTTCTCTTCTTAGAGAAGCAGGATAATTGAGGGAGCTGATCTTTTGTGTCCCCGGGAGAGAGAGAAGAGAAAGGAGCGGGGTCCAGGAACAGAGGGAGCCACGATATTTTTTCCAGAACCAACGTTCAGAAGTCTGCCCTCACCCTTTGGTATGACTCGGGATTTGCCCCCAGCGCCAGCCCCCTGTGGCCACTCTGAGGCCAAGTATGAACATTTTGGGGTCAGACCACGCAATGACTCATCCTCGCGGCGTGTGCCCGTCAAGGGCGCAAGGAGAGGGGGAGGGGGCTTCTCAAGGACGCCAACCCACCTCTGCGGGCAGCAAGGAGCTGCTGGGTGTGTCCAAACGACTAGAAGCCAAGCTTCCAGCTAAGAAAAGTGGACCTGGTTCCTATCCCCACAGGAGAAAAAAGAGAAAGGAAAAAAAAAAAAAAAAAAAACAGACTAAGAGGAGGGGGCACAGAATCTTCCAGATGCCTGTTTCCTCCATCCTCCCTTTGTAATTACCCACAGCAGCAGCCGGCATCCTGGAAAGAGCCAGGTCTGGGCTCCGAGACCTACGTAAAGGGCCCTTGGGGTCGTGAGTCACCTCTGACTCTGACAGCTCAACAAAGGTGACAGCTGAGAGCGATGTGGTCTCTTTTACCCAGCCGTGCACGGCCCCTTCCCGCCAAAGTGGGGTGTGACACATATCTCCCCCCCCCCCCCACCGTCGCTACCTGCAAGCCCAGCTCTCCTTGGGTGGGGGAAGGGGGTGGGCAGGATGGTTCCTCGTTTGTATACATCAGGGCCCTGTTTGCATGGATCCCCGGCAGCACCGGGGCTCCAGGACAGCCGGCCCAGACCCGAGGGACCTCGAAGCCCCGTGGGGAAGGCCCGCAAAACAAAAGAAGGCCTGGTCCCTCACCCGGACACAGAGAGCCGCTCCCAGCCCTGTCTAGGCACGGGCCACATGGTCTGGTCACTGAGGGCCGGGAAGCGGGGACTCAAGGCTGACCCGGTGGGGGGCAGGGGAGTGGGCAGAGAAGGCAGGCGGGGAGACTGGCGTGCCGGACAACCGTCCTCAGATGGGCACTGTGAGTACCAGGCCAAGGACGGCCTCCACACCCAGTGAAGAAGCTGGTGGCCGTGGGTGTTGGGGGCAAGGAACATCCTTCCGTCCCAGTTTGCTCCACAACGGTGAGAAGAGGAAGAAAACAGTTTTATTATCGAATAAGCGTGGAAGCCGATTGCAGCGCGCCCACACGCGAGGCTCCGTGGAGATGACACAGCCGGAAAGACAGTCTGCCATTTTCTGTGCCACCGAACAGCCACAATCCATTGTGAACACGTGCCCAAGACTAAGGGTAGCCCATCGTCCCACAGGAGGGCCTGGCCGCGCCGTCTGCATTCTCCACGCGGTTACCCGAGTTCACCCACCGGCTCCGGGAGCCGGTTGTGCCGGTGAGTTTGCCTTTGCCTCTAGGAGAAGCCGGCTGTCACAGCCGGGAGCGTGGTGACAGGCACAGGCACGGTGGGACCGCAGACGTTGATGTTTGCATTTCAAAGAGATAATGAGGACCGTTAAGCTGTTACTGAACACGCCTGGGCTTTAAAGCTGGCGAGAAGTGTACAAATAATTCACACTTGGATTCCTACCTATTCCTACGCGTGTTGTATACACGAATTCCGGCGTGTCAAAGGGACAGAGGACGAATTCACAAGCACTGGGTTTCTCCTGGGAATGCTCTACAAAAGAGAAGCCTCTCTTCCCCTTTCCGGCCACTAGACAAGTTCAGCTTTAAATTTACCTTACATGGGGGAGGGCAGGGCACTAAGACATGGGTGGGGCCTGGGCCTCCTTCCCCAAGTTCTGGGACATTCCAAAGCCGGCTTCCTTACACATTTCCAGGAGGACATGACTGGGAAGCACGTGATGGCCTACAGCTGACACGAGGGGAATTTTTCCCGGACCTGGGAGGTGGGAACTGCTTTCCTGCCGGAGAGACACATGCCTCTGGCTTGGTTAGAGGTGACGTTTTGTTCGAGGGACTTGCCAGATACAGTCGGTGTCATCTCTGTGAACGATGCCTAAAGTCCTCTGTGGGGTCCGGAGTCGCTGAGATGCTCTCGTGGGAACTTTGTGCACCGGACGTGCTTGGCCAGGTGTGAAACCGACTCTCATCGCAGGGCCAGCCTCAGAAGGACCAGTCCATGGGCCCCTGGTGGGGGGAGTCTCTTTCTGTGGGCTGAGTCCCGGGGGCGGGGGTGCTTTCTGACATTTAAGCCATCCCACCTCTGCGTGGAGTGCAGTCATTTCCAGGAACAGAAAATGGCAGACGTTTCTAGAGCGGCTTCTGCAAACCACAGGTGTTGTCCCCCGTAGCCCAACCCACTACCTCGAACCACGGGTGTCACGGAGACCACTGTAACCTGAGCAGGAGGAAACATTCTCTCTCGAGGACCAGGGTAGCCCCCTCCCCGCCGCTCCCCTGACAGGTAATTGTGGAAATCACTCTATTGCATCCTGGAAGCCCCTTCCCCAAGAGAAATAATGCAGATTTGGCCACACAGACACGTAAAGATTCCAGGGGGGAGAATATGGTGCTAGGACTGCAGAAGAAAGGGGATGTGTTCAGAAGCAGCAGAAAACCATCATGATGTCCTCGCTTTCTTCCGTGTTAATTTCAGACCATGGCAAGGCCTGATTCAAACAGCCCCTCCTCCCTGCAGTCTTCCTGCTTTCCCCCCATCTCCCCATCCCCCCCAGCCCAGAGCCCGCGTTTGCCTTCACCCACAGCACCCTCCTATCCACCGAATGAATAAAAGACTCTGATACCCTGAAGTTTTCTGACTTCAAGAGATGGTCATTGTAGAACATCTGGAAAAGCACAAAGAAAATTAAAATCACAAATAATCCCCCCCCCCATCTGGATGGATATTTTCCCATTCTTCATCCTGTGAATTTTATGTATCCTACAACAAAAAAAAAAATAAGAACCAGACTGAAGGTGTTGCTTTGTAAGCTGTTTTTGTCCTCTTAATCTTACCACGCGTTCTACAGTATCATCTTGTCGCTTATGGACCACAGTTTATTTGAGCAAAGCAAGTAAAAGCGCTCTGGGGGCACCCGGGTGGCTGAGCTGGTTAAGAATCCGACTTCATAGGGGCGCCTGGGTGGCGCAGTCGGTTAAGCGTCCGACTTCAGCCAGGTCACGACCTCGCGGTCCGTGGGTTCGAGCCCCGCGTCAGGCTCTGGGCTGATGGCTCAGAGCCTGGAGCCTGTTTCCGATTCTGTGTCTCCCTCTCTCTCTGCCCCTCCCCCGTTCATGCTCTGTCTCTCTCTGTCCCAAAAATAAATAAAAACATTGAGAAAAAAAAAATTCAAAAAAAATTTCTGCTCAGGTCACAATCTCACAGTAGCGGGACTGAGTCCCAGGTCAGGCTCCTCACTGAACATGGAGCGTGCTCGGGATTCTCTCTCTCTCTCTCTTCCTTTGACCCTCCTCCATTTGGGTGTGCATGCACTCTCTCTCTCTCTCTCTCTCACTCTCCCTCAAAATAAATACACATTAAAAAAAAAAAGTGTGTAGCTTTGCGCAGTGGCAGTATCGTAGCCAATGAGGTTTATCCGAGGCGCGATTATTGCTAATTGAAAAAAAAAAAAGTGTGGGCTCTGGGGTGTAATTGCCTGAATTGAAATCGTGGCTCAGTGACCTCGAGCAAATCATTTAAGTTCTTCGAGCCTCAGCTTCCTGATCTGTAAAATAGGGATATTCCTCACAGCAAGTTCAAAGAAGACAACAAGCGTTGCTTACAATCTCCTCCACAATACAAATTACAATTTAAAAAAATGTGCATTTTACCAGCTTATTAACCTCTACTTTCGTAACAACATGAGAGTCTTCTCTATCAAAATCTACAAGGGAAGGCTAAGAGAGAGGTATATCTCTGGAAAACCACAGGTAGAAGACAAAGTGGTTTATTGCTGAGTTATTTATAATATTGAAAAACTGGGGAAAACATCCAGCAAGAAGGACATAAGTAAATCACGGTATAGTCAGCCAGTAGTACATAGTTCTCAAAAAATGATGTTTGCGGATAAGTTCTGATGACATGGGACGATTTTTATGATGGGATACACAGTGAAAAAAAAGGTTACGAAATCGTACGTCGCGCATGATTTGGGTGATGGAAAATAACACATGATAACATGTTAGTATTATCAGTGAGGGAAGAAGAGTGTAGGCAATGGATGATTCTGCGCATTTGCTGGGAGTTTATTTTTATCCTTGCTACGCTGGAAGGAAGGGTTTCTGCTCTAGAACCTGCCCTTCCCCATCTGCTGCCTCGCAACCAGGGATTTCAGTTATCCTTTTCAGAACCTGTGCACTCAGCTTCCAGTCCGCAGCCTCCTGCTCGCCCTACCCCCCCACTTCCATCCACACCATTTCTGGGGAAAGCCGCTTGATGAGGACAAGGGTTTTCCAGCTTTGCTTTTGACAGCTCCTTGCAAAGCAGCACACATCGTGGTGTGTGTGCTCCTTCATTGGCTTGAGAGCTGCAAGAGTACTTCTGCGTGTTCATAAAACGAAATTGAAAAACTTTGGGGTTTGGTAGGTTTGTAGGAGAGGGAGAATTTCAGATCGGTTTCAATTCCCACCCCTCGTATAATTAACATCGGGAAGCCCAGACAATCTCGTTTCTGTCTCTTAGTGAAAAGAAGCCCTTTTTATTTGGGCTTTATTCTGTTTGGTTCTCTTTGTGTGTGATAGCTGCTCACACACGTGTACTAGCCGGAATGGGGTCTCGATTTGACCTAGAGTGGTGAAAAACCGGTGTATGGGCAGGACACACACCAGCTTTCTCTTGATTATGACAGGACATGGTAGGGCAGCCTAGAGGGTCAAGCCTTTGCTCTGGGTTGGAAAGATGACCCAGTCCAGGGCAGGAGTAGCATCAATGGTCGATGCTGGTTGAAGTGGTCGCCTGGAGACCTGAGTTCTAGTTCCGTGTCACCTACTTATCAAGCGTGCAATGGGAGGAAGGCGGGGGCGGGGGGGAGTCATAGCCTCAGTTTCTTCATCTGTAGAATAAGTAGGTTGGCTCCAATGATCCCTTGGATTTCTTTCAGGTTCTGAAACCTCATGATTCCTTCTCAAGCAGGGGAGTAAGGGAACAGGTATGGGGTGGGAGAGGGTGTGAAGGGAAAGCATTTGAAGGCCTTAATTTGTTTAGGATGGTCTCTTAATAATGGAAATAACAATTGCCATTGGTGAGACCCATTGGTTTCTGGGTCAGAAACAATCCCTACTCTGGGAGTTACTGCTACCAAAGGAATAGTTTTTCCTGGAAAATGGACAGGGAGCTCAAACCAGAAGCATAGACAAGGGGATCCCAGATTACAGGACACCATTGTGGTATTTTTCTATAAATATAAACTATGATTAAATATGTTAATAAGGCGTGTTCTGATTAGCTATGGCTCATGTGTAACAAACCACCCCAAATGGTGCTTTAAGCAAAACTAAACTGGAGTTGACTGGGCTAAGCAAGGTGGTTCTTGCTTTGTCTGTCATGTGGTTGCAGAAAGACAGAGGCTGGACCAAGGTCATCCTGAAGGGTTCTTCACTCAGATGTCGAGAGCCTAGGAAGACTGAAATAGCCAGGTATTCAATCTATTCATCAAGCCACGGATGGATCTATCCAGCCACCCATGGATCTATCTATCCATTTCTGGGTCTAACTATCTACCCACCTACCTACCTTCCTGCCTGAATATCTACCTATCTGTTGGTCTCTCTGTGTGGTATGTCCCCAAATAGGCTTCAGCATAGCTAGACCTCTTATGTGGCAGCTGGAGTCCTGGAGTCAGTGTCCCAAAGAAACACTGGTAGAAGCTGCATGACCCTTTCTGATCTGGCTTCAAAGTCGCACAGCACCATTTCTGCCACATTCTATTCACTGAAGCGGCCATAAGAGCTTGCCCAGGTTCAAGAGGAGAGGTCACAGACTCTACTCCTTACTGTGAGGAGTGTCAACAAATTACAAGCATGTTTCAAAACCACCACCAGGAGCAAGGATGAATTCATCAGTATCAACTAATATAACATCGACATTATATATTTACAAAATGAAACCTACAAATTCTGACCAGCATGTAGCGATTGTGCCAAAGGTGAGGCTGGAAAAACAATTTTTTAAAAATAAACAAAAGCTGGCCTGAAGGGCTAGGGCTTACAGCATGGTGGGGGCTGGGAGGAGGCGTGGTGGGAATGGATCCTGGAGTAGGGTGGGGAGGGCCGGAGGCTGCAAGCTTTTTCCCATTTTCCAGCTTACTCTGAAGCCTGAAGGTGAATACCCCTTCCACAGCTGGAGAGCTTACAATCAACCTTTTCACTCAGAGAAGAGGAAACTCTCCCCAGTTACCCAAATTACACCACCTAGCCTGGTATACATAAATAGTAATGGGCTGCCCCAAATCACCATTCACACAGGAAAATAAAAGACCAAGATGAGTAAACAGAATAAATAAACCTAGAGGAAGAAGAACTAAGTAAAAACAAACCCCAAATTCTAATTATCCTCATGCAGAGTCAAGATGATGCACCCACAACACAAAAAGTCTATGTATTTAAAAAAAATTTTTTTTACTGCTTATTTATTTTTGAGAGAGAGAGAGGGAGAGAGAGAGACAGCAAGCAGGGGAGGGGCAGAGACAGGGAAACACAGAATCTGAAGCAGGCTCCAGGCTCTGAACTGTCAGCACAGAACTCGATGCGGGGCTCGAACCCACAAACTGTGAGATCATGACCCGAGCCGAAGTCAGATGCTCAACCAACTGAGCCACCCAGATGCCCCAAAACAATTTATTTAAAAGGAGCCCTTGGAAACAAAAAGCCTGTTTTAAATCCCTTTTGAAATGTACTTTTAAATTATTATAATAAATAATTTTTATGTTTTGTTAAATAACTTATTATAATTTGTTTCAAGCCTTTTAAATAAATTTAAATAATTTTGATTAGATACAATAATTTATTATTATAATAAATATATGACATACAATTTAAAAAAACTCAAAGAAAGAAAGATGACACCAAAAAGTCCAGAGGACCTTGCAGATTAGACAGTAAAATGACAAAAGGTGGATAATTTGAGAAAAAGAGACAGGAAGTGTCCAATGAGGTGAGCCAAAATTTATGCAATAGGGACTTCAGAGAAGGAGAAAAGTAAAAATGGAGAGGTGGAAATTATTAAGGAAATAATTGAAGAAAATCTCCCAGAGTGGAAAGAAGGCAAAGTTGTATTGTAGCTCAGAAGACCCCAGGGACTCAGCACAGCGAACAGACCGTGATCCACAGAAACAACCTCATGGAATTTCAGAGCACTGATACTAAAGAAGATCCGGACAACCAATGAAAGAGAAAGACCAAGGTTGGCATTATTCTCATCAGCACCACTCAATGCTAGAAGACAGTGGAGGAATTGCCTTCGAAGTCCAAAGAAATAATTTTGTACCTAGAATTTGATATCTTGCCAAACTATCCATCCAGAGTGGAGGAGAAGTAAAGGCTTATTAGACATGCAAGAATTCAGAGAATGAACTCCCATAAGTTCTTTGTGGAAATAAAATTGATGATGTGCTACCTGAGAAAGAGGAAGACAAGAGAACTAAAAAAAAAAAAAAAAAAAAAAAGGAAATTAAACCAGCCTAGAAATACAATGAAAAGAAACTCACACTTCAGTTGGCTTAGCCAAAAGTCGACATATTTTGGAGCACAGAATAAATGATATAATTAAAGAAGTGGAAGGTATTTGTGATATTATGAAGAAGGAATATGTTTCTGTTGTCAATCAACCAAAAATCAGAAAACAGTAAGTTGTGGAAAAATACATAGTATATATTTTTCATTTATAATATATAAACACACTTATACATAGTATATTATATATATATATATTATAATAAAATATGTACACATATATCGTGGCCCAAATACAAAAGCAACCAAATAAAAAATGATTTTGTGTAGCTGATGGAGTCTAGGAAAAGAAGACCCACTTGACCTTGACATCGGTCATCCAATTGGACCTTGACCAATCCATTGTATAGATCTCAACCTAACACCCAATTCTTAGAGAATAATAGTTACAGCATCTTTCTACCTTATATACGGTTTGTTCCCTGGCTTTCCATGATCAGAATTCAATTAGTGACAACGCACGGAAGATAAATTCACCAGAGAGAATGCCCGTGCTATAAATTTGACAAGGGGAAAGAAGTGGTATAGTTGAGAGAAGGTGGGCAGCAGAAAAGAGAGAAGTGGAAGGAAGGAAGGGGTATTAGTTTCCTGTCTTACATGGTGGGGAACCGAGAAGTGCTACCTACAGTTAGCGTGTCAGTAAACAGAGACGGAGGGATATATAAAATCATAAGGTTAACCATCAGAAGATATGAAAATACACCCCCCCAATGATTTGGAGGTGGGAGAAGGGAGTGATAAGTGAGTAAGTCACTCACCTGTCACAGCTGAAAGTCTGTAGATAGTGCCTAAAACTGCTAAACAAAGACCTAGACGGAGTATGTTATCTAGCAGTATCAGTCAAGGTCAATACCTGAGAAAAACAGAAACAATCGAAAGAAGGTACCAATCAGGAGGAAAGCGAGCAAAGGAGTGGGAAAGGCTTACTATTTATGGCTTTCTAGGCTGTTGGCATTTTTATTTCCAGGCACCTATATGTTAATAATTAAAAAGCAAAATAAGAAAAATACCAAAGGATTTGAAAGTAATAGATAGGCATCGGGTCAAAAAGAGATTGTGCGGGTGATTTATTTACTTCTGTTTTCCAATTAGGTTGTAACATAGTTGTTGTTATTTCCATAATGGAAAAACTCATAAAGAAATGGTTAACACATTATTTTTTTTTTTTTATTAAAAAAAAATGGAGGAAATGGAGTTGACTAAGGGAAGAAATCCACCTGAAATATTTGCGGGGTGATTCTAACTGACCACGAAGGCCAGGCCAGCTGTGTGATCTCGCGGAAGTCGCTTGACCCCTACGGACTTCAGTTTCCACCTCCGAAACATAGAGAAGTTGGCTTTAGAAGTCCTCAGGTCCTGCTCGGCTCCCATAGCTTATGAGTCTCTGAATTCCTAGCAACTCTGAGGATAGCCACTGAAATTATGTGACCCAGACAACCTCGACTACAGAAAGGACTGGGTTCTACTTTCCGTCGACGTTGAGGGGCTGAGCGAGATTTCCACTTGAAATCTGCAGCTGTGAGGTGCTGCTAAGCTCAAGCTCCTCTAGCAGTATTGCGATCCTTCGCTCCAATAGAAAGTAAAGTCCGTGCGAATCTCAACTCTGCTGTTCAAATAGAAAAAAGCCAAAGGCTTCACACACTGAGGACCACAGATGTGTCCCCCCCACCCAGGCCCTGCTCAAGCTCTTGAGGAAACCTGTAATCATCTGGGCTTTGGCCTCCAAGCGAGGGGTAAAGCAGCCTTTGTTTTTCGAGAAGAGCAGGAAGTGTGTTGAAAGGCATAACCACAGCAAAATTGCCACATCAAACTGAGAGGTCTCCGAAACATGAGGAAATCACGCACCACAAGAAACCCGGAGGGAACCAAATCCCGCTGTCGCCTCTACCTGTCTCGCCAGGATGCAGACACTTTATCCCAGATGAAGTTCTACCTTTAGTAGGTTATGCACCCCAGAACAGAAATCTTGTGACAGGGTCATGTAACAAGTGATCGCCCTTTGCTTTTTGGAATCGTGGTGTCTTTGAACATCTGAGGAGCCAAGACTAAAGAGTATCCACAAGTTGCCAGTAGAGAGTCCCCAATCCCGCCATACGTGCCTTACGTGGTGGGGTTGCCAGCACCACCGGGAAGCTTAGGCCCCACACCAGACCGCCAAATCAAGCTGCCTTCTACCAAAATCTCCGGGTGGTGCATGGGGGCATTACCATTTGACAGGCACAGGTGAACAAGGTGAGCTCGCACACCTGCCCATGTCAAGGACTGAGGATTTAATGACGCACACGGTCAAGCACCTGAACCCACAGACACCCCTCCAAAGAAGACACTGTTGTGTTATACTGGTTATCACTCCGTATACAGATGAGGACACCCAGGCCCGGGTTGGCAGGACTGGAGAGAAGGCTTAGGGAAATCAGAGACCTGTCCAAGGTCAGACAGTAGTAAAGGGCACAACCGGGGCTTCAAACCAGATCTCCTTGAATCAGAGACTCGTGCTTTTAACCATTACTTCCAGCTGCCCCCACTCCAGTTGGATGTTTTCAAGTGACTCATTTGAACGGCTGCATCCAGTTGGGAGCATGTCAAGAACCATTTTCCGGAACGTCATCCTCAGGAGCTCCCTTTCCACCCCCCCCCCCCCCCATCCATCTGGGCAGATATGGATGAGCAGGGAGGGACCTTTCAGAGCTCCGTACCAGAGGGTGTGGTCCTCCTCGGCAATCAAGCCTGAGTCACAGAGGGGCTGAGTGTGACAGCAGCCCCAGAAACACAGCCTAGAAACGCCTGTGTTTTAGAAACAGTAGGCCGAGGCTTCCGGGAAAGATGATCTATTTTGCGATGCCTTAAGGTTTCAGAATGACTGTGGGCCCCTTCACCTACCTCCTCTGAGCTAATGCCATCATCTGTCCTCTGAAACCCTTGGGTCTGGAGACAGAGGAGGTTGGGGTGCAGGTAATTGCAGCTGATGAGAACCTTGCTTTTCAAGAATTTGAGCCCCAGGAAAATGCTGGTCAGGGCTCCTCAAACCCCTCATGGTACGATGTGGGGAAATGGGGGTTTTCTAGAAAGTCATGCATGCTCTTCCTGGAAGCAGGGAAGGGAGATGTGGGAGAACACGCTAGTGAGCTTCCCAGAAGCCTCATTTTCTTGGTGACCCTGCACCAGAATCATCTTCTCTATCCGCAAGGACGAGATTCAGCTACAAACAACAGGATAAACGATAATAATAGTGGCTTCAACCAGTGCTTCCCAAACCACCGTGTGCACAACATGACACCTGTGGACCTCGTTAAGAGGCAGATTCGAATTCGAAAGGTCCGGGGCGGGCCCTGAGGTTCAGTGTTCCTAGCAAGCTCCTGAAGGATGCCCACGCTGCTGGTCCACAAAGCACACTGAGCAGTGAGGGCTTCCACAGGGCAGAAGTTCATTCCTCCCTTAGGTACCAAAAACCTGGAGGTTGATTCCCCAGCTATGTGGGACCCATAGCGGCATCAGAGAGTCTGACTCTGACCTCTCTGTTCCTCCCTCTTCAGGGGTGGCTTCTAATCCATAAGATCGCCTTGTGATCCAAGATGGCTGCTGGCGATGAAGGATCTGTGCTCCAAGCCAGCGACGGGAAGAAGCAGGAGAGAGAAAAAGAGTGGTTCTTCCAGCCAAGCCAGCTTCTCCAAAATTTTTTTCTTGCAGGCCATTGCTGCTTGGCCACCCCCGAGCTGCAGAGAGGCTAAAATTGGGTTTCTTTTCCTAAGAAAAGAGACAATGGGTGGCTGGTGGGCATTTAGAATGTCGGTTCCATCTCTCCAGCTACTCATCACCATTGTGAAACCCCAATGCAGAGAAGCATGACCTTGATAGCCTCTTTTTTCCAGCGGTTATTCTGAGGAGGAAGAGGTCGGGCTCCACTGTGCATCGTCTGGGTGGCTGGTGAGCCATGGCGAGAATAAATTTTAAAAAGTTCTGACGGCAGGGAAAGAAGGAGGAAGAATCGGGCAGAGTCGATTGGATTCTTATACAGTGCTGGAATCTGGAATCTGGTCTATGGTCTGGAATCTGACTATAGTCATGCTTCTGAGGCATGAGATCTATCTTGTTCCCCAAAAAGTGGGCCTCCTCCCGGGGCCCTGACAGCCTCCTCAGGTGCCCGGAACAGATTTCCTCGCTGCGATGTTTTAGCTACAATATTTCATCCTCTCTCGCTGCTCACTGCAGTGCATGCTCCAGCCCCAGCTTCACCCCCGGCTCATGCCCCTGGCACCTGGCCTCACCCGTTCCTGGGTCCCTTCTCTTGCTCTGAAGAGAACCTGCCCGGTGCTTAAACCTGCCAGAATCACCAGATGTGGCCGCTGACAATTCCTTGATGCTTTGGGTATTTTTCTTCACGCCCAATGTCCCCTCCAACTGAAATTACGTGGCCTATAGCCCCACCCACCCACCTCGGGAAAGCAGTGCTGGGGTGATGCTTAGACAGGGGTGCCCACCGAGGGGACCGGGAGTGGACACCCCACCATAAACTGCTTAGCGGCTCATGACGCGACCTGATGCAAGGGGAACCGACCAAACCAAGATGAGAGCATTTGCTATGCCAATCAGAGCCTCTCACCAGGGGATCCGACGTGGAGCCACAGGACAGAAAGAGGCACACGCGTGGCCTCTTATTAACGATGCCACCAACTCCTGTTGCTGACGTCCCCAGCTGCCAGCGCCACTGGGCCGGCGTTTTGGGATGTCCAACCTGATGGTGTCCCATCCCGCTGGCCATCTGGGAACTCCGGCTTGAAGGCAATACCGCTTTTCTAAACGTAACCGTGGCTCAGCTGCCGAAACCAAATCCCAACGACACGGCTGAAATAAATGCAGGTCTAAGCTGGCGTGGCGGCTCCAGTCCGCAAAGGTGTCAGGGGCCCAGGCTCTTTCTATCTTGTCGCTCTGCCCGCTGTGGCCCCGTCCCCACCTGCACTGTGCTGGGGGGCTCACAGCGTTTCCACCTTCTGCCAGGCGGGAAAGGGCAAAGGACCCGGATGACGCGCCTCTTCCTTTTAGAAGCACAGCCTGGAAGCCACACGGAGAACTTGCACTTGTATGAATCACTGGCCCGAACGCGGTCACGGGGCCACCCGCAGGTGCCAGGAAGGCTGGGACATGTTGGCCCTAGTCTAGGCAGGGAGGTGTCGGGCGAAAAACCCAGGATTGTGTCCCCCGAGAGATAATGAAGAGTAGGGGACGGTCTCCAGGTTCTGCCGGTCAGACCAGCTCCCTCTGGAACGCGGGGCTGGAGGGACCACAGATGATTTTCTTCCCGGGAGTGAGAGGAGAGGGAGGGCGACATATGGAAAGATCGCAGCCGTGAGGCCACGAGAGAAGTCAAGAGCCCATGTGGGCCCCAAAGTGCCTGTCACGCCAGACATCACCGTCCTCTCAGGAAACCCCCTTCTCTCAAGGGCCCCGAGGCTCTCAGGAGTCTCTCCTCTGCACGTCCAGGGTACTCAGTCCCGTTGGAGGTGAGGTGCAAAGCAATGTTTGACTAGTGGCTCCACTCTACAGATGAGCAAACTAAAGTCTACACCCTTCACCCGCTGTCCTGGGACCCCTGGCCCTGATCGATAAAAGGGAAGATACAGCAGAATCTCTTGCTTTTAGGCTCTCGATCAGCGAGATGGAAACAAACCACCAACACGTGATGCTATCTGGCTTCCTCCACGTGGAAAGTGCAGCCAGAGATCGAGAGGGCCCTGCCCGCCAAGCCCAGAGCTCGGGGTGAGTCACCCGTGACGTGAGGCCGGGGTGTTCGCATGGGCACGGGGCACCGGACACATGGGCCTCGCTGAGCGTCCACAGTATGAGGCCTCCCTTGGAGATCACAGTTGACTGAGCCACGGTGCACACGCTGGGGCCTGGGGACACATAGGAAAGGAGAGGAGGCCGGCGCTGAGGGGACAGGATGAGCCTCAGGTCCTGGAGGAGGACATCGTTCCCAGGAGGCAGAAATGGTGCCTGAAGAGGACGACAGTGTGATACTTTGCCTGGCCGCATAACTTTTGAAAACACGAAAGCAAAATCCCTAATCGGGACTTCCCGGATCTACAGTGTGCGTGAATTAGCCGCGGGCAAGCCCAGAGGCGACCACCCCTTGCTAACCCCAAGAACGGACGTCTACCGGACGTGCCGGCCACGAGCCAACCGCGCTGCAGTGCTGGGGTCTCTGTTTGGGCCCAGGTGGCCCTCAGGTTAGGATGGGGACATGCGGAGCCGCCTCAGGAGGACAGGGTGGGGGACTGGTCCGTAGCGACAAGCGCCGGAAGGCCAGCAGCACGGGGCTCCCGGGAGGAGTGAAAGCAGCTGTCAAGCAGTTACTGGCTGCTGATGGAGGAAAAATTCATTAGAAACTTCAGCTCAAACCAGCGTGAGCGAAAAAGGGAATCTGTGGGCTGCACAGCCAAACCGCACGCGCACAGAGGTACAGCTGGACCCAGGGAGGACTGGATTTAGAGATTCAACGGTCGTGAGGACTTCCTCTCTCCATGCACAAAACCCCACAGACGGGGCGGTCTGGACAGCGGGCATTTGTGCCCTGCAGGTGGGCAAGCCCAAGGCCAAGGCACCTGCACACTCACTCTCGAGGAGGGTCCGCCTCCGGGCTTGCAGGCGGCCGCCTCCTCGCCCGCCCTCCCATGGGCTCTGCTCTGCCTGAGCGCTCGTGGGCGCAGAGAAGGGCAGGCCCCCGAAGGGCACTCATCCCGTCCTGGGGGGCCCCACCCTCAGGACGTCATCCAAACCTCCTTACCTCCTAATACCGTCCCCTTGGGGATCAGGACTTCAACATGTGAATTTGGTGGGGAGGACACGTTCAGGCCGTCGTGACCCAGGCCTCTGATTCGCTCCGACCGTCGGATTCATGCTCGCGATGGAGCTGTCCCCGCAAGGCCGAGGTCACCGGAGCAAGGAGAAGTGTGCCAGAATCCCAGCCTCCCCTCCCAGCTGGGCTGAGAGAACCAGGAGGCCTCCTGCTTGGCTTTGCCAGGCCACGTGCACTTTCCTGGCCAGCCGCTTTGGCCGAAAGGACGAGGCCACTATGATTGGCCTGGGCAGATCACATGCTCAGGCGGTCACATGGCCGCCAGGAAAGCTGGCGTGGGGAGGAAGCCTCCAGAGCACCATCGTATGTAGGCACCTCGCGCGACGCATGCCTGCTGCAAAGCGACCCGGAAGCGGAAGCGGATGCCGTGGGGCTGTGCGGAGCCCTTGGTGGCGGGGCTGGAGATAATTCAGGGCACTTACTTTGCAAGGGGTTGAAAGCTGTGCGATGGCATTTTGTAAACCAGAAATGCTGTTTGTTACTATGAGGACAGAGGCGGGATGCCCCGGTGCTGTGGTTTCGCTGCAATTTACTTTAAAATGCTTCAGCGCCAAAAGAGCGATCTGAATGTGAGTCTGTAGCGCTTCATCTACACTCTCAGGGAGGCCAGGTGCCCCCAGGAGGGCAACTCCAGGGGGTGGTAATTAGAGTTTAATCAGAAGGCCATAGTCCAGAGGGGCTCCCACAGTGCTTCCACTGTCTCTCTGATGGATACCAGAGGTGGCGTTAGCTGGCGTCATGAATGGAGGGATGGGCCCTCGTTGGTGAAGCACCGAGAAACCCCACGGACACGTGGGCAGGGTGTTAGCATCTACTGAGTCTTTCCTCCCTCCCACTTAGGAGTGTTGACCACCCACCGCCTGCGTGTCCAGCTGCTGATTCCGGAGGATGGGGGCCAACCCGAGTCTCACCAGCTGGGTCTCCAATCCCGCTGGGAGAGTACTGTCACACTGGCTTCAGGTGAGACCTTCTAGGGTGCGCCGTGTTGGTGGAGCGCCCTGAGGAACGGAGAGTTTAGACTTCATCAAGCCCGCAGGAGACGGTGGGACTGATAGGTGCCCACTCGATAGGCAGTGTATGGGGGAGGAATTCGGTCAGAGACATGTAGCGGGAGTCACCCAACATGTAGCTGGGTCAGAACGGGAGTTACTCTTGTGACGAATGGCAGCTGCTCATATTAACCAAAGGAACGCCGTGGTTGTACGTGACCAAACTGGGAGGCGGGGGTGCGCCTGGGTGGTTCAGTTGGCTTAAGGTCCGGCTCTTGATTTTGGCTCAGGTCATGATCTCACGGTTCGTGAGTTTGAGCCCTGCGTGGGGCTCCATGCCGACAGCGGGGAGCCTGCTTGGGATCTCCTCCCTCCCTCTCTCTGTCTCTGTCTCTGTCTCTCTCTCTCTTTCAAAAAAAATAAAATAAACAACAAAAAAACGGGAGGTGGGAGGTGCCCTTGCGAGCTCAGGGGCCCTTCAGTTTTCATCAGAAATATCCGGCATCCATCAAGTCTCAGGGTCCCAGCTGGGCTGGAGGCTGGGACAGGCATCCAACCCCCAAAGACATGGGAAAGGGTGTTGGGTGAAAGGCAGGGCCCATTCACACTGAGACTGGGGGATGAACAAGCTTCATGAGGGAGAGAGAAGTCCCAAGGGATGAGGCAAAGACCTTGCAGCCAGAACTGGAGCCCAGCTGGAACCAGAGCTCATAAGAGGCTCCACGGATTCAAGCCTCAGAGTCCAGACTGCAGCCTCCTGAGAGACCTGGCAGAAGGGGACACGGGGGTGGTGCCACCTGTGTCACCTGCAGAAAGGAGGCGGCCTCAGAGCCTGGCAACCAAGCCTGCCAGCCTTCCATCCATAGCTGACACCCCGGAACCACTACCAGGAAATTCAGAGAGATTAGAACTCATGACGCCTTCGTCTTTATCAAGAACACTGAATCATCACCCTCTGTGTTCACCGATCGGCACTCTCAAGGTCATTGCAAAGACTACGAAGCTGGCGTGCAAGTTGCCTCGAGACGTTCACTACTCAAACTGGCAGCTCAATTTTTCTGCAGAGGGAAGGAGTTTTTCCAGAACGTGAAAGAGGAAGAAGGCGGAGTGGGGCTGGGTGCTGTGGGCAAAAGGGCAGGGAAGAGGAGGGGACCTGCTACGGTAGCCCAGAGGAAGATTTCCAGGGACTTGCTGGACACATACATGTGAGGTGGTGTCCCCGGGCCCTCCTCCACCTGGCAGAAATCCTTAGCAAGTTCCCCACTGCTCATAAATGCAAGTGTATCTCCTACTTCCAGTGGTAGAACTGACCTAAGCCAGTTAAGTCATGGGTAACCATGCGGTTCCTTTGGTTAATACCAACAGCGGTCACTATTTAAAGGAGTTGAAAGTCCCCTGCTCCCCTGTAACCTTGCTCCGAGGTTACCATAAAAGCAAGTCTCAGAATGAGTTCTGCCCTGAAAATAGACTTCTTTTTAGCAAGCAGGCAAGACTTTCAAGTGCAAGGGGATCATCTGGGGCCACAAAGGATGTAAACAGAGACCTCAAACAAAACATATCTCAGTGAGACCTGATATAAATGGATCTTCTTGTTTTGCTTTCCAAATTCTCCCCCATGTGACCTGACTCCCCAAGCAGAAGGGAAAAAGACAGTATGATAAAACATGAGCCTCGTGCACTGTGAAAGATTTGCAGGCGCAAATACGAGATGTTGTAGGGCCCCAAAGAAGCATTTCCCCCTCAAAAGCGTCTACCAGGAAGGTCTACGAGGAGACTGCCTCATGAAGGCACAAAGGGAATTGTGAGAGGGACAGGCTTTATCTGCTGCAGGTGCAGGGAGGAAGTCCGGTCCAGGAGGGTAGGACTGGGTGTCTAGAATCTGCACGGGGCAACAGTCCTAAACCGGGTGAGCATCCGATACTGGGGTCCAGTCAGTCATGTACCATTGGGGGCAGAACTCAGCATTCAGCACAGAGGTCCCAACAGTGGTGATCCTCCAAAATCCGGGCAGATGGGTGACAGGTAGGAGGGCAACTGTGGGTCATGGCACCGTAGCCACTGGGGTGACATTTTGGAAGACCAGAGGACGCCAGCCCTGAGCAGGAACTGAAAATGACAGAGGCTCAAGGGTGGGTTCTGGAGGGACTGAGTCACTTCCAGGTAGAGACTGGGTTCAGAGAGTGAGAGAAAAATCCCAGTTAGCGGAGACCGTCTGAACCAAGTTCAGGGCCACATACGCTGGCCATAACTGAAGCTTAAGCCCAGAGTGTTGAGCTACATCTCCTTACCTGCCCCTTCTAAGGTCGGGACTAATCCCCCCCAACAGAAGGGTTTTACCTCGGATGCGTTCAGCTGCAAGTAACCAGGAACCGAACTGTAAGTGGCTTTAACAATAAGGAGATTGTTGACTCACAAAATGGAAAGATTAATACAGCAGGCTTGCGGCTGACCTCATCCAGCAACAGCAGCAGCAGTTCCACTTTCCAGTGACTTTCTAGACTCTGCTTCTAGACTCTGCCTTTCTCGGGATGGTGGCTTCATTTGCGGGCTCGTAGCAAAATGGCTCCTGCCATGCTGACCTTGGGTGTGAACGGCACAACACCACAGGGTGAGCTCCCTTTGAGGCTCATAAGCCTTGTGGGCAGGATAGATTCCCTGAGCAAAACCCTCCTCCCCTTAGGAAGAAGGACGAGGAACGATACCAGCCACAACCAGAGTTTGCCAAGGGCAGGATGGGGCGCAGGTAGATAGGAGACTGGGATTCCCAGTGCTGTTGCCCCTCTGCTCAGCTGCTGGATCCGGGGCGAGCCACTTCAGCTCTTCGGTCCCCAATGTTTTTCATCTGAAGATAAAGTGATTAAACTAGAGAATCTTTTTTTTTTTTTTTTTTTTTTTAATTTTTTTTTTTTTCAACGTTTATTTATTTTTGGGACAGAGAGAGACATAGCATGAACGGGGGAGGGGCAGAGAGAGAGGGAGACACAGAATTGGAAACAGGCTCCAGGCTCTGAGCTATCAGCCCAGAGCCCGACGCGGGGCTCGAACTCACGGACCGCGAGATCGTGACCTGGCTGAAGTCGGACGCTTAACCGACTGCGCCACCCAGGCGCCCCAAACTAGAGAATCTTTAAGACTCTCCTCAGCTCTAAATAGTCTTTGACTCCATGAAATGGGTTGTTCGTGGATTACTCTCTACAAAGCCTCCGAGTATGGGAAACGATTGTCATCCTTTGTGGAAGGTTACGCTTTCTAAAGATGGCCACAGCGACTCGTCCCATCCCGCAGGCCCATGGCCACTCTGCCATCGGGAAGTGGAGTCTGATTCTCATCCCCTTAAGTCTGTGCTGACCTGATAACTCGCTTGCTATCCCAGGGGACCATGGGAACGTGTAACTACTGAACCGTGGGAGAAATTACCCTGACGGCCTTCCCAAAAGGCTATGCAGATTCCAGTTCTCTCAAAACACTAGCTGCCGAAGAATCTAGCACCGTAGAAGAAACCCCACTGGGCTGAGCCCGCCATGCTGGAGGGGCTCTGTATAGGCATTCATGCGGACCACCCGGCTGAACTTCCAGCCCGCGGCCAGCCTCACCTGCCGGCTCTGCGCATGTGCCATCTCGGCCATCCAGCCCCAGCAGACCTTCAGATGACTGAGGCCTCAGGTGACATCATACCGTGAGCCGCATGAGAGATCCCACAGGTGAAGAGTCCAGCTGAGCCTTTCGGAATTCCTAACCACCCCCCCCAAACCATGAGCAAAATAAAATGGTTGCTGTTCTACACCCTGTGTTTTGAAGCAATTTATCATACAGCAGGAGTAACCAGAATATCCACGCGGAAAAGTGGGTGTCAATGAGCCGGGAAAGATTTAGGGTCAACTTTGAGCAGTGGTTTCCGATCGTTGCAAAACCCTGAAGACATCTAATTTCTCGTTGTGGCTGTTTAAGAAATTGGGTGGAGAAATGCTTTGAGGAACGATCTGGCCTCAAAGATCCTCAAAGATTGAGGGTCTTGCCCGGAGGGAATGACAACGGACCTTCACATTTATGCGGCCCTCTGTAGTTGGTGAAAAGCATACTAACTCAGCTGAATGTCACAGCTAAGGGCTAAGGCACAAATCAGCCTCCCTCCTGGACTTCCTGAGACTGTGACCCACCTGTTTTCCGTGGAGAGAACACTAATGGATGAGCAAAGCCTCCCTGTGGTGAGCGCCCATATGCATTGGGTACATTGCCACTCAGTCCCGATTGTCTCCACGTTGCGCCCTCATACGGGACAACAAGGGGGGCTGGAGTCCTCTGAGCTACCCAGTTTCCCAGCCGGGTCCCCCTCGTGCTCCTCGTGGAGCTTCCTCTGATGGCCTCGGTCCTGCCCCCTTTTACAGCTGTTTTTAGCAGCCGCTGCCTTGACTCTTAGCAGATACATCCTCTGGTTATTGGTTTTCCTTGCAGCGGGTGTGCAAACAAAACCTCACGACGACGGCCCCGCGAGATGGGCAGGGCAGATACAACCACCGCTATTGTAGCAGCCGGCCTTCAAGGTGACCCCCGGGGGGGTCCGCACCTTCTGACGTTCACATCCTCGAACAGGGTTGCCTTGGGTAACAAATAGGATAGTGCAGAGGTGATAGGGCTTGACTTCAGAGGCCAGAACATCCAAGATAGTGTGGCTTCTGTCCTTCTGTCTCCGATTTGCTCACTCTGGGCGGAGCCAGCTCTCCCACTCAAAACTCAAGTGGCAAGAAACCAAGGGCTCCTGCCAGCAGCCGCGTGAAAGAGCCGTCTGGAAAGCAGGTCCCCCAGGCCCAGTCAAGCCTTCAGATGACGAGAGCCCCAGTGGACATCTGGCCCACCTGCCATGAAAGGTCGGGAGCCTAGACTCCCCAGCCGAGTTGCTCCCAAGTTCCTGAGCCTCAGAAACAACGTGAGATGATCAGTGCTTAAGACACTACGTTTTGAAGGAGGTTTTTTTTTTTTTTTTTAAGTGATAGATAATGAATAGAAACATCCTCTGAGACACAGAGCCTCAGAGATGGACAGTGACTAGCCCAGAGATGCACAGCTAGAGCTGCGGCGGAACAGGGAAGAGAGCCCTCACCGTGTGACCTGCTGATCTGTGACCGGCCTCATGATTCAGCTATTCCCCACTTTGGCCCCAGAGAAGGGAGAGATGAGGTTGTAGGCATGACACAGCAAGCTGACTGAGCGGGCCCGGCTGGGCTTGGAGCCTAGACCCGCAAGGCAACTCGACTGGGAATCCAGGTGAGGGAGACTGGCTGGGACCCACTGTTCCCCCTCGCGCAGGGCCCCCGTGATGAGAAACAATTCAGCGACGGGGACATCTTCTCACCCAGGCGGACACACACACACACACGCACACACACACACTTCACACATGCGTTCTGGACGCCAGCCCCTACCACAAATGAGACTACCATGACCTGCGATGCTGTGATTCTGCTGGGCTGTGGTGAAGAAGGTTTGTGGTGCTGGGGCTGAGCGCGGAAGGTCCCGGACTATGACTCAGGGTCAGCCTTGCCTCCCAGTGTCCCTGCTGCTGATTCATGTGTCCACTTTAGAGAAGTCACCCCAGCAAGGGGTGCTTTCGGTTCCCACGTGAATCACTGGCCGTGTGATCGCTGGTCACCCGTCCGCAGGCTGGGCTGTGGGCTCCATGAGCCTCCCGTAGTGACCAGCGTGGTGGTCATGGGTCAGCAGGTAGCCAACCTACGTGGCTGTTTTCTCATCCTTCCAGCTGGATCGGACTTATTCCAGCAAGAGCTACTGTGGCCCCTGGGTAGGAGTAGGATCGGGCAAGTCAAGAGGGTAGGCAAGATAAAAAGATGGGGAGGGCTAAGCAGTCCTGGCTCGTGTTCCTGGTCCCCAGTCAGGCTGTCAACAATGTGGAGGGAGCTGCCGGGTAGAGCCATAGAGCACGGACTGCGGTTCCCAGCGGGAAGCAGAAAAATGCCCGAGCCGCAGAGGGCAGCCCCTTGGCATCCCGCAGAAGGGAGCTAGGGAGAGAACCTGAGGTGGTGACATATCACGATAAAGGACCTCAGCGACCCGGCAGAGGGCCCTGTGCCTGATTCCCCATGCGACATTCGAGGACATCCACAATGGAGAGGAAAAAATCATAGAGTCAGGATGCCTGGGTTCGAATCTAAACCCCAGATCCCATCACTTGGAGAATCTTGGAAAAGTTGTTAGTCCATCTGGGCCTCAGTTTCCTCAAGAGTAAAGTCAAGCGAATGGTTTTCAAACTGGGCTCCTTAGAGCCCTAGGGTTTTGCAGACCCACCTAGAGTCTGCCATTGGGAGGGAGCCTTTAAGCCAAGACTGTCCAGTCAAAGTGTAAAGTGAGTCACATATGCCATTTAAAATGTTTTAGCAGCCACGTTTTTAAAAATCTAAAACTCAGTGGGTGGTGTTAATTTTCACTCAGTATATCTAAGAGATTATTTCATGTGGTCAGTTTATTACATTTGCTAATAGGATATTTTACGTTCTCTTTCTTGTACTAAATCTTCAGCGTCTAGTGTGCAATGTGCACTTAAGCACATCTCAGTTCACTCATATCCACATACCCCGCGCTCAGTAGCCACGGTTGTGTACTTGGCTGGTGAAGAGGGAGGCAGGGGGGGCCTGTAAAGGGAGAAGACTGCCTCCTGGTGGACAAAACAGGGGATTGTGTGGGGAAAACCCCCGAGAAGCCATGTGTGTTTGGGGCTTCATCCAGCCAAGGGCGTGAAGGTAGGGGAAGGAGTGTGACAGCAGAGGTCGTGAATTCACCTGGCCTTTCCCGCACCATGAGATGTTCGTGACAGCTAGCCAAGGTCTCAGTTGCTCTGAAAATGCCTTTGCATTGTGAACTGTCGCGTGCATTACCTCGGTTTGAGGCTGGCCTCGTATAGGATTATGATCCAAGGGAATGGGTGGCCATTTGGGGAGAGCACACGCAAATTAGAGAAGCAGGGCGACGCGGGACTCCTGAGGAATTTGGGCGTGGGAACGAATGGCAACCCCAACACTGGGGAGAGTGGATGTGGGCTCTTCCCTCAAGGAATTTTGCTGTGAAGGAGCGGGGCATAGCAGGGGGTGGAGCACAGACCCGAGGGCGTTTTGAGTGGGGGAAAAAAATACTGGGACAACAATACAGCTGCCGAACAACTGTCATGAGAAGATCAAAGGAATCAGAGTCATTCACTCGAGAGGCAGGAGAGCAGAGCTGGTTAGGAATAGACTCCGGAACCAGCTTTACTGGCTCCCGGAGGGGATGTGACTTTCAGCAAGTTACCCCGTCTCTCTGTGCCTCAGTTCCCCCGTCTATACAACGTCAATGATAATAGTCCCTGCCTCTGCGTGTGCAGTGTGATGAGTTGTGTTTGACGTGAGGATTAACATATGCCGAATGCTCAGAACAGACGTAAGGAGGGGTCATGTGTTAGCTGCTATGATTATAGGAATTCCTTTAAGGGGCAGTATTTTCTGTGAGTGCTCACACAGGGGTCCGCCCCTTCCTCAGTGAGTTGAAGTTCAAGGGGAATTATGTGGCAAGTCTGAGTATCCTCTATTCAGAAGTGACAGTGTTATTTCAATAGAGGGCAGTGGCCCACAGTAAGTTCTCTAACATCTTCAACTTGTGACTGCCAAGAAAGCCAGCTTCCTGACCTGGTTGGGGACACTTGGCACCGGGGAGGTCCAGCCCCCTGTTTTACCAATATAGAAGCTTCCCTCAGGGCACCTGGATGGCTCAGTCAAGTGTCCGACTCTTCCTCTCGGCTCAGGTCACGATCTCGCGGTTGGTGAGTTCAAGTCCCGCATGCATCGGGCTCTGCGCTCACGGCATGGAGCCTTCTTGAGATTCTGTCTCTCCTTCTCTCTGCTCCTCCCCTGCTTGCTTGGCTTCTTTCGCTCTCTCTCTCTCAATAAATAAATAAACATTAAAAAAAAAATTTTTTTTTTTTTTGTAAGAAGTTTCCCTCCTTCCCAGGGAAGTAGCTGAACTTACCAGGATTCACAATTCTACCTTTCAACTTTGATGTTGATGATTTCAATAATCTAATTTTTTTTTTTTTTTCAAAATAATGCCTACCGTTTGTTGAGCCACTGAATGGCCACCAATGACCAACATCACATCTAGCCCATCAATTCTGCAAGGGGAGTATCTTTTCCGTGTTATAGCTGTGCCTCCCAGTCTTGCCTAAATTACAGGACTCTCCTGAGCAGTCGTTTTGCTTACCAGATCTAAGCCCCTGGGCCACCTCGATCTTGGCCACACTTGGGAGGGAGGGGGGGACGCGACAAAAAAAAAAAAAAAAGAAAAGAAAAATCCTGGTGGTCCAGATCCGCGCTCCAGGCCAATTAACCGGAAATCTCTGGCTGTGAGACGTCAGCATCTTCAGACTCCCCTGCGGATTCAGTGTAGCCCAGATCAAAAACCACGGGCTCTGAAGACGCGATTTTGGTTCTGGACCCGAACCGTCCTCAAAATCGTGCCTGGAGCGTTTTTGCAGTCTGCCTGGACGCACAGAACCCCAGTGTGCATGCGTTTAGTTGACCTGAATGACACTGTGCCACAAACATGGTCCAGAATACTTCTTTCTACTCGACATCATGTTTTTGAGCTGCAGCCGCGGAGACCCATTTCTGGCTGCTGCTTTGTGTCACTATGTGTGCACGTATCGACACTGTATATGTGCGTCCCCTAGTGACAGACTATTTTATTTTATTTCATTTTATTTCTTTGCCATCAAACACGACGCTGCAGTGAGCGTCTCCCCAACTCCCTGCTGAGGCCTGTGCGGAGTGTCTCTGGATAAGAACCCTCCCCCCACCCCCCGGAGTGAAGCTGGGGGGTCAGAGGATATCTGCAGGCTCAACTCCACCCAGATGGTCCTCCGAGCGAGCGCTAGACCCGTTCACACTCCCACCAGCCCTGCCCTGAGGGTCCTCGCTTTCTCCCTTCTCATCAGCCTTTGATACTATGAGTTTCTGATTTTCACTTGGGTAAAAAAAAAACGATGTCCGTAGCTTACATCTGTGTATACCTGATTGCTGTGCAAGTCCCATATTCCCAGAGCCATTCGGGACCTGAATTCAAAGGGCTGCACAGAGGGAAGTCTCCATCCAAGAACCAGTAGAAATTCCTGAGCGATGACCAGGGCTCGGCCAGGTCTGTACCACGAAGTAGACACGGCCCAGGAGGAAACGGGGACTCAGAGGTCATCATGACCGACCCGTGGGTCATCTAGGCAGTTCCTATGAGAACCGGCATCAGGATCCAGGGGTTCTGACCCCTCACCAAGGCTCTTCCTACTAGATTGGGTGGTACCTGGAGCCCATCAACAAGAGAAGTTTCCCTGCCAAGCCCGGGGTTCAGACTTTTGTGGGACAGCTGGGGGTTCTCTTTGTTTTTCTGTTTTGTTTCTTTTATTTAAAAATTTACTTATTTGGTTTTATTTTGTTTTACTTTATTTTATTTTAATTTAATTTTATATGTTGAGAGAGAGAGAGCATACATGTAAGCAGGGGAGAGGGGGGAGGGAGAGAGAGGGAATCTTAAGCAGGCTCCACGCTCGGCGGGGAGCCAGACATAGGGCTCAACCCCCTGGCCCCAGGATCATGACCTGAGCCGAAATCGAGAGTCAGAAGCTCAATCTGGCTCTTTGTTTCTTTAATCAGCTTCATGGAGATGGGTAATTCACATTCGATGAAAAGTACCCCCGTTAAAACGGGCATTCCCACAAGTCTACACCAGTGTGACCACCACCAGGCAAGATAGAAAACATTCCTGACACCCCCAAAAGTGCCCTTGCAATCACCCACCTTCCTAGACAAATCACCCACCCCAGGCAGCCGGCGATTTGCTGTCAGTGTGGTTTAGATTCGTCTCTCCCAGAGTTTCTAATCTGCAGATTAGATTTATCCTTCCCTGAGTTTCCCAAGTTCCATTCAGTTCTGAATCAACTCGTGGGTGTTACTCAGCATGCCGTGTGTGAGAGCCTTCTGCGCTGTTGCATGTAATAGTAGCCTGTTCCTTTCCATCGCTGACTTCTCTCCCGTCGGATGACTATACCACAATCTGGCGGTCCGTTCACTTGTTGATGGACCTTCGATTGTTTCCAGTTTGGGGCTATAGCGAATAAAGCTGCTGCAAACCTTTTTTGTCCAAGGCCTTGTGGGGAGAGCAGGACCGGGACCGGGCGGAGGCGTCCAAGGTGCAAAACTGAACGACACTCCCCCCCAGCGCCAGGAAGGAGCCAGCTCAGCACCCGCCTGGACCTGAGAGTGAGCGCCTCCTTAAACAACCCCCCCCCCCCCCCCGCCCCGGCGTCTCGCTTGCCTCACCCTGGTCCTGGGACGGGCGAGCAGAGGTTTTTGTTGTGCGGCAGGATATTCACGGTCCACCTAGAGCCCAGGAACAGAGCCAGAGTCTGAGTTTCTCAGCGTGTGAGCTGAAAGACCCCTCGTGCAGCCTGGTTACCTGCTGAGCTCATTGGACTTGGGGATCTCTGCCGCCTCCCACCACCTTCCCGCATCAGGATTTCTGGGCCAAGCGCCTGGAGATCGTGTTTGGTACAACATAAGGGACACACCAGTACTCTGCAGTTGTAAACCCACGGCCATGGGCAGTCAACAGCCGTTGAAGCTTTTAAAGCCGAGCAGTAGGAGGACCAAAGCTTGTTTGTTCGTTTAGGTTGGAAGTCACTGAAGATTCACAGGAAGCGGTGAAAATGGCATAGAGAGAGAGCGCCTACCCATCACTCCTTTCCTGCCGAGGGTCACGTCCTTGGCTGCGGCGCGATATCACCGGGAACGGGACATTGATACAATGTGTGGTTCTGTTCCGTCTTATCGAGTGTGCAGATCCCGGTAACCACCACTCCCGCCGAGACTCTTCCCTGACCGCGCCAACCCCCTATCCCCTGGCAACGACCCATCCGCTTTCCGTCTCCAGGATTTTGTCATTTCAAGAACGCTATGTGAATTGAATGGCACGGCCTGTGACCTTTTGAGATCGCAGGGCTTTTGTTTTTGTTCTACTCATCATAACCTCCCCCCCCCGAGATGTATCCGAGGAGTTGCACACCCCAAAAGTGTGCTCCTTTTTATTTTATCACTGGGTAGCAGTAGCCCACGACATGCCATCGAGCCATTCACCCATTGAGAGACTTTTTGGTTGTCTCTAGTTCGGGGCTCTCGAGCATTAACCTTCTGCAAATATTCACGTGTAGGTTTTTGTGACAAGGTGAATTCTCGTTTCTCTGGGATCAACGCCCAAGAGTCTTTGCCAGTGTGTGTTCAGGGTGGCCAGACGCTGCTGAGCTCTTTGCCAGGGGGGCTGTGTCTTTTTGCTTTTCCGGCAGCGACGCAGGGGGACATCTAGTTTCTCCACATCCTCGCCGGGATCTGGTGGTGTTACTGTGTTTGATTTTCTCTCGTATAGGCATGTGGTGGTATTTCATCACCATTCATACTTCCCTCACGGCTGGCGACGTGAAATGTCTTTTCGTGCACTTGTCCGCCGTTTGTCTATCCTCTTCGGTGAAATGTCCCTTCAAGTCCTTTGCCAACTTTTAACTGAATTGTTTCTTTGTTTGTTTGTTTTACTACTGAAGGTCAAGGATCCTCTGTATATCCCGAATGTGTATATGCAGAATCCTTTGTCTCCTATGTGGTTTGCAAGTATTCTCCCCCAGTCCGTGGCTGGTCTTACAGGGTCACTTGCAGAGCAAACGTGTTTCATTTTGCTGGAGTCTGATCTGTCTGTCTTAGGCTTGTGACACTTTGGTGTTATGTCTGAGAGCCCTTCACCAAGCTGTAGGGCCCCCAAATCATCTCTCATGTTTTTCTAATTTTACATATGCGAGTATGTCCATGATGCATTTTGAGTTAAGTTGTGTGACAAGTCCAACATTCCGATCGAGGTTCTCCTTCCTTCCTTCTTTTCTTCCTATTCTTTGCCTTGCCTTCCTGCGTTAGCCATTTACTTCCTTTATCTTCCACATTGCTTTTAGAATAAGCCTGTGCATGCCTACAAAAAAAAAAAATCTTAAGAGATTTTGACAGAATTGCATTGTAACTACGTATCGTTTTGGAGAGAAATGACACTTTTACTGTGATGAATCTTCCACCCCGTGAACATGGGATGTCGCTCCATTTGTTTAGATCTCCTTTCGATTTCGTCAACATTTCGTAATTTTCAGCATCCATGTTCTAGACACCTTTTGGTGATGTATGCACAAATATTTCTTTTCCGAGAGATTGTAAATGGTACTGTACTTTAATTTTGCTTTCCGTGTGTTTATGGTTAGCATAAAGAAATACAATTGCTTTTTATATGTTGATCTTTTTTTTAATTTTATTTTTTAAAATTTACATCCAAGTTAGTTAGCATCTAGTGCAACAATGATTTCGGGAGTAGATTCCTTAGTGCCCCTTCCCCATTTAGCCCATCCCCCCCTCCCACAACCCCTCCAGGAACCCTCAGTTTGTTCTCCATATTTATGAGTCTCTTCTGTTTTGTCCCTCTCCCTGTTTTTATATTATTTTTGCTTCCCTTCCCTTATGTTCATATGTTCTGTGTCTTAAAGTCCTCATATGAGTGAAGTCATATGATATTTGTCTTTCTCTGACTAATTTCACTTAGCATAATACCCTCCAGTTCCATCCACGTAGTTGCAAATGGCAAGATTTCATTCTTTTTGATTGCCGAGTAATACTCCATTGTGTGTGTGTGTGTGTGTGTGTGTGTGTGTGTGTGTGTGTGTATACACACCATATCTTCTTTATCCATTCATCCATCAATGGACATTTGGGCTCTTTCCATACTTTGGGTATTGTTGATAGTGCTGCTGTAAACATGGGGGTGCATGTGTCCCTTCGAAACTGCACACCTGTATCCCGTGGATAAATGCCTAGTCGTGCCATTGCTGGGTCGTAGGGTAGTTCTATTTTTAGTTTTTTTGAGGAACCTCCATACTGTTTTCCAGAGTGGCTGCACCAGCTTGCATTCCCATATGTGTTGATCTTATATTCAACTTTGCTAAACTCTTTTACTGGCTTAGGAATTGTTAGTCTTGTTTTGTTTTTGGATATTCTTGGTATTTTCTATGCAGATTATTATGCCACCTGCAAACAGGTACAGTTTTATTTCTTGCTTCCCATTCTGTGTGCCTTTTATTTCCTTTTCTTGCCTTACTATACTGAATAAGAGTGTTAAAAGCATGTGTCTTTGTCTTGTTCCCAGTCTTACCAGGAAACATTCAGTCTTTCACCTACTCGTGTGATGTTAGCTGCTGGTCATTGTTACACATGTTCTTTATCAAGTTAAGAAAGTTCCCCCATCCCCGGTTCTTGAGTGTTTGGTCATGAATGGGTGTTGAATTTTGTCAAATGCTTTTACTGTATTAGTTGCTATGTATCTTCTGTACTATTTTTTGTCTCGTTTGGGTATAGGGTAATACTGACCTCACAACGTGAGTTGAGAAATATTCTCCTCTATTTTCCGGAAGGGATTATGTAAAATTAGCATTTACTCTTCTTTGCACATTTGGAAGAATTCCCCATCCAAATTATTTGGACCTGGAGATTTTTTTTTTCAGGAGTTTTTGTAAATTGTTTTTAACGTTTTATTTATTTTTGAGAGAGCGCAAGTTGGGGAGGGGCAGAGGATCCGAAGTGGGCTCTGTGCTGACAGCAGAGAGCCCAATGCGGGGCTCGAACCCATGAACCACGAGATCGTGACCTGAGCCGAAGTCGGACGCTCAACCGACGGAGCCACCCAGGCTCCCCTCTCAGGAGTTTTAAAATTATGACTTCAGGGGCACCTGGGTGGCTCCGTCGGTTGAGCGTCCGACTTCGGCTCAGGTCATTCATGCTGTTCCTGAGTTCGAGCCCCACCTCAGGCTCTGTGCTGACAGTTCAGAGCCTGGGCCTGCTTCTGATTCTGTGTCTTTCTCTCTCCGTCCCTCCCCTACTGGTGCACTCTCTCTCTCAAAAATAAACATAAAAAATTTTTTAGATTAAATTATGACTTCAATTTCCTTAAAAGTCACAAGGCCATTGAGGTTAATTTATTTCATTTGGGGGGAGCTGTGGTAGCCTGTGTAATCGGTTTGCTTCACCCAAGTTGTAGAGTTGTCTGTAGGATTTGACTACTCTCCTGTGATGTCTGCAAGGTCTGTAGTGACATGTCTGTTTCATTCCTGATATTAGCAATTTGTGCCTTTCTCTCTCTCTCGTTTTTTCTGTCAGTCTTTCTAGAGATGTATCACGTTTATCCCATCTTCTCAAAGAACAAACTCTTGTTTCATTTTTCTGTTGTCTTTATGTTTTCAATTAAAATTTTTTTTTTCAACGTTTTTTATTTATTTTTGGAACAGAGAGAGACAGAGCATGAACGGGGGAGGGGCAGAGAGAGAGGGAGACACAGAATCAGAAACAGGCTCCAGGCTCCGAGCCATCAGCCCAGAGCCCGATGCGGGACTCGAACTCACGGACCGCGAGATCGTGACCTGGCTGAAGTCGGACGCTTAACCGACTGCGCCACCCAGGCGCCCCATTTATGTTTTCAATTTTATTATTCTGCTCTTTATTTTTCTTCCTTCTACTTACTTTGAGTTTATTTTTGCTTTTCTTGTTCCGGGCTCTTAAGCTTGGGGCTTAGATTATTTCTGTGAGCGAGTTTCTCTTTTCTGATGTAAGCAATTGGCAATGAATTTCCCTCTCAGTGCTCCCTTTCTGACTCATTTTTATTCCATTCTGTGTGCTTTTTTTATTATTATTATTCCCCTTGAGACTTCTCTGATCTTTGGGTTATTTTAAAGTCTGCTGTTTCTTTTGCAATAACTTCCTCGGTGAAGATTTTCAGGAGCAGGAAGTTGCTTTACTATTTTTACATATTCTATTTTATTATATTCTTCACAGCTGTTGATTTCACAGTAAGGATGTGCTGGAAGCCAAGTTCGTCTTTGTTATCGAAGGGGCCCAGAGCTTTGTCCGCTAACTTGCCTTGACACGGAAATAGAGGTGAACCCTCCCCAGCCCCCGACCCCTGCACACATGGATACACACACATGCCCGTGATCCACTGACACCCACACTGAATCAGCAGGGCTCATTTTCCAAAACAAGGCTAAGGGGCAGACGCCACAGTAAACCAGAAACAGGAAAAGGAAGGTGTTTAGGAAAAAGGTATCAAGTCAGAACTAGGTCAAACCAGAAACCCCCAGCGGAAGTATCAGAAACATTTCAGGGTCTGGGTTGACGGTAGACAAGGTGCATTTCTGGTACATTGGTAACACCTGCCTTCAAAATCCTCCCCCCTCCTCCACTCCCCACCATCACTGCCTTTATGGTGGTGGGTCAGTCATTCGCTTTGAAAAGGAAACAAAGACACTACATTTGATACAACTCTGGAACAGAAATTCCAGGAACTAACAATGTATCAGAGTGAAAGAAAGCTGTGTCCTGCAAAGCAATTCATCACCCGCGACAGATAATAATGCCCTTCTCGAACGCTATGTGCTGAGGCTCATAGATACACTGTGTTTATGATGATATGCAACACAGATATAAACATATAAGTAAGTCTTTACCCATCCGTCTGATAACTATTTCTGTTTCCTGTTTTTCTGCTGATACTTCTTACATTTCAGTCTATCTGGAACCCCCTATGGTTGCAGCTTGATAACACGTTGACAGATCTGGCAGTGTCTAGGGTTCCTCAGCAACGGAGCCACGAAAGAAGATCTTTGGGCTCTACACTTCAAACGCACAGGGAGGGGAGGCAACTTCACCTCCCCTTATAAGCCAAAGGCACCCAGCCAGCTTAGACCAGGGTGTCTCAACCTTGGTGCTGTTGCCACTTGGATAATTTTCTTTCCTGGGAGTCTGTTCTGTTGGGCAGCGTCCCTGGCCTCTATCTGCTAGATATCAACGGCTTCCTCCCAGTTGTGATAACCCCAAATGCCCTCCCGGACATTGCAAAATTTCTCCAAATGAGAGTGACTTGTTCACACATATGCCTCCTTATCCCCCGCTCCGGACGCTGTACCAAGCCATGATGCCTGGTGCCACAGCAGCCATTTTGCGATCATGAGGAATGGTTCTACAGAGGTGCTCAGGCTGGTACGTGAGACAGAAAGGGCCCTAGTTCTTGAAGACATTGCTGAGTTACTGCACCCACCCTAGCATCATCTTCCTCTGGGAAATTAACAGCCTGCCGTTACTTAAGCCACTTTAGTTGTCACTCGCAGCCAAGAGCATCCTCTCTGCTTAAAACCTTTCACTTCTCCATTCAGGATGAATTTCCTTAGCTTCGCCTCCCTTTCCTGCCTCATCTCCCACGGCTCCTGCCAGGACACACTTTCTCCTCCTGGGCTGTAATTAGAGTCCTTTGAACCAGTCCCAGGGCTTCCTGTCTCCTGATTTCTACATTTGTGGTCCCCAGATGCCACATTCTCCCTCCTCTTCTTTCTCTGCTCACTCCTACTCACCTTTCCAGACTTAGCCTGTGTCATTACCTCCTGGACATCCTCCCTGAGTCTCCATGTGGTGGTTTTGAAATGAAGACCCCAAATTATCTAACACTCCTCCATTTGAATGGGGTCACACATTTCCTCAAGGCAGGGATTTGAACCTTTGTGACTTTTCATTCTCTGAGCACCAAAACAGTGTGCTGGTTGACTCACCCAGGTGGAGTGTTATTCGATGACACACAAGGTGACTTTTTAGAAAAAGTTTTTGGGGCGCCCAGGTGGCTCAGTCGGTTGAGCATCCGACTTTGGCTCAGGTCATGATCTCACGGTCTGCGAGTTTGAGCCCCGCGTCGGGCTCTGTGCTGACAGCTCAGAGCCCGGAGGCTGCTTCAGATTCTGTGTCTCCCTCTCTCTCTGCCCCTCCCCCGCTCGTGCTCTGTCTCTCTCTGTCAAAAATAAATAAACATTAAACAAAATTAAAAAAAAAATTAAAAAGTTTTTATTTAGGTTCCAGGTAGTTAACATAACAGGGTAATATTAGTTTCAGGTGCAGAGTATAGTGATTGGACACTTCCATACACGGCCCGGGGCTCATCACAAGTGCCCTCCTTAATCCCCACCCCCTCCATTCATCTCCCTTCTGGTAACCCTCAGTTTGTTTGAGCAAAGGCGAGAAAGAAAGAGAGAGAGGAGAGAGACAAGGTGACTTTTGTGGTCAGGATGCACAGTGTGTGAGATGAGCTAGCCAGAACTGAAGACGCTTGGCGAGCCAACTCAACCCGACCAGCAGAACCTGCTCGTCTTTCAAGCCACAAACCCCAACAGCACCTCCTCTTATGCACAACCTCCCCCCACCCCCCTCCGAATCACGGGATGGTCCGGAATATGCACTACTGCATAAGCGTCCCTACACCCGGCATCCAGCCCCCTTTTCCCTGGACAACCTCCCCTCATTCCCCAGATCTCCCTTTGATATCACCTCCTCTAGGAAGCCTTCCTCGCCTCTCCAAGGCTGCTGTGTCTAGAGTCTCTCCCTCACATCACACTGAGCACACCGCCTCCGAAGGTCCTTTTCCGCGTCGGTGAGCCCGCGGGCCTCTCGAGGGCAGGGAATGGTTTGTTCCTTTTTGAACACCCAGCACCTGGAGTAGTGCCAGCCGGGGCTGGCTGCGAAAATGAAGGCTCACGGCGTAATTCTGCCCGTGGTGCGGCTGAGTGTTTTTTGCTCTTGTCCTCCATTCAAACGTGTACCCAGATCTGACCGTGTTCTGAAGGTACAGCTTCCTGCCTTGCGTTTCACTTCCCCCATCCAGGTACCCCGGAGCTGGCAGCTATGGGGCACTCGCCTGGCGTTGTTCTGAGGGCCTCGCTCATTTCCTTGATTTAATCCCCGTGACAAGTCAGTGAGGCTGATGCTGTGATTGCCTGTGGCGTGCATAGGGAAACTGAGGCACCGAAATTACGTGGCCCCTGTGTCCTGCGGTCTGAGTTTGCGCCCTCCAGGCGGACCCCAGAGCCCATGATGTGCATCCCCACACCTGCCCTCTTCTGGCCCACCTCGCCACCTGCTACAAACGCAGAGGCCAGACTCCCCCCGAAGAGCTTGTTTCTGTAGGACCGAGGAGGACCTCGGGGGTTGCATTCATCGTGAGCCCTACGTAGTGCAGTTTCCACACGGATCTCCCGCTCAGAAAGGATGGCCGAACCCCGGGACCATCAGGGAGCGGCCAAGACGCTACGGGGTCTGGAACCTGCCGCGCCCTTCTCGCTGCATCACAAACGCTGCCTGGGCTCCCCCTTCTCCAAACTCTTGTGACCTCTGCCAGGCATGCTGTCACCCCCACCCACCCGCCCACCCACGTGTGTTTGAAGAGCCATGAGGGGGTGAGAAGAGGGTAGACGTCCTGCTCAGAATGAGCTGGCAAATGCCGCGAGCACCACCAGGGACGCCCCCACGCGGCCCCTTCCAGAGGCCCTGGAGAGGCCAAGAGCCCTCCAGCTTCTTGAATGTCTGTTGAGTCCTCGGTACTTCCAGAAAGCTTCAGAGGCTCCATCCAGAACTATTCATGCTGTCACAGCACACCCACCGGGCTCCAGTCCCCTCGCGGCAGCCTGTGGCCGCCCTCCCAAGCGCCGCCCGGACAAATCCCCGGGGACTCCAGCAAGGCTTCGCTCTGCCTGGGACAGGTGTGACCGGGGAGTGAGGCGACAGCAGAACCAGGGGCGGCCCCAGCCGGCTACCTGTGTTTCCCCGACTCTCAGTGTGAAACTGTCTAACCAGGTTCATGTGTGGTCGGATGGGCACAGCAGGCTTCAGAGGAAAAGGGCCTCTACCCGGGAGCCGGTGACTTCACCGTCCCCCAAGCTTGGAGGGGGCTGCATGATGATGCGGCAGGTGGCCCGGGACAACGTGGCCGTTGGAGCTTTGCCAGAGAGCAGGCGGGGCTGCATTTGGGGGATTTCCAGGCAGTGTTGCCAATGGAAGCTAACTAGAAAAGGTCCCTCTCAGCGAGCCACATCAAAGGCAAGTTTCTGGAGAGTTTGCAGGACTCCTGGTGGTGACAGTCTTCGAGGGGAACCCAAGAGTGTGGGATGGGAGAGGTGACATGGAAAATCAGGCTGGGGACTTCCCCCTAACCGATACCATGTCCTCTGACCGTTGCTGTGCGATAAAGCCCCCCATAGAGAGAGGCCCCAAGTAAGAGCCCTTTAATTATAGCTCATAATTTTGTGGCTCAAGAGCCTGAGCAGGGTTTCTTTTCTTTTTCGAATTAAATTTTTTTTTGATGTTTATTTATTTATTTCGAGAGGGGCAGGGGAGAGAGAGAATCCCCAGCAGGCTCCACGCTGTCAGCACAGAGCCCGATGCGGGGCTCAAACTCACGAACTGTGAGATCACGACCTGGGCCAAAATCAAGAGTCGGACGCTTCGCCGACTGAGACGCGGGCACCCCGTGAGCAGGGTTTCTTTTTCACGTGGCCTCAACAGAGACCCCTTTGGTGCTGTTGGGCTGGTAGATGGGCCACTCTGAGGCAGCTTCACTCCTGTGTCTGGTCCTCAGCAGAAAAGGCTTGATCGTTGAGCTCAGTTGGAACCACCAGACGTTACACATGCAGCCTCACCAGCCTGGCGGCCGCGTGCAGTTGAACTTTGTAAGTAATGGTTCAGGGTTCGCAACGAGCATGTTCCAAGGACCCAGCTGGAGGCAGCAAGGCTTCTTACAACCTAAAACCCCCAGAATGTCACTTCCGGCACATTCTGTCGGTCAAGCAAGTCACCGAGACCGGCCCACGTTCAAGGAGGTGCATTAGACTTCACCTCCCGATGGAAAGAGCTGTAAAACATTTTCAGCCATATTTAATCTCCCGTCTTGCAAAAGCATTAGGAAACACTTGCCGGGCTTACAGTGGGGCTTTTTACTCCACACATGTGTGTCGAGCTCCTCGTATGTTCCAGGCACTGTCCTAGGCCTGAGAGATGGAGACACGAACGATACAGAGCATGGTCCCCGCCCTCATGGAGGCTAGAGCCTAGAATAAAGTGTAACAGAGTTACACGGTGCCTGGCATGTGGTTAAGTGCTCAGGAATGTTGGCTCCTAGGATTATGACTAGCAAACAAGTCACCGTTGGATAAAAATGTTGCCATACGTGGGGAAATGCCTTGGGACCAGAGAAAACAATCAACAAAGAGCCTGGCATGTTCAAAAGGGTGACGTCTGAGCCAAGGAGGGGTGGTAATGAACCGGGAGGGGGGGAAGCAAGAGAGCCTTTGTGCAAATGGAAACAGTGTGTGTGGCGAGAGCAAACCTCACCCAAGGAGGCTGGACTGGGATGGATTGCCCGAGGCTCGGAACGGGGACTCTCACGCTCTCCCTCCAGGTCTGCCTTCTGCCGTCCACCTGCCTGGGCTTCATCAACAGCCCCTCTTGCCTCCTTGCTGGCACCAGCGGAAGGCTCCAGCAGGAGTTTGGTGGTGTGGGACAGGAGGAGAAAGAGGCCGGTGTATTTATTCCTCCGGCTCCCTCCCTGCCGGGCAAGGGGTGCAAATGACTACTTCCGCAGCCGCAGGCCACATCCCGTGTCAAGCAGCCAGCCCTCTCCTAGGGCTCCGGGTCTCTCCAGGGCCTTCAGTGACACTTCCTCCTGTGCCTTCCCTCCTGCGATCGATCAGCGGCAGCTGCCCCCTATTGCTAGATCAGGAATACTTCACCCCTGCTGTTTGACTTCCTTACACCCTGCCCACACCTTTGGGGAAGGTCCTTTCCTTGAATTGTCCTCACTCACCCTGTGGAGAGGGCCATCTGTCTCTTACCGGCATCCTGAACGCTAGCCCTATACCAGCTAGGATAGCAACCGGGGGGACTCTCTCTCGGGAGCAGTCCCAAGACAGGGATAACCTTCCATGCAGCGGTGTGCTGGTAAATTTGAACAACCTGCCCTCCAGAGGAAAGAGCCCTGATTTGTAGCGTTTGTCAAATTCTGAGGCGTAAATACATGGCCCGTGAGCTCCTGGTCTCTTGGAATTTCAAAAGCAGACACCAAGTAAGGATTAGACGTCCAAGAGGTTTATTCGGGGGGGCGGGGGGGGGGGAACTCCTGAAAGGCTAAAGGGGGAGGGAGCAGGGGTGGGAGAGCCCTGAGGCCATGCTGCACGCACTTCCACCAGAGGACACAACAGCGATCCCACTGGCCCGGAAGTTGAGGCGACCACCTGGCCGCTTTGGGATCCTCTTGCCTCTGACTCAACAGGCAAAGAAGGCAGTCACTGTGCTGGCTGGGTGATTGGTCCTGGCCACCAAGAGGAAACCGATCGGCTACTACACATGAGAAGAAGGAAAGACTGTGTCTGGAGTACAGGAGATCCCTTAGGCTGTCTCTTGCCACGTATTACCACGTCCTGCGATTCGAGTCAGCGGGAAACCACAACAACCCAATTCAAGCAGGAACGCTAATGGTCCAGGTTCCAGGTATGAAGGTGTGGGTCACCCCCCAGGCAAAGACCCGTGACCCCGTGAGGTGCTCACTGAGGGCAAAGGGAATATGAAACAGGGAGTGGAAGAAGGTAGTTGTAAATAACCAGCTATGACCAGGTGACAAGATACAGAAGTGAGAACTATCATTATTATGAGTATTTCTTCCCTATTTTGTTATGAATATGTTTGTATACACACGTATTGAGCAAGTATTTGTGTTTTCTTCCTTCTCTTATTCTCTTTCAACCCAAGATGTATTAACAATAATTAACCGTACATCGCATTTTCAAGTGTATCAAGGAAAAGAGTGAATATCACCCAAAGACTTTGCAACCTGCGTGGGGAAAGGGTTAGCATAGACAGTTGTATCATGTCAGGTGGCAATATGACTATTATTATAAATGCATGCACGTCTGCTATTATAAACACATATGTTAGTAAATGTACAATATATCTTACACATACCTCGATATTAAAAGTTGGATCAAAGGAAAAAAAAAAACCTTGGGCGGGGGGGGGGGTTGGCTTTGGCCATGGGTATTCAGGCCTCAGCCAAGTGGAAGTGAAAAATGGCCAAGCAACCTTTCTTCTTTTTGGTAGAAATAGGAAATGTAACCTGTAAATTCATGTTCCATAGAAGTGACAGTGAGAATCCTTACTTCTCTTCCCTGAATCCGGAAGTCAGGGAAGGAAGATTTTCTTTCTGAAATCAGCTAGCAAATTTGCCGTGTACAGGATGAGGTCCATGGCCCTGAAATCAGGGGCTATCTATACATAGCAGGACTGGGTGTCTGGGTACCCATTTCTCCTTCCAAGCAAAATGAACAGCCAGGTGCAATGCTCAAAATGCTGCTCACCGAGAGGATTTCGCTTCATCCCTGTCACTCAGGAATGCCCCAGAGAAGGATGCCACCATTTGTAGGTGGTACCTGCATGTCAAAGAGCAACCAAAGAAGACTCAGGAGAATTTAGGGTTCTATACCTTCAGCTTCCTTGAGATCTTCCTGTATATCCCTATTCCAGTTTTCGGAATCCCATTCCTTCCCAACCAATGCCCTCCTTTAACAGAAGACACCTTGTGATACTGTGGACTTGATTTACATTGTAATTCAGCCACTGGCAGGTGGCGAATTGGTTTAGTGTTCAGAAATCTTAGCCCTGTGGCTATAAGAAATCGGGTTTCTTTAAGGGCAGATGATAGAAGTTTTCAGGTTATTTACGCAGAACTTGAGCCGGCAACTGGAAACCCCGAGTTCATCCTTTTCTTTGTCCCCTTTCTCATCATACACCTTAGTTTGGCTAAAATGTCCTAAGATACCAAATACATGAACACCCAGAACTTTACCTGTATAAGTATTTGATTAAGAGTCTATGTTAATGGGGCGCCTGGGTGGCTCAGTCAGTTGGGTGTCCGACTTCAGCTCAGGTCGTGATCTCTCTGCTTGCGAGTTCGAGCCCCGCGTCGGGCTCCGTGCTGACAGCTCGGAGCCTGGAGCCTCCTTCGGATTCTGTGTCTCCCTCTCTCTGCCCTTCCCCTGCTCACGTTCTGTCTCTTTCTCTCAAAAATAAATAAACGTTAAAAGTTAAAAAAAAAAAATTTCCTAGGAAAAGAAAACTTGGTGTTGAAAGCTCACAATGCTGGTCTGGCACATATAACGAGGGCTGTGCCTGCGGCAGCATTTCTGACAGTGGCTGGAGGGTGAGTAGAGGGGGACCGTCCACCCCAGCCTGCGGAACCGGGTACTGCATCACGGCCCCAAGCCCGACCTTGGACGGCGGTGTGGCCCACCTTATACCAAGCCACCCCCCACCCCGCCCTGCAACCTGAGACCTTGGAGCCACACAAGCTGGGATAAAGCCCACTCAGCTACTGTTTTCTTGCTCTTTGGCTGTGGGTGAGTGACTTAACATCTGGGCACCTCTGCTGTGCCCTCCTCGGGGCACCGATATTGTGTCCTCCTCCGGATATCGTATCTGGAGGCACGTGACATCCACCCGCCCCTTATTGGGGATGTTAAACGTGATCATTTGGTCAAGGCTGTCTGATTTCTCTGCTGTATAATTGCTATCATCTCCTTTATAACTAATAAGTAGTCTGTGTGGAGACACTTTAGAACTATGCAAATGAGGGTGCCTGGGTGGCTCAGTCGGTTGAGCATCTGACCCTTGATTTCGGCTCAGGTCGTGATCTCGCGGTTCATGAGTTCAAGCCCCATATCTGGTTCTGCACTCTCTCTCTCTCTCTCTCTCAAAATTAAATAAATAAACATTAAAAAAATAACATTATTTTAAAAAAAAGAACCATGCAGATATACTGCCCCTCATCAAAAATCCCCACCCCGAGAGTTAGCACCCGTTGGACGTTCTTGTCTGAACCAGCCTTCTCCGTGATGGTTGCACAGCGATTTTCCAACCCCAGATCCGCCTCCACATTTACCTACTGGCTTTTCCCCTCAAGCAGAGCCCTACCCGCTCACCGATTTATTTATTATTGATACGGAATTGTGAATTCCTGTTTTCTTCTTTCAATGTGTATCTTTGATTTTGATCTATGATCTACATGGACTCCTGTGACTCCATTACCCATTCAATAATAATAATATAATAAAAATAATATTTGAGGACCTATTGTACAGTGACTCCCTGTGACCCCCATGGAGTCATGCTTTCCTGTAACCCTCAAAGCTAAGATGATTTAATTTCCTCCTGTAGATCTAACTCTGCCCTAGACTCTGGCACAACTAGAGAGACCCCAAGCTCTCCAGCCTAAGTTTCAAATAAAAGCATGTTAACCTCGAAGTCCCGATTATGATGGCCCTAGCACACGCTCCCCGCTGACAGAACCTTGGCACTTGTCCATCCCGTCCCCGAAGCCTACGTCAGTTAATGATGAGGTGCCTGCAGCGGTGTCTTGTGTGGTCATCCACAGACTGTGGTGTTCTTCCCTCGTAACCCCTCCGTGAGATCCTTTGTCTCTGGGACTCCTCACTTCCATGACTGAAGATGTCCCCTGGGAACGGGCCACCCAGTGAGGCCAATGTGTATCTCTCCAAGGACTCCCGAAGCTGCAAGACCCTTGATATACACCTGCTCGTGGCTGGTCTCATGTGGATGGGCTCAGACAGAGCCATACGGTCCAATGAGGCTGTGAGACCCAGGAGATCTAGAATCAGCAGTGTCTATTACAGCAATTAATTCCTGTCCCACTCGATGTTGATGCCTCTGGTGCTAGCTAGTCTCTGCCCTGAATCCCACTTCCCCACGTGTGGGTCCAGACCCAAACTGTGGTTACCAGGCCCCCATCTGCACGGTGCTGTACTTAAGACTGGACTTCCCCTTCTGCATGTCGAATCTGCATGAGGCTGGAACTCAGTTCCACCTTTGTCCAGCCCGACCAGTGTTTCAGGACTTTGTGTTTAAGGCATGACCACGGATTCTTTTTCACACCGAAATCAAACATGAGGAAATGCGAAAACCTGAGTTTCCAATTGTGTCTTCATATTTAAGGAATAAACACTTGTTGAACACTTCCGAGCCCTCTCAATCGTTACCTACCTTGGCAAAGAACAATCACACATACACACACACGCACACACACACACACACACACACACACACATTGATGTTCCCTGTATCATTGTGGTCATTTGAAAATTTGGAAGCAAATTGGGTGTCCATTTGGACACCTCTCCTGTTTCTTTGGACAGGGAAATACGTAAAGTATGACACCACAATGCAGCAGCTAAAAGGAGTAAAATAGGCTTGGAAAGAGGTTCATGGCATTTTGTTTAAAGGAAAAAGGATAAATGTGATCCCATTTTTGGAGAGAAACTCAACAAAACTAAAGCTGTTTCTTTAAACATTTGATAAAATCAATAAGCTTCTAATCAGGCTAAGAAAAAGATAGAGGATTCAAATTACTAATACCAGAAATGAAAGATGAGACATCACTACAAACCCCATCAACATGAAAAGAAAACTAGGGGAATATTCGGAACAATACTAGGCCCACAAATTTGATAACCTACGGACCAATTCCTTCAAACACACAATCTGTCAAACCTCACACAAGAAGAAACAGACAACGTGAGCAGGTTTATATCTAATAAGAAACCGAATCCATAATTAATAACTTTCCAAAACAGAAATCCCCAGGCCCAGATGGGTCCATGGGTGAATTCTACCAAACCTTTAGAGAAGAAATTGTATCAATTCTCTACAATCTCATTCAGAAGGTAGAAGCAGAAGGGATATTCTTAACTCATTCTGTGAAGCCAGTATTAACCTAATATAATTGATCATGAGAATAAAAAATGTATACGTAAATTTGGTTTCATCAGAATTAAAAACTTTCATGTGTCAAAGGACACTATCAACACATTTAAAAAGTATTCACAGAATGGGAAAAGTTATTTGCAAATCATATATCTGATAAGACTCTGGTATCCAGAATATTTAAATAATGCTTGCAACTTAATAATTAAAAGCCAAATAACCCAAATTTTAAAACCATTCTCATATTTCTGGGATAAACACCACTTGGTCATGATGTATTATCCTTTTAAAATACAAAGGTTCAAGGGCACCTGGGGAGCTCAGTTGGTTAAGCGTCCGATTCTTGGTTTCGGCTCAGGTCATGATCTCACGGTTCATGGGATCGAGCCCGGAGTCAGGCTCTGTGCTGCCAGCATGGAGCCTGCTTAGGATTCTCTCTCTCCCTCTCTCTCTCTCTCTCTCTGCCCTTCCCCACTCACGCATGTCCACGCTTTCTCTCTCAAAATAAATAAATATTTTTTTAAGGCAAAGGTCCTGTTTTTTAATGTTTATTTATTTATTTTTGAGAGAGATAGAGAGAGAGAGAGAAAGAGAGTGCACACACAAGCAGGGGAGGGGCAGAGAGAGACAGAGACAGAGAATCCGAAGCAGGCTGCGGGCTCCGAGCTGTCAGCACACAGCCAGACACAGGGCTTGAAGCCACGAACTGGGAGATCATGACCTGAGCCGAAGTCGAATGCTCAACTGACTGAGCCACCCAGGCGCCCCCAAAAAGGCAAAAGTTCTGAATGGATACTTCTCGACGAGACACCCACCTGACCAATAAGCTCATGAAAAGATACTTAACCTTGTTATCCATTTCGGAAACATAAATCAAAATCATAGTGAGCTGCCATGTCATACCCTATAATTAAAAAATAGAAAACTCGCCAGTGTCGGTGAAGATATGGAGAAACTGGTACCCTCACGCCTTACTGGTGGGACAGTAAAATGGTGCAGCTCTGTGGAAAACAGGCCGGCAGGTCCTCAAAAAGTTAAACATAGGAGTCACCCTACAACCCAGCAATTCCACTCTTGGGTAGAAACCTGAGAGAGCTGAAAATATATGTCCACGCAAAAAACCTGTACGTGACTGTTCAGAGCAACATTGTTCATCATAGCCAAACAGTGGAAACAACCCAAATGTCCTCCAACTGATGGATGGGCCAAGGAAATGTGGTTTATCCACACAAGGGGATAGTATTCAACCATAAAATTGAATGAAGTAGTGATACATGCCACGATGTGGATGAACCTTCAAAACATTATACTAAGTGGAAGAGGTCAGTCACCAAAGGTCACATATTGTATGATTCCACTTAGACAAAACGTCCAGAAGAGGCAAAACCATGAAGACAGAAAGTAGATCAGTGGTTCGCCAGGGGATGGAGGGACATGGAGAACCGGACTGACCGCTAACAAGTGTGAGATTTCTTTTGAGGGCACTGAAAATGTCCCCGAATTGGAGAGCAATGATGGCTCATAAATATTGTGAAATATGCCGGAAACGACCGAATCCTGCCATTTAAAATGGCAAATTTTATGTTACGTGAATTTCACCTCGACTTAAAATCATCATCATCGCCATCATACGTAACTGGTACATTAATAAAATGTGATTTCGACTAACATACAAATGCAGCTTTTTAAAAACGTACCCTTTAGGATCCCTTCCCACTCCAAAACTGCCTGACTCTATTCTCAGTGGGATCCGGGGGCTCGGGTGACTCCTGCATTGTCGACCCCACCTGCCTTTGGAGACACGCTGGGTGACCAGTGATGGGGCCAGGTTGTGACGTGAGGTCTTGGGTGGGGATAAGGAGGTTGGGGGTGGGTCAAGCGGGAAGCCAGGAGGTGGGAGAGGAGGGATTAGTCAAGGCTCCCTGTCTCCCTCTGACACAGCGTACTACAGTTTTCTCCGACCTTCCTCTAGCTTCTGGCTGTTTCAGTTTCTTGGAGCACAACGTGCAACAGGGAAGCATCATTTCTGCCTCAGGACACACAGGAGGTGTAGATATAGGTGAGTTCCTTTATGTGTGTAACTTGTGTTTTCCTCTAATGTTAATAGCTTGTACCACGGGTTTTTCAACTCCCTGTGGGCATCGGAACCAACTGGAGAGCTGGTAAATATGGAGAGTGCCAAGCCCTCATGGGGATTCCCCCAAATCTGCATCGCTAAGGTCAGGCATTGTTATTCTTAGTGGTTGGATAATTTAAATCTGGGTTTCTCGATCCAAGTTATATGGCGGACAGGAAAAGCTACATTTGCTCTCTTGGAGCTGAGGTGGGCAAGCAGAGACAGGGAGGGAGAGCAGTGACAGGCAAAAGGGAACCGGGCTCCTAGAGAGGAACTCGGAGAGTCACTTGGTGCCATTCTCCCAAGCCCAGCCCAGAAGCTTTTGAGTAAATGAATGAATAACCAACAGAAGAGTGGAATCGCTTTTACAGACGTCCAATACCCCTTTAATTTCTGATGTGGTGAGAGTTGGCATCATGAGTGGGTATTGAGCTTTGTCAAATACTTTTCTGCATTGATCAAACAGTGTCATGTGGCCTTTGTCTTTATTCTGTTAATGCAAAAAGGATTTAAATTGCTTGATTCTTCAGACATTAAGCCATTCTCATATTTCTGGGGTAAACACCGCTTGATCACGACGTATCCTCCTTTTAAATTATGTTGCCGATTTGATGTGCTAATACTTGGATAAGGATTTTTGTGTCTGCGTTCATGAGGGATATGGGTCTGTAGTTTTCTTTATTGTGCTGGTTTTGTCTGGTTTTGGTATCAGGGTGACGGTGGCCTCATGAAACGATCTGAGCAATATTCCATCCTGTATCTCAGATCGTTTGTCTAAGATTGGTGTTACCTCTTCCTTAAATGTTTGACAGAACGTATGAGAAAAAAATCATGTGGTTCTGGAGTTTTCTTTGTGGGAAGGTTTTTTTTTAATAGTTAATTAAATTTGTCTCACAAAGGTAGGACTTTTCGGATTTGCCATATCACTTCATGCCAGCTTTGGTAGGTTGAATTTTTAAAGAAATGTGTCAATTTTATGTAAGTTGTTGAATCTGGCATAAAATTGATCATAATAGTTCTTTGTCATTTATTCTTTTTGTTTTTTTTTTTCTTTGTTAGTCATTTAAAGTTGGTAAGATCTATCTGTAGAGCAATAATCTACAGCAATAACCATTCTTTCAAATCTGCTATTCAGAATTTGTGTCCTCTTTCTTTCTGCTCTCAATGTAGCTAGAATTTTATTATATTTCAAAAAAAAATTTTCAAGCAACCACTTTTGGTTTTGCACATTTTCTCTCTTCTTATTCTCTATTTCTTTATTTCTTCTTTTATCTTTATTTCCTTTCTTCTACTTTCTTTGGGTTTTAATTTGCCCTTTTTTTTCCTGCCCAGCTTCTGAATCATTGATTTCAGATCCTTAATTTTAGGCCTCTTTTCTTTCTACCCTAAGCATTGAAAGGTATAAATTTGTCTCTAAGTATGCTTCAGTTGTGTGCCATGAGTTTTAACATGTGCCATTTATTCTTAGTATTCAGTTCCAAATATTTCACAGTTTGCCTGTGAATTCTTCTTTGACTCAGACTCTTTAGAAGCATATTGCTTTAGGGGGCACCTGGGTGGCTCCGTCCTTTAAGCGTCTGACTTCAGCTCAGGTCATGATCTCACGTTTCATGAGTTTGAGCCACACGTCAGCCTCTGTGCTGACAGCTCAAAGCCTGGAGCCTGCTTCGGATCCTGTGTCTCCCTCTCTCTCTCTCTTCCCTCCCCCTGCCCCGTCTCCTTATCTCAAAAATAAATAAAAACACTAAAACAATTAAAAAAAAAAAAGTATGTTGTTTTCCTTCCAAATTATTTTGGCTCTTCCAGATATCTTATGGTTATTGGTTTCTACTTCCTTTTGGTTCTTTCATAGATTTTTTTTTTCTCCTTCTCTGCTGGGATTTCCCCGTCCATTCATTAAGGATATATTTCCCTGTAGTCTCTGGGGCACAGTGAAAAGAGTTGCATTCCCATGCATATCTGTAGATTCTAATATCTGGGGCATCTCAGGATCAGTTTCTTATCTTTTTTTTATACATTTATTTTATTTTGGGGAGAGCACAAGCAGGGGAGGGACACAGAGAGGGGGACAGAGGATCCGAAGCGGGCTCTACGCTGACAGCAGCGAGCCTGATGTGGGGCTTGAACCCACGAACCGCGAGATCATGACCTGAGCTGAAGTCAGATGCTTAACCGACTGAGCCACCGAGGCGCCACGTTTTTGAGGAGGGGCCACGTTCTGCTTTTTCTCCCTGTGCTGCACAGGTGGTATTGTAGCCTCATCATCGTGGACGTTATGCTGTGCAGACCAGATTCTGTTTCATTCTTCTGAAAAGTTTTGATTGTTTCATATGTTGTTGGTTTCCGCACATAATCAATGTGGCCGGCTCACATTCTAAACTCGGCCTCCCCTGACGTGGGCAGTGAGTCCATTTCAGTTTGGTGCCTCCGGTTTTCCCAGGGGACATTCCTGGTTCAGAGGTCAGCTAGAGAGTGAGGACAGCCTCTCTGTGATGTCCCCTCACCTCTTCTCCAGTGGCTGTGGTTGTCCTAAACTCAGCCCTCTGGTTTTTCTTTTTTTCTTTTTTTTTTTTTTTAATTTTTTTTTTTCAACGTTTTTATTTTTTTGGGACAGAGAGAGACAGAGCATGAACGGGGGAGGGGCAGAGAGAGAGGGAGACACAGAATCGGAAACAGGCTCCAGGCTCCGAGCCATCAGCCCAGAGCCTGACGCGGGGCTCGAACCCACGGACCGCGAGATCGTGACCTGGCTGAAGTCGGACGCTTAACCGACTGCGCCACCCAGGCGCCCCAGCCCTCTGGTTTTTCAAGACCAAAAAATGGTGACTTTGCTACTGGAATTTCAGCTGCCCCTCGTGACCGGGTCCTGCCCCGAGGCCAAAGCCATAAAAGTAGGACTCCCACCATTCAGCCGTTCTCCTTTTTCAGATGCCCAGTCCCTTCCAATGTTTACCATGTTTTGGTAGCTCAGCAGTGCCCACAGGAAGGTTTCTGGGTTCGGTTTTCATTTTTGTTCCAGGGTTTGTACATAGTTCACCGGAGCTTACTCGGCCTTTACTGAGAAGTGAAACCCACTTAGTGTTATCTTCACCATAGTAAATAATTCAGTACTTGGTAACCTGGCAGAACAGGAACTGGAAAGTTCTCTTACCAACCCACTCAAGCTGCACTACTCAGGACCACAGAGCAGGAAAAGACTAGGTGAGGCGGGAGATATCGACATTGAGTACTTTGGTCACTGGCTTCCTGTCATCCCAGACCAGCCCAAGGACTTCTTTTATTCTGGAGAGTTGAGCAGAAAATGTGAACTCCACTACAAGGAGAGACGTGTGACTATTCTGCTTCGGTGATTCCACACAAATCATCAGCGCAGGAAGCCACCCCGTCTCTCCGGTGCTTTCTTCGGTGGTCACAAGAGATGTCACAACACCGAGAGTGTGTAAAGCCACTTGTTTTTTACTAAATTAAAAGAGGGACAAGGTACCTACCTCCTTTGTCAGGAGAAGCCATTTCATTTTGAGAAATTTCCAACCACGCAGCTGGGGCGCTGATGTTAAGAAGATGGGTCGGCCTCCACAGGGTCTGGGTCAGGGGAAGACAAGAGCCAAGCAGCAGACTTGGGGATCACCTATACGACGTAAGGGGTGCGTACAAGGCTCCTGTCCCAAACTACCTGCACGTCCAACTAGTCACACGACAGGAGGTCCCAGACTTTTGTACGATTTCTGATGTCATTCTGAACTACAAGCCTCTTGCAGACAGAGACTATTTATTAGTCGTGTTTTCACCCAACAATCCAGCATCTGTCACAGGGCCTGCCCTACGTCACAGGCCATCAGGTACTGTTGTATCGAATCAGATGTAAGCGCCTACTTTCTAAATGTCAAAAAAATGAAAAGACCCGGACAGAATGAAAAGCTAAAAAGCACAGCGGGTTGGGGCGCCTGGGTGGCTCTGTGGGTTATGCTTCCAACTCTCGATTTCGGTCCAGGTCACGATCTCACCATTTGTGAGAGTGAGCCCTGCATCGGGCTCTGCACTGACAGGGTGAAGCCTGCTTGGGATTCTCTCTCTCCGTCTCTCTCTTTCTCTCTCTCTCAAAATAAATAACCTTTATTTTTCTACTTTTAGTGTTTATTTATTTGTCAGAGAGCGCAAGCTGGGAAGGGGCAGAGAGAAGGGGGGACACAGGATCCGAAGCGGGCTCTGAGCTGTCAGCACGGAGACTGACGTGGGGCTCAAACTCACAACCCACGAGATCGTGACCTGAGCTGGCGTCAGACAATCAACCCACTGAGTCACCCAGGCCCCCCTAAATAAATAAACTTTAAAGCAAAGGCGAAAAAGAAAAGGCCCAACGGGTTGACAAGACTAAGGAGTGCTCTTAAAATCCGTAAGAAAACAGTATTAAAAATAGGACACGTTGGAGACCCCCTTTGTTATTCCTCCCGCCCCTAACTAGGTAAGTGAGACACTCGGGCTACCTTTCCAATTCTCCTTCTCCAAATACAAGGCAGGAGAGCCTAGGTCTGGCTCCCGGCTTGGCCCTCCTCCCTGCTCCCTGGCTCTATCAACACTGGGAAGGCCATTTCACCAGTCGGAGCCTCAGTGTCTCTGACGGCCTTGCAGACAGTCACGGCACAGAGGGAGCAGACGAGTAGCCTGTGCCAGCGCGGTGCCTGGCACCTAGTAGGTGACAAGGGGGCCCCTACGTGGTGCAGGCAGCCGCTTCGCCCAGTCTCCCGCCTTCCTCCCCAAAGCTTCACTCACCTCTTTCAACGAGAGTTCTGGCTCTTCCGTCACGTTCCCTGTCCTCTCCTCGGCCTTCTAGTCTCCCCGTTTCCAAAACCTCACTAGCGCCGAGGATTGAATCAATGTGACTCCGTGCGGGTTTCTTAGCGACTTCCCTCCGACCGGATACTTAGGTTGCTTCCGCTTGCTTGCCTCTGTAGGAAGTTCTGTAAACCAGACTCCCGCGTGAGGCGGCTTTCTGCTCTGGGAGTTAATCCTCCGCGTCAACCGGCCTGACGCCATCTTGGACAAATCCACCATGGTGACCACTCTGTGACCTGGAGCCTTCTTGAGCACAGTCCCCCCCCAGCCCCCCCCCACACACCACCACCACCACCATTCTTTCTTTTTTGTCCAACCACGGGCATGATAAAGAACTCGTAAGTATACACTTGGGGCATAGCGGCCTTGACCTGCTCTGGAGACAAGACTATGACACACAGCTATTCTCAAACCTTTCCTCCTGAGAGTCTCCCAGGATGTACTCCCCATCCTCTAGGGCTGTAAGATCAGGTCTTATGGGAGGCGGGGTGCAGAGATCTACTCGACTCGCAGCCATCCAAGACAGACTTCTGTCCATAAGATCCTTTACTAAACCATTTCTTGGCAAATTGGACCAGTCAGCTTTTTTTTTTTTTTTTTTTTTTTTTTTTTGCCTCATGGCTCCTTTGGTCCTCAGAGGTCACTCTGCATATACTTTCTTCCATAGAACATCTGTGTTAGTGACGATTTGGTCTCCCAGAGTCTCAGTGTTCATCGGAGTCTTGAGATTATTTCCTACCTGAGTTCACATGGGAGATGTTTGCTCCTTTCTTTTTGGACCTGTTCCAAGAGACAGCAAGCTTCCTGAAACAATCCTGCCATCAGGATTTATGGAAGGAAGGAGAGGAGGGGGAAGAAAGAAAGAAAGAAAGAAAGAAAGAAAGAAAGAAAGAAAGAAAAAAGAGAGAGAGGGAGGGAGGGAGGGAGGGAGGGAGGGAGGGAGGGAGAGATGGGGGAGAGACAGAGTGAGGAAGGCAGGCAGGCAGAGTCAATGCTCACTTAGACACTTGGTAAATAGAAGAAGGAACAATGTGGGGATCCTTAGCCCTGTTTTATAGATGAGGACCTTAGGGTCAGGAAGGTTAGATAGCTTGCCCAGAAATACAGTAATGGGGCCCAAATTTGACCTCAGTTCTTTGAATCTGGTTCCGCTGCTGTTTCTCATACACACCTACTGGGAGACTGGTCTAGCTTAGTGCTACTCCAATGCCAGGCTTCAAGAGAAAGTGGGCTTGTGACAGAGTAAATGAACGTGAATGAATGCACCACTTCCCCTATCAAGAGAGCCTGGCTGAAAAAAAAAATGCCCACCAAACTATACAGTTTGCTTAGTGGCTTCATGTTTCGGCAAAAGTTCTTAGTCTCATTACAAATAGTTCATGATGGGCGGCTGGACCATGGACCACACTTTTTCTTTTTTATGTTTCATTTATTTTTGAGAGAGAGAGAGAGAGAGAGACAGAGCATGGGGGGGGAGGAGCAGAGAGAGAGGGGGAGACACAGAATCCGAAGCAGGCTCCAGGCTCTGAGCTGTCAGCTCAGAGCCCGAAGCGGGGCTCGAACTCATGGACCGTGAGATCATGACCTGAGCTGAAGTCAGATGCTCAACTGACTGAGCCACCCAGGCGCCCCTGGACCACACTTTTTTTTATAACGTGGGTCCTATCGACCCTAGCCTAACCATGTGGCTTGAAACTCCTCATGTCTTTCATTTCAGATGCTCTCCATGTCTAGATGGAGCCCTCAGGCATCCCAGAGTCCACCACTCCTTTTGACTATGACGATCAGAGCTTTCTGTGTGAGAGCAAGCACTTCGCCTTTGCTACCCTCAGCACCACAATCCTGTACTTCCTGGTGTTTCTCCTCAGCCTGGTGGGCAACAGCCTGGTGTTGTGGGTCCTGGTGAAGTTCGAGAGCCTGGAGTCCCTCACCAACGTCTTTATCCTCAACCTGTGCCTCTCAGACATGGCCTTCTCCTTCTTGCTGCCGGTGTGGATCCTGGGGTACCACTGGGGCTGGGTGCTGGGGGACTTCCTCTGCAAGCTCCTCAACATGATCTTCTCCATCAGCCTCTACAGCAGCATCTTCTTCTTGACCATCATGACTGTCCACCGCTACATGTCGGTGGTGAGGCCCCTCTCGTCCATGCGCGTCCACACCCTCCAGTGCCGCGTGCTGGTGACCGCGGCCGTGTGGGCGACCAGCATCCTGTCCTCAATCATCGATGCCATCTTCCACAAGGTGTTTCCTTCGGGCTGCAACTATTCGGAAGTCAGATGGTTCATAGCCTCGGTCTACCAGCACAACATCATCTTCCTGCTCTCCGTCGGGATCATCCTGTTCTGCTACGTGGAGATTCTCAGGACCCTGTTCCGCTCGCGGTCCAAACGGCACCACCGGACGGTCCGGCTCATCTTCACCATCGTGGTGGTGTACTTCCTCAGCTGGGCTCCCTACAACCTGATCCTGTTTCTGCAGACACTGCTGAAACTCAGGGTCATCCAGAGCTGCGAGTTCATCCAGCAGCTGGATTACGCCTTGCTCATCTGCCGCAACGTTGCCTTCTCCCACTGCTGCTTCAACCCGGTGCTCTACGTCTTTGTCGGGGTCAAGTTCCGCAGGCATCTCAAAAGTCTGCTCCGGCACTTCTGGCTCTGTCGGCAGCAGGCGTCCAGCATCCCCCCTCACACCCTGGGCACCTTCAACTATGAGGGCGCCTCCTTCTTTTGAAAGGGAGTTCGGTGGTGCAGGAAGGAATGCCAAGGCCATGGGGCTGGGGGCCAAAGCAGTACCTTTCCACCAGCAGGTCCCACTTGTCGCCCCTTCTGCAGAAAGTGGCTCCCAGCTGGAAATGTTATACTGCCATCCACAAAAACAAGCCTTGAATTCTGACTTCATCACTCTTGCCTTTATTAATTCATTGGCTTAGACATCGCTTCGTTCAGAAGGCTCTGAGACTTGGAAGGAGTCCCAGAAAGGAGGATCTTCCAAGACTTCATGAAGGTCCGAGACTCAGTCCTTTCCAGCAGGTGCTACTGGCCTAATTCTTAAAATTGGACCTTCAGTCTTCCCCAGCCAAGTAAAACGCCTCCAAGCCTGGCCACCCAAGTGCAAATACATCATGGAACCTGTAGCCGGAGGTGAAGTGGAGAAGGCTTCACATGCTCTCTAAGCTCCAGCCGGGGGCTGTTATTAGTGGCTACTTTATTCAACAAGCATATATTCCATGCTTCCCGTGTGCAAAGTCCCACTCTGGGGACTGTGGAAGACTCTGGAATTCAAGGAGTTACAGCCGAATGTACCTAACTGGGGTGCACGCCAGAATCACCTGGGGAGCTTTTCCAAAGGCCCCGCTCCAGAACTAAATCAGGTTTACAGATCGGGACCAGGTTTGTTGTATGGAAAGGTTAGAAGGTGGCTTTCATGTACGTCCTGGGGATGTGAAGCTATGGGACAGTGTAGGAGGCAGGCATGTGTGCTGCTAACCAAAAAGCAAGGTCACGTGACAGCCATTGCCACAGAGACGAATAAGCGTGGTGCTCTGAGAGTGTAGACTAGGGAAGAAAGGTTAATATCTGTAAACTAGCCTCCTGGGGCAAGAGGCACGTGCCCCCCAAAATACATACATTGGAAGAATAGTGACACCTGTCATTCTTTGCTCCCACTCATACACAGTGATGGAACACCAGGGCCCATGCCTAGCAGGTCGGAAGACCAGGTTCCTGCCCGCAGGAAGTTTGGGAAAGTTCCTTGGTGCCAACTTGCAGGGGCCCGGAAAGACTTCCTGAGGTGTTGGGGCTCTATCTGCAAGAGATGAGGAGCCGCTGAGGGTCTTGAAGCACCCCGGGGTCCATTCAGAGCACACTGGGTGGGGAAAGAGATGCACCACAGAAGGACGCTGAGGAAGCGAGGTCATCTGGGGGTGGAACCACGGACACGCAGCCACCATGGGCAAGAACAACTCTGAGGGAATGGGGGAAGGGCAGAGTCAGCAAGACTGGGCCGTGGGGGTGGAGGGAGGGGAAGCGCAAGACTCAAAGATGACTCAGGTTTGGAACGGGCGTGGCCAGGGAAGGCGGGTGCCACCCACCAGGCAGGTGGAGAACATTCCTGGTGACAGTGATGAATCTGAAGGGTCAGCTCAATATCCATCCTGAGAGCAGGAGGTGTTGCAGGAACCTTCACCCTGGGTGCCTTGGCCAAGGTGGGTGTTTACTTATCTGGACCTTTGGAGCTGGGCTCTTGGCATTCGGAGGGAGGCAGTGGTATCTCATCATCTTTATATCCTCCAAGTAAATGCTTCATGCAGAAGGTGGCACTTACTCCATTCGTTCCTTCCCCCAAAGAATCATGGGCCGAATATGCAGGGGCCACCTCACGTGAAAGAAGCTGGAGCTATGATATGCAACACGTCTCCCATCTAGTTGCAGGTTTTCAGCATCCAGATTGCACTCTGACTATGCTTATTTTAGGATGTGCTCACGTTGGCCCTGCAGACGGTCTCAGCCGGCAGTCACCGAGGACTGAGCGGAGCCAACCCCTCCAAAACCAGCCGGCACAGCCGTCCGGTCAGGCAGGGGCCAGACCGTCTCACCAGCAGCCCGCCTCTGCACAGTTACCAAACGCATTGAGTCTCGGACCCTCATGAAGGGATAAAGCTCTCATGGACTTGCCAGCCAGTAGGTGGGGACATCACTCACCACGGACAGAAGAAACAGCAAAAGGAAAGAGGTAATGAGGTAGTTGTGGCTCAGAGTTAAGCCTTCGGGCTTCTGATCGGGGTAGTCGTTCAGCACCCCCTTCAAACTAGTATTATTAAAGTTTTGTTTGACTTTTATTCAGAGGGCAGGCTGAGCCCTGGGAGAAGGGGAGACGATTCCAGCTCGCAACCCCCCAAACCAACGCAGTGCGGTCTTAACGCCACTCTTCCTGGAAGGCAGGTTGGGAGGGGGGTCGTCACCACAGACGCTCGCCTCGTTTGCTCCTCACCCATCCCATCCCTTCCCTTCACCTCCAAAGATGTTCGTCTAAGCATTTCCTCCGACGCATTCAGCCGTACCCCTGAGAGCACTTCACTAAACGCAGTCGTGTCCACGTCCTTACGTTTCTCGTGATGTTTCGTCATCTCCAAGGGTAGAGAGTAGAGCGTCTTCTCTTAATTTAGTTCCTTGGGAAACCGAGGCAAGAGGCGCAGAGAAACAGAGACGTGATGGGAAGACGCCCTATCAGAAAAGGAGCCTATGGGCAACACTGCTGAAAAAAATCAGCCGGAGCACTGCACGCTAGTGGCCGCCTTGACCGCACACTCTGTTGGCCGCAACCTCCTGCTGTCCCCTCCCTCCGCCCACTGAACCACAGCTGCACTCTTGTGGGCCTGTCCCACGAGAGTCAATAAAAGTTGCCCTGGACACAGGGCTGCGGACCTTCTGCTGCTCCGGGAACACAAAAAATCCACGGTAGTTCCTAGGGAAGATGTCTTCACAGCATTCCCACCACCCCACTCTCTTGGACAAAACCCGGAAGGGAGGAGCCTTGCTGGTCTCTGAATAGGAACTCCAAGCCCAGGGCAGCCCCAGACCTCAGATGACCCCAGCCAGAATGGAAGTTCCTCAAGGGCAGAAGCCACGTGTGGCCGATCTAGAACCTCCCTCAACGCCCGGCAATGTTTGTGGTTGGTTGAGTAAGTGAATAGGAGACCATATTTCTGGCTTTTTCCTACTTCTGTTTTTTCTTTCCACACTTGCTTACATTATACCTTCTGGTCAACACCAGGCACTGCCCAATGGCGTCCCATGACTCTTCCCTATGGCCCATCAGCCCACACATCGCCTGGTTTGCTGAACTCCTGACAGCTTTCATTTGTAAAGCCTCCCTGTGACGGGACAAAGAGGCCCATGAGTCTGGAAAAACCAGGAGAACAGATCCCAAAGTAGATTGTCTGAGAAGGCCCTTGGGATGTGAGCCTCGGACCCAAACCCCAAATCTAAGGTCCTTTACTGAATCACTGTGACCATGGGCCTCCGAGACTCTCCGCGTCCTCATCTGTAAAACTGTATAAATGCCAAAAACACAAAGACAGACTCTATTCACACAATGAAGATACACATGAGATCATGTGTGTAAAAGTACTTGCTTTGCCAGTGATTCAGCCCCAAATAGGAATTACAACTGTAATCATCTCATAAAGACAGAAAGCATCATTGTATCATATGCAGAAATAAAAGAGTAGTGTGTATGGACTCATCCCTGGCTGTGTTCCCCTCATTTCGACCTAGGTCTTTATATAAGATTCCTAAAAGTCCTCTGCTTGTGGGGGATCTGGGTTAGGATTCAGGGTGAAGGGAGGGATACAGGAAGAGGATGGGGCATAGAGTGTGGAACAAGCCTTGTGTGGGTCAGGATGGTGGGAAATTTGCTCCATTTAGGCCTTAGGCAAAATTATCCAGGAGGCCAATGTGTCTCGAGTGCTCTGTGGCTCTCGAGTTTTCTGTCCCTGTCTCTCCCCTGGGCTGTCTTCAAGTCCAAGGTTCCCCCCCCCCCCCCCCATTTCATGAGCCACTGTGTTGGAACAAGGACTTTTCAGAGATCAGCCCTCTAATCAGAAGGAATGCTATGCTTCCTGCCGGGAGTTTGGGGCATCCTGAGAACTTGGTGGGAGATACTTTGCAGGTTTGGGGGAAGTTTGGGAAGGGGAAGAAGGATTATCCTGAAGTATGCTCTCCACTTTGGGGCCAGCCCAGATTTTAGGTGTGGGTGGTTGTAACTGCCCCCGCACCCCACCCCACCCCCACCCTGCTACACACACACTCCCAGCTCCTCGACAAGAGAAAGTGTGGCCAGAGGGCCCAAAGGAGGACAATGGAAGCCTGGTTCCTTGACTTTGACCATTTCAGAAAATCAGAGGTGAGCATCACTCATGGTTAGAGAGAGGATATGGGCAATGGATGGGGATGGAGAACTGGGTGGTTACAAGGATTAGAGGTTGGCCCGGGGATAAGAGGGGGCATGTGGACCTGCAAGATGTTCCTGGCCACGTGTGTACAGGCCTGCTCTGTGTGAAGGCAGAGGGAAGCCCATGTTAGGGGGCGTAAGATTGCAAAGAAGGATTAGCACCACTCTCAAGTTGGTCAGCCTCTGGTCATTCTTATTTGGAGAAAGATTTCTATAGGATTACTCTAGTCCCAAGGAATTGGTGGTCCTTTTTCCAGATGACTTAACCTTGACTCAGAGAAAAGTATATGACTCGATTGTCCACACAACTGGGAATGCACGCCTTAAACACGTCACCTTAAACGTGTCATTAAAACTATTATTCCAAGGCACCTTGCAATGAACTATGGGAGTTTGGGGAAGGAAGTACCCACTTGTATCTGTCCCCCACTTTGGTTACAATTGGTTCAACAATCTGCCTCTGGTTTTTTTCCAAAAATAAGGATAATGTGAGTTAAAACAACAACAACAACACTGAACATTACTAATTTTTCAAAGCATCTTGTTTATTTAATTTTTTTCAACGTTTATTTATTTTTGACACATAGACACAGTGTGAGCAGGGGAGGGGCAGAGAGGAGAGGGAGACATAGAATCCGAAGCGAGCTCCAGGCTCCGAGCTGTCAGCACAGAGCCCGACGTGGGGCTCGAACCCACAAGTCATGAGATCATGACCTGAGCCGGAGTCGGACGCTTAACCAACTGAGCCACCCAGGGGCCCCTCAAAGCATCTTGTTTATTTAAAAGTTAGAGGAAACCCACAAATATTGGCCTCAATAGGAAATCACATCCCCCGTTCTGACTGGATCCTTAGCAAGCCACTTCCTCTCCTTATCTATTCAACTCAACTGGAGAGGTTTAAACTCTAAGATCCCTCCCCGTGATTAAGAAATGAAGTCTATGAGTCTCTAATTTCATGAGTTGCATTTCCATGACGTTCTTCAGGGGATACAAACCTGTAGCTTCGTGCACGTTATCGGTTGAACTGTGTCCTTCTCCTACTCCCCAAGAAACCCTTGTGTTCATGTCCTGATTCCCGGTGCCTCTGAATGTGACCTTGTCTGGAAAGAGGGTCACTGCATATGTAATTAGTTACAATGAGGTCACAGGGGTGAGGGCAGGCCTGTAATCCAATATGACCGGTGTCCCTATAAAAACGGGAAATTTGGACAGAGACCCAGACCAAGGGAGAATGCCAGGTGAAGGCTGGACTTACGCTATCACAAGTCAAGAACACCAGAGATTGCCAGCAACCACCAGAGGTTAAGAGAAAGGCATGGGATGGGTGTTCCCTCACAGCCACAGAAGGAGCCAACACAGCAGACACCCTGATCGTAGACTTCTAGCCTGGAGACCTGTTTTAATTTTTTTTTTTTTTTCAACGTTTATTTATTTTTGGGACAGAGAGAGACAGAGCATGAATGGGCAAGGGGCAGAGAGAGAGGGAGACACAGAATCGGAAACAGGCTCCAGGCTCTGAGCCATCAGCCCAGAGCCCGACGCGGGGCTCGAACTCACAGACCGCGAGATCGCGACCTGGCTGAAGTCGGACGCTCAACCGACTGCGCCACCCAGGCGCCCCCTGGAGACCTGTTTAAGCCACCTAGCTGGTGGGACTTTGTTACGGCACACCATGAGCAGACCAACACGGGGCGCCATTTCAGTGGGTGTGAAGGGAATCCTAGTGCATCTCAGAGCCCCTCATGGGCTTTTAGTGTCTACCTTGACCACACAGAACACGACTCCTGACTGAAGACACCCACAGGAGACTGGAAACTGACTTTGTACTGAGATCTGCTCTGTGCCAGGCCCATACATGTGCACATCTCACAGCCACCCTGTGACATTTCTGTTTCCCACTTAGACCAAGGAGGGCATCAGAGCTCAGAGAGGTCCACTCTAACATTCATAGCCCCGAACACGTGGGATCGCTGCCTGAGGCAAGAGGTCATAGCTCCAAGGAGCGCAGTGGGCCACAGCTCAGAGGACACAGGGTGATGCACCTGAGCACAAGGTGTCACAGCCCTGAGGACGTGAGCTCACAGTCCTGATCAAGTAGGGGCATGGCTGCAAGCCTGTAAGGTCATGACCCCAGGGACATGGGGGCAAGGCTTCTGGCACATGGGGTCATGACCCATTCACTGGGGCCATAGCTCTCAACATGCGGGGTCACAGCCCCAGTCACGTGGGGTCACAGTCCTGAGGATGTGAGCTCACAGTCCTGAGAAAGTGGCACTAAAATCCGACATTAAAATCTCTCCCACCCTCAGTATGTCACAAAACCATTCAGACTGCGGTTGGCACAACGATTTTCCCTTTGCCATCGTCCCCCTGTTCCCTCTTCCTTTCGTAGTTTTTAACAGGAAGAATGGAAATCACTTCCCCACACCCCCCACAGATTGACTGTTCCATCCATCTCATCACTGATTTGTCTGTCCCTCATTAATTTATAAAAGATGGCTGATGACATTACATACCCCAACCTTAAGTAGGAAATCTATTTCCTTTCCCGTATTATCCCACCCAGCCAATGGCTGGGGCCGTGGCGCTTGGCTGGACACCAGCAGCTAAGTCCTGCGAGGTAAAACGGTGTTTCTCGATTAAATGGTGGGAGCTAGGGCAGAGGAAAGGATGCTGCAGCCAGAACTAAGGAATGGCAGAGCCCAGGCTTCCATCACAGGCTGAAGTACCCCGGGTGCGGTTGCTCTCCTGCCTTGGATCCATAGTAGACATCATGAATGAATGCACTCTCTTGAGTCCAGCCTCAGAATGCCTTGCAACTTAGAAACAGAGAATAGAACTTACAAATAGAAATCGGGCCGAGAGCGGGGCAGAAGTCAGGAGTGGTAGTTCATTCATTAACACATAGTTTTTGAGCACTGAGTTCAAATAGGTCCCTGGGTTTAGAAGTGAGGGGGATCCGGGAAGCCCAGCGACACATGCTTTTTCATTTAGCCCGCCCAACCTACCAAAAGTATTATCTTTTCAACATGCAATCAGTATAAAAGTAGTAAGAAGCTACTTCACGGTATTGTTTTCATACGAAGTCTTTGGAAGTCAGGTGTATTTTGCACTTACAGCCCGTGTACTGTTCAGCTCAAACTAGCCACACTGCAAGTTCTCAAAAGCCACACGGTGACGGCGCTGCTTTCAAGGTGCCACACCGATGACTCGGGGACACACCGAGCCTGCGGGGACTGAGAGGCTTAGCCCAGGGCGGGTGGCACAGCGGCGCCAGGAGACGCAAACCTCAGCGCGCGCCGCGAGCCGGGAGTCCTAGTCCACGCCCCTCTGCCGTGGGGTCCGACGGGACTTGTAGGCGTTGGCCTGCGGAGCGTGCCGGGAGTTGTAGTCCGCGCCCGCCTGCGGCGGCTCTGCGTATCATGGCGGGCTGCGCCGCGCTACCGCACTCTTCCGCTGGGCCCCAGAAAGTTTCGCTTCTGCCAAACAGTGGACCCACGAGCGCGTAAGTGCCGCGGGGGGCCGGCCGGGCCTCGGGGGCGCCTGGGCCGCTGTCGGCCTCGGAGCGGAGAACTTCCCTCCCGACGCGGCTTGTCACCTGTTGCCCTCACCGTCCCCGCCCATCCCGGGTCTCCCCCAGACCCGGTCCGAGCCCTTGCCCTTGGCCAGAGGGCCGGGGAGGCACCTCTCGGTCCGCTGCTGAAACTGACCCTGGAACCCTGGCTGCCTCTGGTGGTCAGTTGGAAAGACAGATCCCCAAACACCGGTTCCAGGACCCCCGAAAAGGAGCCCACCATATAGGAGTCTCAGAACAGCCCTTGAATCATTTAGGCACAGGAGGACAGGTCGTGGAGTTTCTGCCAGGATTGTCCGAGAGGCCACTGACTATAAGAAGCGAAGTTCCGGGCTCAGCCCGGCGGGGATAGCCCAGACCTTGTTTCTCCCTCCCTCCCGTAAGGGGACGGTTTGTTCATCCCGGGCCATCTTCGGGCCACGGCCCGTTCTCTTTACCTTATGTTCAGGTGCAGGGGCTCAAAATAGTACCCCCCCCGCCCCCCACCCCGTGATCTTTCCTGAAACACCTGTGGATTTGGGATTGTCTGTGGTGTGGCTGCTTGGGACTTGCGCTAAAGAGTCCATGCTATTCGGAACCTCGGCTGGGGGATGTTCTAGGGGGAGGCCTGGATTTTATTTTTGTGTAAGGAAAGCGTGTGTGTGTGTGTGTGTGTGGTTGACACATTAACCACACGTCTCCCTGTCCTGTGCACATGTATCTTCTGATGCCCCTTGTCACTCTTCACAACTCCCACTGGCTGCCCCCTCCAGAAAAAAAAAAGAGCATTTACTGAAGCTGCTTGTGTTGGCCACAGCCTCTGCCCCTCTGCTTGTCTTTACCACGGCAGTTTCCTTTCCCACAGAGAAATGGGTCAGGGGCTCTTTGAGGGCAGAGGATCAGGCTGTAATCAGCTCACTGCCCTTCTGCCCCTGCAAGCCTTGTGGTCTCTGTAGCAAGCTTTACTCCCCTGCCATCTGCCTAATGCGGCTTCCCCTGCGTGTTGGTGCTAATAAAGAGCGGTCTCGCTGAGGTTTTCTGCTTTCAGTGGCTCCCACCATCCAAAGTGTGCCCATGTCAAGTGGGCTCCACTGGACTTTCCCTTCTGTGACAGCTGCTATTCATAAATTACTGAATTCCCTGTACCAGTTGTGGGCCATTGTTCTCATCACCCTGGAAGCCAAAGTTAATTGTCTCAGTGATGGGACTCGGCCTTCTTTGATTAAAGGGATCTGAGAAGCCTCTTTGCTTTAGGAAACAGGTTTTCTGCTTCTCTTACAAGTGTTCATCTCTGGGTTGTGCTTCCTTTCGTTTTTAAGTTGTTTTTGGTATTTTATTAGGAAAATAGTGAAGCATAATCATTGAAAGGATTGTATAGTGAACATTGGCTCGCCTGTTAGAATCTACAGCTGATAGTTTACTTCAGTTAGTTTTGTAGTTGTTTTAATGTCGGTCCTCTGGCTGTTCCTTGGATGGTCTTTGCTCCGTGTGGCTGGTTTTGGGGCAAAAGCAGGCGATCAAGAGCCACACTTTAAACCACACTAGTCCTTTGGGGGCAGGAAGACACTTCCCGCCCCCCCCCCCCCCAGATGTTTGCGATGAGAGAAACTACCCAAAAGAGACAAGATCAGAACATCTGGTGACTTTGACCTGTACTGGTCACCGAGGCTGTGGGCTGCTGCCTCCAGAACGCATAGTAGGCACTCAAGAAATGGCAGTCCCTCCCTTCCCTGGAGGGGAGAGGTTTGGCTGATGGGTAACCTGTGTTTTCTGGTGATTCCAAGGACAACTTGGGTGACTCCAGACTGGAATGTCCTTAAACATGAGGCAGAGGAAACGTGTTGTCTAGCTGTGGTCTCATAGTGAAAATCACTGATAGGAGCTCAGTGTCTGGGGCCACATTCCCTGGAGCAGCCTCAGGACACACAGCAGGTGAGGGTCAAAAACTGGTGCCTTGTGACCAGCCAGAGGCCTCCCATGAGCAGAGATGAGGGGGGTCCAGCTGGTCAGCATCTGCTCACCTGGGCCTCAAAGTCATTGTGTTGCTCCAGAGATAAGCAAGACTCTCTATTTGTGATCTCATTGTCAGCTTGGGGATGTTTGCTTGTTTTTGTTTTTAAAGCTCTTGATTGGTAGAAGGGCCTCTGAGCAACTAAATGGATCAGTAGTGTGGGTACTGAAATGTTTCCTTGGGTCTATATTATCCTCTTGGTGCTTGTAGACATATTGTTTGTCACCGTAATGTCCCTGTAATAAGAGCTTCAGCCTCAGAGCACGTGGGCTCATGGCTTCTATGAGATGAGGGTGGTTGAGCGGAGCTCCGTGGGGCAGGGGGGCATTTCCCCCTTTTCCACATGTTGCAGCCGGTCAGCCTGATGGTTTTCGTGACCACTGATGGTCTTCCACATTCACAAAGGCCTTTGTGGCATTTGAAAGACACAGAGATCCTGTTTCCAGGGATGAGGACATGTACATCAGTGTGGTTCTGAGGGGATCTGTGGTCTGGTTATAGTACGTCACCCTGCGGCTGTTCTGGGCCCCACGGGCAGGTCTGGCTAACCACCTCAGGAGCCTGGGGTACTGCATCCTTGACCTGGGGCAGAAAACTGAGCCTGTGGGATCCAGAAGAAAAATGTGAGCTGAAAAAGCAACCCAAGCAAGCTGTTGGTCTGCAGGGGGATAGGCCAGGAGGAGAATCCCCGTAGGAGGACCGGGGTGGGCTGGACAGCTGAACCAGACGTGGTGGTTTCACAAGGAGCCAGAAGGAATTTCCTCAAGCTGAACCTGCAGCCCCTTGGGCTTCTTCCAGGGCCGTCTGCAGCCTTGGTCAAGAGCAGGGAGGGGGCACTTGGAAGCCTCAACCAAAGTTAGCCACTGGGAACGTCTGCTCTTCTCCCCTACGTCCTCCTTGAGGAAGGTAAAGGGTAACCTCCCCACACTGCACACGGGGGGAAAAAAGTCCAAACAAACAAAAAAACCAGGAAAAAGTAAAAAACCACAAACGCCACACACAAGGTAGGAAAAGGTCAAATAACTTCCCCAGGACAGACAGATTTGCTAAAATTGCCTGAAAAGAGTTTGGTGAGCTAAACATAGCACAGTATCACCAACTGGGGAATGATCTTTATCGCATAATCCGTTGCACGTTAGGGAATGGAAATCTCACATTGACTAGTCCGATTCCAAAATCTGAATAAGGTTCAAATTGGCAAGCCTCCGCTACAATTGGTAAAAGAGAAGATGGTTTTCTTGCCCAGCGCCAAGCCCCAGCCTCAGAGCCATCCTGGGTCTTGCTTGCCCTTCCTGTCTGCCAGCATAGCCCCACCCCCGAGCCCGTGTGCACCCGGATGTTCCACTTGTCATCCAAACACGGCTGTGCTCAGACCCATCCATACTTCCCCTCTACCCTGGGAGTGTTCCGGTTGACGGTTCCAGATCAAAGTCCCAGGGATGCAGAGAGGAGAGGGCCTTGCGTGGGCTGGGTGAGTCGGGGAGGTGGCTGTAACGGCCGTGGCTATCCTTGACCAGATAGAGTGAAGGAGGCTTCTGGATAAGGCTGCCTCAGGCCGGAGCTGTGGGGCACGCTTTATCCAGCCAGTCCCTAAATTACGTTATTCCCTTTCTTCTTGGGATAGTAATGCTGTAATATTTCCACAGTAATGACGGTATAATGTCTATAATTACAAATTACACAAGTAATTTATGTCCAGTAAAGGAAACTTGAGAAATCAGAGAAATCGAATGTTTTGAAAATTTGCCCACGTTTTCCCGCCATGGAAGGATAATTCTCATCATTTACATGTTGGTGCCTTTCTACGCCTAAAGTTTAGTTAGATCTGCGGAGTAAGAGACTACGGGTCCGGTTTTGTCTAACTGGTTCATTCATTCCCCAAGTAAGGTATTGAGGGCTCTCTAGGGGTCAGGACTGCACTCTGTGCTGGGGAGATGGTGAGTAGCAGTGGAGCTTACGGACTCATGGAGAAAACAGATTAAACGAGAAATGACCGTACGGGCGAATGGCCACAAACGTGGAAGAAAGGCAGTGGTGGCTTAGGATCCCGAGCAGCGTAGAACCCGGGGTCTCACGTGTTCTGTTCATCGAAGAACTTCTCAGGCCTCCAGTGACCTCTTTTTGGTCTATAAGCTTAGGAGGAGCTTTGCCCCTCTGGACGGGGGTTCCTGGAAGGCCAGTGCCCACTGGCCTTGTTCACGGCTGCGGCCCCCGCTCCTGGGTCAGGCCCGCCTCTTACCAGTGGTGCCCAACAAACCGCCCGGCAGGCGGTTTGTTAACACGTACGGGTTACAGTTGGCTTCTTCAAGGCTGTGTTTTTTGGCACAGCATGTTCTGGCAGAGATTCCGTTCATGATTCGTCATTGGCTGTGCTCGCCCCCTTGACACTCTGGTCAGGATTGTCCCCGCCCTGAGCATAGGATCTTGGAGCTCTGTGACGTTCTCCATGTGCGCGGGGTTAGTGCTGTTCGGGGGCAGGAATCCACAGATGCCCCAGATGGTGTCTCATGTTCGTGCAGCTGTTCCAGAGGCTGCCCAGAGCTTCCCACGTGCCGTCACCACCTCCCGGGCATTTCCTCTGGGCTCTCCGGTGACAAGGCCTCCGCCCTGCCGCCCCAGGTATGGGGGTGCGGCTCCTGCCAGAGCGGCCTGCCTTCCACCTTCCTGAAAGAGATGGTTCGGTTTCCCCAGGCCCAGAGGCAACACCTCACACCCACGGGTCTCTCCGTCCTGCCTTCCTGGGCCAGTGGACGGGAACGGGGGGGCCAGTTTTGTGTGTGTCCCGGAGGCATGACCAAGAAACCCAGGATGGCTGTCGTTGGTGGGAACGCGAGGGCCAAGAGAAAGTTCAGAAAGCGATGGGCAACTCTCAAGTCCCCCTTCCCTTTAAGAAAGAAGAGTGCAAGCGAGAAGGAGTGTTTGGGGAAGGTGACCCAGGCCTGCAGTTGGTCAACACTTTAATTAGGTCTGAGGGGTTGGGCCACCTCGTGAGGCTTTGTTCATTAGTGCTGTGACGGCACCCTCTCGAAGCTCTGCTGAGGGCAGCCTGCTCCCCGACCCTTTTGTGTGGAGCCAGCAGGACCGCCGGGCCTTCGGAGCCCCAGGTACCAGCCAAGTGCCCTCCTTTCCAGGGGTGGCAACTACATAGATGCTAGTGGCTGTGCTCAACCAGACCGAGGCGATGGACTTTTCCAGAAAGGCTTTCTGCTTTCGGCCCATCTGAACCGTCCTTGCCAACGTGCTTTCCTGGTCAGGGTGGAATTCACAACTGACATGCTCCACCTCGTCTGGGAGTGGGGGCCCCTATCTGGGTCCCTTCTCAGCTAGCGGGTGAGGAGCAAGCACAGAACGTTCTGAAAACCAGGCAGGGTTGTCTTCCACGCCCCAAGCCTGCTCCCCCTTGGATCCTTCTTTCCTAATGTGACTAGTCAGTTTGCTGTAATTGCTCCTGCCAGAGCCAGTTTCTGGGCAACGTTAAGAGTATTAGTCATTTGCACCATAGCGTAAATAAGTTTACGTGAGCCGTTTGGTGCCTTTCTTTCTTAATCTGGGACTAGACTTCTGTCTCTATTGTTACGGCATCTGGGCAGACATAGGAGGAGTTTGGAGGTCGGGGAAGAGTTTTACCTCTGATATAATACCTAAGCCATGACTAGGAACTCAGGCAATAGTCCCGGGTGCATTTAGTCCCTTTTCCACTTTACCAGAATATTGGATGCTTGCAGACATGCTGGATAAGTGTAAACATAATTTTGAGCTGTTGGCACGAGATTTCAATGTTCCCCCAAAGTTTATAAAATGAATTTCTCTGGCATTTGAAAGAGCTTGCCAGAGACAAGCGAGGGAGGTTTTTACAAGCCATGCAGCAAGGGCCCTGGGTTCATGGAGGCATGGGATACGCTCTTTGGGGCCCTCGCGAGGTGTGGGAGTCCTGGAGTCGTTCCCCTGGTGCTGAAGCGGCCAAGGCCAAGGCCCAGGCAGTGCAGACTGAAGCTCTCCGTGTCTCCTGAGTTAGGAGAGCAGCTGGCTGATGGCCTGTCAGGATCCTGCTGCTTCAGGCCATCTCTGTGATACCACAAGAAACAGATAGTCAGTGGTTGTCCCAGGTTCCAGGCACACAGCTTCTGGAACCCTAGGAATTTCCTGAGTGATGGGAGTGTCTTTTGTTAAGTGTGCCTCTTTTCAGCCACGCCTGAGTTTATGCTAATAGGGTGACCCTCCTCAGCCCCTGGGATGGCTTCAGGGTGGGGGCTGGTTGCCTGAAGAGGCAACCATGGGATTAGAGGGTTGGAACTTTCAGCCCCGCGCCAGACCTCAGGGGAGTGGGCTGAAGGAGTTAATCACTCAAGTCTGCGGAATGAGGCCTCCATTAAACCCCGAAGTGAGGGGGTCCTGCGAGGTGCTGCTGGGTGGGGAGCCCTGAGTGCATAGAAGCTTTGCAAACTTCAAACCAGCCCCCCCACCCCAACTCTGCGCCTCTCGTCTCTTCCACCTGGCTGTTCCCAGATTGTATCTTTTAAGATAAACCAGTCATCTTAATGTTTTTCCAGATCTTGAGAGCTGTTCTAGCAAATTATGGAACCTAAGGAGAGGGGATCGTGGGAATCCCTAATTTAGAGCCGGTTGGTCAGAAGTACGGGTAGCAGCCTGGGACTTGGGACCAGCGTCTGACAGCCAGGGCCGTCTTGTGGACAGAGCCCTTGACCTGTGGGGTCTGCACTGACTCCAGGTCATTAGTATCAGAACTGAACCGAACTGGAGAACCCCCAGTCGGTGTCAGAACTGGTTATTGGTGTGGAAAAAAAGCCACATGACCGTGGTGTGGAGAGAGTGCCGCATTCTGTGTCTTCCGGTGGTTAATAATGACCTCAGACCAGGGAAGAGGGAGGGCAGACTGCTAAGAGCCGTCACCCCAAAGTTCAGGAAAAGAGCATTCCTATAGGAACCATGATCTTCCAAGGAAGCTCTGATTAACTGCCTGAAACCCTGTGAGGTGGGGGCACCTGGGGGGCTCAGTCGGTTGAACGTCTGACTTCAGCTCAGGTGGTGATCGCATGGTCCGTGGGTTCGAGCCCCGCGTCGGGCTCTGTGCTGACAGCTCAGAGCCTGGAGTCTGCTTCGGATTCTGTGTGTCCCTCTCTCTCTGCCCCTGCCCCTGCCCCGCTGATACGGTGTCTCTCTCTGTCTCAAAAATAAATAAATGTTAAGAAAAACAAAAGAAACCCCTGTGAGGTGGGACCCCCATCCGCAGTGGGGAAGCCCACCGCGACCTGCAGGTCCAGCAGCCGGTTCTCTTGGGGCACATTACCTGGGTGGTGACTCAGGCTTTCCGGAAAAGCAGCTTGTGTAATCAGCAGCTGGGCACAGCTCACCCCGTGACCCGGGAACTTGGCATCAGCTGAGCGCGCTCCGAGGGTCAGGCGGAGGCGGCCTCGCCCGGCCGTGCGGACACAGGGCCGTCTCCCCAGAGTCCCCGCACGTCTCGAAGGAGCACGTTTCTGTCTGTCGAGGCTCATGACGGCAGGCCTCAGAGACGGCTGGTTCCCAGGGTCCGGGTATCCACCCGGCCGGAGCCTGTCCTGCGAGGTGCTGCTGGGTGGGGAGCCCTGAGGGCGTAGAAGCTTCGCAAACCTCAAACCAGCCCCCCCCCCCCCCCCCCCCCCCCCCCCCCCCCGCCAACTCTGCGCCTCTTGTCTCTTCCGCCTGGTTGTTCCCAGATTGTATCTTTTAAGATAAACCAGTCATCTTAATGTTTTTCCAAATCTTGAGGGCTGTTCTAGCAAATTATGGAGCCTAACTCAGAATCTGCCCTCTTCCACGAGTTGGGTCTCCGCCTGGTTTGAAGCGTGCACACAGGCCCAGGGCCTTTGAAGACTTGGGTGTCTGTCATTTTCCTCTGAGCGTCTTTCTCCCAGGAACGACAAGGCTGTCCATTGACAACAGCCAAATGAGAGGAATTTCGGGAGAGAAGCAGCCTCCAAGCTCGCTGTCCCCCTTCCCCCCCGCCCCATCCCGGTGCCCTTTCCTCCTTGGGTCTCTTCAAAAGACCTCATCCTCATTTTTCAGGCCTGGCACACCTCGGTTGCCCCCGCCTCTCACCCTCTCCCTCCCCCAAGTGGAATTAATTTTCCCTTCCTGAGGCCCCAGGGCATCTTCCTAAATTCGTCACAGTGCGGCCTTTTTTGTTGAGATACAATCTGCAGTCTGTGAGTTTTGACAAATGTATGTTTGTCAGATACGGTCATGTAACCACCACCACGGGCAAGACACGGAACAGAACTGCCGCCCCCCCCCCCCCCAATTTCTGCCGACTCTTGTAGTCATGCCCCCCCCTTCACCGCCACCCCCTCCCGCCCAGGCCCTGGCAGCCACCACTGTGACCTCTCCCCCACGTTTTGCCTTTGCGAGAATATCATGCAAATGGAATCATAAAGGACGTAGCCTTTTCCGTCTGGCTGTTTTCGCTCAGCAGGAAGCATCTGTTGTACGTGTCCATGGCCCAACCCTTTCATCGCTGAGTACCCTTCGCTTTTTATTCCTATCTCTGCATGGAGCTCTTCTGCCGTGTCCAGATAGCGGGATATTTTTCTGTCTGTCTGCTTGGTGCACAGCCGAGCTCCTCCAGGGCTAGACCGTGCCTCGCGTGCATCCGTGTCCCCAGCCTGCGCATGGAAGGAACTTGACACAGCATGGTGTCGGGGCAGCTGTGCATTGACAGCGCGGACCCTGGACTCTCTCTACCTCTCCGGGAGGGGCAGCGTGCCCACCGAGGCATCGGACCCCCTGCAGAAGCCCGGCTGAGCCTGGGTTCTGGCTCTCCGCAGGGCCCTGGCTGGCCCCTACTCAGGCTCTGTGCTCAGCAGATGCCCCAGAGAGCCGCCTAGGGATGGGCAGCCTGCCTTCTCGAAACCCACTCCCACCCTCGGTTTAGTGTCTGTGGCGGGCAGGGGGTATCTAATACCTCTTAAGGGGCTTTGGAGGGCTCTCTGTGGGCCCCCTGCCTCTCTTGGGCTCCATGTCAGGAATCGCTGGGAGTGTGGTTTTGGTGTGTGCCTGTCTCATTCCTCCGAGGCCAGAGAAGCCCTCTTTGGGCCTTGTTTGCACTGAGTCCCAGCTGTGCCAGCTTGTTAGTTAAAAATAGGCCAAGGCATATCCGCCCTGTGACAGGCCCTTCTTGCTTCAGGCTCACGCTGGAATGCTTATGTAAATATTTGGAGGAACTTGAAACCTGGGACTGTTTCTATTCCAGAGTCATATTGCCTGGACTCTTGGAGCGGGAAGGGGAATAGGGCTGTGGGAAAGGGAGGGCCAGCACGTGTGAGAAACACTCAGGGTGGCGGCTCATTATTTGGGAGACGCTGGAGTTCAGGGTGGTTCCTAGAAGCCAGCAGAAGGGGTTGGCCATTTGTAGTAGGGACGATGCTGAGCTATAGATCCACAGGGTTTGAATCAGACTGACCAGGGCCCAGACCACGATTCGCTCCTTATTGGCCCACGGCCTTGGGCGAGTTTTATGTGGCTTCTCCAGCTAGTGTTCTCTACCCCACAAAGGTGGTTGTGGGATGAAAATGATCACGCGTGTAAAGCCCCTATCAGGACCCAGCGCATAGCACACAGTAGGCCCTCACTCAGTGGTGGCTGCTCTGGCTTCCTCTAGTCTCACCACCTGCTTTTGCCAACAAGCATGACACAACCTGGTGTTGGATGTCTATGAATTGGAGATGCTCGATTCTTTTTTTTTAAATTGTTTTTTAATGTTTATTTATTTTTGAGAGAGAGAGAGAGAGAGAGTGGGCGCGTGCATGTGTGAGCAAGCTGGGGAGGAGCAAAGAGAGAGGGAGACACGGAATCCGAAGCAGGCTCCAGGCTCTGAGCCATCAGCACAGAACCCAACGCGGGACTCAAACTCACAAACCTCGAGATCATGACCTGAGCCGAAGTCGTATGCTTAACTGACTGAGCCACTCAGGTGCCCCTAGAGACGTCCATTTCTGACGTTTCTTCTGTAGAAGGGACACTGGAGCATCCCCGTGCATACCCACACTTGTCTCCAGTGCCACTCGTGTGTCCTCACCTCTGCTGGTCTTCAGCCACTACCGTGTCCTTAAATCACTTTAGCAGCTGTCCGAGCAGGGCTGGTAACTCAGGACTCACCAGCTGCAAGAGGACTGTAACCAAGCTTAAAATAGAGCCGTGTCCCTTGACTGGACCGAGGGTTGCCCGGGCCCCCGATGCAGGCCAGGCGGCGTCTACACAGCCAGGCCGAGCTGGGTTCTGGGCAGCTGGAGCTGCTGAGCCTCCACGAGCGAGCTGCTTCCCCCACAAGGCAAGCCTGGCTTTCTTTGGTCCCGAAGCCCCAGGGGTCCTCAGCCTCTCACCTCTACGCCTCTACCGCCACCGGCCAGACGTTACTAACTGTTGGTCAGAGGAAGCCAGCCTGGGGAGGACAGGGGCCGGGCGTGGGGGAGACAGGGGTCTGGTGGTGGCCGGCACCATCAGCTTAGCAGGCCGTCTGAATGTGGGTTGGGCTGGGTCTGGCCTCCCCAGAGTGACGGGAGCCCCTGGGAGGCATTTCTCAAGGTCGAAGGAGGGTGAGGCAGTCACGCCTAAGAGGGGAGAAGAGGAGAGACGCTCAGTGAGTCATGCTGTTTGGTTGAACCTGTCGCCTTTTAAGCCCCAACCCAGGTCATTGTGTCTGAAAAGAAGTGTGTCAGAAGCCAGCCAGGGAATGCCCACCGGGCAAGGCCCACACAGAAAGGTCAAGCCCTTTCCGCTGAGGGAAGACACCCAGATGGGGCGACTTTGGGCCCCGGGGCATGCCCCTCTCATCCTGTCTTCATGTTGTGTCTGTCACTGAGCCCTCCACGGCCTCCCTCTCCCTCTCCAGGTGTCACCATGGAGTCTGACCTCTGCTGAGCGGACCCAGGCGGGAGGCGCACAGCCGAGAGAGGCGGCCCGCAGCCAGTGGCCATGGCCTCCCCCATCGCAGAGAGCCAGCTGCAGAGAATCATCCGCGATTTGCAAGGTGCCGTTGGGGAGGGGACACGCCAGGCTTGGCTGTGGGGGAGCTGGGCTGTGCTCCTGCCGCCCTCTCATCCTCGTCACACGGGGAGTAACTGGAGCCCTCGGGACACGTCGCGTGGAGGTGTTTGGGGCTTGGGTGTCCGCCCTGTGTCAGGCGGGGGCGGCTGGCCCGGGCCTCCTCTCAGGGCCCTGGGAAGAGTTTGTCAACAAAATCCAATACCATTTTCTTTCTTCTTCTTCTTTTTTTTTTTTTTTAAATTTTTTTTTTTTTAATGTTTGTTTATTTCTGAGACAGAGACAGAGCATGAGCGGGGGAGGGGCGGAGAGAAAAGGAGACACAGAATCGGAAGCCGGCTCCAGGCTCCGCGCTGTCCGCACAGAGCCCGATGCGGGGCTCGAACCCACAAACCGTGAGATCGTGACCTGAGCCGACGTTGGTCGCTCAACCGACCGAGCCACCCAGGCGCCCCAAGCCAATACCCTTTCCTGGGCCTGGGTCTGCTTTCAGTTCGTGTGGGCGTGAGTGCTACAAGCCCCCTGTTCGGTCTGGCGGAATCTCAGGCCTCCGGGCCGCGATGGAGTTGGCCCATTTGGGGAGGCCGCGTTCTCCCTGCCTCAGCAGGATGGCCAGACACCCGTCTCTCTTGTTTTGTCGTCCTACCCAGTCCTGGCGGGCGGACAGCCTGTCTCCTGTGACGCACTGCAGTTCTGGGCCCGCCGCCTCCCCGACGCCCCTGAGCTCAGCGCAGGGATGAGACTCGCAGCTCCCGTGTCCCTGGAGAAGGGCCGGGGACGGTGCACGCGGAGTGAGGCAGGCTCTGGGGAGGAGCCGACCGCTTTCTCTCCCGGCTGCAGAGTCTAGGGACCGAGCTCACCCTTTTAGGTGACGTGCCGAGGGTCAGGAGTTGGGCAAGCTTCCCGCCTGCCTGAGCTCACCGGGGCTGGTCCGTACGGGTCTTCGGAGCTCCCACGCGGTTGCTACAGACGGTCTGAAGCTGACCGCTTCTAACATGTCACAGAGATTACGGCGACGCCGTCCTGAGTCAGGTTCCTACCTGCGAGCACAGTGATGAGCAGCCGCGGTCTGGTCACACCCGGGGCCGCTGGGCTAGTGGCGGCCGCAGCACGCTTCTCACCCTGCTGGTCAAAGGTCAGTGAGAGAAAAGTCAGTCAGGCTTGCCTCCCATTAGTGTAGCACTTCGGGCCTCGAATAAGCCGAGAATCACATGGCGTTCCACACGTGTCAGGCCTTATGTTAGTAGCCCGTTATGTCCTCACATTTGGTCTGCGAGGTAGGAACCATTATCCCCATTCTACAGATGCAGAGAGGGGCACAGAGAGGTTAAGTGACTTGCCTAAGGTCACACATCCAGTTGGGCAGAGCCTGGGTTTGCATACACACCAGGTGTCAGAGTCTACACTCTTAACCACACCAGCCTACTTCCAGCTAAAACGGTAGATGGTTTTTCTCCTTCAGCCTAAACACACACACATACACACACACACACGCAGAGGAAGCGAAATGGCAGGCCCTGCAAATCTGAGTTCACCACTGGCCTTGAGAAGTTTCTCCACAAAGGAGGCCACCTTTTCTGCGTGTCAGTCTCTGGTTCTCCAGCATGACTTTGGGACCCAGGGGTCTTTATTGCGAGGGAAGAGAGGACCCCTGCTAGAGCCTCTGGTCCAGGGAGGGGGCCAGACATTGGCACTTGTTCACGTACCCTTTCCCACCCTTGTCCCGACTGTCCTGGTCATCTCTGGCATCCCAAGGCCATCTGACCCGCCCGCTGAGCACTTGGAAACACCACTTTCTCAAGACCCTTCCCTTGCATCTGTTGGTAACTGTCTTCATCGGCACAGGACAGATCTTCAGCATCTAGCATGGGAGTGGAACGTCCCCAGGCGAGGGGTCCTTGGGCAGTGCGCAGCCTTCGTGCCTGCACAGGGCAGCCCACTCGTCCTCCTGGGGACAGCACTGACGAGGGCTTTGGGGTCAGCTCCTGGCTCTGCCTTTTAACCCTGGAAGATGTGGGATGAGTCCCGTCACCTTTCCGAGGTCCCGTTGCTTTTTCGTGCGCGAGGTCAGCTCGACGGTAACACCCACTTCTCAAGATTGTTGGCAGACATAGATGTATAATTCACATAAAACTAAGATTATCCCTAAGTAATGCATTTGGATTATCAGAGATTAGAGCGGCAAACTTCGTATTTCATACCCAAGACTCCTTCTTTCAAAATTTCGGGAGTTCCCAGATCAGGTTGTGAGCATTAACCCAGGCTGAGTGGTGGAGGGGGGAAAGGCTTGTGCCTTCCCTGGTCCCCGGCCCTCCCCCGGCTCTCAAAGCCAGCCGCGGCCAATACTTCTAGAGGGTGCCACTGGACAGCAGTCACTTGTGAGAATTAGTCCCAAGAGCCTGTCTTTGCCCTTTGCTGACCTCTGCCTGAGGGGTTGGTAGCGATTGCATTTTAGCGGCTCGGGCTCAGCTTCAGTGCCGGGCCGGCCTGCTTTCCAGCTGTGGTGCCTGGGAGCTCCTGTTCCTTACGAAGAAGGAAGGTCGCAGGGGAAGGTCGTTTTGTCCAGCAGGCCCCAGCCATCTAGCTGGGGGCACTTTGCCCAGTGTCTACACCAAACACAGCTTCTCACAGTCTCTCTGTCCCACAGCAGAGGCCGTAAATGAGAGTCAAGGTGGTTTTCCTTTCTTTGTGCACAGGGAGGTCAGTTCTCTCAGAAGTGGAGAGGCGAGCCCCGGAGTCAGAAAGCCCTTGAGAAGACCAGGGTTCTCATTCCAGCTCTGCTGTTCACCGCCCTTCGTCTTTGGCGAGTGCTCTGACTTCCCCAGGGGCTCCTTATCCGCCAACAGGGATGATGATATCAGCCTTCATCGGTCTTTTTTTTTTTTTTTTTTTTTAAATGTTTATTTTGACAGAGAGAGAGAGAGAAAGGGAATCCCGAGCAGGCTCCATGCTGTCAGCACAGAGCCCGACGTGAGGCTCAATCTCACGGAGCGTGAGATCATGACCGGAGCCGAAATCAAGAGTCAGACACTTCACCGATGGAACCACCCAGGCGCCCCATCAGCCTTCATCATTCTTAAGTTTTTTTGTTTTTGTTTTTGTTTTTTCACATTTTAACAGTTTGGAAATTGGGATCATTTTAAGACCAGTCGCGTGTTAGATTTGTCAAAACAAAACAACCCTGCCCCTCAGTGCCATATTCAGTGAGAAGGCCGCGCAAAGGCCTGGCCCCTGAGGGGCCCTCAGCTCCCAGAAGCAGGTGTCGTTGTCGTTCTTGGGATTGTTCTCTTATTTGCACATTCTGGGGCTTCTTGAAGCCGGGACTTACCCTGTACTGAGCAGTAGGGTTATGGGGAAGAACGACAAGGAACGTGGCCGGAATGAAGGGCAAAGCTTTCTGGAAGTCACCGGCAGGGGCCTGCTGAGTGACCCATGCACATAGCAAATGTGTGTTGCATGCATATTACGGGCCTACATGGTAGAGGCCTACAGGGATGGCCGAGAAGTGTGCCCCATCAGGGAGCTGTTCTAGAATACCTACCTGGGGGCTCTCAGGCCACCTGGATGCCTTCAGGCCCGGCATTACGTCCATCGAGCGTTTCATATCGCTTTTTGTTTCCAAGGGGCTCTGCCATCATCGACCACTTGCTTCTCGCGCGTCCTGGGGGTAATTCTGTTTCTCCCTCTGAGGTCAGTTATGCGTTCCTGTTTGTTGTCTTAAAGATGCCGTGACAGAGCTAAGCAAAGAATTTAAGGAAGCAGGGGAGCCCATCACGGATGACAGCACCAGCTTACACAAGTTTTCTTATAAACTCGAGTATCTCCTTCAAGTAAGTGACTCCCGTACCATGTTGATTTCTGCTCTGTTCTGTTTCTCTCTTGCATGACTCATCAGCCTTCAGGATGTGGGTCAGACAGCTCTGTGGAGCCATCAAGCCCTGCTGGTTAGACTGAAAGTTCGTGCAGTCCCCGGCGAGAGCTTGAGCCTCCCAAGTGCAAGCCTCTGAAAAGTCAGAATGTTGCCCCTTAGGATGATTGTAGGAATCAAGAACATTCTTTAGAGATTTAGGTCATCTTAAGGCAGGTCATGAGGTCACTGGATAGCAGGGATCTTCACTTTGGGGCAGTCACAGACCCCTTTGAGAGTCTAGTTAAAAGCTGTGGAATCTGTCCCCAGGCAGACGTGCATTGCATGCACACCCAGTCACACGTTCTCCACACTGAAGATGATCCAGAAGCCCCCGTTTTAGATCCTTGTTGCTCAAAGTGTGGCCCACAGACCAGCAGCAGCAGCATCACCTGGGGGCAGGTTAGAAATGTATTCCCAGTTCCTGCCCTGACCTGCTGAATCAGGGTCTCTGAGGTCAACCTGGGAAGTTTTGTTTGAACTTGCTCGCGGTGTGATGCTTCTGTCCGCTTGGTTCAAGAAACGCAGATCTACAGGGGCGCCTGGGTGGCTCAGTTGGTTAAGCGTCCAACTTTGGCCCAGGTTAAGATGTCAGAATTTGTGAGTTCAAGCCCCGCGTCGGGCTCTGTGCTGACAGCTTGGAACCTGGAGGCTGCTTCAGATTCTGTGTCTCCCCCTCTCTCTGCCCCTCCCCCACCCCATGCTCTGTCTCTCTCTCTCAAAAATAAACAAAACATTAAAAGAAAAAAAAAACACACAACCACACAGATCTAGAGAACTCTGCAGATGTGGAAAACCACAGGCAATCACAGGAGGCAGGAAGGAAGTGGACCAAAATGTTAACGGAAGTTCTCCGAGGGACAGGGCATTGGGCATTATAGTTTTTTTCTTTTTTTTAGTTTTATCCAGATTTTCTAACGATTTATCGGTCTTACTTCCATAACCAGAAAAACTACTACAAAATGCTATGTTATAGAAAGAAGCACCTTTATCATTCCGAACACCCTAAGTTTGCAACGTCACATCCCACCAGAGCCTGTGTAAGGGATGAGAGCCTGCTGGGGCCTGGGGAGAGAGGCCCCAGCGTGCTAGAAGATTTTACCTTTCGCGTGCCTTTTCAACTGGTTCTGGTTCACGATGAGAAATGATTTACAGACCTTCTTTGTTTTCAGTTAGGTTTTAGTTTTGGATTTGAAATGACTCAGAGCCAGCATTAATTTGAACTTAACTGCACGCATATTAAAACAGTGTTGGAACTTGAGTAACTGGGATGAGATGTCACCAACCCATTTCCCTACGTTGAGACCAAGTTGACCCTCATGTGTTGCCCTGAAGACTTTCCACTTGTATTTCTTCATCCTGTGTTACTAAATCCCCTTCGGTGGTCTTCCTTCCCACAAGGTGCACAGAGGGGTTACCTTTTTTGCGGGGGGGGGGGGGGGCTGTTATTCCTAAATCTCACCAGTTGTGTGAACTTGAGCCGGCCACCTAACCTCTCCTAGCCTCTGTTTCCTCATCCGTAAATTGGGGATTAAAACACCCTCCTTTGCCAATGAAGGGCCTTGCCCAGCACCGGGTAACTAAGAAGGTTTTGCTGTTCTTTATCGTTTAAATGGTGGGATGAACAGCAGCGGGCGTGGCCCTCCTCTCTCTGTCCCTTCCTGTACGCAGTTCGATCAGAAGGAGAAGGCCACCCTTCTGGGCAACAGGAAGGACTACTGGGATTACTTCTGTGCCTGCCTGGCCAAGGTGAAAGGAGCCAATGATGGGATCCGATTCGTCAAGTCGATTCCGGAGGTAAGTGCGTGGCTGAGGGTCCCACATCTCTCTCTCCCCCCGCCTGAAGCATCTCTCACCTGGACCCCCGCAGCAGACGGCGCCGTGAGGACGTGGGGGTGGGGGGTGGACGGCTGGTAAAGAAGTAAGGAAATTGGTGCCCAGTGCGGGCTCCGGGAAGCCACCCAAGCGAGCGCTTACCAAGCCCGGGGGTGGCTCGGTCCTGACCCTGTTCCCTAGACCCCAAGTGGTCTGCCTGCTTGGAGGCTGTTCGCGGGACCATGAGGGAGGAGGGGTTGCACGCAGCACGGGACGCCTCCGCCTTTTAAAAAACATTAGTTCCTTAGATAAAATTCTTAGAGTTTACTAGGTGCTTTCCCTATAATTTGCCCAGGAAACTTGTTTTTGTAATGAAGAGAGTGATGTGAGACCTCAGGAGATGTTTCTTAAAATGCTGGTTATGCTAAGTAGCTTCCTGTGTTCTGTTCTGAACCCCTGGAGAGCAGAAAGCCAGGGCTTTGCTGTGTTAGAGAACTCTGGAACAGCACATTCTCCCTCTCTCTCTCTTCTCTCTCTCCCTCCCTCTCCCCCCTCTCTCCCTCCCTCTCCCCCCTCTCTCCCTCCCTCCCCCCCTCTCTCCCTCCCTCCCTCTTGCCCCTCTCTCCCTCCTCCTCTCTGTCTTCTCTCTCTGCCTCCATCCCTCTCTCTTCTCTCTCTCCCCCTCTTCTCTCTCTCCCCCTCCCTCCCCTTCCTCCCTCCCTGCCCCTCTCTCTTTCTCTCCCCTCTCTTTCTTTCCCCCTCTTCCCCCTCCCTCTCTCCTCCCTTTCTCTATTCCTCACTCTCTCTTCCCCCCTCTCTCTCCGTCCCCCTCTCTCCCCTGTCTCTCCCTCTCTCTCTGTCTTCAGCCTAGTCCCTCTGGGAGTGAAGAATTTTGCAGATTCAGGAGCAACTAAACCCCTAGATGTGGGGCGGGAGGCCTAAAGGGTTTCTACCTTTCCGCTTCCTTTTCAGTGCCTCGTTAGTACAGTTCAAATCCCGGTAAAGCCGGCAGCTGTGCCCCCTGATGGCCCTCCCAGGGGCTCTGAGGTAGCCCTCAGAGGGTGCTCTGAGATCCCTTCCCGCCGCCTGCCAGCTGGAGCCCGAGGGGTTTCTTCTTACAGAGAATGACAGCGTTAGATACGTTGACACTGAGGGTCGAGCGTTTTCCACCCTCTGACATCTGAGAAAAGGAGGAAAGACCTTGGCTGTCAGGCGTCTGTTCCTTGGATTTCCATAACGTCCATGCAGCGCCACGGTCTTGAGCATTTTAATGCATCACCCACCAGAGAGGGTCTCATTGCCTTCTCTCCGAAAGTCTGGAAGAAGTTCTCAGTGTCGCTGTCCGGTCTTCCACTCCTCAGAGCACCGGAGGCCTTTGACTTTACGGCTTCAGACAGCTGAAGTCTGCAAATAAGTTTAGCTTAGTCCTCACGGCCCAGGGTTACAAAATGCTGAAATCTACCTCTTGCATAGCACACAGACCTTTAGATGATCCAAGGCCAGGGAAGCTGACTTCTCAAGCAAAAAAGCGTTCCCTGCTTGTACGGACATTGTCGGTTTCCTGGAGGCTGTGTAGACCGGGCTCCCCGCAGGCACCCTTGGTGGGGATTCCCGGGAATGGCACCAGGCCACAGGGCTGCCGGGTGCTCGGGTTAACTGTACCGATGGAGTGTTGCCCAAAGCCGACAAGCCAGAAGGTAAAAGTTAATGGGTAAGGAGCATAGCTGGGCCCACCTCAGGCCCCCTCGGGGTGGGAATCAGCCCTTTAGGCTAAACTCTTCCAAGGCTGTAATCAGCCACTTCCAGGGGTTCCGAATAAGCTCAACCTGGCCTACGCGTCTTTCCCCGAGATGGACAGGCTCCCTTCCGGGGTGCAGCGCGCCATTGGGCTGTCAGCACAGTGGCCTGGCGGGAAACCGAATCTGCTCTGGAGTCCCTTGCGGACTTCCTGCCCTCTCCAGCTGTGGTAGACCTTCTCGATACAGTGCAGCGAAGTTTGGACTAGGTGCTAAGCATTTAAGGAGTTAGGTAAGGAAAATGAACCCATGACCTCAGAACACTAAAAAATAAAAAAGCTGTGCACTGTTTTCACTCAGAGTACAAAGGATGTTGCAAGATACCTCTTTAAATAAATCACTCCACATATATGTAACCTATATAATCAATTTGGGGGGCGCCTGGGTGGCTCAGTCGGTTAAGCATCCGACTTCGGCTCAGGTCATGATCTCACGGTTCGTGGGTTCGAGGCCCCCATCGGGCTCTGTGCTGACAGCTCGGAGCCTGGAGCCTGCTTCGGATTCTGTGTCTTCCCTCTCTCTCTGCTCCTCCCCCACTAGCTCTCTCTCTCTCTCCCCCTGTCTCTCTCTTAAAATAAGAGGCTCACAGCCTCTCCTGTTCTTGACGCTTCACACCTTTTTATTTTTTTAAGGCTACTTCATATTGTGGTATCGTTTTCTTGAGTCAGCAATCCAAAAACCCCCAGCTCTGAGCTGCAGGGGTGCTGCGTACTGGAATGTTTACCTCATCGATTCGAAAAGGCCGTACTTGAGGCTGTACCACAGATTTCCTGTCTCAAGCCCGTGCCACGATTGGCGTCCTGATGGCGTGGGGTGTCAGGACCGTCTTTTGGTTGGAACGGGGCTGCCCCTGTCCCCCGCCGCCAGGCTAAACATTTCTCACCTCTGACGGGGTGAGGAGGGTATGGGGTCTCTACTTACCCCACTCAGACCCCCGAGCCTGTCAGGGCAGGGTACACATGGCAGCTTGAGGGGGCCCTGAATTCCTTCCCGCTCACGTGGAGCTGCTGGGGGCGAAACATCGGGAATGAATCCCGTTACACAAACCGGCCGCCTGTGCCCACAACTGGCAGAGCCCTGCTTTGGCCGCCTCACAGCAGAGTCTCTGGCCGGCACACCCACCTCCCTCCCAATAAGCTTCCGGAAACCTCTCGAGAAGCCACGTTCGGGCACTGTGGGGTGAGGTTTCCAAGGCGGGCCCGCAGCTGGACCCTTCCGTGCTGTCTGTTTCAGACTTCCTGAAACGGAGCCACACGCGATGCTTTTCTTTGTTACCCCAGTGTGACCGGGCTGCCTCGAGAGAGCCCAGCTCTCTCTTACCCCCTGGGTACCTTCTGACCAAGTGCAGAGCTGGCCCATCTTAAATCCGACCGGGACGGCGTCGACACGTCCCGATTTTACTGATGGTTTCGTGAGAACGCCGAGTGGGCCATCACACATCCATCCGAACTTCTTATAAGTCCCCCCTACGCACCCCTGCCTTTCCCCTCCTCTCTCTTCCCCTCCCGCGGGGGCTCCAGCCGGCCTTCTGGCCTCTTCCCCTGCACCTCAAAGCTAAGCCGGACGTGAGGCAAACCGAGATGGCCCCTTCCTCGAGCTCGCTTCATCTTGGTGTGAGGGGCCCCTCCTCTACCTGCCACATTTTCTCCTAAGTGCCCCCAGTGAGCTCCCACGGTGTCCCACCTGACGCCAAACCCCAGAGCTCCGGGTGGGGCCGGGGCGGGAGAATGACGCACGCGTCCTGAAAGCGATGTCCCAGAGCCTCCCGTGAGCGCGTCTTCCTTGCCGTGCTCCCCGGAGTCTGCGGGTCCTTCTCCCCTGGAGGACGCCGAGGGGCCTGGCTGCTTCAGGCCTCGCCCTCCGGGCGACTGGGGGTCAGGCGCCCGGCTCCTCGTGGCCACGTGCTCTCCTCGCTTCCAGCTCCGGACGTCTCTGGGAAGAGGAAGGGCGTTCGTTCGCTACTCCCTGGTGCACCAGCGGTTGGCGGATACCTTACAGCAGTGCTTCATGAACACCAAAGTGACCAGGTAAACGCACGGCTGCGCTGGGCTTCACGCCGCGAGACGAGGCCCCCTCGTTCGGGACAGCGAGCCCATGGCAGACGCGCCTGCCGGGCTGGCCCCCCGGCCCTCCCACCCACGCGGCCCTCTCCCACCTGCCCGACAGCAGCACCGCCCAGTCCCAGGTGAGGACCTGAAGCCCCGAGAGGCCGAGGGCCTTTCTCCGGGCCCCACAGATGCTGAGTCCCGACGCAGGAGCTCGGATGCGGATCTCTGAGCTCGTAAGGCCGGGGCGTTTGCCCCCGCGGCTGGCGTGTCCTGGGGCCTGACCCTGATGAACGGACCGGCCCCGCTGGCCACCCTGAACCACCGGGCCGCAGCCTCGGCCTCTCGGCAGAATCAGCTATGGGATTTTTAACCCCACCGGGCCCGGGGCCTCGCCCGAGACCCCGAGTCGACACCTGCTGGCTGTGTCTGGGCTCTCTGGACGTTGAAGTAGGTGGCCAGGTCGAGAGCCCGGGTTGTCCGGGGGGTCGGTCTTTGTGGCGCTGGTGCTGAAGCCTGGGCCGCGGGGGAGGGAGAGAGGGGACTGAGCGTGTCACCGGCGTGTGGAAAGAGGAGCTACAGGTCCGGCACCTATCAGCAGAACCTGCCGATTTCCCAGCAGCCTTTTCCAGCCCCCCCCTCCCCCCTCCCTAGGGAGGGTTCTTCCACTCAACCAAAGAAATCACTTGTGGATTAAAAAAAAAAAAGATTGGGGGAAAATACTGTGTTTCATTTGTCGTCTTTAAGATTGATTTGCATAAAGATGTATGTCTCATGCATGTGACGGGCTTTGTGAATTCAGGTGCGTTAAGAATCTTCTCACGTTTGGTTTGAAGATTATTTTGTTCCAGGTGTTTGGTGAGAACTGTCACAAGCAGCTTGGCTTCCAATGTGTCCCATTTCACAGGCGTCTTTGCACTCATCAGCGTGGCCTTTTTATTTATTTACTTTAAATTTTTTAGCGTGTGTTTATTTTTGAGAGGGATAGATTGAGAGCACAAGCAGGGGAGAGGCGGAGAGAAGGAAAGACAGAATCCCAAGCAGGCTCCGCACCATCAGCGCACAGCCCGCGCACAAACCGCAAGATCATGACCCGAGCCAAGATCAAGACTCGACTGCTTAGCCCGCTAAGCCACCCAGGCGGCCCTCAGTGTGGCCTTTTTAAATTAAAAAAAAAAAATTTTTTTTTTTTAATGTTTAGTTATTATTGAGAAAGAAACAGACAGGCAGACAGACAAAGTGTGAGCAGGGGGAGGGGCAGAGGGAGAGGGAGACACAGAATCTGAAGCAGGCTCCAGGCTCCGAGCTGTCAGCACAGAGCCCAAGATGGGGCTCGAACTCACAAGCTGTGAGATCATGACCCGAGCCGAAGTCAGATGCTTAACCGACTGAGCCACCCAGGCGCCCCACAGTGTGGCCTTTTTTAAATTCTTCTTGCTCCACGTGAAGCGAAACAACCAGCACCTCCAAGTGAGGATATTTTGTTTCTTGGCTTTAACATTGGCGTCTGGACAGAATTTAGCCGTGAGCTCACCGTTCTGTTGGTGATTTCTCTAGAAGGAATAGAAGATGAGGTTACATTTCAAAAAAGAAGAGTTCTTTCCCCAACAGCTGTCCCTTTCCGGGCAAATAATTGAGATTTAAGTTTTCTCATATCCTTTTTGGGAAAATAGATAGGATGTAAACAGTAAGTGAATATGCGTCTAGTTCATTCCAGCAATTTCCCTGAAGAGCAAGCTCATTCGAAAGAAAATCAAGTTGGTGTGTGTGTGTGTGTGTCTGTCTGTCTGAATTTAACTCATTAGTCACCGGAGTTAGAATTTGTTAAGGCAGAGCCGTATCAGGTTCAGTCTTTCCTTACCCTTTATTGCTCTTGCGATCAGTCCCTATCTGTGCTTCCCTGCAGTGACTGGTATTATGCACGGAGCCCCTTTCTGAAGCCGAAGCTGAGCTCTGACATCGTGGGCCAGCTCTACGAGCTGACTGAGGTTCAGTTTGACCTGGCATCCAGGGGCTACGATTTGGACGCTGCCTGGCCGACGTTTGCCAGGTACTTGGACGAATCGCTTGGTTGAAAAGACAGGGAAAAGAGATGCTTGAAGTTCTCAAGATTGCCCCCAGTGTCCTGCCAGCAGTTGGGTCGCTCGGTAAATTACATAAATAAAGGTTTGGCAGCTCTCTTAGGCCCTCCTGATGGAACAGACGTTGTCGTGTCTGTGATTAACGATGATAACATCAGAAGGCTCCAACCTGAAACTCTCCCCATCAGCCAGGTGTCAAATGAGTCAGTGGAGACACATATGCAAAACCTGAGGTTTCTTCGGGGGCGGCCTGCGGGGAGCCAGTAGGTTTTTTCCTGGTTGTGTCCTTGCAGAGTTGCAGGCCGCAGGAGAGGGAGGTACAGCTCACCCATGCACGGGTTGCTGGAAAAGCTGCAGGATTTTCACTTCTTACCAGTGTGGCACTCCCGTGCCACTCCAGGAGGGAGATGGGAGGGGACAGGCTCAGATGACAGGGGGACCTGCCCAAAGTCACCCAGCAGGGCTGAGGTGCCAGACTCGAGCTCACCTCCACTCCAGCGTTCTTTGTTTTGCTTTCTTTTGATACAGATTTTCTTTTAATGTAAATTTTTATATTTTACATTAGGAGTATTTTCTGTGTAGAGAAAAGTACTGGACATGACAATGCCCATGGGCCAACCTCCCAGATCAAATAGCTAACTGTTTGCCGTATTTGCTGCACATGTCCTTTTTAAAACTTTTTAATTTTGAAATCAATTCATAATTACCAGCAGAGTTGCCCCCGAAATGCCACAGAGCGTTCATCTGGCTGTTACCTCGATTTCCCTAATTACCAGTGTTTTACTACAACTGTTTCTATCATTCTTTCTCTTTATCGGTACATGTTGGTGTATTTCCTAGGCCAGTTGAGAGTAAGTTACAGAGTCGATTCCCCTCTCTCTATTCCTAGGTACCTCATGGTGTATTTCCTAAAGTCAAGGGCACCCTCTTATGTATAACCTCAGGGTAGTTATTAAGATTGGGAAATGAATATTGATACAATGCTACTGATTTATAGGCCAGATTTTAGGAATTATCCCAATAATGTTTTTTATAAACCAAAAGCCAGCCCAGAAACACATGCTGCAATTCATGCCAGGTCTCTCTGATCTCTTTGAACTTGGAACAGTTTCCCTGTCTTTGTCTTTGATAGTGTAGACATTTTGGAAAAGCACAAGCCAATTATTTTGTAAAATGTTCCTTCGTTTGTGTTTGCCTTGGCTATTCCTCATTGTGAGGTTCAGGGTAAGTATTTCCAGAGGGAGTACCCCAGATGTTGTGTCCTCCTCAGCATATCGTCTGGAGACACACGATGTTGATTTGTTTCATTACCAGGGTGGTTAACCGTGACTATTAAGTCATCTGGTGTTTCCAAGATCTCCCTAAAGTTACTGTATCTCCCTTTGTAATCAGTGTGTTTTTTTTATTTTTTTTAATGTTTATTTATTTTTGAGAGAGACAGAGCGTGAGTGGGGGAAGGGGCGGAGAGAGAGAGGGAGACACAGAATCCCAAGCAGGCTCCAGGCTCTGAGCTGTCAGGACAGAGCCTGACAGGGGGCTCAAAATCTCGAACTGTGAGATCATGACCTGAGCCGAAGTCGGACGCTTAACCGACTGAGCCACCCAGGCGCCCCAAGTAATCGGTGTGTTTCTTAGGGGAAGATATTTTACGATGAGGTTGTTACCCCATTTTTTGTTTCTAAATCTGCCACCTGTTAGTTTCAGCATCCGTTGGTAATTCTTGCCTGAGTCCGTCATGATTGCCAGAGTGATTTTTCTGACTCCATTCCTCCTTCTACATTAGTAGCTAGCACCCTATTATAAGAAAGATCTTTTCCTTCTTCCTCATTCATGTATTGATTGATTGATAGCAGTGTTGACTCGTGGGTTATTTTATTCAGTGGGTTATAGTCTGTCACTGTAATCTTTCATTTTGAAACTTAAATTATTCCGTATTTGCCCAGTGGGAGCCCCATCAAGCTGGGATTTTGGGGGTTTGGGGTTGTTTTTGTTTTTTGGGGGTATTTTTTTTTTGTTGGTTGTTGTCATGTCTGATACCATCTTTGTAGGAAGTAAAATCTTCCAGCTCCAAATAAAGCCCCAGCCACCGTCATGCTTTTGTCTTCAATTCCTGCCTAGAAGTAATCACAGCCCTGTAGTTGATGCAGGTCATTCCCAAGTGTTCTTGTGTTTCACTGTGTGTGTATCCATAGATATCTTATATATGTATGGTTTTGTTTTGTATTTATTTCTAAATTTTGCACACACTGAACCGTGAGACAGCCATCCTTTTTCAACCTGCTTTTTTTCATTTCGCATGGTTTTAGACACATGGAGTTCTATGGCTGTAGAGTGGGGTCAACAGGCCGCAGCCCACACGGCTTCCCACACTCATTTCCGTGTTGTCCGCCGCTGCTCTCCTGCAACAGTGGCAGAGTCGAGTTGTTGTGACGGAGACCATAAGGCTTGCAAGTGTGAAATGCGTTCTATCTGGTCCTTCACTAAAAAAGAGATCTTTGAGCCATGGTATAGAGTATTCTCTTGTGCAAGTAAACCAGTCTATTTATTTATTTATTTATTTATTTTTTAAGTTTATTCTGAGAGGGAGAGTGTGTGCACGAGCGGGGAAGGGGCAGAGAGAGAGGAGGGGGAGAATCCCAAGCAGGCTCTGCACTGTCAGCACAGAGCCCGACGCGGGGATTAAACCCACCAGCCGTGAGATCATGACCTGAGCCGAGATCAAGAGTTGGACGCTTAACCGACTGCACCACCTGGGCGCCCCGCAACTAAACCAGTTTATCTGCTTCCCTAGGGATACAGACTTAGGCTAGTTGTACTTTTATGACCACTGCAGGGCTGCCTCCAAGCACCATGTCACCTTTATTTCTCAGATTGATTGCCACTTTTCCCTCACGAGCAGACTATGACAGGAACAAAGATGTAAGGAAAATTTAAAGCAAAAATTGGGAAGTGACATGTTCATTTCGTTCTTTCTGGGCAGCGGGTGGAGAGGCCTTACATTGAAACTCAGCAGTGGAGTGCATCCACTGTAGACCCACGTAAATCTGCCCTTTGGCAGAAGCTGATGGGTTTTGCCTTGTTACGCTCTATCTGGGAGGGCACTGCCCCCTCCCACCACTGGGTGCCTTGTGATAACCAAGGCCCCCGGGTGCACGTACGCGCGTGTGTATTTCCTGCTCTGACCCAGGTCTGTCTGCTCTGTGGCCCCACAGGAGGACGCTGGCCGCTGGCTCCTCTGCCTACCTGTGGAGACCCCCCAGCCGAAGCTCCAGCATGAGCAGCTTGGTGAGCAACTACCTGCAGGTAATGCCAGAAAGGCTGGGGTCTTCCTCCCTACCGTGTCAGCCAGCGTATGTCCTTGCTGCTTACAATGGGGCGGTGGGGGGGGGGGGGGGGGGGGGGCTGTTCTCAGACACCTTTTGTTCCAGCCAGAGCAACGTAAACCCTCAGTTATACCCTCTGCTTCCTACAGTCCAGGTTTTTATAACCCAAGAGAATTTAGGCCTTTTAGAGGTTAGATTTTGTTAGAAGCTTTTAAGGTATCTTCTTTTTTTTTTTTTAATATTTATTTATTTTTGGAAGAGCATGAGCTGGGGAGGGGCAGAGAGAGAGGGAGACAGAATCCGAAGCAGGCTCCAGGCTCCGAGCTGTCAGCACAGAGCCCGACGTAGGGCTTGAACCCACGAACCATGACATGATAACCTGAGCCGAAGTCGGACGCTTAACCGACTGAGCCACCCAAGGTGCCCCGAAGCAGTTTGGCACTTGGGTTAAAAGCAGCTGACTGTCCCCCATGAGTTGTGTGACCCTGGGCAGACCACTCACCCTCTTGAAACCTCAGCTGTCTCATCTAGAAAATGGGGGCATGAAAGTCATCGTAGCTCACGAGGTGATGTCACAGACTGAGTGACGGAGTGCACGCACAGTGCTTCCGGGCTTGACATAGACCAGTGAGTGCTCAGTCCGTGTTCGTGGGCAGGGTTAATTTTGTTAACAGTGTTAGAAAGTGAATGTATCATAGCTGCATGTAGTTCTATAGGAAAGAGCAGTGCAGTTAAAAACAAGATGTGAAAATAGGAAAAGCATTAAGACTGGCGAATAAATGGAGCTTTAGCTCTGTTTTGTGGTTGAATCACAACAGGAGTTGTAGGTCTGGAGCAGTGGTGGACAATAATTTGAATGTAACTTAACGAATCTAAGCACCAGTGTCCATTACGCTCCCAAAGCTACAGGAGGCTGGATGGGACACGCGGGTTCCGAGGCCCCGGGCGGAGCTCACGTGTGTGGGTTGTGCCTTTAGGATGCGCCCTGACCTCCTGCATCTCGTGCTTCCAGCCCTTTGGCTAGCTCGATAGACCAGCCTTACGTCCCGTGATTGCTGTATTTTGGTTTTTGTTCTCATTAAACTCGAGCGCTTTTCCCAGGAGCCGCGTAGCTTCCGTGCCGAAGCCACTTGTGTCCTCTTTCTCCTCCCCAGACTCAGGAGACGGCCTCCAGCTTTGACCTGAGCAGCCCCTTACACAACGAGGCACTGGAGGGCTTCGACGAGATGCGCCTGGAGCTGGACCAGCTGGAGGTGCGGGAGAAGCAGCTGCAGGAGCAGGTGCACCAGCTGGACACAGAGAACCAGGAGCTGAGGGCGACCGTCAGCCTGCAGGGGGAGCAGCTGCAGACGGAGAGGGAGAGGGGCCGCGCCGCGGCTGAGGACAACGCCCGCCTCACTCGCCTGGTGGCCGAGCTCCAGAAGCAGTGGGAGGTCACCCAGGCCGCACAGAGCGCCGTGAAGGAGCTTCAGGAGTGCCTGCGGGCCCTGGAGCGGGGGGCGGCCGAGAAGGAGGAGGATTCCCACTCAGCCCTGCGGCGGCTGGAGTCCGTGCTGCAGCCCCTGGCCCGGGAGCTCGAGGCCGCGTGGGGCTCGCCGGACAGGAAGAGCCCGCGGTCGGCAGAGCAGGAGGCAGATTCGGTGCCTGCTCCGGTGCCGGACACGCCGGGGCGGCGGAAGCCCCTCCCCGGGGACCCGGCCCTGGAGACCCAGGAGCTGGGGGAGAAGCTTCGGGCCCTGGAGAGAGAGCACGCCAAGGTCCAGGAGCTCAGCAGGCAGCAGAGCGCCCAGCTGGGGCAGCTGGCCGAGGAGCTACAGCTGAAGGAGGAGGCCCGGGCCGGCCTGGAGCACCGGCTGGAGGAGCTGGCCGGGAAGGGGCAGGAGGCCACCCGGCTGCGGCGACAGCTACACGAGGCCCTCGCCCACCTGAGCTCCCTGGAGGAGGAGCTGGCCGAGGTGAGGCAGGAGGAGCGGCAGCGGCGACAGGAGAAGGAGCTGCTGGAGCAGGAGGCCGGGGCGCTGGCGCGGCAGCTGCGGGTCCTGGAGGCCCAGCTGGCGCAGCTGAGCCAGCACGTGGGTGACCTGGAGGAGCAGAGGCAGCAGCTCGCCCGGGACAGAGACCACCTGAGCCAGAAGGTGGGGGCGCTGGAGCGGCTGGCCGAGCAGCCGGGGCCCCCGGGCGCCACCCCGCGGCAGGCCTCCAGGGGGCCGGAGGAGGGGCAGCGCAGCCCACAGGAGGGCCAGACAGGTGGCCCCGAGACGCCAGGGAGCGGACGGGAGGAGAGGCTCGAGCAGGCCGACGGGGAGCTGAAGAAGGAGCTGCAGAAAGCACTGGAACGCAACCAGCTCCTCGAGGGCAAGCTGCAGGCCCTGCAGGCCGACTACCAGGCGCTGCAGCAGCGGGAGGCGGCCATCCGGAGCTCCCTGGCCTCCCTGGAGTCTGAGCAGGCCAGCATCCGGCACATGGGAGACCAGATGGAGGCGAGCCTCCTGGCCGTGAGGAAGGCCAAGGAGACCATGAGGGCCCACGCGGCGGAGAAGGAGGCCGCCCTGCGGAGCAAGGAGGCCGAGTGCCAGCAGCTGCAGGAGGCAGTGGGGCAGTGCCGGCAGCGGGCAGAGGCCCAGGAAAGGGAGCTCAAGGCTCTTGAGAGCCAGTGCCAGCGGCAGACCCAGCTGATCGAGACCCTCCGTGCAGAGAAAGGCCAGCAGGGGCTCGGCCCCCCCGAAGGCACCGCCCCCCGGGAGCCGGGGGCCCAGCTGGCCCCGAGTCAGGCAGAGCCAGAGGCCCGGCAGGGGGAGGCGGGGGTGCCAGACCTTCAGGCCGAGCTCCAGGCAGCCCTGGGTGACCGGGAGAAGGCCCAGAGCCAGCTGAGCGTGGCCGAGGCCGCTCTGAGGGAGCACAGGGCCCTCGTGCAGCAGCTGCAGGAGCAGAACGAGGCCCTCAAGAAGGCCCGCGGTCGGGAGCCGCCGCAGGGCTCGGGGCACGAAGGGGCGCTGCAGGAGGACAGGGCCGAGGAGGAGCAGTCCCAGGCAGGACACGGCTCCCGGGAAGCCCCGCTGGGACAGGCCGAGCCGCGGGAGCAGCTGCCCGGGGCCAGCGCAGACACAGCCGAGCCCCACGGCCACCGCTGCACTCAGCTCGTGGAGAAACAGCAGGCGGAGGAGGCCCTGGCCCGCACCGTCCAGGAGCTCCGTGATGCCAGAGAGGCGGCCTCAAGGGAGCGGGAGGGCCTGGAACACCGAGTGGCTGGGCTGCAGCGAGAGAAGGACAGCTTGCAGGAGAGGCTGAAGGTGGCCGAGGAGGCGGCCCGCTCCTTGCCCGGCCTGCAGGCCCAGCTGGCCCAGGCCGAGCAGCGGGCGCAGAGCCTCCAGGAGGCTGCACGCGAGGAGCTCAGCGCTCTCAAGTTCCAGCTGAGCACCGAGATCATGGACCACCAGAGCAGACTGAAGGTAGTCCCGGCCTCAACCCCCACTGCGGCGGGGCCCAACGGGCCCAGGAGAGGATAGGACGCGTCTGCAGCCATGTGGCACGCGACGGCCTAAGAATGTACCGGGCAGCCGGCAGACATGGTTGGGTCGCAGCACCCTTCCCCCCCCTCATGGACGCTTTAGGGCACGTGTCCAGAGCAACGCCCTAGCCCAGAAGTCTAAACCCAAGGTGGTTGCAGACAGGTTTGGCTCATACGGAGTGGCTTTTTAAAATTAGTAGCCAGCATTTAAAGAGCTAGATGTTTACAAATTCAGTCTGGGGGCTTCCTTTGAAATCTCAGAAGATCTCAGAGACTGTACCCTCCTTGCCACCTGGCAGCAGTCACCAGGAGCTGGGTGGTGGCTGCCCCCTTTCAAGGACACACGCACCCTTTGGTGTTTTCCTTACACTCGTTTAGGTACTTGCCCAGCCCCTCTGGGCCTGTGAGTTTGAGACCCTTGCCCTAGCCTCTAGAACCTACTGCAGGCACCAGCACTTCCCGCCTGCGAGCCCTGTCCCTGGGTTTTCTGGCCCTTCACGTGCCATCCTGATGACAGGCGCCGTGGTAAGAAACTGGCTCAGTTGGTTTGTCACAAAGCCCTTGGGATAGACAGCGGGCTCCCGTGTGCCTTCGGGACTGCACAGAGAAAAAGGGTTAAGAGTGGCTACGACCCAGGACACGAGCAGGATGGCCGTGGGGTTTGGGCTTCCAAACTTGCTCGTTTGCACCGAGGTCTGTGCTCACTCCCAGACACAGATGTACCTCCCGCGCTGTGTCACCCATCCTGTGCTCCTCCGTGTGGCTCATGGGGCACTTTTTTCCTTGCAGAAATTAAACCCTAAGTTTGAGGACCAAACTCAGTTTCTTAGTAAGCTTGAAAGGGTGTTGTCACCAGTGAAGCCCAAAGCTTACTGAGTTTGGTGCAGAAGAGAGGGATGGCTTGTTTTTACCCATTTGGGGGAATGGGGCTGGGGAGGGGGTTCTCCGTATGTCAGGACCCCACTTTGACGACCCCTCTCCCATCATCTCCAGGCTGCCAGTGAAGACTGCGGGAGCCTCAGGGCCCAGCTTGAGGAGCGAGGCCGGCAGCTGCAGGCCGCCGAGGAGGCTGCAGAGAGGCTGAAGGTAGGCCCCGGGGAGTGTGCTGACCAGCGGCCCGGGAGCCTGGGGTGCCCACCTCTGCCCGGTCGTTCCCACCCCAGTGTGTGCGCCTGTCAGGGAGCAGGGCCCGGCATGCTTTCCACTGGACCCGTTAGGAGGGCCGCCCGCAAGGCTCCCAGTTCCCGAGCCGGAGCTCCCGTCCGTTCGGCCCTGTAGGCATCCTGGGTGTGCACCGCAGCCTTCTACCTCCTGGACCCCTGGCTGGGGCCGCCAGCTGTGGTTTCCAGCCAGCCCTATGGAAAGGAAACAGACTGTGCTCCTCAGCCGTCTCTGCAGGCGTCTCTTGAGCCGGTGGTTCTGAACCCAGAGGGAGCCCTGCCCCCAGCCACCCCTCCGAGATTCGGATTCCTGCGGCCCCCCCCCCCCCCAAGCACCCCAACGCCTTGCAATTATTACTCGGGGGCTAGAATTACAAACAGGAGTGTGTCACGCCCCGCCAGCGCAGACCAAAGGTTCTTAGCCTCTTGAACTTAAAACCCCCTCCAGTTAAAAGAGACCCAACCAGATGGGGCGGAGAGCCAGGTCCCTTCCCAGCCTGCCTCGAGGGCTCTTGTCGGCTAAGCGTCTTCTCCCCGATGTCCTGTGCCAGGCCACCCGGGCAGAGCTGGGAGAGAAGCTGAACTGCACCGGCAAGCGTCTCGCAGAGTGCCAGGCCGCCCTGCGGAAGAAGGACGAGGAGGGGGCTGTCCTGCGCGAGAGCTTGGACAGGTTAGTTACACCATCCGCCCGCACGGCCAGCAGTGGGGGCTTCGGGGAAGGAGGGCTTTGGTGCAGTCACGTAGAAGTGCGGCCGCTTGCATTGGGTGAAAGAAGACCTTTTCCAAGAAAAGTCACAGGCTTGGAAGGGGCTTTGCCAGAAGCGTACCCCGGAGGGCCGGCGGCTGGCCTCACATACCCTGCAGGCGGTGGCCGAGCCTTTCTCCTCGTGCCTTTTTCTGAGCTCCGGCAGGTGCTTTGGAAGAACTGACACGAAGTAAAAGTTGGGATATGATAACGTAACACTGACGGCAAACACTTAACGCCCCAAATGGGGCAGGCACCGCTTAAACACTTTGCATTTCTTTGTCCCCTATATCCTCCCAACAGTCCTTTGAGGACGGAGTGATGTCTTATCCCATTTTATAGACGAGGAAAGTGAGGCTCAGAGGAGCTCAGTCACTTTCCCAGCGTCCGACAGCACGTAGGTGATGGCGACAGGAGCGCAGGCCAGACCGTTTGGCTCGAGTCTGTTTCCCTGACAACTGCCCACCAAAGTACTCGGACAGATAGCTCTGCGTCTGGTCTCGTGTTAGGGTACTGGCGTGTGTGTGTGTGTGTGTGTGTGTGCGCGCGCGCGCTACGAGCTGTGACTCAAGCTCTTCCTCGTTTCTTTTGTGAAATGACAGTCTGCGGGTTGGGGGTTGGGGAAGCCTTCCGGGCACCTGCCGAGGGTGAGTGAGTGTGCCCGGCACCAGGCGGGCTTGTCTTCCTGCAGACTCTTGCGCGCGTCTGTGTCTGTCCATGGTGCTGCCACCCTCCATCATGACTGTTCTAACCTTGGAGGGTGGCCCTACTGGTGCAGCCCCGAGGCCGCCGCGAGCCTCCTCACTTTCAGGCGATTGGGGGGGGGGGGGGGAAGGGAGCTAGGGTTGGGCATCATTTGGTGATGAGGCCAAGCCAGTCCTGCCGGGGATGCTGGGACCCAGTTACCTGGCTGCCCCCAGCGAAGACTGGCACCCCGCATTGTCCCGAGGCTTTCCATTCTCTGCCCGTCCCTCATCGCCTCCCACCGCCCGGCTTCTGAGGTGGGCCCAGGCCCAGTGTGAGATCTAGAGCACACTGGGTGTTCAGTAACCCGGATGTACATCTCTTCCCATCTGACTCCTCCAGAGTTCAGACCCCGTAGGGCTCCTGCTGCCCAGTCGTGTTCACGCGGTGATAAAAGTAGCAAGAACCTCCTAAGTTGGTGGCATTAAAAAAAAAAAAAAAATGCTGTAACAATGCTTGTTTGTAAGATCTCAGAGTAGTTGTTTTAGCTGCTTGATGTTGCATAATCCGCCTGCCCAGGATTGGATTTTACTTTACTCATCGGGTGGGTGGGTGTCTGTGTGTGTGTGTGTGTGTGTGCGCGCGCACGTGAGTGTGCGCACACATGTGCACACCCACGGGGTCATTTTGGTGGACAGTGTCTAGTAAACCACTTCCCGACAGCTTTATACTGGGCGTGGGAAGACTGGATTAGATAGAGATTAATTAGTCTCCGAAGAGCCCTCTGTCTCGTGGAGCTTCTGTGAACGCCTTGCCAGGCCTGGGGATTTGTAGCACATCCCTGGGAAACCACTGCCCTTGGGGCCAGGTGAGCCGCAGGTGGGGCGGGCAGGGCCAGGAGGACCGTGATTTGGCACCACGGAGATGAGGGGACAGAGCTCCTGAGGCCTCCGGGCTGTCGGGTCAGCACCTGGCATTGCCCGTCGAGTGCCCACTGTGTGCCCAGCACCCGCCCTGTGCACAGAGCCCCAAAGACACCTGGGAGACGGGTCCTCGTCCGCGTGGTCACCTCCAGGGAGCTACTCCTGTGTTCTTTCTGTCCCGACTCTGTTTTCCTCTTACAACCCCCCCCCAGCCCCAGCCCATGAACCATACCCATGGGGCTTCTCTCACAACCTCAGCGCGGCCTGAAAACCAAATGGGTGGAGTTAACTCATCTGAGATGCTCCCAGCAGCCTGAGGTCACCTGCCCTCCCCGAATGTCCATTGTATTGGCTGCGGGGGCTCGTGTGTGAAGAGTCTGGGTGTGCGAAGGGCGTTTTGAAGGCCAGGGGGGTACGTAACCTGTGAGCGGGTGGTACCAAGGGGCGCCCCCACCGTGAGGGGGAAAGGCTTGGAGGATGGCGGGAGCCCTCGTTAGAGGGCTGGGTTAGCCCAGAGGCCTGGGGGAAGCCGGAAGTAGGGGCCACTCAGTAAACTCCCCACCCCTCCACCAGGACCCAGAAGGAACTCGAAAAGGCCACGACAAAAATCCAGGAGTATTACAACAGACTCTGCCAGGAGGTGACGAACCGGGAGAAGAATGACCAGAAGATGCTCGCGGACCTGGATGACCTGAATAGAACCAAGCAGTACCTGGAGGAGAGGCTGATCGAGCTGCTCAGGTGAGAGCGTGGGGCGAGCAGCTGTCTGCCCCTCCCTCCCCCGCCCCGAGCTGGGTTTCTCTGTAAAGAAAGGTAGCTGTTCTCGAAAGGTCTGTTCGCGGGAAGGGGGCCCGTGTCCGTCTGTGCTGTGTTGTTAAGGCCTCCCACACGGACAGGGGCTGCTTGGGCCCTCGGCAGCCTCGTACGAGCGGATTTCACCGTTCCCACCAGGGCTCAGCTGAGTCTGTGTTGTCACACTGCCGGGGAATCATTTTTCAAATCTCTGTGTGCGTAGCCACAAGAGTGACGGCAAGTGCCGTCGCGTATCCTGGGGAATCTGTCCATCCCCTTGCCCCTCTTTCACGAGCCCTTTTCCCCTTCTGCGTCCCACCTTTCCCCAGTGCCGGGCCTCCCAAACTCCTACACCTGCAGGTGGCATCGCAAGTGTGGGCCCCGGAGGACACACGTGCTCTGCTCCTGCTGCTTGGTGCCGCACAGGCATCGGGCCCAGCCTGCCACATCACCTCCCCTCTGAAGAAAAGGTGCAAGCCCGGACTTTCACGTGAAACTGGCCTGCCTGTTCAAGTTGGCGAGAGTGGTTCAAAACCGTTTTTTTTCTTGTTTATATTTTTCTGTTTTTTTAAGTTTATTTACTTATGTTGAGAGACAGAAAGGGAGAGACCGCACGAGCTGGGGAGGGGCAGAGAGAGGGAGAGAGAGTCTCAAGCAGGCTCCACGCTATGAGCGCAGAGCCCGATGTGGGGCCTGATCTCACGAACCACGAGATAATGACCTGAGCCGAAACCAAGAGTCAGAAGACGCTCAACCAACTGGGACACCCAGGCGCCCCTAAACTCTTAACTTTCTCATATGGAAATTTGCAGATGTACAACAACAGGCCAGCACAGTGCACCCCAAGTACCTGCCCCCTGCTTCAGCGTCCTTCACCTCGTGGCCAGTCTTGTTTCATCCAGAGACCCACCGTGTCCCTCACCTCCCCAGATTATCTTGATGCAGATTCCAGATGTATTATTTCATCTCCAAATGTTTCAGTACGTGCTTCTCTTAAGACAAGGACTCTCCATTTTGTGCCACCACGGTGTCATCGCCGTGCTTAAAAATTAACCGTGGTTCCCAGTATTATTAAGCATCTAGTCAGTTTCGTGTTTTTCCTATTTTCTTTCCTTACGTTGTTTTCTAATGAGAATCTGGATCCATACGTTGCATGGCGAGATGTTAGATCTCTCTCACTTAGTCTGTGATTTGGCCACTGTGTCTCTAACTTTTTTTTTTCTTCGCAATTTACTTTTGAGGAAGCTAGGTCTTTCGTCCGGTAGAGTTTCCCACAGCCTGGATTTTGCCAGTTGTGTCTCCATGGCACCACGTAACATGTTCTCCCAATCTTTGTTATTTCTTGTGAATTGTTAGCCGAAACCAGAGCCGTGATTCTCCACCCTACGTGCACATTACAGTCACTAGGGGAGCTGTTAAAGTGATACCCACGTCCAGACCCTACCCAGTCCAACCAAACTGGAATTTCTGGGAGCGGGGCCCAGGGATCAGTGAGCCAGAGTGGAGAACCACTGCTCTACTAGAGGCTGGCTCAGACCCAGATTCAAAATGTTCTCAAGAACGCCTCATAGAATTGGTTTATAGTTTGGGTCTTTCCTTCAGGAGCCCACGTAAGATCTGATTAGCCCGTTCTTTGCGATGTTCGCAGCCTAAAAGCACTGCCTAAATCTGCCAATTCATTTGGGGTTGCAAAATGGTGACACTAAATTCCGCCTGATCTGGAAATGTAAAACCTCTGCCCACGTATCATCGATTTGCAGATTTGGGACTCAGGGCACTCAAGACCTGTGAGCTCAGTCATGTTCTTGAGGCGTGTGATGGAGAAGCCCGAGTCCTGACTGCGTTCCCGCATTTCAGGGAGTGGGTCCCTGGCCTCCTGGGGACAGAAGGGATGGGCTGTGGACCCGCGGGGAGGGTGATGCCGGTCCAGGGCATGAGTCTTCCTGCTTCCTGACCGCAGCAGGCACCTGAAGAGCCTGTCAGTTGCATTCCCTGGCTTTTGTATTTAAGGGGAGAGTCTGTGGCCTTGGAGTCCATTTCTGGTGGTGGCATCAGTTTGTCACTGGACCTCAGTGGCTCTAGTGTTACTCTTTGGGACTGAGGTGCTGTCGGGGCTGCCTTGACCTTGGGATGGTGGCCGGGGTTCCATCTAGGAAAGAACGAAACCTTCCCAGGTCAGAAACTGTAATAGCAGCAACACGGAAACCTCTGTGTGCATCTGCCCTGTGTGTCAGGCATGTTCTGACACCTGCCAGACCTTTCTGGAAAGCTTCCCTGTGCTTCCAGTCTTGCTTCCCGGAGCGCATAGCGTCTCCCTGAGGAGTAAGGGAAAGTAACATCCCATCAGGCTTTCCGGCGAGGATGCTTTCGTCTTCTCCAACGATTACTTGTTACTTGAGGAGACCATAAACACATAAGGGTTTCTGAATACATGTACGATTCATGTGGGCAGTACATTCAAGGTCCTTGGGCTCGGAGCACGCCGTGTGTCCTATAATTATGACAGCCTGTTACACCTTAAACTCCAGGTGACCGTGTACAGCGTCGTTTAGATCCCTGAGCAGTGTGTGACCCGTGCGGGTGCTGGCAGCTCTTTGCGGTCGCCGGCACCCCGTACGTGCATCACGGTCCCCTCTGCCTGCACACACGTGCCGTCAGCTGAGTCTGAGACCGATGCAGGGGACAGACGAGTGTTTCCAAGTGGAGTGAATCTTCCTTCCACGTCTTGGGAAATTTGCACTCAGTCTTCGGACGTGATTCCGGGATCACCCTGCTGTTGTCATGGATTCCTCTCTGATTCTGATGTGGCTCTGTCCCAGGGACAAGGATGCTCTCTGGCAAAAGTCAGACGCCCTGGAGTTCCAGCAGAAGCTCAGCGCTGAGGAGAGGTGGCTCGGGGACGCGGAGGCCAGCCACTGTCATGACTGCAAGCGGGAGTTCAGCTGGATGGTGCGGAGGCACCACTGCAGGTCAGCGGGGTGGGGCGCAGGCGCCGCTGTGTGTCTGGGAGGAGCACGTGGCCGTCCGGTCTTCGGGGAGCCAGGCGCGGGTCCTGGCGGGCCGCGCAGGGATCCCTGAAGGGGGCGGAGGTCGGGTGCAGGGGCGCGGGCAGAGTCAAGGGGACCCACCCGGCTGTGGAGCAGCCAGAGAGCAGCAGCTGTCGGCCTCCCTCAGGCTGCGGGGACCAGAGGGAAAGCGGCGTTCCTGGAGCCCAGGGAGAGCAGGGGCTGAGGCTTTGCTGGGAGAACACAGACAGCAAAGACCCTCTTGGGGCCCGAGGAAGGGTAGGCAGATTTATTCCTATAAATCTCAGCGGGGGCCAAGGCAGATAGAAAGTCATCAGCACGGCCCCGGGTGGGTCTGTGGCCCCTCAGAGCCTCTGAACCCCCACGTCAGTGTGTCCCAGAAGGTGGGCTCAGCCACGTACCCCGTCCCCTGCCTCCCGGCACCTGGGGAAATAAAACGTCGCCTCCCAGTGGGCTTGTCAGGATGGCTTCAGCCGGCATCTCACCAAACTGACCGCGAGGCCACGTTCCTGAGTTGGGGCGGAGCCCCGCCCGAGGAGCCGTGTGGCCTCCAGAGCCCGGTTCTGGTGCCGGGCAGACCACGAGGCCCGCGGTGCGGCGTCCTCACGGCCCGTGCTTGTTTCACCCCAGGATCTGTGGCCGCATCTTCTGTTACTACTGCTGCAACAACTACGTCCTGACCAAGCACGGCGGCAAGAAGGAGCGCTGCTGCAGGGCCTGCTTCCGCAAGTTCAGTGACGGCCCCGGCTCCCCCGACAGCGCCAGCTCGGGCACCAGCCAGGGAGAGCCCAGCCCTGCGCTGTCGCCGGCCCCAGGCCGCGCCGGGCCCCAGGCCGCCGGAGGCCAAGGTCAGGCTCCCGCCCCTGCCCTCCCCGCCCCCGTGGCTGCTCAGCTTGATTCAGTGTTTTCCAGACCCGGGCGTTAAAGGGGCGCCAAAAATGTATTGCACCAATTTGAGACTTTCCGTTTTTATGTAGTTAGGATAGAAAGAGAATTGAAAGGTGAATAACTTTCTCCTGATACGATTCAGCGTTATTTATCGCGAGGTCCGTGTACTTCGTAACTCAGTGTGCTACCAGTGGGACGTCCCCCACACCGTGGAAAATACTGCCTCCGGAGCCTCGGCCCCAAGAACCCCGCCCTCCCAGCGGAGCAGCCACGGGCCCGGAGCTGCGTGGAAACGACCACATCCTTCACCTTCTCCCTGTGGCTCGCGCCACGGCAGGCCGAGGAGGACGCGTTCTCCCGCGCCCTCTCACTGCGCTCGGGGAGAGGAAGTGGGATCCGGTTCCCGCTGGCCCTGCTCCCAGCACAGCCCCGCCGGGCGGGCCAGGCTGCCCTCTCGGCACTGCCCTGGGGATACAGACTAGCAGCGAGGCAGGCCTGACACGGGCAGGGGCAGGAGCGAGGCTGGGCCCGGCTCAGGCAGCACCGTCTCCCGCGGCTGGTCCCTCTGGGCTCCTCCTTGGCCTCTGCCTGGGCGCAGGTCAGCCAGCCTTCCGAGATCCCGTGAGTTCCCCTCTTGTTTAACTGGACCATCAAGGAGGTTGGCAGGCCCCGTTCTGTATATTGGGTACGAAGAACCGCGTCGAGTTGGCAGGATGCACCGTGAACACAGCCTTCCTCAAACAGTATCTTCCTCAAACGCGTTTTTCATTCTTTTTTATCAAGTTTTGGGAGTCCTGTATAGATTCTGGGTAGAACTTACTTAATAGATCTGTTTCACAGATTCCTTTTTCCCAACCAGAAACCCGTCTTTTCACCTTTCAAAGAGCGGAAACGTTTTCCAAAACACGGAAGGTTGGAATTCTCACGAAGTCCAATCCATCAATTTTTTTTTGCCTTATGGATCAATTTTTTTCTTATCTTTTGGGATCATATCTATCTTTGCTTACCCTAAGGACACAAAGATCTCCTGGTTTGTTTGTTTTTCCTAGAAATTTCACGGTTTTAGGTCTGTGATCCATTCTGAATTGATTTTGGTGTATGCTACAGGCCACATGTAGAGATTCATTTTTTTGCATATGGCTGTCCAGTGTTTCCACCGCCATTGGTTAACAAGTCCGTTCTCATAGAACTGCCTTTGCACCATTTTCTAAAATCAATTGCTCTTATGTATGTGGGTCTGTATCCGGACTTTCTGACCCATCCCATGTATCCATGTGCCTTCTCTTTCACCAATACCGCACTGTTGAGATCACCATGGTGTTCTAATGAGTCTTCAAATCAGGTAGAGCGGGTCCCCTCTAGTTTTGTTCTTTATCAGAATGTTGGCTATTCTAGGTGTTTTGCATATCCATGTAAATTTTATTTTATTTCTTTTTAACTTAAACTCCAGTTAGCTGACTAGACGTATAGGTTAGCATTGGTTTCAGGAGTAGAATTTAGTGATTCATCACCTACATATAATACCCAGTGCTCATCCCAACAGGTGCCCTCCTTAATGCCCACCACATCCCGCCCCCCCACCTCCCCTCCAGCAACCCTCAGTCTTTCTCTGTATGTAAGAGTCTCTTATGGTCTGCCTCCCTCTGTGTTTTTATTTTTCCTAAGTTCATCTGTTTTGTTTCTTAAATTCCATGGATGAGTGAAATCGTATGATACTTGTCTTTCACGGACTGACTTACTTTGCTTAGCATAACGCAGTCGAGTTCCTCCGTGTTGTTGCAGATGGCAAGATTTCATTCTTTTCGATCGCCAAGTGATACCCTGTCGTATGTGTGTATACACACACATACACACACACGCATCTTCCCTATCCATTCATCAGTCGATGGACACTTGGGCTCTTCCCGTAATGTGGCCGTTGTTGGTGGCACTGCTATAAACATTGGGGTAGATGTGCTCCTTCAAGTTGGCACTCGTATAACCTTTGGATAAATGCCCAGTAGTGTAATTGCCGAGTCATAGGGTAGTTCTGTTTTCAGTTTCTTGAGGAACCTCCATCCTGTTCTGCAGAGCGGCTGCACCAGCTTGCATTCCCACCAACAGTGCAAGAGGCTTCCCCTTTCTCCGCATCCTCACCAACAGCTGTCGTTTCGTGAGTTAATTTTAGCCATTCTGACAGGTGTGAGGTGGCATCTGTCTCATTGTGATTTTGATTTGTATTTTCCTGATGTTGAGCATGTTTTCATGTGTCTGTTAAGCTATCTGGATGTCTTCTCTGGCAAAGTGTTTCTTCATGCCTTCTGCCCGTTTCTTCACTGGATTATTTGCTTTTTGGGTGTTGAGTTTGACAAGTTCTTTATAGGTTTTGGATACTCCCCCTTTAGGAGATATGTCGCTTGCAGATATCCTCTCCCATTCATTCCATCGGTTGCCTCGTTTTGTTGATAGTTTCCCTCACTGTAGACAAGCTTTTTATCTTGATGAGGTCTCAATAGTTCATTTTTTGCTTTTGTTTTCCTTGCCCCTGGAGACATGTCTAGTAAGAAGTTGCTGAGGCTGAGGTCAAAGAGGTTGCTGTCTGTTTTGTCCTGTGGGATTTTGATGGTTTCCTGTACCCGTGTAAATTTTAGAATTTAGTTTGTCAGCTTCTACAAGAAATCCTGCTGAAATTTTGACTGAGATGTGCTTTCTAGATCACGTCGAAGAGAATTGACATGTTAACAAAATTGAGTCTTCCAACAAGTGAACATGTATAGCTCTCCACTTGGTTAAGTCTTCTTTGATTTCTCTCAGTGAATCTCCCTCGTTTGGGGCACCTGGTGCTCACTGTCCCTTCCTTTGTCATCCTCCTTCCTTCCCTCTACCAGCCTCAGAAGGCAGATTCAGAAGTGTGACTGGGTCTATGGAAGGAAACCAGTCTCTGGTCTCCTTCTTCAGCCTGTGTCTCAAGCCCCACGTCCTGCTCTTCCTAGAGCGTGGCCTGTCCCACTAGCCCTGTGGTGGAGCCGGCTGGAAACTCGGAGCTCTCGTGAACTGTTCTTGCTAAACAGTCCAGGAATCTCCCCTGCCCTGATTCACAGGCAGGTGTTCCAGTGATGACAGAGGGTGGCACTGTGCCAGAGTCCCGAGGTCACTTGTTTTGATTTCTGACATTTCCTGTCTCCTTGTCTATCTGCATTTCTTTCTGTCTTTCCTTTTTTTCTATCTTCCCTTCTGCCTGCCTTTCTTTCGCCTCAGGCCTGCCGTCACATTTTCCATGCTGTATGCAGGAGCGTGCGTGTGGGTAGGTGGCCGGCACAGGAATGTCCATACGGCGTCCCTCCTACTGAGTGGCCTGCAAAGTCAGACACAAATCCCCCAGTCAGAAGCACAGCGGTCACTGCCACCTCGGGCAGAGGGAGGGTCTTTCCCATCCCCCAGTGGATGGAGATGGAAACACAGGATCCAGATAGAATCTTGGTTTCAAAGGAGGCATAAATAAGTCGTGTCTGTGTCTTCGGGAGCAAGGACTCAGCAGCAGAGAAGTGTGTTTACTTTTCTGTTAGGTTCTTTCCTGATGAGGTTTTGACAGGTTTTTTTGTTTGTTTGTTTCTGAATAAGAGGCCTCAGAGAATATGTAAGGGCTTGAATCTCTTTAAGACCTGACTGAGGAGCTTCAGAGAAATCTCTTAATTCATGTGTTCAGCTTCCCTGTAGGCTCCACTTTCTGGAATGTCTCAGCAGCCATTTCTCTCCCATCTAGACAGAGTAGCTGTGGGTTGAGCGGGCACTTAGAGCGTGTCCCGGTGGCCCATCCCGCACAGTTACAGCCCCTCACCTCCCGGCGTCCCCTCCCCATCCTGTGCGTAACTGCGTGTGTCTCTTCTCTCCCCACCCGCCTCTGTGGCCCAGGTGTAGACGCGGACTGCAGGCCGCCGGACGATGCCGCGTTTGACATCATCACCGATGAGGAGCTGTGCCAGATTCAGGAGTCGGGCTCCTCGCCTGAGACACCCACCGAAACTGACTCCCTCGACCCTAACATGCCCGAACAGTGAGTAGACCTCACCTTTACTTCCTGTGTGCTCACTGGGTGTCGGGCCCTTGTGCCCCTGATTAAAGGACCAGGAAAGTGAGACTTTGGAAGCAGGATCGGCTGTCTTTGCTTAAGGGAAGGCGCCTCAGAACAGTGCTCGGGACAGTTCTGGACACTGGAAGTTCCAGGTCAGGGTCCTGGGCTTGCAGATGGCCACCCACCCACTGCCTCTTCACCCGGTTGCCCCGCCGTGCACGTGCATCCCTCGTGTCTCTCTGTGTCCTGCTAGTCCGTTGGTACTTACTCTCCACCAGTCTTCTCGTTTTTCCAGGCCAGCTGTTTTCCAACCAGGTTTGCGAGGAGAGTTTTGCAAAGGCTAATTTTTAAATAATATGAGATAACCTCACGAAGTGCCACCGTGTTTCAGTGTCAAGAGTTTATGCCAAGGGGACCCACAGGAAAAGGTCAGGCCCCCCCACCCCCCACGGCAGCCCTGCTCGGCGTCTCTCAGCCCCTGGTATCGGGCTTAAATGTGGTTTCTGCAGCAAAGCACAGACTGCTCCAAAGCCAAGAAAGAATTTATATGGCCCCCCCTGGGTCCAGGCATTTCTCGACCCACTTTCCCTCCAGTTAGGGAGTTTCGTGATGCACCTGGCCAATACCCACATTCACATCTCTGCCCTTCTCTTCCTGCCCAGGATTCAGAGGAGGGCTAGGATTAATCAGCCAGGATTTCTGCCGTGCAGGAGATGTATTGAATCCTCACGGAGCACTCAGTGCCAGAAATTTTAGGCTTACGTGTATCCCTCCGCACTCCCCTGTTCTCTGACTAGAGGGTGACCAAACGCTCGTGTTGTAGCCTCATGGAGAGAGCCCACAGGATCACCCAGCCCATCAGCCCCTGTGCAGTGCTGCTTCCGCGGCTTTGGGCCTTGCCTTTCCCTTCCTGGAACCCCCGCCTCCTGAAGTGCCCCTGACCCCACAGCCTGCAGTGTTCTCCCAAGGGCACTGAGCCACGGAGCCGCCATCACCTGGCAACTGTACTCCCCGCCAGGTGGGTAGGTGGTGAGGTGAGCAGGACTGGGGCCTCCAGACCTGGGAGGACGGCCTTTGGCTGTCGCCTGCAGGAGAGAGTGACCCCCTGCAGCTCCCTCTTTCCCTCGCCCCTCACCTTCCCCTCTGCCAGTAAGAACAGAAACAGAAGGCGCTCTGACTGCTGACAAATACCTGTGTTTCGGTCCCGGGAAATCAGGAAGTGTCCCAGGGAAAGGAAACCACCAGTGCGCTGGCCCGCGGCCCCTAGGGTGGATCTGGGCCTGGCAGTCGGGAGCCTGCGGTCCCTGCGGCCTCTGCTACTCAGCTAAGGGCCTGCACCCTCACACGCCATCTCTATGCATCAGAGAAGACCCAAGTGTCTCTGGTAGCTTTGTCGTACATTCTTTTTCTTCCTAAGACCGATCAGAAACGCCAGGACCCTGAAAAAGTGCGGGCGGTAAGCCTGGATTTGCGTAAGCCTCCCTGATGGGAAACTTCGAGAAAGAAATCAGCAAGTCCAAAGTAAGGAGTGATCCGGAAGGGATTGAACACCGGGTGTGTCCAAATCCACAGAGGAAAGAAGGCTGCTTGGAAGCCATGTTGTCGAAAGCCACTCTGCCGGGCACCTTCCTGCGCCGGCCGCCTCTGTGTGTGGCCTCGCTCGGTCCCTGCCCAACCCCTGAGGCTTAGGGATTACGGTCCTCATTTTACAGGTAAAGCTGCTGAAGCCTCGGGAGGCCAGATAAGCCACTCCAGGGCACGGGGTTGTAAGTGTCAGCACTAGGCTTTGAGCCCAGAACCCCTCCCTCTGTCCACAGGCTTGAGGTTCATTCCAAAGAGTTCATTTCTCTTCTCAGGGCCCCACTTCCCCATGTACACATCAGAAGCCTGTGCTCTGCCTCCCGCCCTGCAACGTATACACATCCTGCGGGCAACGAAGTTGTCTGCCTCGCCCTTCCTGGCAGTGAGGGGACAGGCAGAGGTCCCCACACCCCTGAGCAGCCTCCCACTGGCCCCCACCGATGGGAAACAGAAGCACAGCCCCTTCCCTGGGGAGAAAAGATGGCGTTCTTCAGAGCCCTCCAGACGGGCCTATCCGCACCCGCTCCCCACACTCAGCCGAGCTCCCGCTCGGCCTTCTCCAGGGACCAGGTGTCCTTCTGTGCTCGGCACCGAGGGGGCAGGCGGACGGAGATGGAGAGAAAGCTCTCATCAGCCCGTCGCAGGGCTGGGCCTTGGGTCTCTCGGCCTCCGCTCTGCTTCCACCCCGGCCTGGCCTCCCCTTCTGGTCACGAGACGAACGGGCCATACGGCCGTGAAGAGCTTGATCTCCAGAATCCGACACCTGGTCGGAGCGTAAGCTGCCACCTCCAGGTTCCGTGGACTGGGGGTACCGCAGCCTCCCGAACTCAGTGCCCTCCCCTAGGAGAGATGGGGACCGTCCCCCTCTGGGACCGGCAGGAAGATTCGATGAGAAGGGTGTGTGTAAAGCGCCGAGCCTGGTGCCTGGCGCCTGGGAGGCCTCCCGTGGAGGCGCCTCATTTCTGTGATGTCCCGCGTGCGTTGTGATGCCAGGCGCTGAGCCGGGCCCGTCTCCTGCTTGCGCCTGGTACCCCAGTATTTCTCCAAGGAAAACCTCTCCCGGTGCCCAGTGACGCTGAGCTAAAGTCGTCGAGACTGTCCCTGACCGTCGGGGCACCTTTGCCAGTAATCGCTTTGTAACTAACTGGTACTTCCCGGTCAGAGTGCTTTGCTGGGGGGCTGGGGTCGGTTGATCACTGGCCGGGAGATGGGACGCCTGTATCTCAGACACAAAACGAGAACAGGATACGGTAGTGACCGTGAAGGCAAAAAGCCACCTTGTGCTCGGGTTAGCCCAGCGTTCTCCCCCTTCGTGAGGAGGACGGAGCTGGCGGGTACCTTGAGCGCATCCGCTGCAGGAAACCTCTGTTGGCCAACGCTTGGGGGCAGAGAAAGAGGCTGTTCACCGGAGTCCTAGCCCTGGCTGTGCCGGGTGAGCTTTGGCGGGTCTTAATCTCTCTGAACTAGTTTCCTCACCTGAAGCATGGGGACGAGCGCGCCAGGCCTCGCGCGGCTCGGTGTTGGGAGTCCCCAGGGACCGTGGAGGACCGGGCTCATGAAAGAGGCACCGCCTGGGGCGCCCCTTGGGGGAGGAGGTCAGAGCGACCGCTGCCTCCACTCCTGGACCCCGCCAGCAGGGGAGGCTTCAGCCGTTCTCTCCCGCAGCACCAACCCCTCCGTCCGGAATGCTCACTGAGATCACCTGGGCTTCTGGCTCCCGGGCGGCCCCTGGAATCGGGGTCACCCCATGTTCACCACCCGTCCGTGCGGCCACGCGGGACCGCTAACGGCCCTGAAGTGTCGGAGACATGGCGAGGGAGTAGCTTGCCCGCGGACCCCGAGGCCGCGCTCGAGGCAGCCTGGCCCACCCTTCTACAGCCCCCGTTCCCACCTGCGCCCCATCGCGTGCTGCTGCGTGTGAGCACAGTCAGGGGAGGGGCAGAGCAGGACCGAGGCCGGGAACTTGCGCCCCGTGGGGCTGTTGTGTGGACAGAACGAAGTCACGTCGTCAGAGGCCTCCGCTCCCGACGCGGGCTGTGCCGGCCTCTGTTGCCAGCACTGCCCTGTACCCAGGGGAGGGCTGGGAAGAGTCCCGACTCTCAGGCGTAGCAGATGAGAGTCCAGAGGAGTATAGGGCCAGTGAGTGAGAACACACAGAAGGTAAAGGAAGATTCTGCTGCCGTGCCATTCCTGGGTTTTCCTAAGCCTTAGAAGGACGCACACGGCCTTTTTGCGAGGAGCCTGGAGAGAGGGCATATAACCCAGGCCTGGGGCGGGGCGGGGTGCGGCCTGACGGGTGCCTGGTCTGGTTTGCCTCAGCCCGGCAGGCGCCTGGTTGGGGAGAGCCCAGTGGCCCCGTTGCCTCGGCCAGGCAGCCCCCAGCTTGGTCCCCACGGTGCGCCATCCGGGCCTCACGGGCACTCCTGGACGGAGGGCCGCCCTCAGCCGGTGGTGCGGATGGTGAACTGGGCCCTAGGAGGCCGAGCACCTCATCCCGGGACGCACAGGGCCGGAGCCCTGCTCTGCCCGTCACGCCACACGGCTGCGGGGTCCCCGGTTACGGCTTCTTCACGTCCTCCTTTCCAGGCAGGGCCTCCGTCTCTCGTTCTGGGGAAGCGAGGGGCCGGGGGCCCCTCCATCAGAAGTGCTAACCCTTGAGATGAATGCACAAAGGAGGGGGGGGGGGCATGTGAAACTCCCACTTTGAAGCCAGTTTGTACTTTTTATTTTTTTTCCTGTTGCTTTTTTTTTTTTTTTGTATTTGAAGCCAATTTAAAGAAGATAAAAGTCAGGCTTGTCACCATAGAAAGGGCAGAGTTTGCCGTGCGAGGAAGCGCTCAGTCCACAGGGCCTGTGTCCCGTGAGGCTGCCGCCCTCCAGGGTGCATTTAGGCACGAGTGTGAGACGGTACGGGGGTCACGTGGGCCTGCGAGGCCCGGCCTGTGCGCAGCTGGACCAGGGTGCGTGTGACATGCCAGGCGCCCTTCCCGCGCCCTGCCAACCTGCACGGGACAGACCTGCGGCCTCCATGTGTCACTAGGTCTTGAGCTGTCACTGCCGTCTTTGGGGCCCTCCCACCCCCGAGTGCCCCCTGTGCTAACGGTTCTGTTATGCACTGTCCCAAGTCCCCCCCCCCCCCACCCCGCCCCAGCCCCCAGAGGCCAAAACAAAAGAGGTTAAGAGATTGCCAGCTGGTCATGCTCACCAGTGAGCACCGGAGCTAGGGCTCCACGACAGCCCCGTAGCCGCACCGCTCAGCCGGGTCGGACCCACCGCCCTGCCTGTGCGCTCGCTCGCTCGCTCTCTCACCGTAGGTGATTGGTCCTCTCCAGTTTGGAGAGTGGTTTTGCGAAGCATGAGCCAGAAAGGCAACTTTAAGCCGATAGAGCCGATGGCTACAAGGATCTAATCTAAAAACCACACACAAGCGTCTGCCATTTAGAACTGCTTCATCGTGTGACCATGTTACGGAGGTGACACAAGCGTACCTCACATTTTGAGCAGGAGGTTGAAAGCCACGGTGAAAGCATTATCACTGATGTGTTCCATTTCCTTGATCGGGCCGCGCCCTCAAAGTTCACAATTTTAACTGCTTTCCCAATGCTCTGAGCCCACAAGTAATCACCTCCAGTATGTGCCAAGCATACGGTAAAGTAAAATGTGCCTGGGGATAAACATAGCTTGGAGACTTTAAAAGGGTTTTATTTCGTAGCCACGAAAGACATATGCCATTTGATATGCGTGTGTTTGTATCCTACATACACTGATACATGATTTATCTGCGTGCGAGCATGTCAGGCGTTGGACAGCTTAGTTTTTAAATGAGCAAACCCACCCAAGAATCCGATTCAGAACTGCTGCTTAGATCCATGATGGTCGTAAACTCTGCTTTGCACCTTCTGTGGGAAGTCCATCCTGTGGACCGCTGGGACCCTCGGCTGAGTAATTCGTTTGGGCCCGTTCATGTCCCCTGGTGTTCCTCCTTCCGAGATTAATCGAAGAGAACATAATCGTCTCTCTATATAAAGGCAAAACCCGAAGGTGAGGCAGAACCTGATCTCATTTCTGTCAGGTACCCGGCGACTGAGGTCTGAGCCAGATGGACGAGCCCTCGTTTTCATGGCTGCTCTCGTCTCCCCGCTTCCCAGTGGCCAGAAGAACCTTCTGTACCGGAGAGCCTGGAGCGTCACCTGCCCTCAGCGGCTTTGTGGCCATGCTCCCCCTTCAGCATCCGGTCCCAGCCCCCACGGAGGAGGGCCTAAGGTCTTAAGGGTCGTACTTCATTCCCTCGGAGCCAGCATTCTCGGGGATGGAGGAAGGAAAGCCCTTCCGGGTTTTAGAGCCCTTCCCCCAACCCTGAGCTTTAGGCCTGAGGGTTTGAGAAGGAGAGCAGATTGCGTTCATGCCCGAGAAGCAGGCTCCCACACCGGCCGCCGCATGCCTTCTCCGTGAGAATGCGTAAGTCCTAAACAAAGCCTTCCTCGTGGCGTCCAGAGCGCACAGCCATGCTCCTATAAGCTCCTGAGCGGCTCTCCAAGCCCGGCCGAGGCCTACAGCTGGAACATGCTGGTGGCCTCCACGTGATGAGAGGCAGAACAGGTCTTGGAGGCATCATCGGAAGACTTCCATTGACCTGAGACCCCCAGGTAAGGGAGGCAGCCAAGGTCTTTCACGAGTTTCCAGAAGTTCCTCCGAAACTTCAAGCCAACAAAGGCATAGAGCACGGGGTTAAGGCAGGCCCGCAGGTAGGCGATGGCCTCCGTCACGATGATGGCATAGTGGAAGCTGGTCATGGTGTAGTGCTCCCAGTTCGTGCTGCGGATTAGCTTCACGAGGTTGAAGGGCGTCTGGGTCAGCAGGAACGCAGCCACCACCAGGAAGATGACCTTCAGAGACTTGTGCTTCTTGAAGCCTCGGGCGCGAAGCAGAGTCTTGATTATGACCGAGTAGCAGACAATCATGGCGACCAGGGGCAGGAAGAACCCCAGTGTCATCTGGGTGGCGAGAACCACAGTGGAAATCTCCTCGTCGTGATAACCACAGACGAGCTTGTCGAGATAGAGGACGTGGCCATAGATTATCTGCGGCAGCGAAAGCAGCAGGGAGGCCCCCCAGATGAACAGACAGATGGCCTTGCCCCAGGCCATCCGCCTCGCCTGCTGGTTGTAGGCCTTGGTGGCCCGAGCCACCGCGATGAAGCGGTCAATGGTGACGCAGGCGAGGATGAGCATGGATGTGTAGAAGTTCAAGGTGTAGATGCCCAGCAGGGTCTTGCACAGGACGTCGCCGAAGACCCACTCGTGGATGCTCGCGTAGGCCCAGAAGGGCAGGGTGCAGACGAACACCAGGTCAGCCAAGGGCAGGTTCACCAGGAACACGTCCGTCAGGCTCTTCAGCTTCTGGTAGAAGACGTAGATGACCAGCACCAGCGCGTTCCCCGCCAGGCCACAGATGAACACCCCCAGGTACATGCAGGGCAGAAAGACCTTGCGGAACTCCAAGAAGCGTTCGTGCCCCCAGCTGCCGTCGCTGGAAGTGTTGAAGAAGCCGGGGTCCACGTAGTCGTACTCAGCCATGGCGTGCGTTCTGATGAACACCTGGGAGGCAGACACAGGAACTCCAGTCAGGGCCGAGGGGGACACCTCCTGTCCTCCCACAGTCCTGTTGCCCCACTTTTAGGGGGCGCGTAGTCATCTCCTGAACCCACCCACCTGAGTTCTGGTCAGTGGCAGCACATTCCAGTACCCTGGAGACAGCCAGAGCTGAAGGGCGATTGCCTGGGCGGGATGAGGGACCCTGAATGGGCCCTAAGATTCTAAGGCTGTCACCCGCCTCACAGACAACACATACCTGACCCGCATGCACAGTCCATAAAATCCTGTGCCAGCTGGCCTTGAAGGCAAAGGTCACCATGTGGTGGAGTGTGGGCATTGCCCCCCTGGAAGTGCAGAACTGCTTTCTTTTTTTTTTTTCACCTATTTTCATTTAATATTTATTTTTGAGAGAGAGAGAGAGAGAGAGCGTGCACGCACGCACGCCAGCTGGTGAGGGGCAGAGAGAGGGGGGAGACACAGAATCTGAAGCAGGCTGCGGGCTCCGAGATGTCAGCACAGAGCCCGATGCGGGGCTTGAACTCACAAACTGCGAGATCGTGACCGGAGCCGAAGTCGGAAGCTTAACCGACTGAGCCACCCAGGCGCCCCAAGAACTGCTCTCTCATGGTCAGGCCTGCCTTTGTCCGCCCATCCTGGGCCTCATTTTCTGTTGAATGAGAGCCCTGAGCTGCTAACTGCGGAAGCTAAGCCAAGTAGCCCCCCTCCCCGGGGGCTCCACCATTGAGGAGACTTCTGCAGACCAACAGGGGCTCGCGGGCTGACCCTCTCCCACCAGGGTAGACGGTCTGTTCTGTCTTTCCTTGCCCTTAGCTGCCTAGATTTAGGAGGTGGGGAGACAGGCATGGGAAGCCCCGGCTGCCCAGCACTGTGGCTGAGCTGGTCACGGCCGGGGAAGCGAGCAGCTGCCCTCCCAGCCCAGCCGGCCCCTCACCGCCCGTCACACGACCCTCCTCCACCGGAGCCTGGTTTCCTGAAGACTTCTTGATCCCCAGGACCCTCTTAAACGGAGCATCTCCCCAGAAGGGAACATGACTTTAGCTTTCGAGACCAGCAGTTTATGCCCAAGGGGTCTCCTTGAACAAATGGAAGGCCCGCCAGCGGGGGGCCAGCCTTGCAGTGAGGCAGGCCGCGGCCACCACAGCCGCCTTTCTTGCCCGGGGCTCCCGGCCTTTCAGGGCCGTCACTTCCCTCTGCCCTGTGACCCTGCCGAGGAGCAGGGACAGGACGCGAGGGTGACGTACTCGGGCGTGAGAGCAGAGGCGGCTACGGCAGCACCGGCCCTGGGGTGCCAGGTCACTGACCTGCAGAGAGCCGGCACACAGCGGCTCGTTTCCGGTGACCCAGGGCCATACCTCGCTAGCACCTCGAGAAGGCGTTTCGAGAAGGACAGGCAGGCATTTGGTGTAGCAAAGGCAGAATGTCAGCCAGCCGGACAAGGGCGTGTACAAGGAGAGATCACGTCTTCCTTTCGGATTGGCTTGAGGACTCCTTGTCCTGACTGGAGACGGTATCAGCCCTGCCGGTCCTCCTGGGAACAGAGTGCCCTTTCTCTGCAAGGAGGAAGCTCGCCTTGGGGTAAGACACCTCCGTGAAAAGCCCCTGCCCCTCAACCACAAGATGTGAGATCAGTAAGGGTGACAGGCCAGCCGTAATAACGCTACCCCGCCAGCCGTTCGGACTCCTGGGTTAAGTAGGTCAGATGATGTGTGTGTGTGTTCCTGCTTCACGCGGGGACAGAAACATCTTTTTCAGCTCTTAGCACGTGCACAGGCGGCTCTGCTCTCCTTAAGAGTAACGTCGCATCTCCATTATTGCCTGCCTCCCTCTTGCCTTTTTACAAGAAAATCCTCCTGGCGCTGGCATTACACGTTCCCTCAAAGGGCCCGTGCCAACTCGCTTGTGATAATTGGCAAACTTGCGTGCTGTGCCGACGGACTGGAAACCGCCCAGCTCTGTGCAGATTGAGTGGCTGAGAATGAGTTTCCCTTCCAGAAAGGTTAAGATCATTCATTTCTTTGTCTTGAGTAGCCAAAGCCCTGTGTTGATCTATGCAACTTTTTTTTTTTTTTTGAAGTAATACAGTATTCAGCTTTGGAAGCAGTGTAAAGGTCTGATAATAAACAAATCAGCAAGTTACCATTCAGACAGAAAATAGAATATAGCTCAAACTGTTTAGGTTTAGGAAGTGCTTTTAGTGAGTCGGGAGAAAGCAGTACGCTTAAATTTCTCATAACAGAGTAAGTCTGCACAATTAGCATTGGCTGTTAAGTATTCCAATGAATGGATGTCCAAAAGGATGTAAAATTGGTCATGATTCTGAACTTCCTTTGATCATAAACCCCTTTGAGAATCTCCTGAAAGCCACAGACCTTTTCCTCAGATGTGCAGATATCTTAAGTAGGCTCCACATCCAACGTGGGGCTCGAACTCACAACCCCGAGATGGAGAGTCGCACGCTCCATGACTGAACCAGCCAGGCACCCCAGTTTTGACTCTATGTTCTAAAACATTAAAAAAAAAAAAAAAAAAAAGCCCAGGATTGATCAGCAGCTTGCGTCTGGCTGTGGAGTCGGGGCTGACTTCTTTCCCTTCCCCCTAAGTCTCTCCTTTTCTGAAGTCTCTGCAGTGGTATATTGACTTACCTTGAGAAAAGAAACTAGACAGCCGCCCGAGAGAGCAGCCAGTGTCGTAAATTATAATGAAGAAGAAACGAAAATGGAGATGGAGAGATTATTCCGTGAACAGATGTGGACAGTGGCCAGCCTGTCCTGGTCTCCCGGGGAGGGTACCCCCAGTGCCGTCAGCTTACGAGCACGGACTGTGCGCCCCGAACCACGCTAAGTTATTTCCACAATTCTCTAGTTGTGGGGCAAAGGCAGAATTCAGACCGAGAGCGGTCGGGCTCTAAAGCCCGGGCATTTACACGGTACTGCACCGCGGGCAGGGATCAGAGGACCCCAGCAAGCCGGGGTTAGCACCTGCCTTTTAACTCTAAAGAAGACAGATGACTCACCAGTGGAGAGGCGCTGTCGATGTGTTGCAGAGATGAGCGTTCACAGCACAAGGTCTGCCTCTACCTGTCTGTGATGTGGTCCGTGTTTCCGTTGAATATCTTCTGAGAGCCCTTGGTTGGTGATCATAAGAGACCCGGCCCTACCCCTGCCTCGTACATCAGAATCCACATGACCTGCCTGCACGCGCGTAATTTGGGAGATCAGAGATAGAGAGCAGCGGCTCCGATGCGCTACCCTCCCTGCCGCCTGGCTGTGGACGCAGTCATCTGTCAGGACCTGAGAGGGTTTCTGTTTATAAACCGAAGGGGAGCAGTAAGTAGGTCTGGCCCAGGCAGCCCACTGACGATGGTGGCATTTGTACCGTAAGATTACTTCACTCGCTAGTCCTGTCCCTTTGGAACCGTTTGGGTCTGGACCACTGCAAAGTGCGTGCCGTGGCCTGGGTTCTGGATATGCTTGATAGCCACTGACCCCCACTCAAAAAAACGGCAGCCCTGCAAAGTCAGTGCTGTCCCCATTTTATAGATGGAAACACTGAGGACCCCAGCCAGAATAACAGCCCTGCGTTACACAGCTAAAAACTGGCGCTTCCCGGATACAAACCCAGGTCTCTGGAGGTGTGGACTCCATTTCTGCTTTCCCAGCAGCAGACTCGCTCTGAGCCGCCAGGCCTCCCTCCCCTGACCCCGCACCGCGTTCAGCCCGGTCCCCACCGTGGCCGGTGCACGTCTGCTGGTCACACGGGCTCCTGTGGCTCTTCCTAAGGGCAGGGTGTCAGGCACTGGGAGCAGGGGCCAGGCACGGCCTAGGACCTAGGGACTAGCACTCAGCTCCACTAGGAGCCAGGCTCCGCGCTGGGTGCTTCTCACCTAGCCGTCCAGCCCTCGTCCTTCACAGATGAGTAAGCAGATGGGTCGAGAGAGGAGCTCGCTTGCCCGTGACACTCCTGTCCCCCGGAGCCGCCAGGTCACGAGGGTCCGTGTGAGCGTGAAGCTATCCGGGGCGGGGGGGGGTCCCAGCAGAAGCTTGGGAGACCGCCAGTGGATGTTCAAGGCCTTTTGAACGAACTAGTTCAAACGCTCCCGCCACACTGGTACACACGAACGAGATGTTCCCCTGAGGGCAGGAGCCGGGAGGCTATGCGGGGTGTCTGCCCCTGGGCAGACGGTGGGGGGACACGGGCCAGTGGACGGTGAACGAGCTGAACCAAACACCGCAGGCGAGTGGGGCCAAAGCACCCCTCCTCTTAAAGAGGACTTTTACGGCAGACATCCCTTCAGAGTGAGCCAGCCTTTCATCTTGGAACCTTTGGAGCTCGGAGAGAGGAGCTTCTTTCCCCGGGGACAGGCCAGCTGTGTCGTTTGGGACCAGTCCACAGAACAGAGAACAGCCTGAGCCTTGTCAAGCACCCTCAACGCGGCCATGCCCTGCTGTCTCGGACGTGCAAGCGTCTGCACCCCGTGGGAAGAGACAGGGCTCACCCCGGTGCTCCCCACCACCGTGCGCACGCTTGCTGGGGGGGCAGGTATTTGAGAGGGCACGTCGTCACCCTTCACTAGGGGAAAGCTCTCCAGCGAAAGACGTGCAACTGAGCTGGAGGAGGGAGCCGCTCACAGCGTCGGAGTCGGGGCGTTGCGGGGGAGCGGCACAGAACCTTATTTCAACCACTTTACAAAGCGCCTGCTTGGAACTTCTTGTCTGCCGATTTGGAGTGCTCTTTGTTTTGAAGGCCTTCCTTTTCTCTGAAACCAAGCTCTAAGCATTCTTACGAGCAGACACCCAGGCATAGGTCCTGGACTTCTCCCTGGAATACTGAAACGTTTTCTAAGAACTGGGGGAAGGACAGACGGAAAGCAGCGGCCGCGCCTGCTGCAGATCTGTCCTGGAAGTCAGCGCCGACCTGCTCGCTTTTCCCGGGCACCTGACATTACCAACCCAGAGCCCGGGGGGAGTGTCCATCCCAGGACCCCGGAGTGAGGCGGTCACTGCTGCTGGCAGAAGTCTAGCTGCAAAGCACTGGCGGATGACGGGGGCCGTGGAGGATGAGTTAGGACTGAAAGCCTCAGAGAAATAGCCCGAGCAGTGAGCTGGGAGCGGCGTGCCCGGTGATGCCTGGCTCTTGGTTCTGCGGTTAGGCTTGCGGCTTTGGGTGTCGCGGTCGGACCGCGGTTACTAAGTAATTAGAAATCAAAATACCAAGTGTTCTTCATCGCTTGGTACTTGGGTGAAAAAGGAAGCCACTGACTAAAAGGAAAACTACTGGGAATTTACTTTGAATAGTAAAATGTGGAAATGCCCCCGGGTCCCACACTGCGGTTCCCCGCGCAGCTCAGCCCTGTGCTGCAAGCCGGTGCTGTTCACGAGCATTGTCTGTGAGGACGGACGTGTCCTGCGTCCGCGCTGCCCCCACACAGTGGCCGTGGGGCACCTGAAGTGTGGCCACTGCAACCAAGGAGCCAAATTGTTGGCGTTTTAAAATTTTTGGTGAGTTTGAGTTCAAATGGCCCCTTGAGGCTGGTGGCGGCTGAATTGGGCAGCACGTCGTAAGCAGAGAGCCGTCTCCTGACCACAGATAGAAGCTGGCCTGGGGACTGTGGACCCTGGGTAATCGGGCACAGTGAAAAGGGCTGCTTAGCGAGGCTAGGAAGGATGTCAGCAAGAGACTTAGGCCACGGGGGGCTTTTCAGGCACCCTTGCCTTCCTTAGTCCCAACAGCCAGAGGACCTGCTTCCCCAGGCAGCTTGCAGGATTGAAATTATACAGTAATTAAATGAAAAGGCAGGCATTTTGATTTGTGAGCGGAAACTATTGTAGAGAACCAAGCCGGGGGGGGACCCCACCTGTGACCCCTCACCCAAGCAGGCATGGACCCCTGGACTGCATTGGCAGGGATTTCCTCACCGTCCGCTGGTCCCCTTTATTCTTAATTTGGTTCTAGAGTAGAACCTTGGTCATGTCCTCTGTTGGGGACATTTGGGACAGAAACCAGCTTACCCAGGGCACACAGTCTAGACATTTATTGAGCATAGACTGGCGGGGCAGGACCCCCAAGGGACGCCAAGGTGACCAGCCCCAGAGGGTGGAACAAGTTGACAAACAGGTGTGCGTGCCTGGAGCCAAGTTCAGCTCTCCCGACCACAGGCTCTGGATGGAAACTCAGCGGGAGAGGGTGACACGTCGTCAGCGGTCACCATAGCTAGCAGTGGGCTCCTGTGGCCAGAGCAAGGAGAGGAGGAAGGGCCTGTGGGCAGTGAACTTGTCTCCTCTGAGAAAAACATCGCAGTGGCAACAGAAGGAAATTGTTCTGGGAGGAGTTAGGGTGCCCCCTAGTGGCCTTGCTTTTGTTCCCCGGCATTCTCAAGCTTGTTTGTAATCCTCCGATTTAATTTTAAATTTTGTTTTAATCCTGATCTAGAAAAGTCGCTTTTCTACCGCACCCCACAGTAAGAGACACGTTTTACAGGACCACCCAAGGGGTTGCGTGCATGCACAGAAAGGCAAAACAAGAGCCTCGTGAAACAGTACTAACCCTTACAACGTGCGGTATACTGTTGCATTGGTACTTTTTTTAAAATTTTTTAATGTTTATTTTTGAGGAAGAGAGAGAGACAGAGAGCACGAGTGGGGGAGGGGCAGAGAGAGAGGGAGACACAGAATCCGAAGCAGGGTCCAGGCTCCGAGCTGTCAGCACAGAGCCCGAGGCGGGGCTCGAACCCACAAACCGTGAGATCACGACCTGAGCTGAAGTCAGACGCTCAACCGACTGAGCCACCCAGGCGCCCCATATTGGTACTTTCCGTTCACGTTCTGCCAGCGTTGGTCATAACTTACTAAATTGATTCATGACCCACTAAACGGGTCGCGGGCCACAGTTTGAAAAGCCCTTGAGAAGAAACCTCTATGCCCCTAATCGTTACCCTCGAGAGGGCATCACCCGCCCATGCCTGCCTTGCTCAGTTCCCTCACGCAGGGTCTCAGCCTGGGCCGGCAGGGGCTGGGGACCTACCCTGGGAAGCATGTACCCACGGGTCATCAGGGCTTGTCGTGGTCGGAGATGGGGAGCTGGAGGAAGAGGAACGACAGGTTAGGACATCTTTTACCCTCGATGCTGGAAAACCAGCATCGGGCCCTTTCTGCTCCTCAGGGGCCCCGTGTCCGTGGGCGTCAAGTGGGGGTTGTATAGTCAGTCCCTTGAACACCCTCTTGCACTGACTGACCTTCTGTGATTCTGGATCTGCAAGCCAGTGGCTGCTAGAGCAACGGAAGGAGGCGGGCAGGGAGGAGGTCAGACTGGGACAGCGAGGGACCAGGCTTGCCCTCAGTAGCAGCAGGCATGTTCTCGCCGTGCCTTCCCTGGCAAGAGTGGAGAAGGCCGTGGAGGGTCCTTTGAAACACCTTGCCTCCTCAAGCCAGCGCTGCCTGGAGCCCATCTGGTTCCGCCCCCTTCGCCCGCGTGGAGAAGGGACAACAGACCTCGGAGGAGGGAAGGGCACCAGAGTCACAGCCATAAAGCCAAGGCTGGAACCACCTCGGAGTGACGACCCCACCCGGAGCCACACGGCCTCTCCTGCCTCTGGAGTGCCCACTTGCTCAGGGCTCGCCACGCTCCGCCCCTGCAGGGCAGAGTGTCTGAAGACGGGCTGTGCCGCTTACGGCCGGCCGACGGGGACTGTGTGCGGACAGCCCCGGCCGGGCAGCTGGGTGCTAGTAGGTGCCCGGTTATCTAGGCAGCTCCCCGTGCTGGCCCCGCCACCACCCACTCGCGGCGGTGCCTGACAGCCGGCTCACCCTCCGGCAGCCGACAGAGCTAAATGCCAGAGGGGCTGCTGAGCCCGGTGGCGAGTGGGCGTGACGTCTTGAAGCTCCATCTCGTGCCGGAGGCTTCCCGGGAGGCCAGAGGCCTCTCCCCCGGCAGCACCGGCTCTCCCCCGGACAGAGGGGCCTTGTAAGTCAGCAGTGGGCGCCCTGCGAACCCAGCATCTGCCACACCATGCGTGACCTGGTCTCCAGCCCTCCGGGACCTGTCCTCGGTTCTTCCCTTTGTCAGCATTTCTCCGCCCTCTTCTGAACTTCCACGCGAGCAGTTTGCACCCCTACGTCTGTCGCTTAGCGGGCGGCGAGCGCACCGCGTGGTTCCCGCAGACGGCAGCGGCCGCCCCGCGTGCGCCGGGCCTACTTCCAAAGGGCCCTCAGCCCAGGGAGAGAGGGGACCCAGAGAAGAGAAGGAAGGCCCGGGGTGACCAGGGCCGTGGTAGACGGGGTGCAGGGAGGAGTGGGAAGGAGGGCTCGCGGGTGGGAGCAGGCTGCACCCGCCTGTGTATCTGCCCCCGGGGATCCCCCTGCCCTGTCGCATCCCCCACGCTGTGCACACCGCGCCGTCCGTGCAGGCGCACCACCACGTGTGCCGACGCCGCGGCCCCATAGGCGAGTGACAGCCGGGACAGGCTTCGCGGAGACCCGCTGGGTGTTGTCTGCTCTAAACCGCTCCTTTCTGCCCCCACGCGGAGAGCCCCTGGCTGCTCAGGGGGACCTTCCGGTAGACCGTCTGCAGCCGCTCCCCACGGGCACATCTTGCATCCCGACCTGTCCGTGTCGGTGCGTCTCCCTGTGGAAGGATGAATGTCCCGCCCCCATGGTCGTGGTCGTGGGCTTGGCCGTGGGACTCGCCTGGCAGTGAAATGCCAGCAGCGGCGGGCGGAGACTCCCCTGCAGGCAGAGGTGATGGCTGCCGCCTCCAGGCAGAAGCTCTGGGCCTCAGCCGCTATGCTCTCTTGAATTCCTGGTGTCCCAGGGACGGTATCAGGTCAGGTCCCGAGCTCAGCTGAGCGCGAGGATCCCCAGGCATGGCTGAGGGCCGCCCGCCGTGCCGCCCAGACTGCGCCATCGGCCGGGCACACCGGTTTTCCAGCACAAATCACGGCTGCGCTCCGGGTGGAGCCACGAACTTGGTGCCCAGGTGGGTGTGAAGCTGGTGGACAGAGGGCTGTCTGAGCACGTGGTCCGGACGCTTGCTGCCAGCCACTGACCTTGCACGTGCCACTGTGTATGCTGAGACCCCCCTCTTCTTCCAGCAGGATGCTTCCAGCTGTGTGTGTGTGTGTGCGTGTGTGCGTGTGTGTGTGTGTGTGTGTGTGTGTGTGTGTGTGTGTGTGTGCAAGTCTGCCTCAGACGGAGAGCATTTGCGGGACACGGCCCGTGCCCGAGTCAGTGTCCTGTGCGGTGCCCACCCCACCACGGACCGGGGCTGACCTCTCCAGGCACTTCAGCAGTAGGCGGGGTGGGGTGGGGTGGGGTGGGGTGGGATGGGGCAGGACTGAGTTCACTCAAGTTCCTTCAGGGCCTCAGAGGTCGAGTGAGTGTCCCCCGGGGCCAGGCTGGTGAGAACCCAAGGGTACCTGTTGGTGGTGGGAGGGGGGCGGTTTGGGGCGCACTGACCTCACCCCAGAGACCTCTGGGGAGAGCCCTCCGGGCAGTTGAGAAGGGGGTTATTGTGACATTTGGGGACGAAGCTGTGCCGGGTGGGAGATCTTCCTTATTGACACCTGCCCACAGGGCAAATGGCTCTTCTTTTCTGGACCTAAGTTCTCTCTAAGCAGAACCGCGCACTCAAGCTGGTTGGGTCTGACGCCCCACTTGGCCATTGGCTGAGCGGACACTGGGGCCTGGCAGGGTGAGCAGGGAGCTAGAGTTGGGGCGTGGGGCTCGGGCCCGCGTCTCGGGAGCTGCCTGTGCCTCTGTGGCCCCGTCAGTGAGGAGGAGGCCTGCAGTCTGCACTCCCAGAGCAGGGGGTTCAGGAAGGGCTTAAAATGTCCCACCATCAGGGCGCCTGGGTAGCTCAGTCGGTTAAACATCTGACTCTTGGTTTCGGTCATATCTCACAGTTCGTTAGTTTGAGCCCCGAGTCAGGCTCTGTGCTGGCAGGGCAGAGCCTGCATGGGTTTCTCGCTCTCTGCCCCTCCCCCGCGCTTGGTCACTCTCTCGCAAAATAAATACACATAAAAAACTTAAAAAAAAAAAAAATCAAATGTCCCACGATCAAATAAATGCAGGAACGCTAGCTTTAAATCCAGGAGATGACTTTGCTGCAGGGTTCCTAGAACCTCGAACTTACTGTGTAAATACGCGGGGACTCTCTACGAGAGGGCGTGTGCTGCCCTCCGCCCCTGGCCCCGGCGTCCCACAGGGCACTGTGCGGAAAGCACGGTGTGTCTTCACTGGCAGCTGGCACCCTCCGCCGGCTCTCAGTGCAGCCGATAGTGGGCTGTGAGGGAAAGAGGCGATGTGGACGTGGCTTAGGTCCACTCTCTGCCCATGGCCGTGCCCCTCGGCTCCCTCCTGGCCCACACCGTTCCCTGGGTGTCTGTCCTTGTTGCCCCCGAGATGGGCCAGAGCAGGCTTGGCTGTCATGGGTCCCCAGGCGGGACCCACGGTGCTGCCCACTGCTCCGCTGGCTGGCGCGGGGTCGGACGGTGGTCCTTTGTGTTGCGGGCGGCCCCTCCCTATGCCCACCAGAACCCCAGCAGGGAAACCACTGAGGCCTCGTGGTCTTCTCCCCATCCTGCCCGCGTGGCCCCAGCCCCTCGCCCCTACCTGGAGAGCCTGCCGCAGCCCCTGTCGTGGCCTCTGTGACTGAAGGATCCCAGGCATTCTGAGCTTGGCCACGTGACTCCAAGGCTGTGGGACCCCCAGGTGCCGATGGCTAAAATGGCTGTGTTCTCGTGTGTGACGTTTCAGGGACGCCGTGTCAAACTCGCTAACCCCTGAGGACGCCGAAGACATGCCGTTGGGGCAGGATGCTGAGGTCTGCTTGCTGAAGTCTGGAGAATTGATGTGAGTGACTGAGCCCCGAGCAGGGGCTTCCCAGGGGGCCTGGGGGACAGGAGCACCACAGGGGGAGCCCCAGCCTCCAGTGCCAGAGCCGGGGGCACCCCACAGGCTGACTTGGCACCCATGATGGCTTTCAGTCTGTGCTTTTATTTATTTATGTTTTTAACTTTTTGTAGTGTTTGTTTTTGAGAGAGTGAGCAGGGGAGGGGAAGAGGGAGAGGGAGACACAGAATCCAAAGCAGGCTCCAGGCTCCGAGCTGTCAGCACAGGGCCCGACGTGGGGCTTGAACTCAGGAACTGTGAGATCACGACCTGAGCCAAAGTCGGAAGCTTAACCGACTGAGCCACCCAGGCGCTCCAGTCTGTGCTTTTTTCTTAAGGTACAATCTAAGGACAGTAAACTTCCCCCTTTATGTGGACAGTGCTTAGACTTTGACAAATAATACACGGTAGTCAATCATCCCGCCAGGCTCCATGCCGGGCGCGGCCAGTGGCTTCTGTGATCTCAGGGGCCTCCGATCCCACCTGGCTCCGTGACCCTGTTCTGCCGAAGAGGGAACGTAGGTCCAGAAAAGAACAGTGATTCAGCCCCGTGTGACCACAGTGAAGACGGAGAGCGGTTCCCTCCCCGTCGGAAGTTCCCCCGTGTCCCCTTAGCGTCATCCCGTTCTCACACCCGTGGCCCTGTGTTCTTCTTTTTTGAAAATAACTTTTTTGTTTTCTCACTGTAAAAGCAATACGTTTTCATTGTAGAAAAATAGGAAAATAGAGACAAGGAAACCACTTCGGGGGATAGCCTTCCGGTTTTTTTAAATACATAGGTACCTCATTTTTCAACACAAACGGATATTCTACATCTCATTTTATAGTCTTGTAAAACCCCACACTGCGTGAGTATTTTCACGTATCCCATTCTTCTGTGTCGCGTCCAACGGCTGCGTAAGTCACTGCATTGAGTCCCATACTCATGCACTCACTCACACGTATTTATTCAGCACCTACTAGGTGCCAGGTATGTTCTAGGTCCTTGGAGTACATCACTGAGCAAAACAGAGCCCCCTGTTGAGCTTATATTCCAGCAGGGGTTGACAGACATTAAACAGAAATACACAAGTAAATTACATACTGTGTCACAGGGTGGCGCTGGCCGTGAAACAGAAACAAAGTAGGGTGTTTATTTATTTTTGAGAGAGACAGTGCAAGTGGGGGAGGGGCAGAGAGACAGGGAGACAGGATCCCAAGCAGGCTCCACGCGGTCACCTTCTCGAACTCACGGAACCACGAGACCATGACCTGAGGCTCAACCAAGAGTCAGACGCTTAACCGACTAAGCCGCCCAGGTGCCCCACATTCTGGGTTTTTTAATCCTTGATTCCTCTTCTCATTAGCATAGCTTGGTGGGGGAGGGGGGGTGGTATTTCCATCCGTCTCCACACCTCTGAAGGCAGATAGAACTCTCAGCCCCGTGACTTACTTGCTGTGCAGTCTTGGGCGAGTTACCTAACCTCTCTGAGCTTCAGTTTCCACCGCCGCATCTCGAAGGGGACAGTAACGTATTTTCGCCACGGAAGGCAGTTTGGTGGAGTGGGCAGGTAATGGCTTCCTGTCAGACCTGTGTGGGCCTGGACCAAGTTTCTTCATCTGTGTGATTCTTGGCTTCCTCATGTGCAAGGGGGAGCACCCTGCTTCCTCACGTGGCCATGGTGATAGCACATGAAGCCTGCGAGCAGAGGGCCCCGCACGTAGTGGCCGCCACCTTCTCACTTCACAGTCGAGGGGATGCGACTCGGCCGAGGCCACGCCGCCCCTGAGGTGGCGGCTCAGCACTGGAGGCCCTGTCCTCGCTTCTCGTGCTCACATGCGGGCTCCCGACTTGCACGGTCCAGGAGGGGGCGCCACCGAGTCGGAAAACAGGCAGCCTCAGGGAGCAGTCCCCCTCCGCCAAGTTCATCCTCTGATGTATGCCTCACACCCGTCAGCGGGCAGGCCTGGTTGTCCTCGTTTGCAGATGAGGAAACCGAGGCTCAGGAGGAGGGAAGGGAAGCAAAGCAGGTACCGGAACCCGGGTCCCTCTGGCTCCACACTCTGGGCCCCGCACAGGACCCCGGGAACAGAGGAGCTCACTGTCACTAAACCCTTAAACTTACGGAAGCGGCTGTTGTCCAGCTGGCGAGCGTTAGGACTGGGGACACGGTCCCCGAGAAGCCTGCGTCCCCGAGGCCATCACCCTGCCCCACCGCCCCTGCCGTATAAAGAATCTGGGACGGCTGCGTTTAAGAAAATCGGGGTGCCCCCTTGCAGTCTTACAGCAGGCCCCAGATTTCCAGAGGGCGGGAAGTTTCTAATGACGTGCGTGCTTCCTGCTGGTGCTAATGACATGAAGGGCGGCAGGGAGTTGGAGAGGGGACCTGTGCTGGGCAGCAGGGCAGCTCCGGGAAAGCTGCAGAAAGCCGAGGCCTCCGCACCCGCTTCCCGTTCGCGGCGCGTGGATCTCCTCAGGCCGTTCTCTCCGACAGGCTTGCAGGGACATGCCAGCCCCACGCAGCCGGGACTGTCACCTGCGTGCTTTACACGCGTCCCCGGTGCCTCGACCCACACTGCGCATCCAGGTTTCTCGCACAGTTAAGCGTGTTGGTCAAGGGTACCCAGGCCTTGTCCTCCCAAGAGCCTCCAGGGCTTCCGGCCACCTCTGAGCCGCAGACGAGCTGGCCAGGGGACTCAGGCACTTTGCCCGTTTGATCCGGGCCCTCTCCGCCCTTGGGTTTTAGGATAAAGTTACCGCTGACGGTGGAAGAGATCGCCAACTTCGGGGAGAGCAACAGGGAGCTGTTCGTGAGGTCCAGTACCTACAGCGTCATCCCCATCACCGTGGCTGAGGCGGGCCTCACCATCAGCTGGGTCTTCTCCTCCGACCCCAAGAGCATCTCCTTCAGCGTGGTCTTCCAGGAGGCCGAGGACACACCGCTGGACCAGTGTAAGGTAAGGCCGGCCCTCCGCCAGCGGGGTGCTTGGGCAGACCTTCCCTGGTGCGGGGCCGTGGCCGTCCAGCCTTCTGCTGGGCAGGCCTCCCCTGGAGTGTTTGGGCCTCGGCCGTGAGAGGAACGTGGAGAGAAAGCAGGTGGGCGGGCCCTCCGGGCTGCGTTCCACGGGGCAGGCAACGCTCCTGTTCTTGGCCGGCTTGGGAAAGGAAAGACCTTGGAGGCTCCAGAGCACTGTCCTCAGGCGTCTGAAGGTTGCTCCTGTGTCAGACATCTCCGGTCTGACCTTGGGACAGGTCAGTGGGTGAAATTGCGAAGAATACAGACATGTGACCCGGTTTAAGGATCCTTTTTTAGCCCGGCTGTGCAGAGCAAGAGGAGGGCACCGTGGGGGAGGTTAGGGGGCATGGGCCCCGGAGACCTTGCCAGAGACACCTGGCCATTGTGTCCCATTGAAATCTCGGTGGCAGATGCAAGCTCATGAAGTCCTAAGACATTCTCAGCGTGGCATGCTGATTATGGCCTGGACCACGGGTCTCAGTGTTGTCTGCACGTTAGAAACACCCAGTCCTCAGGCCACCGCCACATCACTCGGTCAGAATCCAGGCAGCGGGTAGCAGAGTGTGGACACACAGGCATCCCCAGGTGCGTCCGGTGAGCCTAGCTCCAGGGGCTTGGGAGCCAGAATAGAAAGGATGGGTGGGATCCAGAGCCCGGGACAGGAGGTTGAACAGGACTCCGTGGGTGGCTGACTGACTCTGCAGAGGGGAGAGGAGCTGGTTTGGGCGGAAATTCCTGTCCCGTTTGACACACTGTGGGTGGGAGGACCGGTGAGGACGGCCAGGCTGGCCTAGAGCTCAGAGCGGCCCTTAGTGGCTATACCGTGCGGAAACTTCCAGGTGCCAGCAATGGCGAGAAGAAGGGTGGGGGAGAGCAGTTTGAAATCGCCTGAAAGGAGCCTCCTGTGACGTCTGTGTGACAAAATCCCTGAGTCCCCCCTCACCCCCCGCCTGTGGGGCGCTGGCTGTGGGGGGCCCTCGGCGAGAGGCGGGGTGCGGGCCCGAGCTGAAGGAGAGCAGGCTCGCCCGTGCACCCCGTGCCTGTCTGGCTCGCTGTCGTGTCCCCTGCCCTGTTGGTACCGGCTCGTTGCAGAGACGACTCTGTCATTCCCGCCCTCTCCAAATTCACTCCTACGACTTAATTCCAGCCTCCTTGAGTTGGCCTTGTTCTGTGGAGCCTCTCATTCACGCTCTGCCCCCCCTTTCCCTTCGGGGGGCCCCTGGCCGTGCCGTGTTCCGAGCTCGGAGCCCTTACTCCCTGGGGTTCCGAGGCTGCCCCCGGGCGGTCCTGGGGCTTGCAGTCCGGGAGCGGGCACGGACTCCACCCTGCAGCTGGCGTGCAGGGCTCACGTTGGCAGATGAGGTCACTAAGAGGCAGAGTGGCTTGCCAGGGCCAGCGCCACGCTCAGCAGGAACTTGCCTCCGGTAGCCGGGCCGTTCGCCCCCACAGCCCCAAGACCTACCAGGGACCAGCACCACGTCGTCCCGCATCAGACACCGGTGGCTGTTTGTGGCAGGGACAGGGGAAGGGACTCAATCAGGCGTCCAGGCCTTTGCTGTTCCACCCGTCCACGCGTGGCCGAGCTGTGGGCCTCTCCCCTTGTTCAGTCGCTCACCCGCCAAACCCTCACGGCCCTGGGAGATCTGTGTGGTTCTTGCGGGCTTGGGGACCCGGAGGAAGCTTCCTCATCTCTGGCGTCCAGGTGACCTCCAGGGGTCAGGACTACCCGTGTGTTTCTCAGAGTGGACGCCAGGGGGCAGAAGGAGCCCGTACACGGGGCAAGCCAGAAGGGCTTTCGGGCGCTGTCTGCCTTCAGGAGCCCAGCATCCCCAGCCTGCCGTGGGGCTGCTGTTATTTCTCCCCGAGGTCCCCTGAACAGACATCAGCCTGGGAACCTGTTTCCAGGTGCACGTCCTCAGCGGCCGTCTCAGGGACTCCCCCTAGGATCCCCTGACCAACCTGCGCCTTACAGGAAACCCCGGGGTCCAGAGCAAATTGCAGCACCCAGAAGTGTGATTATGGAGGTGCAGACATGAGGGACTCGGGGTCTGCTCACAGCCACTTCCTGAGTTTCTGCTGAACCCCGGGCTCTGTCGCGCCTATCAGAGCTAGAGAGAGAGAAGGGACAACGTGAGATCTGCCCTTCAGGAGAGAGACCCTAGTGAACAGACAACCATGATTCCAGGTAGAGTGTCATGGTGGGGACGGGCGGGCACCTGGGGCGCAGCGATCAGGGGAGGAGGCCTTGGGCCACACCAGGAGACGTGCCCTGGTGGAGGGAGCCACACAGCACAAGGCCAGGCCCATCTCTGGCAGCCCGCAGCAGACACTGCCCCGTCCCCGGGCCCCCTCCTCTCCAGAGTGTTTCCACGGGGACAAGGTCGTTCCTCAGCACTGAGATCAAAGGCTGTGAATTTGGGAAGACCCTTGACCAGAGAAACAGTAAATCAAGGACTTGAGGCTGCCTGTGTGCCGACCGCTGTCTTAAAGCCTGGGGACAGAACAGGAAACGGGACCCAGGCCCTGCCCTCTCTCTGGGCGGGGACCCATGTTTGGCCAGAGAAACTCAACAGCCTGTCTGGGGCCACAGAGACTCAGGGGAGGGACCAGCACCGGCAGCAAGGACGCTTGACATTGTATTTTTTAGACAGCTTTACTGAGATACAGTTCATGTACCAAATAATCGACCCATTAAAATACAGTGTATTACAGCTTATGTAACCATTGCCACTCTAATCATCCCCAAAAGAAACATCATGGCCAGTCACTCTCAAACCTCCGCCCCCCAGCAACCACCACCGTGGCCTCTTGTGGCCTCTTGTGACTCACTTCTTCCATGTAGCATAGAACCCTCACTTTGCACGGGAGCCCCAGGCCACAGGAACCCGTCCAAATATAAATGAAACCAACTCGTGCTGTCTTGCAGATACATGGTGTAAATCAGGGCACGGCCACCCAGGCACTGGCGCTGGTGATGCACCCCCAGAGCTCGCACAGTGGAGACCTGCCTCGGGTTTATTCCAGAGACCACTCCCCGCCCCCCCATCATCTTCCTATCACTACAGCTGCATGAGCCTTGGCCAGAGAAAATCTCATAGATTTTGCCCCCGGTGGGAAAACAGGAATCAAGACGCGTGAAAAGTCTACAGAATAGAAACTTCTAATGCCCAACGAGCTCTCGGTGGTTGCTTTGCAATCAAGGCCGTAAATGCTGAGGTTGAGGTGTGGGGCGCCCAGTGGCCCCTGTGTCAACAGCAAGCCTTCCTGTCCAGCGGCTCCTTTCTGCCTGTGCTTGCTGGAATGTCCAGGCTCAGAATTGGTAGGTTACGGGCCACAGAAGCAGACCCAACCTCTCAACCTCTCAGAATTCTCAGTGCCCGATGGAAATAAGAATGCGAGAGACCGTTAATGGAACTTGAGGAGGCCATGTGCAGAAGTGGCCGCCCCAGAGCCTACACACAGTAGGTCCTCATTCATCCTGATCCCACCCAGGCCTGTCTTGGGCTCTACCTACTGCCTCTCCACCAGCAGCTCCCAGCCAGAGCAAAGGTACTGTGGCATCCGGAACGTGCCGTGCACAATTCTCTCCCATGCTTTTGGGATCTCCCACTTGATTTTTTTATTTCTCTTCGGCCCACAGGTTATTTAAAAGTGTGATAATTAGTTTATAAATATTTTGGTATTTTCTTTTTTTTTTTTTAATTGTTTAATGTTTATTTCTGAGAGAAAGAGAGACAGAGAGAGAGCATGAGCAGGGAAGGGGCAGAGACAGGTGGAGACACAGAATCTGAAACAGGCTCCAGGCTCTGAGCTGTCAGCACAAAGCCCGATGCGGGGCTTGAATGCACGAGCTGTGAGATCATGACCTGAGCTGAAGTCGGGGGTTTAACCGACTGAGCCACCCAGGTGCCCCAATATTTTGGTATTTTCTAGAGATCTATTCACTTTTTTTTTTTTTATTTCTTTTTTAACGTTTAGTTTTGGGAGACAGAGAGATAGAGCATGAGCAGGGGAGGGGCAGAGAGAGGGAGACACAGAATCCGAAGCAGACTCCAGGCTCCAAGCTGTCAGCACGGAGCCCGACGCGGAGCTCAAACTCATGAACTGCGAAATCATGACCTGAGCTGAAGTCGGCCGCTTAACCAACGGAGCCACACAGGTGCCCCAGAGATCTATTCACTTCTAATTTAAGTCCATTGCAGGCAGAAAACCAACTTTGTATAACTTGACTCCTTTTAAATATGAGTGTTGCTTTTTTTTTTTTTTTAATGGCCTAGAAGATGGCCTACTGTGTATTATCCCAAGCGCACTCGAAAAAGACGGTTTGTTCTGCCATGGTCAGGTGGAGTGTCCCATAAGCGGCGGTTGGATTGAGTTAGCTGATGCTGTTCTTTGAGTCTTCATTTCCCTACTGAGCTCCTGTCTTTTATTCCATCCATGATTGAAATATACAACCATAACTGTGAATTCACCTATTTCGCCTTGCAATTCTACCACTTTTTGCTTCGTGGGTTTTGAAGCTCGGTCATTAGGGGCATCGGTGTCAGGACTGGCCCGTCCTCTTGATGCACTAACATCTTTATCATTAGGAAATTATCCCTGGCCACATCCCTTGATATAAAATGTATTTCGTCTGATATTAGGGCAGTCAATTCACCCTTCTTTTGACTCATGCTATCACAATACATCTTTTTACATCCCTTGATTTTCAACCTATTTGTATCTTTACCTTTATTTTTTTTTTTATTTTTATTTTTTTAAATTTTTTTTTTCAACGTTTACTTATTTTTTTGGGACAGAGAGAGACAGAGCATGAACGGGGGAGGGGCAGAGAGAGAGGGAGACACAGAATCGGAAACAGGCTCCAGGCTCCGAGCCATCAGCCCAGAGCCTGACGCGGGGCTCGAACTCCCGGACCGCGAGATCGTGACCTGGCTGAAGTCAGACGCTTAACCGACTGCGCCACCCAGGCGCCCCTGTATCTTTACCTTTAAATCGTCTTTTCTTATAGGCATGATGGGGTTGGGTCAACCTGATAATCTTTGCCTTTTAATTGGGATGTTTAGACTATTTACATTTAGTGGGCTTATTGATCAGGTAATGTTTGAGTCTGTCATCGTCCTCTCTGTTTTCCATTTGTCCCATCTGGCTGTTGCTCCCTTCTCTCCAAGTGGAGACCTGGGGCAATTGTGGGGCTCACCTGACCCCAGGTCAGCCCTCGGTCCAATCGGAGCCAGCCAGACTTATGGACTTCACCTCGAATAAGTCCCAGCTTCCTGAATCCATAAAATGAGTGGTCCTCCACATGTGGAACATTCTGGCACTGGCCATGGTCAGAGAGTCTGGGGCACTCCTTTGGGGCGCTGACTAGTTCACGATGCCGGGTGAAACTCATGCTCACAGCCTCTTCCCTAACACAGGTTATCAACAAATGCAGGGCATGTGGAAGACCCCTCCCCACTCCTGGGGCTGACCACAGCCCCAGCCTTGCTCCGCTGCGACCTCAGACAGGGCGCCTAGCCTCCCTGGGCCTAGTTCCCTCCCCAAAATAAAGGCTCTGCCCAGAAGACCTTTAGGCCCTCTCAGCTTCCCTGACAATTTTTCCAATCTGCTCTTCCTCCCAGGTCCTCATCCCCACGACCCGATGCAGCTCCCACAAGGAGAACATCCAAGGCCAGCTCAAGGTCCGCACACCAGGCATCTACATGCTCATCTTCGACAACACCTTTTCCAGGTAGGGATCCTTGCTCATTAACATCCAGAACAACTCACCTGCCTCCTGGCCCCAAGAACAGAGGTGGACATTTAAAAGAGACTATTTAATTATCAGTAACTTATTATTAATAGTTTGTTTTGTTTTGTTTTATATCTTAGACCCCTATACGGTGGTGGTTTAGGGTCTGTTATAGATTTTATAAAACACGAGCTAGTACTTACAGAGTCTTAGCTCATGTCAGGTGGTTCTCGGCCATCCACCCTTATTGACTCACTTACTCCCGACAACGCCCCCATGTCGGAGCGACCACCGTTCTCCTCACGGTGCTGCTAGGGGACTGAGGACCAGATGCGTAACAGAGTGACACTCAAGGTCACACAGCTGGCGGTGGTGGAGCCAGGTGGGAACCCAGAGGGCCTGCCTCCAGGCTCTGGACTCAACCGTATGCCCTCCTGCTTCTCGCGAGTGTCCAAGCTCCCACTGCCCAGCCCAGAGAAGGGGCTCAGTAGAAACAGTGGATGGTTGGATGGATGGATGGACGGACGGACGGACGGACAAGCAAGAGGGAAATGAATGGCAGGACTGGAGCTTTGAGGAGGAGCCCCTGGGCCTTCTCAGCATGGCAACGGGAGCAGCGCGTGCCTTCTCTGGGAAGCACTACATCAGAGCACCAGATATGGGTCAGCAGTGAAGGGCTGGAGGGCAGGACGTTGGGAATGTAGGGACACGAGCTGGAGGGGCAGCCGAGGAAGGAAGTGGAGGAGAAGAGCACATCGGTTGGGTGTGTGCCATGCGCCAGGGCCCCACATCCTGGAGACGGGAGACGGGGGTGGTTAAGGCTGCTGGCACCCATCCCTTTTGTGTCTTCTGGCTTCGGCCTAAGCCCTTGTCGGGGCCACCTTTTTTAGGAGACCTGCCTGACCGGCACCAGCCACACCCTCTGTGAGTGGGGCCCTGAGCTAGTGGCCACATCCCCCCCACGGGGCACCCTTCCCAGCCCGCTTGGCTTTTAGCAGAATGACTAGATAGCATATTCTAGAAGAGAGCCATACCACCCCTCACCACCTTCAGGCCCTGGACTCCAGGGCTTGTGGCCAAGGGCGTCCACACACGAGAGGCTGAGAGCATGAACTTCCACCCCCCCTTGCCCCCCTCCTTCCCCTCTCCTGCCCCTCCCCTGCCCCATGAACACACACACACCTTGAATTAGCAGGACTCACGGGCACAGGCCCAGCATTTCCAGAGAACGGCCTCCGAAGCTCCAAGTGACCGTGAGCCCCAGCCCCCTGCAGGGCAGCGGGATGGGGCAGCGGTCAGGCGAGTGGGTGCGGGTCTGCCAGGTGCGGGCCCTGCCCTTCCCTCTGTGGGCCTTAGCTGAGCCCCGTATCCTGTGCGGTGGCCGTGAGCACAGATGCCACCTCATGAGGATTCCCTGCGGGTTGTGGGCGCGGCGGAGGAGAGGCGCACTGAGGGCGGAACGCAGTCCTGCGCCCCAGGCAGGCTCCCAGTTACCGCTAGAGGTGGCCGTGCTGCTGTGACAAACCCTGGCCTTACGGCCTTGCAGAGAGTTCTGAACCGTGGACGGCAGAACACGCTCAGGTGGCCGGGGGGGCTGAAACCCATGCTCCCCCAGCGACCTCAGTGTCTGCTCTCTCCACCCACCCCCTCCCCGTGCAGCCCCCCGCCACCCCCGACGGCTGCAGAGCAGCAACCCTGCAGCTTTTCTGCACCCACGCCCCAGGGCAGTCGGTGCTGACGTCCCAGGACCCCCCCCCCCCCCGGACCCTTTGCCCGGGGAGAACTCTGCCGGACAAACGGGGTGAGGGGCCCAGGCCTCCCCGCGGGGCCCCTCCCCACCCAGCCAGGTCACCGCAGCCCCCCGCGGAGGCCCCAGCGGCAGCCGCCGCCCTCGGGCTTCTGCGTCTGAGTGACACCCTCCTTTTCCACTTCTGTTTCCTCAGGTTTGTCTCCAAGAAAGTGTTTTATCACTTGACGGTTGACAGGCCTGTGATCTACGATGGAAGTGATTTCCCGTAGCCTCAAGCATCTGGATTCTAGTAGTTTCACTTTATCCACAGGAAACACTACTCTTGCTCACCTGTCACATAAAGCACTAAAAAAAAAAAAAAAAAAAAAAAAAAAGGCAGCGGCTCCAAAGCTGACAGGCCACCCCTCAGAGCTGCTCTGTCTGGAGCACCTTGTACTCAGAACTTCGCACTGTCACTCTCAGCCTCCATGGCTTTTAAGGGCTCAAGCACCGTTTCCCGAGATTAGGGACCCGACTATCCTCACACCCAAAGGGACACTCACTCTGCCAAAGGTTTAAACCCTCAGGAGACCATCAGCCTCTCCCGGAGCCACAGCTGGCTCTAGGCCGCCCCCGTGGAGAGTTGCACAGGCCAGAGGCCATGATCCCAACTTGTGCCCGGGAGAGAAAGGCCCCACTCTGCCCAGCAGGGGCCACGCGTCCTGGGCGACCATGAGCCGGGATGTCCTGGCCAGACCCTGTTGAGTCCTCAGGCCGTGAGGCCCTTGGTCCTCCCAGGAAAAGGAGGCCACGGGGCCATCCTGAGAGTCAGGGAGCCTGAGGGGCCCCTCCGGCGACTCCCTCCAGCCTCTTCCCATCATGCCTCTGTCCCTTCCTGCCCCAGTAAATTTGGGGCTGCTTCAAACTCAACAGTTTTGGAGGGGCCTCGAGCTCCACTTTCTTCCTGGCTCTTCTGTCTGCAAAGTGCTGTCGTCGTGCAAAGCCCTTCACTCAGGCAAGCCCCTCAGCCACCCCCCTGAGGACGCGCACTGCGGCGCTGTCTCTGCACGGGCGGCTGAAGCCCCGAAGTCGGCTAACCCTGACAGCCTGACCGACAGGCAGCATCGCGCCTTGGCCCTTAGGACGCACGGTTCAGCTGAATGGGCTCTTTGTATAAATAAGAGCTTCTGCCCCACCTTCAGACGTGTTTAGTAACGATCATAATCAGGGTAAGAACCACTTTCAAATCTCGGGGCCTTCTTAACAAAAGTCTTTGGTAACCCAAGCGTAACAGGCATCACTCACGAATCTGCTTTGACTTCACTCCTCGGCCCCCACTTGCCACCCGCCTGCTCCCCAGCACCCCGTTTGCCCACTGCCCGTGGCTCAGCCTACACTTGACCCCCAGGAGCCGTCTCCCCTTGGGGCCGAGGAATCCTGTGTCCTTTTCCTGGAAGGACATAGCCTTCCCACTGTCCACGGCCCTCCTCTTCTCCCGCCGTACAGAGCTCACCTTCGATGGCCTCTTTGTGCCTGGTTCACAGAGGCCAGAGCCCGAAGTCGGGGCTCAGACACTTCCACAGGTGAGCAGGGCATCTGAGTGGCCCCCTTCGGACAGGTCAGGGACCCCAGGCCACGTCCAGCACAGACCCCTCAGCTACCAGCCAGCAGAGAGGACTCGTGGGGCAGGGGTGGGGGAAGTAACCTCCATGATAGACTTGGAGCTGTCGCTTAACTGGGGACGTGGCTGCTTGCAGTCAGGTTGGGCAGGGCAAGGGGGTTGGTGAACAGAACCTTCCGGACACATCAACCCAGAGAAAAGCCGAGCCTCTCGGGCTCTTTCCTTGGAGCGGCCGCCCACGGCAGAAAGCCACCGGGGTCTCTAGCATCTCCCAGTGGCCCAGGCCTTGACCGTGCTCAGCGCCAAGGCAAGATGCGGCCGGGCTCCCAGAGACTCTCCCGAGCCCCACGCTTGCCCTCCCCGGTGTGCCACACGGCCTGAGGATGGTTCCAGAGTAAACCATGCCGCCTTTGAGCCCACCCTCTCCCCTGGAAAGGGTAATCAGAATTAGTGGCTGCCCGTAATAACAAAACCCACAAAAGAGAAGCCAGAGGGGTCTGGAGTCTTGTTCTGAGTGCTTTCCCAGGATGCCGTGCTGACTGGCCAGCTGATGGTGCCCCCACCATCCTATGCAGCTAATAGCTCCTGTGTTTCCTGAGAAAGGCCTGGAACATTCCACCCAAGCCCCCTCGTGAACCTCTGTCAGTCAGCCCGGCAGGGGCCCAACAACACGCTTAGCGCCCCCGGCTCTTGCGAAGCCAGCCCAGAGCCGCTGCTCCAGGAGCACAGGGGCCCCTGGTGGCGTGCAGCGCCCCCGCTCCGGAACGCTGACCCTGACCGCAGTTGTTCAGAGGGTCGCCCGATCCCTCGCGGTCACGTCCTGGCTCCATATCCTATTTATTATTTGTGCCGGACAGACTCTTCTCCCTCGTTACTTTGCAGCGTGAGCTCGAGTTTGCTGTGCGTTACGCAACTAGAGAGAACACGTTGGCCTGTTTCAGTGTGGCTTGTACGAATAGCTTTATTCTCATTTTAAACAGGTTCTCGACTTTTCTGAGGTTTGGGGGTGGGGGGAGTTTTCCAAAACCGCAGATGACAATGCAGAACAACCATTGAAGGTGGTAGCCCCAGCCAGGGGACTGAATGACACTAGAAATCATCAGGAGGAGACCTCCTTGGGACCCCAGATCACTATGCAAAACAAAACGAAACGCAACAAGAACCCAGAAGCCCCCGGATGGCCGGCTCTCTGAATAACAGTCACTCACCCTGTAGTACTCCTGCCGGCTGCCCGGTCCACCTCTGGCTCAGAAGCCACTTCCCCACCAACCTTCCCCAAGGCCACAGCCTCTAAGGCACGCCCACCCATAGCAAGGGAGGGTGTCGGGATAAAGCGTGGCCTCTGCAGAGCCCTTGTGGCTGGATCCCGCTGGACTCCCGGTCACCTGGATCACGAGCAGGCAAAGAAATTCCCAAGAAGGAATCTGGAGCTGAAACACCCCACCAGGCTTGAAAAGTAGAAAGGGAAGAAGCCACACGCTGCACCTGAAGAAGAAAGGGAATGGTTTTCCTGAAAGTTTCCAGTTATCCCCTCGCCTAAGGTCTATCTTTAAATTTCGGGAGACATCGCTGATACACAGGCTTCCTTAGAACCTTAGGATGAGTGTTATCCAGAGATGCCCCTGCCTCTGGGGGCTGCACAGCGACGCCCAGGCCTTGGCTGGGCAGCTTCCAAATCAGAATTGCACTTTAATTGACTAACCCTCCATTCTTGAGGCCTTACGGGATGGTGGGTCTGGGGACCCATTGCGTTCTTACCTGCCAAAGAACTACCCAGAAGCACATCAAATTGCCAACACCCCACCTGCATGGCAGGAGGGGGGAGGTGAGAAACTTCTGTACCCCAAACATACTTCTTTATAGCATCTGCGGCACTGTTTGGAACTGTTTTCTTTTTAACCTCAGGATTTAAATAAAGCAAACACTATGACACGGAGTAGCGTCGTCTTTCTTTGCACCGGGACCTGAGGCGAGTGATGAAGTTACCCAGACCGGACCGGGGGTGTGGAGTCACCCTGCTGGGACATAGAGCATCGGCTTGTACCCCGGCTTTTTAGAAGGGCTCGAGCCACCAGATGCTCCGAGAGGTTTGCCGTGTGGCCTGGCACCTGGGTACTCCCACCCCCGCCTACTGTGAGGTCGGCGTTCAGGCCTGCTGGAGTCAAGGCACCCTTCCGATCCGGCTGCTCTCCGCCAGACGAGCAGAGAACGCAATGGTGACCTACCAGGACGGTGTGGGGGAGGGGGGGACGGTCATGGATGCCCCAAAACCATGCTCAGTTGGCCTGTGGTACAAAGCTGGGCAAAACCACAGGGCCAAGGCAGCTGGCGGAGGAAGGAGTCCCATTCCCACCGTAACTTAACGCCTACTCCTGCTGAATCAGCAGAGACCTGACACAGACCCAGAAGGGGTGGGACCCCATCACCCCTGGACTGGTCAGACGGAGCACACTCACCCCACACCCCGCATCTGAGGATCACAGCCCCCCTTCCCTCCCTCTCCCTTCCTCCTCCAACCCTCCCCTGGCGCCCAGATTCTCATGTGGCCTCTTCTCTGATCAGTTACACAGGAATAAGTTCTATTTTCTGTAACCGTAACCATGTTCTCCCTTGAGGGCAGGCACCGTGTTTCCTTCATCTCCTTCCTTTCTCTCAGCCCCACAGCGTCGAGCACCATGCCAGACACAGAAGCGCTCAGCAGTTACCGAGTCAATGAGGCCACCAGCCGGTCCCCATGCTTGGTCAGCTCTGAAGCCATCGCCAATCCCATTGGCCAACTTGGCCAGGGACAGGAGCCCCTGTAGCCCCCATGGCACAGAAGGGCAAAGGACAAGCCTCCAGGAGGGGGTGTGGGGAGAATGGAGGTGAGCTGGTCTCCCTATCCTGCCCCCCCCACCCCCTCTTGTGTCAGCGATGCCCTCAAGTCAAGCCTCGTACTGTCCCGTGAGCAGGTTGAAGGAATGGAACATTGGTTTATCCAAATGCCCAAAACAATGCAGCAGGAGTTCTTGGGTACCAATCCCTCCAGAGACTTGGTGACCACATGGGCCTGGGGGCTGACAACCAGCTGAGACACACGTAGCTGTGTCCCTGCCCCTGAGGCTGGGATCCGGGAGCCTCCATATCAAAATCCCCATTGCGCCTAAACCACGGAGCAGCCCAAGATGACCGGAGTCTGCCCCAGATTCTCCAAGGCCCACATTCCATTCCAGGGATCTCGGCCTAGCTCAGGTCCCACAGGCTCCGTGGCACCTGCTGCTGCCTTGTCCCTTCTGGTCACGTTGCCCTGTGGCGCCCAGGTTCCCCGGGGGACTCAAAAGGAAACTCTCGGCAGGTCTGCCCTTTCGGTTTGAAGATGCGTGGGAAAAATCTGGCGAGAGGAGTTTGCCACCCACGCAGATCGGCGAAACCTGTCACCCCAGATGAGAAAATGGACTTTTTTTTTTTGTTTGTTTGAGAGAGAGCAGTTGAGCCGAAGCCATCAGAAGCCAGGCGGAGAGCACAGCTATCATGAAAGCCGTTCAAAGTGGGTTAGGGTTGACAGAAAGGTCAGCCTTCTGTGTTCCCCACAAGGTGGTTTCTGGAGGAGGGTGAACCGGAGCGCAAGTGTGATCGCCGGCCTCTGGGGTTTGATACCTGTACCCCCGTCCCTCCCCAGCCCCCCTGCCCTCCCCCCCTCCCCCCGGCGCTCTGCGGGAGGACGGGGCCCTGGTGTGGTTTCCTCACACCTTCGGGCATGTATGGACTGCGGTTGTCTCAGACGCGGCAGCCCCATCTGAAGCCTGGAATGAACTGTCTTCTTTGCTAAAAAAGAAAAAAAAAAAAAGAACAAAGTCAGGCATCAGCAAACCCGGCGCACGTGAGCGTCCTTACCAAAAGGAAGGCCTCGGACCCAGACCAGGTGGGGCTTGCGGGCCTGTGGCTCCCTAGAATCACCAAAGGGAAGGCAATTTCAAGTCAGGAGGGCCTCCCTCGCTTTCTGCCGCGGAGGAAGCCTCCGGCTGAGCCACGAGGAGAGAAGGAAGTTTCCCGCAAGGGCCTGGATACCCGTCGGCCAGGTCGGTGGAACAGGTACTGTCTTCTTCCCAGGAGGAAGGAAGGGGTGAGGGGAGGGGAGACGGGGGGAGGTGGTGAGGAAAGAGAGGTACATGGGAGGGGCCTCCCAGAGGCCTCGGGGAGGGCCGGGCTGGAGTCTGGGTTAGCAGAACTCACCTTTCTCATCGGAGGAAATGGCAGCGTCCGTGTGGCCAAGGCCAACCACCACATCCAGCAGAGGCAACATTTAAATAGAAGGAAGACCTGGACGGTTTGCCAAAAAGACACGGAAGGCAGTGGCTGGAGACACGGGAAAGGTAGTCGGGTTTGTTCCTGTGTCTCTGGGCTTGGCTTCAGGGCTTCCTATGCTCTCACAGAAAGGCCCTGAGGAGGGACGGCAGCCAGAGTCCTCCCCCCGCCGCCAGGCCTTTGCACAAGGGACGGGGTCCGTGTGTGGGACCAGAGGTCTTGGCAAGGACCGCCCTTCTCCACCAGCAAGGACCCCCATGGAACCGTCGAGTGTTCTCAGAACGAGGACCACACGCTCACGGCCATGCCAACTCTGGTTCATCAGGCTGAGCCACCCAGAAGCCTGCTAGTGGATCAGCGCAGGTGACCCGCTGGGCCACCCCGAGGTCCTTGAGGGTCACTGCCGTGTCACCACTGCGGTCAGAGCTTGAGGAAAGGGGTGAAACGAACTCATGGATCTGTCCTCGAATTTCACTTCGCCAGTGACCCCTGAACCTTGGAACGGGGACTTCTCCAACCTCAGCCCGTTGGCCCAAGCGCCAGGACACAGGGGCAGCGACTTCCTTCTTGGAGAGGAAGCTACTTCCAAACAAACCACCAGGGAGGAAACTCTTCTACGGGCAAACGTTTTCACAGCCGCCATTTCTTCCACGGCTCGTGTTTGCCTTCAAGGACATGTTGCTCACTGACAGATCGTTCCTCAATGGGGAAACATCCCCTGCCCCAAATCCAAAGTGGCTCCATCCATGTCCAAAATTTCAGAGTTCCAGGAAGAAACGGGAGTTCAGTGCCGATGGATACGTGACGGGGGAGGTCGGGTCAAACATGGGCTCCTCACCCGGCCCATACACAGAACTCAGAAGGTCCGGGAACTTGGATAGGGGGAAAATGGCCTCTTTCCCCTGACTCTGCACTAAAATGTAGATCTTCCCCCCACCGTGAATGTAAACAACGTGTCACACTAGCACATGTCAGCAAGGGCTGTGATTTCGTCGCCAATGGAAATGACAGATGTTTTCATATTTAACAGACTCTCAAAATCTCATCTCCGCTCTACAACAAAGGTTGTCATCACACCCGCTGGTCGATTTTACTTAATGCATTAATAATGAAAAAAAAAAGGCACAGATGTTACTGGTTCGTAAATTTGTTCTGATTTTTAGAGGATTGTATTTCAACAGAGTTTTTTTTTTTTTTTGGAATCCTATGTATTTTATTTTATTCATTTTAAAACATTCTAAGAAGAGGGCAGAAGGCTTTATAGGATTGCCAGAGGAGAGCATGAGACAAAAAAAGAAAAAAAAAAAAAAAGGTTAAGGAACTTTGGCTTCCGGCAGGTCTTTATGCAGAAGATCAGATCAGCTCCCTGCTTCGCAGGTTCACTAATACAGTAGTAGCAAATATAATCAATCTAACAGGCTCTTGCCATAAGTCGGCCCAAGACCCAGGGGAGCTGTTAAGTCTGAACCATTTATGGGCTTGTTTCTACTACTGCACCATGCCGAGGTGGCTGTGGGATGGTTTTCTCTAAACTGTTTTCATTTTACCGGAATGTAGACATTCCAGTGATTTAAAAGAAAACAAAACAAAACAAACAAACTCCTTCATTAACCAGGATTTGCTATGGCAGCCCTTGACCTTCAAACCGTGTATCGTCCTCCACGGGAAGGGCCGTATCGGTTATTTATGGTCACGATAACATTGCAAAACAAGCAACCTCAAAACCAGCGGCTTAAACCCTAAGCATGTATTTAGCCCCCAGACCCGCAGGTGGACGTGGGCGTTCTCGTGAATTGACGCATGCTGGTCACTGAGGCGCCCGCCCTGGCCGGCCACATGTCACCTGAGCGATCTCGCGTCTGCCGGTAGGCTGGCTGTCAGCTGGTGGCGGCTGGGCTCACCCCCACGCCTGCGGTCAGCTGCTTGGTCAAAGGCGGGGCTGGCCTGTCTACGATGGCCTTGGCTAGGTGACAGCCCTGCTCCTCGGCGTCCCCCACCCCCAGCAGGACAGCCAGGCTCGTTCAGCGGAGTGCTGGGGAGGTTTCCAGGACAGCGAAGGCAAGCACAGCCTCGTGTGCTCTCCCAGAACTTGGCACGACATCACTCTGGCCGTATTCTGTTGGCCCAGAGCCAGTGTCAAGGTCAGCCCGGGTTTGAGGTGTGGGAAGAGAGACCGTTCTGGACGGGAGCACTGCCAGGTGGCTCTGTAAAGGGCACGGGGCCAACAGGGGTGGAGACCACCCGAGTCACCGTCTCCCATTCTCGCACTTTCCCTTTCGCCCTAGTCTCCCCTCCTTCGGGAAAATTGCCATCTTCTCCAGACACGCCCGTCCAGGTCCATGAGGGCACACACGAGACTCTCCAAGGACTCATCGTCTGTGACAGCAAAGCAAGGAAGACCACGTCAGAGGGGGTGGCCGGAAAAAGCGCACACCCACACCGCAGAAGACACGTGTTTCTGGACGAGGGCGCTAGACGCTCCACAGCGGCTTCCCCTGGAAATGGGGCTGGGGGGGGGCGGCGGGGAGGGTCTGTCCAGGCTTTGGAGGTAGTGCTGGGGGGAGGCACAATTTTGCTTTTCTCGTTATACCCTTCTATACCACAGACTTACTTTTGTTACACACCAGTCTGACTTTAAAATTTTTTAAACAAATTTCTTTTTTTTTTTTTTTTTTTGAGCTTATTTATTTTGAGAGAGAGAGAGCAGGGGAGGGACAGAGAGAAAAGGAGAGAGGGAATCCCAAGCAGGCTCCGCTCTGTCCATGCAGAGCCCAATTCGGGGCTCGTGCTCGCAAACCTGAGGTCATGACCTGGGCCGACGTCGAGAGTCGGGCACTTAACCGACTGGGCCACCCAGGCGCCCCTGAAAACTAATTTCCAAAGAGGACAAATTCACATCAGCTCATGACGACACTCAGTTTCCCAGTAAACAACCAAATGCCCAGTTCCTACAAGCTCGAGTCATAATGAAGTTAACGTCTCTACGTTCACCCAAAGGGTCACCTACTCAACAGCAAGCGTGACCACATGAAGCCAGGAAAGGAGAGCCTGGGAGGAAGCCGAAGCCTGGGCAGGATTCCTGCTCCCCTGCCCGGGGACCAGCCCGTCTAGGGCCACCCCACCCTCCTGACTCAGGGCCTGTGCGGGAACAGAGCCATGCCTGGATTCCACGGTGTGAATGGACCACCGGAACTAAATGTGCTTGAACTCCGGGGCACCTGGATGGCTCCGTCGGTTAAGCATCCGACTTCGGCTCAGGTCATGATCTCACAGTTCGTGAGTTTGAGACCCGCACCGGGCTCTGTGCTGACAGCTCGGAGCCTGGAGCCTGCTTCGGATTCTGTGTCTCCCTCTCTCTCTGCTCCTCTGCTGATCGCTCTCTCTCTCTCTCTCTCTCTCTCTCTCTCTCAAGAATAAATAAATGTTAACAAAAATTTAAATGTACTTGAACTCCAATGGAGGAGAAAGTGCAACAGAGCATCTCAGAGGTCAGATTCTAGTATCAGAAAAACATGCCTGGATTCCTGGTGCCACTACCTACTGGCTATGGCTTGAGGCAAGTGACTGAGTCACTCTGTGCCTCAGTTTCTCCACCTGTTGAATGGGAGACCTGACAGCAGCTGCTTCAGAAGGATGCTGTGGAGACCACATAAGATCGGAAAAGGGCCTTGCTGGGGCACCTGGCTGGCTCAGTCAGTGGAGTGTGCACCTCTTGATTTTGGGGTTGTGGGTTCGAGCCCCACAATGGGTGTAGAGGTCACTTGCAAAACAAAGGTCCTTGCATAGCGGTTCCCATAAGAATCACTCAAAAATGTGACAGCAGTTCTTGAGAAAGTTGCCTACATATACCTCTTCCTCTCCTAGGCTCTTTTGTCCCTGGGCACTGGTCAGCTAGGCAGTTGGGGGATTGAGTGACTGGGGTCGTTGAAAGACAACTTACAGAGTAGTTTGTGGTGGTTTTAACACATGACCCCAAAGTTATATGGCACTCTTCCCATAAGAGGTGGGGGCCTGTGGCTGCTCCCCAGGACTCTGGGCCAGCCTGGCACCATTCTGACCAGTGGGGAACAGCCAGAGCCAGGTCAGAAAAAGACAGGCAACTTCCCCCTGGTGCTCTTGGACCCTTTCCCAGGGAAAACCAAGGGCCGTGGAAACCAAGTACCATGACCCCCATGCTGAAGAGGCCATCTGTGGGCGCCCCACTTGCAGCCCACATACAGATGGAAAGATGGAGAGCTCTTGGTCAAGCTTTCTGGTGACCGCAACCCCAGCCAATGTCTGACTGCAACCACATGACAGATGCCACGCCCCAGATGCCCAGTCGTTTCTAAATTGGTGAGCCACAAAATGGGGAACGCAATTAAGTGATTGCTGCTTTAGATCACTAAGTTTTGTGGCAGCCGTAACAAGACCACAGCTGAATGGAGCACATTCAGCTCCATTTGTAAAATCACTTCTCTTCACAGACTTGTGAGTGAGCCAAAGAGAATTTTATGCCAAAGAAATATTAGGAAATCATGGGGCACCTGGGTGGCGCAAAGAAATATTAGGAAATCATGGGGCTCGGTTAAGCGTCCAACTCTTGGCTTCGGCTCAGGTCATGATCTCACGGTTGGTGAGTTCGAGCCCCGCACGAGGAGCCTGCTTGGGATTCTCTCTCTCTCTCCCTCTCTGCCCCCTTCCCTCACTCATGTTGTCTCTGTCTCTCTCAAAATAAATAAATAAACTTAAAAAAATTTTAAATATTACAAAATCAATTACCCCAAAACTCAATGGCTTAAGAAAATGGTAACGATTTTATTACATCCCAGGATTCTGTGGATCAGGAGTGTGAGCAGGGCTCAGCTGGGTGATTCCTCCGTTCCATGTGGTCTTGATGGAGGCCGCTCAGTGGTATTCAGGGGGCAGATGGGCAGGTCTATTTGGGAGGAAGTAGTCAGGAAAGCTGGGGTCAGGGGAGGGAGGACAAGCCACCACCAGATGCTCTGTGTTCCAGGTGTCTGCCCGGGCTTGGGTACAGTGCTCTTGCACCTATGTGCACACACACACGCGTGCACGCTCACACACACACACACACACACACCCCTCCGGCAGAGTTTGAGGGTCCACAGCTGTATGTGTTTGGGGTGGAGCCTGAAGAGAGGGAGCAGGTGGGAACCTTTTTCGATTCTGTGAGGCTGATGACATCGTCTGTTGCTGGTTCGCCCCCCGGACCATGTTTTGAGGGAGGTGTCAGCTGGGCCTCGGCGGTCACACGGCATCAGTTAGAGATTGCGTGCGATGGTATCTGTCCATCTGTCCTTGTGCTCCCTGGAACTCGGTCTGGTATTTGGCCAAGTGTTGGTCAACGCTCCAAAGCAATGGCTGGTTTGTCTGACCATGGCAGGCAAGGCGGGATGGCAACACGGGGCAGAAGCCAAGGCTTGAGAGCCTGGCATACCCTGTTGTGAACTGCGTGACCTTGGGCGAGGTACTAACACATCTGAGACTCAGTCCCTTCGTCTGTAAAATGAGGTTAATCACAGTACCTACCAGGCCTGGAGAGAGTGAGCAGGGGACAGTGGCTGAAAGGTCCTGGGCTGGGGGAAGACCGTGTCTGTCCTGCACACCGAGACCCTGACCTACCGTCGGTGCACAAGATCTCTGACAACTCAATTAAGATCAGACACAGCCTGAGCCCCCAGCCTTCTGAGATGGGTTCTGTGACAGGTGCTCACCGCCCGTAGCTCTTGGACACCCCGTGCTCTGCACCCATCAGGTCTTAGATGGGCTCTCAGGATGGGTAGCCCCCGGTGAAAGATTGTTACAGGCTGACTTCTCTAGAAGCAGACACTGAGCTGGAGTTCAAGGTGCAAGATATTGATCAGGGATCAACACCCACGGAAGGAGGTGGGAAGAGACGGGATTGAGCAGAAGGAGGCTCAAGGGCGATGCGAGGCTGACGATCCTCCGCCAGCGGGCCAGGCAGGCAGGGAGCTCTGGAGCAGCTGCGCCTATCAGAGCGCCCAGCAGCCTGACGCCCTCTATCCCCCGCCTCTCAGGCACTGGCTGCAGTGGCCTGGGGTGACACGGCTCTGGCCAGAGCTGCTCTCTGCAGCACAAGTGAGCACAGGCGGACCCTGGAGGAGCTGCCAGCTGGCGATTATGTGCGGACCACATTCGCTGCAAGCCCTTGAGGGGAAATTCAGTTGATGGGGAACCTCCACCCAACCAGAGGGACTTCTTACCTCGCCCCTGGTACCACAATCGAGTGTAACAAGTAAGCACGTTAAGGGTGGAAGAGAGCTCATCGAGAGTCTAATGTTGGAGAGATACATTTGCATATCTTTTGTAGGTTTTAATGATATAAAAGCAAAGAAAGACATGGAATGGGACATTGGCTCTTGGGGCACCTGTACCCATAAAATAGACCTGATTAGAGAAACAGTCCCGGTCCGGGAGGATGCAGGCTCAGACCACACTCAACTGCAACGGGAGGGGCCGACGGGATGGGGGAGAAAGGATGGTATGGCAGAAGCACCGTTGCCTCTTGGTTGTGATGGCAACCGCACTCTACAGCCACGGTGCTTACTGATCGTGCACAATAAACAACTTGAATAAAGAGAGATTTCTCTTGAGCATCTAACATGCATAAGGTTGGGGCACCTGGGTGGCTCAGCCACTTGAGCATCTGACTCTTGATTTCAGCTCAGGTCATGATCTCTCATGGTTCATGGGATCAAGCCCTGCATCAGACTCCGTGCTGGGCTTGGAGTCTGCTTGGGATTCTCTCCCTCTCCCTCTGCCCCTCTGTTGCTCATGACCTCTCTAAATAAATAAATAGATAAATAAATAAATAAATAAATAAATAAATAAGGTGAGTGTGCTGGAGCCCCTTGACCAGAGTGTAGGAGAAGGAGGAGACGCTCCAATGGAGAGAGGTCAAGTCCAGTGCGCGACAGAAATCCTCAGGCACCGAGCCAGGGGAGGTGGGGGATACTTTTGCCCTTCCTTTGCCCTGGACCCCATGGGAAGCTCCAACTTATGAGGCCAAATCAGAATTAGAGAACCAAGCACAGCATTCAAAGATTATAAACACAAAAGGGCCGTGTGGACACGTGTGACAGCTTTTCATTTCTTGGAGCCAAAAGTCGATGATGTCCAAAGGTTTCATGCTTCGTGACAGCCTTTGCTGGGTATTTAAGCCCATCGTGGAGCCACTACCCATCACCACCACACTGCAGTGGTGATGGCCTCCAGAGAAGGGGGACCAGATCCAGGGAAGGAGTCCACTGGAGCTGGTGGCTTTCTTGAGCAGGACTATTTGTAACAACTGCTATGGGCAAATGGAAGACATTATAACTGCACACCTGTCTTGCAAAAGCCAACAGGCAGCAACCCAGGCCACTCACCAGGCCGTGGGAAAGCACTGTGTCCAGTCCTGCTCAGCCCGCCCACCCTTGACCACTGGCTCCTCTCAGGCTGCCCGCAGACAACAGGACTGCATTACTACCCTAAGGACATAACATCCTTGCTCTTGGGCAACCTAACGAGGTCGCCATATGCAACTTGTCCTGGGAACTATCTACACACCAGTCTTTAAGCCATACAAGGACACCTCATGTTTGTCAGCCAAGGGATATCACCTGATAGAGCCTTCCATACTATCTTCCATGTTGGAGACCACATGGCGCTTGGCTTTTCCACATTGCTAGAGTATAAGCATCTTGAGGGAAAGCATATTGTAACCCTGTTGGGTGAGTAGAGAGGGTCTGGCTCCTAGTATAGACACAAATGTTTGCTGAGTGACTTAGCATTTTGCAGGCCTGAAAGACAGCCCAAGACACCAAATCTCCAGTCATCCAAGTCGACTACATCAAAACAACAACCCCCCTTGGATGTACACGTTGTGATGTATGGACTTAAAATTAGTTTTCTAAAAAAAATTTTTGGTAAAAAAGACAATCTCTCTTTTGGCAATGAAAACACATCACATTTCGTTCAGTTTCTTGGTTGTTCTCCTTTGTAAAGTTCTATCTAGTCAAACGTAATCATATATGATAACCCTCTTTTATCTTTATTTCAAAAGGTACTCACACCTCGTATTCTCTCAAAATGTTGAGTGGCTTAAATCTGCTGCCAACACCTAGATTAGTTTGAATGTAAAACGGTCCTATTTATGCAATCATTTAAAAATGAAAACAGTTTGCCACAAAACATACTTTCAGTCTTTGCCATATGATTCAGTTGCAGCCTGTCTTTAATCCTCCTTTGGAGCTGTTAGGTCTGGGATGATGCAATAGTGACAATCATGTCCTAAAAGAAACCCTTGGAACCAAGCATGACCACCATGCGTCCGAGTGCGACCCAGGGTTTGACATTCTCATGGTGTCCCACATCCCCCTCCTTAAAAATCAGAGAGGGGAAAAGTATAGTCACCGGCATTTTTTTCCAACTCATGGGCATTGGCCAAATGTACATTATGTCTCAACTCTCACTAAATCTCCATTACAGTGTCTCTTAGGTAAATCTGAGCCAGCGTAGAGCCAGCAAGCACATCATGGCTCACCCCTTTCTCCCCCCATCTCTCCCCACTTCCTCAGCTCCACCAGGGCCCCCGTGACACATATCAGAAGCACAGTATCAGAAGCGCACTGAATGGCAAAGCCAAACTAGGTCGTGTTCTTTCCACCTAACTGCGCCATGTTATTTAGGTTTGGCCCATAGTTGTTGCTTATTCTCCTGGGTTCCTTCAAAGCCGCCTGGGTCTCCTGGAAATGGTAGCCGAGCGATGGCTCTGTCCGTACAGTGGCCTTGGAGACATCACCCTGCCCCCTACCGTAAGTGGTGTTTCTTGAACTGGGGCCCATGTCGTTGGGCTGGTCCCAGACCAATGCTTGTTTACCTCCAGCTTCCTGCACACAGGGTAGGTTAGCAAGGTCTTTGTGTCACTGCCCATGTTCTGCTCCCTTCATTTCTCACTGACGCACACTTGAGACATGGACAGGGAGGGGGAAGATGAGGTGGCAGAGTCCAGGCTTCGGTGCCACCTTTGGAAGCCATGGTCTTGGGACTGAAACCACAGTAATTCATAGCACACCTAGAAAATCAGATGCTTCCTCTAGAGCAAGTAGCAAAGCCAGGGTGATTCGTGGGCTGCTCGAATAGCCCCCCCCCCCCCTTGGAAATCCCACTGGGCTAACTGGGACAAGCCTGGGAAATAAGTTTGACCAGAGGAGAGAGGAAGACCAGGCAGCCAAGATGGCTCTAAAGTATTTTGGAGATTTTATTTCCTTATCCCACCCTTATTCCTCACCCTCTAACATGGCTTTTGGATCTTCAGTTGGACACATTTAAAATACAGAGACAGGGGGCGCCTGGGTGGCGCAGTCGGTTAAGCGTCCGACTTCAGCCAGGTCACGATCTCGCGGTCCATGAGTTCGAGCCCCGCGTCGGGCTCTGGGCTGATGGCTCGGAGCCTGGAGCCTGTTTCCGATTCTGTGTCTCCCTCTCTCTCTGCCCCTCCCCTGTTCATGCTCTGTCTCTCTCTGTCCCAAAAATAAATAAAACGTTGAAAAAAAAATTTAAAAAAAAAAAACAAAAACACTTTTCTAACATACAAATCTTTTTTAATTTTTACTTATTTTTGACAGGGAGAGAGCGCAAACAGGAAAGAGAGAGAGACACACAGAATCCAAAGCAGGCTCCAAGCTCCGAGCTGTCAGCACAGAGCCCTATGAAGGGCTCAAACCCACAAACTGTGAGATCGCGACCTGAGCCAAAGTCGGATGCTCAACCGACTGAGCCACCCAGGGGCCCCTATAAAATGTTTTCAAATGTGCTAGCCAAATAGTTAAAAGAAACAAAGCGAAAGTGAATTCTATTACTTTTTTCCAGCCTAATCTCTAAATCGAAAGCTTTTGAACATGTGAGCGCTATCCGTTAAGAAAAGGAGCAGCGTGGACGCAGGTCTACTTCCAGCCGCCTGAGAAACAAGAGGGTCCGTAAAACCAACCCGTTTTATGGGAAGTGGAAAAGTGGACCATCACAAAAGCTACCTGGCAGACTGAGCCCACAACAGAGCCAGGGCGCTCGGGTTCTCAGAGTCCCCGCACAGGCTGACCGCCCCCGTGACACAAGTGGACACACGGAGTCCTTGTGCAGACTCTGTGGAGTCACAGAACCCCCCCGGAAGGACCCAGAAATGGACACGGGAGCACCGAGAGAATAGGGATGATGTTCGGATATGGCTACTAGTCCAGGGGCTCGCTGGCTAGTCAAGCAGGTAGTTCAAAAGAGGCTCAGGGTCCCTCCCTGGCCCAGAACAGATCAAGGAGACCAGAGGAGACAATCTGAGGTTGTTTGAAAAGATTCTGATCAAGAATCTAGAAGACCTGGCATGGGCACCAGGCCCCAAAGTCATGGTAGAAATTCCCCCCAAGATGGAAGTTTTCAGGAAACCTTGTGCTTTTGTGGACTCCTGGTGGCAGCGGCCAGTGGGTCCGTGTCTCCTTTTGGAAGGGGTGGCTTCAGAACCGAAGCCACAGCCATCCGCAGTATACTGGGAAAATCGAACGCCTTTTCCAGTTGCATTAATGCTCAGACGAGGGACGAAGCCAGGGTGGTCTAAAGAGCTGTCTGTTGGTCCTTCTCTGAAAATTGTACACATTGCAGCCAAGAGCCAGTCCATGGTCTCACGGGATGGCCAGTCCATGTGGAAAACTCTGACTTGGAAATTCTAACTAAAGTAATTGTCCAAAATCATCCCTTTCTGGGCTTTTTCTCCCCCCCTCCCCCCACTTCCTTTTTCTTTTTCTTCATTGGTTTCCCTCTGGTCCCATCAGTGGAGAAGCTGTACTTGTATTTCTCATTACTTCTGAGAGGGCCATCCACGTCGGAGCCAAGACCCCTCAGTAGGAGAGCGCTCCCGAGGTCGTCTCCAGCAGCATGGACGACAGCTTCACGCTTCCCTCTCTCCTTGTGAACGAGACCCACTGCGCCTGGCTGATGCAACCCAAGTTCTTCAGGGTCTTCATAAGATCCCGGCGGAATCTCTCGCCCACAAAAACATAGAGCACGGGGTTCAGGCAACTGTGGAAGAAGGCGATGGTTTGAGTGACCTGGAAGCAGATGTCAATATTGGTGGAAATGGCACAGTTGGAAATGAACATGGCGTAGGCATCGATGGTCTGCACCAACAGAATGCAGTTGTAGGGGAACTGAGATAGGAAGAAGACAGTAAGGACGGTGACGGTCACCTTCAGGGCCTTGTGCTTGGATGACTTCTTGGCTTGTAACAGAGTGTGGATGATGATGGTGTAGCAGCAGGCCATGACCACGAAAGGAAGGAAAAAGCCCAGGACGACCTTCAAGGTTAAGACCACCGACTTCACTTTGGTGCTCTCGTCACTAGGGTAAACCATGGTACAAATGGTAATGCCAGATTCCTTCTTGAGTTGACTATACAGGATTTCGGGGATGCAGAGCATGGCCGCCAGCACCCAGACAGCAAAGCAGACCATTTTGCTGTACACGAGCCTTTTCTGCCTCCAGGTCTGCGCTTTCATGGCCTGAGCGATGGCAATGTACCTGTCCACGCTGATGCACATGATCAGCAGCACGCAGCTGTAGAAGTTCATCTTGTACATGCTGTTGACCACTTTGCACAGGAAGGTGTGGAATCTCCACTGGTCCGCGGTGGCAATGGCCCAGAAAGGAAGCGTGGCGAGAAAGAGGAGGTCAGCAATTGCCAGATTCAGGAGGAACATGTCGGTCATGGTCTTCACTCTCGTGCAGTACCAGTAGACAAGGACGACCAGACTGTTGCCCAAGGCGCCCGCGATGAACACGAGCCAGTACAAGGGCGGGAGGAAGTAGCTCGCAAACTGCCGGACGTTGTTTTTCTTACAGTAAAGTTCAGGGAGGTTTAGGTAGTCATCCAGAGGAGACGTGGGATGGTAGCTGTAATCGTCAGACATGTTAGAGACAAGACCCTGCAAGGAGACACCAGACACCATCAGGTCAAGGACGATCCTTCAGAGGATCTCAGAACGGCAGGGGCCCGGACCCCGTGACCCTCCCAGCCCCCAAAATCTGCGACGAGGCAGAGAAATGCATGCAGGGCAAGCAGGAACTTCTGAGGGCATCTGCCCACATCACAACAGATTTATACAGTCCATGACTATCTCTCGCACGCCTATTCCGTGTCAGGTACTGCGTGCATGCCAAAAACACAGTAGTGGGTAAGTCAGATGTGGTTCCAGCTCTCGCAGAACCCACCTGCTGGTGGAGGGCACACATGAACAGTTACAGGACACATGACAAGTGATCGGATGTGGTAGGACCCCCTTGGGACCAATGATGGGCACAAACCTGTATTGAACTCTGAATGATTCTGATTTCTACTCTCTATTCCATTTTTTTTAAGTTTTTAAAACATTGTTTTTAATGTTTATGTATTTTTGAGAGAGGGAGAGACAGAGTGCGAGCTGGGGAGGGGCAGAGAGAGAAAAGGAGACACAGAATCCAAAGCAGGTTCCAGGCTCCGAGCTGTGCGCACAGATCCTGACGCGGGGCTCGAACTCACAAGCTGTGAGATCATGACCTGAGCCGAAGTCGGACGCTTAACTGAGCCACCCAGGCACCCCTCTCCTCTCTATTCCATTCTTCCATAAAGGTCCTCAGAGGCTCCTAAACTTTTCTGGGTCCAGATTCTTCTGAGCCTTCTGCAAACTATGTATCCTCTGCTCCTGAAACAGCAACACACACACACACACACACACACACACACTCACACGCACACACTCATTCATACCCTTTCACATACATGCACAAGCACTGGGACAGGTTATATAGCTTTCAGGATCCCTTATTCAAACTTTGTTAAGAATTCTAAGGGGCGCCTGGGTGGCTGAGTCGGTTAAGCATCTGACTTCAGCTCAGGCCATGATCTCACGGTTTGTGACTTCGAGCCCCGTGTCGGGCTCTGTGCTGACAGCTCAGAGCCTGGAGCCTGCTTCAGATTCTGTGTCTCCCTCTCTCTTTGCCCCTCCCCTGCTCATACTCTGTGTCTCTCCCTCTCAAAAATAAATAAACATTAAAAAAATTTTTTAATAAAAAAAATAAAGATTTCCCTCCAGCTTCAGCCATTACCCAGAAACCCAGTGTCTTGGGAGGACAGATTCCCTGGGAGACACATATTTTGGTGAGGATGCCAGGAGACTTCTCCCAAAGCCAAACCTGGCAGCCTGGCATCGTCGTGGCCCCCCAGGGAGGTTGTCCCCTGAGAGGTGGGGCTTGCATAGACTTGGAGCAAAAAGAACTTTTAGGGTGGGAAGGAAGAATATGAAGAACACAGAGACCCCAAGATGGGGATCAGTGTAGCTTTAATGGGTCGGCACGGTGACATTTTGGGGAAAAGTCATCCGCTCGTGCAGATGAGCAGGTGTTAACTGTGAATCCACACAATGAGTAAGCGTGAAACTGCTTTTGTAGAGGTTCTTTTCTTTTTTTCTTTTCTCTTCTTTTTTTTTCTTTTCTTCCCTTCCCTTCCCTCTTTTTCCTTCCTTCCCTCCTTCCTTCCTTCCTTCCTTCCTTCCTTCCTTCCTTCTTTTATTTCTTTTTTACATTTTTTGGGGGTGATCAAATACTTTTAAGAGACTGTCACATGCACCTGAGCCCCAAGCTATAAATCCGGGAGAGAAACAGCGTCCCCATCCACAGATACAGCCCCAGGGGGTGGCGGGGGGAAGGGGGGGACCTCAGCATTTCCAGTGCCCCAGGAGACCCAGCCTTCTCCACTGCCCAGTAAGCGGGCACGACCACCACTCCCCAGCGCTGACCCCCAGAATGTGTCCCGCTTGAAGCCCAAGGCGTGTGTTCTCCGGTTGGCTGAGGGTGGAGGGCCCGGTGGTCCAGCATAGAACTATATTTAGTTAGGGACTCCCCCCCACCCCCCGCAGGCATATTTTAAAAGTGGTTTGACTCACACACAAAAAAAACCTAGATTTGTATACGTGTCGTCAAGGCCACATTTGTTGTGAAGACCAAGGTAGGCCTACATCATCCGTACAAGATGAAAGGTTTGGCTGCCTTTATGAGGAAGAGTCCACCTCCCAGGCTAGGGGAGTCCTGGGCAAACGTGTCCCCCCACCATGCTGGGACTCGCGCTTCTAGCTCTAGACATGCGCGATGGGTATATATCCTTTGGATGTTAGACACGGTATCCTTCGAAAACTTCCCAGCAGACGTAAACGGCACTATTTACCAACGTATTTTATTCGCCATAGCTGGGGTGCCTAGTGCATGCCAGACCCAGTGCCGACGCCGTGACGTGCGTGTGTGACGTAATCCTCACATTTCCAGGGCAGGAAGACCTCTCTCAGATGAGGGCTCAGGCTTCCATGAGGACTCTGAGATAATGAATTCCTTCCTTCCAGCTCGCCTGCTCTCTGAGCCGTCCTAGAGACACTGTTCTTGCTGGAGAAGCTACCTAGGCAGGCTGCTCTCAGAGCCTTGCACAGCAGGAAGAGATCCCAGGAGATAATCGGTGGAATGACAGGCTAATCTGCATGTTTCCAGTCTATTTCCCATCCAGGAGCCCATGCCAGAACCTTCTAGTTTGGGCAATGCCTAGAACAACTTCCCACATTCTGCCGGGCACCCTTCCTAAAGTCTCCATCAAGGTGGTGTCTAAGGAGCCCTCGTGGGGTCCACTCTCTCCCCTGAGAGCAGGGCCTCCAGGGGCTTCTTCATAGACATCTGTGTCCTACTCACTAAGACCTACCCAAGACGTTAGGCCTTTAAATACAAAGGAGATGTGAAGAAAGGCTTTCGTATCTCTTGAAGAATAGGGAAGGGTCTCTTTTTCCCTCATGAACCATATCAGGGCCCCTTTTTAATTGGGAAGCTCAGCCAAGCTTGTAGCCCAATTACTGTCACCAGACAAGAGCCCTTAGGCCAGCTCTGCACAGTAGAAACGTACAGAAACCCCAGGCTAAGCTTGGTTAAAGAAGCAAAAAGAGGGGCACCTGGGTGGCTCGGTCAGTTAAGCGTCCAACTTCGGCTCAGGTCATGATCTCACGGTTCATGAGTTCAAGCCCCACATCAGGGCTGTGCTCACAGCTCAGAGCCTGGAGCCTGCTTCTGATTCTGGGTCTCCCTCTCGCTCTGCCCCTCCCCTGCTTGCACTTTGTCTCTCAACAATAAATAAGTGTTAAAAAAAAATTAAAAAATAAAAAGAAGAAGAAGCAGGGCCAAGCATCAAGGGCTAAGCATCTTCTGGGGCAGGAAGAAGGCCTCCAGATTTTCAGGAGCCTCCTGCATTGACTCAGGTTATCTCCGGAAGGCTGGAAGGCTTCTATCAGCCCCAGGCCCGTCGCCTGCACCTCTAGGCAGAGAACAGGGCCAAGGGCAAAGCCCGTGTCCTGTGAGGCCACATCCCTTATTTCTTCTCAGCACTAAAGTGGGCACCTGCATGGGGGAAGGGGTGCGGGAGGGAAGATGGTGGGAGGGAGGGAGGGAGGGAGGGAGGGAGGGATGTGAGCTAGTCAGGAGGAGCGGGAATGGCCGGCCTCCGTCTCTAGGGCGCCCTGTCCCCACACTTGAGGAAGTAAGACTTCCAAACGGTAAGACCTGGATCTCAGCGCCTTTGACAGTTGTCTACAGGGAGCACCCTGGGGATGCTATGGGCACTGAGAGCATTCTGCGGGTCTCCTCCTCCAATTCGCCATGACCCTGACCCCTCCCCCACCCTCCCAGCCTCAGTTTCCTCATCCGCAAACATGGCTCTGCCTTCACTGTGAAGTCGAAGGAAGGCAGCGTCCTGGGTACTGACCGGCACACAGCCCTTCCTGGTTCTGATTCTGGTCAGAAAAGTAGACTTACCTCGTTTACTTCAGCAGATCCAAGTTAATCGTCTCTTTTATTGTTAGGTATATGCAGCAATACACATGCAATACTAAACATCATTAGCGTGGCATCGCCGACTTGTCTAAGGTCAACAATTGCGACCACCAAGCTCCGTGGACCTTGGAACTCATAGACCAGTGTACCTTGAAGGGCAGTCTGTTAGCCCCACTAAGAAGGCTTGATTTCAACCACCGACTTGTAAAACCCAGACTTTCTCTTTGAGAAAAGCAAAATTAAACCAGTTAGATATTTCTGTGAGGCGTTTATGAGGACGGCAAAAAACGGAGCAATCTGATGTGATTCTGTCCTTGATTACATTTGGCTACAAAATCCCAAATGACTCTCTGGATGATGGCTTTACCCAGTATTTTCGTTAGCCTCTTTGTCTCGTTCAGAGAAATATAGGCTCTTATGTGGTTTTTGAAAAGCCTATGTCCTGTTGTGTAAGAGACAGAACTGATGTGCTCACCACAGGTTTATTCAAAACAAATGATGAGGGCACCCGGGTGGCTCAGTCGGTTAAGCGTCCGACTCTTGATCTTGGCTCAGGTCATGATCTCACAGTTTGTGAGTTCAAGCCCCGTGTCGACAGCAAGGAGCCTGCCTGGGATTCTCTCTCTCTCTCTCTCTCTCTCTCTCTCTCTCTGCCCCTTCCCTACTCATGCTCTCTCTCAAAAATAAATAAATAAATAAACATTTTAAAAAACCCACAAATTCAGGGTTGTCCCATATCCTCCTTTGTCTTAGTTTCCGAACAGACACATCCAATCATAAAAACTCTTACCTGTTAATGAGATCTAAAATAGTGTGTTCCTCTCACTTCACCACAAACCCTGAGGCTCTTCTGGTTTTTCATGTTTGTAAAGCCCTCTGTGCTGGCGTTGGCCGCCCATATGGGGCACTGCTCGGTAGAGACCTTACCCCTGGGAACCCACACAGAGAAATCTCTCCTCCACAGCAGGTTCCTTCCCACACCACCCCCCCCCAAAAAAAAAAACAGGCAAGATGACAGTGCATTTCCACAAAAAAAAAAAGGTGGGGGGAAACTATTCCATGCTCATTGATTACAAGAACAAATATTGTTAAAATGTCGATACTACCCAAAGCAATCTACACATTCAGTGCAATCCCTATCAAAATAGCACCAACATTCTTCACAGAGCTGGAACAAATAAGCCTACAATTTGTGTGGGACCAGAAAAGACCCCGAAGAGCCAAAGCAATCTTGAAAAAGAAAACCAAAGCAGGAGGCATCACAATCCCGGACTTCTGGCTATGCTACAAAGTTGTAATCATCAAGACAGTATGGTATTGGCACAAAAACAGACACTCAGATCCATGGAACAGAATAGGGAACCCAGACATGGACCCACAAAAGTATGGGCAACTCATCTCTGACAAAGCAGGAAAGAAAATCCAATGGAATCAAGACAGTCTCTTCAGCAAGTGGTGCTGGGAAAACTGGACGGAGACATGCAGAAGAATGAGCCTGGACCGCTTTCTGACAGTGCATTTCGAGGAGCCTGAGGAACATGGCGATACTCACTGTGAGTTCTGTGGGCACCATGATGGATCAGATGCAAGCTTGCTTCTAGGAAGAGAAGGCAAAAATCAAAAAGAGGTCTGTCTTATAAATGAACAGTAATAGGGGCGCCTGGGTGGCGCAGTCGGTTAAGCCTCCGACTTCAGCCAGGTCACGATCTCGCGGTCCGTGAGTTCGAGCCCCGCGTCGGGCGCTGGGCTGATGGCTCAGAGCCCGGAGCCTGTTTCCGATTCTGTGTCTCCCTCTCTCTCTGCCCCCTCCCCCATTCATGCTCTGTCTCTCTCTGTCCCAAAAATAAATAAACGTTGAAAAAAAAAATTAAAAAAAAAATAATAAAAAAATAAATGAACAGTAATAAACGCCTAACGATGGAGACTGGAGGTTATATCTGTTTGTCCTTGTGCAAAAAATATAAAAATCCCAGGCGAGAGTTACAGTCCATATTACATTGACACCAAGCCAAATATTCTAGATTCCCAAATGATCTTGGTTGTCAACGTAGAAACGAGAGAAACCTCTCCCCTAAGAGCCCTTTTGGGGACTTCATGTTTTCCCAGCGTTCTTTTTACCTGAGTTCATTTGCTCTCGACTCTCAGGATCTGTTTTGCTAAATGCCCTTATTTTACCAACCAGGGGGCTCCCGAAGATCACAGGACAGAGGTTGGCTTGAGACCTCTCTGGGCCCCAGCACCTACCTACCTGCTTCATTTGTAAGCCCAGGATGGGAAAAGGGGCCCTATTTCCTGGAAGTCCCAGATTTGGTTTAGCAAAAAAAAAAAAAAAAAAAAAAAAAAAAAAGGCAGTTCCCTAATGCGAAGGGTCTCCAAGCTGACTTCCATAAATCTCGGCTGTTGTGCGTATGTGTTTTGAATCTCTGTAAACCCACCCCTGTACGACTAAGGGAACAATAGCTTACTTCACTCGAGGACGTGTCTCCGCCTGAGCCGGGCATTTCTTTTTATATTTTTAGCAAGGAAAAGTTCCCAAGAAACACATCTAGCACCACACCCCAAGTTTTCAGAATAAAACAATTCTCCTTCATAGATTCAACCCTCACCTGTGGGTTTCCTTTCTACAACACAACATCGTGACTCATCCTCCTTTTCTGAGAGTGTGGTGGTTTTGAGCACCTAACGGTGGTACAACCACTTTGGAAAACCGTTTGTCAGTTTCTTAAAAAGTTAAACATAAGGGCGCCTGGGTGGCTCAGTCGGTTAAGCGTCCGACTTCAGCTCATGTCATGAGGTCAGAGTTCGTGAGTTCAAGCCCCATGTCAGGCTCTGTGCTGACAGCTCAGAGCTTGGAGTCTGCTTCGGATTCTGTGTCTCCCTCTCTCTCTGCCCCTCCCTTGCTTGTGTTCTCTCTCTCTCTCAAAAATAAGTACATAAACATTAAAAAAAAAAGTTATACATACACCCAGCACGTGACCTAACCATCCCCCTGCGATGTCCTTCCCGAAGAAAAACGCAAGCATGTGTCCACACGAAGACTGATGCAGGAATGTTCATAGCTGCTCTATTGCAATAGCAATTACTGGAAATAACCCAAATACTGGATACCCTATCCATTATCAGGAAGGGATACATGGACCGTGGGCATAGCCACACAATGGAATCAGAATGAACAACTGATACTCACAGTCATACGAATGAATCTCAAAATAATTATGCTACGTAAAGAAGCCAGACCAAAGCACGCATACAGCGTGATTCCACTTACATAAAATTCTAGAAAATGCAAACTAATCTAGCGTGAGAGAACACAGACCAGTGATTTCCTGGTGAGAGAGGGAGAAGAGGCGGGGGAGGGTGTGAGGTGAGCGAGGGCACAAAGGCTCACAAGGAAGCCTTCGGGGGTGACACATATACTCATGATACTCATTATGTGAAAGTTTCACGGGTATACGTATGTCAGAGCTTGTAGTCTGCACTATAAATGTAGTCTTTTGTAGTTGGACCTCAGTAAAATGACTCAAGTAAAGAAAAGAAAGTGAGTGAGAGCTAAAGGAAATTTTCTGGCTTACTTCCCTCCTCAGAGTCCTATCTGGCCTTTAGCAGGTGGGGAGGAAGGCAGCCAGAACTTCTTCCTTGAAACCTTCTTGCCAGCTGCTTCTTGAAAATGCCTTGGAGTGCCTCGTGCCATTCTCACGGAACTGAGGGCTCAAGATGAACTCGGGTTTTCAAGCTTAGATTAGAGAGATAGACAGATAGATAGATGATAGACACATAGATGATAGATAGATAGATAATAGACAGATAAATGATTGATAGATGATAGATGAGATAGATAATAGATAGATAGATAATAGACTTATAGACAGATACATAGATTGGTTGATTGATAAATTGATAGATGGCAGATACATAGATAGATGATAGTAGATAGATAGATAGATAGATAATAGGTGGATAGATAATAGATTAGAGATAAATAAATAGACTGATAGATTGATAGATGATAGACACATAGATGATTGATAGATAGATAGATAGATAGATAGATAATAGACAGACAGATAGATGATTGATAGATAGATGATAGATGAGATAGATAGATAATAAATAGATAGATAATAGATTGTAGACAGATATATTGATAGATTTATAGATGACAGATACATAGATGATAGATAGATAGATAGATAGATAGATAGATAGATAGATAGATAATAGGTGGAGAGATAGATAATAGGCAGATTAGAGATAAATAGACTGACAGATTGATAGATGATAGATGATACAGACAGATAATTTATGTGTATACGCACATGTATTTGTGTTTCACACACATTTCCTGGCACTGTCCCCCGAGGGCCCCAAAACAATGACCCAGCAGACAAGCACCTAGTGCCCTGATCTTGGTCTCTAAATACCTTCTTCCACCGAAAGGAAGCAGGACTCTGGAGAAATGTCTGATTCCACAGCTAGGGCAATTGCAAGATGCACCCAGAACTGATTTTTTGCATCAGGAAGCAAGCAGGTGTTCCAAGGACCAGGAGGACCCGCCAAAAGGACATAGCTGCCAACTCGATGGGGCTCCCGCCAGCCAAATCAGAGGCAACTTGGGCACCAAATTAAATCACGATGGCCATCCTCGTAGCACGTCCAACTACGTGAGGATCCAGGAGTCCGTACTAATGAAAATAAATGAAAACACGAACAAAGAGGTGAAAAACCTCTTCTCGCAGTGCCAACTAATACATATATAAAGGAATCCTGGGATTAGAAACTCGCCAATGGCTGCTGAAATTAGCGGGTGGATGTTTGATGAGGAAAGGGTGTTTACCTCCTCTCAGAGGGCGACTCCCCAAATTACATACGATCCCATTGACTTTACCATCCTCTTTTTTTTCCTCCCTGAATCATGCTCCGAACCAATAAATCATTTTTTGAAATACCCAGTTAACTTTGGATCTTCCTCACTCAGCTCGTTTAATTTTATTACAGCTTGGGGAACAGAGAGATTGGTTTTCGAGACATTAATTAGCCAGAAAAAACCACATATATTTCTAGTAGCTGCATAAAAAGACTTGAATATTCGGGAGCCTGGGGGGCTCAGTCGGTTGAGCACCCAACTTCGGCTCAGGTCATGATGTCACTGTTCATGGGTTTGAGCCCTGCGTCCGGGCTCTGTGCTGACAGCTCAGAGCCTGGAGCCTGCTTCAGATTCTGTGTCTCCCTCTTTCTCCGCCCCTCCCCTGCTCATACTCTGTCTCTCGGTCTCTCAAAAATGAATAAACGTTAAAAAAGAAATTTAAATAAAGACTTGAATATTCGCCGGATAACATCAACGAAAACAAGCTCCCAAGGAAAGAAGCCACATAAAGAAGAAAGAGTGGCTTTGGTTATGGTTCGTTATAGCTACTTAGTTTTAGGTTGAAAATAAAGACTGATGATGATGATATTGGTAAGGGTTTGGGGAAGAGACCTCCACATTGCTGTGGGGAGTATAAATTGCGTGTCCCCGTGCTCTCCAGCCTTCAAGGGCCGGCAAAAAAAAAAAAAAAAAAAGTCACCTCCTTAATGAAGCCCTCCTGGGTTTCCCCAATGCTGGAGACAGGATGGTTGACATTTGCACCTCTCCTGCCCTCTTGCCCTGTGCAACCTTCTCGGAGTATTAAGCTCCATCTGTCAAATTTACAAAGCACAACAGCCCTGACTCAGCACTTCATCTGCTGGGAACATGTTCTATTGCTGTTTTCACAAAAGAGCCTAAATAAAGATACGTATATGGAGATGTATGTGGCAATTTTTTTGCAGAACAAAAAAAACCGGAAACAACCTAAATACCCAACAATTGGCAATATTCTGATACAGCTTTCAATAAAACACAAGGAGCCCGGGGGCGCCTGGGGGGCTCGGTCAGTTAAACATCGGACTCTCGATCTCAGCTCAGGTCATGATCTCTCGGCTCGTGAGTTCAAGCCCCACCTCGAGCTCTGTGCTGACGGTGTGGAGCCTCCTTGGGATTTTCTCTCTCTCCCTCTCTCTCTGCCTCTCCCCTACTCACTCACTCTCTCTCAAACTAAATAAGTGAACATTAAAAAAAAAAAAAAACCTACAGAAGTCACCCATAAATGGAATAAAATAGACCTCACGCTGATTATAAGGAGGTCACCAAGAGTATTAGGTAGAAAGGCAAGGTAGAAGACTGTGTTGCACGGTCTTTAAGGAAAAAAATAATGTAAAAGTTACACACTTCACTGCTCATCAGTACTGAAACATTTTCTGCAAGGAGCTTGAACAATTATGACCCGTGGAAAGTGAGACTTTCGGTTTTTTTCCTTTAGGTTATGTAAACTATTTAAATATGTTCCTTTGTGCATGAAATTTTATTTTAAGAACTATCATAAAAATAACTTGTCAACCTTTTTTTTTTTTTTTAAGAAGCCCCAGTTCTCTTCCCTTCCGTACACCTGTTTGCAGATCTCATCCCCAGGAGGTACCCACAGCTGCCCCAGTGAAGGGACTGAAAGGCAGTCAGGACTAGTAATCAAATTCTCGGCAGCTTCGGTTTGCAACTTTGAGAGCCTCCATCAGCTTTCCGTGAAGGTTTCTTTTTCTGCTATGATAAATGTGTTTCTGGCTCACGGAGACACTGCTAATAGGGGCCCCTGGGTGGCTCAGTCGGTCAAGCGTCCGACTTCAGCTCAGGTCATGATCTCGTAGTTCGTGGGTTCAAACCCCGCGTCGGGCTCTGCGCTGACAGCTCGGAGCCTGGAGCCTGCCTCAGATTCTGTGTCTCCCTCCCTCTCTGCCCCTCCCCGGCTTGTACTCTCTCTCAAGAATAAATGGATGTTAAAAAAATATTTTTTTTAAAAGAAAGACGCTGCTGACGGCTCTCCACGTATCCCCTCTCTCCTCCATCAGAATACTTTCCAAAGATTTCATTGCACCAGTTGCAAAGTCTCCAAGCTCGCTTTCATTTTCTCTTCGGCCCTGAGAAGGAGGCAAACACCCACACACAACAAAGCGTACTGAAAGCAGGCCCCTCTCCGGTCTGCTGGGAGTGCTCTCTGGCTTCTGGCTCAGTGCGGCCCCAGTCTCTCCCCGGTGGTGCTCCCGGTGGCCCCATTACGGTTCTGCAACCGCTGGGATCTGCGAAGCCTGCCCCTGTGCTATAGCATAATGGGCTGAGGTGGGGGGATCACGATGGACCCCCGTTTGAAAGCCCCCGTGTGTCCCTTGGTCCAGCCCTTTCTGCCTGGGAGACCTTGGCAAGAAGTGACATGCCTAGTTTCCTCAGCTGTAAAATGGAGGTGAGAGCCCAGCCTCCTGCAGGGCCCCGTGGCAAAGGTCAAGTGCAATGCTCTTTGCGGAATGCAGAGAGCTCTGTGGGAAGGAGAGGGAACATGCTTCATCCCCCCCGCCCGGCTCACCCCTGCAATGTGTCTTGACACCTGAAACACCTGCTTGGCTTGAACTCTGTATGAGACATGATCCAAGTCGTCTAGAAGCTCACGTTCAAGGGTAATGAGCTCCTCATCGCTGCAAAATACCAGCAAGGCTAAATGCTACGAGTCGCTTTGGGAATTAGGAGGCAGAAGTCATGACTCCAGTGCAACTCGGGAGGGCTTCCCTGAGGAGGTGACACTTTTGCTGACCCCTTGAAGGCTGGAGAGCATGGAGACATGCAATGAGGGGAGGGAACCCTGCTCGAGGACAGGGAAACATATCAACAAAGGCATGAAGGCCAGAAAACAGGAAGCGTGTACAGGAACCTTGGTGGGGGTGGGGGGGAAGGGAGGGCTGCTAATTCATTTAAAAAAAAAAAAAAAAAAGAACCTATGAGAAAAGTTAGGCTGACATCCATTACTGCCCCCGGCCATGCGTTTTTGCTCCCTGCCGTCCTTAGATAATCACCACGAAGATCATCACCGAGGGGCACCTCGCTGGCTCCGTGGGTTGAGCCTCCGACTCTGGTTCGGGTCATGATCTCACAGTTCGTGAGTTTGAGCCCCGCATCGGGCTCACTGCTGTCAGCCTGTCAGCGCAGAGCCCGCTTTGGATCCTCTGTCTCTCTCTCTCTCTCTGCCCCTCCCCTGCTCGCTCGCTCTCCGTAAGTGAATAAATAAATAAAACAAAACCATCGTGGAGCGTCTGCGGCTGCAGCATTTTCCCGTCCCTGCTCCCTGTAGCCAGTGAATTGGATACAGATACTGACGGCAGTCAGGAATTCAGGTCTCACTTCCACGTTTGTCCGACTCGCTACACTGAGATTGAATCATCTATTTGTTGGTAGCTCTGCCCGCCACCCCACCCCACCCCCCACCCCCCGCACAAAAGTGGGGTCTCTGAGCCGTCTCTCGGGCCGGCTGCTCGCCAAGCCTGGGTCGGGCGCCCGCCTCCCTGCCCCCCAGCAGACGCTGCAGCCTGTGAGTGGGGAGTCCTTGAACTTGGCCGGGAGGGGTGGGAGGGGGCGGGGGGGGGGGTGTGGAGGAAGCCTTCAGAGCAGATAGACGGATATGGAGAAAAGAGGCGTCGAGCTCCAGGGGCTGAAACGGCAGATGGACTTGGGCCTGTTCAGCAGGGGGAGGAGGAGATGGGCCGGGCCCTGGGGGGCTGGTGGTTGCCCCGCGTTTCCAGCTCTGGGCTCCTCAGTGGCCCTTCCGGCCCAGCAGCTACGGCAGGTGCAGAGCAATAGCGAACAGAGAACTGGAGAGGGTTGGGGTGTTGGGAAGGACACAGCCACAGTCACGGATGGGTCACTGAAAACGAAGCAGCTTTGCTTTTCTTCCGATTATAAAGGAGATTTTGCACGTTTCGTAATGTACCAGAAAAACCAAAAAAAACCCAAAGCAAATGTATACGGGGAAGAAAATAAACACCGCTCAAACACCCCTTGCTTGGGTCAGCCTCTGTTCGCTTTCTTTGCACTTTTTCCCACACACGCACCCTTAGTGGGAAGGGAATCGGACCACACAACCCATATTCTATCTTGCGTTCTCATAACCCCTCTTTCTGGTCCACGTTTCACGCCAGTGACCGCGGGGCTGTCATCGGACTGGATGGCTGTGGGGTGTTCTGTTGTCTGGCGATGCCACCCTTCACTTAACCAGTCACCGCTTAGAGCGGAGTTTTCTTGTTTCCGATTTTTCCCTGCTACGGAGAAGGCTGCCCCAAACATCCGTCCCGCGGGGCTGCCTCTCGGACCCGAGGACCTCCTGGGGGCTTCGCTTTCCCAGTCCTGACCCCCTTCTTGTCACCTGTCCCGAGCACCTGCTTCTCCCTCCTGTAAGTCACAAATCACAGAACTCACTGCCTCGAACCTTTACTTCACACGTGTGGGTGGGAGGGAGTCTTCTGACTCATCCCTGGAAACCTGGGCAGGCCGCTACCGGACTCGCCTTTGCCTTCCTGGAAGCTTCTAGCAAAGTGCCTGGGGCTCACGACCACTGAACAAATGAGTGAGAGCCTGGGTTTTAGAAGCCATCGAGGAAACACAAGAGTGGGGAGCACAGGAGACACCGAGAAGGGTGATACTCACTGTGGAGGGCAGCGGGAGATGCTCCGGGAGAAGGTGGGTCCCACCAGCTCCGTCGGGGGGCAAGGGCTGGCCTGCTCTCTGCCTGGGATGAGGGGCAAGGCTTCTACGAGTGTTGTGCAGGCAATATCGGTAAAAACACCAGAGAGGAAGTCAGGCCACCCCTACCTGCGTTGTCACTGGTGGGGTGGCCTGGGAGGGTGGGGAGCAGGGAGTCACCAGCTGCAACCTCAGCAATCAGCAGAATCGATGATTTGCAACCAGAAGTGAAAAGCCAAGACGTGCTGGGCTAAGGGAAACCATCTTCTCTGAAGACGCACACGCAGACCGATGGTCTACAAAAAGGTCTTTTCCTAGACAGCACGGCCACTCCAGGGAAAAGGGGAAAAGAGGGGCTGTGGAAAAACAAGCCTTGCCAGGCTACCGGTGTGGGTGTGCAAGGTTTCCTCGGGCGGTGTTGCCTGGACAGGCCGATGTGGGACCGTCTACTACCACGTAACCCCCTTTTGGCCTTGACAGGTGGACCTCAACCCACAGAGCTGGGCCAGCCGATGCGGTAGCTACTGGCCACGTGTGCCTTTTTCAGTTCAAACTAATTGAAATGAAACTAGTCCCGTAGTCGCACCAACCACATTATAAGATCTGGATAGCCACCCGTAGCTGGTGGCTTCCATGGCAGGCAGCACAGATGTCTAAAAATCCTATTGAACGGTGGCACTCCTTTAGAAAATCATGGATGTGATACACACCCAGGAACACGGGGAATGCTGGAGGGTCACAAACACCTTAAAACTGGGGTCAGATACGGTAAGATTTTATTTTCACGTAACTACCATACATCAGGTACGTAGACCCTGACAACACGTTTCATCTGATTAAGGTTGGGTGTTTCGATGACATTTTTTTTAAAAACCTAAGCATACACAGGGGCAGCCGGGTGGCTCGGTCGGTTGAGCGTCCGACTGCAGCTCAAGTCATGATCTCACGGTTCGTGAGTTCGAGCCCTGCGTCAGGCTCTGTGCGGATGGCTCAGAGCCCGGAGCCTGCTTCGGATTCCGTGTCTCCCTCTCGCTCTGCCCCTCCCCCACTTGCACCTTGTCTCTCTCACTCAAAAATAAAATAAAAACATTAAAAAAAGCATTAAAAAAAAAAAGCCTAAGCATACATGAAGTTATATTCTTAATGAAGCTCACAGGTGAAGTTTTCTGGCCCACAGCTATGGTAGGGCCCTCCGTCACAACACGGTCACACCCCCTTCTGGGCCCCAGGGTCAGGTGCTGTGCCTGGTAGTTGAAGGGTGTTTAGGGGATGATCATGGCCTAGAAGCCACAGCCCGTAACGTCTACTGTCTTTAACAGAGAAAAGACCCCAGTCCGTTCCTTGTCGTTATTGCAACAGAGGCCTCTCTCTCATTTTTGTTGTGGGATACAATCACGAGTGAAGACCGATTTCCTCTTTGCGGTACTTTTGTCATCCTGCGGACCCACCGGTGCCCTCTGGCAGAGTGGATCTCCCCGGACGCGTGGCCCCTCAATCACCATCCATTCATACAGAATAAAGTGACGCATTCGATGCATCTGGACTGATTATCTAAATGGGAAAGGCCAATGAACAGCACATCCGAAAGTTACAGACCATGAGCTGTAAGAACGAAAGCAATGGTTGATTCAGCAGCCTCGAGGGAGCCGTGAGTTCCCTGCTCTTGGCCCATATTCGTTGAACGTCTTGTCTAAAAGGGTACACCAGCCAAGGGCTCTGGCTCTCTCACTTCTACATTGGCAATTGTTGATGGAAAAGGAAGGGGCAATGGAGAGGGGGAAATGCTCCCTGAGCTGATCTTTGGCTGTCTTTCGGGCAGGCGGAGCAGGGCACTTTCTTGTCCCCAGGTTGGGACGGGGGCCTGGGGGAGTCCCAGGAGGCTGAGACACTGCTATAGACGCAAGAGGCCCCCGGGGCGAAGAAGATGCCGTGTTTCCACGTCCTCCCGACTCAAGCTGTCTCTTCGCCAGGTAAGGGCATCCCAGGTAGACACGGCCGGCCACCAGGCAGATGGGTGGGGTGAGGCTGGCGAGAGGAAGGGAAGTCGGGGAGGGGGTTCAGGGAAGAAGAGAGGGCTAAACGTGCTGTCGTGGGGAGACGTCCTCCTCCGTGTGGACCCTCGTGGTCCAGGTGAGGTGGGGAGGCTCGGGCAGCACCAAGGCGCGGCCGAGAGGAGGCCGGAGGCTGGGAAGGCAGGGAGGCGTGAAGAAGGAGAAGAGAGAGCCGACTTCTCAAAGGAGCCAAGACCAAGGTGATTCTTTTGGCCGCCACCCAGCGTGGGTGTATTCCTTGCAGGGAGCACCCCTGACTTTTCTGTTCCCTCTCCCTGTTTCGCCACGTGCAGCTAGAACTCAGAGCTGGGTGCTTCTGAGGTTGCCGACTCCCTTTCGCGGAGGGCATTTCTCTCTCTGTCTGCTACCTCCGTGAGGACGGGGGCCCGTGGCGTCTTGCCCGTGGTGCATCTAGGGGCTTACTAATCATCTTTTGACTGCATTAATGGGAAAGACAAACCTCACGGAAGTGCTGGGGGTGTCGAGCAGTGGCATCCAATGATCGAGCTTTTCCACGGTGGCGGGAACGTTCTAGATCTCTATTGTTCAGCAGGCAGCCGCCAGCCACAGGTGGCTGATGCGGGTCTAAACGGCAGTCAGCGTGCCTAAGAAACTGATATGTTGCATTGCACTGTATTTACTTTATCGCCGTGGGTTTAAATTTAAATTCAAATAACTCCACGGGGCTAGTGGCCACCATAGTGGCCAGGACAGGACAGGTCGACGCTGCAGCTAATATCTGTACCTTGGGATGGCTCAGTCTGATACAAGCCGGGGGCAGCCGGCCCAGGGCAGACCACTCTCCTCTCCTAGAGCACAGAGGGGCTTGAAGGGTAGTCCCTTCTGCCCCGGCAGCCTTAAATCCAGCACAGGCTTTCACACCATTGGTTTTGCAGGACACCTGTAGATTCTTTAAATTGCTCATGTTTGGAGACAGAGACACAGAGAGAGAGATGAAGGAAGGGGGACAGGGAGTGGGGGGGAGAAGGTGTGGGGTCCACACCACGCAGCAGCAGAAGGAATGAGAGGGAGGGAGAGACGTGTGACCCACAGGAGCTGGCGAACGATGGGATGTTGCAGGGGTGGGGGAGCAAGGTCATGGGGAGGCCCTGGAAACACGCAGATGCCTCTGATGGAGAGGGCACGTGAGCGGAAACGTGGGTTTGAGCAGACAGCGACGCACATGGCGTGGGGTGTAAAATGGCAGAAATGCGGGAGTGGTGAGGGGTGATGAGGTAGGGCTCACTAAGGAGGCGACATTTAAGACCCGAATCCCAGGGCATTCCCATGAAGGTGGGGATTGGGTTGGCCATTCCCAGCGGGGGGAACAGGTGGCAGGAAGTGTCTGCAGCCAGAGAAACAGGAAGGGCCCGATCTTGTGGGGACTGGAGGCCAGGAGGCCGTAGTTTTGATCTGATGCCCAGGGTGATGGAAAGTCCCCGAAGGGATTCATGTAGGCAACGTCGCGACCCAAGTTCCACTTCTAACAGATCACAGGCTGTTGTGTGGGAAACCTCAGGAGAAACGGCGAGACCAGGTTTGTGTGTGGGCCGTCGGCTGAGCACCCCCGGCCAGAGGCATCACAGCTTCCCCTTAGCTGGGCCACTGCAGGAGCCAGAACCCCCCCGGCCCTGCCACCACTGTCCCTCCACCGACTTCCGCCTCCGGGGAGGCATCTGGGTGAATTCAGAGTCCTCACCGCCTCCCTCCCTCCCCACACCCCAGATGCAGGGAGGGCCGATCTGTGCAATAAACGATGACAACTTCTACGGCCAGATGTGCTGGAGGCGCTTTTTCTTTTTTATAAAAAGACTATTTTTTACAGCACTTTTAAGTTCACGGCAAAATCGAACGGAAGGTACAGAGAGTCCCCACGTATCCCCTCTCCCACAGAGGAGCCCCAGAGGGTACATTTACTGCAGTCAATGAACCCACATGGACATATCATGATCATTCTACATCTGTAGTTTACTTTAGCGTCCCCCTGGTGTTGCACACTCTATGGGTTTGGACAAATGAACCCTGTGATGATACATAAGCGCCTTTACGGTATCGTCCAGAACAGTCTCACTGCCCTAAAAATCCTCTGTGCTCCCCCTGTTCATCCCTCCCTCCCCACGAGCCCTGGCAAACACTGATCCTTTCGTGGTCTCCTTAATGTGCCTTTTCCACAGTGTCCTACAGTTGGAAGCCTCCCTCGTGTCGCCTTTGCAGATTGGCTTCTTTCGCTGAGTAAAATATATTTAAGTTCCCCACCCGTCTTTTCAAGGCTTCCCGGCTCCTTTCTCTTTAGCACTGAAAAATACTCCACCATCTGGATGGACCGCAGCTCGTTTGCCCGTTCACCTACACCAAAGGACATCGTGGTTCCTTCCACGTTTGGGCAGTTACGAGCAAAGCGGTCGTAAGCGTCCATGCACTGGGTTCTGGGTGGACACAATCTTCAGCTCCTCTGGGTAAATAGCAAAGAGCTCGATGGCCGGAGGAGACGTTAAGAACACATTTGGCTTTTTAAGAAACCCCCAAACTGTCTTCCAAAGCGGCTGTACCCATCTTGCATTCCCGTCAGCCACGAGCAAGCGTTCCTGTCGCCGTGTGGTAATGCCGCGTCGTTTTTATTGACACTTTGCCGACGACCCATGATTATTTGCTATTTGACTGTATTTATGGGGGTCTCATCACCGGGCTCTCTACTGTGTTCCGTTGATCTATTCGTTTATTCTTCCCACCAATACCACACGGTCTGGATTACTGACAGGCTTTATAAACTTGGGGGCTTTTGGGTGACCCTAAAAAAAAATCAGACCATTAAACTTTTTTTTTCTTTCTTTTTTTTTTTTTTTAATTTTTTATTTTTCAACATTTATTTATTTTTTGGGACAGAGAGAGACAGAGCATGAACGGGCGAGGGGCAGAGAGAGAGGGAGACAGAATCGGAAACAGGCTCCAGGCTCTGAGCCATCAGCCCAGAGCCCGACGCGGGGCTTGAACTCACGGACCGCGAGATCGTGACCTGGCTGAAGTCGGACACTTAACCGACTGAGCCACCCAGGCGCCCCAGACCATTAAACTTTTAACTTGTTTTCCTTATAAGAAATGTAAATAAAAGTGGGCCCCCCATCCCACAGCTTCATCCTGTCCCCTGTTTTCTCCATGATGTCGACTCTCGCCCTGTCCCTGACCCCGTGATGCACTGATATGTGGTACATTTTTGAACGTTCAAAATGGCTGGTGTTTTTTAAAAGTCAGAAAATTTCCAGGGCATTAAAATAGCTGTGTCAAAATGTCCTCAGTTTCAAAATGGCCACATCAAAACAACCACATGAAAAGATCAGGTCCCTACAACGGAGCCCAAAGTAGAGCTTCTTGGGGCTGGGGGGGTGGGGGGGCGTTGGCCTGAGGCCTCCGGGCCCCCGTTTCCCTCTCAGCAGCACACCTGTCAAGCACACAGTCCCTTATTGAGCCTCCGGCGGGGAACCACGAATTAAGTCGCCATCCTGGGCCTCAGATTATTTGCAGGGTTCCATCTAAGAAACAGTCATCCAGTGTTTGATGCGAACCACATTTCGAAAAAGTATGTCCCAGAACAACCTATCGGAGTCCGACGGCCCAGAGTGTGGGTAGGTGCTCAGCAGAATGTGAAACGGTTTGCAAAACGGGCAAAGCAGCATTTTGAAGGTTCGGAGGAGCCCTGCAGAAAAGAAACCTGCTTGATAGTTTTTAAACTCGGAACTTGTTTTTCAGTAGCGTTGAGTGGTTTCTTTAGCGTATCTCATGCTGTAGGACTTTGGGACCCCTAGTGTCGTCTCCCTCTCTGACGTGTATTGATGAAGCCTTTTCCCCTATACGCCAGACGACATGAGAGGGAGACATCTGCTGTCCACCAACCAGGGAGCTCTGAGGAGAGGCTGGGGGACACGACCCCTTCTGCTCCTCGGTCCTGCCGCTACCACTGAGACGACCCGTTCTTCCTTCCTGCTGCCTTCAAAGACTTTGCTCATTTCTCGTTCCTCTCTAAGGCTCCTACTGCCTACCTCGTTTCTCGAACCAACCCCCAACCTTCCCCCAGATGGCCCAGAAAGAGAGTGAAAGGTCCACACTTAGCAGAGCAGTGCTGGGCGACGGCCGTGGACCGTGTGTCCCGGGAAGTACTTTCCTTATCCCTAAAATGTGGGACTAGCAGCCCCTGGGAGGGTTGCCGTCAGGGCAAAAAGAGCTAACTCGGGCAAGAGCCCAGCCGGGGCCCCTGGCCCATGCTCCGTGAGCGGTAACTGCTGCTGAACGGTGTCGTCACAGCGTTACCGTTATATCTGGGTCTGTCCCACGCTGCGCTTACTCACAGCGTGTTCTTTGTCTCAGAGCCGCAGTTTACTCTTTTGTAAAACAGGACATTGGTATCTATGCCCCGGGTTGCTATAGGGGGCTCCTGGCATTCTGCAGGTGCCATTTTTCTGTTAAGAGACTTCATTTCTAAACACTACAGAGAAATCCCATAAATGACAATACAGGAACATCACTCAAATTCAATGGAATTAGCAGGCCTTGGGCTCCCCTTTCTCCCTCCCCGCCGCCCAGCTCTCTTTCACCCATCATGTCCAACCCCCCACCCCCTTCCTTCCGGCAACCATCACCTTTCTCTGTACTTATGGGCCTCTTTCTGCTTTTTGTTTGTCTGTCTGGCCTCCCCTTTCCAACAACCTTTCTTCCTGTGGCTCCAAGGTCTCTCGGGCTTTCTTGGGGCTTTCTCTCCTGTTCTTGGGGGAGAACGGGTCAGGCTTCCTCTTGCCTGTGATCTCGGCTCTTTTCCAGGGAAAGAGAAAATAAACAAATGTCCTGGGCACCTAGTCTGTGCAGGAGCTTTACAAACATCATCCCATGGAATCCCATAACAATTCTACAAGAAAGAGTGCGTCCTTTTTAAAGATGAGGACGCAGAGTCTTTGAGCAGCTAGCTGAATTTCCTGAGGAGTGCTCTAAAGGAAATAAACAAGGTGTATCAGTTGGTTATTGCTGAATAACAAACCACTCCGCAGTTTAGGGGCTTACCACAATGTTTATTATTTAGCTTTTGATTCTGTAAGTTACAGTTTAAACCTGGGCTCAGCTGGACAGTTCTGGTCTCAACCACCCTCAACTGACCAAAGCCAGGACGGCTCATATGTCTGTGTCCACTAACAAGCTGACCAGGGCTGGCTGTACAGGATGGCCTGAGGTCTCATCCACGTGGTCCCCCATCCTGCGGCCGGCCAGCCTGGGTCTGTCCACATGCTGATGATGAGGTCCTAAGAGAAAGAGTCAGACGTGCACAAAGCCTCTCAAGGTCTGGGTTCAGAACTGGCCACTGTCACCTCTGTCACATCCTAATGGCCAAAGTCACAAGTTTAGCCCAGATTCAAGTAGTGAGGAAGGAGACTCTACCTCTGGATGCAGAGAGCTGCAAAGTCCATTCCAAAGGGCAGGTAGGCATAAAGAGACACTACTGATTGGGGACATCAATGAAATTAACCTACCACACAGGCTGATGTGCGAGAGTGTGGCTGGCTGGTGGGAAAGGGAGAGGATAGGGCTACTTTGGGATAGAGGGCAGGACAGAGAAGCCTTCTCCAAGGTGATGATATTTATGCTGAAGTATGAAAACAAGAGCCATTCTAAGATTCAGGGACGGGGCACCTGGGTGGCTCAGTCAGTTAAGTGTCCGACTTCAGCTCAGGTCACAATCTCGCGGTCGTGAGTTCGAGCCCCGTGTCGGGCTCTGGGCTGATGGCTCAGAGCCTGGAGCCTGCTTCCGATTCTGTGTCTCCCTCTCCCTCTGTCCCTCCCCAGTTCATGCTCTGTCTCTCTCTGTCTCAAAAATAAATAAACATTAAAAATAATTAAAAAAAAATAAGATGCAAGGAGGAGCTTCCTCTAAGAAGTTATTATGAAAGATACAATCCCTACAGCCAAATGTCCTTATCCTGCACACAGATCTACTGGGAAGACATATACTAGATGAAGGACCGAACAGCGGGCTCGCAGGTGAGCAGCATAGTATAAACATGGCATCATCACGTTCCCTTCACCTCCCTCCACCGCCACCTGGCTACTGAAAGCCCGAAGGTTTTTTTCAGTGGCTTTTATTTTCATGAGTTAGCTTTGGTTCCAAAGAAAAAGATGTCTCTTAAAATAGGGACATGCAAGAAAGAATGAAGCAAAAAAAGTGCCTTCATGAAGAATGCAGACAGGGGAGAATGATAACAAGAAAGGGGGAAGAGCCAGAAGGAGAAGGTAGAAACAACCCTGACATGCAGTAAGCCGTTGGTAGATTCTTGAAGAATCCGTGAATGGATGGGGTCACTGTCTACTGCGTGAGAAAAAGCAGATGCCAAATAATTAACCTAAGACAGAATAGGAAACCATCATGAGGTATGCGCATATATGTATACACACATGTACGTATGCAAATATACTTGTGTGTGTGCCTAAGCACATACACATGCAGATGCACAATGGAGGAAGAAGAGAGATAAAGAAAAGCACAGAGACACATTTCTACTGATAGGGGTAAAAAAGTTAAATGGCTTTGGAAGATTGTGTTATGATTGAGCAATGAGTTGCACATGGGAGACTGTAGGCAGGGGGATGATTTTCTATCTAGGAGGCATGAATGACTTGAGGGCTGCTCAGAGGTAGGAAGGATTTGTTTTTGAGTTTGGGGAAGAATTAAAGTGAGTGGAGGTAGGGACGTCTTCAAGAGAAAAGCGGACTTCATAGAGTGTTACTGTGAGCTTTTGGAAGAGAAACAGAGGATGATTATGAGCAAGATGTTGTATGAAGAAAAGAAAGACAATCCAAAACTCTGGGAAAAACAAAAGGCTTTTTAAGAAACAAAATGGGGGCATCTGGGTGGTTCAGTCGGTTAAATGTCCGACTTCGGCTCAGATCATGATCTCACAGTTTGTGAGTTCAAGCCCCTCGTCGGGCTCTGTGCTGACACTCAGAGCCTGGAACCTACTTCGGATTCTGTGTCTCCCTCTCTCTCTGCCTCTCCTCCCCTATCAAAAAAAAAAAAATGAATAAACATTAAAAAAAATTAATAAATACCTGGGTAGAATGTGGTCTCTTTCTCACTAATATTTATTCTCCATCCCGACTTAATCTAATCCTGGCCCTGGCCTTCACTTGGGAGATCCTTCTAAGGCATCACAGCCCCACAGCCGGTACCACCAAGGACTTGAACCTCACTTGCCTTTAGAAGCTTGTCAGGCAGACGCAGTCCCTCACCCACCACCTGCAGACTTTGCCATAGAGCATTTGTTTCCGTTGATCTTTCTCCTCTGACTCCCCTCCCCCAGCAGCCTAAGGAGAGACCACAGACGCAACTGTCTAAAGCACCTCCTGGCATCTGTTTTCTCCCTGTTTAAAGGGCAACTTCTCTCTTGCCCAGTGGTCGTCAAAGTGTGTTCCCCGGATCAGCAGCGGCTCCCAGACATTCGTTACAGCTGTGGGGCACATCACACCCGCCGGGTCAGAAACTGTGGGGCCTGGCGGGGCCATCTGTGTTTCAGCAGGCTGTCCAGGGGATCCTGCTGCCCGCAAGCTGCCCCCGCTTCCACGTCTGTTCGCTGCATACGTTGCCTGGGGTTCCCAGCGATGGTTTTGTTTCACGAGTCATTTTCACAGAGGCTGGAAGCATTGCCACCCTCAAGCCTGTTTTTTGTAAAATGTCTAGAGCCTCCCCCAATTGACTCTTTTTGGAGGCTGTATAAAATGGGCAGGCTAGAAGGGTTGTGTCACACCTATCCAGCTCTCTACTCCACACCTCCCCCATCTTTGGAGATGATCTTTAAATCTGCTCCTTGGCTTCATCCACACACATACCAGAACCGCCTACAGAAAGGACGGATCTCCTGCCCCCTCCCTCCCCAGCCCCTTTGTGCCCCATAAGTGCCCTGCTTTCTCGAGACTTCAGCTCTCACCCAGGAAGATGCCCTCAGGAGATAAGTTCCCTTGCGGTTGAGGGTAAGTCAAGAAACTTGGGCTGCTAACTCCTTGTTATCTATCACCTGGCACCCCTCTGTCACGACCAGGAGCGATGAGCCCCTCAGATAACCCAGACAAGGGCCACAGGCTTACATCACTTCCTCAGATGGGCAACCAATGAGCACAAACCCAAATCCCAAGCAGCCGCTAGAGAAAAGATGTCTACGGGAAAGAGCTGGCCCCGGGATTGCAAACCCAGCCTTCTGCAGAACGTGAAAGCCATATTTCAGCTGTTAACTGGAAACTGCCCTTCTCGTTAGTAAGCGTCTGGTAGGGACTACCTTACTTTTCTTTGTTTTTCATCTTTGCCGCTGCAATCTTTGGGGGGCTTCACTCCGTTTACCAAAGGTGTGTGGGTGTTAAAGCCACGCTATGGAAAAAAACACATGCACAGACACACCACAGGCTTTTTTTTTTCCCTCCGTTTCTACACAAGCAGATTCTTTTATGACTTTCCGAAAGAAAGAAACTGTTACTACTTGCTTTTTGCAATACCTCTTAGAAAAGAGGCATCGCTTCTACAAACCCAAATGAAAAAGACAAATAACCCCAATTTGAACATGCGCAAAAATATGCAGAGGCTTTTCCCAACCGAGGGAAGAAAAACATCTGAAAAGATGCTCTAACTCATAACCGGGGAAGTGCACATTAAACAGCAGTATTTTCACTCTTCAAAAGGCAGAGCTCTACAAGTTGAATACTGAGCATGGGGGAAGGGCACCAGGCGCTCTCACACTCCCAGCGTGTGTGAATTGGTTCAGCCATTGCAAGGAGATGATGGGAGGGTGTGTTAACATACAAAGTTTGCATCCCTGTGTCTCAGCCATTCCAGGGTGGTGGCCTCTTTAGAGAACATCCACGCATGCCCTCGAGGCTGAATCACAACAAAGGTACTTGTGTTGGTGAAAATGGAAAACAACCTCCCTGTCCATCAATAAGACATTGATTGCGTAAAGGATGGTCTATTCATTCTCTGGAATTCGATGCAAAGGTTACAAAAGAATCGGGTGGATCGAGGGGCGCCTGGGTGGCTCAGTCGGTTGAGTGTCCGACTTCAGCTCACATCATGATCTCGTGGTCTGTGGGTTCAAGCCCCACGTTTGGCTCCATGCTGACCCCTCAGAGCCTGGAGCCTGCTTCCGATTCTGTGCCTCCCTCTCTCTCTCTGCCCCTCCCCTGCTTGCGCTCTGTGCTCTCTCTCTCTCTCTCTCTCAAAAAAAAAAATTGGATGTATATATACATATTAGCATGGAGGGATCTCCAGGTTGTTGAGATCTCTGAAGGGACAGAGCAAATCGTAGATGATAGATTCAATGTGATGGTACTGCTGTTGGGAACAAAACAAAACACCAAAATGACTATCTGTCTAGGAGCACAGACATGTTTTATCACTGCAAGGAAAAGACTTTCATGCCCAAATGATCACACTGCTTACCTCCGGAAAGAAGTTACGGGGTGGGGGGTAGGGGGGCCAAGAAAGAGTTTAGCTTTGTCTATAATCACTGAATATTTTCCTATGACAGTGTATTTAGGAACAGACTGCATAATGATGTAATTAACATTAAACATTTCAGTATTCTAATAAGTGTTCCCATCTGTTGGGGGGCCCAAAACCTCTGTAGCTTGTCTTGAGTGTAGACTTCGAATTGGTGCAAATATATGATTAGTTCTCTGCAGAAAGTTATTACCAAACTATTCCATTTGTCAGCATCTCCCTTCGCTCAGCTGGGAGTTAAGAACAGAGGTTGGTTCTCTGGGTCCAACCACAAACACACACACACACACACACACACACCCTGGGCACAGCAATTTCCACCCTTATGCCACATTGGGCTAACTTTCAGGATATCTAAAACCACATCCAAGCAGATTTCTCTGATTAGCTGATAACTTTGTTTACAGATTTCCGGGCCACCTGACTGGCAGCTCGTAATTTCTGAGCTGCGAACTGAAGAGACGCCCGGCTTGGTGCCTAAGTTTGTGGGTGTAGCCTGACAGCAGGCACCTGGTTTCCTGACCCCAAACCACATGACTCCCCACATGGCCTCGCGAGCATCCCTTGTAACATTCTAGCCCATCCCTCCCAACAGCCTGGGCTTCAGAAGGGGCACTGGGGTGACAACAGAAGTCCTACGGGGTTACTGGTCTGGCAGAAGTCATCCAGAAATATCCTCATTTCAACCCTCCAATTTATACCCCATTTCAGAAGGCAGTTGTATATTTGGGGGCCAATGTCTAAGACCAGAGGTCACACAAACTTGAGTACTTTTGTGGGCGGAACCGCACTCCACGGGCAGACCCGATGGAGAAGCCAAAAGAGAAGCCTTGAAGAAATGGTTTAAGAGGCAAAGAAGAGGGGGCTCCTGGGTGGCTCGGTGTGTTGAGCTTCCAACTTCGGCTCGGGTCATGATCTCGCGGTCTGTGAGTTCGAGCCCCGCGGTGGGCTCTGTGCTCAGCTCAGAGCCCAGAGCCTGTTTCAGATTCTGTGTCTCCCTCTTTCTCTCTCCTCCCCCGCTCATGCTGTCTCTCTCTTCTCAAAAGTAAATAAACTTTAAGAAATTTTTAGAATAAAAAAGAGGTAAGAAGAAGACTTCAGTGTCATCTTGGGATCTACAAGACTTTGGGATGACCTCCCCTCTCTGGATCTGACATATCCAAATTTTTGTTGTTTCGAGGAAATGGGGATTTTAGGGTACCAAAAAGAGACCCGTCAAAGCCTTCTTGGGATCTTCGTTTTTTTCTACCAGTGCAGTGGCCAAACCACCTCCAGACATTCCCCACGCTGCCTCCCGCCACCTGCCCCCAAGGAGGAGATATCGATGATAGGAGCAAATCGTAAGCTCGGAGTTGGACACATTCCCTTAAAAAGGAGAGGCAAGCCACGGGAGGTACGCTCCCTCTTGTGGCTGTGTCCTTACCACAGGCAAGGCGCAAGGGGATATCCGACACTCATGTCACTGGAGACATTGGCAGTATTCTCCAAGAGAGACATAAAAGAGGAAAGAAACGTGATTGGTAAGCAAAGAGGAACTTATCTGGCAGGGCATGGCATCTTCTTTGCACACATGCTTTCTTCAGCTTTTCGACCAGCGTCACCCAAGACCGGCTGGCCTGGGGGACCCTCTGTCTCCATGACTCTGTGTGTCTCTGCTCTGATCAGGACGCGTAGCTTCGATGGCTCTCTTGATGAGAGGGCTTTGCAAGCGGTCGCGTGCCCACAAGTCACCTGGGGATCTTGTTAAAATGCAGATTCTGACTTGGCAGGTCTGGAGGGAGCTGAGAGCCTGCATTTCTTCTAAGCTTCCAGGCGATGTCCATGCGGCTGGGCCAGGACCACGCTTGGCATGGCACGAAGTCGGAGAACGCTCTTACTTCTTCTTATTTCTACATTTGGAGCAAGACACGCTGCCTCTCGGCGGCCACCTGGCTGAGAACAGTGTCAGGGTCCAAACAGTGTACCTAAAGGGGTTTGCAAACTGTGGTGGGCAAGGAAAATGTTGACCGCTATTGCTTTCTGCTATATAAATTACACGCTTACCCTGGCTTCAGAGAGAGCCGGATTTAGTCCTCTGGCCACTTACTAAGTAGCAGTTCGAGCAAGCCACACCATTTCATCAAGCCTCAGTTTCACTAGCTATAAAATGGGAGGGTATTGTTTCAGTAAAGACACAGTCATAGATAGTCTGAGTCAATATATAGTTATATATTCATCTTCTCTGTGTTTATCTGTGTGTGTGTTTAACTCACTAAAGGTTTCTGCTAAATGCTGGGGAGCTGGAACCAGAGGTTGACTAAAACTCCACTCCAAAACTGTGAAATCCAACAGCTCTGTTAAGAGTCATCTGGTTTTCTAAGGTTTACAGAGCCCGAGAAACCCAGAATGATTTACAGGTGGCCACCACAACCTGATGAAGCTACTGGTTTCAGTCCGGAGTCACTTAGCCCTGAAATTCAGCAGAAAGCTGGGGAAATCCACTCGAAAGAAAATTGCTTCACCGAACCCTTCCCATCACCAGAGTTCTCTGGAACTTGGAATCCATTCCACTGGGGCCAATGTTCATCTAAAGAGGTGCTAAATGGTAACAATGTAAACTGCAGGGCTTACTACTTAATTCCAACCTCTCCAAAGGGCTCTTCCAGCCAGGCTGACAGATGCTTTTCAACTGGCAGATCCCAAGAAAAAGAACTTGCATAGAGGGAACTGAGCAGGAACCATGGACAGCGCCGGCGGCCCAAGAATGCCAGTATGTGCCAGCCCTAAACTGTGCTGTGCCAGCATTGTCTTGGGCGCCCGGGTCGCACGCTTGCCTTGAATCCTCAGTCACTTGGACAGGTGGAGACGATTAGACTTCCATTTTATAGAAGAGCAAACTGAGGAAAGGAGAAGTTAATCGACAAGCACATTTAAAAGGTAGAAAACTTAACTGCCTTACTTGTATCTGTGTGATGTAAATTTTTTTTAAAGTTTATTTATTTTTGATGGGGCGCCTGGGTGGCTCAGTTGGTTAAGCGTCCGACTTCAGCTCAGGTCACGATCTCACAGTCCGTGAGTTTGAGCCCCGCATCGGGCTCTGGGCTGATGGCTCAGAGCCTGGAGCCTGCTTCCAATTCTGTGTCTCCCTCTCTCTCTGCCCCTCCCCCGTTCATGCTCTGTCTCTCTCTGTCTCAAAAATAAATAAACGTTAAAAAAAATTTTTTTTTAATAAATAAATAAAGTTTATTTATTTTTGAAAGAGAGACAGAGCCTGAGCAGGGGAGGGGCAGAGAGAAAGGGAGACATAGAATCAGAAGCAGGCTCCAGGCTCCGAGCTGTCAGCACGGAGCCCAACACGGGGCTTGAATTCATGAACCTCAAGATCACGACCTGAGCCTAAGTTGGGCGTTAACTAATTGAGCCACCCAGGTGCCCTCACGCGCGATGTAAATTAAGCTGTTAGCCTGTTTAATTGGGTCCGTTCGTTGTTTGGGAGTTGTCCCTGCTATAGACAAGCCTTCCACGATACACCCAAAGGTGTGTACACGGAGTGGGATATCACAGCACGCTATTGGTTACATTGAAAACTGGTAAACAACCCAGTGTAAAATCAAAACTAATCTATATCCAGACAATGGAAGGACTTGGAGCCACAAATACATTTTCAAAGACTTTTTAGTGACATGAAGAAGCTCTAATGAGAGGATTTGAAATAGAGCAAGTTATTTACCTGTTCACTTAGTTACTCAACAATAGTTGTCGAACATTTGCTTTGCCAGGACCGTGCTGGGAATACAGCCAGTGGATCGGGCGGACCTGACCTTGAGGGGCTAACAGTCTGGTACGAAAATTGCTGGGAAGGAAAAGCCCCCTCTTGTCAGTCGTTGTCTTCTCATGGGAGTAAGGGTGCTATTTAGTTTTCTTCTTCACTCTTAGGTTATTTCCGAATTTTCTATATTAAACATGTGCAGCTTTTTTTTAAAACAGATTCATTGAGGTGTAATTGGCACACTATTAACTGTATCTATTTAAAGTGTGCAGTTGGGGGGCCCCCTGCGTGGCTCAGTCAGTTAAGCATCCGACTTTCACTCAGGTCATGATCTCACGGTTCGTGGGTTTGAGCCCCACATCGGGCTGTGTGCTGACAGCTCAGAGCCTGGAGCCTGCTTCAGATTCTGTGTCTCCTTCTCTCTCTACCCCTCTCCCACTCATGCCCTGTCTCTCTCTCTGTCTCAAAAATAAATAGACATAAAAAAAATAAAATAATAAAGTGTTCAGTTGGATAAATTTTGGTACTATATTCAGCAGTGAGACCATCAGCCCAGTGCAGGGTGTGGTCACATCCATCACTCTCGAAACTTTTTTTGTGATCCTTCGTGATTAATTCCCTCCTCTATTCTCGCCCCGCCTCTCCTCCCCAGTCAACCATCAATCTGCTTTCTGTCACCCTAGTTTGGTCTGCATTTCTAGAATTTTGGATACAAAATTGGCACGTATTCTTTTTTGTCTGGCTTCTTGGACTGAGCGTCACTATTTTGAGATTCATCCAAGGGGCTACATTGTTGTTTCTTATTCTGCTGAACCATTTTCAACAATGCAGATAACAGTCTTGTCCACTCAGCAGTGGGTGGACATTTGATCAAGATCATATGCTCTTCCGACTGAGCCAGGCAGACACCCCCCCCACCTTTTTCTTTAAGTACATAAGAAATAAGTATCTATTGCTCTAAAGAGAAAAAAATTTTAATTCAGAAATATATAGAGGAAGAAAAAGTAAATTTCTCTTTTATTCCCTTCCTTTCCTAGTTCTTCATACATATTTATTAGTACAAATTTGGCATGCATTCACTGAGAGGCTTTTCTTTGCATGTGCATTTGGGTGTGTAAGTGGGATTCTGTGAGATCTTCCACCCTGGTTCTGGGGTCACCCAATGCACAGTGAAGCCTAGAGATCTTTCCTTAATGCACATAGCTCTACCTCAATCTTTTGAATCGTTGCTAAGAATCCTACTTCAATAATTAGGATTATTTAACATGGGGTTGTTTAACACGGTTAGGCTTTTTTTTTTTTTTTTAAGTAGGTTTCATGCCCAGTGTGGAGTCCAACGCAGGGCTTGAACTCATGACCATGAGATCAAGATCTGAGCCGAGACCAACAGTTGGACGCTTAACCCACTGAACCAGACTTTTTTTTTTTAATTTTTTTTTTCAACGTTTATTTATTTTTGAGACAGAGAGAGACACAGCATGAACAGGGGAGGGGCAGAGAGAGAGGGAGACACAGAATCGGAAACAGGCTCCAGGCTCTGAGCCATCAGCCCAGAGCCTGACGCGGGGCTCGAACTCACAGACCGTGAGATCGTGACCTGGCTGAAGTCGGACGCTTAACTGACTGCGCCACCCAGGCGCCCCTGAGCCAGACTTTTTATGTGCATCCCATGAGAGAAGCAGGTCTCCTCAAAATTCTAAATGAATGTGACACTTGGTGAATTTCGTTTTTCTTCCCACCCAGAAAGGATTCCATTTCTTTTGGTTGATCCTGGTGGCACCATCGGCTTGCCCACCCTCCTGGAGAGTGAGAGAATGTTCACTGACAATGTGATGATGGTTTGGCCACACCTTTAAACAGCTCTGCCGTGTGCCGTGTGCATGGCACATGCTTCTCCCGTGTTTGTCAGACCAGAATTGCCTTATCCAGTCCACCATCCGGTCCTGTGCCTGGTGGCAAGGAGGCTCTCTTGAGTTTAGTTGTTCTGAAGGGCAAAAGGGCTTCACCTCTTCAACTTTCAGTTTTGGAGATGAGTAAAATTAGGGGTTTCTTTTTCTCATGTCAGGAAATTTACCACATCTGTCCAATGTGGTGAGAGATGCTTTCTTGTTCGAAACAGACAACGATGTAACCCATGCCTGGTGAGCATTACAGTTTTGTCCTGTCTCCTCTGTGGGCTTTTTTCCCCCCTCTTTTTCTTGTGACGGTCACAATGTTACTGGGACCGCATGAGATGCCACTCTTTATCCTCTCTTAGCAATTACGTGGGGCTCAATCATTTACACTTCCATAAAATCATGACTCCTTTGAGATGTAGTCGTATCTCCTGCACTCGATGTTGTATCGTAAACATGTTCATGTTATTAAATATTAATCCAAGAGTTAAATCCAAATCTTAACTGGTGATGACTTCGCAATATTTCCGATATAGACATGCCATAGTTTATCTAACCATTCCGTTACGACTGATGGATTTTTACTAGTAGGTGAGCATTTTGAGCAGCTAAGTGAATAAAAGTTATTTTTAAAAAATCATTAATTGCAACCAGGGGAAATTAGGTTTTAGTGGCAACACTAAAATTAAGTTAGTTATCGGGTCTTCATTTTCTTTTTTTACTTATCTTCTTTTATTTTTGAAAGGTTGTCGTTTTAAGTCATCTCTACAGCCAACGTGGGGCTCGAACTCACAACCCCGAGATCAAGAGTCACCCGCCCCTGACTGAGCCAGTCAGGCGCCCCTTTACTTATCTTCTTAGGATAATGCCTTCCTCATTATTTCGAATAAATATTCACCCTAGCCATTTTCACATGACTCACTTTAAAGACTTTGATCTTCAGAAAATGTTGTAAAATCTCTTCCTCATTATTTGATAACAACTTACAATGACCCGTTACTTGCCGATCTCTGACAAGTGTGGTGGGTTAAAAGTCTGTGTATGTTCAGCCATTCCATGGGGCACCTGCAGGTCACAGTTTCACACGGAGTGTCCCGCTGTGTAGGACAAACAGTGTGTGTGTGAAGAATAAATCAGAGACATTATGACGTAACCCCCTAAGTATTTCAAAATGCATTTCTAATAAATTAGTAATGCTTGCCCATGTCACAAAAAACAATACACCTAAAATTAGCAATCATACTCTTACATCACCTAATAGCCAATATATCTTCAAATTCCCCAAATGTCCCTCCAAGTATCCTTCATAGCCTTTTGGTTCATACCAGAAACCAGTCTCAAACAACATATTGCATCTGGTTGTTACGTGCTCTGGTTGTCCATTTTTTTTTTTAATGTTTATTTATTTATTTTGAGAAAGACAGAAGACGAGCAGGGGAGGGACAGAGAGAGGGAGAGAGAGAATCCCAAGCAGGCTCCATGCTGTCAGTGCAGAGCCCGACGCGGGGATCGGTCCCACGAAACCGTGAGGTCATGATCTGCGCCGAAATCGAGAGCCGGACGCTTGACCGACTGAGCCATGCAGGCGCTCGCCTCACTGTCATTTAACCGAGGCACTAGTCTCTTCCATTATGGAATCTTCGTACTGCAGCCGGTGGACCAGATTAGAGACCCCCCCCCCCCATACACACATACCTGCTTGCTTAACCTGTAGTATCGTTTAACTTCTTCCTCTCTTCTCTGTACTTCCCAGAAGTTACACTGACAGGGTGATTAGACCCCAGGTAAATTTCTTTGGCTAGACTGCATCCCAGGTGATTCTGGGACCTCAGCTACACGACACCAGGAGAACGTGTAGTATATGATTGTGCCACCATTTCTGATGCTAAGATCAGCCATTAGTTAGGGTGATGGCAGTCTGAGCCACGCGTTGTACAATTGTGTTTCTCTCCTGATCATCCAAACCTCATCGCTGTGGTGTTACTTTGGATCCATGTAAATGCCCGGATGCCATCAGCTATCCACCTAATGTCCTTCACACAAGCTGATGGTCCTTTCTAGGTCCTACACTCTCAGTGGGATTGCAAGATGATGATTTTCTAAGTCTAGCATCCTTCCACAGTTGGCTGGCGTTCGCCCGTAAAATAGTCGCATCTTGTCACCTGGAGCTGGTTGGTTACCCTGACATATAGCTCCTGCTGGAAAGACGTGAAACGTGCTTCCCCTTAGTTACGTAGTTTCCAAATAAGGAGCCGGTACCGGCTGCCTCAGATGATTTCTTTTGGCTTTCTCTCGAGGATCACTATGGATTCGCGAATTTTCATGTATTCACTGGGCGTGTTTTTGTTGAGCTATTCTTGGCCACCAGGATAAGACTATTCTCATCAGAACCCAGCCCAGCCTAAACTAAGTTCAATTTAAGACAAAGTTTCAAAACAAGCGTGGGTCCAAATATAACCTTCACACATTCTGGAAAGAGGAAGCGCTACTTTCTAAGAGACCAGTGGCGAGATAACCTAATACGTTATCGTTATCATTTTTACTCCTATTTACGTTCTCGCCTCCTCTCCAAGATGCGGGACAATCCAAATGTGCGCCTGAAGGGAGGCTGCACACTTGTGTCACGTTCCTGACGGTCGGCGACCTAGGCGTGAGCTGTGACCAGTGTAGCTCAGACACCCTCCTATTCGAGACGATCGACTGAGCCGTACTTTAAGATGCTTCCGAGCCACAAGAGCCACTAATTTTTTCTTCACCTGCACCCAGGCTAGGCTCTTTTCTTTCTCGTGTAACAGATGGTAGAAACAACAGGTTCAGAGCCCATCCTCACCACATCCCGGTCTCCCCACCAGGGTTTGTGGAAGAAACAAGGAGGGGACGCGATGTCGTGGTTTTTGTCGCAAGAACCACCGGGGAGGGGGTATCGTGGAACCCTCTCTCCTCGACAGCCAGCATGACCTCGCCGGTCTGCCTTTTCATTTTGTCCTGGGTCACCGCCAGCCCCTTCCCTGGGGAGCAGATCCACCTGGCAAAGAGAAGCCATGCATCCCAGCCTCCCCGCTTCGTGCGACACGGCGTTAAGACCCGCTATGCCCCCGAGAGCAGAGAGCGCGTCTGTTTTCCTTACTGTTGCGACCCCACAACCTAAGGTGCACCCGACATACATGCTGTGTTTCAGTACACACTTGATGAACACCTCGATGAACTTGGCATCCAAAAGTCCACAGCCGGCCATGTATCATTTTTGCCTTCTCACGACAAATGAGCTCCAGAAAACAGTGATGATCGTAAAAACCACCGAGTGGGGAATAAACCGTCTGGCCGTGACGGGGCCCCTTAGGCAAGTCGTGGGGCTGTCTCAGCCCTCCGCCATCCCCCAAGACAGGTGCGTAATAAATGACATGTATGTGCCTCATGGCTTCCAGCTTCTGGAAGGAGAGGTCTCGCTTAGGAAGGGGTGAGGAAAGGCTTACAGTCCGTTACACCGAGAGGGATGACTGGGGAAGCCTAAGAAAGTGATGGACCTCAAATCGGTTATATGCTTTAGCTTGTGTTAGGCTGTGGTCTTGCCCAGGATCTTACTCATCTGTGATTCTGTTCCTGTGTCGACAAATAAACAGGCATCACACACACACACACACACACACACACACACACACACACACTTCTGTACAGGTTGAAGCTGTTCAGTAAATGGTTTTCATCTGAGCCTAGCAGCCACTTAGAAAAAAACCTTTTAGGAATCAGGCAGATATGTTGGGCTAGCTTCTGGCTCAGAAAAAACAAACACTTAGCAAACCAAACAGCACTTTGGGGCTTTTCTGAGCTTTCACATTTTTATCAGTGTTCTCGAATTCACTCACCATCCATCTTCCCTTTTAACATTAAAAATAAATCCACCCCCCACCCCGCCTTGAACTTTTGCCCTCTGTAGGTTTGATCTCTGGAGGGTGTTTTTTTTTTTTTCTTTCTGCTCCTCTGCATTCTTTCAAAATAACTGTAATACCCACAAGTGGTGTCTGTACCGAGATTAAGTGGTTTGTAAGAAATACTCCTCTTGGGCCCTCTGTCTGGTTTCCCAGAAATGATGTCTGCCTCTCCAGCCCCAGCGCAAGGCCAGCGTGCTTGGACCCTGTGCTCAATAGGGTCCAAAGATAATCCCCAATAAAAGACCCAGAAGAGGGGCGCCTGGGTGGCTCCGTCAGTTAAGTGTCCCACTTTGGCTCAGGTCATGATCGCACGGTTCGTGAGTTCGAGCCCCGCGTCGGGCTTGGGCTCTGTCTCTCTCCCTCAAAAATAAACACTTTAAAAACAGACCCAGAAGAAACATGCCCAAAGGAAAGATGAGCAAGAAACCAAAACCAAAACAACAACGACGACAACAACAACGGTTGGCAATGGATTGGTCCAGAAATCAGCGGACAGGTTGAAGCAGTTTAACAGGAAGGTGGGAAAAGACGAACCCGGTTCGCGTGTTGCTAACCGGCCCCCCTGCTCCATATTTAGTGTGTAAACCCCGTGAGCCGAGGCCCCTGATGAGACCAGCCTTCCCTGTGCCCCACTCCCCCCACCCCGGCCCCAGGAGCCCCTTCTCACATGGCTCGTGTGCTCCCCGTGCTTAGAAAGGCTCAGGGTGGTTTTTTTACAGAAGAATATGAGCCTGGCCTGGCTACACTGCCAACATCTAAAACTATAAAAGGTTAATTTCAGGCAAAGAAAGGCTTCGCCTGCCAGAGAGAAGAACCCCGTGACTCTATCACCAGATAAGTAGATTCATCACAGTTGCTGATGCGCTTACGCTCACGCCCCGCAAAAAGCGCGTATTAACGGAAGTTTGTGATAAATGCTCATCCCCCGTCTGGTTTATTTTAGGGCCCCGGAGTCCTTTCCTCTTCTTTTCTGCTCTTCCCCGCTGACACACACGTATACACACCCCCATACACTTGTGCACACGCATACACACACATTCACACAAGCGCCCGTAACACACACGCCTGTATGCAACACACACGCGCACACCCCCACACAACACACCCCACACACATCCACACACAGCGCACACACACACACACACACACATGCGTGCACACATTCACACACAGACGCACCCACACAACACATACACACACATGCGTGCACGCACGCACACTCAGGGACACACACTCTTCTTTCGTTCTCCTGGTATAATTTCTTGAATAAAGTACTACCCATAGGTGCAAAGTTTTAAGTCCACGTTAATGTTCATTTTCTCCCTCTAAAACAACAGTGTCTGGGGCGCCTGGGTGGCTCAGTCGGTTAAGCGTCCGACTTCAGCTCAGGTCACGATCTCGCGGTCCGTGAGTTCGAGCCCCGCGTCGGGCTCTGTGCTGATGGCTCAGAGCCTGGAGCCTGTTTCCGATTCTGTGTCTCCCTCTCTCTCTGACCCTCCCCCGTTCATGCTCTGTCTCTCTCTGTCTCAAAAATAAATAAAGGTTAAAAAAAATTTTTTTTAATAAAAAATAAAAAAATAAATAAAACAACAGTGTCTGTTTCTCATGCCACGATCATTAAAGACCATGAGCACCATATTCCGTGATTAATGTACAATTAATACGTCACTCCCTTTCGAGCTTCCCAAATTCTTGTTTTCTCTTTTTTCCAGTTTTTGGTTAAATTCCAGTTAGGCGGTGGGGTGCCTGGGTGGCTCAGGCAGTTAAACGTCCAACTCCTGATTTCAGCTCAGGTCACAATCTCAATGGTTTGTGAGTTCAAGCCCCGAGTCCGGCTCCATGCTGACGGTATGTCTGGCTGCTTGGGATTCTCTCTCTCTCCCTCTCTCTGTCCCTCCCCTGCTCATGCTCTCTCTCTCTCTCTCTCTCTGCCCTTCCCCTGCTCATGCTCTCTCTCTTTCTCTCAAAATAAGTACATAAAACTTTTAAAAAGTAAAAAAATAAGTTCCAGTTAGTTAACATACTGTGTAATATATTAGTTTCAGGACTAGCATTTAGTGATTCATCACTTACATACGACACCCAGGGCTCATCACAGCAAGTGTCCTCCTTAATGCCCATCACCCATTTGGCCTATCTCCTCCCCCCTCCCCTCCAGGAACCCTTAGTTTGTTCTCTGCCATTAAGAGTCTGTTTCCTGGTTTGCCTCTCTTCCCCACCCCCAACTACATTCATTTGCTTTGTTTCTTAAATTCCACACATGATTGAAATCATATGGTATTTGTCTTTCCCGGACTGACTGACTTTGCTCCGCAAAATACTCTCTAGCTGCATCCACATCGTTGTAAATGGCAAGATTTCGTTCCTTCCTTACTTATCAAGAAAGAAGTGAACTTCATTTCAATCCTTTACACTTTTTAGTGAGTATTTCATGTAAGGTTCTGCGAAAGATCCACATTCCTTCATTTATTAACTTCTCCCACTTGAAAATGAAAACTTAGGGGCGCCTGGGTGGCGCAGTCGGTTAAGCGTCCGACTTCAGCCAGGTCACGATCTTGCGGTCCGTGAGTTCGAGCCCTGCGTCGGGCTCTGGGCTGATGGCTCAGAGCCTGGAGCCTGTTTCCGATTCTGTGTCTCCCTCTCTCTCTGCCCCTCCCCCGTTCATGCTCTGTCTCTCTCTGTCCCAAAAAAAATAAATAAACGTTGAAAAAAAAAATTAAAAAAAAAAAAAAAGAAAATGAAAACTTAGTGCAGTGGTGTCTTTTGTCAGTGAAAGATACAAGTGTCCGCCTAAACCGGGGACCCAGGTCACAGGTCCTTCTGATAGGTATGGTGTGAGCAGAGTAAAACAATTCGATCAGGTGTGCAGGTTAATTACAAGATGCACGATGACTTCTGCACAGCAAACTCTTCTAAAATACAGGCACACAGCCGAAACTAAGATCACACTGTATGTTAACTAACTGAAAGTTAAATAAAACCAGAAAAAAATAGAAAATAAAATACAGGAAGAGATCAGTTCCCATTTCTGACCTGTAGGCTGAATTGTCAACTTCTACTGTCCAATGAAGCAAGATCCTGCATTTTGGGTTTGTTGGGGGTTTTTCCTGCATCCTGTTTTTCAATTCGACTGTCAGAGCCCTGTTTGTTTTCACCTGGGAATAATTTTTACGGAGAACAAAATTTCCACCTCTGTCCCTACTTCTCAGAGAGCTTCCCGGAGGCTCATTGTCTATAGTCGGTGGGCTCATCTCAGCGATGATGAAGTGAATCAACCCTCTCGGAGAACCACAATTGATAACGTGAAGTGAGCAAACACCGATCTCTGAAGTCAACATCCCATTTAAAAAAATGCAACCTCAAGGTGCAGATCAACAATTCTTAGAACTATTTTTTTAATGATAGCATTACGAGAAAAATCTTCGCTCCTTTAGTAGAGACTGACTCAACCTTTTGATGATGAGGCAAAAGAGGAATCCAAATTGAACACAATTCCCTTTTCCTTTGGATCTGAACAAAGGCCCTTGCAGAGAAGTAGCACCTACACCTCCTCATTCTCTCAAGGTTTCTATTTCTTTTCAGTTGAGGTGGCTTGTGTGTGTGTGTGTGTGTGTGTGTGTGTGTGTGTGTATGTGTGTGTGTGTTTCTATAGCCTATATAGCAGACATGTTGAGTTTCCAAAATATGAGGTGTGAGAGGCGCCTGGGTGGCTCAGTGACTTGAGCCTCTGCCTCTTGATTTTGTCTCAGGTCAAGATCTCATGGTTTGTGGGTTCGAGCCCGGGGTCAGGCTCTGTGCTCAGAGAGCCTGCTTGGGATTCTCTCTCTCCCTCTCTCTCTCTCTCTGCCCCTCCCCTGCTCACGCGCTCTCTCTCGAAAATAAATAAAAAGATAAACTTTAGTAAGCCACAACGACAACAGAAACGAAATACGCCATGGGATTGCCACTTTAACAAAGGATAGAAACGATAATTAGGGATAGAAATTGGTTACCTCCGTGACCCGAGGTAAAAGTGTCAAAGCAGGTGTATCATGTCTTTCACAGATCACGCTCCGGGGGATAGAAGCCCCTATATGACACGCGGAACCCTGAGCGTAAGTGGAGTGACACGGACCAGGAGGGCACCGTGGGTACACAGAGCCGCTGAGGACAGACTTCCAAGGGACCCCGTTGTGAGAGGTGAGCAGAGGGGGACCCAACCCTGAGGGTGAGGAGGGACAGAAAGGAGAGAGCAGTGGAAGCCAAGGGAAGTGTAAAGAAGGAGGTGGTTCAACTCGGAAAGGCTGTGGAGGCACCAGACATCAGATTCAGCAACGAGGAGATCATTCAATGATCACATGATCACTCGGGCGGGGGGGGTGGGGCTTGGGAGAAATCTGTGTCGGGGGGAGGCGAGGGGGAAAGCCAGGCTGCGGGTGACTGACAGGTGGGGTGTGAACAGCCACCGGGGAGCTTCTCTCCGGGGGTTCAGCAATAAACAGAAGGAACAGGCGAGGGCAGCCAGTGATAGGAAACATTTGAACACAGGGAGGGTGGGTTTGGGGTTTGAAGACAGGGAGGGTGGGTTTGGGGTTAATGTTTGTCGTTGTTTTGGTTCATTTTTCTAAAGTTTATTTATTTACTCTGAGAGGGAAAGAGAGAGAGAGAGCGAGGGAGAGGTAGAGGGAGGATCCCAAGCAGGCTCCATGTTGTCAGCACGGAGCCCGATGCGGGCCTCGAACCCACGAACCATGCGATCACGACCTGAGCCGAAACCAAGAGTCAGGGTCTTAACCAACTGAGCCACCCAGGCACCCCTGTTTCGGACCATTTGTATTGTGCAGGAGACCATGAGCATGATTTTAAACTGAGGAAGAGTCAAAGCGAGAGGAAGAAAATGACAGCATAGGAACTTTCACGCAAAAAAAATCTTTAAGGATAGTTGGTGGAGTTGAGTACCCGCAGAAGCAGAAGGGCTTGAAAGGGGCCAGAAGTGGATCACAGCCCTGGATGGGAGTCCCTCTGAGAATCAGTGAGGCAAGGAGAAGTACATGGGTGTTCTAGAAGATTGGATGAGGGCCTGGATTCTCTGGGTAGCCCCTGTGATACTTGCCATACATCGAATAATTGTGTCTTCTATTTCTGGAAAAAGACTGACAATAACGGGGCACCTGGGTGGCTCACTCGGAGCCTGCTTGGGATTTTGTCTCTTCCTCTCTCTCTCTCTACCCCTTCCCCACTTATGTTCTCTCTCTCTCTCTCTCTCTCTTTCTCTCTCTCTCAAAGAATAAATAAATAGGGGCGCCTGGGTGGCTCAGTCGGTTAAGTGTCCGACTTCAGCTCAGGTCATGATCTCACGGTTTGTGGGTTCGAGCCCCACGTCAGGCTCTGTGCTGACAGCTCAGAGCCTGGAGCCTGCTTTGGATTCTGTATCTCCCTCTCTCTCTGCCCCCTCCCCCACTCATGCTCTGTCTCTCTCTCTTTCTCAAAAATAAATAAACACTAATAAATAAATAAATGAATAAATAAACTTTTAAAAAAAGACTGACAATAATAAATCATGATTGATAATCATTGTTCTCAAAGTAAGTCACACCAAAATTGAAATACACCTTTCCCACCAAAGACATTCCCCATAAGGCAGTAAAGAAAATGACCCTAATGCTTGTACTGTTCACACAAGGTATAGCTTTGTATCCAAAGACGTATGCCAGCTTCCTGTTTGATTCTGATTTTGCTATAAGATACCTGAATGGGAAGCGCCCGGTGAACCCAATTCAAATCAGACAGAAATTTGACGTTCCTCCTCAGAGAGGTCGTGAACAAGGTTATGAAACAGTCCAGGGCAGGTGGAGCCCTCCCGTTGGCTCTCCCCCTTCGACCCCCCCACCAGGCCTGGGTCTGCGAGGCCATCTGGAGAAAAAGGAAAAAAGCAGACAGCAGAGGGCTCCAACCAAAGCGAAAACATCTAAAACATTAGCAATAGCATTTAGAGTGAAGAATTAAAAAAAAAAAAAGGACGTGGTTCTTCGGGTGGTCTCTACCCTGGAATCTCTGACCTGAAGTTGCTTCTTTAAAGGGAACAGAAATGAGGCCTGGCCCCTAGGAAGGCACCTTGGCCGTGGTGAGCGCATGAACACAATGGCGGCTGTGACAAAAGGGTGTTTTTGCACCGGCTTGCGATTTTATTTTCTCTTTACATCATCGAATGACATAAAGAACGCCCACGTAATAACACGATTCAAATACAGCAGAGGCCAGCCATCCCTCCGGCCCCCCACGCCTGTCCCCAATCCATCAGCCAGCCCAGATTGGAGCGTAGTTACTTTTTGGCTTTACCTCTCCGAATGATTGGAGCGTAGTTACTTTTTGGCTTTACCTCTCCGAATGCGCGTGCGCATGAATAACCAAGTAAGCGAGACCTCCCCGTGACCACCGGTCCCCAGCGTGACAGTTTTCGTCTTGTTGTGTATTACAGACACCTTTCCCCGGCAGCTCACATGGACTCTTCCTCATACTTTTGTGACAGCGGCGGAAGATTCTACTTCTCTGCAGCATGCTTTAGGCATCCCCCCAAAAGAGAAACACTCACACCCCCTCAAGATCGTAACCACATCAAAACCACAGTAAACATCTCCGTACACACATCTCTGCACGCTTGTTTTTTCTTAAACTCTTAGACGTGAAGGCAAATCTCTGGGTCAAAGGGCGTGTGCATTTTCAGTTTTGATACGAAGTTCCAGTTTGCCCCCCGCCCCCCCAAAGGAAGCCATATTAGTTTATCCTCCTGTCAATTTTTTTTGTCAATGTTTGTTTGGTTTTCTTTTTTTTTTTTTTTCCTCCTGCCCCAGGCCATACTGAGCCTTCATGATCCAGAAGTATTTCCACCCTTGTTGATGAGGGAACTCACTTTGAATGGAAATGCAGGCTCATCAAGGAAGCTTACCCTTCCAGAAACGCAGAAGGGGAATCGTCTGTTGGGAGTGAAGAGGGAGAGACAGGAGGATATTTGAGGACCAGGAAAACTTTAAGAGACAGCCCCGTGGGTGAAGCCGGGACGGGAGCTGACCCAAAATGTCTTAAGCAGCTGAAAGACCCACAGAACACTGGGGACAGGGAGGGGGGAGGTCAAAAAGCATTTATGAAGCCACTACAGTGGGTTATGGGCCGACACGAATTTAAAGCTGGAATTGCTCAGGTTGGGGTTGTTAACAGTGACTCATCTGGTGAGAAACAGAAACTTCTGGTGCTCGGGTGATGACACGGCCCTTCCGAGCCGGGACCCAGAGAAGCGAGTCAAGGAGAAAGGAGGACAGAGAAGAAGAAAAGCGAAGGTTGAAACGACCGGGCGGGGCAGGAGGGCTGGAGGGCAGTGACAGAGCGGAGCAGCGCTCAGATGGCCGCTGAGGACCCCAGAGGGACGTGTCTGAGTTCAAGCCTTGAGCGCCGCGCTGGGACAGCTGCCGGTGCCGAGGGGGTGCGGGAGCAGAGCGGGTGCTAACGTGACGCAGGGCTGCAGCTCGCAGAGCCCGGAAGAGGCAGTACCAGGGACGGCAGGACAGGCTGGGGCCAGATGTCACAGGCCACCAGGAGTATGTGTGAGCCAATGAACGATCCGGGGGGTGGTGGAAGGCGGTGGACGGAAGACAGGTGGCAGTGGGGTCCCTGGAGACAAAAGCCGGTTGAGGGAAGCTCAGTTCGAGGGTCTGTAAGTGACCGCAAAGGAGGCACAGACCACCCGTCCTGCCCTGGAGATGTGACTTGAGGGGAGGAGCCGTGGGAAGAAGGAAGCCCCCCCCCCGCCTTGGACGAGGGGCATCTGAGGAAAGAGCTGGGGCTCTTAGGGCACCAAGAAACGGAAAGCGTATTCTAGAAGGCACAGAGCCTGCTGGGGAAGGCAAGTGTTGATGAGGATAGATAACAAGCAAGTTAGGGGCCCTGAAATGCTTGGACTGTGGATCAAATGTGGGTCAAGGGGTTTGGGAATCAGAGCATCAGAAAAGGGATGGAAGGAAGGAATAGTCCACGTGGTGCTTCTGGGCGAAGGTGCCCTGGTGCCCCGCTGTGGCCGTGCTGTCGGGAGGTGTGACAGTGACACGTTCTGGAGGGGCTGGGAGACCGTGCTCCTGGCTGCTATCCTTCACAGATCCACCCAGGTCCCAGCCTCGCCGTCAACTAGCCGCTCAACCCCGCAAAAGTTACCTATGCTCACTCAGCCTTGATTTTGTCCCTTCGAGAAGGAGAGGAATCATGGTATCTATCTCATGGAGTTATTTTGAGGATTCCATTAAATACTGCATTTAAGGGGTGCCTGGGTGGCTCAGTCAGTTGAGCATCCAACTCTTGATTCTGGCTCAGGTCACGATCTCACAATTTTGTGGGTTCGAGCCCCGCGTCAGGCTCTGTGCACTGACTGCGCTCAGAGCCTGCTTGGGATTCTCTCTCTCTGCCCCTCTCCCGCTCGTGCTCTCTCTGTCTCTCTCCAAATAAAGAAATAAACCTAAAAAAATACTGCATTTTAGATAGGAAGTGCTTGTTACTGGGACACAGTAAGTATGCAACAAATGACAGCTATGATTCCCTTCACAGAGGGTTTAAATATATATCCATTTTAAAGAAGCAAATATTCACAATATTATAAGTTCTGAGTCTTTACAAGACACATTGAGCATATGGACAGTCTCTCAACACACAGACAGAAGAACCTGCTTATTGGATACAAGCAGAGACCCTAGTAAAAAACGAACTCCGTGATCTCCCCAGTGTGTCGCACAAAATCACACGTAGAAATTCATACTTTAAATTTCTTAAAATGCACACGTGTTTCTATACTGTGCAGACAGATACTAAAGTTTGTGCTGTCGTTCGGTTTACGCGCACATCTCACTGTTGTTAAGAAAAGACCAAATTTTATCAGCTAAGGGCGATTCAAGACCATTTATCTCCGATCTAACCATAAGGGCATCCATCCCGTGTGTTCCATGTTCAAAGTCATCCGCCCTGCCCCCCCCCCCACACACACACAGGTTGGTTTGTAGAGGATTTTATAAACGGCCCCTACCGCGTTCCCCCGCCCACCCAGACCTGAAAGGGACAAACTCTGTCTGGCTTACTGTTCCCTTCCCCACAATGCATTTCACGGTCTTCCACGAACAATTGCTGGAGGTGACCACCACCTGTACTTAAATGACCTTATGTGACCTCAGTTGCTCTGAGGTGAGCCTGGAGATCTAACGCAAACGGATATGTGCATGAGGGGCTGTGGAATAAGGATTAGGGGCATGCCCCCAGGTTTACAACCAATGTCTCTTGGACTTCCCGAGAAGGCATTCTCCACAACCAATTCCTAACATTTTCTTTGGGTAGGCTTTCCTTGTTTGATGGTTTGGGTGTTCGTTTCCTGTGGGGTGTTTCAGTACATGGAGATAATCGCTGAAAGAAATCTATCCTTTGGGCTAAGAAATTGCTGTCATCTACATAATCTTAAAGCGAGTTGTAGTATTTTATGGTGAACCACTTCCTTGCCTGACCTCTTTTAATGCATGTGATAGTGATTTCCCTGGTCGAATTTGTCAGTGTCCTCCACTCCTCGGCCAGTCACTAGAGCATTCTGAAACCAACCGACTGAGGGAGTAAACAAGCGGAAGAACTGAAAAATAATCTCTCGCCCGCAAGAGACCCACGCAGAGACCATCGGTCCCGTAAAGTCTCTTTCAATCCTGGCTTCTTCCCTTCTTCAAAGTCTTGGGTACTTTCTCAGCCGTAACTGGGTCACGTTGGGGAAACTGGGGAGGACCGGTTACGTACAAGAAGCCCTCTTCCAAAGACTCTGCCTTATTCAAGAGAATCCCCCACAACGATTTTCCCCTAACCACTCCTCACCCACTACAAGGTCGGTGTCTCTCCGACTTTCCCCTTCCCCGCATCACCTTAAGATTTTTGCCTTTTCTGTGTCCCACCTGTATCATGTTTCACTAAATCCTTTTTTCTACTATTTGGTCTCGCCCTCCCCATCCCGAGCTTCAGCAAAAATCTATAGAGGAGGGAAAGCTGGGGCCTCCTGAATCCCCCATTTCTCCCCTCCCATCCTCACCGTCACGACCTCAGAATCTTGCACCCACGAGGGCAGGGAGCTCTGTAAATAGTGGCAGAATGAGTGAATCTGTCAACACCGCTAAGAAGCCCACCATTATCTTCCCAGCCCTCCTTTTCCGAGTGTGGGTTGCAAATGCCCCGAATTGGTGGTGCCAGCGTGTTGGGTTGGTAACCTGGGAACTCACAAAGGGTCTCATTTTCTAAGAATCCAAAAAGACAGAGCTGATCTTCATTTTATTTATGTTGAACTCTGCTGAAAAGTATATAATGACCTCGTTTGGATGCCTCCTATCTACTCCCTTCCAGATTCACACACACACACACACACACACACACACACACACACACACACACTTTTTAAATGGTCACAGCAACGAAAAAAAAATAGGGTGAGGCTAAGAAGTTCGCTATCAAAGTAGGGTGGAGTTCTTCTCCCCCGCAGCTCGAATTGTTTGCTCTGGTAATCAACCCAAGCTTGTAAACAACAAGCTCAGCCTCTTCGTGAGCCAAATTCATCAAGTTAGGGCCAAAAACGCATGTTCACATTTGCTGACACTATTTGGACAGCTTATGTAACAACGATCAACCCAGCTGGGTAGACGGGCTAACCGTGATCGTTGTAACATCCTCGGTGCCGAAGATTTCAGATTCAGATGGAATTTTCAATTAAAACGACTACCTGATGCAGCTTCCCAGAACAACTCGAAAAATCCCCAAGCCACAAATATACTCACAAGTGACATGTGTGCATTATCTCCCCACTCTTTCTGTCCCCCAGCGTTAACGAGCATTTAGCGAACACAGGAGATCGCATGAAAACACACTTCAGTTTCCTTAGATATGCACAGTGCTGAACGCCTTTACTTAAATGTCATAAAAGTGGTTATGAAATCCATTCTTTATCTCGCCTCCACAGCACCCAGCAAAGTGACCTTCCCCGTATGTGAACTCATGAATGTCTACGGTGGCAAGAAAGAGCCAGATGGTGAGGATGAACTATTGGACCGGAGTACGCCTAGCCCGTAGTTGGCACTAAAAAATGGACACCATTGTCAAATTCAACAAACACTCACTCAACGGGAATGGGAGAGATGGCCTGATACAGGGGATGTTGAACTGAGTTTGGAGGGGGTCACGCTGCAGTGGGTGGGTGTTGAGAACCTGCCCTTACGGGCCGTGCAGGGAGACTGAGATCGTGTCCGTGTCCAGATGCCCCTAGGAGGCCATGGTGAGGCGGGGCAGCCAAGCTGGTGCCTCCAGAACATTCCACCGTGCCTGGGAGTGCTCCGGGTTATACACAGGGGCGCCCTGCCAGCTGTTCTTCTTGTCCCTCAGGTTCACGGTCCTTCCGTGGTCAACTGCATGCATATCATCCCTTGATCGTGTACATGAAGGGCTCCTGGCCGCTCACCAAGGCTTTGCCAAGGCTCCTCCAAACTGGAAGACCACACCTTCTTCCACTGCTTTTCAACAGCCATGGGACACTCAGAAGCTCCCCTAAATAGAGGGTGAGGAAACTTCCAGTCACAGGCGTGGGGATAAAGTTGCGAGAGAAAGCCCTGGCGCCTATATTTGGGTGGGTCAAAGTGGTTGAGAAACTCTCACCACTCTGCTCATGAGATTTGGATTCCAGTCCCAGCTCTGCTGCCTCTGCTCCTGGGCCAAACCCTTTACTTCTCTGAGCTGTCTTTCCTCATCTGAAAATGCTGTTTCCTGCTAACTCTTGTTTTGCCTGACTTGAAACTCACCCACTCAGGTCATTGCCACTTCGCCGTATTGGCCATTTAACTTGACAAATGTGTGTTCATTGCCCTGCCTCTCTTTCTCAAGCTCACATCCCTTTGTAAATTCTACAGACTCTATCCGCCACCACTCTGTTCTAGCGATGGAAGTTTCAAGTTTAGTTTTAAAAGCACTGAGCTCCCTCCTTGGGACAACCAAGCTCGTGCATAATGTGGTACGTGCTGTATTTTGAATTAAATTAAGGTGGCAAGAGATGAAAAGCAAAATGAGATTCTCAAAACCAGAATATGATTTAACACCTCCCGGGCCAGAATAGTTCACACCTGCCCTCTGGTTTTTCTCCTGAAAACATATTTGTATTAGCTTTATCACAGACTCCCACTTCAGACGCCTCCACCTAGCCCTCTGAGGACTTGGACGCGTGGCCTTTGCTCTCCATCTCTGTATCCATAGATTAAGCAGATAGAAGCAAGAGTGTCAAATCCTTTCTGGACTCTCCTCTGTTTTAAGTCTCCCAGATTCTTTCTCTTCCTTTCTCCCTTTCTTTCTCTTTCTTTCAGCTTTTCTAAGGTAAAATTGACAAAGAAAATTCTAATATATTTAGTGTGCAACTTGATAATTCGTTATACATATGCATTGAAAAGGATTCCCTTCTTTGAATGAACCAACAAGGCCACCTCGTCACCTCACACATTTACTTTATTTTTCTTTCTTTTCTTCTTCTTCCTCTTCCTCTTTCTCTTCCTCTCTTTCTTCTTGGTGAGAACACTTAAGCTCCACTCTAGCAAATTCCAATGATCCAATGCAGTGTTATCAACTATAGTCCCCATGTTAACGTGTTATACGTTAGATCCTCGGAACTTACTCGTTTTATAAATGAAAGTTTGTACCCTTTTGCCAGCATCTCCTTATTTTCCCCCACCTCCCAGCCCCCGCCAAGCACTTTTCTACTCTGTTTCTAGGAGTTTGACTTTTTCTCCCCAATTCTCCATGTAAGTAATACTACGCATTATGTCTTTCTCTTGTGGTTTATTTCACTTAGCATACCTAATACCCTGTCGGTCCATCCATGTTGTCCCAAATGACAAAATCTTGCCATTTTTTATGGTTGCATAATATTCCACTGCGCATATGTATGTGTGTACCATATTATCTTTATCCATTCATCTGTTGGCGGACACTGGGTTGCTTCTGTATCTTGGCTATTGTAAATAATGCTGCAATAAACACAGGAGTGCATATATCTTTTGGAATTAATGTTTTGGCTTTCTCTGGGTAATACCCAACGGTGGAATCACTGGCTCATAGGATATTTGTCTTTAATTTTTGAGTAACCCCCATACTGTTTTTCACAGGGCACCGTGTACCAATTTACGCTCCCACCAACAGTGCACGAGGGTTTCTTTTTCTCCCCATCCTGGCCAACGCTTGGTATTTGTCACTGGACTAGCCACTCGGACAGATGTGAGGTGTTACCTCCTTGCGGTTTTGATTTGCATTTCCTTGATGATTTAGGACAGCGTTTCTTAAAGCGTGGTGCCCGACCACTCCTATGCGATAAAAACTGCAGATTCCAAGCCCCCAAGCTAGACTTCCTGACTCCCACTTTCTGGCGGTGAGACCTGGGAAGCATTTGTTCAGCAAGCTTCCCTGGTGATTCTAGGCATAACAGTTTGAAATTTGCTGCTCTGTCATCAATCTTTTTGCGCTTATTTGTTAACGATAAAGGTGCTATTAGTTTAACCAGGACTGGGGGGGGGGGGGGGGGAGGGATGAGCGTGGCAGGGAGACGGCCGTTCAAAGCTCTATCCTGGCACCTGGCAGCGCTGGGGCTGCCGGCCTATCCCAGCCACGCAGGCTCCCCGGGAGAGACAAGAAGTCAGTCCTGGGCGCCCACGCCAAGCCCCCTGAGACCACTGAAAGGTGGGGAGTCAGACGTCCAAGCCACCGCCCTCGGCATCACCAAGCCCGGGAAGAGCGCGCCAGCCCTTTCCTGCAACCCGAGGCTCCGTGGCCGGGGGTCTGGGAGGACCGGGGGGGGGGGGGGTGGGTGCGCGCCAGACCTTGGGGGTCCTGGCGGCCTCTCCGCTCCCGTTACCATTGGCAACGGCACAGGCCGCCGGAGTCGGCGTGGCGCGAGTAGGTGGGACTTCCGGGCTCTGGAAGCCAATGCGCATGCGGCAGTCGGCGGGTCACGCGGCACTTCCTGTCGCGTGATCTCGAGGGCCAATAAAAGTGCATCACTTGGGGTCACGTGTCTCCGTTCCCATTAGCAACCGGAGGCTTCCAAACAAGCTGCCCGCCCTCCGCATCTTCTGCGGCCCAGCCACCCTCGGCGATCCCCGCGCTTGACGGGGCTCCGCCTGGCCTCTCCCGCTCCTCCGGGCTGCGACCCCCGCCGCCGCCATGGTGAGTAGCCGGCCGGGCGCCGCCGCCCCGCGCGGAGGAGACGCCGAGCCGGGGCCGAGGGAGGGCGTGGCTGCCGCCGGACCCAGTCGGGCCCCTGGGCCTCCCGGCCGCCGAGGCTCCGTTAACCAAGGCCCAAGCCCCTTCGGCGTACTGGCCGCCTCTCTCCGCCGCGTCGGGTCAGGCCTCACCCCTACCTGGGCGGGCCCGGCCCAGTCACATCTCCAAGGTCGGGGGAGCTGCGGGGAACGGCTGCCAGCCCACGGCGCAGGGCGGGATTCTCGCTCCGGTCCTAAAACTCCCAAGTTTTCACACGCACACCCCTTTGACGGCAGGAACAGTTGTGTACTTTAACGAGTTGAGGAGCGAGAGCGTGATGGAATCCAGCTTTCGGATGCGAGAGCGACTTTAAGAGTCCAAGCCCTCCATTGTACAGCTGAAGGAACTGGGGTGGTGTAACTTCTTTTGTTTTGACTTGTTCCGAAGAGGCCAGGCCTGTATGCAGAAACAGATCCATTCCTCTTTCCAGCGGATATGGCATGGCAGTCGTACTTAGAACAATGCACAATCCTAAAGTTAGGTTCGGAAGAAAGCATGATGCCAGAGTTGGGGGGCACCATTGCTATGGGCCACTGAAATACCTCGGCAGTGAAACAAGTGTAACATTGTGTGTCAGCTGTACTCAAATTAAAAGAAAAATTTTTTAATGTTTTATTTATTTTTGAGAGACAGAGTCTCTCTGGGGGAGAGGCAGGGAGGGAGGGAGACACAGAATCTGAAGGAGGCTCCAGCCCCCGAGCTGTCAGCACAGAGCCCACCGTGGGGCGATGTCGGATGCTTAACCGACTGAGCCACCTAGGCGCCCCAAATTTAAAAAGTTTTCTAAATAAATAAATAAAAGCCCTCGGTAATTCTAAAAAAAAAAAAAAAAAGAAGAAGAAGAAAGAAAGAAAAAGAAAAGAAAAAAAAGTTGCTGGTGAGCTTTACAAAAGCAATTTGAGCAGGTACAGGTTTAAGGGCTAGGTGATGGCATAGCAAGGGTAGAAGGGGTGGGGATGCAAGGGTAGTTAAAGGGAATCTCAGGGTTGAGGGGTTTTGTGTGGTTTTGAATAAGGTTTATATGTATAGTCTTCCCTGTAGTCTGAAGGGGGGAAGAAACCCATGGAATGTTGAGACGGGGGAATAATTGGTTAAATAAAGTCCTCCAGGAGTTTGAAAGAACCGATTAAGGCCCGATGAAGAAGTGACCTTCAAAAGGAGGAAAGCTCTTTAAGTTCATTTGTTGCCACCTGTCTGTTGCTTGTGAGGCCCCGTGCTTAGTACCGGGGATGGGGGTACCTTAGGGAACCAGGTGGGCAAGGTCCTGACCTTCAGAGACCCTCGTCCTAAGAAAGTTGAGACTGCAGAGGGGAGCCGTGTGGATGCAGAAAAGCCACCGTGAGGGATCATGCCCGATGGCCTTGGTGTTTGCTTCCAACACTGTGGAGAGGGTGACAAGTCTGAGACAGAGGCTCGGAAGTTAGACCTTAGTCTCCCACAGGAAGGCCATGGTAGATCATTGTTCTTAAAATAAAGATCGTTCCTGACTCATAGAGTCCCTACATTAGATATTCAATTGTGTAGTATCCTTTTCTTTTCAGCGTGGCTATAAACTGAAAAAAAAACAAAAACAAAAACAAAAAACTTCACTAATTTCTAGCTCATAGTTGTCCAGCTCTCAGCTGGTTTAAAATAAAGACCACTTCATGACTATTTCAAAAACCCAGTACATTTCTTAAAGCTGCATTAGCCAGGGTAAGGTTAAGTCGCTATCATATATATCAAAACAAACAAACAAACAAACAAACAAAAAAACAGTGGCTTCAAGAATACCTAAGTGTGTTTCTCACTTAGCAGCCGTTTCCCTGCTCATCTAGGTCTGTAGGTCAGTGCTGCTCCACAACATTGGGTCGGGATAAGGGTCCCTTTCATCGTGCTGTCCACCCAACCCCCAGAGCACTGTCTGTGAGGTTCAGCTGAGCCCCCCCCCCCCCCCCCCCCCCGCTCCAGGTCTCAGGGAAATAGGTGCGGCAAAGACCCGACCCTGTCGGAAGGCCCATGCTCTGGAGTAGGCCTCACCTCTTCCGCTCACATCCAGTACTGAGCATCAATCGAGTGGCCACAGGAAGGGCTGGGAAGTGTCCTCCAGTTGGGCAGCCATTTCCCCGGGAGGAAGGGAAGAATGGAATTTGGTGGACATGTAGCGGTCCCTTCTGTATCTTCATCGTTGGTTCCTTCGTCACACCTCCAAGACTAACATCTGCTTTTCTCTCTTTTAGGCAGAGTTGGGCCTAAATGAACACCATCAAAACGAAGTTATTAACTACATGCGTTTTGCTCGTTCCAGAAGAGGCTTGAGACTCAAAACTGTCGATTCCTGCTTCCAAGACCTCAAGGAGAGCAGGTATCAGAGGACTCAAAGGGAACCCCAGGGGAAACCCGGATCCTCTCCGGTATCCGGTGTGGGGATATGGCTGCGGAGGCCATACGAACCATTGCCGGGATTATCATGATCGGGTCCGCCCTGAGAGTGACTCCACCAAGCCCCGTGGATAGGTGAAATTCGGGAAACCGGGTTGGGGTGGGAGCAATCTGTTACCAAACGTACACATAGGATAATGATGAGATTGCAAAGTTTCGAAAGGGCCGTCAGGAAATGACGAAGTGCTTGTGGGTTAATGATTGCCTTGCTGTATTAAAGACCCCAGAACTTGGATTACCTGAGCTATTAATGAAAGGATTCGAGCCATGAGGCGTGGCAGTTAGCAAGAAGACACCTACGCCGTTGATACTGAAGACCTGGGAGGGGGGAAAACAGCAGGAAACCACAGAAAGCTTGCGCTGGTACCGACACTGTTCGTGGGTATACGGCAAGAGATGATCATTAGTTTGGTTGAGCCTGTCGTGGGATGTAATTAAAGTCCGTGGAAAATCCATGTTTGGTCTGGAGAAACATAGGGAAACCAATGAAAGGAAAGGACTAAGTAGTAAAGAGACCCCAGATTACTCGGGGATCAGACTTTGGCACGGTTAAATGTCAGATGAGATGGAAATGAGACAGGCCTCCGCGTGAGCCACACGTGTTGCAAAGCCACGCGCGGCACACGATAGGGGACGCCACCAGCTGTAGACCGTTACGTGTTCGACCCACCGATGTAACCTGGTCAGCTGGTCTCCTGACCCCCAGCAGATGAAAGCAACAATTGCACTGGCCCGGCTGTGAGCCACGGAAGATACTTCATCCCTCACTTTATACAGCGAGTGCCTTAATTGCTGTTCATAACCATGAACTTGGGTTGCCAAAAAAAAAAAAGTGGAAGCAGATTTGGTTTGTTCTACTAAAGAATAGAGGAAGATGGTTGATGTATTGAATAAGGGTGTTCCCCAAAAATAGTTGAAGTTGTGGTTTTTTTAGACTGGCTCATTCTGACTAAATGAAACATTGAAGAATGGTAACAAATACTACTAACTTGAGTATAACTCTGGTCAAACTGGTGGGCTCTTAATTCTGTCCTTTTGGAAGTGAGGCGTGATGGGGCCATCACTCCTGTCCCCTGAGCGGCTGAGGGTTGGGGCCAGGAGGGGAGAGACGGTCTTACTGTCAAACTGTCCTTTAAATTAGGAGCTTTTTCGGGATTCGGCTGTTGGGCATGTTGCTGAGACTCCCGGAAATGATTGTGGGCTTGAGTCACCCCCACCGTGGGACCAGGGCCATGTCATCCCTGCCCTCTGAGCCTGCATCCCCCGCCCCCATCTGGAACGCCAGGGGGTTGAAGAAAATGGCTCTGAGGTCCCTCCCAACCTAAACCTTCCCCGTGGGAGAGTGGGTTTTAATGCTGTTGTTGATGATGGCTTCCTTTTTAGGGAATGGTCAGTGCTCAGAGGAGCTGCACCTAAGATAAGTTAGTTGTTTTTTGTTGTTTTTTTCATTTGGCCCTCAAGAATGCCAAGAGAAAGGGGCGCCTGGGTGGCTCAGTCAGCTAAGCGTCCAACTCTCGGCTTCGGCTCAGGTCGTGATCTCAAGGTCTCGTGAGTTGAAGCCCCGTGTCGGAGGCTGCGCTGACAGTGCAGAGCCTGCTTGGGATTCTCTCTGCCTCTCTCTCTGCCTCTCCCCTGCCCACACTGTCTCTGCCTCTCTCTCTGCCCCTCCCCTGCTCGCACTGTCTCTGGCTCTCTCAAAATAAAGAAATAAACTTAAAATAAAAGGAATGCCAAGAGAAGCAGCACATAACTATTTTCTTATAATCATTTGCTACCATTGGAGTAGTTCATACAATTATTGAAATTCTAGACGAAGGGAAAGGAAAGGAAAAACACTACCTTCTAGGGGACTCTTGAAACTGCTAAATGTGAGAAGAGTGATTTTAGCGGAGATTAAAATAAAAAAATGTTTCAACCGAGAACGTAAAGAAAAAAGTAAACGTTTGGGGGAATGTTTCTGAGCACCTACTTTGTATTGGAGGGCACGTACACCCGCGATTGGGTCGTTCAGACGGACACCAAAAGTGAACTGAGCTTCAGGTATCTTCAGTACGGTTTATTCATAAAGAAGATCGTTCCCGAAGAGATTTTCCCAATAACCCCGTCACCCCCTCGGTTGACCCGAATGTGGGTCTCTTAGTCTCGTTTTGTTTTGTAAACGGTTTGGGTCGTTCATCCGGAAGTCTGGGACTGTGGTTGTTCCGCAGGCTAGTGGAGGAGACCTTCACCGTGGACGAGGTGTCCGAGGTCCTGAGCGGGCTGCAGGCCGTGGTCTACAGCGAGGTGGAGTCTGAGCTCATCAACACGGCGCACACCAACGTGTTACTCCTGCGGCAGCTCTTCTCCCAAGCCGAGAAGTGGTATCTCAAGCTGCAGACGGACATCTCGGAACTTGAAAACAGGTGACACGTTCGTCTCTGCGGCTAGGACGGTAGAGACCCCAGCACGGTCTCAGAAGTTAGCGAACGTCTGCGCCGCTTCTGATCTCAGGGCCGGGGCCTGAGGAAGCGTGGGGTGGGCAGCAGGACGGCCTCTGGGTACCCACCGAGTGATCTCTTAGGTGCCGCTCGGTGTCCTCTTCAGAATTCTGTTTCTCCGAATCCCGGGTGTTATAGAGGCGTTTGAGATTCATGGAATTGCTTTTCGGGCTGTTACTAATGATCCCTGCCCATTTCTTTGTTGGTCGCATTGTATTATAATGAGTCTTTAGACATAATAGGTCGATGAGGGGATGAAGATTATGAAACAACTGAAAGATGAATTCGAATACCGTCAATTCAGACCGGGAGGATTGCAGTTTTTTCTATAATTACATTTTAAGTTATACACTTACTTTAAAATAGGAAATGTAAACAAAAAACAAAACTGTTTTGTAATCTCGAAGGTATCAAAGAGCTCATTAATTTAAACAAAGTAAAATGAGGGGGTGCCTGGGTGATTCAGTCGGTCAAGCATCTGACTCTTGTTTTCAGCTCAGTCATGATCTCACAATTCATGGGTTCGAGCCCCACGTCAGGCTCTGCACTGACAAGAATCTGCTTGGGATTCTCTGTCTCTCTCTGTCTCTCTCTTTGTCTCTCTCGGTCTCTCTCTTTGTCTGTCTGTCTGTCTCTCTCTCTCTCTCTCTCTGTCATGTGTCTCTTTCTCCCTCTCTGCTCCTACCCACCTCCCCACTCGCACATGCACACCCTCGTTCTCTTTCTCTCTTAAAATTAATAAATAAACATTAACAACAACAAATAAAGTAGGGGTGCCTGGGTGGCTCAGTCGGTTAAGCGTCCGACTTCTGCTCAGGTCATGATCTCATGGTCCGTGGGCTCAAGCCCCGCGTCGGGCTCTGTGCCGACAGCTCGGAGCCCGGAGCCTGCTTCGGATTCTGTGTCTCCCTCTCTCTCCGCCCCTTCCTCTCTTGCTCTGTCTCTGTCTCTCAAAAATGAATAAGCGTGAAAAAAAAAAATTCAAAACTAGAAAAAAAAAAAAAAAAAAAAAGTAAAATGAAATTCAAACTTAGTCTAAGAGAAGCCGGGCCGGAAATGAGGAAAGACTGACCGCCCCCAGGCCCGGCGGCAGAGATTGGTGAACCACCCTGGGATGGCCTTCCTGAACCGGGCAGGAAAACCAGTTCGGTCCACTGGCCGCCAGGGAGAGCTGCTGGGAGAACTTGGAGAAAGCGCCACGGTAAGCTTGGGAGAGTGGGCACCACGTCCCCTCCCAGGCGCCCGCGTGGGCCGCCCCCGGGATCCAGGCTGGGACCGCACCGGGGCAGGGAAAGGGAACAGTCACGTGGTTGGTTCATTCCCGACCCAGCTTTCTTCCTCAGAGGCACAGCATATTCCTTCCCAGGAGGGGTGATACTCTTTTTTTCAGTAGGTATCACGAACTAATCCCATGTCTCCGAGGCTACTTACTCTCTGAGAGCCAGCCTGCGTTTCTTGAACATTCACTAGCTAACGCTCGATGTAAATCATGCCTGAGAGCAGTCTCCCTCCAACACCTCAGAAATACGGAATTGAGGGCCAGTTGTGCCAGATTTGAACGAACACTGTAGTTTCGTTCTGGCGATTAGGGCGTATGCTCAGTAGGCGCACGATCCTAGGTGCCGTGGAATATTCAAATCCGGTCCCTGGGTCGGGCTCTGGGCCGTTGGTAACTAGGAATCATTTTCGACAGGGTGCTCTGTTCTCTCCGGCGTGTTGTGGGAGATCGGTGCCAGTGGTTTTATTCTTCTGTGTCTGGGATGCAAATCTATTTTAAATGGATTTTTTTTCACATTTGTATCTTCCAGAGAATTATTAGAACAAGTTGCAGAATTCGAAAAAGCAGAATTTACGTCTTCGAATAAAAAGGTAATTTGGCGAAGCCCACACCCTAGTGGCCGACGTTTAGTATCCTCGAGGTGCTCAGAGCGGTTCAGAGGTGCAAGTGCAAACCCTCAAAGGAACGCGTTTAATTCAAGAGCAGAATTCAAACATTCCTGTTTTCAGGCAAAAGAAAGAGAGCTTTGGAAAAAGTAACTGTGAACACTTGCTTCTGTCTCCCCCCACACACACACACACTCACACACACACACACTCACACACGGAATCCCTGCCGTCCACCCTGCTCCCTGCCATATAAGCTCTTCGCCCAGATGGTGCGGAGCACGGGCATTCGTCCCGGCTCTGGCTCTCTCCCCGAGTGACCTTGAGCGGGTTGCCTGAGGCAGCCGGGCCCTGTTGTGCTCCTCTGTCCAGTGGAGACGAACCTAGTAGTGACCAGTGACCTACTTCTCTTTTCACTCATTCTCGGTATTTGCCACGAGCCCTTAACCAGCCGCACCCCGAACGCTCCCTGGCGCCTGATAGAAGGATACTGCCGAGCCGAATCCACGGACATACGCCATACCCTTCTTTACAAACCAATTTGCCACTTATTCCCCCGGAGCGCGTTTCCGGGTCAGAGGGCATGGATTCACTTGCTAATGCGCATCGCCAAACTGCCAGGGAACTTGGGCCAAGTTCTCCTTCGCCTGTGGGGTAGCTGCACTCGTGCGCTTTTCCCAGACCCGGGCTCCTGCGCACATCTGTTTCAACTCCCTGAAACAGGTGAAAACTCCTGTCCGCAGAGGCTGGGACCTCTATCCGCTTTGGCTTCGAGCACCTTCCCTTCTTCCTTTCTTCCCGCCTTTCCCTTCCGTCTGTAGCTCTTTAAAGGATTTGGGGAGGGTGGGTTTCATGTGCATTTCTGATGTGTTTGGGCGCTGTGGGCCAGGCACTGTCGTAGTCACGGGATGTAGCAGAGAACCAAACCAACAAAAACCCCTACCCACCCTGTGGAGCTGACATCCAGTGGATATGTTTACACGGTGTTTTCCACTTAGAAAGTGCAATGTCGAGGGGCGCCTGGGTGGCTCAGTCAGTCGAGCGTCCGACTTTGGCTCAGGTCATGGTCTCATGGTAATGAGTTTGAGCCCCACCTCAGGCTCGGTGTTGATGCTGTGGAGCCTGCTTGGGATCCTCTCCCTCTCTCTCTCTCTCTCTCTCTCTCTCTCTCTCTCTCTCTGCCCCTCCCACTCTCTCTCTCAAAAATAAATAAATAAACTTAAAAATTTTTTTTAAAAGAAAGAAAGTGCAAATGTTGAGTGATTACATGTGATTTCTTCTGTGGTGATTTTGGTTTGGTTTCTTTCTTTTGTGTCAGCCCGTCCTAGATACCCTGAAGCCAAAGCTTGCTCCACTAAATGAGGGCGGAACAGAACTCCTGAACAAGGTAACGCTGCCCTCGCTTGGAGAAAGGCAAACCCTCTCATCCGGTGCCTGCACAACTGTAGGGGGGAGACCCTGAGGGAGGGGGGTTTGACTGGGGCTCGGGTCCATGGAGGATAATCAGTCCACTGTAGTCACTTTATTTCGTGGTTCCAGTGGGCCAGGAGAGGGCACTCACCTTCCAGAAAGTCTAAAGCAGCTCTTAATTGTGTCTTTTGATGGCGAAGCGAAGGGCATGGCGTTTTGGACAGTGTTTATTAACAGACATTTGAAGTTTACAGTCTGCAATAACAACGATGGGATTTTTTTATTAGGAAGGTTAATAAAAATTAATTACTAATCTATGAACAATTTTCATGGCTCCTGTGTTCCCAACATTATGCTGGATGCTGTTAGGTAAAGAGCAGTGTAGTCCCTAGTCTCTTGCCCTCCAAAACCTTGCGGTCTCATTGAGAAGGGAGAATTAACAGTCTAGAAACAGATAGGAGAATGCTAACGTCTGTGCCTCAGGGTGGCAGAGAAGACAGTTCCGGATCCAAGTGGTTGAGGACAGATTTGGGGGAAGGTGGTTCCTGAGCTGGGCTGAAGGTTAAAGGCAGAATAAATTGTCTGTGGGAAGAAAAGGGGGCGTGGGCAGCAGCGAGGGCCGGAAGGGGAGCCGGCGTGATTAGGCACGGAGTGCGGTGCTCTCGGGCCCGATGCCTGTGTTGAGCGTAGGGACTGGCCTCCCTGCTGACCCTCGGATGGAGCTGCTTGGAGCCAAGGCCTCTGGCCAAGTTCAGTCAGAAGCGCCTAGCGGCTTGGGTGTAGAGCGTTGCACTGATAAAGACTGTGTTTTTAGGGGGTGTCTGGGGGGGGCTCAGTCGGTTAAGCGTCCGACTCTTGATTTCGGCTCAGGTCATGATCTTTTTTTCAACGTTTTTTTTTTGTTTTTTTGGTTTTTTTGGGGGGGGGGACAGAGAGAGACAGAGCATGAATGGGGGAGGGGCAGAGAGGGAGGGAGACACAGAATTGGAAACAGGCTCCAGGCTCTGAGCCATCAGCCCAGAGCCCGACGCGGGGCTCGAACCCACGGACCGCGAGATCGTGACCTGGCTGAAGTCGGACGCTCAACCGACTGCGCCACCCAGGCGCCCCTGCTCAGGTCATGATCTTACCGTTTGTGAGACTGACCCCGCATCAGCCTCTCTGCTGACAGCGTGGAGCCTGCTTGGGATTCTCTCTCCCTCTCTCTCTGCTCCTCCCCTCCCTCTCTCTCTCAAAATAAATAAAATTTTAAAACATTAAAAGAAAAAAAAAAGGCTGTGTTTCTAGGATAAGTGCAGGTGTTGGCCGTGAAAAGCCCCAAGAGTTGCAGGATCAGCTAGGTGAGAGATGGCAGGAGAGGGAGACTTTGGAAGAAGGCTGAGAACGGAGGCCTGAAGGGAGCCTGAGAGACTGTGAAAGAGGCTTAGAGACCACAAGTGACACACAGCTGTGGAGGCCAATGGGCTGGGTGCGACTGGATGTCACCAGGAACCAGGGCACGCAGATGTTTGAGCTGACAAATAATTAAATTTAGTTTTGAAATTGAACTTTGAAGCGAAACAACTTCAAGTATTGAAAAGACCGTAGCTAAAATAATAAACCTTGAATTTACTCACAAAGGAAATTGAACGACTTCAAGAAGAGAATGAGAAATTGAAGTCGAGGCTGAAGACCATTGAAATACAGGTAACCGAGAAATACTTCACCAAAATTCTTGAAAGAGCTGCTTACAGAATAAATACTGAGGGTGTTTTGTTTAAATCTGATTACAGGCAACACAGGCATTAGATGAGAAGTCAAAACTGGAAAGAGCACTGCGGGACTTACAGCTTGACCAAGGAAATCAAAAGGTGAAAGACGTTTGAAATGCAGTCGATGACACTGTAATGACCTTGTGACAGTTGGTAACCACGCTTATCACGAGGATCACTTTGAGCGGTACAGAAATCTCGGATGAATACGATGTCTGCCTGAGGCTGATAGGATATTACACGTCAGTTACCCTTCCATTTTTTGAAGAGGCGGAATAAGTTTTAGCTATCTTTGTCGTGGTTTTCTAATAGAATAAATAGACTAAAAGTGCAACCTTAACGCGAAGCCTTAGTTACTGTTCGTTCTGCCCCTCCTCTGCCACTCCCTGAGAGGGACGCCACCACGGTCCTGCAGGGGGACATCCCTGTCCAGGGAAGGCCGGGAGAGGGCCGAAGGGGCAGGCCCGCCGCTCACCCGTCTCACGGTCCCCAGAGCCCGCCAGCGTACAAGATACTCTCAAGTTTATTTTTTTTTAGCTCTTCTCCCTTTTACCTTGACCTTCCAACTACAATGGGGGGAAAGGAAATGACGAAAGGAGGGGTTTTTAGTTCATTGGATTGGTATTTGGCGTTATTATATAGAACTTCTGATTAAGTCGGCCTTTGGTGAGTGTGACAGAATAGGGTGAATTTACTCGGTCTGCGTCTTCAAACCCGCCTCCGTCTGGTGGCACTCGTGTAATGCACCCAAATCCGGTGGTGGCTCTCCAGGCCCGTCCGAGGGGTGTGACCGAGGATGGCTCTGCCGGCGGGAGGTTCTCGCGTGCACAGGTGGCCTTGCCGTGGACGCTAGACGCTGCCACAGACTTCCTGTCAGCGGGGCCGCTGGAGGGAGTTTTCAGCGTAGCCCCAGCTTTTCCAGTGGTTGTACCGTCATTGCTGATGTCCGCCAAGCGGTCCCCGACTTGCTTCATTGCACTTCTATGGTTTCCTTATGGAAAACTTCAAACTCATACGGAAGTAGAGGGTACGGTGTCATGCACCCCGGTGCCCGTCACTCGGCTTCCCGGTCCCCTGGGGTTGGCCAGGCTGCCTTCCCGCTTCCTCCCCGTCGCCCCTCCCTTCACGTTTCTTTGAGGCAAATCTCAGCCATGACGTCATTTCATCTGGAGACGTCTTTAAAATAGGATAATTCTGGGGCACCTGGGTGGCAGTCGGTTAAGCGTCCGATTTCGGCTCAGGTCAAGATCTCATGATTCATGAGTTCGAGCCCCTGGTGGGGCTGTGTGCTGACAGCTAGGAGCCTGGAGCCTGCTTCGGATTCTGTGTCTCTGCCCCTCCCCGCCCCTCGTGCTCTGTCTCTCTCAAAAATAAACATTTACAAAATGATAAAAAAATAATAAGTAAAAATAAAATAGGATAATTCTTAGATGGCTACAAAAATAACAAAGGAGAGATCTATGATTTTCAATCCTGTATCAAGGACTGTAGATTTAGAAAACAGAGCTAAACACTCCAGAGCAGCTTCATAATTTCTCAAAACAATTGCAAACATTTTTGGATGAAGAATTTCTCTTAAAACTACTTTTAAGATCTGGGCAAAAGAAAACATGTGCACGCTTTCACTAGCTGTGCAGAAATAAAACCTTCGTAAGGACCAGACTTCAAACGTGAGTGAGGAGTTTGTCGTTGGTAGTTCTGTTCCGTCTTCGTATTTAGCAATTATCGACCATTTTCCTGGCCTAGTAATACAGCTTTTTCCGTTATAAGTTTATGCAGTCAAAAACAAGATCCAGCTGCTTTTTGTTGTGCCGACAGGGTGTGCAAACATGCATATTGCTTTAAAAAACAAAAACTTAAGATCTTCTACATTTAGCAAACCGTATAACCAGTAAGCATTAATTAGGCTCTCATGATATTTTAATGTAAATAATGACCAAGACCTACGTCTATTAAATTTTTGATAGAAAGTTTTCGTATTAAGTTGATTATTTTACCATCTGTGTTACTCAACATTTCTTCAGGATGTTTTCTAAGTTGACTTTTCAAAACAGAAACCCGTCCGCCCTCCCTACCCCAGGGCACACACAACCTTGTCAGATTTGAGATCTCACCTCTCCCCTGTCCCTCTGTGGAGTTCCAGCAACGCATACATGACAATTCGCAGATTTGGAGATCAGCGGCCACTGAGCGTCTGCCGTGTGCAGGACAGCGTGCTCTAGGGCCGAGGGTGACTGGGCGCGCCGGCGACCCTCAGGGATCTGGAGCTTACCCAGGCTGGCCGGGGAGGCCGACGTGCATGCCCAAAACATTTGCTCTCATGTCACGAGGTTGAATGACTGTCGTAGAACAGTTGCCGGTTCGGATGTCAACATGAAATTATGTCAGTGCATGTGTTTTCCGTAGGATTTTATAAAGGCCCAAGACTTGAACGACCTGGAAAACACAGTTGCTGCTTTAAAGAGTGAGTTTCAGAAGACACTTAATGACAAGACAGAAAACCAGAAGTCCCTGGAGGAGAATCTGGCAACAGCCAAGCACGACCTCCTCAGGGTCCAGGAGCAGCTGAGCATGGCTGAAAAGGTCAGACTTGTCCGCGTGTGTCTGCCCAAGTGGGGAGGAGGGGGAGCTGAGGGAGATGCTGGAGGACAGCTGCGGATTTACCTTGTTTTTTCTCAAGGTGTCAGCCAGTGCGTGTTAGAGATCAATCATTTCTGGGCGTTGAGAGAATCTTCTGTCTTTGGCACTAAACTATCTGTGGAAATAAAAAATCTCCACTCCTTCCTCTGGTTTGGTAAAATACTCCTGCACGGACGGCTTACGTGTGCTGCCCTGTGCCCTGCGATGCCCATCCCCACGTTGCCTGGCAGAGGGATAGGTGACTTCTCTTTAAAGGATTCTATGCCTCGAGGCACCTGGGGGCTCAGTTGGTGAAGCGTCCGGCTCTCGGATTCGGCTCGGGTCACGATCTCACAGTTTGTGAGTTCGAGCCCCGCCTCAGGCTCCGTGCTGACAGTGCAGAGCCTGCTTGGGATTCTCTCTCCCCTCTCTGCCCCTCCCTTGCTCGCTCTGTCTCTGTCTCTCTCTCTCTCTCTCCAAAAACAAACAAACTTTAAAGGATGCTATGCCTTGCTCTTAACTTACATGAAATGCATAGAAAACTGTTCTTCAGTTTAAGGATGAGACTCTTAAGCATACAGGGGCTAAAATGTAACTGAATGAAAAATCCTCCTCCCAGAATACTGGCACTACTTGGGGATTTGGGGAAAAGCTCATGCGTATTTCACCTGAGAATGAGTTTACTGTCTCAAACAGACGTCCCACGTCTAGGGCACAGCATGCTTCAGTCCTGCGCTAACATTGTACACGGTTATGGGTTGACAGTGTTGCTCTCTGACTTCTCATTTGAAGGAATGTATTTTTAAGTTCGAACAATCTTAATGTTACGTAAGGAAATTTTAAAAAGAAATTAGAAAATAACATAAGCAGAATATTAGTAAAAATAAAGCCAAAAACTGTTTTTTGTTTTTTTTTTTCAAAGCCAAGCGGCAAGGGTTGTTTATTGCAGGTTCGAACCTGGACCTCCGCGCACTCGTTGCCAGTGACGCTAAGAGGCCCCGATCAGGGTTTGTACAGCGTTTTTATAGACAGAGACAAATGGCATAGGGGAGGTTTCAGATTATGGGGGGGCCTGATTAGTTGATTTTAAAGTAAGGACATTTGTTGTTCTCTGCTTGGGCGTCCTTTGGCGGGAGAAAAAAGGGGAAGGGGAGGAATGTGTTAAGCAAGCAAGATTACAGAAGCGAGAAAATGCTGGTTAGTAAGTATTTTCATAATCTTAGGGTATAGCAAACTAAGCCTAGAAAAATTTAACAGTGCTCACATCGAACACTAGGCAAGACATACAAAATTTTAAATTCATTTTCTACACCTCTACAAAAGCACCCCCATTTTTCTCCCTGAATAACTGTTTAACATTGAGAAAATGTCTTCATTAGATTAATAGCAATTAAACTCATAGATTAAATAGGACATTTTAAAACATCTTGGTTGTACTTGAAATGCATATAGACACAGTTCTCTTTGTCCAGTCCCTTACATCTTTCCTCCCGGCTTCCAGACCTCATTGTTGACTCTGCTTTTGTGCCATCTAACACAGATAAATGTTAGATAAAATCAGATAAAAACTGATACGTTTTTATCAGGCGGTTCTTTCTCTCCTTCGCCGTTTCTCAGTAACAGGCCGACCTTTTTCACCACACAGGAATTAGACAAGAAATTCCAACAGACAGCAGCTTATCGAAACATGAAAGAGATTCTCACCAGGAAGAATGACCAAATCAAGGACCTGAGGAGAAGACTGGCCAAGTAAGCCTTGCTGATCCCGCGCGGCTCTCGGGTTTGCATCACTGCCGGGTTGATGTTTGTTCTTCGTGAAATCTCAGCCTGTGTCCGGAGAGGTCAGGCCAGTGGGTAGTTAGCTGCTCTGTCATTTAGTCCAGAAGCCTGCGTCTGAGGAAAGCGTTGTCCGTACTGCCCGCCGGGGCTGGAACTTCAGACACACGGCTGCGATAGGCCGCTCTTGGCAACGGTCATTTAAGCAGGATATCAGAAAGGAAACCCAGCCAGCTTATGGGCGGCCTTGGCGTTTCTCCTCAGGAGTGTTCTCACAGGAGCCTAAGACCCGGCCACACTGTGCCCTCCGTGACAGTTGAGGTGCCAGAGAATGCGGTCCCTGCAGATGGGCGCCGTAGCCGGCGTGGCCTAGGAGTTCATGTTCCACGCGACCCCCAGGGAGGGCCGTGTCCGGTTCCGGGAGCTCACCACGTGGGGGGACGCCTGCAGCCGTGGCCCCCGCCACGTGGTCACGGTGCACCCACAACCGTCCCGATCCGGATGTGGTCTGCTCTTCAGGCTCCTTTCTGTCCTCAGCAGGTTCACCTGGAAACTCAGCCGACGTGTTACCTGGATTCCAGGGGAACAGAGCTGGGAAGTAAATCCAAGATCTAGTTCTTTAGAGAAGGGGGTTGGTTAACCTTCTCGTGTGGTCGTATCAGCACCCTGTGTCCATCTGACAGTTCGGGTGGTTACTGAGTTTCCGCTGTGCTAAGCTGCCGTGGGTCTAAGCGCCAGCTGTAGAGACTTAGAGTCCAGAAGCATCTTCACACTCGGTTGCCCCTTTCTCCCACCTGCTGCCAGAGCCGCCTCCGCATCACCGTCACACTGCCTTGACCGGGCCCGGCTCCCACCGGAGCAGTGACTTCGAGTGAAAAACGCAACGTTGCTGGTTTGGTCACCAGAGATGTTTCGCGTAAACTCATTTGGTAACGACGACAACGACAAAAAGTATCATGACGTTATGGTCTTCCCTGAATTTTCTTATCTCTTTCCAGATACGAACCCGAAGATTAAAACCCAAAGAAGATTTCTTCTGGAAGCTGCCACAGCATAAAAGTACAAGCTGTTTCTCACCTCAGACACGTATTTTGAAGCAGTTTGTTATATTCCCTCTCTTTATTTTTCTAATATATAGACTTTGCTTCTACTATTTAGAACTAGACTCCCCATTGCAACTACCTGATTGAGCAGAGGGGAGCCTGCTGCCTGATCCCAGCCGGCCGGCCCAGACCCTCTGCGAGCATTCCAGGGCCTCCGTTCCGATGCAGTGAGAACTCTTTGTGGTAAAGAAGAGATTTTAGAGCGGGAAGAAGAGCCTTCTCCTTCCGCATTAGCACAAAGCATATACCATTTCAGTAAATGTTAAAAATAAAGACAGTTATTAAAGATAGTTACTACAAATAAACCTTATTTTTCAAAATCTAATTCATTTTCTCTATTTCATCATAAAAAAAAAGATACAAATGCCCTGAAAATGTGACCATCAACTTTTATAGGCAGTATTTTTACCAGTTAAAAGGAAAATGAACAGCAAACATGAGGATTCGATTAACTTCCGTCTCTCTAGCTAAACGCTGTGTTTATCAGAGGAGGGCAGACATTTTTTGCAACCCAATTTACCATTGGATTACTGGGTTACTGATGGAGCAGTCAGATCCATCCCGTGCCGCCCAGTTAAAGTATCTGGGCTCACTGGGGCACCTGGGGGGCTCAGTCAGTTGAGCATCCAACATCAACTCAGGTCATGATCTCATAGTTCGTGAGTTTGAGCCCCACATCGGGCTCTGTGCTGACAGCTCGGAGCCTGGAGCCTGCTTCGGATTCTGTGTCTTCCTCTCTCTCTCTGCCCCTCCGCTGCTCGTGCTCTGTCTCTCTGTCTCTCAAAAATAAGTAAATGTAAAAAACAAACAAACAAAAAAAAAAAACGAGTGAGAGGAGGGAGGGACAAATCCGACAGGCCAGCCTTCATAGTGCATTCCTTCCGCACCTACCTCTCACCATGGACGTCACTCAATCTCTGTTCCTTCTAGAGCTTTCAGTGAGGATTCCAGTGTCCCCACATATTTCTTTAGCCCAGAATTGATACTCTTACCGAAAATCTGTTCCGTTACTTAAGGACCGAGATATTTGGAAACAGAACTTGCTAGTCTATTGGTCAGAAGGCATTTAATCATGTTCTCCCTGCGTCTTCCTTAGTTTGATGCCCACAGGGAAGGAAGAGGTGTTGAGAATCCTGTATCGCTGAGTAAGATTTCAACTTGGTTTTCGGTAGCGACTTTGAAATATTCTGTGTAGTGTGTTCCAGATCAATAATAAAGTCAAAAGCATTGCCGAAACCTTGAAACCTTAAAACCTAACTGTCCCACGTGAAGATAGATAAATACGACATTCTTTGACATAAACCAACATGACGACTCTTCCACATACAAATACTTCGTGCTCTGCTTTTGCTACTTTTCGCGTGTCTGTTTAACTCGGGCCTTTAGCAAAATGAAGTGTTAAACGTTTATTTTTTGCACATTTACCTAGTTTTGAGATTTCCCTCATTTGACCAAGAAAGCAAGCCTCTTTGGTCTATATATTCTGGGTTCCTAAGAATGTTGGCTCGAGCCTTGACTGAACTTTTGATGTGCTGAGCTGTCTAGATGGTGCATTCCTGGCTGTCAGGACGCAGCTTTGGCTCAGCTTAAAAATTCAAGACTCCTGCTCAATTATGGCTCAGACCTTTTGATGACAGAAGAAGCATAAAGGGATTTTGTTACTAATTTCTTCTGTTCAACATTTAAGGGCTTGTTTTTTCTCAGTATGCAGTACATTCTGAGTCTAGAGTGAGTAATCCTATTTGATAAAAAACTTTGCTATTCGTTATGTCTATTCTTATGAACCGAAACGATCTGTAGAGATGCTTACATTTTTAAATGGCATGCGCACATTGGACACTAATGATTCTTTCGCTGATGTAGAAATGCTTATATTCTAAAGCTTTTCCATTAGAAGTTCAAGGCCTAATTCCTCTCATGTAAGCAAGTCTTTTGAAAGTAAAAGACAATAGCTGAGTGTTATATGGAAACCAATTTGACAATAAATTATATTTAAAAAAAAAAAAAGTAAAAGACGATAAGAGGGCGCCCGGGTGGCTCAGTCGGTTAAGCGTCCGACTTCGGCTCAGGTCTTGATCTTGCGGTTCATGGGTTCAAGCCCCACGTCAGGCTGTGTGTGAATCAGAAGTCCTGGGAAGCCGGTGTAAGCAGCGTCCCCTGCGTGCTCTGGCCAGCAGAGGACAGCGGCCCGCCCAGCTCCTCGCCAGGACTAACGTTGCCGCCCTCGCTGTCCAGGAGGGGGGCTCGCCCACCTGCTATCCGTCCCAGGAGGGAGAGGTCCTCCCTCCGAGCCTTCGTGTCCCACTTCAGTGCGCCACGGTCTCCAGCTTCCCGGGAACCACTCAGCAGTGCCTTAGGACTGGATTCACGGGTCATTGCCCGGGTGCCGAACACCGAGTCCCAGAGGAGAAGCCCTCTGTCAAGAGCTCTCCTTAGCCGGCTTCTGTTCCATCGCCCACTGGGCCAGCATCCTTGAGTTCCGTGCCCGTACATGCCCTTCCGGCCCCTGGCGGTCCGCACTAGCCAGCTGCTTCAGCGCTTTGGGGGAATGATTCACTTTCTTTCCAAGCAGGACAGTAATTCTCTCCACAGGCCATGCTGATACTCGCCCCTGTGGTCTGATCGAGGAGCACTGAGTGCAAGTGATGGCAGATCTTGGGGGGACAGAGGTTATCTGGCCGCTCTTCTCTTCGAGAGAGGCCTCCAAACGATTTCCAGGTCAGGGAGCTGCCCTCTACGACGGCCATGAGCCACTTGCTAAGACCCAAGCATTCAGGGGGGTCTGGGGTGTCAAGGCTCCTGAGGGCATCTGCCCAGACGGGCCCATGTCCCATCCAGAGTCCCCTGCCTTCCTAATCAGGGCGTGGCTTGAGCCAAGGGGACTTTCCAGGCCTGTGAATATGGTCCACTTCCTGATCGTGCCACCCGGGATCCCACCTTGGCCTGAGTCTCGGCCTGTTCTTGTGCATGTGCCATAGGGCATCCTCATTGTCACGGCACCTCCAGTGGTGGCAGTTGGTCGACCAGAGCCTGCTGCTGTCTTCCTCACCCTCGTCCTGCCCCGGTTGGAGTTTGGTGACTGGTCCAGCAGCGTGCTGGGGTCTTACCACCCCACTCAACGTCAGCCCTGGGATCCCGTTGTCCTCTGGCTGGCATCCAGGTCCAGTAGTTGGCTTTCCCCGAGACAAGAGTTTTGGTTCAGGCAATTCACTTGGGAGGGGACCCCAGGAAGCACGGTGAGGGCGTGGGGGCACGAGGCGGGAAAGGGCGTGCTCACGGGCAGGGTGCCTGGGTGCTCCGCCAAGCCCCATCCCTCTCCGGAGTGGGGGGTCAGGGCGTCACCCACCAGCTCCCTGCTTCTCGGGTTGCGCCTTGATCCCAGGGCATCGACTCCCGGCACTTCTCGTGCCTGGGTTGAGCAGGCTCCGGTGTCCAAGAAAGGCCTCCAGGTGAAGAGACACAAAGAACCTTCCACCGGTCACCTCCTGGCGAGGAGAAGTGGATGTGTGTGGGGCATTGATAGCATGTGGTCCCACGATGAACTGAGGAGACCGAAGGGTAGACGCCATGGATGTTCTATGCTGTGAGTCCTTCCTTATCAGAGGGCAAACTCACACCCCGCTCGGCCTCTTCAGCCCAGTGCGCTCACGTGGCCAGGCCACAGCTGCCTTTAAATAGTAACAGCTCTTGAGAGAAAGGATATCCCCGGACTGAGCACCAGACCAGCCCTCCCCATTGGGACTCAAGCGTGAGGGCCCCTTATACGAGCTCAATCCCAATGTTTGTGAGACTGAAACTCCACTTTCTGCACAAGCATTGCTTAAGCCATGGAAACCCTTGGGTAGACTGTTCAAGATATTAGATGTTACCTATAAGTTTTCTAATACCAAAACTTCCCCCATACCGGTGACCAAACTTGTTGAAAACTCAGCCACGAGAAAAATCTTTCATACAGAGCATAATTCCCGTCCTTGTTAGGCCTGGATAAGTAGGAAATTATGTCTTTTATTTATTTCTCTTGCCTTATTGCACTGGCCGGGACCTCTAGTACAATGTTGAATAGAAGGCAACGGAGGCCATGCTTGCCTCGTTCCCCGCCTCCGGGGCAACACTCTAAATAACTTCATGAATAAGAACAACGTTTGCAATATTCCGTACTAGATTAGAGACATTCTTTTCTATTCCCAGTTTGCTAAGAGCATTGATACAAATTACAAATGGGTATTGAAGTTGGCCAGATGTCTTTTCTGCATCTATTGAGGTGATGGACTTTCTCTCTCTCTCTCTCTCCCTCTCCCTCTCTCTCTCTTCTGTTAATGCTGCAAAGTACAGCACTTAATTTTCTGGTGTTCAGCTGTCCTCAGAGTCCTGCAACCATGTCACCTGGTCACTGTGACGGGTGCTGTAGGCACACTGGCACAGCAGCCCCTCGGGCAAGTTTGAACCACAGCTCATCTGAGTCCTAGCAGGACGTCTTTTGATTCTCCCAGTTGACGAGGGGAGAGGGGGTGCGAGGCTAGTGAGGAACTACTCCAAAGCCACCTCCCCCTTGCCTGCCCACCTCCCCTGGGAGGGTTCAGATGAGCTCAGGATAGACCCACAAGATGAACTCAGTCTGGCAACGTGGCGTCCCCCAGCTCGTGTGGCGGCCGTCCTGCCCCTTTGGACCCGAGGGAGAAGGACCCAGGGAGCTGGCACCTTTGCGTTGTTCTCTTCCTTTCACTGTCTACACTGCCTGAATCTAAATTGTATCTTCACTCTCTGACTCGGCCCCACCTTGGCTGCTGCTGCGTGCTTTGTAATCCCCTTCAGGATAAAGAAAGGACCATGACCCCAGCTGCTGGCAATGTCACTGGTCCTCAGCTGTCCGCCCTTTGCAAACTGCCCAACTAAAGGGAACCACCTGGCCTGGGTTTACACGCCCGACAGGGCGACAGCATCCGACAGTGGTCAGTGCAAAAGCATAAAGGCCAGGCCCTCCCGCCCCCTTCAGAACACCCCCTCCCTGGGTCAAGAGCCTTTCCACCGGGCCTGCCCGGGACCCTCCCCAACTGGGGTCCTGCACACCGACCTCTGTCTCAGTCTGCTTCCCGAGGGGCCCGGCCCGCAGCGGTCACAAGGCACTATCCTTTCATATCTTACTGGTTCCTATTAGTCGACATCTTATTTGGGGGTTTGCATCCCTATTCCCGTCAGAGACGGGTGTGGGATTTTCCTTCCTTGTAAAACAGCTGTTGTTGGAAAGCCACCAACGGCGTTTCCGAACCGGTCACTGGTTCGTATTCAACAAAACCTTTGAACCCTTTGACCTGCGCTTATCTCACTTTGTAACTAAAATCAGTGATCTGTTATCGGAGTTGGGCCCCGCCCCCCAAGGAGAGAACAGATAGAGAAGTGGGCGGGGTTGATAAGCCCCCCCCCCCCCCACCCCAGGGTCCCCCAGGACAGCTGCCCTGCTAACTCAGTAAAGGTCTTCCGGCCTGGCTGCGGCTGCTGACACGGTCCAGAGGCTTGAAGCGGCAGGTGCGAGGCTGGAGGCGCGTGGTCTGAAACGTGGGCTCTGCCAGGGGTGCGGTCTCGCAGGCGTGTCCTGGGTCGGGCTCCAAACAGCCAGCGCCGTCTGTTTCTCAGTCCCTTGGGTTTTATATTTTCTGCCTCCTGGCACTGTACATTCTTGCCACATGTTTTGAGATTCTCAAATCACATCTTTAGACCTGCCTCAGGGTCCACGGTGGGTATTGGCTTTAGATAATTATTACGTCTTTTCTAGACAAAGCAACCACCTCCTTCTGCCCCCTTTTGGAGATAGAATTTACATGCAAGAACATGCCCCCGTATTAAGGGCGCGGCTCGACACGTCTGGACAAACGCGGGGACCCGTGTATGCACCACCACAGCCAAGACATAGGCCATTCTCATCGACCCCCAAAAGTTGCACGGCTTCCCGTATGGGGACCCTCCTGGGCCCTGGGCTCTGGGCCCCCCACGGATCTGCTCTCTCTCGTGATAGCTCAGATGGTATCGTACCATATGCTCTCTCTTATATCTGGCTCCTTCCGCTCTGCAACTCTTGCTGGTAGACCCATCACCTCTATCTCTGCCCCTGTCTTCACATCCCCTTGGACACTTGTCATCGGGGTTAGCGTCCTCCCTAACCAGGATGCTCTCATCTCCAAACACCTAGTTACACCTGCAAAGGCTCTTTTCCAAGGGAGGTCACAGCCCTGGGTTCTGGGTGGACATTTTGGGGCGGGAGAGGGGGGGATGGCCATTCAGACCATGCGGTGTGTTGGAAAAGAAGGTGCTAGGGTAAAGGAACGACAGTAGAGTTGAATAAGGAAGCAAAAGGGAGCTGGGGGTGTCGAGCGCAAGCTCAGTAGGCCGGCTCCCTCCTCAAGGGGTCGGTCCTGGCCGACGAGCACCCCCAGGCCGAGGGAAGAGCGGACAAGGGCCTGGGACAGGAGGGGCCCGACCTGTGGAAGGGCAGCAAGGAGCCACGGGGCTGGGTCACGCCGGCCTTGTGGGCGACAGGGAAGAGCTGAGACTTTCCTCGAAAGGAAACGTGGCACGGGTGAGCCTTGGAAGGAGAAAACCCGACCGGCCTGTGGCTGCGTTGAGAGTGGACATCCTCGGTCAAGACCGGGAGCAGGGGACAGCTTAGGAGTCATCCAGGTGAGAGCCCGGGGCTTCGATCGAGAGAGGAGCGGTGAAGAGCGGTTGAGTCTGGGTGTTTTGAATCGAAGGCAAACTTGGGGCAAAGGTGCACGGATCCTAGTGTCCGGCTCAGGGCGCGTTCGTGGGGGAAACGCTTGGTTTAACCGGCACCCAGATGAAGGCTCGCCCAGTCTCTGCCCCGAGAGGCATCCCGTGCCCCCGCCTCTGCCGTGGCCCCATCTCTGCCCAGAGGCCGCCACTCTCCTGACTTCCAGCACCCAAGGTTCCCATGGCTGCTCTTGAACTTCACGTACACGGAGTCACCCCGTGTACACCGTGCGTGCGTCACCCACACACCTGGAGCGTGGACGGTCCTTGTCACCCCAGCTGGTGTTTTCTCACGTGAGCCTTCCACGGCTCACTCGCCACCTGGCAGGTGCTGGGGAGGTGAAGTGCAGGAAGCCTGTCTGTGCCTCGCAGACATCCCGATGAGGACGATGGAGAGACGGCAGACGTCCGTCTAGACAGACGTCTGAGGCCCGACGGGGGCCGGAGAGACAGCGTGGGAGTGACAAGTGTGTAGATGGCTTGAAGCCACGAGATCGCTGCGCGGAAGAGGCGAGCGTGGGTGAGAAGCCGGGGCGCTGCGAGATTGTGAGATCACGGAGAACAGAAGGACTCAGCAGAGGAGACCAGCAGCCACGGCAGGGACCCGGGAGCCCACGCCGGGGCCGTCCAGGAGGCCTCCGGGGAGATGCGCCCCAGGAAGCAGTCATCACCCCGGGCAGACACGGCAGAGAGGGCAAGAAGGGAACGCTGAGAGCCGACCTTGGCCTGAGCCACAAGGGGTCACGGGTGACCTGGAGAAGACAGTTCCGTTAGACTGGGGGAGGTAGGCCCGGTGCAGGTGACAGTGCGGTGCGTCCGGGGAGGAGAGAAGCCTGGAGTCTGTATCGATGCCTCTTGAGGAGTCTTGCTGTCGAGGAGCCAATATAAAAACAAGAACAAACAGGGCAGAAGCCGGAGGGGGAAGCGGTAACAAGCAAAGGGACTGTGTGAGGGCCCGGTGTGGTTGGTCTTCTCCCCAGCAGAGCGCACGCCCGACATCGTTTTGTCGACCCTGAATGTATTTTAGCGAAAGTTGAAAAGGTGGGAAAAAGCGGGCAGAAGGGGCTCATTCACAGAGGAGCGCTCGGAATGGCGGGCAAAGGAAAACGGAGGGGGAATCTGTGTTTAAAACAACTTTTTTTAAAACATTTATTCATTTTTGAGAGAGAGACCGAGTGTGAGCGGGGGAGGAGCAGAGAGGGAGGGAGACACAGAATCGGAGGCAGGCTCCGGGCTCTGAGCTGTTCGGCGCAGAGCCCGACGTGGGGCTCGAACTCATGAATCATGAGATCACGACCTGGGCCAAAGTCAGATGCTCAACCAGCGGAGCCACCCAGGCGCCCCAGGGGGTATCTGTGCTTTAAAGCTCCACAGATGGGGCACTGGGGTGGCTCAGTCGGCTGAGCATCTGACTCTTGAATTTGGCGCAGGTCATGATCCCAGGGTCGTGGAATCGAGTCCCGAGTCGGGCTCTGCATTTAGCATGGAGGCTTCTTGAGATTCATTCTCTCTCTTTCTCTCCACTACCCACCCCCCCCCGGCCCCCACTTGCTCACACACTCTCTCTCTAAAAAAAAAAATATTTTTTTAATTAAACATAAAAAGCTCCACAAATGATCCTGACGGGCAGCTAGGTTTAAGAACCGATGTGCTCCGGAGACTTTAACGTGCCCACGTCCCCCGCCCCAGGGGTCCCACGAGAGCATGTGGGTTTTGACTTAAGGGGCCTGGAGAGGGACCCACGGGTCTGCCTGTCTCACAGGCTCCCCGGGGGTGCCCTGCTCGTCCACAGACCACGTTCTGAGTATCAACAGACCAAAGAAATGCAATATAATCTGAACGATTGAGCTTGTGAAATGAAGCATGTGTGTTTCCTGGCAGAGTGCGACTCGTAGGGCCACCTCCTGCTATGAAAGGAAAGCACAAGCACAAAACAGCACAGCGGGACACAGGACAGGTCCTCAAGGGGTCACGGATCGGGACAGTGTGGCCCCAGGTCTGTTCTGGCCCTGGAAAACATTTTCACAATGCCCCGTCTGTTCTTCCTCAGCAGATCACGCCTTCTTGCTGGTCTCGGCTGTTTGTTCGCGGCACAAATATGTGGGGCGAAGAGATAGCCTTGGCCAACACCAACAGAAAGGACGGAGGGGGCCTCTCCACCGCTCCCCGGGGCCCGGTGTTTACAGAGCACGCGGCTGCCTCTCCCAACGGGTGACCAGCCGAGTCGTCGTGGGGAGAGGCCGCAACGTGTTCCCATAAACTCGTTTCCGCGTCTGTTTTCTCTGGCCTGAAAAATCCTGTCGGTTCCACTCCGGCCTTTCCTAAAGGACGCCCACTTGGTGGTGTTCGCGCAAATTAGCTACTCTAGACACGGAGAGTCAGCAATTAATTTACAGACGATCCCTCCGGGTTACTCTGTTGAAGGCCCTGTCCTTTGGAAGTGGTCATACGGACAAAGGGACCCCCGGGTGCTAAATTCCTTGTTTCCTCTAACCTTGCTCCGCGTCCCTCCAGGCTCTGCGTTTTCAACAGTATACACTCTAAAGTGTACGGATTCACACCGTTCACTTCGGCATTTCCCTACGTCACTGCTAGGCGGGGAGGGGGAGAGAAAAACAGTCTTGAATGACCCCCAGTGAAACAATCTGACAAATCCCGAGCGCAGGCCGTTCTGCAATTAAAACGATTGGCCCGGTCTCTCCGGAAAGTCTGTGTCATGAAAATAAAAAGGTGGGGAGGCCGTCCTAAAAGCAGCTGTGTGCGTTAACGACTAAACGCGATGTCTGAACCCTGACCGGCTCCTGGGCGCCTAAAAAATGGCATTTGGGGTCAACTCCCTGAAATTGTCACTTTGCATGCTTCGACCAAGTCTGAAGTTACCTGCTTAGCACATTTCAACTCTAGTCGCGCCAAGTTGCCGGCCCAGGATTTTTTACCTTTTTACTTTTTCAAAATCCCATGAAGTAAACATTCCTCGGCAGTGAGATCTTTGGCGTGGATTCAGGGCTCACCCCGATGTCCTGGCGTCATGATGCATCTTGACATACGTTTTTCTTTTTTTTTTAACCCCTACACGGGATTCGTTAGGCTGCGTGAATCTGTAGTGGGAAATGCTGAGCTCTCAGTACTTTAAATACTGCTCTGCCTCAATTTCTCCCTCTCCTTCTTCTAGAATACTAAGGAGGCATAGGTTACTACTTCATTGTTCTACATATCTTAACCTTTCTCGTAGTCTTTTGACCTCTTTGTCTCTCTGAGCAGGGTTCCAGAAAATTCTTTCTGACATACCTTCGAGTTCATCGAATCTCTCCCTGATTGCGTCTCACCCACTTTTAAACCCATCCACCGAGTTTCCGGTGTCTCATTTTTATGGCATTTTTCGTTTCAGAAGCTCCACTTGGTTTTTATTCCAATGATCTGTATCATTTTCCATTCTCTGCTCCTCACTTTTTATTTTCCGCTTTGACAATCCATCATGGACAGACAAGGGCAGAAATCTCTCTCCTGACGGTAGACCTGTCAGTTTCTCCCTGTGGCCCTACCAAGTTTTGCTTCCAGTTTTTTTGAAGCTAGTTGATTCATTGTATTCAACTTTGAAAATGTCACACGTTGCCAGTGATAGATGTCCTTTCTGTCACTCATAACACTTTTTGGTTTCGAGTCTGTTTTGTCTGATGCAACCCAGCTCTCCGTGACTTTCTTTTGCATAATGTTTTCCTGGTATCTCCCCTTCACCCATTTACTATAAGTTTTTCTGTTATGTGTAGTGTGTGTCTTATAAATGAACTTTTTACTCCTGTCTTTCACCCGGTCCACTTACTCCATTTATATTTACGATAATTACGGACACATTTGGACTTCTTTCCCCATTTTACTTCTTGCTTGCCATTTGTTCTGAATTGGTACTAATGCTCCCCCTCCCCCGTTGTTTTGTTTTGTTTTGTTTTTGTTTGTTGGTTCGTTTGTTTTTTACTTTCACCAGACCACGCGAGAATATAAAGCAACCAGAAGTCCAGGCTGCTGTAGAGTTTTGACACATACACACGAATCGGCAGCAACCATTCTAAGATTCATCTACCAAAGTTAAAAATACACACGCCTCTGTTTCAGCAAATCCACCCACAGAAACGCTTGTCCACACGCCCGTAGGACACACGTACCTGAATGCCCAACAGCCTTCTTCGTAAGAGCCAAATCCAAAAATAATCCAAATGTGGATGAGTGATCTGCAGTTACAATCATACAGAAAATACAACTGAGTGGCCAGAAAAAAAAAGGAATTAAGCACAGCTACACATACCAACTTGGAGGAAACTGAAAATAATAATGTGATGTGAAAAGAAATCAAACACCGAAGAATAGCCATTATATTTTTTCCTGATACAAAGTTTAAACCCAGACAAAACAGAACTGGAGTCGGATTCACGCCCGGGGCGTAAAACCATACAGGAAAGCAAGACGGTGTCAGCACGGGGTCACTTCTGCAGGAGGGCGCGGGTGCGACGCGCAGGGTCGGTGAAGGGACCGCTGGGGCGCTGGCCACCCCTTTCGTGACCTGGGTGAGACGGTCATTTCTGAGCCGTGTATCTTCGCGTGCAGTTGTCTGAATGGGTATTATATTTCGCTGTGAAAAGAGGGGAAAAAAGGAATATCGTTCATCAGTAGCTCTTTTTTCTTTTTTAATGTTTATTTATTTTTGAGACAGAGAGAGACAGAGCATGAATGGGGGAGGGTCAGAGAGAGGGAGACACAGAATCGGAAATAGGCTCCAGGCTCTGAGCTGTCAGCACAGAGCCCGACGCGGGGCTCGAACTCACGGACCGCGAGATCATGACCTGAGCTGAAGTCAGACACTCAGCCGACTGAGCCACCCAGGCGCCCCAAGACCTGCATTTTAACGATAACCCAGGGCATCTGTGGGCACATGGGTGCTTGCAGAGCACGGTCGAAGGGGCTGGCTGCGCTGAGAGTCCCGGGGTCGAGCCCAGGAGCTCCCTTTGCAGCCAGGAAAGGCTCAGGTCTCATGGGAATTCCTGCCTCTTCAACACGACGCACACACACAGAAGCACACACACGCACTCCCCCCGCCCCACACACATAGAGGCATGTGCACACACATACACATGCATGCACACGCTCAGCCCAGAGGCAGGGGCTCCCCCAGATCTCGAGGTGCGTGTCTCTGTGCCGCCCCAGGGACAACGAGCAGGTACCTTGGGCAGCAGGGAGGGGGCGCCGTCCCATCCAGAGCCGTGCCTCCAGTCCCCAAGCCGAGCGAGCTCCTGGCGCGTCATAGGCAAGCCATAAAAGCTCGAATGTCTGAAGAAACTTCCTGAAATGTGGGCGCCCGGGCTGTCGATTATGGACTGACACCGAAGTGCCCAGATTCTGTGGCAGCCTTTTCACGTATCAGCGAACCTTTACTGAGACTCAAGCACGCACCTGGGCTGGGGAGAAAACGGTGGGTAAGATGTGACCCAGCCACGGAGCAGAGGGGACACATATCTTGCGTTCTTCGTGACAGGGCCACACGGAGAGCATTAGAAACCAGATGTGCGCCCCAGGCTGGGAGCAGGAAAGAGAGAGCAACAGAGTCTGGCCAGGGCTGGGGTGCTGGGCTTCCCAGAAACGGTAGTGTTCCATCTCGGTCAGGAAGCAGGGGGAGGCTTTTCCCAGGTCAAGAAGGGAGAAGGTGTTCCTGGTCGAGGGAACTGCCCACGGGTATAAAAAAGCACATTATATTCCAGAAGGTGAAAAGTCTAGTTTCTCTGGAACCTAGGTGAGCAAGGATCAAATTCCTCTTGGCCCCATTAAAAAATAAATTCCTCAGGGCCTTACAGAACAGGCTGAGGAGTTTGGACTTTATCTCGTGGGGAACCGGGGACTGGTGGGGGTAAGTAACAGCATTATCGCTGGGGTGAGCACATGATTGAAAGTGGCCTGGCTGCGATCGGTGGGGTAAGAATCTGGAATCCTGGAAATCTGTGACCACACCTATGCAACTGAGTCAGGACCGCCCCTTCCTTCTCCACCCTCTTCCCTGAGCCAGATAATTCTGGTAGGCTGGCCTTCTATCCTGCTGAAGCCGTGTCCTCATTGACACGTGGCAGGCTAAGACGGGACAGGTCCTCTGGTCAGAGGGGAAGATTTCTTCCATTCTGGCAGGGAGCACTGGGGAGTACTCAGGGCAGGGCTTCACCAAGCCTAGAACCTTGTTGCCCTTGGGCACTTGAACTCGCTCTCCGTGACACAGAGGTTGCCCCCCCAGCCCCAAGGCCCTATGGGGTGCTGGAGCCAGGTCCCACGGGCTTGTGAGTGCCAGCTGGTACCTTTTCCAGAATTTTATGAGCTGATTTTTTTTTTAAAGTTTACTTATGTTTGAGAGAGAGACAGAGACAGAGTGCGAGCAGGGGAGGGGCAGAGAGAGAGAGAGAGGGAGACACAGAATCCGAAGCAGGCTCCAGGCCCGGAGCTGTCAGCACAGAGCCCGACCCGGGGCTCGAACCCACGGACTGTGAGACCGTGAGCTGATTGCCAAACAGAACCCTTGTCGGGGTGCCTGGGTGGCTCAGTTGGTTAAGCATCTGACTCTTGATCTTGGCTCAGGTCATGATCTCACGGTTCGTGGGTTCGAGCCCCACGTCGGGCTCTGCACTGAAGCCAGGGAGCCTGCTTGGGCCTCTCTCTCTGTCTCTTTCTCCAAATAAATAAATAAACATTTAAAAAAAAGCACAGAGCCATTATTAAAACTTAAGTTATATAAACTACAGTTAAATGGATCTAAAACAGAAATAACGCTCAACCCCCCCCCCCCCCCCCCCGCTTCCTAATGATCTACTGCCCCTCCATCATGCCGTTGAGGCCATGTGCACCGCGTGTGGAGAATGGAGAGCCCTCCAACAGTGTGCTCCTGCACGTCCCCGCGAAGCGCCACGTTCAGCGGCCCCCCCGTGGGAAGCCTGGAATCGGCCCCAGTGGGAGTATTGACAACAGCGAGATCGGCGAGGGCCGCAAGCCAGGGTTCGCAGAGAGCTGGGTGTGAAGCATTTGCCATCGCTACACTACTAACCACCCCCCCCCCTTCGCTGGCTCCCATGAAAGCACACCCCGCCCCCCTCAGGCCTGTTCTTTACCCTTCTAGCAACACAATTACTCTTGGCAGATTAGCTCGCAGGTGGGTGTCAGGAAGGTGTGGGGACCCTGGCGGGAGTCCTGAGCGTCCGCCCCTGAAGAGTCACTCAGTCCTGCTGTGGGGCATCTCCCCGTGCTTCCCACAAACCCCACCCAGGACCTCACACCCCGGACGGCCTCCCGGGGCGTCTGGCAGTGTGAGTGCCCAAGCCCTGGAAGCGGGAAATGGCAGAGGGGCCTTGCCTGGTCAAGCCATCAACCCGCAAACAGCACAGCCTCACATGCTAGGTGGCAGGCGACCGTGCTGGGCGTCCCTCCAGGGTGCCCGGTTCCTGAATGCCACCGTGCGGCCGGGCACCCTCCAGGGAAAACTCCTTTCCAAGGACAAGACCGCGCCAAGCAGACAGCTGGAGGCGGCAACGTGCCTTCTGTCTAAACCAGTCAGCAACACTAAAAAGGCGGCCCCGTCTACAGACCGCCGAGACTCCTCTTGCCACAGATTTAAATTCTCAGGAATACCTTCGTGACCTTGGAGTTGCTAAGGGAGACATGTCTCAAACAGGACATCTGTTTAAAACAAAACAAAAGAAAACCAAAACCAAAAAACTAACAGAGAACCCCGAAAGGGGAGGATTGGCCAATTGCACTTTGTTAAATTCAAGGACGTCTGTTCATCAGAAGACAGCACCGATGGAAGAAAAAGGCAGCTCGCAGACGGAGGGAAGAAATCTGTCCCGCATAAAACTGACAGGGGGCTCGTATCCAGAATGTGCAGGGAACCCTGGGTCAGAAGGAAAAGACAGACAAGTGAATTGCAGAGCAGCAAAGGCACGTGCGCTTCGCGAAAGAGGTTCTCCAGATGACCCAGTTCGCCTAGGGAAAAGTATGCAGCCTCATTAGTATCCGGGAAGTGACAATTAAAAGTCACGGTGAACTATCACCACACGCCCACAAAGCCGGGTAGCACTTTGAGAACAGAATGACAGACGTTGGTGAGCACCCAGGACAACCGAAACTCTCGTGGGAGTATAAACTGGTACCACCTCTCTAGAAAAGAGTTTGGCAACACCTGCCAAGGCCGCGCACACACTTGCCGTCCGGCCCGGAAGTTCCCAGCGTTGCGTGTATTCGCCTGCCCGAGGGCAAGTACTAGAATGTTCCTCACTGCTTTATTCACAGCAGCCCCAAACGTCCTGCGGTCATTGACTAGGGTATGTTGACCGCATAGAATACTATGTAGCCGTGAGAAAGAACAGCCTTAGAACCACACGCTGCCGCGGACTGAATCCCACAAGGAAGCCAGGCACCATAGAGCGCATGCCGCACGAGTCCACGTGTGTGATGTAGTTCACGTGCAAAAGCAGCGGAAACTAGCCTGGGCTGGTGGGTCCCTCTGGGGAGGAGGCCAGTTGTAGAAAAAACACTCACCAGAATCCAAAGTTTAAAAATCAAAATGGGGGCGCCTGGGTGGCGCAGTCGGTTAAGCGTCCGACTTCAGCCAGGTCACGATCTCGCGGTCCATGAGTTCGAGCCCCGCGTCGGGCTCTGGGCTGATGGCTCAGAGCCTGGAGCCTGTTTCCGATTCTGTGTCTCCCTCTCTCTCTGCCCCTCCCCCGTTCATGCTCTGTCTCTCTCTGTCCCAAAAATAAATAAACGTTGAAAAAAAAAAATTTTTTTTAAAATCAAAATGGTCCCCCGCCCCTTGCCGCACTGTGGACTTTTCCTGCTCTGCCTTTTGGAGACAGAAACTTCAAGGACAGGTAGCACGTCCGAGAAGCCCCTACCTTCCTGACCACACTGCCCTTTGTCAGCCACCGGCCGGGCAGGAGTGCTGGGGACACCAGAGTAATGATTTCATTTTGGCTTCAAGGAAGATTTCCACTGGCGACTCCACCTTTCATCTCTTTTTAATTTTAATTATATATCAAGAATTTTCATAGCGCTCACTGTGTACCAGGCACTGTTCAAAGTATAATATTAATGAACTGATTTAGCGCATTACGCATTCATTCATCCAGACCCCTGGGGACTTATAACAGTGACCCCTGTATCGAGCACTTACTATAATGCCACTGAGTAAGCTATCAATTAATTCTCACATGGGCCCTTGGGAGGGGGAGAGGTTTGTTTCAATTGTTTCAATGAGGTAACAGTGGTTTAGAGAGGTTAAGTGACTTGTCCAAGGTCACACAGCTAAGTCAGTGACAGAAGCATTTCTCCAAAGCACCATGCTTAGACACGTCTAGTGACCACCCTGAACCAAATAACCTTTCCAGACTGGTCTCTTAGGCCTCAATGCCAGTGTCATGAATCAGAATCACAGAGGTTGTTCAAAACCGGATTCCTGGCCCCACCCTGCATCACAGAGCCGGACTCCCCACCCTACACACAGTAGGCAAGTAGGGCCTGCCTGCAGATGGAGGGAAACCTGGCCGCCTGGATGGCTCTTCCTCCAAGAAGTGTGTGTCTTTGGGCGGTGGAGGAGGGTGGAAAGTGCCTCCCTCCCTCACTCCCTTCCTCCCAGTTTCTGGGCAATGTTACATCTCCTACTCTGGGAAGCCCTCCCTGACCACCCCAGCCTATACCCCAGTACTGCTCACCCTTTTTCTTTGCCTTAGTTGTCTTCTTCGTGCCTCAGGCTTTTATATGGACTAAAATGAACTAGATGAAATTGTCCTTTCAATTTCAAAGGTAGTTGAAAATGGGACATTTTATCCTGTCCAATGAATGTAAGCCTTTCCCTGCGGGGAATGCCCGAACACCCGGTCCCGGAGGGAGGGTCGGGGATGTCTGTTGTTCACAGCCTCATCCGCAGCCCAAGCCCAGCACCCGGCAGGCACCCAGGAAACGACGGGTAGGTGGGCTGGGAGAACCCGACGGCTCCCAAGAGCCGCCGCGCAGCAACACACCCCGGGCGCCGCCCCCGTGCGGCGCAATCCCGGGCACCTTCCCGGCCGCGGCGGCCCCAGGCGGGGTGGGGCCTGCCGTCATCCATTTACCAGCCTCGCCCCTCGGCGGGCGCGCGTTAATGAGATTAGCAATTAAAAAGCGAGCGAGCCTGTGGCGGCGGCGGCGGCGGCGGCGGCGGCGGGGCCACCACAGGGCCGAGCGGGCGGGACGCGCGCGGCAGCCGCGCTCCGAAGCAGCTCCGCGCCGAGCCCGCGGCCATGGAGAAGGCGCGGCCGCTGTGGGCCAACCCGTTGCAGTTCGTCTTTGCCTGCATCTCGTACGCCGTGGGCCTGGGCAACGTGTGGCGCTTCCCCTACCTGTGCCAGATGTACGGCGGAGGTGAGTGCGCCGGAGGGGGTGCGCGCCAGCCGGCGCTGGGCCCGTGCTCCCGGCCGGTAAACTGAGGCGCGCCGCTGCCCAGCTCTTCCCCCAGAGCCGCCCTCGTGGCGGGGGGAGATGCTCTCTGCAACCCCCAGATCCCATCCCAGGGGCGGCCCAGCGCCTCACACCCTTGCTGAGAGCCCTAGGAGGGCCGGGGAGCGTTTTCTCCCTGGGGCAGTAGTCTGACTTCTGAGCAAGCCTTCCCTTTACCTGGGAACAGTGAGCAGGAAATTGGCTTGCTCGACAGAAACTCTTGACACCAGTTTTCAAATCAGAAGCGTATTCCCAGCAGCGCGATTTGAAACTCCGGGTCAAAGGGTCTTGAGCCAGCTATTTAAATCTTTTTGTTACAGCATTGGTTTGGGTTTGGAACCGCAGGTGACAGGACAGGCAAGTCATTGCAGTTCTGTTGTTTCGGGTTTGGTTTGATTTTACAAGTGCTTCCTCTGACGCATCGTGCACACTCACCAGCTAGACCAACACACGCACCTCATTTTCCCTTAACGTTACAGAGCGCCGGGGACACCTTCGTGACATGCCACAGAGCCTCTGTGCAGGCGGTTGTCGCTTTGGAAGGCAGTGTGGCAAGAGGGGTTCAAGCCTCAGCATTGAACAGTTTTTCCTCCTCGGTTCCATTTCTAGAATTCTACCTGAAGGAAATGATCAGAGTTCTGACCGAGGGTGGAAGGATGGTCTCGATCTTTTTTTTTTTTTTTTTTTTTTACATTTTATTTATTTTTGAGAGAGAGAGAGACAGAGAGACAGAGACAGAGCACAAGTGGGGGAGGGGCAGAGAGAGAGGAAGACACAGAATCCGAAGCAAGCTCCAGGCTCCGAGCTGTCAGCACAGAGCCCGATGCTGGGCCCAAACCCATGAATCGCAAGGTCGTGACCTGAGCCGAGGTCAGTTGCTTAACCGACTGAGCCACCCACGTGCCCCTGGTCTCCATCTTTTAATAAGAGTAAAATGTTGGAAACTTCCTAAGCCCTTGGGGCACCTGGGTGGCTCAGTTGGTTAAGCGGCCAACTTCAGCTCAGGTCAGGATCTCACGGTTTGTGGGTTTGAGCCCCGCGTCGGGCTCTGTGCTGACAGCTCAGAGCCTGCTTGGGATTCTCTCTCTCTCTCTCTCTCTCTCTCTCTCACTCAAAAATAAATAAACTTAAAAAAAGAAGAAGAAGAAGAAAAGAAACTTCCTGAGCTGTCAACTAAAGGGGTTGCTTCAGTAAATTATGGAACATCCATGTAATGGTGTTCTTTGCAGCCACTAAGAAGGAGTTTTCAGAACTTGCGTGTACGTTTTCTCCCGTCATATTCAGTGGAGGGAGGGGAAGTCAGAATCAAAACCGTGTAAAAGGGATGATCTCAATTATGTTTAAAAATATGCCAAGAGGGGCGCCTGGGTGGCGCAGTCGGTTAAGCGTCCGACTTCAGCCAGGTCACGATCTCGCGGTCTGTGAGTTCGAGCCCCGCGTCGGGCTCTGGGCTGATGGCTCAGAACCTGGAGCCTGTTTCCGATTCTGTGTCTCCCTCTCTCTGCCCCTCCCCCGTTCATGCTCTGTCTCTCTCTGTCCCAAAAATAAATAAACGTTGAAAAAAAATTTAAAAAAAAACAAACAAAAAAAAAATATGCCAAGAAAAGAGAGGAGGAAAAAAACACTCCAAAATATTAATAATAGCTATCTCAGAGTGATTTTTCTCTGCTTTGTACTGTGTGTGTGCATGTGAGTGTGTGTGTGTGTGTGTGTGTGTGATGCCTTCTATAATCGGAAATGTTTTTCACCATGAAGGACAATAAGAGATGTTAGACCAAAGGATTCACAAAATGTAACCCGTGTAAGAAGGACCAAAAGACATAAAACACTGCACCCCCTCCCCTTTCCCCACCAGCTCAAAAACAAAACAAAACAAAAACCCAAAACTTGACAAAAAGTCAATCCATGGAGTTGTTTGGTTTTTTTTTTTTTTTTACATAGCGAATCTTAACTCTCTGATTCCTTTTTTAAAATTTTTTTAATGTTTACTTATTTATTTATTTTTAATTAAAACAATTTTTAAAACATTTTTAACATTTCCTTATTATTTTTGAGAGAGAGGGGGAGACAGAGTGTGAACAGGGGAGGGTCAGAGAGAGAGGGAGACACAGAATCCGAAGCAGGCTCCAGGCTCTGAGCCGTCAGCACAGAGCCCGACGCGGGGCTCGAACTCACAGACCGCGAGATCGTGACCTGAGCCGAAGTCGGCCGCTCAAATGACTGAGCCACCCAGGTGCCCTTCTCTGATTCCTTTATTCATTTGAAGGACATAAATACATTATAATTCTTCGAAGGGCCTGTGTTGCCATATGTTGTAACAGCTTCATAACTGACTTTTCAAAGAATTGTCAGCATGAGGTTTCCTCGTCCTGCTGTGCTCGGCACACCCAGCCATGATACCTCTTGCCTGGCTGCGTGTTTTCCAGCCATCGGTCCAGGTGAGCCTTGCTGTCACATGACTGTTTAATTCCTTGTTAATAACAACACCGTCCCCTGAATCGTCTGCAGGTGACACAGGTAGGCTGGAGTAGTTCTGGAACAGAATATATGGAGGGAGTTGCTGGGGACACCTCAAGCCCTCCAGGACCCAGAAAAGGAGAGAAGAAGAAACCCTGGGGGCGCCTGGGTGGCTCAGTCGGTTGAGCCTCTGACTCTTGATTTCGGCTCAGGTCATGATCTCACGGTTCATGGGTTCGAGCCCCGTGTCGGGCTCTGTGCTGACAGTGCAGAGCAGAGCCTACTTGGGATTCTCTGCGTGTCCCTCTCCCTCTCTGCCCCTCTCTCGCTCGCTCTCTCTTTCTTTCAAAATAAATGAATAAATTAAAAAAAAAAAAAGGGAAGAAGAAATCCTGGGTGTGGTACATAGTGTATACTTGGGCTGGATGGGTGGATGGATAAATGCTGGCTGATGGATGGGCGGGCACGGAGGAGAGGACGGGTGGGTGGCCGGCTGGAGGCGTCCGAGGTGGGCAGGTACAGGCTGGGCCGGTGGCACCCCCTTAAGCATAAGTGTCTACAGAATAAAAGACGAAACAGCTTATCAAGGCACAGTTAGGACTTCATCACCCGACACCGGCCCCTATTTCCACCCCATCGTCAGCTATCCGTTCATCTTCTAGTCCCGCCAACTATTCTGGACCACTTCTCTGTCCAGAAAATGGGTATTCCCTGCCTCTACACTTTGCACGAGGTTATTTCCTCCCCATGGGAAGCCGCCGTTAGCCTGGAGCCCCCTTTCCCGGTCTCCCCCCAGCCCCACGCTGTGAAGCAGCCGGGTCAGAAGAGGCGCTGGTGAGTATTTGTTGGACGGATGAGCAAGCTCTGTTAGGAAAAGCGCAGGAGACGCGAGGTGGGGTTGCCGGTGGTTTTCCCCAAGCCTTGCCCTGCCCGACAGTGTCACCTGCTGATAGGTGACATGTGTGGCCCCAAATCCAGGCCGTTTGCAGACCCACTGTCTTCCCTAAAGCTAAAAGGGAAGCCAAGCACCTCATGAGAGGCTCCAGAGGAGCGTCTAACCTTCTAAATGACCCACCACCTCCCGCCAACAAAGAGCTTGTTTATAAACTACAGAGCCAGGCTGTGCCGAAATACTTCCCAGAATAAAACGGATTAGGGGTCCGTGCGCCCTTCCACGGGGCTGTGCCTGTGACCCGGAGGCTTGTTCCCGTCCTGCCCTTCCGAGCCAGGCCCAGCACGAGGAATGTTAATCCGGAAGATTACATTCCGGGTACCAACCCCCGCCGTTCAGCGCCCCGGCGCTTGGCAGACGTAAAAGACAGCACAAAACCCCACCTTGAGCGAGTCCCCTGGCCTCGGCGACCGTGTCAGGGTGGAAGACCATGTGGTTCCAGAACGGAGCCGGGACATGAACGCGCTGCGCACACCCGTGGGGAAACTAGATACCCCAGCGCCTGATTTGTACGTAAAGGCGCTCGAGTCGCGGAAGAAACGGGGACGCCTGAGAACAGTGGTGTGGCTGGTGGCAACGTGGACGTTTTTCCCCTAAGTCTTCTATTATATTTGAACCGTGAAGAGGAAGAAATCGGAGGACACCTGCCTGTGTTGTGGTTGGATGACACCCAGACTGGATGTCCCACGTCCCCCCGAAGCCCCCCCTGCACCTCCCTTCCCTCCTCTCTGGTCCTTAGAGCTGTGTGTCTTCAACTGTAGCCTCCCTGGGGAGCCCCATAAACTGCAGGTCTGTGGCCCCTGCCCCCTGAGACCCTGACTCAGACCTGCGGTGAGGCAGGGACGGGATCTGCCTTTCTAACCAGCGCCTAAGGGGTACGGATGCTGCGGGGCCACGGAGCACAACTTGGACGAAGGTCAGGGTTGCTCCTGTGCCCCCCAGGGCCACCAGCTGCTGGGAGCCAGGTAGTGGGGTGCTGGGAAATGTTGATCAGCTGCCGGGGACGGGGTGGGGGGGGGGAGGGGAGGGGAGGAAATAAGACCTCAAGTGTAGCATTTGATGATAATCGCAGTGCAAACGCTCCCTCCAGGGCCGATTTCACACTGTGATGTCCCCACGTAAGGTCCCAGCCGGTGGCGGTGGCAGAGATGTGGGCAGCTGGCTCTCGTGCGTGAGCTGGCCCCAGCGGCCCCGCGTGCCCCTGCAGCCGCAGCCCTCCAGGCCAGCGCCCGGTCTGGGACCGAGCCACACGTATGTGCGCGCATGTGGGTGCCCGCGTGGGGCGGGAAGCTGAGTTTCAGGGCTTTGTCGTCTGTCGAACACATGAAGGTTCCAAGGTCGGCTCCCGAGGCTGGGTTCCGGCCATGAGGCAGTGTGGTCAGTGAGCTGGTGCCCGGGCTGGGGTTTCGGGACTCGGTGCCCCGGGAGACAGCAGCGTGCGAAGCGTTTCCGGCGGTCGGTGCTGTCACCCCCACTTAGAGGTGGGGGACAAGTCCAGAGAAGAAAAGGGGGCTCCTGGAGGTGTAGCTGGGGCTCAGGCCACTCCTGCATCCGAGCCAGGGCTCTCTCTAGGCCCCGCACGTCGGGGTCTCATCTTCTGATCCGAGCAGGCCAGGAGTGACTGCGGTATATGGGAGTCCCAGGCCCGGACTCGCCGTGACTCAGGGCACTTTACTTTCCCGCACGGTCTGCTGTGATGCTCAACCACAGAGGGGGCCTGGCCCAACACCTGCTGTCTGCAGTGTCCCCAGGGGAAGCCCTAGGGGCCATAGGTGGCTGTCAGGCCAACCCCCTCTGCGCCTCTGCCCTCCCCCCAAATGTCTGCTGCCCTCCCTCTGCTGGGCATACCCTGTACTCCTCATCCTCTCCAGGAGACCTCCTCCTCCCTCAGTTAAAAGGGGACTCTAAAGCCATGTCTTACCGTGCACAGCAACGTGGGCTCAGACACGGCTCACCCCTGTCCCCCACGGTGGGGAGGAACAGCCAAGATACAGTGTCCACCTGCCCGTGGAGAAGCCTCAAGCCCGTCTACACGTTAGCATCACCTGGGAGCTGTGAAACACGCCGACGTCTGTCCCTCCCCAGATCCTGATTGAGCCGGTCTCATGTGTGGCCTGAACATTAGTTTTAAAGCTCCCCAGGGGATCCTACTGTGCACGGGGATGAGAACCGCCGTCGTCTATCCTGTTCCAAACAGGAAGGAGAATAGAGAAGTACACGCTCAGCGATATAAACGTCCTAGGAATTAATTTCAGTCCTTCAACAAGTATTGAGTATCTGCTGCAAGCCAGGGACAAAGGTGGTCATCGCCCTTAAGGGGGCGGCACCACGGAAATGGCCCTTCCACACGGGGGGGGGGCAGCAAGAGCTTCCGCGGACGGTTCTTTGGGAGGCTTCACTGAAATGACTCGAGGAAGGACTCACTGCCCAAGAGAACCCAGGAAGGCTCCCGGCCGTGGTGGCATTTCATCTAGGCCTTGACAGAGGAGTCCGAGCCCATCAGGTAGATTTAGGGACGAAAACCTTCCAGGCAGAGGAAACCCCCGTGTGCCAAAGACACAGAAGGGTATGCATCCTAGGGGAATGGCTGGAAACTCTACGTGGCCCGGACGTATGGGGTGGGCACCGGGGCAAAGGCGGGAGGGGAGAGGAGGAAGGCGAGGAAGGTTCCAGCATGAACCCAAACCAAAGAACCCTCAATAGCTTCGCTGGGAAGTTAGAACTTCCCTTGGGGAGCAGAACCAGGATCTCAGGTGGGGAGCGGTACCCTCAGAGCCATAGTTTACAGAGACGGGGCCAGGGGCCGGGGCCATGCTGGCACAGGGGGTGGGCAGGGAGGAATGGCGGCAGATGAGCAAGTTTTAGACCAAGGCGTCAGGCAGGGTAAGGGCGGGGGCGGGGGGTGGGTACTTTTCATTTGTCTTACTTGTGTCTTCCTTCTCCGTTTCCCAAAAGTTGACTGGTGTCGACTCCAAATAACAAACTTTTGGGGGAAAGCCAAGATGGAAGGGGTCAATGAGGAGGAGGAGAAGGCCTTGGGGTGGAGGGGCGCAGAGGATAGGACAGCGCTCCTCAAAGTGTGGTCCCCACGCCAGCAGCTTCAGCCTCCCCTGGGGATGTGTGATCCGTGCCCCTTAAACTGAACACGTACACGCCCCAAGAAGAAAAAAAAAAAAAAAAAAAAAAGGGGCTCCTGGGTGGCGCAGTCGGTTAAGCGTCCGACTTCAACCAGGTCACGATCTCGCGGTCCGTGAGTTCGAGCCCCGCGTCGGGCTCTGGGCTGATGGCTCAGAGCCTGGAGCCTGTTTCCGATTCTGTGTCTCCCTCTCTCTCTGCCCCTCCCCCGTTCATGCTCTGTCTCTCTCTGTCCCAAAAATAAATAAACGTTGAAAAAAAAAAATTTTTTTAAAAAGAAAAAAAAAAAAAAATCAGGTTAAAAAGTCCTCGTGTGGTTTGGTAGAGACCAAGGTGTGTAAGTAGGAAGAGAGCATGCGTCCGAGCAAACCTTCCCCTGAAAGTGGCTGCATCTGATTGTTTGGGTCTTTGTTGGTCTCAAAGGCCAGAGCGAGATTCGCGGACATAAATGTCATACAGAGAGAGGATTTTCTCTTTGTCGTGAGCCTCTTGGGAGCAGCAAACAGATCCGGCGCTGGCTGTGATAATTAGAAAAATAAGCAGCAACGTGTTCTAGAAGGACATACGCGCGCGTGTGTGTGTGTTGGGGGGGGGGTCCCAAATGTGATACGTGTTCATGGTAGAACATTTGGAAAATTAGAGAAATATACAAAGAAAGAAAATACAAAACCGTCCCCAATTCCAGTACCCAAGGTCATGCCGTTACACTTTTTTTTCTTAAAAAAAATTAAGAGCATGTTTTGTATGTAATTTAGTGTCTTGCTATTTCTTACTTCACCTCTGACCATCATTTCCAAAACCGTTCGATACTCTTTGAAGCTATGAACTTAAAACGGCTCCGTGCGGGTCCGTGGACATACGGAACAGCTTATGTACCCATTCTGCAGTGTGGAACTTCATCTCGCACAACTTGCAAGCTGTATGTCTAGGTGGGAAATACATTTGCATCAGTGGTGCCTCAGGACCGTATGGCTCCTAGCACGAAGGGGGAGAGGGCCAGCTAGAGACCCTCCCCCATGTCCTCTGCTGGTTACAAATGTCTTGAGCCTGCTCTTGACCCCCCGGAGGGTGCACCAGAGGCCTTTCTGGGAAGTAAGTACTTTTTGTAGATATCAGCCAACTTGTCCTTGTGAATGGCCGCTGGGGCTGCCCGACGCGGTGAAACCCCCACCTCAGGGGGGTGGGCTTCCCTGGCGAGAGGGACAGGCGTCCACCCTGCTAGAAAGGGCTGCTCTGTCCCCCGGGGTGCCCTTCTCCTCTCAGGGTGCCTCTCTCCTCCCCCTGCCCGATTTTCCCTCGGATTCTGGGAGATGGGCATAAACTTCCCGCAGTTGGCCACTCTGTCAGGTCTAACTTCTCAGCTGCAGGTGGGGCTGAACGACCGTCGTGTTCCGTGGGGCGAATCTTCCAGGCTGGAACACTCAGACCTGTGTCTCCGGACCTCCAGACAGCCCACCGTTTTTGCCCCCTGGTGCATAGGACACGAGAGCTCACAAAACTTAATTTTTTTTTTTTTTTTTTAACCTGGGACTAGTGGGGCCTTTCAGGAACGCAGCCAGGGAAGCGTCTGGTAGAATTTGTTACTGTTCCGGATGCTGCCTTGGCAGCCTTCTGTCCTGCGTGGTTCTCCCTAGAGACACAGGAAGTGCTTGGGCTTGCCATCCGTGCCTCATCGCCTGTCCTTTCCACTTTCTCCTTTCTCCTTGAGCTACAGGGTAATTTCTAAAGGTTGTGGGGTTTTTTGTTGTTGTTGTTTGTTGGGTTTTTTTGTTTTGTTTTTGCTTGTTTTTTGTTTGTTTTTGCTTATTGCCTCCATTGGCTTTAAATTCACCTGCCGTATGTTTTTCATCTTCAGACATTTCTTCTTCTTCTTAGATTATCCTTCATCATCGTCCAATGCTGTTCCATAAACACGGGGTCCTCTTGGCTCTCCTAAGAGAAGGTACTAGAAATTTGCTAACACATTTCTTCTGTTTCTCATGGCAAATCAATTTCAGAGGAAGACAATTGCTCTGATGCCTTAGAGTGGCCCTTGTATCTTGATCTACGGTGTATTATCGTAGGTGCAAAGGCTTCCTTCTGAAGGCTCAGCCTTTCTGAGGGAGGTGCAGGCCAATATAGACTTGCCCAAGGTCTATATTAATACAGCCACAAAATAAAGCGAGAGTTCAGAGGAATCTTGGATGAAATTTTAGCAACGTGATGAACTGTACCAGGCCTGTCAACTCTCTCTGGTAATAGCTTCCCATATTGCCCACCCAAGTAGAACCACCATCAGAGAGCCACTTACCATCAAGCAGTCACTCAGCAAACACTTACTGACCACCTGCTCCATATCTGGCCCTATTAGGGGCTGGAGATTCAACTGTGAGCCAGGCAGACCCCGTCTCTGTACTTGGAAGCTATTTAGGGAAGTAGGGGTGGTGACAGCAGTAGACAGTGAGCAGGGACTGTGAGGAGGGCACCCCACTTACCTTTGGGTGACCTGCAAAGGTTTCTGGAGGAAGTGATGTGCATGGAAGGTCTGGTGAGGCCTGAAGGATTCTGTCCTGCCTCCAACAAATATTCCCGGGGCTCTGCTCTCTGCCCAGCGCCGCTTGCTCTGTTCTGCACAGACCAGGGAGCAAGAACATCCGTGCTAAGGGGAGACAGACACCAACTAGTCAAAGTCACAGCAGAATTTCACGTGGGTAACTGCTCAGAAGGAAGGTCCAGCGGGGTGAGGGGTTGAAGGCTCACTCTGGCGTGGGGACTGTTGTCACTGAGGCAGACCGAGAAGGCCCCTCTGAGGAAGGCAGGTTCGGCAGAGAAATGAGAGAAGGGAGAAAGCGGTCCAGGCTGAGGGAACAGCCAGGGCGAGCATGCAGAGGCCGGCCGCACAGGAAGGGCCCCGTGGCTGCAGCGCCGTGAGGGAGGCCACCAGCCCTGTGCCACAGAGGCCAGGGGCGGGAGTGCGGGTGTTATTCTAGGTGTGAGGAGAAGCCAAAGACGGTTTGCCCAAGTGGGAGGGCAGGGGGCTTCTCTGACAATAAGCTGTCGCGGGCAGCTGTAGAGCAGACGCGAGAAAACCACCGAGAGGACTGCGGCCGAGACATCATGGCGGGTGCTGGGGAGTTGGCCGCGAGTGAGAGTTCTCCAGGCTCAGAACTGTCTTTATATCCTCGGAATATAAGTGTCCTCAGTAACTAAACATCCACCTCACCCAGAGTAATGCGGACGCACACGGGGCCGGGCCACCCGCTTGTCGTGACCCATCTCGGCTCAACAGGCCACCCTAGAACTTAAGGACTTAGAAGGAAGGATGGGATTAGAAAGTCGCCGAGCGGCAACCAACAACGTGGGACTGTTGTTCCCGGCAAGATTCCAGCGAAATCTAGAGGGCACAGGTCTGGTGGGCAATAGGATGGTTACCTCATCTCAGAATATCTCCCGGCAAGACACGGAATCGTTTCTAAGGGGCACACAGGAACTTTCCCCAGAGATACCTGGCAGACCCCACCTTGGCCAAGTGAGCAAAGTTAACCTGGCCGGGAATGGGGCGAAGCAGCATCACGTGCCTCTGGACGAAGACCCAGATCGCTTCAGGGTTCCTGCCAAAACCCAAAGTGAAGGATGTTCCACAGAATAACTGGCTAGTACCGTCCAACAGGTCAAGGTCATGAGAGACAAAGAGAGCCTGGGAGGCCGTCCTGTCGAAGCTGACAGACGAGATGTGACCTTAGATGCCATGCGTGATGGTGAGACCGGAGGGAGGGCAGGGGTGGGGTCGTTGGTCAAATTGCAATAGGGGTGGGGGGGAGTAGTGGCTGAAACAGTGAATTCTTTCTCACAGTTCCGTGGGTGCCTGGGAAGTTCTCTGCCGGCTTCATCGGGCCTGGCTCTCATGGTGGCATCCACTGGCGGCTGGAAAGCCCTCACACGCGCGCGCTTGGTGCTGAGTTGGATGGGCCCTCGGTTCTCCTCCAGTGGGGCTTTTCATCCCCGGGTCCCCTGGACCGGCTTCCAAATGTGTCAGCCTCAGGGCACGCACTCCCAAGAGGTGGTGGTGAGGCTGTAGGGCGTCCTGAGGCCCAGGCTCTGGAACCATCATGGCGTCCTTTCCCCCACATCCTGTTGGACAGAGCTGGTCCCAAGAGCAGCCCAGATTCACGGGCGGGGGAGACAGGAATCCGTTCACAGGAGCAGCTTCAGGGAATGTGCGGCCATATTGAATCTCTCACAACGTGCCCCATCCAGACACATGGGAGTGAAGGCCTTTGCCTCTCCCTGATAATAGGGTCTCCTCATGCTAAGGCAGTGTCAGAGGTTGTATTTTATAAAATTTAATTTAATTTAATTTAATTTAATTTAATTTAATTTAATTTAATGTAGTAAGCTTCACACCCAGTGCAGAGCCCAACACAGGGCTTGAACTCACAACCCTGAGATCAAGAGTCGGATGCTTAACCCACTGAGCCACCCAGGTGCCCCTCAGAGGTCTTACATCAAAGGAGCATGGGGAGCACTCCAGTGGGAAGAGGGTTGGTTAGTGGGCTCGTTTTCCAACTGATCACAAAACTGATTTTTCTCTTAGCGAGATATATTTACGTGCGGAAAAATACTTTTGTTGGTGTAGTTTTATGAATTTTGATGAATGTCTGGTTGTATTCCCACCACCAAGTAACACCCCTTACTGTCAGCCCTCCCATTCCCAACGGCCCGCGGCCACAGGTCTGTTTTCTGTCCCCCCAGGCTTGCCTTTTCCAGAATGTCACATAAATGGAGTCGTACAGCCTGTAGCCTTTTTTTCTTTTTTTAACATTTATTTATTTTTGAGACAGAGACAGAGCATGAACGGGGGAGGGTCAGAGAGAGGGAGACACAGAATCCAAAACAGGCTCCAGGCTCTGAGCTGTCAGCACAGAGCCCGACGCGGGGCTCGAACTCACGGACCGCGAGATCATGAACCGAGCCGAAGTTGGCCGCTTAAGCGACTGAGCCACCCAGGTGCCCCAGTCTGTAGCCTTTTGAATCTGGCATCTTTAACTCGGCATCATGCTTCTCAGAGTCTCCGATGTTGTTGCGGGAATTAGTAGTCTGTTCCTTTGTACTGGCTGAGTAGTATTTCATCGTGTGGATGTCCCAGAATTTACTTATCCGCTGGCCCGCTGGATGCCAATTAAGTTGTTTCCGGTTTCCGACGACTCTGAAGGGAGCTGCTGTAAACATTCACATACAGGTTTTTGTGTGAGCGTACGTTGTCATTTTTCTAGAATAAACACGCTGGAGTCAACTTGCTGAGCTGTAGGGTCGGTGAGTGAGTGCTTAGCCTCACAAGAAACTGCCAAACCGCTTCCCAGAGTGTCTACACCATTTTGCATTCCACTAGCGACGCGCGGGTGGGTTCGCCCCGGGGCCTCGCCAGCACTTTGTGCTTTCAGCCTTTCTTACTTTAGCCGTTTCATCCCAAGAGGTACGTGGTGGCGTCTCATTTGGTTGACATTTGCTCGTTTTCAGAACACAAGCTGGTGTTGAGCATCTTTTCGTGGGCTAATTTGCCATGCGTGTATTTTTTTGTACCTTTTTGGAACGGGTTTCTTTTTTTCTTTTTCATCATTGTTGAGTTTTGAGAGTCCTTTATAAATTCTAGGCACCAAGTCTTTTCCAGACACGTGTTTTGCAGAAGTCCCCCCCAGCCTCTTAGCTTGCCTTTTTCACTTTCTTAACCGTGCCTTTCACGGAACACAGTTTTCAAATGAGATCTAACTCATCAATACCTTTCTTTCACAGACAGTGCTTTCGACGTGGTATCCAAGAGATCTTTGCCTCGCCTTACGGTCACAGGGATGTTCTCCTGGGCTATCCTCTAGAAGCTTTATAGTTTTGAGCTGTGCCCATAGGTCTGTGATCCATTTTGAGATTTGGGGGAGGGGTGGAGATTCGTTTTTTTCTGCGTGTGGGCGTTCAGTTGTTCTGACATCACTCGTTAAGAAAATAGTGGCCGAGCAAATTCGCTGGGATCGTGCGTTTGGATACTCGGAGGACGGATAATGGAAATGACCGACGGGCAGGCCTCAAGAGCCCCCATGCTACCGCCTGGGCGCGGGCCTTGGATTTCCAGCTTCCCGTGGGCACTGGGCCATCAGCCCGGCCCTGTCAAAGACCTTGCCAGGCCTCCCGTGGTTACTGTTTAACGCCTTGGGGGAAAATGAGCTTTTTCTTAGAACCACTGAGGGTTTGGATGTTGCTGGGTTTGTAGGTGGCAGCCCCCTTCCAGTCCAAGAGCAGCCAGCCTCTTGGACTCTCTGCTGCTGAGAGGCACCTGGTAAGACGTCCAAACACGTTTCCCTGGGGCAGGTAGGGGGCGGGGCCTGGCAGTCATCAGAACAGAGTCCAGAAGTGAGAGGGTAGCGCTTGTCGTAGGCCCCCGTGTGAGCAGGGAGGACGAGGCCAGGAATGTGAGGCCCGGTGGTCCCACGCGAACGGCCGTGGCTTTCTCTCCACGGTGGGAGCTGACTCTGCCTGATCTCTGCGTGGCCCTGGTGCCAGCCACTCTCCTTCTGGGATCTCTGTCCCGAGGAGAGAACCGAACACGTGGACCAAGCTTGGTCCCACTGCTCTGTTGAGGATGGCAGGGACCCAGGGCACCTGGGTGGCTCAGTCGGTTAAGCGACCGATTTCAGCTCAGGTCATGATCTCACGGTTCATGAGTTCAAGCCCCGCGTCGGGCTCTGTGCTGACAGCTCGGAGCCTGGAGCCTGCTTCGGATTCTGTGTCTCCCTCTCTCTCTGGTCTTTCCCCGCTCATGCTCTGTCTCTCTCTCCTTCAAAAATAAATAAAAACATTTAAAACAAATTTTTTTTTACATGATAGCAGGGACCTAGCTACAGCCCAGTGTCCGAGGACCAATGAAATGAATCTGGGTGTGTTTGCCAAGTGGGATGACGCACAGCTGCACGAGGGTGACACAAATGGTCGTGTTGTGGTCGGGGGGGGAAAGCGGGCTCTGGGGCAACACGTAAGCACGACGGAGGCATTTTCGGAAATATTCGATGTTCACGGAAGCATACGTATTTCATTCTTTACCTGCACGCTTTTGGAACCAGTTCCTTCTGTAACCTGCCCTTAATCCCTGCAGCTGTAATGTCAGGGTTTTATTTCAATCAGGAGTCCTGCCCTCTTCTCCTCTGGCACCTTTTCCCAGGTTCTCTGCCAAGTTGCTGGGAGCCGGGGGGAGGGATGAGCAGGACTTCAGGGAAGGAGGGGCGGGGCTCACAGGAGAAGCTTTGGGCAGGGCTGTGCAGGGCAGGGGTGTGGGGAGCCCCCAGCAGGCTGCCTGCCTCTGTCCAGGTGCCAGCAGTGGGGAGGGCTTCCATAGTCCATCCACACCCCCTGGCTCCATACTATCACCACAGGCTCTTATCTGCAGACAGCCCCGAGGAACCGGTGGGTTTTAAATTTGCATTAGCCATAGTACTCTTTATTAAAACAAAATGTTAAGCTGAGGGCCACTGTATAAAACAGATACACATACAGTGGAGGTGCTCTGTAAAAGGAGATGGTGGCCTAGGCTCTGTCTGTTGAGGACCGCTTGTCTCCCCATACACAGACACCAAGCCCCTGCCTCTGCCATTGGTTACTACCACAGAAGATGGAATAGGGTTTCTGGCAGAGGGGCTGGGGCAGCTGAGGCACTGAGGGAGGCACTCAAGGGGCTTGGGACAATGGCAGTTTACCACCCAGGATGGAAGTATTTAAAGTTTTTAACTGACAAGTCTGCATGTTATCACAGATAGATGGATGAACAGCTGGATGGAGAAAGAGAAAGATAGAAAGGATAGAAGGATGGATGGACGGACGGATGGGTGGATGGGTGGGTAGATGGATGGATGGTTGGATGGTGAATGGATGGATGGATGGTTGGATGGTGGGTGGATGGTTGAATGGGTGGGTGGGTGGATGGATGGTTGGGTGGTGGATGGATGCTTGGATGGGTGGATGGATGGATGGGTGGGTGGGTAGATGGATGGATGGATGGTTGGTTGGATGGATGGGTGAATGGGTGGATGGATGGGTGGGTGGGTGGGTGGGTGGGTAAATGGGTAGATAGATGGGTGGGTAAGTGGATGGGTGGATGGATACTTGGATAGCTGGATGGATGGTTGGATGGTGGGTGGGTAGTTGAATGGGTGCATGGGTAGGTGGATAGATGGATGGGTGGGTGGATGGATGGATGCTTGGGTGGGTGGGTGGGTGAATGAATGGATGGGTGGGTGGATGGATGGATGCTTGGGTGGGTGGGTGGGTGAATGAATGGATGGGTGGGTGGATGGATGGGTGAATGGGTGGATGTATAGGTGGGTGGATGGATGCTTGGATGGGTGGATGGTTGAATGGGTGGGTGGATGGATGGATGGATGGTTGGATGGATGGGTGGCTGGATGGATGGGTGGCTGGGTGGCTGGATGGATGGATGGTTGGATGGATGGGTGGCTGGGTGGATGATGGATGGGTGGATGGTTGGTTGGATGGATGAGTGGCTGGGTGGATGGATGGATGGTTGGATGGTGGGTGGGTGGTTGAATGGGTGCGTGGGTGGGTGGATGGATGGATGGTTGGTTGGCTGGATGGATGGGTGGCTGGATGGATGGATGGTTGGATGGTGGGTGGATGGGTGGGTGGATGGATGGATGCTTGGATGGGTGGCTGAATGGATGGATGCTTGGATGGGTGGATGGATGAATAGAAGAAAATGGATAGGTGATGTACGAGCGAGGGGAATGAAAGAACAGTGGGCTGTGGAAAAGGTGGGAGAGAGTGAGGGCAGAAGGATGGAGGATGAGTGGAGATGTGGGAGGATGAGTGGGTGGAAAGGTAGAAAGATGAATGGACAAGTGGAAAGACGGAAGGAAGGGAGGGAGGGTGGAGGTGCATGGAGGTCAGGTGGGCTCCGGAGTTAAACTCATCGGTGATGACCTGGTGTTGGCTCTGGACACCCGCAGGTAGTTTCCTGGTGCCCTACATCATCATGCTTGTTGTAGAGGGCATGCCCCTCCTGTACCTGGAGCTGGCAGTGGGCCAGCGCATGCGGCAGGGCAGCATCGGTGCCTGGAGGACCATCAGCCCCTACCTTGGTGGTGTTGGTAAGTGGGCACTCTCCTGGATCCTGGACAGCAGGGGGTGTGGGTGGGAGCCCGTTGGCTGGCAGGGCAGCCGGAGCAAGGGGCGAGCGCAAGGCCCAAGAGAGAGCCCCGGAGGGGGTGCCGCGGGATGTCGGCCGACGGGGGCTGGATCCCTTACCCGCAGGTCGATGAAGAAGTGGGGGGAGGCACACCCTCTGGGGGGCCGATACCACACTGCTTCTCTTCCGTGAGCCTCAGCTGGCTCTTCTGTAAAAGGAAATAGCTGCCCAGCCAAGGAGCTGCAACTCAGTCTCCCAGCAGCTACCGCTCTGGGAGCTCTAACTGCTCCTTGCTAATGATTAATAATGGCTCCTTCTCGTGAGCACCTACTACGTGCCGGGTGCCAGCCTGTATGATACCTGCACACGAGCTCGTGTTATCTTTGTTGCACCACCGAGGGCCCGTGGGGTGGCCCGTTAATGTCTCCAGTGCGGGGAAGCAGAGAGGCACATGGGTGGCGCGCTGGGCGCGCTGTGCCTCCCGTGTCCCCTGAGTTCCTCCGAGCTGGTGCGTCCCCGGCGCCTCTGGGCGATGGTTAGTTAACCCGCCCTGCATAACCCTCGCGTTCCAGGGCTGCCTGTGGGCGGGAGGAACTTTGGCCAGCCCTTGGCCACGGTCTCTTCTGCTCAGCCCTCCCGCCTCCAGCCAGGTAGGTAGGGAAGCAGAGTGGTGTTTCAGGAGCAAGGAGGGTGTATGCTTGGCGTGGCATGTAGTCTCGGAGGCAGAAGAAGTGTGTCCGCGGCCTCGGGCATCATTGAACCCGAACTGCCTCCTCATCGCGAAGGGCTGTTAATTTTTAACAAGGAGGTGTGTGGTTTTACGATCCGCCCGAGTAATCAATCACAGAGGGCTTCTCAGAGGTGGCATTTGCTGCCTAATAGGAAAGATACCGGATGTGTGTGCCAAGCAGGGGCGCTGGTAAATGTTTAACGGCCAGCTCTCGGGGTGGGGGGGGAGGGGAGGCCTGTTTGCGGCATCCCCTGATACTCGTGGTGTAAACACTTCCGACGCGGCCAATTTCAGACGGCCAACGAGATGCCCCCGAGGGTGGGGGTGGGCGGAGATGCGCACGGTGGCTCTGGGTTGGCGGGGGGGGGGCCGGTGTGGGCTCCAGGCCCCTCCACTCCAGACACCCCTCCACGTATCCCCGTCCCCGGCCACCGCGAAGCAGGGTTTGGCACAAGTGACTCAGCGTCAGGGAAGCCAAGGGGGGAGCACCTGTGACGTCCAGCATCAGGGTGGCACTTGTCAATGACAGCCTGCCTCTCATGCTAAGTTTGCTTTTTTAATGCTTTTTTATTATGTATTTTTGAGAGAGAGAGAGAGAGAGAGAGAGAGAGAGAGAGAGAGAAACAGAGACAGAGGGCGAGCCGGGGAGGGGCGGAGAGCGAGGCGGACGCGGGAGTCCTCAGCGCGCGTCTGCCCCCTCCCAGGCCTCGCCAGCGTGGTGGTGTCCTTCTTTCTCTCCACGTACTACAATATCATCAACGCCTGGGCCTTCTGGTACCTCTTCCACTCCTTCCAGGTGAGCGAGCCCGCGCCAGAGCGGGCGCGGGGAGCGGGGCAGGGAGGGGAGAGCAAGGCCACGCCCCGAGGCGGGGGTGGGGGTGGGGGGGACAGGGGTGAGGATGGGGGCGCGGCGGCCTCAGGGGCTGGGGGAGGCTGAGCACCCCACGCGAGCGGAGGGCTCCCGAGCCGGGCATCCACGGGACCCTGCCATTGTGTGTGTGCGCGCGCGCGTGCGCGCGTTTCTGGGGAGCGGGTTTCTGGCTTGCGTCACGTTCTGAAAGATGTGACCCCCCCTCCCCCCCACCTAAAGTATGAAGCACCACCAGATGCTCCAGGGGAGGATGTGTGGATGGAGAGAGCCACCGACCCAGTAAGAGCAGGAGGACTTGCCCTGCCACGCCCCTCACCCCCCACTCATGCCCCCTTCCCCTCCTCCTCCCCCTTCCAGCTCTGGTCGCTTGTCCTGCCAGCCTCCTGGCTCCAGGCGGAGCCCCCACATTTATTTCCCTGCAGACCAAAGTTCTCCTAGAACGACCGTCGGCACCCCTGTAACACAGCAGGGGCTACTCCCAAAGATGAACACTTTAAACCTGTGTTTCTGATTTACGGCCATAGCTGACGCTCGTGGCAGAAAATGGGAAGGGGCCGAACATCGTAGAGAAGCGAGAACCCTCACTCCTCACTGAGAGGTGCTCTTTGTGTCCAAGCCGAGGGGAGTCTTCCCTTCCGCCGCCCGTGCTCACGGCTCTTCCTCGGCACCTGCCTTTCACTCTCGGGGACCCCCTCCCCGCTGCCCCCGGCTTGCCTTCCAGCAGCCTCCTCCGTCTCGGACAGAAGCTCCCCGGGCAGACGCCACGCCCTTTGCCACTGAACCCGGCCTTTGCAGGACAGACACTGTCCCCAGGGTCCAAAAGCAAGGCAGGGCCGACCAGGGACTGTGGATTAACCCCGACTTGTGGGGCCACGCTCTGGAGCACTTGGGCACAGCCGTGAGCCTTTGGCGCCCCGAGGAATGCCCGGGTGAATGACTTCAGTAGTCAGAACGTGGCATCTACACTCGGAAGATGCTACATCCACGCCCCACTCTGGCCACCCGGTCAACCCTACCCGGGTCGCCCCATGGGGAAATGCCTCGTGTGCATCCCTGACAGGAAGGGCTCTCTGCTCTGAGCTTAATTGCAGCCCCCATCTTCTCCCTGACTCCATCAAGACTGGCCACAGCCCTGCCTCTCCTCTACCTTCTGGGTGGAAACAGCAGCTCCTCTGACTCTCCCCCCCTGTGGCCACTCCTCCTCCTCTGTGCAGAGCTATCATGTACAGTTGGGCGGGTGGTGCACTGCACAATGGAACTCCAACTGAAGAGTTGCCATATGCATTGCCAGCATTATGCCTCTGTATACTTATAGAAACAGTTTTCCAAAGGTAGAAGCAACATGTCCTGTTCTAACAAAATCAGGAATATTTGACCATCTTCCCAAGGTGAAAATAAGGTTGTCTCAAGAAATGAGACACGTTTTCCTAAGTCTCAGAAGTGCAAGGACCAGCAACTCCTGAAAATCACTCGACTATCCATTCGGTCTGTCCTTCCCAGGCCCCGGGGACTTCTCCTTTAGTTCCCCCACTCTGGAGCCCTCCTCCGTGGTCACGTAATGATAGTACCCGAAGCAGCGGTCGCTCCCTCAAAGCCAGCTCAGGGCTCTGCACAGTTGCAAGCACTTTAGAGGTAATTACCCAGGAGCCGTCACCACAGCCCTGCGATGTGGGGTGCCCCGCATCAGCGGAGGGGAACTGAGTAGCTGTGAGACTGGACGCCAGCAGCCTGGCCTCAGGGGCTGAAGCCTGTCCATCCCCCTACCAGGCTTCCCAGCCTCCTGTCTAGGACCTTGCCCACAAGGAGCACCGGGGGCTGTTAGAAAACCAGATACAAAATGCGAGTCTGACCCACTGATTCCGAGGAGGGGAGGCTGGCTGCTGGGAAACGGTCAGTTTCGTAAGTCCTTGCACTCGCTTAAATTCCTCCCCCTGGGGGAGCTTTCAAACCTCCGAGGCCCGGGCCCCACCCAGACCGATGCAGTCAGAGTCACTGGGGGTGCAGCCTGGGCACCGTATTTTTTTTTAAAGCCTCCCTTCTCCCCGGGATTCAGTCATGTAGCCGAGGCTGGGAACCAGGCCAGCCCAGGCTGGCTCAGCAATGGTCCAGTGGACGGACCAGTGGCCCAAGGGGCCGTGGGCTGGGTAGCTCCACCAGACTCCAAGCCCACGAGGGACCCTCCCACCTGCCTGGGGCATGGCGCTGCTTTGCCGCCGAGCATCTCAGTTGGCTCTACGTGGCCATTCTCTCCATGAGTCTCTGTTGCCCAGCGGTATGGCCAAAGGTCTTTACACATCAGCTGGTTTCCAGGAGCGTGACAATGAGGGCTGCGAGGCCCCAGGAAGCCCGGGCTGGGAAGGGGCACTGCGTCACGTCACTGCATTCTGTCACAGGCCAGCCCAGGTTCACGGGGAGGGGCCGTAAATGCCGCCTTTCCATGGAAGGAACTGCTGGGGACCATCTTCAGAACTATTCTGGTCAAAGCTAGAAACGGACTCGAATTTCAACAGGCCAGGGGTCCACCCCCGACCCCTGCACAGGTCCCGAGCATTTTCCAGGTGGACAAAGCTGGGCTCCAGCTGCTCATCGGTAGAGTGGCCCTGGCCCATGAGGTGACGTCTGTTTCCCCTGAAACACACAGATGGAACCCAGTGGGCCAGGACTTGCTTCTGTCAGTGGAGAACTTTTGTCTAATGACATCTGAGCTTACGGGACCCAGAAACAAGCAAAAGTGATGGCTGTGGGGCTTGGCAGAGTGGAGGTGGGACTCCTAACCCCTGCCCCCTGCCCCCAGAGCCAGAATTAAATCCACCGCCCGCCCTTCCTCAGCTCCCACTTCTATCCTGTTCATTGTGCACACATTTCTAGGCTCTTTTGTTCCTAAGTGACAGACAACCCAGTTCAAACTGGCTGAGGCAGAAGGGGCTCTTACTGACTCTATCTACAAAGTCCAGGAGGGGAACTGCTTCAGGTATAGCTTGACTCAGGCTCCACAGAAGTCAGCAGTGCTGGGTTCTCTCCATCTTAGGCACACAAGGTGGCTGCAGGGAGGCTGAACCTCACCCCTGCCTGACTTCTAAACCCAGCGTCTGTCCTGGGAGAAGCACGTCCCCACCGCCTGTTAGTGAGGGAAGGACCTGAGTCTCATTCAAGCCAGGACTTGCTAGGAATGTGTGAAAAGAAGCCAAGTCCACCCAAATGAGAACAGACTGAAGCAATTTATCCAGAGCTTGAGATCGTTGCCTTCGGCGGAGACCCCAGGGCAGGCAGAGGAATGGGGAAGGTGTGTCAGTGGGAAAAAAAGGCACGGCTTCCGGTGTGCCCGCACTGGGGTAGGGGGGGCTATCTGTGCGGTGAGGGGAGCAGATGGGGCTTTCTCCGGTTGGTCTGGGGTCGGGGAGCACGTGAGTTAGGGACACTGGCTGTCACTGCCCAGGTCCTGCCCACCCCACTCCAGGCCACTCCCTGCAAGATGCTGTGGCTGGAGTCCGTGGGCTCATTGCTGCGGAGGTTGTGGGTTCTATTCTCGTAGACGGTCTGGCCGTCGTCTGTCTGGTCCAGTGTCTCGGACCCACGGCAGAGCCAGGTGATCCTCAACAAACTCCCGTGGGGTTGCAAGGTGCGCGAAGCCCTCTCCCCGCCTCTCTCCTCCCCCCAAGCCCGTCTGTGCCCCTGACCGGCCCTCCTGGTCCCTGTCTGCCTTCGGATGCTCCTGTCCTTTGGGGACCGGGCACCCTTCCCGTCAGGCCCATTCCCGTCCTTCCCCGCTCTGCCCTTCCGCCCCAGCCCTCACCTGGCCGTGTGCTTGTTCTGATCCCCAAGGATCCCCTGCCGTGGTCCGTGTGCCCGCTGAACGGCAACCGCACGGGCCACGACGAGGAGTGCGAGAAGGCGTCCTCGACGCAGTACTTCTGGTACCGGAAGACCCTCAACATCTCGCCGTCCATCCAGGACAGCGGGGGCGTGCAGTGGGAGCAGGCGCTCTGCCTCCTCCTGGCCTGGCTCGTGGTGTACCTCTGCATCCTGCGGGGCACCGAGTCCACCGGCAAGGTGGGTCCGCACAGCGCCCCCCGCCCGGCACCTGGGCAGTGCTCGCGAGGGCGCAGAAGCCGTGCTGTGGGGGGGGGGGGGCGGGGGGGGGGGAGGGCAGCGGCGACGTCACCGGCAGGAATCCCCTGCGAGGCGACCGTGAACGTGGCCGGAGGTGCTTGAAGTTGTGGTCTTGAAGTGGGGGCGTTCCCGGTCCCTACACGGATGAGCATGTCTGTGCCAGGCAGCTGTCCCCAAAGCCACACCACCCGAGCGGCACCGAGCACCTCGACAGTGAGTCTTCCCTTCTTTAAGAGCCTTAAGTGACTGCGCACGTCCCCCAGACACCCTGGGCCGCTGGCTCTCAAACTGGACAGTACATCCGGGTCACCTGGAGAGCTTCTAGAACTCTGATATCTCAGGTCCTCCCCCAAGAGGCCCTGGAGTGATCAGGGCAGGGAGGGACTTGAGCCTCAGGATGTTAAAAGCTTCCCCCGGGAGGGTTCTAATCTGCAGCTGAGTCTGAGAACCTTTGCTCTGAGCTGCTTGTCAGGCCTGATTTCCAAACCTTCTCTCCTTGGTGCACCCCCAGCTTTATACTCCTTCCGGGGGCGCGGGAGGGGGCTGAGATGCTCTTGAACTCTAACCTGCCCCAGGTGGAAAGTTTTTCCTGCAGTGTTTCCAGCACCTGCCATCTTTCTCAAGCTGCGGCAGGTGCCCTGGACCCCCGGTGACACCCGCCTCATTCATACCCATTCACTCCTAGCCCGTCCCCTGCGGGCTGGGCGTGCGCCTTGCCTCAGTCTTGCAAAAGCCCTTCGGAGTGGATTTCATTATCCCACTCACCCGAGGTGTGGAGGGGCAAAGGAGCCAGCCCCGGGGCACCAACCAGTGAGGGCAGAGCTGGGACACACCCAGCTTTGTCCCTAAGACTCCCCACCCTCTTGTCCAGTGAATCGCCTCCTGTTTGCTCTCTCCATACCTTTTGTGACTTGCTCCATCCCAACTTTTCCCTTCAGAAGCTCCTAAGAGGCCACCTGCCCTCACCGTCTTGACCACCTCCTCCAGCCCCACCGTGTTTCTCTTGAGGCAGCAGGACCAGAATGACCCATAGTATCTTAGGCACCCTGCGACGAGCCCAGTACTGTGCCTGGCGTCTTCTGTTGGTCTCCAAGACTCCGTGACGGCCAGCATCGTAGCCCCAACAGCGCCCCGTCCCACGGCCAAGCTAAAAGACTAGTGAACCTTCTCTGGAAGAACTTAGAGCCCGCAGCTACTCACTCTGTCCCATCTCGAAGCTTGGCTAGTATTCTCTGCTCATAGAAACATGGGTTTTGCCATTTGTCTCCGCCAGATGATTATGAGCGTGATACAGAAGATCCGAGGGCAGTATCTGTCAACTCTTTTCCAGATCATTTACGCAAGTGCCGTATGAGGTCATGCCGTGCCATGAACACTTATTCCATTGCCTCTGCTCAAGCCACACCCCGTCTCCAGGACAGAGCGCCCCCACAGCTTTATTTATGGGGATTAATTCTGTTAAAAACGGTGTACCATTTCCTGGCCTCTTCTCTTGGAATCTCCTTTTCTTCCCCTCCAATGAATTGTTGCAGACTGGTCAGAAATGGTTTCTCCCGGTGGTGTAGGCTGGGCCACATGCCCAGCTTCCCTGGTGAGGGAGGAGGGAGCCCGGAGAGCCCCTCCCCCTCCCCCCCCAGGACACTTGTTTACCTGAGGGGAAGGAGGGAAGTTCCAGGGACCTGCCTTCCGTGTCCTCAAAGTGTCCCCTGGCTGTGGACATCGGTCACCCCTCCTCTCTTGCCCTTGATGTCCCTTCAGCGCGCTGGCCGATGCCCTCGCCCTCATCTGTCTCTGCCCCATACCCGTCATCCCAGCTGGGTTGATGACTTCTCAAGTCACGGTGACCTCAGTGAGGGATCAGTGATAAAAGACACTCCCCACCTCTGCTTGCGGTCCCCTGGGGTGAGGGGGCACAAACTGTTCCTCTGGTGGCCTCGGGAGTGGCCGGGAAGGTGGCGCCAATGCCTCAGCGGGAGGGGAGGGCCCAGTGCGATCCGGGCCCATCTGGACATGGGCCCCCAGGCACATTTCTCACCGGAGGACCCACACCTTAAGCAAAAACCGCCTTCGCAAGATTCTTTTTGCGGAGTACTTCTGGGCTTTAAGTAAAGGGGCTCTGGGGCGCATACGCAGTCGATAGGGAGGAAAAGCTCCAGTTCCCGGACGGGCATCCGGGCACCGGCAGATCCCTGTTCGGAGCCGGGTAAGAGTCAGCAGGACCAGAGCGTGAGGCGGTCGCCCAAACCACCACGAACACCACCGGACTCGTGATACGTGTCGTGTCCGCAGGAACACGATTTGGTCGACCAGAAATGCCATTCACGTCCAGCGTTCAACCCCGCGACAGCGAAGCCGCTCATAAAATATCAGCTCATCGAATTTGTGTCATATTCCTGATAGGGACACGCTCCCCACGCCCACGTCATCACGTTTCCCTTGCAAGCTCCTCTCAGGGCCAAGTTTCTCTCGGGGCTCCGTTCTGGAGAGACGTGCCTTGCTCCCAGCCCCCGGGTTTTTTGGGGGTTTCTCTTGGTTTTGTTTTTTTCTTTTAAAGACAATGTAAAGCAGGGCGCCTCAGTCGGTTAAGCGTCTGACTTAGGTCGGCTTAGGTCATGATCTCCCCGTTCGTGAGTTCAAGCCCCGGGGAGAGCTCTGTGCTGACTGTGGAGCCTGCTTGGGACTCTCTCTCTCTCTCTGTCTCTCTCTCTGCCCCTCCCCTTGCTCTCTCTCAAAATAAATAAATAAACTTAAAAAAATAACATTTTTTTAATGTTAATGTGCTAGGTATGTTTTCGTGGGCTGCCTCAAATCCTTTCTTTCCTGTTTTAACTTTTTATGTTTATTTGGAGAGAGAGAGAGAATGAGTGGGGGAGGAGCAGAGAGAGAGGGAGACACAGAATCCGAAGCAGGCTCCAGGCTCCGAGCTGTCAGCCCAGAGCCCGACGCGGGGCTCGAACTCCTAAACCGTGAGACCATGACCCGAGCCGAAGTCGGACGCTTAACTGACCGAACCACCCAGGCGCCCCAGCCTCAAATCCTTTCTGGAATAAGGTCCAGTTGAAGGGAGAGTGGCAGACAGAGGTCTCCTGTTTCTCCTGAAGCAGATTGCCCGGCAGTTACGGAGGTGGGCAAATGCATCCCACCTCCCCACTTTCTCCGCCGGCCCAAACTCAAACCCAGCCCCCCTGCACTGATGCCTTGCCAGCCGGTCAGTGTAACAGTGTGGTGCTTCGTGAGGCCTTCAGGTCTGTCGCAGGGACAAGAGGGGCACTGTGGGCACCGTGTCTCCAGGACGCTGACTCTGCCCCCTGGTGCCCGCAGGTGGTGTATTTTACCGCGCTGCTGCCCTACTGTGTGCTCATCATCTACCTGGTCAGGGGCCTCACGCTCCACGGAGCCACCAACGGCCTGGCGTACATGTTCACACCCAAGGTACGGGCTGGGGGGAAGGGGACCTTCGATCTTCCAGGATGGGTGGAAAGAGGGGAAGACCCAGGGAGGTGGGTGGGGGCAGTGTGGATTACCTATGGGCACTGGGTCACCTCCTCAGCCAGGCCGTCCCCAAGCCCTGTTCATTCTGGGACACTGAGTCTTTGGTCCGCCCACCCTCCTCCTCCTCAGCGCTCCCCCCACCCCGAGTGACTGCTACCCCAGCCCCGCATCTGGCCTCCCGGCCCCCACCCTCACCCCACACCCTCCTGGCAGTCTAGGGATTTAGCACCCAGCCACCTCTCTCCCTCCCGCACACCTGCCCGCACCCCTTCCCTTACAGAGGTGAATCCACACCCCGCAGGGTTTTCTGTGAGCCCTCCCTAGCCCCCCCACTCCCCGACGCCCCACAGCCAACGCTCATCGGTCGCCAGAGGGTGGGTGGGGGGGGGGGGCACTATCGCCTTTGGGACAAGTTCATTTGGCAAATCTGGCCCCTGGAAACAAGATGGCTGTGGTAGCCCCCCCCCGCCCCCGCAAATGACCCCCCACCATCATCCCAGACCTAGAGCTCCAGCCCCAGCCCACACGGCCTCCATCCCGTGGGGGCGTGGGCCCGCACAGTGCCTGGTCATGGATCAGGGGCTCCTTTTCCATATCACTCCCCCTCCCCGGGCCTCCCGCCCTCTGCCAGTCGGTGGGTTACGGGGCGGGGGAGCACCACCCGGCCGGGTCCCCCAGCCCCGTCCCTGCCGGCTTTGCAGTTGGAGCAGCTGGCCAACCCTAAGGCCTGGATCAACGCGGCCATGCAGATCTTCTTCTCCCTCGGCCTGGGCTTCGGCAGCCTGATCGCCTTTGCCAGCTACAACCAGCCCTCCACCAATTGCCAGAAGCATGCCATCATCGTGTCCCTCATCAACAGCTCGACCTCCATCTTTGCCAGCGTCGTGACCTTCTCCATCTACGGCTTCAAGGCCACCTTCAACTACGAGAGCTGCTTGAACAAGTAAGCCGCCCCGTGAGCCCCGGGGCCTCGGGTTGGGGGTGCGTCCCGCCGTCCCCCAGGCTCTGAGAGCCGCCTGGGAAGAGATGGCACAGGGAAGTCAAGGGGCGTAGGACAGAGGACACCGGCTTTGCGGCTCTCCACCCGGGCCCAACCCCGGGCACCCCGCCTGAGGGCTGAGGGCAGCTTCGTACGTCCAAAGCTCTTAGCACAGGGAGGCACTGAACAGCCAAACCTCGGTTTCTTCTGCCCCGTCTCCCTGACCTTGGAAGTAACCCAGAGCCCTCTGGGTGAGCCAGGGCCATTACAGAATCTCCTGTCTGCCCCCCACCACCCCCCACCCGCCCGCCTTATCCAACGTATAATAAACATCATCCAGACTAGGCTGTCCCATACGGCAGTCACTAGCCCCAAGGGGCCACCTACAGATTTAAATGTGGACTGGTTTAATTAATGTCAGTTACATCCAATCAGTTCATTGCACTTTTATTTAAACTGGTTTCCACTGAAATGTAAATGAATTTAAGTCGGTCTCTCCGTCACACCCACCGCGTTCAAGGCTTCAGCCGCCACGTGGGACGGCACAGACGCGGAACGGTCCCATCATCGCAAAATTTCTGTCGGACAATGCGGGCCCAGAGGTTTGAGCGGCCTAGCTGTGTGGGTTGGTTTCTCATCTCCGGCCCTCTTTCAGGCTCCCTCAAAGCCATTCAAGGTCAACCCGGACTTTAAAAGGTCACCAACCGGGGTGTCTGGGTGACATGGTCAGGGGTCCGACTCTTGATTTCGGCTCGCGGTTTGTGGATGGAGCCCAGCGTCAGGCTCTATGCTGACAGCGCGAGCCTGCTTGGGATTCTCTGTCTCTCTCTCTCTCCCTCTCTGCCCCTCCCCTGCTTGCTTGCTCTCTTCTTCTCAAAACTAAATAAACTTTTTAAAAACATCAAAAAATGTAAAAAAAGAAGAAAAGGTCACCCATCAACAGATTCCCTTTGTTGGAGAGACCTTGCCCAATCCGAGGGGAGGGAACCCCAGCACCCCGGCTTCCGAGAGAGGGGTTGGCGACCGCGGCCTTTCTACTCAGTGAAGGTCAACCTGGCATTCCGCTCTGCAGGGTGATTCTGCTGCTGACCAACTCCTTTGACCTTGAAGATGGCTTTCTGACAGCCAGCAACCTGGAGCAGGTGAAGGGCTACCTAGCCTCGGCCTTCCCCGGCAAATACAGTGAGGTGCTCCCACAAATTAGGAACTGCAGCTTGGAATCAGAGCTGGCCACGGTAAGGCAAGATCTCGGCCCGCTTCTCTCTCCTCTAAGAGAAGCCAAGGAAGATTCTCCGGTCAGCCTTTGGTGTCAGACCTGTGCCTTACCTCCCAGATGCCGCCTGTTCGATTCGGCAGCCACTACCCCCGGGGGGCCGGGGGGGGGGAGGGGGGGGCGAGGACCTACTGGTTCTGACCCAGCAAGAGGCCTTTGTTACTAACTTTCCTCCCCTCCCCCAAGTCCATCCACGGGGGCCCTGTTTGAGGATCCCGGGCCTAGAGTGGTTTCTATCGCCTTCACGCCGGGATCATGTGCATTCTTCTCTTAAGACGTGGCTCACGATGTCTGGTTCCTCAACCAAAGATGTAGCTAAAGAGCTTAAACAGCTCGTCATGAGGCCCCCAGAGCTACTTTTCTATGGCTCAGGAGCTTCAAAGGCCAGTCCCCACCGCACCTGCGTTTGGTGGCTTGTCCACTGGCACCAACTTCCCGGGGAACGTTGGCTCTGGTTCTGGAATCCGGCTTGCATCACGTTCGCTTATCAGGTCATTTCACGGGTGGGGCCACGCTTAGTCTCTCCCGGCTCCCTGCTCACACCGGCCTGTGGCCTGACCCCCTCCTGGGCGGGTGTCACAGCCCCAGCCCTCAAGCTGCAGCCCTCAAGGCCTTGATCGGTTCCGTGGGCTTCGGTTCCTGTTCCGTGAACTCATTTCAAATTTCCTTTTTGTTTTGGACACTTGGGGGGTTTCCTGGCTTACTTTTAAGCTTGGCTCAGCGTCCAAGAATTACGTGGTTATTCCTTTATTCAACCTGGGGCTTTTTTTCCCCCCATTGTGTTTGTTCTTGTCTCTCCCCCTCATTCCACTTTATTCTCTACTGTTTGGAAGGGACACAGTGTATTTCTCCTTCCGAATTTTTCCTGTGCGTATTTAACTTAACAAAATCTGAAATTCAACAATATCGTGACTTCCCACCCAAACAGAAAGAACAAGGATTTTTAGAACGCTTTCACCTTGTCCACCTAATTTTATTTTTTTATAAATAAAATACACTTTTTTAAATGCGTGTTTGAGAGACAGAGAGCAAGCAGGGGAGGGGCAGAGGGAGAGAGGGAGAGGGAGAATTCCAAGCAGCCCCTTAAAATGCCTTCCTTTAGGGGCACCTGGGTGGCTCAGTCGTTAAGCGTCTGACTTTGGCTCAGGTCATGATCTCACCATTCGTGGGTTCGAGCCCCATGTTGGGCTCTGTGCTGACAGTTCAGAGCCTGGAGCCTGCTTGGGATTTGGCGTCTCCCTCCCTCTCCGCCCCTCCCCGCTCATGCTCGCTCTCTCTGTCTCTCTGTCAAAATAAACTTTTTTTTTTTTTTTGCTTTTAATTTTAATCTCAGTATAACTAACATACAGTGTCATATTAGTTCCAGGTGTACAGCTCTTTTCTCTTGACACATTGGAGATCTTTGCCTTGTGATCCTGGCTTCCATCGTTGCTCTTCGAAAGTCCTTCTTCAAAGGACCCGGCTTCCCTCCAATTTCTCTGTCATCTTCTCTTGGACTCTGGCCTCTGCAATCCAAGCGTGGATGCATTTTTATTTATCCAGTGTGGGCTTGGGTGACCTTGGGCTTCCTGGATCCACGGACCCGTGTATCTTACCAGTTCTGGAACATTCATACCTATGTCCTTGTAATCATCGCCTTGACTTCCGCCTGTCTTCCCCGTTCGGAATTCCAGCTGGACCTTCTCATCCGACCCTGCAAGGCCACTCTTTGATGTTTTCCCACCTTCCTATCTTTTTTTTTTTTTCTTCATTATGGATTCCTCCCTGGGATAATCCAAGTCCACTAATTTTCTCTTCAGGTGCAAGCAGTGCTTAGCTGTCAGTGGTCTTTTCATCCAGTATGTTTTTAGATGCTATTTACTCTCCAATTTGCTTTTCATTCCAATGGTTTCTTGTCATACATTTATCTTGGTCATTTTATCTTCTGTTTCTTTAAAAATGTCATGCATAGGGGTGCCCGGGTGGGTCAGTCAGTTGAGCGCCCAACTCTTGATTTCGGCTCAGGTCACGATCTCAAGATTTGTGGGACGGGGCCCTAGGGCGGGCCCCACACTAACAGCGGGGAGCCTGCTGGGGATTCTCTCTCGCTCCTTGTCTCTCTGCCCCTTCCCTGCTCTTTCTCTGTCTCTCTCCGAGAAAAACACGTCATACATAGCTGATCCACTGGTGGCCTTGGACAGGAGAGTGGAAGGCAGTCTGTCCTCAAGGGGAGGAATGTTTGATCACTGTTGAGAATGTGTTGGCTCATAGTAATGATAAAAAGCCAACCTGAGTAATTTCGTTACTGTTTGTAAATTCCCTACCAGCGATCACCCCCTCTCGTCTGCACCCAGCGCTGGCGAATCCCACTGTGCTCACTGGTTTGCCATGGAGCTGACCTATGTTCTAAATCTGCTGCCCCAGCATCTGCCATTCTTGGGGAAGGGTGTTCTAAACCTTAGTCCCGCTGACTCTTTACTTATGGTGGCTTGTCTTCTCGTGGGTTTACAAATCCGTTTGCAAGCTCGCCGCTTGATCATCTCTGGTGGTCCTGCGGGTCTAAATCGGGGGAGCTGTCCCCCAGAGAGGGTTTGCTTCTGCTGCCGGTAGCCAGGGGGCACCCCCAGCTCATGACCTCTTTCGACCCCTTCTGGGGTTTGTCTTTAAGCAGGGAGCTCTAGGTTCTGTCTCCGCGGTTCAGTATCCCCACAATGGTGTTGTCGCGGCGGGGATCTGGCCACGGGACAGCTGCCTTCCGGGTTGCCTGCTGGCCAGGCCAGCTCCCCACCTTACGGGCTCCTCTTGCTCTGGCTCCCCCTCCCACCTCAGCTCCCAGCCACTGAAGCCTCGGAGCACCTAGTCAGTCATGATACCGGGAGCAGAAATTATCTTTGTTGTATTTCATCCCGAACAGACGTGCGGGAACCCAATGCTCCTCGCGCTTTGCAAATACGGACTCCTGACGACTCACGTTTCTATCCAGCCCAGCTAAGCCCGAGGGGCTGGTCTGCAGACGGAAAACCCAGCCTCAGCATGTGGCTTCTCGTGGCCAGTCCCCAGGGCCCCCCAGGATGCTTAGCACTGGGCGTGCTCAAGGAGCCGTAAGTCCGCTGGGGTGTCTAACTGGTGTGTTCTCACATGGGCAGGCGGTCCAGGGCACTGGCCTGTCCTTCATCGTCTACACCGAGGCCATTAAGAACATGGCGGCATCCCAGCTGTGGTCGGTCCTCTATTTCTTCATGTTGTTGATGCTGGGCATCGGGAGCATGCTGGGGAACACGGCGGCCATCCTCACGCCCCTGACCGACAGCAAGGTCATCTCCAGCCACCTGCCCAAGGAGGCCATCTCCGGTGAGTGGGCCAATCCGAGGAGGACATGGGGGTCTGGGAGGGCGGGGTGTGGGGCGCGAGCAGACGGACAAGCTGCCGCGGGGCCATGTGCTGGTGGAGGTGGCGACCTCCTAGCGGTCCTGCCGTGGCTCTCGCCGCCTCTCGGGCAGTCGGGACCTGGCACGTGTGCGTCTCGCCTGCGCATCTGGTTCTCCCTCACGAGGCAGCGCAGTGGCCGCCCCAGCGCCGGGAAAGGCCGGACTCACTGACCCACTGACCTGGCGCTCAGAACTCTCCAGGCCAGGAGAGAACCTGCTTCTGCCTTTGTTCCCACTGCCGTGTTAACAAACGTGTACATTTCTTAAACACAATCATTTTCACATGTTCCCGCTCAAGTAACCACCGCCTAGGTCAAGACACAGAACATTTCCAGCCCCTGCCCCTGCCCCGAGAGCCCCTTCCCACCCCTTCCCATCAGTACGTGGCCACCCCCCCACCGCCTAGGCCCCCACCCTACCCACGATGGCGCCATCCCACCGCATCCGGGACATCCCCTCTCCCAGCCCAAATCCAATCCAGTTCCCACCCCATCGCCTTAAAGCCCTGACCGCCTGGGCGGAGCTGCCCACCCTTCGTCGGAACCTTCTAGCACTTAGCATCTCCCCTTGCACCTGGTCTCTGTAGCAGCATCCTGTGTGCCGTTAGCTCCCGGCCAGCATGTAGCCCCTTGTCCTTGTGTGTCCCCTCAAGATGGCACTGGGGTTTGGTGAGTGACGGCACATGGTATGATGGCGGGACAGGCAGGTGGGAGGTGGGAACTTGCGAGTCATATACTTTGTGGAGTGCCCGAGGGAGTCAGCCAAAGGAGACCGGGACAAGGGCCCGGGTTCTGGAGGCAGAAGGGCCAGTGTCTGAGCCCAGACTCCGTCGCTGACGTGCCGTGGGATGTTGGGAAATTTACTCCGTATCTCTGAGCCCTTGGCTTCCCCATCTGTAAAGGGGGCTCCTGAGGCTTTTGGATCCAGTGCCTGACAGGTGCCTGGGGTGCACGTAGTGGGAGCTGGGTAAACATTCCCATCTGCCCCTCCTCTCCCTCCTCCCTCTTCCCGCCACACGGCAGTCCTCGGGATGCCCTGCAGGGCAAACCCTCTGCCCCGACTCACCTCCCGGGAGCTCAGGGGCTGAGTTGGGATAAACAGAATCACCAGACCCACAGGCTGGGTGCCCCCCCCCCCCCCCCCCCCCGCAGATAGCCGTGCCCACAACTTTCTTTCCCCCTCGAGTTTGAGGGCCCCCCTGCAGGACAGCGCCGAGAATTAACATCAGTGACATCTGACACACATTCCCTGGACACCTTTGCTGTCCCCCACCCCTCCCGGAACACACACGCCCGTGGCAAACACGCAGAGAGGCCGGTCCCCGGCAGAGTCCCCTCGGGGTCGGCGGCTCTGCGGCCACCCAGGAAACTGGATGGGGGGGGGGTGCGTGGCAGGCAGGTGAGTGTGCGTCTCGTGGCCCCAGGTCTGGTGTGCCTCGTCAACTGCGTCATCGGCTTGGTGTTCACCATGGAGGCCGGCAACTACTGGTTCGACATATTCAACGACTACGCTGCCACGCTGCCCCTGCTGCTCATAGTCCTGGTGGAGATCGTCGCCGTGTGTTACGTGTTCGGGCTGAGGCGGTGAGGAGGCCCCGCCCCCAACGCCTGCAGGGGGTGGGGATGCCCCGAAGGCCACGCCCCACCGGGAAAGCAGCCCCTTCCCACGTGCACTTGGCCTTCCCCTTTCCACTTGGCATCGCTTTTCCCTCTGCCCTCATCTCTCAGCTCATTCTCGGCCTCGCTCGACCTTCCGCCAACACCTCCTCTCCCCATTTCCCGTGGTTTTACTTTTTATTATAGGACTTTCGCCTGCTGATAGTGCCGGGCCCCAGCGGCTTAGGGGGGCAGGGATCCCTTACCTCCAGGCACCACATACTCTGACCCTCGGTGAACATCAGTATTTTTCGGGCACGCTGACCAAAGTCCAGTTGATAACTTAAAACCAAAAAAAACGTGGCCGATTCAGGATGTCAGGCTCTCGATCCCGGAGCACGGCCGGGCACTGGAATGTTGTAGATCCCCCCGTGGGTGACAACGGGCTGTGCCGCCGGGCTGAGGCCACTGGTTTAGAGAGACTTGCTCCTCCGAGTGGGCCCAGGGGGGAGCCTCACCGTACATGCGGGCCCTCGGGCCCTCCCAGGCCCGGTGAGTCAGATCCTACACGTTCACACGGGAGAGGTCCACATGAGCATTTGGGAAGCACTGCTCAGATATGAGCCGATCAGACAGGTGAGCCAAGTTGTGCCCCCCCATCCTCAGTCTTTTCCCACCCTCCACGTTGGTTTGGAGGGGGGTGGGGGTAGGGAGCAGCACCAGCCATGACATTCTAGAAACCAGACCCCTTTGAGCCACGTTTCCCACTGTGTCCCCAGAAGCACTGGGGCCCCGTGCCATGCTGAAGGACGTCCATGATCAAATAACTTGCAAGACATAAGTTAAACAGAGTCAGAATTTCTTTCCTCTAGGACTTCCTGGAGCCATGAAGACGATTGGGAATCTCAAAGACGGGGTATAAATGGTAGCCTTGCCAAAACCGTTTTGGTCAAGGAAGCCTTTTTTCAGCCTACCTCCCATTTGCTACCTACTGGGGACATTCGAGATAGAGTGACCCACTCTACTTTCCCAGGACCGAGGGCTTTCCCAGGGTGCGGGCTGTCCAGTGCTAACACTGGGGAAGTCCTGGGTAAACTGGGACAAGTTGGTCCCCCGGGAAATTCTGTCGCCAGTCTAGAGGGAGAAACAGATGGGTCACCTGAGAGGGTAGGTGTTTCCCAGGAAGGGAGAAGGCGGAGGAAAGAGGAACAGAACCCAGGGCCCACTGGAGGTGCTGGAGAAAGGGCACAAGTCCATGCAAAGGGGTGGTGCTAAGTGGTGAGGCTGGAGGGAGGGAGAACCAAAAAGGCGTCTCCTATAGTGTGGAAGTGGCAGGATCCGGGAGTGACGGGGAGGGAGACAGCGCCATCTAGTGAACATCTAGCAACAGCGCCATGTCAGGTGGGAGCTCAGGACAAGCCCCAGGCCCCAGCGCAGCAGGTGGCTGTGGTTGCAGCTGGTGACCGTCTCACCCCACCCCACCCCCGCCCCTCTTCAGGGCCACTTCTGCTTTGGGTGCGGTTTCAAGGCCCTGGACGGGAGACAGCAGGCCAAGCCGGGTCTGGGCCTGGGTCTGCCGCTACCCGGGTGCCCTGGGGCAAGTGACCTCACGGCCCAGGGCCTCGGTGCCTGCTGCCGTTAAATGGGGGTGACGATGGCTGGGTCAGTATTTCCCAAAGTGCTAAAGACACTTTCCATACTTACTTGAGTCTGTGTTAGGAAAAGTGATTAGCTCTTTAAAAGGGGGGGGGGGGGGGAGACGTAGTGTGCAGACACGATCGAAATCCCAGAGCAGCCACCTTTGGGGGGCACTGCTCTGGCTTCTCTCTACGCCCGCTCCGGCGGGTCTTGGCCAGAGTGCTGCATTCCCACGTTTGGCTCTCCCTCTGTCCAGAACCTGCTGCGGCTCCAGGGTACAAAAGAGATTCCTCTCTTGGGGGCGTTTTCATGGGCAGTAGAGTCGCTGATACCAGGATGGGAGGGGTGGGGGCAGAGCTGCCCCTCGGGGTCCCCGAGCGTGGAGGTCTGGCTTGATAAGTGACCCTCCAGGCTGTTGGCTTCTGCTATCTCCGGGAACTGCCCTCTGGTCCACACCGACAGCCTTCATCTGGAGGTGGCCCCGGGAAGATTATCTCCTGACGTGCACCGGACTCTGGGGGGACTGCTCTGCTCCCCTGCTCTGTGGTGGCCTCGGCTCCTCCCCCTGCCCCACCCCACACCCCCTCTGCCCAGGAGGGGTCAGACACCCCGGAGGGGTCGTGCCCAAGGCTCAGTGGCACTCAGAACAGAATCTTCCTAAACAAACAGGGATGTGGACGGCGTGCATAATCCAGACTTTCTCCCCGTTTCCCAAATAGATTTGAAAGTGACCTCAAGGCCATGACTGGCCGCACCCTGAACTGGTACTGGAAGGCCATGTGGGCCGGCCTGAGCCCGCTCCTCATCATCAGCCTCTTTGTTTTCTACCTGAGTGACTACATCCTCACGGGGACGCTGCAATACCAAGCCTGGGACGCTTCCCAGGTACCCCCTGTCTCGGGGCCCCCGGGCTCACTCTCCAGCAGCAGCTTTAAGTTTCCTGAAACCAAAGATCCGCTTCCGCGGTGTGGGCAGGTTATTTGTCGCGGCATGGAAACACCACCTGGGTATTTAAAAACAGCCCAGGAGAGCAGACCTGGGCTTTGAGTTTTGCGGACGTGTGCTCCTTAAAGAGTAAGATTCCTTCTAGAACTTCCCAGGGGGCCTTTCTCCGGGGGGGTTGGGAGAAAGCCCCCTGCAGAGGCGCTGGTTCCTGCCCCCGGGGCTGTGCCCTCCTCCCTCCTCCTCAGCCTCAGGCCCTCCGACCTCTGTCCACTTAGCCTCCTGGGGAAAGACAGAGCCAGCCTCCGGGGCATGGTCCCTGAGCCCCGGCAGGCGCCCGAGAGGACCCGTCTTAGCGCTCGAGTCACCGCATCCCGGGAGGGTCTGGCTCTGGGTGTGTGTGTGGCTGGGACGCAACAGGCTCACTCAGGCCACAGGCAACTGCTGTTCACCGACCAGAAGCGCCGTGTGTCAGCATTTTGACAACCAGGGCGGCCGTGTTAATGCACTTGGCCTGAGGGCCAGCCTTGGCTGCCCTTACATACAGGCAGACTCTCACAGCGAACATTTACGCTGGGAGGAAAGTAATCCTGCAGGCCAGTTGGCATTTGCTTTCCTATGGGTAGAAGACGCTGTCCCTTAGCACCCAGCGTGCATGGTGGCTGTGAAGGACACCGCTCCAAGTGAGCAGGTGACTGATGGCGGCTGCGAGGCGCCCCCGCACCTGCCTCCCGGCAGGAGAAGGACCGGGGTGTCTTCTCCAACCCAGAGCAGACTGACGCTTTTGTCAAAAGCAGTAGCAGTGAATCTCTTGAAAAGGGAGAATGTACACACAAAACCACGTATGGACTACAAGCTCCCATTATTTCTTGTACCAACAGATACGAGACGAAGCTGTCACATTGCTAAAACAGCTTCTAAACGCTTCCCCCGGTTTCTGTACCGGTCAGTACAGAACAACAACAGCAACAACAAGTCATAGGACGAGTAACAGGAAGTCTGTGGGCTGGTTCCCACACCTCACTCCGAGCACGTTTTGGTTTATAAGCCACGCGCGGTTGGCCTGTGATCCCTCGGCCGTAGCTGTTCTGTGGCCCCCTCGTAGAAAGGTGGCATTTATTGGCTTTTTGGCCTCCTTTCTCATCAGCTTTAATGCATCTGCATTCAGGGAAGCATCCCCCAACTCAATCCAGACGTCCGCCAAGCCTCCTCCCAAGACTAGGGCTGTGCCGTTCAAGATGGCGGCCAACCACCACATGTGGTGATTAATATTTCAATTCGTGACTATTCAGTACAATGTAAAGTTCCGTGCTTCACACCCACTGGCCACATTTCAAGGGCTCAGTAGCCACCTGTGTCTGTTAGCTACCATGTCGGACAGCACCCAGATGGAGCTTTCTATCATCATACAAGGTGCTGTTGGGCAGCACGGGGCTGAGGTTAAGCCCCCTCCATTTAGGTGGCCCCAGATGTAAGGATGCCCAGCCCCAGATGCTCTCCGCCAAGCGGGGCTCTGCCTGTGGTGGCTCTTCCTGCTGACCCTTGGCTTCTCCTTTCAGGGTCAGCTTGTGACCAAGGATTACCCCCTCTACGCACTGGCCATCATCGGCCTACTCGTGGCCTCTTCCACCATGTGTATTCCCCTGGTGGCCCTGGGGACCTTCATCGTGCGCTGCCTCAAGAGGGGAGACACACCTCCCGTGGCCTGAGGACTGGGCTTCCCAGAGACTCCGGTCGGCCGCTCACTGTTCTGCGGCTGTATTTATAGGTGGAATCTCCTTGGCTGCCTTTAAACATATTTACTCCAGAAATACTCAACCCGTCATCTTCCTGAGCCCATCAAGAAGAATTAGGAGGGTGTGGAGGAAGAAGGCTCCCTCGGGAGGACCCACGCCCATCCACGGAGCGGCCCCTGCTCCCCGCTGCCTGCCCCCAAGGTCACACCGAGCTGGCTCCTTTCCGCCAAAGACACGGGCTTTTCAAGGCCAGTCTTGAAGACCATTGCTTTCTCGATTCTAGGGAAGCCCCAGAATCCAGGCACACCGTGGGCTGAAATTCGACTATAATTTTTATGGGATAAAATTTAAGCAATTTTTTTCCCCCTGAAGAAATCCCAACATAACAGAGGGCAGGTGCTTTTAGATCAGTGTGAAGAGAGGTTTTTTAAGCGCCCTGAGATGAGCCATCTGAATGTCACTGGTGCAAAATCAGTTCTCTTTTTTCAGTCATACTGAATCCGCCAGGACTGTGTTTCTCACTAAGAGGACTGGCTAGTCACGAAGAAGGGAGGCCTTTGTTTGGGGTCGCTCCTGTGATCTGAGGTCTCTCACAGCGGGTCGAGGACCCGTCACCCCAACCACAGGATGCGACCCCAAAGCCCCGGGCGTGGTCCCGTGAGCAGTCCGTGCAGCCGGCCCCTGCCCCAGTGCCTTACGCGTTAGGAAAGGTGCCAGAGCCGCTGTGAGGGTGAAAGTAAATCTAACATTCCCACAGATGACACGGTGGCCAACTCTTTATAGCAAAGACCACGAGCATCACTTAAACAATCGATTTTAAAATATTTGTACATTTCTTAAAGTTTATCCATTTATTTTGAGAGAGAGAGAAAGAGAGAGAGAGAACATGAGCAGGGGAGGGGCAGAGAGAGAGGGAGAGAAAGAATCCCAAGCAGGCTTCACACTGTCAACGCAGAGACTGATGCGGGGCCCGAACCCTCGGAACCGTGGGATCATGACCTGAGTCAGATGCTTAACCGACTGAGCCACCCAGGCGCCCCGTACAGAAGTTTTCTAAAGTGTATATGTAACTCAAACAGAGCATCTTGTAACTGAAGGCACTGTATTTATGATTCAGCATTAGTCTACCAGGCTAGGGTCTCCTGTCTTTTTTCACAGCAATCAGCAGGTCAAGGTTATTCCTGAGGGGGAGGCCCCCCCCGCAAACCTTCTGTGCTTCACCGACATACAGAATTCACGAGTTTCTTTGGGTAAGATTTGTACAGACATCTTCGAAGACACTGAAACACTCCCCTGGGACGTCGGCTGGAGTGTTTTGTTTTGTTTTGACTTCTTTTTCATGTATTTATAAATGCCCAGATAACAAAAATAGGCACCATAAAGGTCTTCTGCTTTTACAAGCCGTCTTGTCACTGCTTCCCCGTTTCACCTGATGGCCACTTATGAGGAGGTCATCACTAGCCTTCAAAATGCACCAGCATTTATCAAGCACAAGTACTCAGCCTTCGGACTTCTCAGCAGAGGGTCTAGCGTTGAAAAACTGTAGATGTCAAGGCTTGAAGAGTAGGTACACTCAGTGGCAAACACACAGCCCTCCGTTCCTGAATCCTTGCGGAGTGGGTCCCCCTCGGGCCCCAGTCATGGTCACGGTCTTACATCATGGGCCGCCCCTCCTGGGGTCCGTCATCAGCAGGGTGTCTCAGCCCCAAATGCCAAGTATCCTCAGGACCGTGGAGACAAATGTTGTCCTAAATCATTCCTTTATTCTGTGTTTCCACACCTCGCCTCCCATTCGAACAGCCTGTGAGCATGTAAAACTCCCAACGCCCCACCCGGGCCACACCCGGAGGACCAGGGCTCCGTAATGTGTCACACATGTAGGAACATTTATGTCCAAAGTGACCTTTAGGGGCACCTGCGTGGCTCAGTCGGTTAAGCGTCTGACTTCACCTCAGGTCACGATCTCACGGTTCGTGAGTTCAAGCCCCGCGTCGGGCTCCGTGCGCTGACGGCTCGGAGCGTGGAGCCTGCTTCGGATTCTGTGTCTCCCTCTCTTTCCGCCCCTCCCCCACTCACACTCTTTCTCTCTCAACAATAAGTAAATGTTAACAATTTTTTTTAAGTGACCTTTAAACGTTTGAAAGCATTTTCGTGCACTTCCAATTGCATGGAAAAGCCACTTCTACGGAATAATGGTTGCTCACGGAAGTCGGACGGATGAGGTCACGGTGTTCTAGAATAATGTGCTCCAGGTGAAAATGCCTCAGGTTTCCCATTCAGTTTTATTCTGGTTTCTGTGAACTTCATGAAGAACAGAGCACTCTTCAATAGTCCTCTTGAACCAGGAATGAGTCATGTCTCAAAAAAATTCTTTGTTGACTGTTTTCTCGGTGCTGCACCAAAGTGGTCATCTGACACATGTCCACCTTCCTCCAGTAGGCTGGAGAGAGAAAGGGATGTGCCACCCACATCCACGTAACAGTCACCATGACGTCGTGGCCAGATCACGGACTCCAGAGAGTTTTCTATTTATGCTGGAGACATAACGGTCCTTGACTTAGCTCTAAGAAATCAGGGAGGGAGATGGTTGGGTGCTCAGCAATTGTTGTCATAGATAAAACCTTTGACAAGCGTCTCTGTAGGTTTTTGTCACGTACTGGCTGTAGTTTTGAGCCCCCTCTCGTAACACGAGATATGCCCACATTATGTAAATAGATGAGCTAATTTTGAAAACATGGCAAATAAAAGAGAATCCACCCAGTCTCTCGTTTCTGTCACCTTCCCCACGTTTCCCTCCTCAGGCAGCCAGAGAAGCCACACTGACACAGTGTGACCCTCACGGGAGGTGATGGTTAGTGTCCATAAGAAAAATCAGAAAAGGGCGCCTGGGTGGCTCAGTCAGTTAAGCGCCTGACTCTTGGTTTCGGCTCAGGTCATGACCTCATGGTTCCTGAGTTCAAGCCCCACACTGGGCTCTTCGCTGACAGTGTAGAGCCTGCTTGGGATTCTCTCTCTCCCCAACCCCCCCCCTCAAAAAATAAACTATAAAAAAATTAAGAAAGAAAAATCATAAAGGTCTAATTCGATGGGTTTAAAACAGGGTATGAGCCCTTCTAAATTGCTGCAGAAAAAAAACATCATTGACGAATGGGAAATTCTTTTTTTTTTTTTTTTTTAAGTTTGAGAGAAAGCTCGTGAGTGGGGAGGGGCAGAGAGAGGGAGAGAGAGAATCCCACGCAGGCTCCGCACTGTCGGCTCAGAGCCCCTCGTGGGCCTCAAGCCTGTGGACCGTGAGATCATGGCCTGAGCCGAAATCAAGAGTTGAATGCTAACTGACTGAGCTGCCCAGGTGCCCCGACAAATAGGAAATTCTTAACCAGAATGTCTCGACCGGCCTCTGACATGGGAATCACTTCTCTTCTATTGCCCACGTGGACAGGATCAGCCTTTATTGAGATCTTACAAGTCAGTCCGGAGGCAGGTGCTGGGGACAGTGCTGAACAGGACAGACACGGTCCCTGGACTTTATGGCACTTACATTCTGGGGGGTGGGGGTGGGGAGAATCACAGTGAAGGTAACAAACGAGATGACTACAGATGGTGACCGTTTCTAAGAAGCCAATACATGGGTCAAGTGGTGGTGTGGCAGGGACAGTGCGTCAGTCCGGTGGTTGAGGAGCTTTGCGGACCAAATGTCTGTCCGGGAGGAGGCAACGGCATGTGCAAAGGCCCGGAGGTGGGAAAGGGCAGGAAGGAGGCCTGTGGTTGTGATGGGGAGAGTGATCGGGGGTGGGAGTGAGCAGGGTCTGGCCAGTAAGACCTTGTGGGCCAGGCAAGGAGCTTAGATGGTCTTCAAAGAGCACCGGAACCCCACTGAGGGGTGAACACGGGGGCCCTCCCTGCATGAGCTGCCGGGAGAAGACGTAAGTGTGTAGCACATAAAACCAACAAAGAACTACTCTCTAGAATACAAAGAACGTCCACAAATCAGTTAGGACAAACAACCTACCAGCAGCCGGCAAGAGACCCCAACAAGGCGCAGAACAGGAACAGCAACGACCCAACAAAGAATTATGAAAAGATGCTCCCGTCTCACCAGTGATCGGAGAGATGCCGGAATGGGATGCCGTTTTATACCCGGTGGATTAAAAAGTCAGGAAGTCTGGCTTCCCGAGCATTGGTAGCCACGGGAGCCACTAGGCCTCTAAATGGCACAGCCAGTGTAGAGAACAATTCCGTGTTAATCTCGCACCTTCACGGCTCGTGATTCTCCTACTGGCAGAGGGAAGGCGGACGGGAGCTACGGGGCGCAGGGACGCCGGGGACATCTTTGCACCCTCCTCCCTCCACCTCCTAGCTCCCCTCTCCCCTCCCCTCCCAGCTCCCCTCTCCCCTCCCCTCCCCAGGGGCCACCCAGCAGAGATGAGGGATGCCTACGAGGCCCTGCCCAAACCTCAGGGTCTTGTGAGCAAAGCCCGTGTCACCCGGGTGCTGGGCCACTCAGGGCGCTGGTCTGCTCTGCAGAATGAGCTTGCCAGAACTGCTGCAGAGAATACGGCAGACGTGACGTCCGAGATTAGGTCACGGAAGCCTGTGACTTCGGTCTTGCTGGCTTTGATGAGCCAGGCTGCCATGTCGGGAGAGCCTCCCGAGGCAAGGAGCAGATCTCAAAAACCTACCATAACTTATCTGTATTAGGATGCTTTCTTCTGACATCAGGACCCTTGGATGATAAAACCCCAAGACCCTAATTTGTTTAAGTCGCTTCCCCAGGCCGCCTGGGGGGGGGGGCTCAGTCCGTTGAGCCTCTGACTTCGGCTTGGGTCATGATCTCCTGGTTCGTGGGTTCGAGGCCCGCGTCAGGCTCTGTGCTGACAGCTCAGAGCCTGGAGCCTGCTTTGGATTCTGTGTCTCTCTCTCAAAAAAAGATAAACATTTTTTTAAAAGGCCATTAAGCCACCCCTCTGTACACACACCCCTACATTCTTCTTGCCCTCTTATCCAGGCTCTGGGTTTGGCACACCTCCAATTCCAATCTTGATACCAAAAGTAAATCCCATTCCATCAGGACTGAGGAATCTGCATCACGTAACTTTGGGGACCTTCCCCGCCTCTCCCCACCCCCACCCGTGGTCCCTGAATCCCGAATGGGACAAAGCTTGTCATTCTGTAGCTACAAATAAGACAGAGCACAGATTCCTTGGGTAACACACTACGAAATCTCTCTCGTACTGAAGTACAATCAGAAGCATACCCTTTTTCTCCGCCCCACGGAAGGAAGGAGCTAGAGATTACCAGGCACGAAACACCGGCTGGGGTATCAGGGAAGGACAGAAGGTCACAGGGAACAGGTGGGAGAGATTCTTGAAAGCCCCTTTGCAGGAAGCCACAGGGACAGCTGTCTTCACCCGTATGTGCGGGGAAGGGGCCGCAGTAGCCCACGCAGAGAGCCGACCCCAGGGACGGCCTGGCGCAGCCTGAGGCAGCTCTGCTCGGTCCAGAGGGGGACGGCGTACCCACATAACATCTCCAGGGACTCCTGCCTCGCTCCCGTGCGCAAGGGCCTCCTAGGCGCCGAGGTGTTTCCCGCCTCATTCAGACACATCCCCAGCCCCAGAGACCACTTTCTAATAAGCAACACAGTCCTACTTCCCAGCTGAGACCTGTATCATTTTGAAAAACAGACCACAACTCAAGAGGTGGGGGGGCGGGCAGGGAACACCTTTTTACGGACATCACACGTTACTAAATTATTTCCCTGTTTGTTTTTTTTTTAACATTTATTCATTTTAGAGAGAGCACACGCGGGGGAGGGGCAGAGAGAGAGGGAGACACAGAATCCCAAGCAGGCTCCAGGCGCCGAGCTGTCGGCACAGAGCCCGACGTGGGGCTCGAACTCACCAGCCACGGGTTCATAACCTGAGCCCAGATCAGACGCTCGATTGACTGAACCACCCAGGTGCCCCAATGTTTCCCTGTTTTTACCTGTAACTAAAAAATAAGGAGGAGCACAATTTCTCAAGCGATCACTGAAAAGCCAGATTTCAGAAGCCATTAATTTTCTCGCTTACTTGCATTGTCCCGATTTTCTATGAAGCCCAAGCACACGCTGCCTGGCATGATTTAAAAATTCTCCGGTAGGGGCGCCTGGGTGGCTCAGTCGGTTGGGCATCCGACTTCGGCTCAGGTCACGATCTCGCGGTCCGTGAGTTTGAGCCCCGCGTCGGGCTCTGGGCTGATGGTTCAGAGCCTGGAGCCTGCTTCCGATTCTGTGTCTCCCTCTCTCTCTGCCCCTCCCCCGTTCATGCTCTGTCTCTCTCTGTCTCAAAAATAAATAAACGTTAAAAAAAAAAAAAATTAAAAAAAAAAATTCTCCAGTTAAAAAGAACACCCCTTTCGAGACCAAGTGTGGGAACGACAGCAACAGTGGGTAGAAAAGAATAGGACGTTTATTTTCACGTATGGGTGCACAGTACACGAATTCAGAAATGCAATCGCCGCAGGCTTCTGGAACACGGACGCCTTCAGATCGGACATGCCAGCATCAGTCCGTGGGCACCGGCGGCTCTCAGGTGGTCTCTGCTGTGGTCGTGGGAGGAAGTCCTTCCCGTGAAATGCCCGGTAGCACTCGAGTCGTGGAGCACAGTAGACACGAACCAAGTTTCACACATTCCATCTTTGGAACAGATTACGCTTATGTACGTGTACATAAGATTGGAACAGATTACGCTTATGTACGCTTATGACTTGCCCTACTGTGAATTTTAGTGACTGAGTTTTAAGCTACAGAGGGTGTCCAGCTATTATCTCTTTTAGAGTTTCTAGAAGCAACGTCTCTTATTAACGTTTATAAAAGATAACGGGGGGAAAAAATTCATGTTGAAATCAAGGCGCTTTGAGAGATATTTAAGGACAACATAAGGTATTACTACTGAAATAAACTGTACATATTTTCAAGCACAACACAAATATCATAGCCGTATTTAATTGAACTGCCTTAAAATAGTGGCGATTATACTACCCTACATACTTTTCTAATATTTAAACCTCATAATTACAGTTTGAATACACAGTCCAACTTATAATTAGAACTATGCACAGCTTCTAAAGCAGATTTCTCAGGTTTGTTTTTGCACAAAAATTAACACTGAAGTTGGTCCTTGATTTGGAGAACGCTAACTTAACTACCAGAAGCGCAACACTGCAGACACACTTACTGATCGGGAGCTAACAAAACCTTGACGGAGAGGAGAGCGCGGGTGGTGCCATGCGTGGGAAGCAGCTGCGGCCTCCAAGGGCAACCCCAAGTCCAGCACGAGCGCCTCTTGGAGGCCTGCGTGTCTCGACGAACGACCCCCAAAGAAACCAGCACGCCCGGGAGGGACCGCTGGCCAGTCGAGGGGTATCCTCCACACGGAGGCAAATCCTGAAAACAGAGGCGGCTTTGGACCTTTAGCGTAAGACACAGGCTTTACATTCTTTGATTTCATTTACACCTTTAACAAAAGATAAAGTATTATCTGGACTTCTTCTTCATACGCAAGTTCAAGCTGAACTCAGAGGACAGCCCAACTGAAACTTCAGAAGCACGCCAGACCCGACTCCTTGAAGTCTCAGGCTGTTCCGTCAAACTGCGCGATGGCTGCGAAAGACGTGCTCTGCACCAACAGTCGAGCTAGCGGATTCTCAAACTCTGAAGAAAGTCCAAAGAGGTGTGGCGAAGTCCGCTTGCTAACAGCGACGGCCTCTACAACGACCATAAGGAAACTGAGCTAGAAAAATAATTTTACCATTTTAAATAACGAAAGAAGCTAGATTTCTTAAATATATTACTTATCCTGCAAAAGTTGATCGAATCGACAAGGAATAGATTCCTTCCATTCCAGGAGCTGAATTCGGGTCACCCTTTAATTACAGAAGAGCTTCAAATTATAAACAGAGCCATCCCAGTAGTGAAGAGGTCGCTGAGGCAGGAACGTCCGGCTGATTCCAGGTCACCCCCCCTCCCCCCACACGGAGCACAAGCCGTGCTTCTGGAGAGAGGCTTTAAAAGGACCTCGGGCTGATGTGGAAAGCGGGTCAGTAAAGACTCCAGTTCTGCATGATGGAATCTTCTAAGCCGAGCCGCTTTCCACAGACACAAATTCAGTCCATCTTTTCTTTCTGGACCAATCTGGGAGCATCGACAAAATCTTTGCCATTATAAAGAATAATAAAAAATGTTCCAATGCTTGCGACTCCCCAGAAGAGCACATAGGCCAGTGTTTCTGTCCAAGTGTCACCTGTTGATATAAACAGAGTTGATAAATAAAAGCCATGTTACTGATCGCACATCTAGTTTCAGCTGTTTAGCAACATTTAAGTCGGATGATTAAACATTAAAAGTTTAGTCTCGACAACATTAAAGTTTATGAGCACATCTACGGGAAAAATACAAGAACCTCTCAACTAAGGTTTGAACCGGCGGTTCTCGAACTCTGGCTGGCATCAGAGTCCCGGCCGGGGCCCCGTAAGGCATCAGCTGCTGGGCCCAACCGCGATTCCGACTCAGCAGGTCTGGGCCAGGGCCCAAGAATCTGCATTTCTAACAAGTTCCCAGGTAACACCGATGCCGCTGGTCCAGGAGCCACACCTTGAGAAGAAGCACCTGGCTAAACTATTCCGTGTTACATCACGCAAATAATTATCCCTTTTAGATTATATACTTTATATCACAAGAGGCCATTACTAATACATTCGCTACAATCAAAACACCTGCACGAAAAGTAACCTCACAAACACATACGTGCTTCAGAAAAGTTGCGTGTCAAAGCGTATAAAGCAAAACTCCGCAATATCACGTTAAGGACGTATTTCACACAACTCTCCTGGTACAACGCATAGAGTTCACGAAGGTTGGCAGCAGTGGGAAAAGACCTACTGTGTGTTCTCCAACTTGAGGACCTGAACCTGGTGTCGTTTCTCCCCTGCAATAGGACCGTCGGCACCTGCGGGCGGGGAGGCGCGGGCGCAGGCCGAGGGACGGGGAGAGGGCGCCAGGGAAGAAACGCAGGCCCCTAGTGAGCGGTCAGGGGTCCCGCTCACTTACTTCCCATTCATGGGCTAGAAACCAGACGCCGTCCTACCTAGACACAATGCCCACGATTTAAAAATTTTTTTTTTTTAACGTTTATTTATTTTTGAGACAGAGAGAGACAGAGCATGAACGGGAGAGGGTCAGAGAGAGGGAGACACAGAATCCGAAACAGGCTCCAGGCTCTGAGCTGTCAGCACAGAGCCCGACACGGGGCTCGAGCCCACGGACCGCGAGATCATGACCTGAGCCGAAGTCGGACGCTTAACCGACCGAGCCACCCAGGTGCACCAACCCACGATTTTATAGTGATGAACTGCCTGGAGTCGTTGCCAACCGTAGCGGCAGTCTCTTTTTAACTCAAAAACATGCGCAAACTGATACACTTGCTAATTTTCACCCCTCTGAGTTTGAACATTCTTCTTGGACAAAGAAGAAAGGCAGGTCCTCCCGAGCCCGCCTCGGGACATTCCCCAAAGGACCTGTCTGTCTGTGCAGGCCGAGCTCCCTGAGGTTCTACGGGGACACGCGGGTGTAGAGGCAAGAAGACACAGAACAGATCAAAGCAACAAAACGAATTCAACAGCGGACTGACTGGCTCCCGGAAAGGGGCACCCGCGAGGCGGTGCTTTAAAGCCAGCACGTAGGGAGTGAAGATGTGGGCGCCTGAGGACTCGTGGGACGCACTTGCTGGCCGACCCCGGCCTCGTCCTTCCTGCCCCTGAACCGGGCACGGGAGCCAAGTTATGCCGCACGGCACTCCCTGCGCTCTGGAGCCCGCAGCCTGTTTTCGTGCCGTGAACAAGAACGGTTTTTACGTTTTTTTTTTTGTTTTTTTTTTAATTTTTTTTTTCAACGTTTTTTATTTTATTTTTGGGACAGAGAGAAACAGAGCATGAACGGGGGAGGGGCAGAGAGAGAGGGAGATACAGCATTGGAAACAGGCTCCAAGCTCCGAGCCATCAGCCCAGAGCCTGACGCAGGGCTCGAACTCACGGACCGCGAGATCGTGACCTGGCTGAAGTCGGACGCTTAACCGACTGCGCCACCCAGGCGCCCCGGTTTTTACGTTTTTAAAGAGACCCCGTGTAGTTTGGGAAGTCTAAACTATTCACTATCTTGCTCTTACAGAAAACGCTTGCTAACCCCTGCCCTAGAGTAACAAGAGGGGCTCCCTCCCCCACGTCGGGACCGTCCACGGTGCCGAACACCGAGGGGATTATAGGGACCACACCAGCAAGAAGGTGTGCGCGTGCGTGTAAGGGGGCTGGCGGTTAAGGGTCCTCAGCTCACAGACTTCTGCCGTGATCTGAGACGGCGGTGAGGAGGGGACGTCCAGGCGGCGTCCCGACAAGCCGGCCCGCAGACCCGGACGGAGGGGGAAGGCCGGAGGAGGCCCGCCTCCAGAGCCGCCGAGGCTGCCCCTCAGAGCCCAGTGCAACTGAGTCCCGGCCTCCAACTGCCACAGCACTGCACCACACTCGACGGAGACACTTTAGTCCCAAGTGCTCATCAGCTTCAGTGACACAGGAAAATAATGAGAGAAGAGAAAAACAGCAAAGATGCCTAAGCACAAGTTCTTGGGGAATTCTGCTCACCATGTGATAAAATTTAGTGATAGTATATTAATTATTAACATTTATTTGTCTACTAATAGGTGGTTGTTTAAATAAACTACATACCCATAAATGGGTTTCTTTTCCTTCCTTCCTCCCTCCCTTTTGTTTTAATTTTAGGCAGAGACAGAGTGCGAGCAGGGAGAGAATCTTACACAGGCTTCACGCCCCGTGCTGAGCCCAACGTGGGGCTCGATCCCACGACGCTGGGATTACGACCTGAGCCAAAATCAAGAGTCAGACACTCAACCGGCTGAGCCACTAGGGCGCCCTCATAAATGGATTTTAATGCAGCCATTAAAAATAAAGAATGCAGGGAAATGTTTACATTGCTCAGTGAAAAAAAAAAAAAAGGTTACAAAAAATGTATAATATTTCACTTGTGAAAAAAAATCACACACAGTTATGAAGATTAAAACATCAGGGGCACCCGGGTGGATCAGTCAATCAAGCGTCCAACTTGAGCTCAGGTCATGATCTCAGTTTGTGAGTTCGAGCCCTGCATCCGGCTCTGTGCTGACGCTCAGAGCCTGGAGCCTGCTTCGGATTCTCTCTCCCTCTCTCTGCCCCTCCCCCGCTCGCACGTACACGTGTGTGCACTTGCTCACTCTCTCAAAATAAACTTAAAAAAAAAAAAAGAAAAATATTTTAAAATCTTAAATAAATCAACACCAATTATCAGTAAAAGTGAGTATGTGTTTTTCCTCTGTTACATGTAAGGACCAGTCACAGCTGCTCGCTCGGCTCACTGAACCCAGCAGGGGACATCAAGGGCTGAGCAGACTCACAATCTCAAGATGCTGTACAAGGAAGCCCCACGTTCTCAGAAGTTAATGCAAGAATGTGAAATAAGGGCAGACTCACCAGCCATCAGCAAACAGATAATGCACATCGAGAAGGCAACAACCATGATAATAGGCAACTGGAAAGGCAAACGGAGAGAGAGAGAGACCATCAGGCGAGAATTCTGCTCGACTGGCGGGGGTCTTCGCTTGAAAAAGGGTAAGTAAGACTCTTCTGCAATCTAACATACAAAGTATCTTTCTCTAGCAAAACATCATTACTTAGGCGGTGGGACCCCAACTGCCCAAGTCGCCAGACTGTCAGGTCACAAGAGCTGAAGAAGCGAGGCGATGGCCCTGACAGGTGAGGGAGGCGCCAGCCCCCTCCATTCCGGGACCCTCTGCCCGCTGGAGGAGACCCCAGAGAAGCCCCAGCTAAGTCTGGTGAACAGAGGAGTCACAAAGGGGACAAGCGTCAAAAACATACCCTGCCTTCCACATGTCAGGTGTGCCTCCCGCAACCCCCCAGCGTAAAGGGGAGTAGAATCTTCCTGGAACGAGAGACCCTCCACCCTCTCTCGGGCTCGTGTGCTCTCAGGAAGGCAGTCGAGTGTGCAGGAACACAGACACCAAAGTTATTTTACTCCTCTCCCTCGTCTTCTCCTCAGGGAAACCGAGTATCTCCAGTCCCTTTAGGACCACACATTAGGTTTCAAATCAAATCAGACACAGTGCTTTTACAAACTTGAAAAACAGAAAGGTTTCTTACAGCCAGGAATTTCAAATCCCGTGGAACACTTAAAGGACTATGAGATTCTAATTCGTCCACTGAGTAGTTCCCAAGAAATAAGTCTATGGAATCCTAGAACAGAAAAAAGGAGATTAAGAACTCCCCACTTGGATGTAGTTACATTACTCAGGGACAGTACAAAGACGCAGCGGCCGGATGAGCAAAGACGAGCAGCAAATACAGACTTACCTGCCTGAAGCCATCGGAGAAGTTGTTCTTGTAATAGCGTATTAGCGAGTTCCAGCCGTCCATGACCAGTCCCAGCTGAGTTCTCTTCCCAGTTCTGGTCAAAAGAGGTGAATCTCAAATTACAGATTTGTATATTACGTTCCTCCCCAGTTTTATGGCTGGAAAGTATGTGGTACGGGCGTAAGGTGAATTACAGAGATTTTAAAAATCATCCCGGGGCGCCTGGGTGGTTCAGCCGGTTAAGCGTCCGACTTCGGCTCAGGTCATGATCTCGCGGTCTGTGGGTTCGAGCCACACGTCAGGCTCTGTGCTGACAGCTCAGACCCTGGAGCCTGCTTCAAAATTCTATGTCTCCCTCTCTCTCTGCTCCTCCCCTGCTCATGCTCTGTCTCTCTCTCCTTCAAAAACAAAAACATTAAAGAAAAAAAAAAAATCATCCCTGGTGGCTCAGTGCGTTAAGTGTCCGACTCTTGATTTCAGCTCAGGTCATGATCTCAGGGTTCGGGAGACGGAGTCCCGAGTCGGGCTCCATGCTGACAGCGCAGAGCCTGCTTGGGGTTCTGTGTCTCCCTGTCTCTCTGCCCCTCCCCCGCTCATGCTCTCTTTCAAAATAAATAAACAATAAAGAAGAAAAAAAAAAGAAAGAAAAAAATGAGATGAGAGGCCCAGGTGAGGTGGTTAGAACAGCAGAGTCTAGGAATCTTCACTTGTTCCCAGAGAATCCGTCCGGCAGAAAACCAAACTCACCAGGTCTTAACCTCTCACTGGCAGCGTGGCCCTTGAACGTGGCATCGGTATCCCCGGCCGCTTCCCTGAGGCACAGAACCTCAGGCCCCGCCCCGCCCCTGCCGAGTCAGACCCCACTGACCCAGGGGCTCCGCAGGGCTCGGGAAGGGCCGAGGGGCCGCCGTTCGCTCTCCACACAGCAGAACCACAGGCAGGCCGGGAAGCCACCGGCGCCTGGGCCTCACCCCCCCACTGAGCCCGACTTGACTGCTGTGAACCGAGGCCCCGGGCGCTGGGCTTTGGCCACCGTCCCAAAGCTGCCAGGTGATCCTAACGTGTGCACCAGACGCGAGAGCCGCGGGTCTGAAGTGCTAGCTGAAAAGCACGGCTTGCCTGGTGAAGTCCGTCTTCAAGGCGCCAGTGCCCGCGTACTGCTTGGCACACGCATTTGCGTTGTCGGCCCAGGCTGTGAGAACAAGGAAAAGTCAACTGACGATGACGAACGTGAGAGCCAGAGTCTCTAAATCCAAATTATTAATCTATTTCACAACGTGAGTAACCCGGCCCCTATTAAAGAAGTTACCTACCGTTTTTGTAAATCTTCTCAAAATCGTGCTGTTCTTCAAGCTTCTGTCCCACGTGCAACACTCCCAGTCTCTGGAATAAGAAGCACACCGTGCTCAAGCGTAACGGGTTTTGCACACACAGCTCGGGAAGAAGAGCAGACAGTCCCGGCTGGTAGCACGCGGTTCCCGGCTGCAGGCAGAGATGCTGTCCTTGCACACAGGGGGTGCCCCAGTTCCCCACGTCCCCCCACCCGTGCCCCTGGCCAGGCCACAGAGCCTCTGAGGGCTCCTTGTCCCGCGGCCCCCACTCACCCCGGGCCCCAGCACTCCCCCGGCCCTGCAGGTAGAGGGGCAGAGGGAAAGGGGGAGGGAAAGGGAAGGCAGCGGCAGCATCCCAGCCATCACCTCGTCCTTCCCTGCCAACCCCCACCTCCCACCGCCTGCACCCTCTAGCCTCCCTGCTGTTCCCATCACCTCCAGCCTTCCCTTTCCTCCCCACAGACTCAGAGGATCTCAGAGGATTCCCTGGCATCCCGAATCCTGCCGCGGACCCCCCTTCAGGGGTCACTGACCACAGATCAGCACCCCCTGCCCTGGTCTTTGTCTTGGACCTCAGCCCTCTCAGAACCCCCATCTTCACTGTTCACCTGAGACCATACCTCCCCATTTCTACCCCAGAATGGCCTTTCCACCTGCCCTCCATGACCTTTAGCTGGTGGTGGTGGGGGCGGGGGGGAGGGGGAGGTATGCCTGGAGTCCCCACCAGAGCCGAACTGATGCGTAGAGTCCTGGAAATGTGGCTTAGGTTGTTTAGTACTACATTTAGCATGTGAAATAGTTAAGTACCGATTATAGAACCTATTAAATAGGTTTTTGTTTATCAGACTTGGAAACAACCGCTGTTAATATTGTTCCTTTTTCTTTCTTTGCTACCATTGTTTCCATCAAAAAATACACTCTGAAGTAAATCCATCAGATGAACGAGGACAAGGTACAATACAAAGTAGATCATGCTCCAACAGGGAAACCGCTCCTCTGGCCTGTGTTACCTACTAGGAGTCAAGGACAATTCGTTTTAAAGGAGGTGTTTTGTTTCCACAATTCCTGGTATCAGGAATTGGACTGTCATAAACAAAGCTAACCATCGGGGGCAAGAAGCCATTTGGCATGCATTCTGTTTGCCCCCTCATAATAAATGCCAATGTTATCTGAACTCTGAGCTTCAGTAATAAAAGAGATGCAAACGAAAACTTAACCTTGAGGCACCACTCTATTAAAACAGAAAACAAAGTTTTAAATAAGAACACGTAAGGCTGGCAAGAGTTCAATGAACCGGATTCACCAACCATGCTGAGCAGTTTACCAGTGTAAAGTGCCATGACCCTCTCGGAGAGCGTATTCTCTTTGACGCAGCAAATTCTACTTCTAGGAATGAACCCCAAGGGAAGCATTCGAGCTAAAAATAACACACCAAGATATATTCTCTGCAGTGTTACTTATAAGCCGAAAATGCAACAACCTAGTAAGTGCAACTCTTAAAAATGATGGCTGTGTATAACGCTGGAGGAAAAGGAAGTATCAGAAACTGTACGGGGCGCCTGGCTGGCTCAGCAGGTGGAGCCTGCGACTCTTGACCCATGGGGTTCGAGCCCCATGTCGGGTGTAGAGCTGACTTAAAAATAAAATCTGAACGCACAAACGACACCATGCACACACATACCGACTGCAGGTACAGAAATGTGCACACCCACAGGTGGAAAGACACAAAACCGAAAACAGGTGGTTTAGGGTGGGGAGCAAGGTGAAATGTCTTCTGTTGTTTGTTTTGGCTGGTAACGATTTCGTCAACGTAGCTTTGCTACTTGGGCTGCACTGTTGACTTAACAGAAGGAAAAAAGCGTTTGCACCTGGAGCTGGGCCTGGAGCGAGCGGCGGGCCAGCAGGCTCTGGATCACGTTGGTCCTGTCCAGACAGTCCATGCAGTTGCTGCGGAACACGCCCTCCTGGCTTGCCACCACCATGCCGGCGGAGTCCACTAGAAAATAACTACAACATATTTGTATAAACACCCTCATAGCAAAGGCAGTCCGACGCACGAGCGCCCTGCTGCTGATGGTCTGCAACACTGTGGACAACTGGCAAATGAGAAGTTCGGAAGGGCAACGTGTGGCCCGGGGGGGTATTTGATTAGTACAGAGCAAAAAAAAAAAAACCACGTCTGAAAAGCCGAGGCGAGACAGCCCCTGTCCAAACACGCACCGCGGCACCCCCGAGACACGAACCGGCAGGGCCAAGGGGCGTCCCCGAGGCCAGAGCAGGCCCCCTCCGACACAGCTGTTCATCTACGTCCTGTAGATCAGACTTCTCGAAGCAAGGTCCCTACACCGTCTGTATCGGAATTCCCTGAGCTGTTTTTTTTTCTTTTTTAAACCGAACGCACTTGGCCTTGAGATGAACTCAAGTCAGCATCTCTCAAGCAAAGGCTGGAAACTGTGCGTTAAGAATCCTGGGTTAAATATGCAAAAGTACAGAGTTTATAAAGTTCAATACGGTGTTACCTGAAAAATGAGGTTCCCTTTCTCCCCTTCACCACCCACATGTCCACCCCGGAGCCAATCACGGTTCTCAGTTCCTGTGTCTCTCTCATTTTTAACAATTTCCTCAGATAATGCTCTGAACTCAAACTCTGGACAACGCGCAGCGTAGCGGGAAAGAGCGTGGACTCTGGCAGTGAGCAACGAGCCCCGCTTAGGCCACTCACTGGCTGTGTAACTTCAAGTCATTGCCCTGATCTCTCAGAACCAAAGTTCTCACCCACAGGATGGAGGGGACGGCACCCCGTCTAGCCGCTCCCGGTCCCCACGGGAACGCGTAACACACGCAGCGCTGAACGGAGCAAACGATGAACCGAGCAACCGATGGGACCGAGCAAACGATGAACACCACGAAGTAATCTCGTTGTAATTACTCCCCCAAATCGAAATGGAGCAGGGAAACACAACAGACTCACCACAGGCCAAATAAATATTATGACCTTAAAAATAAGGGCCTAAAAGAATGCGCTTAGGCTAAAAATCTGCATGAGATTCACGCAGACTTGGTGAGGTTCGTTTAGAGCTGGTGTATATACACAGGTGTGCATGAGTGCACGTGGGTGTTAGCATGCTGTTAGTACTTACAGAGTATGTCCTGGGTATCTGATAAATATCGTTTCTTAAACTACACACTAGGTCTATGAGGTAGGTATTATTATCTGCACTTTACAAACGGAGAAACCAACTGTCTTGGTCACATGGCTGATAAGAAGCAAACATTTCAAAACGAGACAGTTCATACCCCAAAGCCCAGATTCTTTCCACCTTCCCCAAAACCCCAGGAGAAAGTGTCCAGAGAGGCCCTGTGCAGGGCACTGGGGAAAGTTCCACTGTCCCTGTGGGACACAGAGCGCGGTGGGGGACAGACTCTGGCGTCTTTTCTCACGCTCTTGTGGGGCAGTGATTCATGGGCGAACCCCAGGAGCCACCTCCTCCGATAGCGTCCCAGGTCCGGTCAGTGTCACTGCAGCCCAATAATGGTGCACGTCAACCGCCCTTCACTAGCTGCTCATGACAAAACCGCATAGAAAAAGACCAGATTTAACTAACCGTCGCCGACTACTTAATAGGCATAAGAAACATTTTTAAAAACTGAGAAATGCCTACACGACAGGTTTTACTGTGTTACTGTGGAACTAACACGAAAAAATGCACGGGGGTTGTCGGGGTCAGAAACATGCCCAGGTGGAACAAAATGACAGAGCGACTTAGAGATCCCTTCTTCTGTCTTTAGAATCAGTAAAGATTGACCTATGCTTAGAGGACAGTAAACCCATAGGCCAACACGGCAAATAACTTGCCAAACACGTTTGGAAAGTACCATGAAGTTATTCGGACCCTTTGAACTATTAGCCCTGCTCTCAAGACTTTATTTTAGGGAATCACCGAACAGAAGTGAGAATAGACACACCCAGGGTGATTCGCTGCAGCACATGTTTTGTGGGGGGAAGAGACAAGGAAACAAGCCAGGATGCCTAGGATGAAAAAGAACACTTAGCTGAGCCTGTAGGGTGACACGGGGGAGTACAGAAAAGCCGTTAAACGCCATCATTAAGAAGACCAGGTAGGGTAACGACGAAATATCAAAGTATCCGTGATGGAATGTTTAGTCAAAACAACGGAATATAAAATTGTAGTACGCTAGCTCCAATTAGGGAAACTTTGTAAATGTGGAAGCGGATTCATAAAAATGTGAAAATACCTGGCCTTGGGTTGTTTTTAAGAACCTAAAAATATTTTTAAGCCACTAAGTCTCATCTTTCCAATAAAAAAGGAACTAAAAACTAAGAGTCCAAACCAGCGCGGTCAACCCGGCACGCTGTGTTCGTAAGCCCACTAGACGATGTGTGATAACTATGCTCCATCTACACGCGGACCTCCTCCCTCGACCTCCACAGGAAAAGATACAGCTTACCTTAGCTCATCCTGCATTTCTGCTACCTGGTCCATCAGAATACTCAGTCGGTCCCATCTCATATTTTTACATTCTTTATGGAAGTCGAAGGCAATATATCTGCCGAAAGAAAAGATCCGCAGGTAATGAGCAAAGAGGAGTCATTTTTCCTTCCGCCGTTACTGTGTTCATAAGCTGACTTTCCTCTCTCTGTCGGAGCAGAGTGCTCCTCCTTCTCTCTCTCTCTCTCTCTCTCTCTCTCTCTCTCACACACACACACACACACACACACACACACGTATCTTCACATGTTCTTCTAGGGGCCCTCCGACAGGAGTATAGAAGTCCTGCAAATGCAGAAGTGAGCTCAGGCACAGCATCGGGTATATAGTATAAGGGAGCCTTGTCCAAATGAGTATGGAGTACCCAGTGTATATTTATTCTCTACCCCAATGTACAAAGAATAGGGTCCTTTTTTTATCATTTTTCAAACAGATTAAAATGTTCAAAATGGTCCAGCTCAATTCCGTCCAAGGAGGATCAGACTGAGTGTCGGACTTGCCCTAGGGGTTGTGAGAGGAACACAGGCAGCATGGTCCCCAGGCTGGTTAGTTTCTGTTCATCGTTTTAACAAATCAAACCATTCACATCCTTTATCAGTATCTATACATCTCGCACAGATGTGGTAGAGATAACCTTCGGTCAATGCGTCACGGGTCGTTTTCAGTTCTCTGATATTTAATAGGCACAATTCTTAAAGTCAGAACACTCTGACGGTGAAGGTGTCCTACCATGAGCTGGAAAATGTTGCCAACTGAGAGGGGGCAAAAAATCACGGACTAGTTCCTGAAAGTCAAGGGAGCCAGGAGTCAAGCCATAAAGCAAGAGGCCTGGAAGGGCATGATGTTCTGGTCCACAGTGTGAAATTCAGACGGGGCATCCGCTCTCATGTGACCCCCGCTAAGTCCCAACAGACCAAAGGAGCGTCGGCGGAGCGTGGGCTTGTCCACACATCCAGGGAGACTCCCACCCCGGGGCGGTGTGGTTTCTTTCTGCTTCAGTGGTTCTCCCACCGAGCGGAGAACGGCATCCTTAGGAATCAGTACAGTAACAGGGGCTAGCAAACCAAGAGGCCACACTCTGAGAAGACTGGGTGGGGGTGGGGTGGGGGGGAGTGTTTCCGAAGGCAGCTCTCACAAGAGCGGCAGTGTGACAGTCACCTTTGGAGTGCTCCCACCCAGTGCTTGCTCCCACAAGCGACGGCCCTGGACCGGCTTCCAGGACTGAAGCAGCTCGCCAGCACCTCAATGCATTTGGATTCTTAGGCTTCTATCCTTCTAAAATCACATTTCTATCTTCTAAGAATGAGCTGCACAGTTGTAGTTGGACAGTGAACGGTTTTAAATACATCATTTTGGGGCGCCTGGGTGGCTCAGTCGGTTAAGCGTCCGACTTCGGCTCAGGTCATGATCTCGCGGTCCGTGAGTTCGAGCCCCGCTCGGGCTCTGTGCTGACAGCTCAGAGCCTGGAGCCTGCTTCCGATTCTGTGTCTCCCTCCTGTCTGCCCCTCCCCTGTTCATTCTCTGTCTCTCTCTGTCTCAAAAATAAATAAATGTTAAAAAAAATTTTTTTTTAAATAAAAAAAATTAAAAATATAAATAAATAAATAAATAAATACATCATTTTGCTTCTGACCCCGACAGTCCAGCGGTTCTACCTCTTTCAAAGTTCTAGGAAGAAACCCTTAGAGACACATCACCTCGCACGGCTCATTTTTTCCCACCCAGTTCCCGAAAGAAAAACTTCCCACTGCTAACGAGGCCCACCATTCCTCAGCAGGACAACTGTATGACCTTTCTCCTTGGGTCACTCACAAGCCCACCAACTTAATTTACTTAATTTACTCAAAGCAACAATCATTAAACAACTCAAAAGTGAGTAAGTCCAACAGACAAATGAGAGAGGACAGAAAGTCTACCATTTAATTTCACTTTGTAACAGACTGCTCTTCTCTCCCTGCCAGAATACTTATCTACTAAATAAAAACTATATATATATGGCTTTTAATCTTTAATGTTTATTTTTGAGAGACAGAGAGAGAGAGAGAGAGAGAGAGAGAGAGAGAGAGAGAATGTGAGCAGGCAAGGGGTAGAGAGAGAGGTAGACACAGAATCCAAAGCAGGCTCCAGGCTCTGAGCTGTCAGCACAGAGCCCAATGTGGGACTCGAACCCACGAATCTATAATATACATATGTATGTGTGTATATATAAATATTATAAAATATTTTTATAATGTGCGTGTGTGTATACATAAATATTATAAAATTATGTTTCCTAAATTATATACTTTTTAACATGCTCCTCTGTCTGGTGGTGTTTAGAGCTCACGGGAGGGAAAAGACAATAGCTCTGGGAGTTCCCTCTTCAGGTGCGGGCAGTAGGTGCCCTGCAAGTTCCCCAGAACACCAAGGGCATAACCTAAGACTCTGACTTATGTCTCAAGTTCTCCAAGTTAGCCGCTGCTACGAACTCACGGAGGCAAGCAGGCCTGTGGAGGCCCTCTGGGGCAGAGGGCCCGAACAAGGGGTATGCCCAGGAGCCAGAAGTCAAACTTTTCCCAGAATATGCACGTTGGACTGCAAACCCAGAGACTATAATTGTCCAGGTCTAAGGTACGTTTGAGTAAGTTCCTCTGAGGACTCTGAGGCACACCCTGCTTGGGAACCCTCCTCGGAGTCCTTTGAAGGGGGTTTAAGAAAGTTCTACTGTGAGAAGGCAGAAGTGTACGTGGAGTGTGTGTGTGATGGGGGGAGGTCTGATGAATTTGCCAGAGCTTTTGAGCTGGACAAAATACACTGAAAATCTTCCCCAAAGGTTCACTGTATCATTCTATTTTTGTGCATGTTTAAAACTGCTCATAGGTTAGGGGCGCCTGGGTGGCTCAATCGGTTAAGCGTCCAACTTTGGCTCAGGTCATGATCTCGCAGTTTGTGAGTTTGAGCCCCACATCCGGACCTCGGAGCCTGGAGCTGCTTCGGATTCTGTGTCTTCCCCACACCCCCCCTCCCCCCCCCGCCCCTTCCCCACTCGTGCACGCATGCTCTCTCCCTCAAAAAAAATAAACAAACATTGACGAAAATTAGGAAAATATTTCTCTTAGGCTAAAGACATTTCTCCCCAAATAACCCAATTCCATTTCTTTGGGAAGCCTCCCCCCCCGACCCCATGCCTGTGACCATGTGCTACCACAGTACACGCCCCCCCTCCGGCCCAGTTTCTTGCTGCAGAAAAGCTCCAAGTGGGCTCACCACCTTGCACCTTCCCACAGGGCAACTGCTGATGTTTCAGGACCCCCTCTTTGGACAAGGCTGCACAGGGTCTGCAACCGCTGCCTGGTGACCTGCAGAGGCAAAGCCACTGCTCTGGACGAGGCCACCATGCAAGTGGACGTTTCTTCAACTCGGGTGGCACTCAGGACCACAGACACCACACCAAGCAATCAGGAGGAACTGAAATTCACGACCTCGTGGCCAGGCAACACAAAGCCTCAAGGAGGGGATTGTGATCAGGGACTAAACTTTCACAAAAGTACATTAAAATCTGACCGTTAAGAAGTTACTCTGCAATATCAATTATGCCAGAGAAAATTTCAAGCCAACGTAATCATGCTTTGATCTAGCATCGAAAAAAAAAAAGGCAGAAATATGGAATACAGGTTTCCCCTGCCATCCAGAAGAAGGCTTCCTATGAAGGAGCCTAAAGTAGCAAAGGGCAGCCCCTGCTTTCCAGAAGTTCGCCTTATGCCCCAGGCCACGCTGTTTTACGGAAGACTTTCATCAGCACGGTCGTGACTTCCTTGTAAAAGGGAAAACTCGTCTTGGGATTTCTTTCTGTTGGCGTGCACAGGTACTAACAGGGCTCTTGTAAAAGCGAGATGGTGTAAAGCCAACTTCTGGGGGGCCGGGGACACCTGAGTGTCCAGTGAGAGCTACGAACTCGTGGATACAGTAGTCTCCCCTCATCCACGGTTTCACTTTTCACGCGTTTAGTCCCCTGCAACCAACTTCGGCCCGAAAGCCGATGGCCCTCCTTCTGACACTTGGTCAGGTCGGCACAACCTTCAGCGCCCTTCATCACGTGGGCACCTGGCATCTCACGGCGTCACAAGGAGCACGACCACAGCACAGCCAGATGTTCTGAGAGAGGCCATGTTCACGCAGCTTTTATGACAGCATATTGTTTTAACGATCTATTACTAGTTACTGGCATTTTCTGCTCTTAGTTAATCTCCTACCGTGTTATGTTACGTATCCAACTTTATCACAGATATGCATATGTAAGTACCTGAGCGCTTCAGTGCCACGTGCGGGTTCAGGCATCCACGGGGCGGGGGGGGGGGGGGGGGGGGGGGGCGGGGATGGGGAGGGGCTGCAGGCCATGTACGTACACATCTGATCTGAAAAGACCTGCACAGATTTCTAGGGAGGTACCTGATCATTCCGCTCGCCAAGGAAGACACCATTGTTGCAAATGCCTGTTCCAGTGGTTTCTCTGAGCCCTTCTGGTTAACCTGTAAAAAAACAAAAACACCACAGCGTTCTTTTAAGTTCCTTTAAAAGGGGAGAGTGAGATCGGCAAAACGGAGGACCGGGAAGCTCCAAGCTTCCATACTCTCACAGAAACGCTGACACAACAGAAGCCGTCTGAGCCAACTTTGTAGGAGCTCTGGAAAACCAAACGTTTAAGAGGCAACTGAGCAAATGCCCAATCAGAAAGAAGCTCTCTTCAAAACTGTGGGACGGTTTTGTGCCATTTCTCCTTGCCCTCACCCCACCCCATCCCTGGGGCAGTGAGGGTCTCGGTCTTAAGTGTTAAGAAATGGCAACCAGGGGACGCCTGGGCGGCTCAGTCAGCTAAGCGTCCAGCTCTTGGTTTCCACTCTGCTCATGATCTCGCAGTTCATGAGTTCGAGTCCTGCGTCGGGCTCTGCACTGACGGTGTGAAGCCTGCTTGGGATTCTCTCTCTCCCTGTCTCTGTCCCTCCCCTGCTGCACTGTCTCTGCCTCTTTCAAGATAAATAAAAATAAATAAACTTCAAAAAAACGGCAACCAGGTTCTCAGTTCCCCTCCTCCAACAGGAGAGAGGACCAGCCCTTGTTGGCAAATCGCCCTGTGCGTTTTGTTCTGACCTGAAGGACCGGCCTGTTTGTCTCTGTCTCACGTAACCAGGAACACAAGCAGGAGGGAGGCGGAGGCTACAAGAGCACCACGGGCCATCAGATGCCTCGAGCAGGGAGTTTTGGGAAACATAAGAGACCATCTACAGCCTGAGAAAGAAGCTGGGGTGACGCTTTTTGAGAAATTAGGACCTTCCAAAGCAGCCAGGTAGGGGGAGGATTTTAGAGAGCCACGTGTACACCCAGGTGAGATGCACACTCACAAAGGCCCGAGAAGACCTAGGGACAGCCCTCCCCTCAGACTGACCCCCCTGCGCTCGAGCAAGCCTGGGCAGCCAGCGGAAAACCGTTCCAGCACAGAACCAGTCTGCACAGTCCGGGAAACGGGCTGTTCTCTCTTTTTTGTTTTATTCTTTGTTTCAGTTCCCGGCATTCAAAGCAATCTCTGTCAAAACACTAGCTGAACATGAGCTAAAAGAACAGAGGCTTCAGTGAGCGCACACAACAAGGGGATAGTCTTTTCAAAAATGGTTTGGACAGGTCTCAAAACAAATGGATTGCCACAGCCTTCAACAACTGAAAGGAAAACGAAAACAAAAACACTGTAAAACCCTGGGAGAGGAGAACCTGACTTCCAGAGTTACCACATTACAACCCACCCAGGGCCCAACTTTCAACAACAAAAATATCCAGGCACACACAAAAAATAGAAAAACAAGGCTTAGTCAGTGGAAAAGGATAAAGTGACAGAAATCACGCCTGCAGAAGACTTATCAGAAAAAAGGTTAAAACCAGTGTCTTAAATATGCTCAGAATTCAAGGAAAACAGGGAATGAAAGGAAACCAGGAAAACAGTATATGAATAAAATAAGATAACCAGTGAAGAAACAAAAATTTCGAAGGAGCTAAACAGTAAGTCTAGAGCTGAAAAGTACAAAACGGAGACCAAACATTCACGAGACGAGTTCAAGAGCGCATTTGCACGGGAGGAAAACCAAATCGTGCACTGGAAGACGAGACGTGGATGGAATAACCGAGTCTGAGCTGCAGACAGAAATGAATGGGGAAAAGTGAACAGTGCCCAGGAGATGTCTGGGGACCACCAGGGATAACACACCCATTATGGGGGTCCCAGAAGGAAAAGACAGAGAGAAAGGAGTAAAGATCTTTTTTAAAGAGAAAAAATGGCCCCACATCTCCCAAATTTGATGAAAGACATAAATCTTCAAATCCAAGAAGATCACCCAATTCCAAGTATGCTAAGCCCAAAGAAACCCACGCTAAGCACATTATAATCAAACTACTGAAACACAGAGCGAGACCTGGAAAGCAAGAAGAGGGAAGAGATGCATCCCAGACGTGGGATTCTCAATACGATTACAGGTCAGTCTCTCTTCAGAAACCCTGGCGACCACAAGGCAGGGGGATTGATATGTTCAACGTACTGGAAGACGGGCTCCCGGTGGCTCAGTCGGTTAAGTGTCCGACTCTTGATCTCCGCTCAGGTCTTGAGCTCACGGTCCGGGAGTCTGAGCTCCTCCTAGGACTCCACACTGACAGCACGCTGATAGAGTGGAGCCTGCTTGGGATTCTCTCTCTCCCTTTCTCTCTGCCCCTCCCCCACCACTTGTGCTCACGTACTCGCTCTCAAAATAAATAAATAAACTTTTATAAAGTACTGGAAGAAGAGACCCGGAGACCAAAAATTCTCTATGTGGCAAAACTGTCCTTCAAGAAATGCTAAAGGCGTCCCCTACAGGTTGAAATGAAAAAAAACGTACAGGGCGGCCCGAAGCCACGGGAAGGTATTTAGATTTCCCACAAAGGTAAAGACAAAGACAAGTATAAAAGGCAGCCTTAATGGTCTGTATGTCTGGTTTTGTTTTGTTTTTTATATTCTACAGGACTTAGAAGTCAAACGCGTTAAAAGAAATTTATAAATCTATGTTACTGGGAACAAAAAGGAAACAGATGTAATGTGAGACATTAATAACATAAAGCGGAGGGACAAAGCTTTACAGGAGTAGAGTTTTGTAAGCAAACTGAAGTCAGGTTGGTATCAATTCAAATTAAATATTATAACTTCATGACATTATATGTAATCCTCACGGTAACCAAAAAGAAAGTATCTGTAGAATATACACAAAAGAAAACGAGAAGGTAATCGAAATACAGAAGTACAAAAAACTTCAACTCAAAAGAAGACAGTAATGGAGGGAGACAAGGGATAAAAAAAGACATACAGAAAACAGAGAGCAAAATGGCAGAAATAAGTCTTTACAAATAAGTAATTACTTTAAATATAAATGGGTTAACTCTCTGATCAAAAGGCACAGACAGAATGAATTAAAAAATCTGATCCAACCATATGCTGTACAAGATACTCACTTTAGATCAAAAGACACAAATTAGTTGAAAAGGAGAGGATGGAAAGATAGTCCGTGCAAATAGTAATCAAAACAGGGCAGGGGTGGCTCTATCAACATCAGATGAAATAGACTTTAAGTCAAAACCTGTTATGAGGACAAACAAGAACACTATATAGTGATAAAAGAGTCAATTCACCAAAAAGCTCAAACACACGAGATATATGTGCACCAAACATCAGAGCCCAAAAACATGAAGGAACACTGAAAGAACTGAAGAGAGAAATAAACATGTCTACAATAACACTTAGAGATTTCAACAGCTCCCTTTCAACAATGGAGAGCACAACCAGACGGAAGATCGACAAGAAAACAGAGAAGCTAAACACCACAGACAAATCAGACCCAGCAAACAAACACTCCACCCAAAACACCACCGAAGATACATTTTTCTCAAGTGTGCATGCATGAACAGTTTCCAAGATAGATTATGTTTAGGCCACAAAACAAGTCTTAACTATGTTTAAAATAACTGTCATACAAAGTATGTTTTCTGATCACGGTGGAATGGATCAGAAACCCTTCTAACCCTCATAACAAGGAAAACCAGAAATTTCATAAATACGTGGAAATTAAACAGCACACTCTTAAACACTACGTTAAGGAAGAAATCACAAGAGAAACTAAAAAATAACTGGAGACAACTGAAAATATACCAAAACTTATGAAATACAGCAAAAGCAGTACACCAAAGGAAATTTACAACTATGAACATACACATTAAAAAAATAAGACCTTAAATCAAGGACTTCACCTTAAAGAACCAGAAAGAGATGAGCAAATGAAACTCAAAGCTAGCAAAGGGAAGCAAATGAAGATTAGAGCAGAGATAAATACAATAAAGTACAGAAAACCAGAGAGACACCATTGAAACCAAAATTTGGTTCTTTGAAAAGATCAACAACATTGACAAACTTTTAGCTATAATGACCAAGAAAAAAAAAGAGAGACTCAACTTACTAAAATCAGGAATGATTCTAGTACATTACTACCAATTCTGAAGAAATAAAAAGGTTTATAAGAGAATTCTAGGAGCATTTGTATGTCAATGAACTGGACAACTACATGAAATGGACACATTTCTAGAAACAATCTACCAAAACGTTAATCTTGAAAAAACAAAATCTGAATAGACCTACAACTAGCAGTTCTCAAAAACAACCCAAAGAATGGGAGAAAATATTTGCAAAGCATCTCTACGAAGGGATTCGTTCCAGAATATATAAAGAACTACCATAACTCAACAAAACAACAACCTGATTAAAAGTGAGCAAAGTACTCGAGAAGATGCTTCTCCTAAGACCTACAAATGTCCAATATGCACATGAAAAGGTGCTCAATGTCATTAGTCACCAGAGAAATGCCAATCAAAACCACTATGACATAGCACTCCACCCCCAAAAAGACGGTTATAATCAAAAAACAAAACAAATCCTGAAAAATCCAAGTGTTGGCAAGGATGTGGAGAAACTGGAATGCGGGTGCACTGCCGGTGGGAATGTAAGACGTGTAGCCACGGTCAAGAACAGGACGGCGGTTCCTTAAAACGTTAAACCTAGAACTATCATACAATCCGGCAATTCCACTTCTAGGTGTTGCCCTAAAAGGACTGAAAGCAGGAACTCAACTACATACTTGCACACCAGGGTTCAGAGCAGCATTATTCACAACAGCTAAAATGCAGAAACAACCCCATGTCCATCCACAGACAAATGGGTAAACGAAATATGGTACATACAATGGAGTGTCATTCAGTCTTGAAAAGGAATGAAATTTTGATACGTGCTGTAACATGGACAGACAGACCTTAAAAACATTAAGTCGGTAAAAGAAACAAGAGCCAAAGGAATAAATATTCTATGATCCACCTACGTGGGGTACCTAGAAAATATAGAGAGAGAGCAAGTAGAACAGTTACCAGGGGCTGACGGGAGAGGAGTTACTGTTTAATGGATACTGAGTTTCTGTTTGGTATGATGAAAACTTCTGGCAACGGTCAATTGTGATGGTTGCACAACACTGTAAAACACATTATACCACTGAACTGCACACTTAAAACCAGTTATAATGATAGATGTTACATATTTTAAGACGTTTTTTGTTTTGTTCCCCCAAGAAACATGTAAGACACATACCAGATTGATTATTACTTGTTTTCCATAAATAATAACTTGTGAATCAAAATGCCTTTGGAAACCATCCATCTAGAAAGAAAAAAGGGTTACACACTTTACCAGATTATACTATAAGAACATTTATACAATTTTTAAAGGATCTCCTTAAACGTCCTATTTGTATATTCAAGAGAATGGCACTACGATTGAGACCAGGTCCCCTAAATACCGTGTGATAAACTAACTCCAAGCCACTCAATTTTGAGCTGCAATACCATACTTTCGTTCTGCGCACAACGTCAAACAGAATACACTAGGTACTCGGAACAGCACGAAGCGGCAAATGTTACGAGAGCTCAAAAATCTAAATTTGCCATCCCGTTCGATCAGCTTGTTCTCTGCATTTCCAACAGGCCGTCCCTACAGCCCGTGGGTCAGAGGTTCACTGGGCGCCAGAACCCAGGAAAGAGGCGGCAGAGATGCTGAATTCTGACGTGCAAGAAATAAATATGTGCTCCACATGCAAACTATGATGCCACTCAGCTCCTATTTTTAGCCAATGAAAAAAGCACAGAAGATACTCACATGATTTGCTACTTTGTTGATCAGCGGCAGCGGTTTGTACTTGAGATTTGGTCTTTGAGACCAGAAAAGTGGTATTGATCCTCGAGTCTAAAAGAAAAGAGAGAGAAATGTGAAAATATGAAAATACACACACACACCTGTCTCAGCTAACTTACTGTCTCAGCTAACTTACTGTCAGGGGCGCGTGTGTGTCACTGCCTACAAAGGAAAAAAAATTAAATACAACCTACAACCATGAAAGAGTCCGTGAACTTGCCTACTCCCCAAGTTCCTATTTTGTAGGAATGTATTCGGAAAGGACTTTTTCTCCTTGGTTTTATGTACCTGGTCCCTGGGCAACAAACAGTTCTGTTTCCCCTAAACTCTAAAATAAATCAATTTATCTACAAGTAAAACTTAGTAAGTTATGTCTTACAGAATATGGTATTATGATAAAACCAGAAACTGCTTTATTCATTCCCAAATGAGTAGTTCATGAACCTGTGAATAGCCTGAGCCACTGCTGTTCCTCTGGAGCAGCAAATGACCCATGACCCCACAAGGAGACAACAAGAGACAGGCTGTCCCACGAAGAAGTGCAGGGTGGGAAAAGCCATCACACGGGCAGGGGCCCCATCACCAGCGCCTTGAAGTCTGGAGGGTGGGGCAGACAGGCGGCTCCCTTCCGTAACCTTTGAATCTCCTCCCCTCCCCTCTCCTCCGGGATTCAATTCAAGGGCAGGTGAGTGCCAGGTTAATGGAGTAGCTTGTACTGAGTGAACTTTTTCCACATTGTAGATGGTGCCGCTTTAAAAAGCAGCAAGGAGGAGGGCAATTTCAACAACAGTGCAGAAGATTACGATCCAAGCAAAAGCAGCAGCTGGCGGGCTGCCTCACAGACACATCCACTTGCCACTTGCCTGCACAAAAGAAGCCCTGCTCCCATTGTAGTGCACAATTTGCTCTGTTTCTACAAAGTTGGCTGCATGGCCTTCGGAATCAATTCCTGAATTGGAAAAAAGTTAAAGTTAACGATATTTATGACGTAAGAAACACATCCAGTTTAACTTGGAAGGAATTAAGTCGACTCTAGTTAGTGAGAAAGTACTTGTAAAAATAAATTTCAGACATACACATGGTCCATGATCAGAAAGCTACCAGTGGCTCACTCCTCTCAACAGGCTTAAGGGGGGTATTAACGACCGATCAATAAACAGGTGAAGTGGGTCACTAATGTGTCAGTTGTTTGTACATACACAATTCCTCTAAAATGGCGTCCTTCAAACTTGAGAAATATTTTCAAGAAAAAACAAATTCTCTGGGGCACCTGGGTGGCTCAGTCAGTTGAGTGTCCAGCTTCAGCTGAGGTCATGATCTCACAGTCCGTGAGTTCGAGCCCCATGTCAGATTCTTTGCTGACAGCTCAGAGTCTGAAGCCTGCTTCAGATTCTGTGTCTCTCCCTCTCTCCCTGTCCTTCCCCTGCTTACACTGTCTCTCTCTCTCAAAAATAAATAAATGTTAAAAAAAATTTTTTTTAAAGTCAAATTTTCAAGGACCCCTGAAAGTATGTCCATAGATCCCAGTTTGAAAAATACTATTTTGAAAGTTAAAACAGCAAATGCAAATGTGGGTCATCAGGTTGACAGTATTTCATTATAATAATGCAAAGGGTCCAACAAACATTTACAATGATTTTAATTATCAAAATGAAAACACAATACCTGGATGGTGCTAGAACCCCTGTAACTTCATGAACATACCCACAAAGCCTAGTTTGAAAACCATTGCTCCAAAGCGTTTAGTCTTGACATCAGTTAGTCCATCCAATTACCTGAAACCTTCCTGTACAATCCTGTTTACATACGCTATTTTCATTATGAAAAGCTTGTAAAGGCAACTTTCAAGCTAGTCTTGAACTCAAATTACCAAGTTATCATTAAGAAATCAATAGATTTGGGGCGCCTGGGTGGCTCCGTCGGCTGGGCGTCCGACTTCGGCTCAGGTCATGATCTCACGGTTGGTGAGTTCGAGCCCTGCGTCGGGCTCTGTGCTGACAGCTCAGAGCCTGGAGCCTGCTTCGGATTCTGTGTCTCCCTCTCTCTCTGCCCCTCCCCTGCTCATGCTCTGTCTCTCTCTGTCTCAAAAATAAATAAACGTTAAAAAAAAATTAAAAAAAAAAATCAATAGATTTTTAATCACCTCAGATATTTCCTAATATCCTATCGGATCTATTTTTAACCACCTCAGATATTTCTTAATGTCCTTTCTATTTGATCTATTTATCAAACAACATTTTGAGGTGAGGTAGCTGTTTTTGTTAATATTGATGGGGACAAAATTACTGAATCAAATTAGCAGTGAAATGCTTTCTCAACACTTTTTCTTTTTCTTAAGATTTTATTTTTCAGTAATCTCTACACCCAACACGGGGCTCGAACTCATGACCCCAAGATTAAGAGTCGCTTGCTCCACCGATGAGCCAGCCAGGCGTGCCTCCCAGCTTTTTAATTTTTCTTTTTCTTTTTTTTTTTTTTTAAGAACTCAATACCTGCTAAAATTACTTGTCAGAAGCATCGTATACTTGGTTCTTTCCGTAATTCCCATTAAGGAATATTTTTAGAAATGAGAGTGAGGTCGGTGTGCATGGAGGGGGTAGGGTGCAGGGAGGGAGGTAGAGAGACAGAAAAGGAGGCAGACCTTTATGAAAAGATTTCTAAGATATATGGATTTAAAAAACGGAAAAAAACAAGGTGCAAGAAAATGGGCAGAGCATACAATCAATGTCTGTAAGAGGAGAAGGAGAACATACAGCCGTAACAGCGTAAAAATGATCTGGAAGGATAAACAGGAACTAACAACTGATTGGCTGGTAGTGGAGGAACATCGAGTGGATGGGCTCAAAAAACGACAAATGTTTTTTGCTGCATATATGCGTATACTTTTTGGTACCTGAACTATGTGAATACGTTACTTACTCAAAAATTTTAATTCAACATACGTCTCCATCCAAAACAATCTACTCAGGAAGGAGTCGCTAACTCCAATTCTGGTTCTGCGATCTTGGCCAGGTCACTTACTAAGTGCCTTTCTTCTGCTAGTTCACCCGTAATAAGGGAATAACCTTGACAACTTCCTGGCCTAAAACTTCTACAATTTATCTAACGGTCCATAGGATTTCATTCCGATATAGCCTGGCCTATAAAAAAAAATAAATAAGTAAGCCGAGTCAGAGAAACTCCTTTTCATAATGTCCCTAATTTTCAAGGCAGCTTTTAAAAGCTGGGTTTAAGCAAATTAGCACGTTGCTAGTACAAGCCCTAGGGGCTAAATGCTCAGAACGCAAATCTTTAAAGCTGCAGGCATAAAGTCAGAGGTCTAGCTTTACGCATGCAAAGGAGCCAAAAGCAATTAAGAGAAAATACTTTCTGACATGAGTTTAGGTTACTGAGAACTACTCAGAGTCCAGCTGGCTTTCAGACATCCGGCAAATAACATGAACAATTCCTCTCAAAGCGGTAAGCAGCAGCCTACAGGGTCTCATTAACATCTCCGCTGTAACTGCAGTAGCTGGGTTAAAGCACAGAAGACCTACCTAATTATTGTAACGAAGCAGGAGATAAATATTTAGTGAGGCTATCAAATGATAATGGAAACAGAATACGAAAGGTTACATGCGAGTCACCGTAGGACAAAACACGGATGAGGGACAGAGACCACCCGGTACTGAATCACGCTGACAAAGTGAACCTCACCTCTTACATAATAGCGCACACCAGCTCTGAAACAACTCCTCCTCGAGATGAGAATCCAATCAAAGTATTTTCCGTTAATAGAACACGAGTGCATAGTAATAACTTAGCTCCATTAAGAAAAATATAACATTTATAGAAATCGTATGCATTATTTCCAGGTGACATTTGAGTCTATTTACCCCAGCCACAACGCCTCCATCTTTAGGAGAAAAAAGGGTGAAAAATATGCATTCTTTTGGCGTTCTTCGTGAATATTCACGAGCCTTTAGCACTGTGCTATTCAACTGTGAAGTTTGGTCAAGTCAGCAAGCCTATATACAAGGACATACAGACAGTATGTTTAAGTGGTTCATTACACTGTTTCTATTTAAATAATATGATTTCCTTTCCCTGCTAGCCTCAGCCGCTTTCTAAAAGTAAAGTATTACCCACATCACCAAAAAACCTACCCTGAATGAAAAACATAACTTTAAAATAGTTTTGCCTTCGAGTAAGAAATGGGAAAAAAAAAGGGGGGGGGGGGAACCTGGCTACTGCAATTTGAAAGAAAAACAAAAATACGTCATATCCGTTAATTACGAATATAAAGTACCCACAACGGTAAGCCCGTGAAGATTTACAGATCAAACTGTGAATTAAGGATTATCCACCAACACACTTTGACTCTACTTTTTCCTTGAAACAGGAAAAGTGAAACTGAAGATGGAAAAAGAGCAGCTCCCTCAAAAGCTTTGCCTAACATAAAAACTGTGTCCCCAACAGACCCGGCAATGGCTCGAGCTGGACACTCGCCCGCTCCCGCTCAGCCGTGCAGAGGCCTCCACCCCTGCAAACTCCCGAGGCACGGGCCTCTCCACCTCATGGCCAGGGTGAAGGAGCTTCTGGAGAGGGCGGACCTCTTCCGTTAAAACGGTGTTATTAGGAGATACAATAAAGAGAAAAAAATACACAGTGTATCGAAGTATTTACAAAAACAGCCACGTCTGGGGAGCTACTGCTTCAGGGACAGAGGACTTGCGGTTGGGCTGAAGGAGATGGTCTGATGCTCTTCGTGCCTCATTATGAATGAAATGCCACTTACTGAACCGTATGCTTAGAATTGGCCAACACGGCCGATCGCAGTGAAGGATGTCTGAGCGTCACAAAAACCATCACATACATGCACACGCCCACTCACGCGTGTGCCCCCAGCACCCCCAAGCACCCAGAGCGGTCAGTCACCCCCCTGCATCTAGCTCCCCTGCGTCCCGCCCTCCAAGTGAGGACCACCACCCACTCAGCCCCATCACTCCCTCGCTGGTCTTTCTAGCTCTGCACCGAGCAATCTGCGGTTGAGGCGGATCGTTTTTAACCCTTCTCACATAAAAGGAACTCTCCTGCGTATGCTCTCCGGGCTCGCCGTATCTGTTCCACGACACGGGTGCGGCTCGCTTGCTGCTACGGCCGTGTTCTATCCACCGCGTGCCTACTGGCCGCACTGGCTTGTCCGTCCTACTGTCCAGGCTGCTTCCGGTTCTAGCTGGCATCGGTGGGGCGGCAAACGTCCCGGCACCCGGACGTGGGGACGGCACTGGCAGGCCACGGGCTATACTTGTCATCTGATTGTATCAGGAAGTGCCAAGTTCTCTAAAGGACGACTCTGACTCTTGGTCTCTACCAATGCTTCATCTGCCTGTACGGGTAACAGAAAGACAGGCTTCTTTCATCGTCTCAACGGCCTTATCTTCCTTCCTTCCTCATTTATTTGGGTTTGCCCCATGCTTCTTTTTTATAGGTAACACTTTCTTAACATGTAACTTGACTCAATAAATTATCTACGAACTTACTGTCCAACTTCAGAACAGTACCGAAACCCTGAGTCTAATTATCTGTTCCTTCTCCAACGCAGCCAAGTATTTTCTTGCCCAGAAGTAAGCAGGCTCCGCGCTGTCAGCACAGACATGAGACATGTCGAGCCTGACGTGGGGCTCGATCTCACGAACCACGAGCTCACGACATGAGCCGAAATCAAGAGTTGGACACTTAACCTGAGACACCCAGGCACCGCTTCATCCTGCCTTCTAATTTCACCACCCGCGACCGTGGCTTAAGAATACACGGCCTGCTTATATTTGAGTTTTATAAAAAAGCACCACATTCTTGATAAACTTCAGCCCTTATTTCCACCAGTAGGTTCCCGAGATTCATGCTGGGACCGCGTGAGCCAGTAGTCCCCTCCTCCTCAGTGCCCTGCGCCATCTGTAAGGACCACGCTGCGAAAGCCCTAACTCTTCTCTGACGGAACTCACGTTAGGCTAGTAAGTGGTGCTGTGAACACTCCCGTAAACACCTCCTGGTATAAACCTACTGGGTAGGCACAGGGGAAGTTCTGGTAAGTCCACAAGAGAATGGTGAACAAACAAAATGATGGTACTGAGGGACACGAGCGGTATGAATTCCTAATGATTCATCCCTCTCTTTGACCTGATACCATCAGATGTAACACTGACTCATCCTGAGCTCCCAATTCACTTTTCCTTAGAACCCACAGCACCGAAGAAGAATCCGAGGCAGTATTTATTCTTTCCCTCCTTCACCCATTCCCTATTTCGGGCCAGGGCACAAAGATGAGTCAGACAGGAGCCTGCCCTTAGAGAACTAAGCGTAGCATAGAATAGGACGGAGTGCTTTACGAATCATTTCCTCTGATTACAAGACAAATCTACATACACTTTAGAAAATCCAGAGAGCACGGAAGAAACGAGAAAGTAAAAATCGTACAGCATCTCATCACCATGATGTAACTTCTACCACGTGAGTACATTTACTCCCTTCCGGTCTTTACCAGTGAGTTCCGCCCAGGGCCATCCACTGCCACTCGGGTGCCCATGCCACACTTTCTCAGCCTGCAACAATCCTCTCTCGCTCCACTCACACCACTGTTTCCTGTTCCTCTGGGGGAACGAGAGCCAGGCCCACATGCTCCCACCGCACCTGTCTGCCAACTAGCATCCGCGTACACACGTCTGCTTCCCACCCACAATGGCAGAGGGCCCGGGCACCAGCCTCCACCTGTCACACGCTCACAGACATGACTGCAGCGTGTGACTGTGCTCTCACCTTCCGTTTTCCCCTTCTCCAAATCCTTCTCATCGGCATCTGGTAACATCTCCCATTTGGGGAGGAGGGTGGGGGAAGCAGGTACGTAAGGTCCCTCTCGAATGCCCGTATTTGACCAACCAGCACCCGATGACCCCCGTGCCTGCAGACGGTCTTCTCACTTGCTTCGGGGACCCCGCGCTCACTTGCGTGGTCCCCTCTTCCTCACTGGCCTTGGCTGCTTCATTTTCATTTCTCCCGCCCTTCACGCTCCCTCACACTGACGCCCCCACTCCACAGGCCCTTTGTCCTCACTGAGGCCTACAGTCCGTGGCTCTAGCATTTCCTCGCTCTCTAGAACTCCCTCCAGGCCACCTTCTCTGTTTCTCCAAGACCTTTTCTCTTCTCTACGCGTATTCCTTCGATCAGCTCATCAGCTTTGTGGCTTTTTGAATGCCGTCTGTGCCCAGAGGACTGTCAAATTTATATCTCCAACGTGAACTTCCCTCGCAGAGGCCAGTCCCTGAATCCATCTGCTTCCATGACACCCCTACTTAGAAGCCACACAGACCTCAAGCTCAGCGCGTCCCAATGGGACTCTGGACCCTCTGGCCTCCCTCCCGCCTCCAGGCTCTTCCACACTCCAGAGGAGGGCTCCCTTCCACTTACTCTGGCCATGGACCTCGGATTCATGCTAAACCCCCTTCTTGCATTCTCCACGTACAATTTGTCAGAAGGTTCTAGAACCTGGCCACCTCCACCAGTGTCACTGCTACGGTCCTGGTCCCGGGTACCACGACCTCTCACACCTGGATTACTGCAACTGTCTCCCAATTATCCCCTGTATCCTCCCATGGCCGCCTTTGGCCTGTTCTCTGTCTCCGTCACAGTGACCGTCTCACCATGCCAGTCCTCTCGGCGAATCCCAAGTTTCTTGTCATGGTTACACTGCAGACAAAGCGCACAAGGCCGGGCATAACCTGGACTCGGCTCCTCCCCCGAGAGGCTCCCACCTCCCCCTTTCCTGCCTCCAGGCCTCTGTTCCCGCCTATCTCTCTCCATGCATGTCAAACACTGAAACTGCGTTAAACAAAGGCGAATTTAAGGCTTTAGATTTAAAGCTAAACAAACAGATAGGCTGTTTCTAAAATCACCCAGAAAAAGTAATCTCATCTGATATTGCTGTCCATCTGTCCATTCACAATCTCATTTTAGAAACACACACACACACACACACACACACACAACTGTCCCAAATCCCTAAAAGCACTACCTAGATATGTTGCTTATTTCAGTTTTAGGAGAACTTGGAAATATTCCAGGGAAGGGGAGGGGGCACAGACACCGAGTAAACAAGAGCTTTCATCCCCAGAGTTTCTGATTTTTATTCTCCCACAACTGTGAAAAATGTTTCCTCCAAACTTTTTCTGCTTTTCTTTAAGTATAACAAGAATAATTTAAAGACATCATATTAACGTAATGAGCATATAAACCACAGACTGTTTCCTTAGTAAACTTCTTGGGGGTACCTGATACAAAGATCACCTCCGTTTCTGCAGGGAAATCACAGTGCTGACTATGGGCACTCAGTGGCAGACTTCTCCTTTAACGGCAGCTCACTCTGCTTCCCTATTTTAATCCTGATGTCGCTGGTAAGTTTTTAAAGTGAACCAACAGGGTGTCCGGGTGGCGCAGTCGGTTAAGAGTTAAGCCGACTCTTGATCCTGGCTCAGGGCATGATTTTGCTGTTCCTGCTACTGAACCCTACATCGGGCTCTGCACTGACAGGGTGGGGCCTGCTTGGGTTCCTCTCTCTCTGCCCTTGCCCCGTGAGCACACACTCGCTCTCTCGCAAAATAAGTAAATATTAAAAAAATATAAAATGAACTTACAATTGGATACTCATGATTAATTCTGCATGTGCGCAGACCTTCCCCGGTGAGCATTATTCTTTGTGTAGCATCTATTCTCACAGATTCGTTATTTCGCATAACCAATATAATTTTTCATGTTCGTTCTCCTCTCCACATCGCTGGTCACCCTAGTTCCTCAATCTAACTTTTTTAAGGGGAAGGGGAAGTCTTCCTTTTAATAGCCAGGCTCAAACTACTCTTTGAACTACTTCGTTTATTGGGACAGAATCGAATGAAGACAAAACAAAGTGTGCGTACTCCTTCTTTAAACCGCCAGCCCCAGAATTCTTGAACAGAGAGAATAATTCAGTCTAAAGAGCTCATTAAAAAAAAAAAAAAAAAAAAAAAAGGAAGGGGACCCATGTATATAACCACTATTCTAAGATTTTTTTTATGTTAATGGCGGTTTGATTTTGTTATCAAAAGCAATTTCTGTTAATTCTAAAATGCTTTCCTCATACAACTGGGATTGTTCCTAAATCTGCCCCATGAAAAATACTGACATAAAGACTGCCACATTAACCGAGGAGCGACGCTATGTAAGGATACAGCCATGTAACACGGGAAGAGCAAACCGGTGGACCTGAAATGAAGAGACACATTACATTTAGGAATAAATATGCTTTCAAAATAAACAAAAAGGTGCTACATAAAATGTCTTCATACTATACAAAAATATTTGCACGTCACGGAGGTAACATGCAAATACAACCAGGTATGAAGCTTATGGATAACTTTCTATTTAAAGAAAAAAAAAAATGTCTCTAATGTCCCCTTGTCTTTTCAATTAAAAATGTTTAAGAACGTGATACGATCATTTGGGCCTAAGTGTTCAGATTCTGGAACGCTAAAAAGCTACGTGAAGCTGCAGGAGGTTTATCCCCCTTCCCATCCTCTTTGCCGAGGACGACTCGACTGCTCCAGGGAAAAGAGACACCCCTGCTAACTGCTGGAAGCTCATACGCCTCTTCCAAAAAAGCACAGCAAATGCCAAGAAGTAAAGACACTGGGCAAACCTATGTACCCAGATTCAATATGCTACGCTTCCTGGCTGGGCTTCCCTGTTCACGCCGCATGTGCACGAACGAAGGACAGAGGAAGGTGACATCTGTGCGTGTCTCTCCTGGATGACTGAAGACCAACGCAGAGCTCTCACTTTCCCAGGGACCTCCTGGGGCCCCTCACTTCCCATCACTCACCCACCGAGGCCCATTCTCTCTCTCTCTCTCTCTCTCTCTCTCTCTCTCTCCCTTACTCATAGAAAGCAATGCATTTTTATGCAAGTATTTTTTCTCTTTTAAGGCTTCTGTAGGAGATCAGAGTAAATTAACTGGGCTTCTTCAAACCAGAAAATGGGAGGGGGTAGACCTGTCAAAGGTTGTAAGTTATAAAGTGAGTTCAATGAGAAGTGTTTACTAAAATCCCTGGTAATTAGGCAGCCATTTTGTAATACGTATTCAATTAAAACTCGGACTACGACAAGCGAGTTTTATCTAGCAGACCTCACCTCTGGCTGCGCAGAAAGTTCTCTTAGAAGATGACCATTCCATACAAACCGCTGATCTGCCTGAGAGAGAAGATTTAAAATTAATAAAATGTCTCCTGCCAACCTGAGTTTCTACGGAGAGAAAACTATGAAACGATCTATGTCTCCACCTGGTGGCTACACGCAGGTCTCGCTGACCGGCCAAGCAGAATCTCCCCTCAAATCCGCCCCTCCTCGGGGTATCTCAGGTCTCCCCAGCTCAGGCCAGTGATGGGGGCCCAGAGAAAAACCCATGCGTCCTCTGGAATCTGTCCTTCTCTTACCTGTAGTCAACTGCCAAGTCCTCCTAAATCTTCCAAATCCACCCTATCTCCTGCATCTCTGCTCCCACTGCCCTGGCCAACACTTGACTCCAATCTAACTACCACAACAGCCTCCCCCACCCCACCTCCAGCCTCAGCCTTGCCCTCCCCACCCTTCCCTCCGCATGCTGCCGGGCAGGAGCTCTTGAATGGGACCCGTCTCCTGGCTGCTGGGAATCCTTCAGTGGCTCGCTGTCCCCTGAAGAACAAACCTCTGCCAGCCCCTCCGTCAGCTCCCTGAGGGCATCTCTGGCCACTCTTTCAAACGATAAATGCAGAAGAGGTCCCCTCAGCAACACAGTGGATTAACTGATTCTCTCCATTCTCTTTACAAAACACAGCGCTGACACCGTCCCTGCCCCTCTACAACCGAGTCCCCGGGAGGTGGGGGGTGGGGGTGGGGGGCTCTGGCAGTCAGCCGCACCCAGCCTCGCTCAGCACACACCTTCCCAGGTTCGGGCGTATGCCCCAATCGCCGTGTGCCCGCTGTACCTGTTATTCATCGTTACAAAATTAACTAAATGTCTTACACATCAAGGAAACAGGGCTTAAGAACAAACCATTTTTTACATATGTGCGGCTGAACGATATGGAATTGAAAGTGGTAAAAGGCAAGCTGCTAAAATAATGCTCCTGTTGGATCCAGAGGAGCGGCAGGTAGAGAAACAGAATCTACAGGATTCTGCCAACAGATCACTCTGCGGGTGTCCGAACCTTTACAGACTCAAACTGGAAAGTGTTAAGGATGTACTTTACGCGGGAATCGAGGAACCCCAAATGAAGAAAAGCTTATAGTCCTATATGAAAAAATCGACCAGGGTAAAATTTTATGTTTTAAGTCAGATACAATGTTTAAGGTCTATATGGCTCATTTGTCACTTTCACGATTTCCTGCGTTGACTTTAACGGAGTCTGAGTAGCTGACAAGTTCACGTCCCAACACGTGAGATGGCTTCCCTCTCAGTTTCGCAACAGTACCGCCACCATCCCCACCTGGAACCCTCCCTCTCCCGCTGTCCCCTGACCAACAAGGCCTATTCAGCAATTCAGCGTCCGCTCAAGAGTACCTTCCTTTGCAGTCATCCCCAACTCTGGGGGAGTAGACCCAGGGAGACCCATGTTTCCCTCGGAAGCCACCCCATTTTGGTACATGGCTCCATGACAGCTATGGTTCCTTGTTCTGTGACTGCCCGGACTTGTGCTTCCCCAGGAGACTGCAGGCTCCCACGAGGGGCCGTCCTTTTCCCTCTGTGTCCCCACTGGCTGGTACAGTGCCTGGTACACAGCAGGCATCCCAAGACATTTGATAAACAGATGGAGAACGTGACAGAGCAACTCCTTCTAAAAGCAACAGCCTCTTGGTTACAAGCCAAATTTCACGATTGCTTAGCTTACATCTAAATTTGCATCCAAGCCTACATACGATTTTACTAGATTAGAATATAATATCTTAGAAGAGCCAACTAAAATACTGATTTAGGCTGAACTATATGAAATTCTCATTTTTATTGGTCAAAAATGATCAATTACTGGCAATTTCATATGGTCTAACCTAACAGGTAAGACAGCAACCTTTTAAATTCTGTCTGCTCTCTAAACACATCTAAGGTTCATTAATAAAAAAAAATATCAAGGCAGCAATTATCCCGATTCCTGAAGAGCAGGAATTTTAGGTTGATATCATTTGAGACCTACTTTTAAAGATACACTCAGGTTAAAAAATTAAAGGCAGGGGGCGCCTGGGTGGCACAGTCGGTTAAGCGTCCGACTTCAGCTAGGTCACGATCTCGCGGTCCGTGAGTTCGAGCCCCGCGTCGGGCTCTGGGCTGATGGCTCGGAGCCTGGAGCCTGTTTCCGATTCTGTGTCTCCCTCTCTCTCTGCCCCTCCCCCGTTCATGCTCTGTCTCTCTCTGTCCCGAAAATAAATAAAAACGTTGCAAAAAAAAAAAAAAAAAAAATTAAAGGCAGGGCACGCCTGGGTGGCTCAGTCGGTTAAGTGTCCGACTCTTGATTCTGGCTCAGGTCATGATCTCATGATTCGTGGGATCAAGCCCCACGTCAGGCTCTATGTGGAAAGCACAGAGCCTGCTTGGGATTCTCTCTCTCTCTCTCTCTCTCTGTCCCCCCCCATGTACGCACTCTCAAAACAAACATTAAAAAAGAATTTTCTTTAAAAAGGCAAAACAACAAAAAAACTCCACCTTAAAAAGGTACTTTTCAAGCTCTTAAATCAGTAAGTTCTTACTTTTCTAGTTGCAAAAACTGCAAATGACACCACTGCAGCAAGAACGCTGCCTGCTGGAACATTAACTTTATAATATAATTATGTTGTTAACATGAACAACCGTTCTACTACCCAACACTGAGAGCCAGGAAACTACCAACAGGTCTGTTTAGACTGGATTTCTGAATACTTTACATCGGTGGTTCTCAATCCTGTCTGCGTAACACGTTCAGATTCTGGGAGCCCGACTTTGCTATTGTGGTGGATACTGAGAACGTGGTATGTTTTCAACCCCACACAGGATCCTGACACAGCCAGGATTAAGAAAAATCGATAAACATTTTTACGGATGAAATAGAGATATGCCCCTTAAAAAAAAACAAAACACCCCAAGGGGCACCTGAGTGACTCAGCTGGTTGAGCATCTGGCTCTTGATTTCGGCTCAGGCCACGATCCCAGGATCATGGGACCTAGCCCTCTGTGGGGCTCTGCACTGTTAGCTGGAAGTTTCTCTCTCTCTCTCTCTCTCTCTCTCTCTCTCTCTGCCCCTCCCCCACTTGTGCTTTCTCTCTCTCAAACATTTTTTAAAAAAGAAAAGAACTCAAAAAATAAAAATAAACACATTTTTAAGAACCCTATAATAAGTAAAAATAACTGAAGACAAAGCTTACCCTTTCCAAAAGACTCATTTCTTGGAATTCTGGGCTCGTGTTGGACAGCCGCTGCAAGGTGTGGGTCAAATCATATGTCGTTGAGAAGTAAAACCCATCCACATTCAGGACATGGTTTAACATCGCTAGGAAAGTTTTATTATCTTGTAACTATAAACAAAAGGGAGAAATATATCAGTCTGTCTCATATTTGAAAAGGAATCTGCCAGAAACATTAAGTGCGGCCCTGTTAACCGTCACCGGCATAAGGACTGGCAGGGAGGATGATGCTCACTGTCCCCCAGGACTGAGGCCACTTCCTGACACGGAGGAAGTTCGATAAACAGCGTAGGGTGTTGTTACCTTAGATGACTGGGTCGAACTCCTGCCCTCGGTATCCTTCAGTCTTTACTCTAAAGGGCACAAGTTATTTTAACACAACACCACCGCCTCAGGTTATGACCTCCTGCCAGACTTTTTGGAGACAGATTCTTTCCTCTTTGTAACACCCCTGCTGGGCTAGTGTTATTACCCTCATGTGACAAATGAAAAACATAAACTCACGAGAGGCCAAATAACACAGTGAGTAAATAACAAGGGAATAATACCGTCCTCGTTCCTATGAAACTTCACTGGGCTGGAAGGGAATTAAATTCTTTTTTTTAATGCAAAGATTTGAAAAAGAAATGTCCAGTAAAAATAATACTGATCTTTACTTTCTGATAATTATTTTAGCTGGCTTTCCCAATGAATATCCAGATTGACATTTATTTTTATCCTTGTTTTACAAGACAACTGATGTTTGGTAATGTTTGAGGACTATCAAACGATTAACACGTTAATGTGCATGTTACAAACCTACATACTACAGAATTTTTAATTTGGGCTCACACCTTTTTTTTTTTTTTTTTTAAGAACAAAAGTTATAAGCCAATTATATGCAGTGAACAATGTGAAAATTAGTTGCACAGCCTGACAACCAAGTACAACAACAAGAAAAATTTGCTCAAGTCAATGGTATTGGGCTATTAAATAAATACAACCATTTTTATTGCCTTAAATACCATGCCTTACAGGAAACGAATATGTCAATATATATTAACATATTTAGTAAAAAAGAAATTTTAAGTTTACAGTATAGGAGCATATCCTACAGTCTGATTTAGTCAACAAGGCAGCAAGTGCTGGGGCTCATTTTTAGAAACGTCTACTATGGGAGAGTTACGTGTTACATGTTTTAGGATCCTACGTTTTCTTTTGGAAGCCAATATTTTTGTAATCTTGGGACTAAAAATACAAGTTAAAATTTTGAAAAAGTAAACACTGTAAATAAAATCACAGTTAGAAGACAAACACTCAGTAAGTGTCAATCTCTAAACATAGGACTGACTTAAAAAAGTAATTTTCAAGAACTAGAACAGGGTGATGACACTCATGTAATTTTTAAAAAAGACTTCAAGCAAATATACTGTTTGAATATGAATATAGGCGATCTTGATTTTGCATGAAAGGGTGGGACTGTGAATGACCATGGGATCTTAAAGTTGATCACCTTAACCATCTTAATAATCAATGAGAAAAATTGTAATTGTGATATGAGCTTTAAAAATTTTTTACCAAAACATTAAAAACTCTCTTTCTCTAAGATATAAATGTACAGGGAAATGAAAAAGTATTGAAGCTAATATTTATTTAGTGCACTGTAATTTATTTATTTTTAACTTTTTAGTTTTACTTCCAGTAGAGTGGACACACAATGTTACAGTAATTTCAGGGCCACAACACGGTGAGTTAGTTACCCTGTAACTTAAAACATTAGAAACGATGCAAATTAAAAATGTTTTCCTTCTTGTAAACCATTGATCAAGAGTAGCTTGAAGGGTGCTTACCTTCTTCGCATAAACCTATGACGCAGAGTCTCTCCTCTACCTCTGGTCAACCGTCCTACACCTTTCCAAGTCTGAGCCCGCTCCCCACGCCTCATCCCTGCGCTCCCAACGTCACGGGACTCCCGGAGAGTCCCTTCCGGGTGAAGTTTCCCGCCGGCATCGCTTCCTCTGGGTCATCCTCAACCTTTTCTTCACAACAGCTTCCCCGTGAACATGGAGAAGTTCACGTTCACGAAGACTTCTGGCCGAGCGCCGAGAGCCTCCTCAAGGGCCGGCGTTCCCAGGGTCAGCCACATCCTCTCCACCCCTCTTATGTTCAACCCGAAATTCACCTCTAGAGTTGCCGCTTTTTGTTTCTTTGCACTCCCATCTTTGCCGGACGAATCTGTTCGTTCATATACCAAGGTAACTGAAATGTATACCGCGCTGTTGGGGGGCTGTATTCCTACGCCACAGTAACTGCAATCTGGGCATACTGGCATCGCGCAAAGGGGGGCTGTTTGGGCATATACACACACACTTCTATTCACGTGTGTTAAAAGCAAAGAAAGCTTTCTCCGGACAAAGAGGGAATGAAATGGAGTGAGCGGAACTTCAAAGGCATCTCATATTTTATTTCTTGGCAGAAAGGATATGAAGTTAAATCTGGCTGTTGGACAGAGATTCGTTTTCTGTTTGTCCTTTTCTATACATATGAAAGGTTATAATTTAAGAGCTTGAGTCAGTTAAAAAACATACAAAGGACTTTTAAAAAGTACATTTTATGGCTAGGTATAAAGGTATGTAGGGAAACCTCGCTCTCTGCACTGCTTAAATAATTAGGCTTAACAGAAATCCAAAATCCATCCAAATCCTTTGTTCTGCCCTCCCCTCCCCTCCCTCCCCCCGCCGGTTCTGCAATTAGTAGGTGAGTCCAGTTCTTACCTGAATATCAGTTAAGTGCAACATTGTCTTCTTATAAGAAAGGACGTCAAAATCTGTTGCTTTCCAGATTACATGATTGAAAAATTCACCTATTTTTGTCTTTTTGGTAATGACAATTAGATAATTACCTGCAAAAAGCAGAGCCAAACACACAGAAATATAAAATAGGCAACTCTAAAGCCAAAAGTAGCCTAACTCCTTACTGTTTAAACTCTAAAGGCTGGCAGGGCGAGACCTCACTGTGCCATACAGATAAAAAAGCCCATACTTCTTTTAAAAGGGATCTTATGATTTGTGACTAGAAAGAACAGCACATTATTTAGAAAAGTTCCTACTGAAAGGTCAAACTGTTTCTCAAAGGCAGTGATCTTAACAGATGGAGAGTAAAAGACTTCTTTCTCTCTCTCGCCATCCCCAAGGCATAGAGGCTTCTGTTAATGCATTTCCCGGTCCGTAGCTAAACATCATGGGTCATGAGATCTGACCACAGCAGGATAGATAACGTCCTGTCTATACCACCCTTATCTCCTTGAAGTCATTATAAATGGCAGAGAAACGTACTGGGGCAATATAATCAGTCACTGCAACATCACAAAGGTGAACCGTCCAGAATTAAGAAGCCATCGCAGCACCGTGAACCCTAGCTGTGATCCTGGCCACCTCCTCCTCCCGCAAATAAAACAAACTAAGCTTTTACCATGAAATTAATTTTGAAGCTCTGTTCAAGGCTCTACCCACAAGTGCCCTTCCTGAAGTCTTCCTTGTACAACTCTCTCCCAGAACCAGTCACGCTGTACTGTGGTAATTCCCTACTTACATGCATCTCTCACTAGACTGTAAACTGCAGGACAAAAGGGCCCAGCATCTTCTCTAACTCAACCTCTAGCACGCTGCCTGACAGTATAGGAGTTTTTTTTTAAGTTTAATGAAACGGCATTTAGGTAAACAAAATCACTTTCCTTAGTAACTCAGAACCAAGTAATATTCTCCAACATCATGCACTATGTCATGTTCAACCTCGATATGGGACCGATGGTATAGAATACTCTGGTCCATCAGCACATGAAAATGTTTATTTAAGTACTCTTAGAATTTACGAGGAAAGGTCTAGTTGACTAAGGATTTCAGCTCTAGTTGAAATAAAACCAAAACCAAAACCGGTGGGTTGTTTTGTTCTGTTTAGCAGAACCTCAGGCTGATAAACGTAACCACCTGTCATTTGGATTATGTCACTTCTCGAAATTAATGACAAATACCTGACCTACATTATTGCCTAGAGCACAACGGGACTGTGCCTTCGTCTTCTACCGTGTCAGTTTAATTACCTTCTCCGCCCGTCTTAGCTTATGTTCTTACCTGCCACCAGATGGATTGTGCCCAGGATACCAAATATTGGTCTTGTGACAGCTGAAGGAGGAATATCTTTCTTGACTTTAAAAGAAAAAGAAAAGAAAAGAAAAGAAAAATCACAAAGAAAAAGCTCACTGATAGAAAAGGTAATTTAATCTGATTTCAGAAGTTACTTCACAATCAATACTGTGCTAAGGATTCCTAAGCACAATGATTTGTGCTAAGGAAGCAGGAGTCCTTCATCGGTGTTAGACCTCCATGTTGGCAAAATATGAAATCATATGTCCATGTGACATGTAAAGGCCTCTGCTGTCTAGAGGCAGGTGCCCAAAGTAACATGCTTCAGGATCCCCATCAGGTAAATCGTGGGATACTTCTACGGTCATTTTTCAACCAAATTTATTCAACCTCTTGCCAAAAACTTAAGTCCCTGTCTATTTAAGAGAGTTAGAAAGTTAATGGTGGGGGGGGCATGAATTTAATCTCAACATGAAACTAATGGGAGGCACAGACCTGCCCGTCCGCCTCTACAAATGTGGACGAGACCCAAGGGACAAGGGGACAAGGGAGGAAGGAAACAGGTGCGCAGGGAGGCACCACCATTAACCGTGACTTTACCAATAACGCCCTTATTAGTAAAAGAGCATCTTCGATGATAGGGTTCATTTCATGATTATTCAACTTTCAGCCTGGGTGTTTCACAAAACACACCTGTAGAAGTCTAGGGAACAATGCCCCCGAAGTGGGGAAGGCCGGGCCTCCCCATCAAAGGACTGACTTTGCCACATCCACCTCTCTTCCCTCTGCCAGACTCACACCTCAGGGGCGAACAAAGGAGGTGAGGCCTACAGGGAAACACAGCTGTTCCCAGCTTCCTTCAGGGCCGGCCATGGCGGGGGCTGCCCAATGTTTCCTCCAGTCCTAGTTTAATTACCATCCCAGAACTAACTCATTCTGAGACACCGCTGCCAATCCGCGTCCTGTTATCCTGAACAAAGTAATTCTGAATAAGGTCTGAGATTCACCTCTGTTTCTCTGTGATTCAATTTACTCAGCAGTGCCACAACGACCAAACATGACAAATGGGGCAGTGCACCGAAAAGCTTAGAGAAAATCCTGAATATACAGAGATCATCGGATAAACTTAAGGTACTATTGATTGATGGAGCTCTAAGTTACATTAACTGGAGTACAAAAGCAATAAAACAGGTAATTCGCAAGAATACATGTTAGTTTTTCATGGAGGGAAAAAACAAACAAACCCCTCTTTTCATGGCAATGGTCTGGATTCCCAAAAGTTAAAAAAAGAAAACAAAACAACAGGAAACAACTAGCAGAGCGAGCGTGAGTGAGTCAGCCCCTCATCACCACTGGCTTCAGGCCCAAGTATCTCCTCATGTCTACTGATGACCGCTCGGTGTCCTTCCTACGTCCAAGCTATTCATGACCTTCAGCTTTGACCCCTCAAATGGGTCTGTGGTCTCTACCTACAAAGAAATGTCACTGAAAGGTCAAAAATAATTGAAGGGAGACTGGCTGGCTCAGTCAGTTGTGTATCTCACTCTTGGTTTTAGCTCAGGTCATGATGCCAGGGTCATGGGATCGAGCCCCACATCGGGCTCCATGCTGACTGTGGAGCCTGCTTAAGATTCTCTCTCTCTCTGTCTCTCTCTCTCTCTCTCTCTCTCTCTCCCTCTCCCCCTCTGCCTCTCTCCCCTGCTCACACTCTCTCAAGAAAGCAGCTACCAGCTAATAGATATAGGTAATGCCAAATTATCAAGCGAAAACGGACCTCTAATTCCATCTGGTCAAAGAAAAACCATGGATGGTACTTATCAAAATAACCAGATAACCAAGGAAATAGAAATTTATGGCCATCTCCTTCTTATACTTTACTATCCTCTGTATTTTCATATTTCACTTTCTCCACTCAAAGGATATATACTGTTTACTGAACGCTTACTCTTTGGTTACTCAAATATCCCACTTAAAAAACATACAGAGGACTCTGTCTAGAGGTGAATATTTAAACAACTGAAATATGACATTCTAAATGTGATACCACCTGGTACATTAGTCACCAAAATTATTTCGCATGTAATCAGAAATCAGTGTTCCATACAATCGGGAAAAAAAATTGTTTTCAACACCCCAGAGAACCAAAACCAAAACCAAAACCAAAATATAACTGGAGAGACAGACAAGATATAGACAGACACAGCTTAGGAACACTACTTGCCTAAAATGTAAGTTTTAGTCAGTGACACATATCTAGGCATATATATATATATAATTTTCCACTTATTGAATTATCCTCATAGTCATGAATATTTTCAAAATCAGAAGCAGCTGTTAAATTTCCACACACTTAATGTTCAAACAACTTTCTTACACTCACATACCCTAAATCTTACAGCTAGAAAGGAAGTAAGACATCAACAAAACCAATCCTGTTAGAGCACAGAAGAGGGAACGGGTCAAGAGATAATTATGTTTTTAAAGCCTTACAGATGGGAAAATTTTCAAGCCCATTCCTCCTTTTTCATGAAATGGAGGAAGCCTGACATGAATGCATAAAAATCAAACGAGGTGGCAGGGGTTAAAATGTGAGACGCCGCCGCAGCTCCGGCAGCCACACCCCTGTGGCGTTTACTTTAATGACCACACGGGCAACTTCGGTACAAAGTCCTGCCGGCCGCCTCTGCCCCTGGCTGTGAAATACCTGACAGGGTGACTTCTGTGGACACGCGATCGATGACAAGTACGTCATCTGCTCCGTCATCACAAGCTTCCACATAAAATTTTTCAGGTGTGATGTGCCTAAAAAGAAACATAAAGCCATAAATACCTAAACCAGACAAAATGGAGACTTCTAAAAATAGGAGTACTTTTTAAAAAGCTACTTATTGTAAGAATTTCAGCAGTGCTTACATCCGACATCACACTGATTTCCCGGCTACCGAAGAACAGTTCTGCTGTCCTCACACGTAAGGTGTAACTCTTTTCCCTTGTGTATTACGCTCAGGAGGTTGGGGGGGGGGGGGAACCCCTGCTTGACTCCCACAAGAAAATCATAATAAATTCTGATTTATTATATCCAACACGGTGCAGAATGTAGCACGGTAGTCAGGACCAGTCTACAGAACCAGACTGTGTGCTGTGTGACCTCAGGCAAGTCTGAGGTCTTCCCTCTGTTCTTCGGTTCCCTTATTCATAAAATAGGGATCCTATCAGACAGCAAACAACACTGTGGTGAGGATAAAATGAGCTTCTGTGAGAGGCACTTAGAATAACATCTGACACCTAGCAAGCAAGACGTATTAGCTAAAAATACTAAGAAACACATTAAAAAAATTTTTTTTAATGTTTATTTTTGACAGAGAGAGAGACACAGCATGAGTGGGGGAGGCGCAGAGAGACAGGGGGACACAGAATCCGAAGCAGGCTCCAGGCTCCGAGCCGAACCCGTGAACCGTGAGATCCCGACCTGAGCCAAAGCCGGATGCCTAACCGACTGAGCCACCCAGGCACCCCTTTCCCTTTCCTTTTAAATTCTACTTCCTCTATTCTACTTGCCCTGCCCATGAAAAATCTTATACAAATCCATGCAACCATCACTGACATCGTCTCTCATACACAGATGGTGTGTAAACTATGTGGGATTACAGAAATGCCTCAGTGGTTCAGTTGGTAAAGCATCTAACTCTTGATAGCAACTCAGGTCATGATCTCGCGGTTGTGGGTCTGCGCCCCGCATTGGACTGTGATTCTCTCTCTCGCTCTCCCTGCATCTCCCCTGTTCGCATGCTCCCTCTCTCAAAATAAATAAACATTAAATGGGGTGCCTGGGTGGCTCAGTCGGTTAAGCATCCAACTTCGGCTCAGGTCATGATCTCGAGGTTTGTGAGTTCGAGCCTCGCATCAGGCTCTGTGCTGACAGCTCGGAGCCTGGAGCCTGGAACCTGCTTCGGAGTCTGTGTCTCCCTCTCTCCCTGCCCCTCCCCTGCTCACGGCTCTGACTCTCTCTGACTTTCAATAATAAACATTAAAAAAAAAAATTTATATATAAAAAAAAAAAGCTATGTGGGATTACAGAAACTGTACTGACCATTACTGACTGCAAGTTCTCAACCTTTAAGTAGCCAAACACAACTTACATCCTTTTATACTTCATCTATAACCAACTTTTTAATATTAGGCTAGTTTCCTCCATTGGATGGGGGGGTGGGGGGAAGTTGCTAAGGGAATGAAAATCACTCAATTTTAATACAGATTAAGCAAAATGCAACAAAGAAGACAAATCTGCCTTAAAAACGGCAGTCTTCAACTCAAACGAAATACAGCAGTTCCTTCCTTGGCCTGATGCTGAAGAGCGTTCCAGTGGATGGACATATCACAGCTTCTTTACCCATTCACTTGCCGGTGGACATCTGAGCTGCTTCCGGTTTGGGATATTCACAAAGGTTCCATGAACATCCTACTACAAGTCTAAGGCAGACGTATCCTCCCCTCCGTTTCTCCTGGGTGACTGCCTAGAGGTGGAATGTGGCTGGGTCTCAGGGGAGTTGTGGGTTTGACTCGTACGGAGGGGGCAAGGAAGGCAGTGCTGGCACGAGGAAAACTTTCCAGGGTGAGGGAGGTGTCCGTTATCTTCAGACTGGGGATGGTTTTGTGGGTGTAAAAATACGTCCAAACGGATCAAACTGTACTCCTGAAATATATGGAATTTACTCTATATGTCAGGAAACTTTGTACTTCCAATAAAGCTATTAGAAACAAAACAAAAAAAAAGTGAGAGTCCTGAAACCAACCAACAGGACTATGACAAAGTTCCGGACAATCTACTCACAGGGTAGTCACCTAGTCTTAAATCATCGAAACTAAACCAAACAAAACCAACACACCAGTCGTTACCTGCAGATGTTTTGTGCAAATGTAAGTCGCCCTCTAAGAGTAATTCAAGAACTTTACTGAAGACCTAACCATGTGGTAAGTATTACATAAGCACGAGTGACTAGGATGTGGGTAACAGAGTAAAAATAATAAATAGGAAAAAAATTAATAAAAAAAACAGACCTCAAAAGCAAGACTTCTTTATAAAAGCTTTCAAAGAGGGGCGCCTGGGTGGCTCAGTTGGTTAAGCGTCCGACTTCGGCTCAGGTCATGATCTCACGGTTCGCGAGTTCGAAATCCGCATTGGGCTCTGTGCTGACAGCTCAGAGCCTGGAGCCTGCTTCAGATTCTGTGTCTCCTCCCTCTCTCTGTCCCTCCCCTGCTCTCTCTCTCTCTCTCAAAAATAAATAAACATTAGAAAAAGAAGAAAAAAAGCTTTCAAAGAAAGTTCTGTCTGCAAAGCAGATGCCTTTCTGCGGAGCCTCACTCTTAAGAGTCCCCAGTCTCCACACTCTAAACCCTGTGATTGCCCGTGCAGCACGGGTGTTCTACCGCATTCTTTGAGGCTTAAACAGGCTTAGGACCTGAGAGAGCCCGGTGAAATACTTTCATACAATTGCTGGCGCTATCCTGAGACCTCCTGTCCCACCTCCAGTACCTGAGGAACAACAAAGAATCTCTCCTCTGTGGTCTTAACTTTTAAAACAATGATTCCAGCACCGATAAGGAGCAGTCTGTTGCCAATGCTGCCTCCCCATCAAGTGAACTACCTGTGACTTGTTCTCGTCCCAGTAGTGGCAAAGCAACCCCCCAGAAGCACGGTCAGTCAACACACATATGGGGGCCTCGTCGGTATGGGAAATCAAAAACCAGCACTCACATAACTGACCATAAACCTCTGATCGAAACACTACCTTCAACACTTTAGAAGAGCACTGTGTTAGGAGCATCGCACTGAAAAGGCCTCAAGATCTGCAGTCAAAAATACAGCGGTTCTGCCCCTGACCCTGCCCGCTACCAGCGACGTAATGCTGGCCAAGTTCCGAGTGTCCACCTCCTGCCAGCCCTTGTTCTGGGTACCAGTCCAGAGTCCCTGACTCACAGAGCCTACGTTCTAATGGGAGACAATCAGTGCGCAAGGAAGTAATTCGGTGATTTGAGAGCGAACTGCTATAAAAAATAAATTAATAAATCTAGGGTGACTTGGCCAAGGTGGGGATGCGGGGCAGATGATCAATCCTCCTGAGGATTAAATGAAACGTGAAAACGCTCCTGGCGGCTGTGAACAAAGACAAGGGATCTCTGTCAACAGGACATCTCCGTCCGGGCCGGGCTGCTTTCAGGCCACAGGCTTGAGCAAGGGGCACCTGACAGGGCAAAAGGGCCCACAGAGACCAGCAGCGGAAGGCGGACGGGTGGTGCAAACAGGTTTATGAAGCCACCCACCTGGAAAGAGCCGTAGGCCCTCAGCAACCGATGGGCTACTTACAACCAGGCACAGTGCCTAAGGTCACGGAAAAAGGGAAAATTCCACACATCCCCGTAGCCCCCAAGTCGCCCTGTAACTATGGCCCCTCACCACCGCCTCCTGGCAGACGGCCTCTCCTCTGCTGTCCCGCCCACGTGGGTCTCAGTAACTCCCATCGTCACTGTTCCGCCTGGGGTGAATGCCGCCAGCCCCCTGCCCCCACCCATCGCCGCCCCGCGACATCAACCCTTCATCCAGCCTGGGGACGCAAACGCTGACCCTCACTACCTCACAGAACAGCGAGAATTAAGCGGGCATTTGCGAAGTACTTTTGCAAAGAATAAAAGGGCTGACTCACAGAGACGACAACTTTTTACTATTCACAAAAACATCGTTTAAGAGAGGAGGGAGAAAAGTTGCAAACTTTCTTGACAGGATGGTGACACAGGCCCAGAAAAGGTATTCAATTCACGCTTTAAAGACATAATACAACGGAAGGTACTGATATCTTTGCCACATGTACCCCATCTGAACAATTTAGCTTTGACAGGTAGATGCTGGAATCAAAGTACATTCTACTAAATATATAGCCCCAAATATGAAGACCACATAAAACAGACCTCTGATTTATCAAATATTCCAGAATACAGAATGAGAATAAAAATTATGAATGTCTTTCTTATTTGTAGATATGAGTCTATAACAAGAAAAAAGCTCTTAGTACAAAAGACAACGTTGGCTTTAAGATAGCATGAAGTGCTGGTTACACCTTGCTACTTGACAATTTTTATAAGAATATGAAAAATATCATATATAACATTTCCAGTCTAGACAGACACATCTGAAATGAGATCAACAAATTAAAATTTTAACTGAAGTACAGTGAAATGAATTTCCAAGAGTGAAAACCCTCCATTAAAAAAAGCCCAGATATTCTTTGAGAACACGGAGTCTAAGGGGTACCAACAGGTGGGTGCAGGCCGTGGGGCAGACACTAGCCATTCAAATGCAGGTCTGGAAGACAGACAGTGCTTGGAAATGGCCTGACTCACCAATCGGCAGAGTCCAATCACCTATGGGCTGAGAGCCAACAAAGCAGGCGGACTCCAGCAGCAGAAGGCTGAAAAGCCTCAAGCACCGGAAGGAAAAGGTAGTGAGGACTAGGGTGGGGGTGAGGTGGTTCCTAGGGGGTGTAAGAAGCACTCAGACCCCCACCCAAACCTACAGCAGGTGCCTGCCCTCCCCGACCCTGGGACTGAATGCTTAGAACAGTTAACGGAAGATGCTCTCTGGCCTCCACACATCAGGCACAGCTGAGGACCAGGGTGAGACAGCCAGATGAAACCAGGAGACGTGGACAGGGTCCACCCACAGACTGGGAACATCATCCAACCCTCTTCCTCTGTCAGACTCCCAGAGGGCCGGTGGACCAGTTCGCATCACCCCTCTCCCTGAGCCCCCACAGGAGCTTTGACACCACCTCTAAATCAACTTGTCCCGAAAGCACAGACCAGCAGCTGCGACCTGTGGCTTCATCAAAGAGCTGAGTTCCTGTGCGATCACTCTACAGCGAAGGCCACCAGCTGAAATGTCCTGACCCACAAGCAGACCCTCCAATCAATTTCCTTCTTCAACATGAAATGACAACCAAGGATCGTCAGATACTAGGAAAAGCTTCCATCACATAAGACAGAGTCCAAAACAAACAGAAAAGTAACACTGGATAAACAAACTATGCCGGGAACAGACTGTAACTTCAAAACACGTTTATAGGCGAGAGCCTCAAAAGAAGACATCGCATTCACGACAGAGGGACCAAAAAAAAGCACGTTCAGAAAGGGAGAACAGGGGCGCACCTGGGTGGCTCAGTCAGTTAAGCATCTGACTCTTGATTTGGGCTCAGTTCATGAACACACGGTTCATGAGTTGGAGCCCTGCGTCGGGTTCTGCACCGACAGTTTGGAGCTCTCTCTCCCTCTCTCTGCCCCTCCCCTGTTCATGCTCTTTCTCTCAAAATAAATAAATAAACATTAAAAAAAAAAAAAAAAGAAAGAAAAGCCCAAATAAATTGTTATTCAAAAATAAAAAAAGCAAGAACATATTCTTGGACTGAGAGCAGAAATAATAATTTGAGTATTCAGCAGAAAGGCTGGAAGATAAAACTGAAGAACTCTCCATGAGAACAGAATAAAAAGATAAGAGCTATAAAACAGGAAAGCACAGGAAGGAGGACGGGGGTGAGGGAGGAAGGGGGAGGAAGGAGGGGGGGAGGGAAGGGGAAAGAGAGAAAGAGGAGCCTGATCCAGGATATCCAACATACATTCACAGCAGGAATTCCAAAAGAGCACACAAGAAAAAAAAGCAAGAAAATATTTCAAAGAAAAAAAAAAAAAAACCCCAAACGGAAAAACACACACACACACACACAAAGGCACAGTAAGCATCAAACTTCTAAACACCATAGAGACAATCCAGAAGTTACCAGAAAAAAAAAAAATTAAGAGAAAGAAGCATGGAAATATTCAACAGCCACAATACTGGATTATCCAGCAACAGCACACTCACTGGACTATTCAACAGCAGGTCTTTAAAATTCTACAGGATATGGGCTCTGTGCTGACGGCTCAGAGCCTGGAGCCTGCTTCAGATTCTGTCCTCTCTCTCTGCCCCTCCCCTGCTCACACTTTGTCTCTCTCTCATAAATAAATAAACACTAAAAAAAAAATTTTTTAAAAAAAGGGGGGCGCCTGGGTGGCTCAGTCGGTTAAACGTCCGACTTCGGCTCAGGTCATGATCTCACACTCCGTGGGTTCAAGCCCCGCGTCGGGCTCTGTGCTGACAGCTCAGAGCCTGGAGCCTGCTTTGGATTCCATGTCTTCCTCTCTCTGCCCCTCCCCTGCTCACAACTTTGTCTCTCTCTCATAAATAAATAAACATTAAAAAAATAAAATAAAATTCTACAGGGTAATAATTTCTGACTGAGAATTCTATACTCACCCATACTGTCGAATAAGCATGAGGATAGAATGAAAACATTTTGATGTGCAACATCTCAAAAGTTTCCTTTCATTCACTCTTAGAAAGAAAGGAAAGTTTGTTTCACCAAAATGGAATGACTTAGACTGAGAATCCAAAACAGGAAAGAAGCAGAAGAAGTTCTCTGACCAAAGGTATTGTCCAGAACAACAGCTATGCAACAGGCCTAAAGAAAAACTAGTCCACAGATTACAGCAGAGGGTACTGGGCTCCCAGAGGTAAATCTCAGAGAAGAAACTGAGTTCATAGTTACCCAGCGTGTTTGAGAGGAATCTTATTGCTGTCACAGGGAGTGAAGATTAATTAGCAACAGGCACATTAAAAAAAAAAAAAAAAAGTCATGTGGGACGCCTGGGTGGCTCCATCGGTTAAGTGTCTGACTCTTGATTGGCTCAGGTCATGATCTTGGGATTTGGAGATCGAGCCCCACACCAGGCTCCCCACTGGACACGGAACCTGCCTGAGGTTCTCTCTTGCCCTCTGCCTCTCCCCATCCCCAAAATAAAATCTTGGAAAAAAAAATGTGGAGTAAAATACCAAAAGAGAGAGATTAAAACGTTGAAAGTCGAGGTCTCTGGGTCAGTGGGAATCAGAAGTGCAGAAGGGTGCTCTCTTTTTTATTATAAGCTCTGTGTACTGTTTACTTTTGAGCCATAGACACGTATCATATTAAAATAAAAATTTAAGTTTAAAAATGTGTTAAAATAGCAAAAACAAATATAAGAGTTATGTGGATCAAGACAGAGAGTTCTGGCCCAATGGTGCTCGGACCGTTGCTGGATCTTGCCTCTCGGATGATGCTGCTAGAATCCAAGCCGCCGGTGCTGCCACCAGCCTGCCTGGACAACGTTCTTGAGAATGGCTTACGAACTGCAGCGATGAAGGTATGAACAGTGACCTCCAGCTGGTGGGCATTTCCAAGAGTAAGGATGCGTGGGGACTCAGAACCCCAACGAGGATCCCAGCAGGTGTCGTCTCAACTCAGAGACGTCTACATGTTCCTCTGCTGTCTTCCTCTTCTTTGCCTCTTCCCGCCCTTCTCTAACTGGCCTTGACACTGACCTGAAGTATCTGAACTTTACCCAGTAAATTGTATTTGGTAAGTTTTATGCTCCAGGGGTTTCATTTCAAAAGCTGGTGAAATTAACTGCGGCTCTCCAGCACTAACCACCAGAAACACTGGAGTAAAGCATCCGGTGGGCAATTTTTGCTGACGTGCGTGGTTTCATTATCATTTTTCCTTTTAGAGTTCCACCAAACAGACCACCAAGTCTCTGCAGACAAGGACTCTGTCCGTTCCCCGTGGTATTTCGCACAAGAAGACAGCAGAAGCTCCCTCGGTATTCTTAGAGAATATAACATAATTAGTCAGCAAATACCTACATCAGGTTGGGGTTTTTTCTATGGTGCTTAACTCATGTTTTCTTTGGCTCGGGGGGAAAGTAAAAAGGATTTAAAAAACTGTTTTCCTTTCTCCTAGCTAAGGAAAGATCTTGACAGGTCAAATGTTAAGTGGAATGGAGGGCACAGTATCACTAACGGGAGGACAAAGAGGGAGAAAAAGCGGTGGCTCTCGGATCAGAAAGTCCACAACGCGTCGCCGCTGACCATCTCGCCCGGAGCTTTTCAAAATTAACCAGTCGACAGGCTACACCGAGTTCTCAACCGAATAAATATACGGATGCCGAGACAGAAGACTCCATGATAACCGAAAATCTGGGAGACGGTCCTCTCTCTACAGCCAAAAGAATGGCCCTCAATTGCTGTGAAGTCTCTCATTTCATTAAACTCTCTCACGTTACTTTTTCTACGAACTAGATTTTGCAAGTCAAGGCAAGAAGACTCCATCCAAGAAGGTTATCTGGTCATTAACTATGCTGATGGTATGAAATGTCTGAAGTTCACAGTAATGCCATACACTCAAAATTGCTCTGGTCCGATATACGCTGTCTGGTGAGGTTGTCCGGATCCCACAGGCATGAACCAAAAACTCTAACTGAACAAGGCAACTACCTCGGTGCTTTCCACCCTGAGTTCTGCTCTCTAGTAAGATGATACGTGTTCTGGAAGATACATCGAAAAAGCAGAATACTTTATAAATAATAATTACTTCCTCTTTTGACTACTTTCATTTGGCTGACTGTTTCGCTTTCATAGATTGCTGCCCACATATGAGATAAAAAAGAAAATTCAGAGGACTACAAGCTGAACTCAACGAAGGCAATTCTATTATACTTAATAGAAATGCATTTAATCTTATAGCCAACTGGGATTCACGAGCTCTTAAGAGTGCTTTTTAAAAACTACCCTTGTCTGGGGCGCCTGGGTGGCGCAGTCGGTTAAGCGTCCGACTTCAGCCAGGTCACAATCTCGCGGTCCGGGAGTTCGAGCCCCGCGTCAGGCTCTGGGCTGATGGCTCAGAGCCTGGAGCCTGTTTCCGATTCTGTGTCTCCCTCTCTCTCTGCCCCTCCCCCATTCATGCTCTGTTTCTCTCTGTCCCAAAAATAAATAAACGTTGAAAAAAAAAAATTAAAAAAAAATAAATAAAAACTACCCTTGTCAAATTTTAAAAGCAACAGATTTAATTATAATATTAACACGAAATATTTTTTTTTCAGAGTTGGCAATATGATTTTCTCGTGTCTGAAAACATCCCCCTTTCCTCCCGTAACAGTGACATTTCCAGGCAACGACTAACCTTTTCAGAATCCTGTCACGATCAGAGGGCACAATTAACCCACTTCCAAAATATTACCAATTGCTGACCTCACACCCATTACAATAGCTAGTACGAGAAACAAAACAAGCGTTGGTGAGGATGTCGAGAAACTGGAACAGTGTGCGCTGCCGGTGGGAACATGAAGCGGTGTGGCCACTGTGGGAAAACAGCACGGCGATCTCTCGGAAAGATTAAAAAGAGAAGTATCTTATGACCCGGCAATTCCACTGCTGGGTATGCAGTCAAAGGGACTGAAAGCAAGGTCTCGCAGAGATATTTATACACCCATGTAACAGCCAAAAAGGTGGAAGCAACCCCAGCGTCCATCCACGGATGAGTGGGAAGCAAAACGTAGTAGATACATAAAATGGAGTATTGTTGAGCCTCAGAAAGGAAATTCTGACACACACTATAACATGGAGGAACGCTGAGTACGTTACGCCAAGTGGAAATAAGCCAGTCACAAAGGGACAAACACTGGACGATTCCACCGTACTTACAGGGGCCAAACTCACACACATACAAAGTAGAACGGTGGCTGCCAGAGCCCAGGGGAGGAGGAATGGAGAGTTGTTTAATGAGTGGAGAGTTTTAGGTTTGCAAGATGAAGAGTTCTGGAGATGGGTGGCTGGAATGGTTGAACGATGTGAATGCCACTGACCCGTGTATACCTACAAATGGTTAAGACGATAAATCCCACGTATGTTTTAGCACAATTTAAAATAACGTTACTATTTCCGCAGAAGCATGTCAACTGTCATGTCACAAAACTGTAGCAAAAAAACATATTCTCAACAATCTTATATAAAGAAATCAAAATCCTCATAATCAAAATTACCCCATCTCTCGTTCCAAAGATACAGGAGTAACATTTTACTAGATCTGGCTGGCAAGAAGTAAGAACTCAGACAGTAAAGAGGGTCGGTCCTCTGAGCCCACTACACATACACCCAGAAGGTGTTCCCACCACCCCTCATCCATCTGCCCTTTGGCCCCGGGGTTTCCTCCTCACTGAGCCACTGCTCAGGACCTCTCCTAGAACCCAGGTTCATCCCAGACAACCCAGGAGCCCAACACGATCCCAAAGAGTTGATATTTCCAGGAAGCTAATTCATTTTAGTTCCATCTTCTTCCTCAGAACCTTGAGGTCCCTCCTATTTTCTGCACATCCTAAAACCCATTATCTCCCCAAACTGGACTGCTTCACAGGCCCAGGTCCAACTGCCCCCTAATCTGAAGCTCTAATCTACTGCAAAGCTCTGATCTACAGCAAAATCTTCCAGGGCCCCAAGCCTCCCAAAGAATGCTGTTCTACTCACCAACCGGTATGCTTTAGTTCTCTCTGCTTCACGCGGCCCCAAAATACCCTGTAGTGTGCGTAAGAACCACTGGGACAGCTAGTTAAACACGCAGATTCCCAGACCCCACATTCAGAGAGTTTTCACTAAGTAGGCTTGATGTGAGGCTCTGGAATACACAGTTAAAACAACCAGCAAGTGATCTGACGCAGCCTAGCACTAACTTAGACACTCTAGCCTGAACCCCAACCCAACTGATACCTTGGAAAGAAACTCCGCTTACCCGTGCCCAAATTTATAACCTTCCCTTCCCTCCATCCCTCCTTACAAAAAGATGTGTGAATATGCTGATGGTTCCTTGTATTGTGCAGACCGCCTGTGTCTTCGTCGCCGTGCAGCTTAGTTCATATCTGTCCAGGGTTGCATCACATCTGCCCCACTGACCTCACAACCGTGGCCAACTTTTCAGAAGAAAGGGGACCTGCTAACCAAGGCAACAGTGTTTCTCCAGAGGCAAGCGGCAGCTGAATTCACTTTCTAAAGGATTTCCTGTCTTACACCTGTTTCAGTTGACCTCTTAAAGGGTGGGGGGGGGGGGCAGGGAGTGCCTTAAATGTTTCCAAGAGTGGATTTCTGTTGTAATCGTGTCGTAATTTCACATTCTTCATTGTTTGACGTTACTCATGTTCTCACCAGTAACTTGAAAAGAAAAAGGAGTCACAAGGTAGATTATTTAGAATGGCCTGGATGTTTAAAAAGAATTTTAGGGGTGCCTGGATGGCTCAGTCGGTTAAGGGTCCTAATCTGGCTCAGGTCAAGGGTACCCAAATTTGGCTCAGGTCATGATCTCACAGTTCAAGAATTCAAGCCCCACATCCAGCTCTCTGCTGTCAGCACGGAGCCTGCTTCAGATCCTCTGCCCCCGCTCTCTCTGCTCCTCCCTGGCTTGCGTGCGCGCGCTCTCTCTCTCTCTCTCTCTCTCTGTCTCTCTCTCTCTCAAAAATAACATTAAAAGGGGCACCTGGGTGATCAGCCAGTTGGGTGTCCAACTTCGGCTCAGGTCATGATCTCACAGTTTGTGGGTTTGAGCCCCGCGTTGGGCTCTATGCTGACAGTTCAGAACTTGGAGCCTGCTTTGGATTCTGTACCTCCCTCTCTCTCTTTGTCCCTTCCCCGCTTGCACTCTCTCTCTCTCTCTCTCTCTCTCTCTCTCTCTCTCTCTCAAAAATAAACATTAAAAAAATTTGTTGTAAATAATAACATTTAAAAAAAGAATTTTAAATTCTGAATATATCAACATTCTGTTTTCTACATTAAAAATCCAAATGGACACGTCAGCTGTTTTCAAACCTAAGGGACTCGCTTCCGTACCAGGCACATCCAAGGACTAAAGTGAAAGCGATCTGATAAGAAAAAAAGGTAATTTGAATAATGCAGTGTAATGGAAAGATCTCTGGACTCTGGGCCTGCTGTGTTCCAAGGCCAGTTCTGCCGTGGCATGGCTCGCCAAGGGCAATGATCTCCATCTCCAATGATGACAGAGGATATACATCAACCTATGACTTCAGAGGCGCTGGAAAGACAATCATATACATGGAATGACCTCAGCTGCTGCTACTTCAACAGAATACATCCCAAATTACCCCAGGCTGGGTTCTTTTTGAATGCTGGTGATACCTCCCTCTTACGTCGTACGTCTACTCTTACATCTACACTCTACACTGCCAAGTTCATGTACTCGGGTGATCCAAGGAGGGTCTCTCTGCACAAGGCTTTATGCTTGGTACCGAGGACTAGCCAAGAATCAACGTTAAGGCATTTCTAATATGTTCTACCTATTTGCAACAAAGAACATGCACTACAGTGATTTCATCGTTTCCAGGTGGCAGTGAGAGGTTCAAACAGCGCGACACACTTATTCTACTTTCGGCCCTCCCGTCCGTGAGATAATAATACACCGCTTGTCAATCCTAACAGGTAGAAGGTGCAAACCAGATGCACATTTGGCGTCCGGTCTCCATGACGGCAGACTGTCATGGGAGCTCCGTGAAGGGGAAGACGCGGGGAAAGCCTTCTTAGAGAAAGTGAGTCTCTGTTAGTTACATTTACAACTCTTTCAGTCTTTATGATAATCCTGTGAGGTAGTTCTGTGCTCATTTTACAGATGAAAAACTGATCCAGAGATTAAGTAACGTGGCCATAACATAGAGCGTGTGAACAAGGTCAGCATTTGATTCTCAGTCTCTTCTGACTAACACAGTCTGTCATCTCTCAGCCCTACCATGGGCCCATGGATGCGATCAGCACGGAAAGAGGGGAGAGAGGAAGAAGGCATTTGGGTAGAAGGATCAAAATAAATAAGCCCTACCCTGAGGCTAAACGAGGGTGGCCAAGTGTGGTGGAAGGGGGAAAAATGCATTGGGCAATTAGGGGACATAAGGTTAAGGGACAGCTTGGGAAGAGACCAGACCCAGATGACTAGGAAATGTGGGCTCAGCCCTATAGGCAAGATGGAACTGGAGACTGTAAGCAGGGGAGCAGAGGATAAAATCAGGGCAAGGTGAACGTCATAGCAGGACAGAGACAGACTGCAAACGGGTGAGATACTTGCAGAACAAATTATTATTTAAAATCCCCAGCACTTCAATACTGTAACAGACTGAGCAGTAACAGCAGTTTTGTAATAAATAATCAAACCACCTCTTGTATGGATCTTTCTTGAAACATCTATAGGTATGTTTTTAAAAACGGCTATTATGTCTGGGATGCCTGGGTGGCTCAGTCGGTTAAGCCTGCGACTTCGGCTCAGGTCATGATCTCACTGTTCATGGGTTCAAGCCCCGCGTCCAGCTCTGTGCTGACAGCTTGGAGCCTGGAGCCTGCCTCGGATTCTGTGCCTCCCTCTTTCTGTCCCCTCCCCTGCTTGTGTTCTCTCTCTCTCTCTCTCTCTCTCTCTCTCTCTCTCTCTCAAAAATAAATAAACATTAGGGGCGCCTGGGTGGCTCTGTCGGTTAAGTGTCCGACTTCAGCTCAGGTCATGATCTCACGGTCCGTGAGTTCGAGCCCCACGTGGGGCTCTGTGCTGACAGCTCAGAGCCTGGAGCCTGTTTCAGATTCTGTCTCCCTCTCTCTCTGACCCTCCCCCGTTCACGCTCCGTCTCTCTCTGTCTCGAAAATAAACATTAAAAAAAAATTTTTTTTAAATAAACATTAAAAAAATTAAAATAATTTTTAAATAAAAATGGCTATTATGTTCTACTAATTCTTACATGGGTCAGAAACTACTGCCACTCCCAAATGCATCTAAAAAAAACCATCCCTTAGGTCAGAGGCCACATTTAAAAACCCTGAACAGCATGCCTTGGAGCAGCAAGGGCCAAAAAGAAGGATTAAGAGCAAAGACTCCAACTCACAAACTTCTTGGTAAGAAATGCAAAAATCACACACACAAAAAATGGTGGCCTCACACTGACACAAGCGCTCAAAACTTTTGTTGGGGGGGAGGGAGGGATAACGTTGAGGTCCAACAAATCAAGGAGTGACTTTCACATAACCCCAGATTTACTTTTTCACTCAAATTCATAGTTTCCACTTCTATATAAAAATCAATACAAAAGCATCATCCCCACCACTTAAGGGCCAAATTTCCTTTCTCTTTTATGGATATAGAGCCTTTTTTTTTTTTTTTTTTAAAGATCGTACTGGTGACTTTAGTGCCTCCTTGACAACACATAGGCAATCATCAGAGTTCTCCAGTTCTCTGTCCCATTCAATCTTTGCCACAAACTCAACTGCATTCCCTGACCTAACCCTGAGCTGCAACAAGCCAAGGCTCCCTATTGCTTGAACACGTTTGAGACCTGCCGTAGGGTCATATTAAACCCTTTGGTCACTTTCAGATAGTCAACAATAGCCCAGTTAGCCAGCCGAGAACACGTGACACCCGCCCAGCCAGTACCGGAGTCAAAGACATTTCAGACATTTCGCTGGATTCATTCACCAGCAAGGTGATCACCTTGCAAAGGGGCAACTGGGAGAGGATAAGGAAACCTGGCAAGGAGAGTGTGGAGGGAAGTGTGCAGCTGAGGTTTTCAAAGAGAATTACAGTACACAAAACGGGCAAAGGGAGCGGGCTGAGGAGAAAGGAATCACCTTCTCTGCAAAACACCTCATGTCGAGCAGATGACCTCACTCCCACTTTTGTATCCCTAACTTTAAATTGAACCTTCCAGAAAGTTATGTGAGTTTGAGGTTCTAGGGAGCAGAGGAAGTGCCCAAACCACATTTGGATGTCCTCCTATCCCTACAAAGGAAATGTGATACCTCTGCCTAAGTCCCAAGGTATTTTAACTCATTTAGGGATAGGTAAGCTTCCTCAAAATGGCATTAGCTTCTGAGGCCAAGGACATTCTCACACTAGGGTAAGTGGACTTTCAGTCTAGAGGGAAAGCGTGAAGCACAAAGTAGAAGAAAGTTATTCAGACGCAAGAGAACCAAAGAGCTCACGGTAATGCTAAGGGAAATGTGTTTTTATTTATCCAGGACAAGCCAAAAGAACCTACAAACACTTAATTTACAACCTTAACAACCAGAGCCTATTTCTCAAAGCCTCAAGAACTTGGCTTTACGGAAAAGTCCACCTGCACTGCCAAAATTCTCGAGAACAGCCTTTGGCTGTCAACACGAACTTAACCTGCTTTGTGCTTGAGTTGCATAATAGCTGAAACCAGGTAAACCCTTTAGGATCTCAAGAGTATTTGACGGTTCTTTTTTTCCTGCATCCTGAAGGCTGGTCAGGCGGGCTTTGATGCCCAGTTAAAGGTTTGTCCATTTGCGTGTGGACTCTAACGTGCTGTCATGGGTCCATTAAACAAGAAAAAAAAAAAAACAAACCAACAACAACAACACAAAAAACTTCTCTCTTCCTCTACTAAGCGATAAAGATAAATTTAGCCGCCACCTCTCCAACAAAGTGGGTGGGGTGCAGCACGCCCCGAGCTTGTCGCATCACAACGCCGACCCGGGCTCGCTGGAAGCCGGTCTGCAGCTTCGCCCTCCCGCCGTGGGCGCTGAGGCCGAGCGGGGCGAAGAAAGGCCGGCGAGACTGTCATCCTCGGGCTCCCGGGCCTGTGGCGACTCCAGCGGGGCCTTCGGGCGGCCGCAAGCTACAAGCTCCAGGACGGGCCGCGCCGGGCAGGGAAGGCGAGGGGTGCCAGGGGCTCCCACACCCGGCCCGCAGCCCCGGGACTCCGGAGCCCTGCCCGAGGCGGCGGCCCGCACCTGCCGCCCCGCCCGCCACCCCTCAGGCCCCTTCGGTCCGCGGGACTCACAGCTTCAGCCGCTCGTAGGTCGTCGCCGCCATCGTGCACCACTAGCTCCTTCTTCCTCTTTCCGCCCGCTCCGCCCCGCGCGGCCGCCTCTTCCACGGCGCTACCGTTCACCCAGCTCCGCGGCCGCAGCGCCCGGCTCGCCCCACCCCTTTCCCCGCCCCATTCGACCCGAGCGGACGGGAGGCGGCCGCGGACAAACTTGTGCGCACGCCCGCTCCCGCTAGAGAAGCTGTAGGGCGCGCAGATTGGAGCGCGCCGGGGAGCGCCGTGACGTTGCGGCTGTGGATTGGCGGAGGGCGCTTGCTGGGGAGAGGAGGAGCGGTGAGAGCCGTGGGCGGGCGCCGCGGCCCCGGGGGCGGAAATGCTGCGCCAGTGCTGGGGAACCTGTGGAAGCTGCGCAAGGGGTGATCTACATCACAGGGAGGGTTGGGCTGCTACAGGGCCAGTGGCGCAATGGATAACGCGTCTGACTACGGATCAGAAGATTCTAGGTTCGACTCCTGGCTGGCTCGAGGTGCACTTTTTGCCCCTTCTGGGCTTGATCAAGTTACAGGGTGTCCCTAGAAAGGTCCCTGGCTAGAGTGTGAGGGTGAATATCTTGACTTTTACCGCCACTTTGCCCGAAACGTCATCTTTTCAGCTGTGTTGGGAACCAGGAGTCGAGGTGGTTTGTAAAGTGCACGGCTTCCCATTGATGATGCAGGAGCCCCTGGAAAAGGGGTACATAAAGGAAGATACACCTGGAAAGGTGGCAGCTTGGAGTGGGGGGCGCGCTGTGGCCGGAGGTTAGCCACCTGATGACACCAAAGCGCATTCGAGGCACGGTTCTGGCCTCTCTCCCCGGGGCGGAGAGCCCCGAAGTGACGTGGGAAACGGGCCCGCTTGGGCTCCGGCGCTCACACGCCGCGGGGACGGGACGCTTGTAGTGCGGCTGCGCGCGGGCCGCAGCGCGCTGACCCCGCAGCGGTCCGCGTGCACAGGCCACCTGCCATCAGATTCCCCCGGGAAGCCCCGAGGCAGGCGTGTTTTTACAGTGAGATGACCCCAGGTGACCTAGCAGAGTGCATTATTATGCCTGCCTTGAAGACCTGAGGTCTGGAAATCTCTGTGGAGGAAAGCGGACCCAAACCAGTGGACTGGCCAAGACATAGGACATCGATCAATGAAAGCTCTCCAATATCACTTTTTTCCCCCTTTTGAAGAAGTTACAGAAAATTTGTGAAATACAGAAAACTATTTTGGAATAAAAATAATTCCCGTCCCAAGATCATTACTGTTAATAGGATTTTTTCCTTTTAGATGTTTTTTTTCCCATGCTTTTTAATATGGATATACCTACCCATGTATTTTTCCAACTTTGAGCGTGTACTAGGGTATGTCTTTGTGTTCCCGTTTGGGCCCCTTAGCTTTCTGAGGTTTAAGGTCATTAAATACACTTGGAAGCTATCCCATCCAAGAACTAGATAATTTTAAGCATTACCCTCTGGTTGGGAATTTGGGTTATCACCTTAACGCTTTTCAGAGATAATGCTGTATTATTTCTCATATGTCTTTTAAGTTTCTGGATGTGGAATGATACTTGGAACATATTTTCAAATTGCCTCCAAAAAAATTAAACCAACACACTTCCATTAATAGCAAGTTTTCTTGCTTGCTAACCAACACTAAATATTACAGATTTCACTATGATTTCTTTGCAATCTTTGTAAGAGAAAAACAGAACTTCCTTTTACATGTATTACTTGATATATCTGTTTTCTCTTGATGTATGCATTCAGTGTTTTTAGACTTTTTAATATATGAAGGATATTCTTTCCCTCTCAAACACATTGCAAACTTCCAGTTTATCATTTACCTTTTCTTTATACTGTTTTTGAACCTAAAGTACTGTAAATCCACTACTGTATATTCTGATTTACCAATATTTTACTTTATGGTTTTTTTTTTTATTGTATACGTGGTCTTTTCAACTTCTTTTATGTTTGTATTGTTTTTTTCCATTTAATCCATTCGTATTTTTTGCTCTTCCCAATGGAAAGATCAACGAAGTCCTAAAGCCTCTCACCCTTATTAGCAACTAAAAGCTCTAAACTCTTTGCTTGGACTAATTCGATCAATCCTGCAACAAGCCTATAAGGCAAGTTCAGTCGTGATCCCCATTTTTACGTGTGCGGGAACAAACTTTGCTTAAGGTCATTGAGCAATTAAGTGGTGGAGCCTGAGTTAGAACTTGAGTCTGGGCTCTTGACCCCAAAGCCATCCTGGCCTTGCGCTTACTATGCACCAGAGGGCTACCACATGCGTGGACTCAGGGTCATTCCCTATCTGGGCATGAAATGGCGATCACGTATGCACCCCAGCCTTTCTCCCTTGCTAGTTAGCAATCAGATCTCGTCTCTAATCCTGATGACGCTTCCTCTCGCCAGCTGTGAGCCTATCGGCAGCCTACCTCTTAAGGCTCCACGAAAAGAAGGAACAGCCATCGCCCTGCAGAGAGAGCTCCTCCCTGGACCCTAAACACGTCATCGTTGGAAGTTCTGTTCACCACAGAACACAGACACAAAGATCAGCCTTTCTTTGCCAGTTGTGTAAGACAAGCCAAGGCCTTTATGAACACTCGGCGAGGATGGCAAATGGAAACGAATCCAGGCAGAAACACTTTCTTCTGGGGGTTTTAAATGTCTAACCAGCCCAAATCAGATTCTAGGGAGAACCATGTTCAGAATAAGAAATCAGGCAAGGATAGATAATATAAATTGACGTCTTCAGCTAAGTTTTCCCTGTAGTGAGATTATATGTGTAAATGCAAAGGTCCTGTGGGCAACTCGGGGCCCACAGCCACCTGTCCTCGAGGGCCGGGATCAGTTGGAGGGGCATGAATATAACCAAGTGATGGAAGTGCCTCAGGCTGCCGGGACCATCCAGGTAACCAGGGCTTCTCCTACAAGTGTCACAGACCTGGGACTTCTCCTGGCCCAGACCACTGACTTACTTTTCTCCCACAGAGTACGACCAATTCCGGTGTGTTTCTACACCCAGGATCCGTGGGCCACGTCACTTTTTTTTTTTTTTTTTAATGTTTATTCATTTTTCAGAGACCGAGACAGAGCATGAGTGGGGAAGGGGCAGAGAGAGGGTGACCCGGAATCCGAAGCAGGCTCCAGGCTCCAAGCTGTCAGCACAGAGCCCGACGCGGGGCTCGAACTCACAAACTGCGATATCATGACCTAAGCCGCAGTCAGATGCTCAACTGACTGAGCCACCCAGGCGCCCTGGCCATGTCGTTTTTATATATGAAGCACTTCCGTTTTCAATCCAGGGGAAATGCAAAGCCCACTTTTAGCAATGCTTGAAGAAAATGCACCTAATGATCCCCTGATATTGTCATTCCATCTGAAAAGTTTATTGGACTCTGTAGTAAGCTGAGTAGTGCTCCCCCACCAAGATGTCCATGGCCTAATCCCCAGAACCTATGAATAGTTTATCCTATAAGCAGAAGAAGCTTTGCAGATGTGGTGAAGGGTCTCCAGACGAGGGGATTATCCTACACCCCATGGGTGTGCCCAATGTAATCCTACATCGGGCCGTACAAGAAAGAAGCAGGGAGGGGTGGGGAGAGAGGAGGTGTGACAACAGACTTCAGAGAACGGAGCCACAAGCCAAGGAGTGTGGGCAGCCTCTAGAAGCTGAAGAAGGGCAAGGGACGGATTCTCCCCTAGAGCCTCTGGAAGGAACTCGGCTCTGCTGACACCCTGATTTGAGCTCCATAAAGCCCATTTCTCCTGAACCGTAGGATGATGGATTTGTGTGTGTGTGTGTGTGTGTGTGTGTGTGTGTTTTCTTACATTCAAGGGAGAGAAAGAGCGTGTGTGCGCATAAGCAGGAGAGGGGCAGAGAGAGAGAGGAATCCCAAGCAGGTTCCTCCCTGTCCGTGCAGAGCCCAATGCGGGGCTCGACCTCACCAACCATGAGATTGTGACCCGAGCCGAGATCAAGAGTCAGACGCTTAACTGACTGAGCCACCCAGACGCCCCCAGATTTGTGTTGTTTTAGGCCACTACGTTTGGTTATTCCAGAACAATAAGAAATCCATACAGACTCCAACAGAGAGCAGCGGCAGGTCCCTCCTACCCCTCGCAATGAGTGCTTCCGGCCAAGTGGCTCTCCCGAACAAAGCCACTGAAAGGCAAGTTCTTGGTCCCAGCGGCCATAGTGATGCAACAGCTCCCGCTGGGTGAGACTCGGCCTGGGGTGAAGTCTTGCCTTAGTTTTCTGGATACTTCACGTCTGGAGAGTTACTTCACCCTTCCGTGACTCCGTTGCCTTGTCCATAAAACGGAAGGTTATAAAGAATACGGTCCTTGGAACAGCACCTAGTACATGGTGAGCACACGATAAATGTCAGCTGTTCCTGTTGTTACTGCTTTGATCACAGAACCGAAAACCGAGCCAGATTTCCCCAGCGCTTCAGCCCCACGTGGCCCAGGAGGCCGGAGTCATTTGTTCATGACCTTGCCATCGCCTCCCAGCTCCAGAGGCAGGGATGTCATGTTGACAGCCTGAACTTGGCCATGACGGGAATATGGACAGCACAGAAACCAGCAACCACCACAAATCAAACACCACAAATCCCCACGCCTGGGGCACCGGCACACCTTGGCCCAAACCACCTTGTTCCCTGATGATAGTTTCATCCCTTGTAGCATCAGGGTCATAAGAAAATGGCAGCCCGTGTTTGTAAAACCAGTATACGTGCTCTCTCATCACGTAAAAAGGGGTTTTATTTTCCGGTAAGACACCATGACGGTCAGCAACTCATTCTCAGCCTCCCCGTGTCCCCGGCACATCAGACCTGGTGGCCATGAGAACTCACCCGAAGCCTGAAGCAGCCCGGGAACTGAGCCATGAAAGGCAAGTCCAGGGCCGTCTCTCCCACCCCAAGGCGCACACGCAGCCCTTCACTCTGCCTTCCTGTGCTTCCTGTGCAAGCTTGCCTCACACCCAGAGGGCCGCTCACCTCTGGGATGCTTTGATCAGTACCTCCTAAGAAAGAAACATTCACAGGAGACAAAGTCACCACCACTGCACCACAACATCCAATCTCGAGACTAAGGACCCAGGTAAAGAAACTGCCAATTCTTCATTCTCCAAGGGTCGCTTGGATTCCAGTACGTCCTGTGAGCTAGGCACGCCCTCAATTCCAGATGTCTTTTCAAGGATGTTGGTGTGGTAAATGGTCTTGGGTGGTAGACACAGTGTCTCTCTTTGGAGCCAAAGTCAGGCAGGCTTACCAGTCATCGTAAGACTCAGGTTTCCTGAGCCTGGGTTTCCTCTTGCAATGCAGCCTGCTGCCCGTGCAGGGACCACCTGGCCCTCTTCATGGGGCCCTAGAGGTACGAGGGCCCAGGGAGTCCGCGTAAATGCCGATAAAGTAAAATGCCACTGGGGCACCTGGGTGGCTCAGTCGTTTAAGCGTCTCACTCTTGATTTCGGCTCAGGTCATGATCCCAGGGTCTTGGGATGCAGCCCTGTGTTGGGCTCCACACCGAGCGTAGAGCCTGCTTAAGATTCTCTCTCTCTCTCTCTCTCTCTCTCTCTCTCTCTCTCTCTCTCTCGGGGCACCTGGGGTGGCTCAGTTGGTTAAACATCTGACTCTTGGTTTCGGCTCAGGTCATGATCTCACAGTTCGTGAGTTCAAGCCCCACGTTGGGCTCTGTGCTGAAGGCGCAGAGCCTGCTGAAGATTCTCTCTCCCTCTCTCTCTGTCCCTCCCCTGCTCATGCTCTCTCTCTCTCTAAATAAATAAATTAATGAAAAAAGATTCTCTCTCTGACCCTTTTCCCTGTTCACTTACACTCTCTCTCTCAAAACAAACAAACAAAAAAAACAAACAAAAAACGCTTCCTGCTGATGCTGCATTAATCTGTCCTTTGTCTCTGACCTAGGAGTCTCGTAACTTCCAGCAGGATCCATGACATCACCGCATGCTACCTTATTAGTTCTTGGACCTTTCATAGTTTTGACCCATACATTCCTTTAAGGAGCCAGAGCTCCAAAAGAAGACCAAACCCAGTTAGCGAAAAGCACTGTCTGCACACTCCACACACACAAAAGAAAACCCGTTAACCACCATCATGTTGGAGGGCACTTTAATAGGCTACAAATTGATGCAGTTTATTGTCATGATATTTTGAATCATTTTACAGTAACGGTACAATTTTGAAGAAGGATTCTGCAGTAACAATATTTTGAATCATCTTACAGCAACAGTACAATTTTGAAGAATTTTTTTTTTTTTTATCATAGAAGACGAGATACAGTGGAAAATCATTTCCCTGCACGGTGAAATTTTCATACACTATACGGAAATTTCCCACACCTGTCCAGCTCCGGCTCAGAACAAATAGCTACTGTATTTTACTCATTTTAGCCTATTACTTTTAAGACTGACTTCAAATCACCTGGAAGTTAGAACGTATTCCTGGCACAAAGGCGGACAGAGCTGTGACAGGTGCATCCAGCAACAAGGCGGATTTGGGGTCAAGTCTTGCACACGTGGTTTCGAGGGAACCGGCAGGCATCACGGCTGCCACACTTCCCCACGCACGGGAAATGGCCCGCACAAACCAGCCTGCCAAGCATGGGGGGTTCCAAGTCATTCTCTCAGGTCCTGACATTTTTCCTCGTGTGAGTGTGACTGCAGCCCACGGCCACAGGGTGATGGCGGCGGGTGACGGCGATCAGAACCCCTTACTGCATTCGCCGCCCAGGACTCAACAGCACAACCTCGGTCGATTCGGCTGAGCGAGGTTTGCACCGGAGCACTGCCCTCGGAGAAAGGGGGACACCCCGCTGCCACGTACAGGCGATTACCCAGACGGGATGAGACGCGCTTCCGCGATGAGGGATGAACAAAGCACTCTTTACCCACCGACAGGTGGGAGAGTAACCGCGAGGGGGAACAGCAGGCCAAACTACGTTCTTGGCTTTTCTCGGACCACCCTGGCGGTTTCTGAATGGCCCTCGCTGGGGAAGGGGCAGGGGGTGGGGAAGAAAAAAACTAACGGCAAAATGAGGCAGGGGAGGAGGCCGGAGGCTGGCTTTGGAGTCTGGGATCAAACCTTAATTCTCCTGGTTTATCTAAAGCCCAAGAGCTATCTAGGGAACTCAGGAAGGGCTACGCGCTCTACCTGTTCAAACAAATGGATTCATCCTGGTTTACCAGGTGCTTGTCTTCTTTCTAGGTGCCTATAAATACAACCCCATTACAACTCTGTTTGGCTAACAGCTTACAGAACCACGTAGAGATAGCCGCCTAGGCGACCATCTCTTCACGGCTCTCGCCCAAGAGCCCGAGAAGCAGAACTGGTGCGAGATTCCTACCCGCGCCCCCCCCCCCCCGCCCCCGGGGCCCCGGACCACAAGAGAACTTGCTGCTCGGACTTCTAGGGTACCTGGAAATTCTCTTATTGTCCTTCCTTAACACTATAAAACCCCGTTTTGGCAGATGTCCCAATCACGTCCATCAAGGCCACTTAAAACATCCCAATTAAAAAATTTAATCCCGAGACTTTTTTTTTTAAAACTAACCTAGTTACCCACTTTGCACACACACCCCTGCTTTTGACAGTCGCTCTCAGGCAGTTTTCTTCACTTTCTGCCCGACTTGCAATCAGAGCAAAGGGGTGTCAGCAAGGCCAGAGACGTTCCTCGGTTGGCAAAGACGAGACACATCGGCTGGCTTCCTGGGCCCAGCTGGGGAGAGAGGGGTTCTCTCCCCACCCCCGGCCCCATGCGGCGCCAGGCTTCTGGAGGCTCGGCCTGTAGGATGGGATCGATGAGAGCACACAGCCTGGGCTGAAGGGACATCTGGCCAAAGGATTCTAGCAGAACGAACTGAATAAACATAGGAGGCAACTCACGGTGCCCATTCTGTGCCTCCTGTAGCAACTGCCCCCAAAACGGGTCAAAACACGGCTCAGAACTGGAGCCGGGCCCACTGTAAAGTCTGCGAGTCCCGTGGGCCTCGGGCTCCGGTGACCACCCTCCGTGGCCCCTGCTGCCCTGGGTGCGAGGCGGGGAGGCGGTGGTGAGCGGGTGCCAGGGCAATACTCCCAGACCAGCTGGCAGCAGTGACGTGACCCCCGACCTCCGGCAACAACACCGAGGCCAGGGGGCCCTCCCCACGGGCCGAGAGGGCGAACGGCAGGCAACCTCCTTTTTTAAGTCTTTTACACCGCCTCTTCATTGAAATACTGGGCGTACTGACGTCTGGCCTCAGGAGTGTGACACGTCAGCGCACAGGTGGCCCTGAAATCCTGTCCGGGTGCGGCCCTCCCTTAGCCCCTCGCCACCCCGGGGAACCGACATGATGAAACGCGTCAGGCAACAGCACCCACGTTCAACCGGATCCACTCTCAGCTGACTTTCAGCTGAGATCACAGCGCCCTGACCCGTGGGAGTCTGGCCCGCGTGGAGGCCGAGACCCCTCACGCACCCACGGAGGCATCTCTTAGTTCAGCGTGACGGCCGAGTTCCTCCCGACGTGCGATTTGGTGAAGCCCTGACCTGTGAGGTATTTTTGTGCGCGTGGAAGACCGCAAGCGGAGGAGAACAACGAAAAACAAGAAAAGAAACAGACCAAAGCAGTGTACCTTCTGCGGGTTTCTTCACAGGCCATGCCCGAGCCAAGCACTGGGCCAGAGACAGACGAGACACAGTGGAAAACGAACATGGTGATTTTTCCTGAGGCTCTCCGTCTCGTGCTGGCTGGAGATGTCACTGTCACACACACACACACACACACACACACACACACACACACACACACACACAGTCTCCTCGTGTATGCGCCAGCTCTCAGCACATGGGCAAGGCTTCCCCAAAGCCCGTGGTTAGATAAGCTACGACAGGCACAGAGATGTCCCCACACGGGATCCTGAGACTTGCCTCTGTGGGAGCGACTCCAAAGTCCCAGACTCTCGAGAGCTCCAGAGGAGGACGGTGCAAACAGGAGGGCAAAGGACGCCTGGTACCCACACCCAAGTTCTCGTCCCAAACACGCCTCGCTATCGAACGGGGCAAACCTCCGCCCGGGCTCCCAGCTGCCTGTCAGGGAGTGAAGATTTGCAGGAGCAGGCAAGACGTTGTCAGCGTACGAGGAGGAAACCCCGGCTCGCTCAGTCCACAACTCGGCTCCGGTTTACCAAGCAGTTCTTCCTCGGACACAGAGCACGGACACAGCTCCCCTCTTGCCACAATGCGGTTAAAATCTGCAGCCATCCGACAGAAGAGAGGAGTCTCTGGGGCGGAGAGACGTCTCCCATAACGCTGCATGTGCGTGTCGAGGGTGCAGTCTCAAATCATGTCGTGTGCGTGGGGGGGGGGGGCACCGGGGGTAATGTCTGGTGCGGGTGCTTTCCTAAAGGGACAGGGAGGGGCTGAAGGTATCGGCAGCTGAGCCCTCCTCAGAGGACACCGAGAAGTACGCTCAGCGCAAACTTTTCCCTCTAAAGCACGAGCTGTTCCCAGAGGGGCCCAGAGGGCTCCTTGGGGTGTCACACGCCATGCACCTGCTAGAGTATCTTCCTGAGTAATCCGATGAGGGCGGGGCGGCGGAGAAAGGCACTTGGAAAGTAACACCTACCAGACAGGGAGGTTGAAGGAGCGGCGCCCCGCGCGTATACAGAAACTTACCTGCCTGGCCCCCCTCCCCACCCCCCCACCCCCGCAACCACCCCGTGGGGCCACTGGAATTAGCAGGCAGATGTCTGGCTTTGCGACGCTGGCTTCTGGTCGCCAACGCAAGGTCTGGAAGAGGCTCCGGCTAGAAGCGGTGCTGGTGGAGAGCTGCAGGGGAGGGGCTCCTCTCCAGTCTCTTGACGTGGCAGGAGTGACAGAACAGGTGGTCTTCCAGGGGGTAGCAGCGGTGGCCGTCTTCGTCGTTGAGTTCCAGGCCGCAGTCCTGGGGGGTTGGGGGGGAGGCAAAAATGTCCAGGGGGTAGCAGAACAGAACAAAAGGATTGCAAGACCGACCCCAAGGCCAGCGGCCCCGGGGAACCAGCAGAGGGCGCTGTGTGGTCGTGCGGTCCAGCCGAGGGGAGGTGCGGCAGGCAGGTCGCTATGGAGCACTTGAAACGGGGCGGTCAGAACCAAGAAGTGCGTCCGCAAATGCATACCCCGCACTCCCAAGACTTAGGGCAGGACATGAATGTAAGGCAGTTCATGAAAAACCCTTGTATCGATTACATATTGAAATAACGTTTTGGATACACTGGTTGAATACAATATTGCAAGAATGAATCCCACCTGTTTCTTTTTTCTTCTTTTTTAATTTGAGAGAGAGAGAAAGTGGGGGAGTAGGGCAGAGGGAGAGGGAGAGAATCTCAAGCAGGCTCCACACGCTCAGCACGGAGCCTGATGCGGGGCTCGATCCCACGACCCCGGGATCAGGGCCTGACCCCAAATCAAGAGTCAGACGCTCAACCGACTGAGCCACCCAGGCGCCCCATTTTTCCTTTTTAAGGCGGCTACTAGAAAACGAAAGTACACACACGACTTGAATTTGGGGCTCCCGGGTTCCTACAGGACAGCATGGCACTGAGCGTGTGGAGAGGACGATGAGCAAATGTCCCCAGGGCTGGCAGTGAACTGGAGCCTCCCGCTGTCATCCCACCCACGGCGTCACACGATAACTCTCCTCTCCTCCCATGGCTGAATCCGCTTAATCCTGGCTGAACCTCCGCGGGCGCTTCAAGCGTTTGCACCCTTCACAAGGGCTGGCGAGGGGGCGAGCCCTGGCCTGCCTGACGGTCACGGCGTGCCCTGTGGCTTCCTTAGCCCGGGCGTGACACGAGCTAAGAGAGGGGGCAGATGGGCCCCACACGCACGCACTCCACACCAACCAGGGACATGCCTGTTTCCAAGGAGGGGTGGGATTCTTCGTGATCTCCAGGGCTCAGCTCAGAAAGGGGCTCTTGGCAGACAGACCAGCCTACAAGCTGGAGGGGAGGGCGTCTATTCCCCCAAGTCACTCAGCTGCCTGACAATGTGGCACGTGAAACCCCACGTCCCCCATGCGCCCCCCCCCACCCCCCCCACCGCTCAGCTGCGGTGGCTTCCGGACTCGGCTGTTAACAAATGCGGGGAAGGCAGCAAAGACCCCCCCTGTCCCCAACACCTGCATCTCCTCCAACCTCCCCCACAAATCAGGCTGCACCCCTTGACCTGGAGGGCAGCTCTGGAGGGCAGCCCTCGACCACACCCTGCTGACCATCTCAGGCCCCAGTCAACCCAGGATGCCTTCCTCTTGTACTGTTGAAACGGGCCTGGGGAGTCCGGGCAGGGAGGCGCCTACCTCGCAGTGGTAGCACTCCACGTGGAAGTCTCTGTCCATGGACACGACGCGGATGGTCTCATCTGAGCCCTGGACGGAAGGAAAGTAAGAACAAGAGGCCGGTTGGGGGACCCGTGAGATTCCCAAGGCGACAAGTAGGTGGCCTCGGAAGAGCACAGCTCTGTAGTGAAGTCCCACACCGGCTGGAAAAAGGACACCTTGAACCGATGAGAGAGGAAGTCGGAGGGACAGCAGCCACACCTTCTGCAACGTCAGGGTCAACCCTGAGAAAACCACCTACATGGAGAGTGAGGTTTTAAAAGAGAAAATGAACGAAAGGCGGGCTTTCTGCTCACCTTCTTTTTTTTTTTTTTTAATTTTTTTTTTCAACGTTTTTATTTTATTTTTGGGACAGAGAGAGACAGAGCATGAACGGGGGAGGGGCAGAGAGAGAGGGAGACACAGAATCGGAAACAGGCTCCAGGCTCCGGGCCATCAGCCCAGAGCCCGACGCGGGGCTCGAACTCACGGACCGCGAGATCGTGACCTGGCTGAAGTCGGAGGCTTAACCGACTGCGCCACCCAGGCGCCCCACTCTGCTCACCTTCTAATCTAGGTGTCACTATCAAGTCAGGCAGTTGGACGACTGTAGGGACGGATGGGCCACAAGAAGGATGCTGGGCTGGGGAAGCCAGTTAATACGAAAGGGCCTTCTTGGTGAGGACACTATTAGGGTCAGAGGTGAGACTGCAGAAGGATTTTCTGATATTTTTTTTTTTAACGTTTACTTATTTATTTATTTAAATATTTTATATATTCATTTACTTTGGAGAAAGAGAGCGAAAGGGAGAGAGAGAGGGAGGAGCAGAGGGAGAGAAAGAATCGCAAGCAGGCTCCATGCTCTGTGCGAAACCCGACCTGGGGCTCGATCTCGTGATCCCGGGATCGTGACCCGAGACGAAGTCAAGAGTCGGATGCTCAACCGACCGAGCCACCCAGTCACCCCTATTTATTTATTTCTGAGAGGGTGAGAGAGAGAGAGAGAGAGAGAGGGAGACACGGAATCCGAAGCGGGCTCCCGGCTCCGAGCTGTCAGCACAGAGCCCGACGCGGGGCTCGAACTCGTGAACCGGGAGATCACGCCCTGAGCCGAGGTTGTGAGGTCACGACCGAGCTGAACTGACTGAGCCACCCAGGCGCCCCAGAAGGACTTTCTAGAAGGTAGAAGGACAGGACACAGATCTTTGCAAGCGACCCGAGGGACGTATTCACGTCAGGGAGCCGCCAGGGGCAGGTGTGAGAGAGCGCCTTACCTCAGGTGGAAGGATGGGAAGCCCACAGGCTGCACACTTGGGGGCCAGCACCCTGCCGAGAGAAGCAGTGGAGGGAGTGTGGTGCTGTCTCTGGGAGGCAAGACCCCGGAGCCTTCCTCAGGGCCGGCCTCCCACCCATTGCTCATCAGGCGAACCCCTCCAGCCCTCGCGTCCAGGCAGCCCGGCTCATTCTCTGGGAGGTGTTTCAGTCGTGCCGCGGGATCGCTCCCCGGCGGCAACAAGCATACCCGGACCCTCTCCCCACAACCTACTAGGGATAGAGACGGCCCTGTTTGCTTCCCTCCGGGTGCCCGGCACAGGCCCAGGCAGATCGAGGGTGGCGGTGCCCAGCGCCGAATCGCTGCCTTTGGAAGTTAAAGCTGGAGCCGCCGCGCCTGACAGATGCCTCCCGAGCCTCGAGGGGATCTGATCACAGGGCTTTGGGGCTCTGTGTTTTCCAGTAAACGTGGTTCTGTAACCACCTCCTGTCTGCACCGGCATCAGCCGACCTCCCGACTGTGGACTAAGGCACAGGCCTGCGGAGGCGCCCCAGCGGGTGTCTGTCCCTCACGCCGTGAGATCAGCGTGGCCCGCACGCGCGGCCCCTCTCCGCCCCACCCCTCCTCACTTGTGGTAATCTCGGACACAGTAGATCTTGTTCTCGGAGTCCACGGTGAAGGGCACCCCGTCCAGGCACTCGTTGCAGATGACGCAGCGGAAGCAGCCGGGGTGGTAGGACTTCCCGAGGGCCTGCAGGATCTGGGGGCAGAAGGCGAGAGAGGCCAGGGCTCGGCGGGGATTTTGGAGAAGGCGTGGACGGCGGCAAGGAGAGGAACGCGTCGGGCCGAGGGACCGCAGGCGCAATCACGCTGCACGGCACACGCCCATCCCAGAGTCGCTTGGATCAAGGTCAAGAGATGGCAGGGCGGGGAAGGCAAATCTAGGTAAGTGCATCCACAGGAGGAAGTCAGACAGGATCCTTCTCCTGTGCGTAACCCTCCAGGGGAGAATCCAGGGGGCTCTTCCGCAGTTCTCTGCAGGAAAGGATGCGAAGCAGGGCCACAGAGGGCTCCATCCCCAGCCCCTTCGCGTCTGCCTCCCAGGTGCCCCTTCTAAGCGGCTTTCACTCCGCAGCGGGATAATCCACGAACTGTGACTCGACCACGGATGACTTCAAATCCAAGCCTAAGCAAAGCCTCTTTGGTTGCTCTTGTTTTTAAACCCGACACGGAGAGAAGGCTCCACAAGCCTTAGTGCCATTTGATCTGGTTGTGATGCCTGGAGAGGTAAGAGGCAGTCCTGGAACCAGGACAGAGCCGACACAAGGTAGGAGAGAGAAGAGATGTGAAGAACACCCTTGGTGAGGTCAGCCGGTGAGCAAATTACCTCCCGGTGGAACTGCCTGCCTCCAAGCCCGTTGCTGGGTGACGTAATACAGCTTTCCTATCAAGTCAGCGCATCTCACAGCGCGGTCCCTGGACCCGCAATATCCACACCCTCCGGGAACGTGTTAAAAAACATCCATTCCCAGGCCCCAGCCCGGCTCTCCAGAATCAGAAGTTCTAGGGTAAACCCTAGCACGTAGTGTTTTCGTACCATGATTCCAATGCGTGCGAAAGTCTGAGAGCCACTGGTCTGAGTTCCAACAAGTCTGGGTTTTTCTATAATTTGCAGCCGAAAGCATTTTCACTGACTCAATAGGAGATTCACTTCTGTGATCACCCGTGCCACGAAACGTAGCACGAACAGCTGAACTACGGGGTCAACACCCGCAAGGATGTCGCTAAAATGCCCGGGTGTGAGGAATGCACAGACAGTTAGCAGTGCCCCGGAGGGGGGCCACACAGAATGCTTTCAACTAGGCAGCAGGAAGGGGGCTTGCGACTGAGGAAAACCTTGTTGGTGCATGTGACACCTGCAGGAAGGGTGTGCTCCAGAGCCCGACGTTTCCCCCGCCAAGGCCAACGCCACACCTCGCACGCCGCAGCCAAGGGGGCGAGCTGGGGGCTTCGTGTGCTCTGAAGGCTCAGCTTTCCAGCTTCCTCATTCCCTCTGGTGTGGCACTAACCTTCGGGACCCCTTTCAATCTGCAGGAAGCTGCCAAAGTGGGAAGAACCACCAGCCGGGCTTCCAAAGTCCACTTGGCAATCCGGACCTTGGAATGCATTCTGCTCCCAGGCTAATGCTGTCTTGGCAGAAGGGACCCTGAAATTAACTTAACCCACAACGTGCCTAAAGTGCACTCTGACTCACTGTGATCTTTCTTTTTACTGTGGGAAAATGCCCAGTTTCAGCCTGCAGGCTAGGAGTATTCCACTCTACTAAGGGGGCAGGTGAGGGGCACAGATGGTTTATACAGAGAATTGGACAACTGATTGGGTCTCTTGGAGAACCAAGAATGGTTTTGAAGGGATCTTTCTCTGCATTGTAAAAACTCTTGGCAACAGTGAAGGGTTCTGGTTTAATTTTTTTTAACTGTTTATATATTTTTGAGAGAGAGAGAGACAGAGCGTGAGCAGGGAGGGGCAGAGAGAGAGGGAGACACCAAATCGGAAGCGGGCTCCAGGCTCTGAGCCATCAGCACAGAGCCCGATGCGGGGCTCGAAGTCACGAACTGCGAGATCGTGACCTGCGCCGAAGTCGGACGCTCAACCGACTGAGCCACCCAGGCACGCCTGAAGGGTTCTGGTTTTAAAAGAGGGGGTCACTACCGGGCAGGCATTTGCCAAAAGTTTCCAAGTCCTAGAGAAGACCGGCAAGGGCCCAGGTCCAACTTCCCATTATCCTCGTGTGGTAGAGATGGTTCCAAAGCTTTGTTCTTTCCCTTCCTGTATGCAAGGCTGGCCCTCACTTCAAGAAGTGGAAGAGGAGAGGGGCGCCTGGGTGGCTCAGTCGGTGAGGCATCCGACTTCAACTCAGGTCATGATCTCACTGTTCCCGACTTCGAGCCCCACGTCAGGCTCTGTGCTGACAGCTTGGAGCCTGGAACCTATTTCAGATTCTGTCTCTCTTTCTCTCTCTCTGCCCCTCCCCTGCTCACACTCTGTCTCTCTCTCTCTCAAAAATAAAATAAATGTTAAAAAATTTTTGAAGAGGGGTGCCTGGGAGGCTCAGTTGGTGAGGTGTCCGACTCTTGGTTTCTGCTCAGGTCATGATCTCGAGGTTCGTGGGTTCAAGCTCCCACACTGTCTGTGCTGACGGCCTGCTTGGGATTCTCTCTCTCTCTCCTCTCTCTCTGCCCCTCCCCTGCTCTCTCCCTCCCCCTGTCTTAAAATAAATAAATAAACTTAAACAGAAAAAAAAAAGTGGAGGAGATCTTCCCCATCTCGTGAATTGAGACTGGCCTTGTGATGTTCTTTGATTAACAGAATGAGGAAGAAATGATGTTCAGAAATTTCTGAGCTGAGGACTTAAGAAGCCTGACAGCTTCCCTTCCTCTCTCTAGAAGGGAAGTTGTCCAGGCTAGACTACTGAATGAGGTCAGCAGCCTCGGAGAGAAAGGCCTGGAGGGGAGAGGCCATCTCTGGCACTCAACTGTGACACCAGCTGAACACAGCTGAGTGAGTGACCCTGGCCGACGCCACACGGAGCAGAAGAATCATCCCGCTGAGCCCTGACTTAATTCTGTGAATCACGATAAATAAATCACTGGAGTTTAAAAAAATTTTTTAATGTTTATTTTTGAGAGAGAGCGTGCGTGGGAGCGGGGGAGAGGCAGAGAGAGAGGGAGACACAGAATCCGAAGCAGGCTCCAGGCTCTGAGCTGTCAGCACAGAGCCCCCTGCGGGGCTCAAACCCATAAACCATGAGATCATGACCTGAGCTGAAGTCAACACTTAACCAACTGAGCCACCCAGGCGCCCCAAATCACTGTTGTTTGAAACCACCACATCATGGGGTGGTTTACTATGCAGCAATAGGTAAATGAGGTGCTCTGAGGCCCAAAGAAGGCTTAGGATACCCAGAAGTAAGAATAGGGTATAATCGCATTCATAACTTTGGACACTGTTGACCTCGTATGTAGAGGGTTTGTTAGAAGGACTCGAAAATCAAGGACAAATTCTCCTAACGAAATAGATCCCTACGGAGACTGGCTGGCATCCGTGGAAGGTAGGGGTGAGGGTGTGGGCTCCCGCCTGCCTCCCCTGGGGAAGTGGGTGGAGAGCCATGCTCCCCAGGGAGGTCTTGGCTACTAACGAGGACCCAGCTCTCACAGGGGCTGAGCTCCGCTGTCGCGTGTCAGACCCGGGACAATGGTAGGCTTCTTCTCGTGAACAGGGAGGGCTCAGTTCACCTCTGTGTTATACATGTTAGCACAGAGCCAGCAGAAATGAGTGCCTGTGTCCAACAAATACGCCCAAGAGTGTTCACAGCAGCTTTATTCATAAACAGCCTTCAAACTGGAAACCATCCAAACCCCCATCGGCTGGATAATAGGCCCCCGAACTGCTGTATCCATACAATGGGAGTCTATCTAGCAATGAAAATAAATGAACTACGGACACAGGCAACAACATGCGTGAACCTCAAAAACATTTTCTTTTTTTTTTTTTAAGTGTATTTATTTATTTTGAGAGAGTGAGAGAGCAGGTATGTGTGCACAAGTGAGGGAGGGGCAGAGAGAGAGCGAGAGCGAGAGAGAGAGCGAGAGAGAGAGAGAGAGAGAATCCCAAGCAGGCTCCACACTGTCAGTGCAGAGCCCAATGCGGGGCTCAAACTCACAAACCATGAGATCGTGACCTGAGCTGAAATCAAGAGTCAGATGCTCAACGGACTCAGCTACCCAGGCTCCTGCCCCCCTCCCCACACTCAAAAACATTTTCTAAGGGAGAAAACGCAGACCCAAAGGACTCGGTACTGTATGATTGCATTTATATGAAGTTCCAGGACCAGCAAAACGAATCTGGAGCGAGAGAGGGGACCTTTGGAGGAGGGGGTCTGGACTGGGAGGAAGACAAGAAGGAACTTTCTGGGGTGTGGGATGTGGGAAACATCCGTATTTTGACCTGGGTGGTGGTTACACAGGTATATGCACATGTAAAACTTCATTCACCTGTACGCTTAAAACATACACCCTTTATTCTGTGAGCTGTTTCTTTTTTTTTTTTTTTTTTTTTAAATTTTTTTTTTTAACGTTTATTTATTTTTGAGACAGAGAGAGACAGAGCATGAACGGGGGAGGGTCAGAGAGAGAGGGAGACACGGAATCGGAAACAGGCTCCAGGCTCTGAGCGGTCAGCACAGAGCCCGACGTGGGGCTCGAACTCACGGAGTGTGAGATCGTGACCTGAGCCGAAGTCGGCCGCCCAACCGACTGAGCCACCCAGGCGCCCCTCTGTGAGCTGTTTCTCAACAAAAAGGTAAAAGGAAAAACAGCAATGATGAGCAATTCCCTTCTCCAGAATGGGATGAATGGGTCAGCTTAGAGAGAGATTGAATTCTTTCCAACTAAAAGAAGATCGTAGGGGTGCCTGGGTGGCTTAAGTGGTTGAGTGTCTGACTCTTGATTCCGGCTCAGACCATGATACCAGGGTCTTGGGATCGAGCCCAGCATTGGGCTCCATGGAGCCTGCTTAAGATTCTCTCTCTCTTGCTCAAATAAAAAAAAATGTTTTAAATCAAAGAAACTTTAAAAAGAATATCGTACAATGATTTTCTTCGACCAGTGCGTTAAAGAAATTCTTAAGGCCTGATCTCCGGTGCTGGACAATTTGATCCCTCAGACAGACTAAGTTTTCTGTGTTTGTTAACCTCACAACCTTACCCAATAAGGAGACCAGGAAAGAAAAACCGTCCCCACTGGAGAGATAAACGCACTGAGGCCCAAGACAAGCTCAGAGAGCCAGCTGCTTCTTGCTCTGCTGTCTCAGAACTAAAGACAGCCACCCCTGTCCCCCAAACTCATCTTAGGAACAGACGGAGCCAGGCAGAACGTGGGGGACCAAGAACCGTGTTTACCCGACTTTCTGTACCCAACTCCGAGGTAGATGACGTCTGGCATCTGGCGTCTCACCCGGGACACCACGAGGACCACAGAAAATGAGAGGGAGGCCAGTGTGGTCCCAACAGCCCAGAGGAGAGAACATCATCAGAAACACAGCATTGTGGGGACTACACGGCTAAGGATGCTGAGGCCGCTCAAAGCCAACAACGGGGTTTCTCCTAGGACAAGCAGACCTGTGTCACACAGGGTCTTTTCTTAATAAAACCAGATGCGACCACAAACAAGGGTAGGAAACACAGTTCTCAACTACCGATTTCTTCTTTTCTGTGACCGCCTCCCCCCTCCCCCCGCTGCCATACTCTCGCTTGGTGACCCGACTGACTCACCATATCCATGATCAGATGTCCACAAAGGAAACACCTGTCGGCAGATTGCTGGAACCCGGAGTACTGCGGAGGAGAAAGAAAGCAAAGGTAAACCCGTCAGGGCACAGATGGCCCGGCCACTTGCCCGCCAGTCACGAGGACGACACCTTCGCAGAGAGATGTGTCCCTCTAGGCCGGAATCTGTCACTTCTCAGAACACAGGTTGTGGGGATGTGGGTTGTGGGATGAATCACGAAATATCCCGTGCCACAGAGCCATTGCTAACACTGATGCCACTCGCCCTGACAACAGCTGCGTCTGGGCACCCACGACATGCCAGGCTCTGTCTCTAGGCCAGTGGTTCTCAAGGAGGGGTCCCCCGGAATCACCTGGGAACTTGTGAGAAATGCACATTTGGGCTCCATCCCGGACCTACTGACTGGGAAACTCTGGGGTGGGACCCGGTGATCCGCGTGTTCACAAAGCCTTGCAGGGGACTCTGACACAGGCTTAAGCCTGACACCAGCACTCCAGTCCTTAAACCCATTTTTTATGTTTTTAATGTTTTATTTATTTTTGAGAAGGACAGAGAGACAGAGACTGAATGTGGGTGGAGGAGGGGCAGAGAGAGGGAGACACAGAATCCGAAGCGGGCTCCAGGCTCCGAGCTGTCAGCACAGGGCCCGACGCGGGGCTCGAACTCACGAGCCGCGAGATCGTGACCTGAGCCGAAGTCGAACACTTAACTGGCTGAGCCACCCAGGCGCCCCTTAAGACAATTCTTAAAACGAGGTATGTACCGTACCATTTCTCAGATGGAAACAAGGGAAGCTCAGAGAGGGTAAGCGACCTGCACAAGGTCGCACAGCCTATTAGGGGTAAGGATACGATTCAAATTCAAGTCTGGCTCTGGTTAGCCAATGCCTTCAGTTTCAAAGAAACTCGGTAAAGACTCTCTACCTTACTTTACCAAAACACACAGGCACACACAACTACAAACAGTGGAACGGGAGAGACACCAGGTAGGCCCTGGACCACAGACAGCTTCTGCACAGGCTTCGAGCCCTGGAGACGTGGGGCCTGGGCGGGCTGGCTTGACACACAGGTAGCGTGGCTGAGCCACACTGGCTTTGGGAAGCTAAGCGGGGCCCAGGGAGGCCGCGGTGGCACAAGGGTCAATGCTTGGCCACGTTGTGGGAGAGGTGGGAAGGAGGAGGGGCCGAGGACGAACCTAGGACACAGATCTCAGGGATGAGGACCCAAGGCAACCTGGTGTTTCTGCTTCAGACAAGTGGATATGGAAAGGCTGGGGGACCGTCCGGGCCACCGAGGGGTCAGCAGCTGGCCGGCAGGTGCTGGCGGGGCTGGAGCTCGGGTCTGGGAGTCCCTGGCCCGTGGGTGGACTTCTGAAGCGTGACAGAGGCCGGATGCCCGCAGAGAGCAGACAGGGTTCAAGGTAACGCAGGCCCGAACCCCAGGGCACAGGTTTAAGAGAGAGAGGTGGGGGAGGCGGAAATGAGCAGAGCACAGGAGGACAGGCCAAGCGACCCTGAGTCCCTCCCAAGCACAAAGCTCTGGGGTCTGTCCTCTGCTTTGGGAACAAGCACCACCCCGGGCATCCTCAGAAGGAAAGTCGGGACCCCCTTTCTCCGGCAGCACTCCGCTCTCCACCAGCACAGGAAACCCCGGAGAGAAACCACACTGTCGTACCCGGCCTGGGCCTCCCCACAGTCTCCCCCCGACTCCGGTCCCGACTCAGGGCAGGGCAAGTCCGGGGACGAACTCACCAGGAAGTCCTCCTCGCAAAACACTTTGCCGTTGACAAAATAAAAGGCTTTTCCTCTCAGCTTCCGGCCTGAGGAGAAAACGCAAAGGCGGCGTAAGAAGAAGATGTTGATACGAGGTGAAAAGAGGAGGAACAAAGGTAAAATGTTTTTAAGCAGAAACAAACGTGCAAAACAAATGTCAACTGGCAATAACGGTCTGTGACTGCTGAAAGCCGCCGGTGGCCGTGGCCGTGGCGACGGGCAGGCTGAGGCCAGGGGACCAGGCCCCTGGCGGGTGCCGTGTGGCAGGGGACCCCAGCGCTGCCTTGGGACTCATCCCACACCCTCTTCCCCCACTTCCACTCTGCTGAGAAGGAAACCAGTGAGACATTGGCGACAGGACGACAGGTGCATTCAGTGGGGGTACGGGCTATAGTCCGTTGGGGAGCCGTTTCCCACAGGTATTTGGGACGTTATCTTTGACAGGTTCTCCAGGGGACATTGACGACAACCTATCAGGAAAGTCCTGTAAATTGGTCACTTTTTTTTTTTTTTAACGTTTACATATTTTTGAGTTAGAGGAAGTACGAGCGGGGGAGGGGCAGAGAGCCCGACGCGGGCCTCGAACTCACGAACCACGAGATCGTGACTGGAGCTGAAGTTGGATGTTTAACCGACGGAGCCGCCCAGGCGCCCCAACAGCTCAACTTTATTCTCCTTACTTTCGTGTATCTTTTCATCTTTTCAACCACGGAAAATACACATTGTTGGACGGATAATGACTTTTCCTGTTTCCTCCTGATCTAAAAGGGGCAAAAAGGAGTGGGAAAAATACAAAGCACCCTGGGCTCCTTAGATGTCGCTTTATAGTTTCCGTAAAGCTAGGACGCTGACAAGAACAGCATACTTTATCAATTCCATTGACCCCTAATGAAAAAATACAGGGTCACATGTTCAAGGTGAAGCAGGAGCGTCTTTACGGGAGACCCTGGGGCTGTGACCCAGCAAGCAGCACTCTCAGATCTGAGAATACTGCCAGGGCCAGTGGCATTGAAACACGTGGAAGTTTCAAAAACTGAATGAAGTCTACACTGGTGAAATGACGCCCCTTGGAGCCAGGGTCCACAATGTGAAAGCAAAGTCATCAACGTCACAAACACTGACAGTGCTTGAGACAGAGACGTGACCTTGATAAACTACTGAGTGCCTCACCTGGGACTCCCAGAGCAAGCAAAGAGCACCAGGTGACGGAGAAAAGCCCGGTGATGTCGACCTGTTGGAGCTTATAGAGGACTTGGGGAGTATCAGTGCAGAGGCAAAGTCACAAAAAAGGAAATGCATTTAACTACAAAAGCAAAAAAACCTCCAGATGGATTACAGACCTCAGTGTAAAAAAGGAAAAGTGTCGTAAGAAAACGTGGGGTGCCTGGGGGGCTCAGTTGGTTAAGTGTCCAACTTCGGCTCAAGTCCTGATCTCACAGTCCGTGGGTTCGAGCCCTGCGTCGGGCTCTGTGCTGACAGCTCGAAGCCTGGAGCCTGCTTCGGATTCTGTGTCTCCCTCGCTCTGCCTCTCCCCCGCTTATGTTCTGTCTCTGTCTCTCAAATACAAATAAACATTGAAAAAAAAAATTTTTTTAAAGAACTTTTTAATGCTCTGAATTTTAATGCTGCACTTCTTGGGGATATAATGTAGTTTCAACTGAGCCTCATATGAGGAGGGTTTACCAACTGGTCTAATGGAAGGCAATGAATGCTTTCGTTGAAGAGAGAAAGGGAAAGCCCGGCTGGAAGCCAGAAGATGGCTACAATACATGTAACAAGGCACTGGCATCTAAAACATAAAGAACACCAACCCACCAAGACAACCCAGACAACCCAACGGAAAAAATGAGCAGAGGAGAAGCAGCAAAGGTGCAGAGAAGAGAAAATCTGTTAAACTCTAGGCAGTAACTATTTTAAAAGATGTTCAAGCCCACTAGCAATCAGGATATGCAAATTAAAACCATGAGATGCTATCTCATTCCCAGATGGGCTAAAATCACTAAGCCTGACAGTACTGAGTCTTTTTTTTTTTTTTTTAATGTTTATTTATTTTTGAAGGAGAGAGAGACAGAGCATGAGCAGGGGAGGGGCAGAGAGAGAGGGAGACACAGAATCCGAAGCAGCCTCCGGGCTCCGAGCTGTCAGCACAGAGCCCGACGTGGGGCTCAATCTCACGAACTGCGAGATCATGACCTGAGCCGAAGTCTGACGCTCAACTGACTGAGCCACCCAGGCGCCCCCTGAGTCTTTTTTTTTTTTAATGTTTATTTATTTTGAGAGAGAGCACGCACGTGCATACGAGTGAGGGAGGGGCAGAGAGAGAGAGAGAGACAGACAGAGAGAATCCTAAGCAGGCTCTGCACCATCAGCGCAGAGCCGGATGCAGGGTTCGAACCCACAAACCACAAGATCATGACCTGAGCGGAGATCAAGAGTCGGACGCTTAACTGACCCAGGCGCCCCCTGACAGTACAGAGTCTTGATGAAGGTGTGGGGACAACAGAAAGCCTTTCACGCTGCTGGTGGGAGTGCCAATTGGCATGAGCCCTTTGGCAAAAATTTGGCAAGAGCCCATATCACTGAAAATCCACATTACCTGCCACATACTCCTAAGGACGCCCCTTGAGAAGATGTCCCAAGGGACATGTACAGTTGTTCACTACAGCACTGCAGTGAAAACCTAGACAGCCAGCAGCATCTATCCACGTCCCCGTCCACCCGTATAGAAAAACTGATAAAACACATTGAGGAAGAGGGCCACATGGGTGGCTCGGTCGGTTAAGCGTCTGACTTTGGCTCAGGTCATGATCTCGCAGTTCATGGGTTCAAGCCCCACGTCAGGGTCTGTGCTGACAGCTCAGAGCCCGGAGCCTGCTTCGGATTCTGTGTCTCCCTCTCTCTCTGCCCGTGACCCGCTCTGTCTTCCTCTCTCTCAAAAATAAGTAAACATTAAAAAAAAAATACACTGTGGAAGTTATAGTCAATGGATGCAACACTACACGGCAGTCAAAATGAATGAACTAGATTTGTATACGTCACTATGCATCGAACTAAACACACCGCTGTGCAAATGAGGCAGATTGCTCAACGACGCATTAACATGATATACATACAAGTTAAAGCATGAACACGCATTTGCACCCACAAACTAGTACTGTGGACCCTTTATGATATTGATAGGTGTGATAACAGAAGACAAACTGGAACTGGAAGGATCCACATGCTCCATTCTTGACAACAGCTGCCCTGGGGGAGGGGGAAATGGAATACAGGAAGGGGAGTCAGGACGATTCCAATTCATCTGTAACATCCTACTTCCTTTATAAGAAATAAGCCAAAACGACAACACAGAAATGTCCGTGCATTCTGGATGGTAGGTAAATATAAGTTATTTCCTACTGTAGTTTTGAAACTGTATACAAACACACACACACACACACACACACACACACACACACACACACACACACCTTCTTTAGGTGAAATACTATAAGCCAAAAGGCCAATGACAAACCAGAGAAAACATCTGCATGGTCGGACACAAAACAACTCACTCCATGGGGCCCCTGGGTGGCTCAGTCGGTTGAGCGTCTGACTCTGGCCCAGGTCATGACCTCTTGGTCCATGAGTTCAAGCCCTGCATCAGGCTCTGTGTGGACAGCTCAGAATCTGGAGCCTGTTTCGGATTCTGTGTCTCCCTTTCTCTCTGCCCCTCCCCTGCCCATGCTCTGTTTCTCTCTCTCTCAAAAATAAATAAACGTTAAAAAAATTTTTTTAAAGAAAAAAAGAATATACAATGCTTTGTCTGTCAGACTGGCAAAGGTTAAAAATACCGCGCAATGGGACATACGCTACAAGGCCACAATGCAAGTCTCTGGTTCTCCAAACCTTTTCTCCTGTCCTTCCCTCAAGCTAGTTACCCTCACTTCTAGAAGGTTCTAGAACCTTCACAAGTGTTTCCTGACTCTGCGAAACTAGGGTAATAAGAATGAGCACTTATAGCTAAGTGATTTCAGGGTTCACTAACAGAACCCCCTTTACAGCCATGGAAGTACATTTTAATCATTTTACTTACTTATAACTTGCCCCTCTATGGGAACATTCTAGAGAATTGAAAGTTTTACAAAGGAAAATGATAACCAACTAGAGCATCCCCTCTCCACTCTTTGTCCCCACTAGGCACCTGGGTGAGAGCCTCCAGTCCCTCCCTGGCAACCAAGGCGACAAGGACACAAAGAGCCCACCACGAAGGAAGACGATGCCCACACTGTCTGACCACAAGTAAAGTCCAAGTCCAGCCCGGTAAGCGGGGCTCCCATGTTTTGCTGCCCCTGGGTTCTGAGAGGAAAAGAGCCGAAGCTGCAGGTTCCAACGCGGCCACTGAAGAGAGCAGTGGACCATCTGGAAACAGCACAGGACTTCCTAGACAGAGATGAGGCCTCTGGTCCAATGCTGAGAACACTGAGCTCTGATTCCAGGAACAGGGTCCAGGAAGTTCTAAGGAGCCTGAGCTGGGAATTAACTATTTGTGTTAATAGAGGGCATGTTACCTCTGTTCCAAAATCATAGAGGAAGATTATTAAACACGCCAGAGCACTGAGCGCTCTAGTGGTCTAAGAAACGCAAATCAAACGAGAGCTTTTTCACTTATAACATCAACAAAGATTTTTTCAGATGACCGCAGTCGTTTATGACTGCTGTCCCTGCGTATTTCTGTAAGCTACTTAATGAGCATGTAAAATGATAAACTGCCCCCCCGGGGGAGGCAACTCTAAAATGTGTCTCTCTGACTCACTGTGGCTGTCTGGGACTTCGCTTCAGGAAAGGATCAGAAATGTGGATAAATATTTACTTAGGTCCAAATTGGAAACCTGAGGAGAAATGATTATATAAAACAGTACCTCTAAATGATGCAATATTATGTCTCATTTAAAATACCGTTCAATGGGGCGCCTGGGTGGCTCAGTCGGTTGAGCGGCCGGTTGAGCGGCCGACTTCAGCTCAGGTCATGATCTCGCGGTCCGTGAGTTCGAGCCCTGCGTCGGGCTCTGTGCTGACAGCTCAGAGCCTGGAGCCTGCTTCGGATTCTGTGTCTCCCTCTCTCTGACCCTCCCCCGTTCATGCTCTGTCTCTCCCTGTCTCAAAAATAAATAAACGTTAAAAAAAATTTTTTTTTAAATAAAATAAAATACGGTTCAAATAACTGCTATAGTGATGCTGCAAATGCTTTCACTATACAAGGTTACTCAAAATACCAGACAGAGACAGCACAAGCAGGGGAGGGGCAGAGAGACAGAGAATCCCAAGCAGGCTCTGTGCTGCCAGCACGGGGCCAGATGTGGGGCTCAAACCCACAAACTGTGGGATCATGACCTGAGCCGAAACCAAGAGTTGGTGGTTCAGTGGACTGAGCCACCCAGGCGCCCCCACGTGTGCTTTCAAGAGGATAATTATTTAAAAGTGTCTAGTAGATGCAGCACCGGTATGTTGCATTAAGGGGAATTTCTCTTACTGCTTTAGACATTTCAACATTTGAAAAGTTTTTTCTAGTATCAGGGACACCAGTAGATGGTATTAGAATTTCACTGTTTGCTTTTATACGCTCTTATAGCATGTTTCTCTGGAATTCTGTATTCAGGAATTTGAAAAACAATGCTGTAATTGTTGAAAGAAACCCCTGAAGTAATAACATGAAAAGTAAGAAAGCAAGATCTAAAAACTGTGTATTTCAACTACGTAAAGAAGGAATTCAAAGAAATTTAAAAAAAAAAGACTGGAAAAAAAAAATCTGCCCAAGACCAATAGTGCCTCTGGTGGACATACAGGGTAACTGCATGGTTGCGGGGAGGAGGAAGGTATTTGCTAATTGTTTGCTTCTTTAGACTCTCCTGTGTTTCCCCAAACTTTTAAGAATGAGCAGGTAGGACTTTAATCATCCTTTACAAAACTGCCCAGCTGGCTAGACAAATACTGTGGCTGCCAATCCCCAGAGCTGAGAAGTCCTGTGTCCAGACCCCAGGGGCCAAAGGAAGGGCTTAAAGGCTACATCTGCTTTTCCTTTATTCCAAAATAATAGTAGTAGTAGTAGTAATAATAATAACAATAATATATAATAAAATATATATTATAATACAATACATTATAATATATACTTATATATAATATATTATATTGTTAATATGTAATATATTATATTATTAATATACACTAACATTAACATATATCAATTATATATTAACAATATATAATATAATATATATTGTTATATGTTATATATTATATATATATTATATATATCATATATATATTAACAATATATAATATAATAATATATTGTTAATATAATAATAATTATTATATATCAATTATGTTATTAATAATATATAATTTATATTATTATTATCGAGGGGGCACCTGGGTGGCTCAGTCAGTTAAGCATCCAAGTGTCTGACTCTTGATTTCTTCTCTGGTCATGGTCTCACGGTTTGGGAGAGCTTGAGCCCCACGTCGGGCTCTGTGCTGACAACACAGAGCCTGCTTGGGATTCTCTCTCTCTCTCTTTCGCTCTCTCTCAAAATCAACTTTAAAAACAAAATCTTAAAATAACTGAGGGCTCCCCACGGGAGAACGGTGGGCGTGCTCTGAAGGACTCAAACTCCACTTTCTAGCCCAGTCTTAAAAGACCATCTAAGTTCAGAAACTGGGTCCCACACCACATTTGGTGGTATTTTATCAGTAGGAGAAAACACAGACAAATCTAACGTCTGTTGATTGCCTTCTGGGTTTCAAGTACCGTATCTAGAACTTTCCTATATTAACAAGTTTAAGAAACGTTAACATTGCCAAATGTCACGGCATCATCACCCCCTTTCTGTCTTTGTCCTACCATGTGCCTTCTATGGAGAAGTGCACGACCGCCCCCTGCAGGCTGCAGCAAGCATGGAAGGCATTTGCGCAGAATGAGGCAAAAATAACACTCCCGCGTCAGTATCATGGAGCAGGGCACATACACAGGAATTAATTATCCTTGGGAATCGCTGGAAATGACACCCCAGGACCACTCCCAACTTTCTGGGTTTCCTTTTCTTTTTAACGTTTATTAATTTATTTTGAGAGAGAGAGAGAGAGAGAGAGAGAGAGAGAGAGAGAGAGAGAGTGCATGCGCACACGCACAAGCAGGGGAGGGGCAGAGAGAGAGGAGGAGAGAGATTCCCAAGCAGGCTCCAAGCTAACAGCACGGAGCCCGATGTGGGGCTTGAACTCACGAACGGTGAGATCATGACCTGAGCCGAAACCAAGAGTCGGACGCTTAACTGACTAAGCCACCCAGGCGCCCCTCCTTTTCTCTTCATAAAAATGTGATACAGGACCACCTGGGTGGCGTAGTCAGTTAAGCGTCCAACTTCAGTTCAGGCCATGATCTCACGGTTCATGAGTTCAAGCCCCGGGTTGGGCTCTGTGCTGCCAGCTCAGAGCCTGGAGCCTGCTTCAGATTCTGTGTCTCCCTCTCTCTGCCCTTCCCCCACTCATGTTCTCTCTCTCTCTCTCTCTCTCTCTCTCTCTCTCTCTCTCTCTGTCTCAAAAATAAGCATTAAAAAAAACCCTTATATTAAAGCACTTTCTATGTACTGGGCACTTTACATTGTATCTCACTTCATTGGCTTGACAATTCTATAAAAGTCCCTTGTGACGGCCCTCCTGAGGCTGTAATGTGTTTGGTGACTGGCTCCCATCTTCCAGTGCAGGCACAACGAGGGGAAGGTGGGGCCAGGCAGGGAAAGTATTCTTGAGGCCGATTCACTCCAGATCTGGCCAATGACACAGACACCAACTAACCTGAGAATTCCTGGAATCCCTCACCGTCCTCAAAATTCCATTGAGGTGCCGGATCCAGAACCCACGGACGTACACGCTGGGAGCAGCCAACCACCACTAGGTGGCACCAAACCACAGCCAGCACCAGCACAGGTGGGCCCGCACAGCGCACGGACTCCAGGCTGGCTCGTGGAGGCAGCCAGCTGGCTCGGGTCGTCGTCGCGCACTCATCTGCAACAACGTGACCTGTACTTGAGGCAGTTTAGCGCCACCTACCCTGTTCATGCAACAGCCAAGTCAGTCAGGCAAACACCTACTGTGGCTACAAGGGGGTAGGAGAGATGGGACTTGAACGCGGCTCTCTGGAGCGAAGTCAGCAAGCACACTTCCCACCACACTAGACCCTCTTTGTCCCCAAAGGAGTATCTCTCGGGGGGCCTGGGTGAGTCTTGATTTAGGCTCAGGTCATGATCTTACGGTTCGTGAGTTCAAGCCCCACAACGAGTGCCGTGGTCACACCGCAGAGCCTGCCTGGGATCCTCCTTCTCCCGCTCTCTGCCCCTCCCCTATGTGCGTGCTCTCTCTCTCAAAAATAAGTAAATGTTTAAAAAAAAATTTAAAAAGTGGGGCACCTGCGTGGCTCAGATCATGATCTCATAGTTTGTGGGCTCAAGCCCCACGTCGGGCTCCGTGCTGATAGGTCAGAGCCTGGAACCTGCTTTGGATTCTGTGTTTCCCTCGCTGTCTGCCCCCCCACCCCCAGCCCCACTCATTCTCTCCCTCTCTCTCTCTCTCTCTCTCTCTCTCTCTCTCTCAAAAATAAATGAATTTTTTTTTAAATTAAATCAATCAAACAAACAAACCCAAAGGAGTATCTGTCAACTAGGCAGGGGAAAGGCGGATCTCCTGGCCTTCCCGACCAAACCTCCTCCTCACTCCACTGCCCTCCATGGGGATGAGCTCCGTGGTCCTCACTCACTTCCTACAGCGGCACCCGCCTAGAGGCGCGACACCAGGGAGCCGGCCGTGGCTGTGTGAGTGCTCATACAGAGGCCAAAATGGAAGGGTCGAGGGGCTTAGTTCCATGCTTCAGAACCACCTGCCGAGCCCCATCCCTGGAGACTCTGACGTAGCAGGTCTGGGAGGGGCCTGAGAACGTGCCCCTTCCCACGTGACGCTGCAGGCGCTGGTCCGCGGACCACACTTTGAGAACCGCTCCGATAGGGGCTGCCCCGGGCCGCTCTCTGAACCAGCACTCCCGTTTAACGTGATTCCTCCTGGTCAAACACCTAGTCACGTGCACACCAAAACCATACCAAATAAACAGTTTTCCCAGAGCTCTGGAAGAGTCATAGTTGCTATTTATTTTTCCATCACAACAACAGTTTACAAAATATTGACAAATAAGTGTACAAACTCGTCAAAAAGCCACCTCCTACGGACAGCAAGGGGCTATTTTATATTTGCCTTCAGGGCCCCCTTCAGCTGAAAAGAGAAAAATGTGGATGAAGCCAGCGTAGCTGTGACAACAGTTACAGGTGTCGCAAAGAGAGGGCGGCCGTCTGACCTGACAAATAAAACCTAACATTCTCCTTTCCTTCTAGAAATAGAAACGGCTTGTCTACTCTGGAAAAGGAATTGGCCCTTAGCTAGAAGACTTCATCACAAATTTCAGTGTCCAAAACACCTTCCCGAAGAAAAGTAAAAATGCAAGGTTTTCCGGACAATGAGAGGAGTTCCCTGCAGAAAGGAAGTACACATTAGCAACTGTTTAGATTCCGTTTTTATTGTAAAAATTAGCAACTGTTTAGATTTTATTTTTATTGTGCTGTCCCAAGACGGTCACTTCTACCAGCTTGGTCGCCTTGGTCCCCAGCCCTAGGTAGCCATTCCTATGTAAATCTAAGTTAATTAAAAATAAAATAACACTTAACATTCAGTTCAAGGACTTGAACGAGAACATTTCAAGTAGCCAGTGGCCACTTGTGACCAGGACAGCTAGGGAACATTTTTGCTTTATCGCACAAAATTCTCCCCGATCTGCCTCTTCAAACAGCTTCGTCCAGAACAGGTTAACCCTTAATGAACTCCTAATACCAACCAAGTGAAAAGCCAATCAAATTGGTTCAGTGCAAATGAACCGATCAACCTGGATTTCCTAGGCTTGCGCAGCCTCAGGGGGCCGAGGAACCGGCAAGAAGGTGGAAAACAGAAAAGCACACAGGGGAGGGTCCTTGGCTTTGCCACTTTCCCAGAAACCAGAGGTTGGCCGGTCACCGGGCCCTGGGGGTTCCTTGGTAGAGAGTGCTGTGGAGAGGGAGAAAGCAGGGGGTTCGCAGTAGGGAGCCCAATGCGGTGCTTGCTCATACTAAGTGTTTAGCGGAAGTCACTGTTGCCAGGATCCCATCAAGACCTTCAGTTTCCTCACCAGAAACCTACATGAGCTAAAAATCTCATCTGCCCCATCTCTCTCTGCCCAAACCCTCCGGTCGCCCCTTCTTTCTCAGTTTACCTGCGGTAAAGGGCCAGGTTTTTGTCTTATTTTTCGTTTCCATCTGTCAGACTTCTTTTCTTGGAAAATACAACAGTGTGGGAAAATGAAACACCAAAACCAAGCTCCAATCTACTCCGTCAAATTGTTGCAAACGTTTCTAAATGGTCACAATTTCTGAGCTTCTTGCCTTACTGACCACACTGTCGGAGACCACGCTACGAGTAGACCCGCTCCACAACCCAATTCTCTTCTCACTGGCTGCTCCCAAGTCTTTTTTTTTTTTCTTACAGTTTTACAAATCCATCTCTCTTTTGTTTTCCATTCCTACTACTCCAGACAATGATCATCTGGATCAGAGAACGCTGTACAGAGAAAAAAATCCTGGAGACCTGCAGAGGGTCTCCTTTGAGTATTCAGCAGGTCTTGGATCAGCACATGCCTGTGAAGAAACTAAACAAGCCCGGGGGAGAAAGTCACCCACAAGGGCCGAAAACAGTGCCTATTCCCACCAGCCAGAGTGGGAAAACTTGTAATCCGTGAGTACTGGGTATTGAGTGAAATGCTCAAGAAAGTTTTGCCCTGGAGCCCTCTGCTCCAGAAACATCATTGTCTCCAAATAACTTACCTACATCCCTGAAAAGCCCAAGAAGATTCAAAGGAATACAAAAATAACTAGGACTCAACAAGGTGAAATTCACAATGTCTGGCATCCAGTCAAAGATTACCAGGCACACAGAAAGGCAAGACAGACAACCCATAATTAAGAAAACAGTCAATCTACGGAAATCAAGGCAGATCAGACACAAATCTTAGCGTCACTAGAAAAAGAGACACAAGTTATTGTTACCGTATTTCATATGTCCAAAAAGTTAAATAGCGACATGGAAAATCTTTAAAAATGCCCAAATTGAGTGGCCAAAGATGGAAACTAAAGTATCGGAGATGAAAAACACTCTGGATGGGATTAGGACACTGCACACTACAAGGGAAAAGATAAGTGAATCTAAAGGCTTAATAATAATAAAAACTGGCTGCTCAATGGCCAAAATGAAACATTCGTTTGAGGATGAAACATTCTTCCTCAAAATGTAAAAGAATTTTAAGAATAAGAAGAACATAAGGGAGTTGTGAGACAACCTTAATTAAGATTTAATTTACAGGCCAATTTATTAAATTTAACAAAGAGTCGTCAAAAGGGGTAACATAGTCCCTGAAGGAGAGGAGAGGGCAGGGGGAAGGCGCGGCAAAAAAATGTGAAGCAGCAGCGACCAGAAATGTTCCGGATTTGGCAAAGACTATAAACTCACACATCCAAAAAGCTCAACAAACCCCAAGCATGGGAAACATACAAAAGACACCAAGAGACATCATGATCAAATTTCTCAAAATCAATGACAGAAAACTTAAAAGCAGACAGAGAAAGAAGATATGCTACCTATAGAGAAACAGAGATAAAGTGGACATCAGATTTCTGATGAAAACAATGAAACAATATCTTTATTTTATTTTTTTTCAATGTTTATTTACCTTTGAGAGAGAGACAGAGTGTGAGCGGGGGAGGAGCAGAGAGAGAGGGAGACACAGAATCTGAAGTAGGCTCCAGGCTCCGAGCTGTCAGCACAGAGCCCGATGTGAGGCTCAAACTCATGAACCATGAGATCATGACCTGAGCCGAAGTCGGCCGCTTAACCCACTGAGCACCTAGGTGCCTCATGGAACAATATCTTTAGAAATTAAAAAAAAATTTTTTTAACGTTTATTTATTTTTGAGAGAGAGAGAGAGAGAGACAGAGCATGAGCAGGGGAGGGGCAGAAAGAGAGGGAGACACAGAACTCAAAGCAGGCTCCAGGCTCCGAGCTGCCATCACAGAGTCCGACGCGGGGCTCGATCTCACGGACTGTGAGATTATGACCTGAGCCGAAGTCGGCTGCTTAACCGACTGAGCCACCCAGGCGCCCCTGGAACAATATCTTTAAAGAAGTAGAAGAAAAAATTATCAACCTAGAATTCTCTAGCCCCAGAAAAAATGTTCTTGAAACTCAAAAATGAAATAAAGATGAATTCAGACATACAAAAGCTGAAAGGATTCATTACCAGCAGATCTGCACTATTAAAAAAAAAAAAAGTTGAAGGCCTTTAAGCAGAAGGAAAATGGTACCAGATGAAAATCTGGATCTAAACAAGAAATGAAAAAGACCAGAAATAGCAACAACTGCATGGATAAATGAGATTTTTTTCTTATTAGTTAAATCTCTTTCAAAGATAATTGACTAGAGCAATGGAAAAAAAACAATTGAGGGACCAGAAACTAACCCTTACTTTTAGGGTCAATTCATTTTGGACACATTTGCCAAGACAATCCAATGGAGAAAGAGTAGTCTTTTCTTTTTCTTTGTTTTTTCATGTTTATTTATTTTGAGAGAGAGAGAGCGCGAGGGTGGGCACACAAGTGGGGAGGGTCAGAGAGACAGAGGAGAGAGAGAACCCCACACAGGCTGTGCACTGATCTCATGGAACTGTGAGATCATGACGTAAGCTGAAACCAAGAATCAGATGCTTAACCGACTGAGTCACCCCGATGTCCCAATAGTGGTCTCTTCAACAAACAATGCTGGGAACACTTCATATCCATGTGCAAAAGAATGAAGTGGAACCCCTACCTCAAACCATATAAAAACCAACTCAAAATAGATTAAAGACTTCAACTTAAGAGCTAAGACTATAACATTCAGAAGAAAATATGGGCATGAGTCTTCATGACCTTGGGTTGGGCACTGTTTTCTTATACAAAGCACCAAAAACACAAGAAACAAAAGAAAAAAAAATAGATAAATTAGACTGCATCAAAATTTAAAACTTTTGTGCTGCAAGTAAGAACATCAAGAAAGGGAAATGACAGTGCATAGGAGAGAAAATATTTACAAATCATATACTAGAGACTCATATGCAACACATATAAAATCTGTCAAAACTCAAAAATAAAGAGATTAAAAACCCAATGAAAAAATGGGTAAAGGATCTGAACAGACATTTCTCCAAATAAGACATGCAAATCAGTCCATGAAAAGATGCTCAACATCAGGGCACCTGGGTGGCTCAGGTGAGCGTCTGACTTGGGCTCAGGTCATGATCTCACGGTTTGTGAGTTCGAGCCCCGCACCAGCTCGCTGCTGTCAGCACAGAGCCTGCTTCAGATCCTCTGTCTCCCCCTCTCTGCCCCTCCTCTACCTGCACTCTCCCAAAACATAAATGTTTTAAAGAAAGGTACTCAACATCATTAGTCAGGGAAACGCAAACCAAACCACACTGAGATTCAACTTCACATTAGGATGGTTAAGAATCAAAGGGTCAGATAATCACAAGTGTTGGCAAGGATGTGGGGATACTGAAATCCTCACACACTGCTGGTAGGAATGGAAAATGCTGCAGCCACTTTGCGAAACAATTCCTCAAAAAATTAAACACAGGAGGACAGCACCTTGGAGAGCGGCATTCACCAAGGTGGGGCTGAAAGGTGAGGGTGACCGGCACCAGGAAGGGCGGGCGTGTTCCGTGGGGCCAGGAGGCTCTGCGGGATGGCGGGTGGAGGAGGCAGCGGCGAGACGGAAGACAGGCAAGGAGTCGGAGCTGGCTTAAGGAATGGGTTCAATGCTAAGTGAAGGAACTGGACTGTGCTGTTAAGGCAAGAAGTGGCAGAGGCCTCCGAGCTGGGGACTGGTCCCCACAAAGCTGTGCTCAAAGGCCGGCTGTGTGGATGGAGATGGCAGGCCAGCGAACAGGACCCAAGACAGTCGGGAGGGATCAGCAGGGATCCACATAAGAACCAGAAGGGTCTTCCCCAAATGGGGCCTCCCGGGACCCTGCTGGCATCGTTCAACCCAACAATGGTGGCTGTGCTGCTCTGCTTGGGCACAGCTGTCCCCACTGCCCTGATCACAGGGAAGCCTGCACCCTCTGCTCCAGCACCGCACCTGCCGGATTCCCAGGCCGGTCGGTGCCCTGGAGGTGCATCCGGTCCTTGAAAACCGGGCCACGGCATCGCCACCCAGCCTTGGTGCCTTCTCGGAACAGAGTCTGGCAGCCACATGGTGAGGGTTCTCCTCCCCTTTAAACTCAACGGGCAGGAAGGCTGTGCTGATTTTGACTCATCAAAGGCAACAGGATCTTATGGAGCACGCAGAACAATGAGGAAGAAGGCATAGGATATATATACTTCTAAATGTAAAAAGCGGGGCAGCAGAGTGAACACAGGAAGACAACAACGAGCTCGGGCACAGCTCTGCGGGCACGGCAGACGTGTTTTGGTCTTGTTTCGGTATTTGGCGATAGGTAACTTTCTTCTCCCGTATGTATTTTCTTTTTCCGTGTGACTATGTTACCTTTGCGATGTATAAAGTACGAAACATAATAAGCTTCACTGATCATCTCATATCCATAAGGGAATTAATAAGGTTTAGGAATGAGAGACTTTACCTGCACTGTGCGATATGGTAGCCACTGGCCACATGTGGCTCTTTAAATTTAAAACTTCAATTAAAACAAAATATGATGTAGGGGTGCCTGGGTGGCTCAGTGGGTTAAGCGTCCGACTTGAGCTCAGGTCATGATCTCAGGCTCCGGGAGTTCAAGCCCCGCGCTGGTGAAGCCTGCTTCAGATTCTGTGTCTCCCTCTCTCTCTGCCCCTCCCCCCCCCTTGCACTCGGCCTCTCCCTCTCTCTCAAAAATAAATAAACATTAAAAATTTTTCTCAAGAGAAAACAAAATAAAATACGATATTCGAGTCCTCAGTCACACTGGCCACATTTCAAGTGCTCAAAAGTCACGTGTGGCCATTGGCTGCCACAGTGGATGCTTCGAATCTAGAGTTCAGGAAATAGGGAGCTAGAGACCAAAGGAAGGTAAAGGGGGGTGGGTGGTGAGGCAAACACAGACACATTCCCAGGTGACTGTGGCAGATCCCCCAGGATGTCCATCACGCACATGCACACAGGCCTCGGAAGCAGGATCCGTGCAGGTGCAGTCAGGGGTCTGCATCGTACAGGAGCATAGAAGCCCCATGGATTCCATGATGGAGGCTGTGGGTGCAAAGAAATCGTCAGTGAGGGGACACAAAGGAGGGAGAAAGTAGGGAGGGAAGAGAAGACAATGCAGAGGAAATATGAAAGGGTCCTTATTAGCCAGGGGTCTGCAGAGGCATGGAACCTGGAGGGTATATGCATATGTGTGTGCATGCACGTGTATGCACATGCCCATGTGTATATGTACAGACAGAAACAGAGAGATTTATTAAAAGGAATTGGTTCAGGGGTGTCTGGGTGGCTCGGTCGCTTAAGCGTCCCACTTCGGCTCAGGTCATGATCTCGTGGTTCGTGAGTTTGATCCCCACATCGGGCTCTGTGCTGACAGCTCAGAGCCTGGAGCCTGCCTCGGATTCTGTGTCTCCCTCTCTCTCTGCCCCTTTCCTGCTCATGCTCTGTTTTGGTCTCTCTCTCTCTCTCTCAAATATAAATAAACATTTAAAAAATTAAAAAAAAAAAAAAAAGGAACTGGGTCACATGATTATGGAGGCTGACAAGGGCACCAAGATCAGCCGTAGGCAAGCCACAGGCCCTGGAAGAGCTGATGGTGTCATTCCAGTCCGAAAGCAGGGAGAATGGATGTCCCTGCTCAAGGCAGTCAGGCACGAAGAAATCCCTTACTTGTGGGAAGGTCAGCTTTTCTGGTTCCGTGCGGGCCTTCAACTGATTGGGCAAGGACCACCCGTGTCAGGGGGAAAAAAAAAAATCTGCTTCACTCACTCAGCCTACCAACTGTTACTCTCCTCCAGAAATATCCTCACAGACATACTCAGAATAATGTTTGACCAAACGCCCGGGCACCTGTGGCCCATTCCAGCCGACACACTGAATTCACCACCACGGGGCCAGGGTTGGGGACAGAAATTTAAGAGAATATTTGAGAGACAGAACATTTAAGAAAGCAAAGAACAGACACGCTTGGCAAGAGAGCCAGAGACCCAAGTAGCGTCTATGGTGCCAGAGTAAAGTTCAGACCTCCAAAAAAGACCTTATTCCCCAAACCCAGAATTCTGGCTCAGAGATGAGGCACCGGGTACAATGTCTTCATGCTAATTAGGGCGCGGTGCCCCCCCTACGTACCAGAACACCCACCCAAACCGTGTGTGTGTGCTGTCACGCACCTGGAACGTACGTGTTCCAAGTAGGCGTGGGTTACGCAGGAGTCACCCCCTACAGTACAGGGCTCCAACACCCCAGACCCTGCTAATGTCACAGGCACGAAGAATCTGATGTTTCCCACTGTCAGGGACCTCACGGCCTCTGGACCCACAAAGTCTGATCTGGGAAACCAAGTCTGGCCCCGAGTCAGGGGCCTTGGCACAACCGGCTTCGCTAGAGACGAACACAAGAGACCCTTGTAACAACGCACCAAGTCGATGTTGCCCCTCTGCCCTCTTGCCGACCCACACAGCCCTTTGCCCGGCTCGTCTATTTTGGCTGCTTCCTGATTTCTTCCTCGCCCACTGGCTTCCTTGAGCCCGTGCCTACTCTTCCTTTCTCACATTCTTGATCCCCGGCGTTTTCCTTGGATCCAGCTGACTCATGCGGCTTACTCACAACTGCTGAACGTGGCAAGAAACACTGGCGTGAGTCAACGGCTCAGAAATTCAGGCATCAAAGCCCTTAATCCAGGTCTCTCGTATCTCCCCTCTTCCAAGCCTCAGGCTGTTCTCCTGCGTTCACAACCAGAGAATCTCTGAAAACCCAGCTTTTGCCATCGCACAGCCCCAACACAAGAGTGCAATGCGCGGCCAGCGTCCTCTGACACGCGTTCTCTCCGAGCAAGGGGTAATCTGACACTAACGTGGTGGCGGGAGCAAAGGCTGTGGGTCCACACGGTCCTGGGCTCGGGCGCGGAGCACGCTACTTAACAGCAAGGTCACCAGCCACGAGCAAACTACACTCCCAAGCCCCTGTCTGCCTGCCTGTAAAAGGAGGCCGATAATAATGCTGAACTCACTGGACTGTTCCAGATTTAGCGAGCTCCCGTGGGTGGAAGGCTTGGTGTGGGGGCAGGTCAACAGCAAGCTGGGCAGCTCATCTACAAGCTACTTATAAATATTGTGATTACCGGTTTAAGGAAGCAGTCCAGCTGTGAATTAAAGCAAGACCTCCCTAGTGCTGGCTCCGCTATTTCAGAATCTGTGAGCGTTTTCAAACGCTGGGTGGATGAGGTTGCATACAAAGTCAACAAAAAAAGGAAACATGGGGCGCCTGGGTGGCTCAGTCGGTTGAGCGTCCGACTTTGGCTCAGGTCATGATCTCACAGCGTGAGTTCGAGCCCCACGTCGGGCTCTGTGCTATCAGCACAGAGCCTGTTTTGGATCCTCTGTCTTCCTCTCTGCTCTCTGTCTGCCCGCTGCCACTCGGGCTCTCTCTCTCTCTCCCAAAAATAAATATGAAAACATCAAAAAAAGAAAGTACCCATGATCTCAGAGGCAGCATTTAAACTTCCTAAGAAAACTAAATAGCTGACGAGCACCCTCCCAATTCTAGAACCTACTGGATGATGGACCACCAATCACCAACCACTGGCTTACTCAAGAACCCCTGTTCCACGACGCTGGGCTTAATTCTGGCTGTTTTCCTTACCTGCAGTAATGACGAGGTGCTTTTTTTAGACTTCTAGATACAGATTTTTCGTAACTCAGACTCCCATGACTGGGTCTAAAGAGGTAAGAGTTCACTATGAAATTCACTCGCAATCTTTCACCTCCACCAGTGTTTGGTTTTTGGGAGGTGGGACGGGCAACAGCATATGGTCCTCACTTTACGGTGTGCTTTCCCCGAGGCATGACGGGCAGGTCACAGTGCATGGCCCCCCCAGGGTAGAGGCACTAGGTATGGCACTGAAAGCCACCTGTTCTGGCCATGACTTGCACATCCCAACACTGTCCCCTGAGTGGACGCTGTTGACTCGCAGTGGTCCTTCTCTGAGACCAGGCCTATGTGGGCAACAGTTTCTGTCCACCTGGACCTGCCCCCCATCCCACGCCCAGGCCCGGGCCCTCGTGTTCTCTGGGCCTCAGGGAGGGAGAGAACACGCATGGAATCTCCTATCTGATCGCTCATTTCCAGCTGGTACAGACGAAACATCAGAGCAGCCATGAACTTGCACATGGCCAACAGGCTTCACCTGGACTCCAGAATGGGGGCTGTCTAGTCTTGGGACAACAAAAGCTGACGTTTTAGATCTAAAACTGCCTGCAGCAAGGACACAGAGCCTTGCCTTCCTTCTCCCTCACCGTCTGTTCTGGAAGGTGCCAGAGCCCCACTCTGGAGAGCCCCTCTTGACCCACACGTCCAGACCCACACCTTTCCTTCCGCCTCATTCTACCTCTCTCAGCCACAGCCGGGCGCCAGCTTCTCCTCGGGCCACTCGACACCCGGCGTCAGACACGGCGTGGCCGCTGGCCAAGGCCATGCCTGCCCCCTGCGCTGACCCTCCTCCTGCTCCACGCTGTGCCAATGGCTTTCTCGGGACATCCCGCTGAGGGCACAGCCACTTGAGAGCAGGACCCAAGGCGGGGAGAAGGGAGACGCCCCACATCTCCATGGCAACCACACACACTGGCCCCCCTGCCCCCGGAGGAGCAGTTGAGAAAGGAGGGACTTGAGCAGACCACACAAAGGTCCACACGCCACACCCTGAACGCTTGCTTCTGGGCAGGACACCAAGGAAACAATTCAGCAGAGGAAAAAGGGGGTGCAGGCAGGGGGCGGACTCTGCAGAACAACCGGCAAACCCCACACGAGCTGAGTGCCAGAGACCTCCGGCACAACGCAGCCGATTGCTCTGCGACTGTTAAAATCATCATGATCCAGACTGCAGAGACGCGGATGGGTCCACGGCACGTTCGACCACAAAGGACAGAACATGACTTATATGCTATGATCACAGGTCTACAAGCCGGGTATACCTCTGGGCAAAACCTGGAAGGGAAAACATACGAGTAAAAACACCTGTGCTAGAATCACACACCCAGGTCTCTGCTCTTGAAATTCTCGGGGGGGGGGGGGGGGGGGGCGGGGCGAGTGCCTGGGTGGCTCAGTCAGTTAAGCATCCGACTCAGTTTCAGATCATGATCTTACGGTTTCATGAGTTCAAGCCCTGCATCGGGCTCTGTGCTGACAGTATGGAGCCTGCTTGGAATTCTCCCTCTCTTGCTCGCTCTCTCGCTCTCGCTCTCTGCCCCTCCCCCACTCACAATGTCTGTCTCTCTCAAAATTAAAAAAAAAAAAAAAAGAGTGGGATGCTTACCCAAATGAGCCACCCAGGCGCCCCAAGCTAGATCATCTTCATAATGAAATGGGAGACAGAAAACACACACCTGTATACTCACTACCATATACACTAACCGACCAGAGAAAGTGGGATATGCAAAGCTAATCAGATCCAGGAGCCCTGGATTCCCGTGCCAGCTCTGTTGGTAGGTCTTCAATCTTGAGAAATTCCCTTCCCCTCTCTGGGCCCCCATGTTCTCTTCTACCAGCGACGGGGGGGGGGGGACCGGGCCGGCCCCAGCCGAGCCATCTGCGCGGGGCCGGTGTTCCCAGAGATGCACCTGAGGACCGGCAGGGCCAGGACACGGAGCACCCAGGTGCCTCCTGCTGCTGAAAATAGTCACAGGGCGGTAATAAGTCAACTGCACAAGGGCAAATTACCTCTAGTGCCCAAGAGACGCCGCTCAGACGCGTGCCTGGGTCTCCAACCGCTCCCGGCGGGCGCGGGGGAAGTTGTCTGTTCACGCACCACAGGAGCGTGCAGGCCCTTGGCCAACAGGAATGTGTGGCACTCGCTCTCTGAAGGAGTCCTGTCCTCACCTCTTCAACGACTCTGTTCCAGGGCCTGGCCTGCCAGCTCCAAAGTCACAGAGAGTGACCTCACAGTCTACAGGACAGCACCAGTCAGAAAGCAGGGCATGCCAAGTTCAAGTTCAAGGGGGGTGGGGGGAGGATGGTTTCTTCCTGCTAGGGGAATGGGGAAGACTTCCTGGAAGAGGCAGCCTTTGAGCTGGCTGCTCTAACGGCTGGACAGAACTTACATGTATGAAGTGAGTGGGGAGAGCAGACTTAGGGGGCAGTGTGATCAGGGAGAAGGAAGTAGAAAAGAGAGTTCAGTTTGTGATAAATTACGGGAAGCATTAAGCCAGAGAGCAGACCACAAGGGCCTTAGAGGCTACACCAAGAAAATCCCCAACTGCCATCGTTTGACGATAAATTCAACCCGTCATGGAACCAACAGGTGGTCAGGTAGCCACAAGTGGCACCCACTGACTTTTCGGTGCCCACCCCTGACCCCCGAGAACCTTTCTTTGTTCAAATGGCAATTGCTTGAGATGAAAGACAACTTCCACTTAATATTTTCTTTTTTCCCCGGAAAACAGCAAATATTGAGAACCAGTTGTAGGAGCCAAAAGGCAAAGATAATTTTTTTTTTATGTTTATTTATTTTTGAGAGAGAGAGAGAGTGAGTGAGTGAGTGCACAAGCAGGGGACTGGCAAAGGGAGAGAGGGAGGCACAGAATCCGAAGCAGGCTCCAGGCTCCAAGCTGTCAGCACAGAGCCCAGCGCGGGACTCGAACCCATGAACCGTGAGATCATGACCCGAGCCGAAGTCAGATGCTCAACCGACTGAGTCACTCAGGCGCCCCAAAGATAATTTTTTTAGCAAGAGGCAGGATCCCAACTCTTGTACAGATAAGACCCAAACACGTGGCCAAAGATTTAATTTAACTGATCAGTTAACGCAGGCAGCAGGAAGACGTTACATCTGGGATAGCGCAGAGAACTCGGGCTACGTGGCCATCAGAAGTGCTGAAATACACTTGCTCCAGCAGAAGGGAAACCAACCTCCACAGGGCGACCGGCAATTGGACCCTCCACCAGACACAGTCTGCATCGTTAGGGACAAGAAGCGTGGTCGCCACCAGGATTCTACAACTTATACGGTGTGGTGTGGCTCAAAGACAAGGAGAAGCCAGGGGCCCAGGGAAACCGATCCCCGGACAACGCCGACATTTCCACTGTGGATGCTCAGCAGAATTCCGACTCACCTCCAAGGCTTTCACGTTTTCCCCACAAAGGGGAATACTCATCAACGCACAAACCGTGGCCTCTCCGGCACGCGTCTTATGGGAAATCGCAGTGAGGACGCACGTATGAGGTTTCGAACCCAGGCGTATGCCTAGCCATCATCACAGCTTGGCAGGCTGGGAGCCGGGTCTGTACCCAGCTGGCTGACTTTAGACTGGGAAGCAGGAGGCTCTCAGGGTGCCGCAAACCAGCCAAGAGAAACTCTCTCCCCCTCCTTTCTCCGCTGGCACTAATCCAGACACTCAGGCCTGACCACACCCTGGAGTCGCCTGAGGAGACAGGAAGAGCACTCTTGCCCATTCTAGAAACTCCACCCCCAGCGCTCCTGATTTTGCTGGTCAGCATGGGACTGGTGCATCACTGGCTTTTAAAATCCCCTGGGGAGGGGCGCCTGGGTGCCTCAGTCGGTGAAGTGTCGGATTCTTGATCTCGGCTCAGGACATGGTCTCACAGTTCATGGGTTCGGGCCCCACGTCAGGCTCTGGGCTGACAGCTCAGAGCCTGGAGCCTGTTTTGGATTCTGTGTCTCCCCCTCTCTCTGCCCCTCCCTGGCTCATTCTCTTTCTCTCTTTCTCTCAAAAACAAATAAACATTAAAAAAAAATTTTTAAGCCCCTAGGGGAGGGGCACCTGGGTGGCTCAGTCCAACTCTTGATCTTAGTTCAGGTCATGATCTCACGGTTCATGAGTTTGAGCCCCCCATCAGGCGCTGGGCTGGCATCATGGAGCCTTTTTGGGATTCTCTCTCCTTTCTCCCTGCCCCTCCCCTGTGTGCTCGCTATCTCTCTTTCTCTCTCTCTCAAAAATAAATAAACTTAAAAAAAAAGAAAAAGAAAGAAAATCTCCTAGGGGATTCTAGTGAAGAGCCAGGATTGAGAACCACTGGGCCAGATAACAAGACCCCTTTGTCCCAGACGCTCCGGCTTTATCGTACTGTTTCCTTGTCATTGATAGCCGCTAGCCTCAGCACAGGACCAGAGAACATCAGCGGGGCGTTTTCTAAAAAATCCTCCTCAAAATTAACCTTCGGTAGAGACCATAAAACAAGCACAATTCGTGACCTGGTCAGACTTGGCAAACATCCCGAATGTGCTAGAATCTTCCACTGCGCTTGCCATCAACCCGATGAGCAGTCCGCGGGGCTGAGCACAGGCCTGGTCTCCTAATTTGCGTGTACGGAGTGGAGAGGCCTTTAGGCGTGTGCGCTCACAGGCACTGACGCCTTGGTGCACACACAGGCATTCACGCACACGCTCACACTTCACACCCACAGAGGAGCCTCCAAATCAAAGAGTGGGGTCCCAGAATTATAAAAGGGCCCCGCCTCCCACTGGAGTAACTGACGGACTTTCGATGGGCTGGTCCCACGGTGGGGGAGGTGACGGACAATGGGGCAGATGATGGAGGATCCCAACGCTTTCCCCCCCCAACCCTTCTGAGACCTCTGATAGGCGTTACAAACCTGACGTTATCACAGATTGCTTGGAACCCACTCATCGCTTCACCGAGGCCGGCCCCGGGCAGTCGTTGGCACGTCTCCTCCCTCCGATGGGCCCTGTGCTGGGGGCTCCCGAGGCCCCCCACCTGCCTTTCTGTGGCACTGTGGAAGGCCTGGGTCAAGTGTCTCGAGGATGGATGCTCTCCCCGGTCCTCCCTTTCTTGGTCCCCATGGTCCCTGTCCCCCCACGTGCCCCACACTTACTGCAGGCCGCACAGGTGAAGCACGCATCGTGGTAGAGGTTCCCCATGGCCTGGCAGGCCTGGCCGGCCCCGAACACCCCTTTGCTGCATTTCACACAGGCTCCTGCAAAGTAAGAACACGCCAGTGAGTCAGGGCGAGAGACAGAGTAAACTGAGTCATAGAAAAGCCAATGAACAAAGCGAGATGCCTGTCCCTCCCCATAACCGGACCATCACCAAATCCAGTGGATTACTCCCTTGAGATCGTTCTCTCTCTCTCTCTCTCTCCATCAGCTTTTCAACTCCAGGAGCTGGCCTTCAGGCCCCCACTCCCGAGCCCCATGCCGACCTCCATAATGGCGTGCTGATATTCAGAAAAATCTCTGCTTTGCCGATCTACACCCCAGCCCAAAGCTTTCAAAGGCCCCCACTATTTATCAGATGCATCCAAAAACACCGCACCATGATCCTAACCTGCCAAGCATGCGGGTCGGGCGATTTCAACAAAATCCTTTCCTTCAATTCTCAATGGGAACCAACTAGGGTTGACAATCCTCACTTTTTTTTTTTTTTTTTTAAAGTATATTCATGTATTTTGAGAAAGAGACAGAGAATCCCAAGCAGGCTCTGCCGGCACAGAGGCTCGAACTTACGAACTGGCGTGGGGCTCGAACTTACGAACTGTGAGATCGTGACCTGAGCTGAAATCATGAGTCAGACACTACTGAGCCGCCCAGGTGCCCTGATGAGCCTCACTTTTTGCAGACGTATCAGGCCACCAGCCCCATGTCTGGCAGGCCGCAAGGCCATGGCCCTTCCCTGCCCCTCACCTCCAAACAAGCTCCCCCCAGGGTCCCAGCTCTCAGCCTTTGCTCACAGGCTCCCCTGCCGGGCACCCTACACCCACCCTTTGTCCCTTCAAGTCCCCAGGCCTCCCTCCCTCTCCCCTCTCCGGCTCTGACGGCAACGTGATGAAACAGAAATTAGCCTCTAACCTTTAGCCTCCCCGCCCACTCGATTCCCACGCGGCGTGAGTTAACCTGGAAACTTCTGGGAGCATCACTTCTCAATTAGGAACACCTGCGTGTTCCCAGAAGTGGCCGATGGCCGTAAAGGCCGCTCTGCAAACCACCAAGTTCACTGGAGTTGGTCCTGCCTCAGCTACAAAGCTATCGATCCCGCTCCCGCACTAGAACCCCACAATCCATGCACTATGTGACTAGGGCAGATCATTTGAACTCCCCGCCGTCTGGGGTTTCACCCGTAGGGTGGGATGATGGCAGCCCCTGGCAGGTTTACGGGGAGAGGACACGCCAAGAGTACCTGGTACAGCCCCCTCCACTTGGCAGACGTTCAATGGCCAGGCACACACGTAACAAGGATGCAATAACGCTACTGTGTTCAGCAAAAAGTTGCTTCCACGTCAAACGGGCTCTTTAAGAAGTTCCAGTCGTCCCAGGATCGTACTCTGTGAGTAAGCGGGAAGTCTCTCTGTCTAGACCAACCCAGAATCTCTGCGGCTGTAGCCCAGGCTCTGGGCCAGTCCACATAAAGGAGTCGCTGGGGCTTCCTTTTCAAAGAACTCCTTCATTGCACTCAAATGAAAAACATCACAGTTATGTAAATGATGCATGAAATTAAAACAAAAATTCAGGGAGTAAATATGCCAAAATACAAAGAGGGGTTGCTTGGGGCGCCTGGGTGGCTCAGTCGGTTGAGCGTCCGACTTTGCCTCTGGTCATGATCTTACGGTTTGTGAGTTCGAGCCCCGTGTCAGGCTCTGTGCTGACAGCTCGGAGCCCAGAGCCTGCTTCCGACTCTGTCTTCCTCTCTCTCTGCCCCTCCCCCACTTGCACTCATTCTCTCTCTCTCTCAAGAATAAACACTAAAAAAAGTTTTTTAAAAAAAGAGTGGTTTCTTATAAAATTATCGTTGGTTTTACTTCTTGCATCTTCTCAATTAAAAACAGATCTGGGGCGCCTGGGTGGCTCAGTCGGTTAAGCATCTGACTTGGGCTCAGGTCATGATCTCACGGCCTGTGAGTTCGAGCCCCGCGTCGGGCTCTGTGCTGACAGCTCGGAGCCCGGAGCCTGCTTCGGATTCTGTGTCTCCCTCTCTCTCTGCCCCTCCCCCACTTGCACTCTGTCTCTCTCTCTCTCTCTCTCTCTCTCTCTGTCTCAAATATAAACATTAAAAAAAGTCTTACAAGAGAAGTGCTCTCTCTAGACTAGAAAAGGTCTAGTGTCAAAGCTGTCTGCATATGTTTAAATATACGGTATAACCTTAAAATTTTGAACACATACACACGCGGAGCTTCCCCAGTGTCCAGCTGGCAACCAGCCTGTGTTCTCGGTCGGCGGGGGCTCAAGCACCCTTTCCTAATGCTGGTGTCGGGCAGTTCTCAGGCTGCAAATGCCCAGCCTTCCGCCTACAGGATGGAAAGCCCTGTGTTGCAGAGCCCTATCGATTCAAGTTGACGAACTGTGTCGACCTCAAAGCTAACACGTGGTTTGTGAAAGCACGCACAACAGGTTCACAGAGGGCTCACCAAGCCCAGGGCCCTCAACTCACTTCACCAACACTGCCTTCAAGAAGCAGGTGAGGCCGTTTGTAGGAACAGCCAGGAAAAGTAGCTGTTGGCGGGAAGTTGTTTATGGAAAGGGCTGGAGAACACAAGTAGTAGTTACCTACGGTTCTTCTGTTCCACCATTTTATTATGAAATTTTTTTTTTTTAATTTTTTTTTAACGTTTATTTATTTTTGAGACAGAGAGAGACAGAGCATGAACGGGGGAGGGGCAGAGAGAGAGGGAGACATAGAATCAGAAGCAGGCTCCAGGCTCCGAGCCATCAGCCCAGAGCCCGACACGGGGCTCGAACTCACGGACCGTGAGATCGTGACCCGGGCTGAAGTCGGACGCTTAACCGACTGAGCCACCCAGGCGCCCCTGAAATTTTCAATCACGCAGAAAAGCTGAAAGAATCGTGGGGGAAACACCCATACGCACGCCACCCCAATTCTCTGGGTGTGATCATTCTGCTGTCAGTCAGCCCAACAACCCTTCTTATTTTTGATGCATTTCGAAGTAAGGTGCAGAGAGCAGTCTGCCTCAGCCCCAAACACGTCAGCCTGCAAACCATTAAGAAGACTTCATTATTTGCTGACAGTTGTTTTTTGTTTTTTTTTCAAGAGAAAATTCACAAACGGTGAAATGCACAAACGGAAAGTCTACCATCCGATGAGTTTTGACAAATGACCTACATCAGGCAAACCCCGGCCAAGATACAGAATATTTCCAACACCCTCGCAAACTCCCCAGTGCCCTTCCCGTCCATCTTCAGCAAATGTGATCCTGAAGAAGAAACGCTCTCTAAAAAAAAACCCATCAAATATCAGGCCACGGGATGGTATTAACTATACTACTCGGTGATCCCGCGATCCACTTCCAGACAAGTCTCCCAAGCCCGCGGATCGACCTGACCGGAGCTCGCTACGACAAGCAACAAAGGCTGGTGCGTCAGGCAGCCGCGAAAGCACAGTCAAAGCAGACCATCCACGGACCGGATGGAAGGGTCAAAGCCCCGGGACTATAACTCTGTTCACAAACACGGAACAAAACCACGGCCGAGGCAGCATCACTTCTTCCCCGTTAACCACGGTGACCTCGTGGCTTAAGCCACCGTAGCGATGCAGAGAGCGGAGGAGGGTGAGACGCAGAGGTGTGGGCAGCCCTTCTACCTGTGCACGGGGCGGACGCGGGAAGAGGCCAGCCTCCCATCGAGGGTGCGCTCATCTTGTTTGGATCTGGGGAATGGGATCAGACGCCCTCTCCCACCCCTGCTCGTAAAGCCAATGGCAGGAGGACAGCGTCATCGAGTGGACAAGAACAGGTGCACGGGCCACCCGGGGGTTTCCTGCTACTTTATCACGGCGGCTCAGGTCTTTCTCGCTCCCCGTAGCCGGCACAGCAACGCTCTCCTCTGGTTTCCTCTTCGCCCGAGGGCTCTGACCTACTCACTTCTGCTTCCAGGGAACTTTCTCTTACTCCAGCAGCCCGCGTCCTCCGGGCTGCTGACCTCCTTTCCCGCCACTCGGATCATCCAGCACCGACACAAAGCAAGGAAGGAAGGCGTTGATGCTCTAAGCCGTCGGTCACAGAGCGAGGAAGAGCCCATAAGAAGCCAGGTAGGTGGGAAAGCATTTCATCCTTGTGCCTTGTGGTAAATGCACAGAAAAGTACTTCACGGGGGCGCCTGGGTGGCTCAGCCGGGTGAGCGCCGACCTCGGCTCAGCTCACGATCTCCCGGTTGGTGAGTTGGAGCCCCACATCGGGCTCACTGCTGTCAGCACAGAGCCTGCTTTGGATCCTCTGCCCCCTCCCTCTGTTCCTCTCCCTGCTCGCTCTCTCTCAAAATTAAAGAAAATGTGAAAAGAAAGAGAGGGGGAGAAAAAAGAAAATAAAAAAGTACTTCATGGGCAGGAAATAGATCTAGTCTTCCTTCGTGAGGGGCAAAAAAGTAAATTTCATATTCTAGGGAATAATGTACCTACCAGATCCTGCGCTGGGAGTTTTCATCCCTTTCTCAAAGCCAAGTTCTAGAAAAGTGCTGTAACTTGCAGAAGAGCACACGGTCTGGGAGATGTGACATGAGCCCACGTTCTAACTCAAAGGTCCCAATATCCCTGCTGCGTTGGAGGCTGTGGGGGTTCCTGCCACACTCAGAAAAAAAGAGGGCTCCTTCCTCACCCTCAACAAACCACATGCTCAGGGATGCGGCCCCAAGCCCAGCCCGGCCCCGGAGCTCCCACTGACCACCCTGGCCCACCACTCATTCTGCCCTATCCCCAAGTGCATAGGCTGTCTTCCCGCCTGGGACCCCAGCCACAGCCCCCCCCCCCCCCGTCACCTCCCTTTGCAATGCAGACCCTCACTTAGCTCTTCCTGCCCTCCTGGAGGGACACTGCCACCGAAGCATTCAGCCCACAGATACTTCTCTGTCACTCACTCAGAACCAGGCTCCCGCTAGATGCCGGCAGGATGACAGTGAGCAAGGTGACGGTCCTCAGGGAGCCGTCACCCAGGGATGCGGGGAACCAGAATCTGCCACCTCTGATAGCTGAGCTGACCAATCCCACCTACGGTCCTGCACTGTGAGTTCACTAAGTGCCCAGGGCTGGAGACAGGCTCCAGCTCATGAAATCAGATATACGTATATATACATATATATCATATATATATATAAATCAGATATATATATATAAATCAGATACATATATACGTATATATACATATATATACATATATATATACGTGTGTGTATATATATACGTATATATATACATATATACGTATATATATACGTGTGTGTGTATATATATACATATATATATACGTGTATATACACGTATATATACATATACACACACACACACGTATATATATATACATATATATATATATATATACTGGCCTCTGTCCCTGTTCCTTCTAACATTGGGTCTATGACCCCAGTTCCTGACACAGAGCCCCTAAATCCCTTGGAGTTTCTTGGGTGGCAGGAACGTCTTTTGTTCTAACCAGGCAACTCTCGGTGGGCTCCTGGATGGCGGCTGGTCACTGGAAAGACGGAGCCGTGATAAGAAGCTCGGAACTTTCTGCCCCAGCCCCATCCTTCAGAGAGGAGAGAGGGGCTGAAAAACGAGGTAACGATCTATCCTGCCTACATGAAGCTGCCATAAAAATCCCCAAAGCACGGGGTTCAGAGAGCTTCTGGGCTGACTCCACAGGGCAGGGGCTCCTGGGCTCGGGCCCCTCCCGGACCCCGCCTTATGTATCCCTTCACCCCACTGTTCATCCGTATCCTTTATCGTGCACGCTATTATAAAATAAACTGGCAGGCATGCTTCCCTGAGTTCTGTGAGCTGTGCTAGCGAATGATCAAACCTGAGGAGGGGGCCGTGGGGACTCGGATTTATTACCGACAGGTAGATGGTGTCAGAATTGAAAGGAATCTTGGGACGGCCAGCGGGTCGGGGTGGGAAGGGCCCCCAGACCTGATGTCCCGGCGTCACCAGTATGAGTGGCAGCAGATAGAGGGAAGAAACGCAAGTGAGTTCTTACAAAGCAGGGCTCAGCAAGAAGAAAGGCCACCAGACCCCTCTGCTTTCACGTGGCCCCTCAGCTATAGGATTTTAGAGAAATGTCCAACAACAACAACAAAAGAAAATGTCATCACGTGTCACTATCATCATCTGAGCGCGTCAACCAGGAAGAAAGGGAGGGAAAGAAGGAACCAAATGTTTAGAAGAGAGGAAGGGATATGCATTTCTCCCCCTGCAGTTAGACTTTACTGCCTGAAACCCGTTCCCCAAACCATGGCCGGAGGGACCTCTTTGAAAACAGCTTTCAGGAGGTGGCGCTTACATATAATAAATGTCACACATCTAAAGTGTACAAGTTGATAAGATTTAAAAAAATTTTTTTAATGTTTATTTTTGAGAGACAGAGAGAGACTGAGTGCGAGTGGGGGGTGGGGAGGGGGCAGAGAGAGAGGGAGACACAGAGTCCGAAGCGGGCTCCAGGCTCTGAGCTGTCAGCACAGAGCCCAACACGGGGCTCGAACTCACGGACCGCGAGATCATGACCTGAGCCGAAGTCGGACACTTAACCGACTGAGCCACCCAGGCGCCCCTCAGTTTGTGTTTTCTAGAGGTTCTACAAGTGGACTCTGGAATATGTACTCTCTCCTTATCCAGTTTCCTTCACTCGGCATAATTATTTTGAGATTCACCCGTGTCGTCACACGAAGAGTTCATTCTTTCTCGGCACTGAGTAGTATTCCATTGCCTGGATATACCACGGCCTGTTTATCCGCTCCCCTGATGACAGAGGTCTGTGGCGTCTCCAGTCGGGGGCTGTTACAAAAAAAGCTGCTTGTATACAAGTGTCTGTATAGAAATGTATTTCCTTTTTTTCTCGGGTAAAGAAAGGCCTAGGAGTGGAACGGCTGGGTCTTACGATAAGCGTATGTTTAACCTCTTAAGAAGACGCCAGACTGTTTTTCCAGAGAAATTCTAACATCTTACAGCCCCACCAGCAGCTTGTTAGAGTTCTAATTTCTCTGCATCCTTGCCAACACTCGGAATGACAGTCTTTTTAATTTCATCCATTCGAAGAGGTCCATAGTGCTGTCTCCTTGTGGTTTCATTTTCTTTTTCCTACTCACTAACGGTGTCGTACCTGAGCACCTCCCCGTGTGTTGATTTACCATCCTGCACCTTCTCTGGTGAAGGCTCTGTCCCAATCTTTGGCCCATTTTTCTTCTTTTTGTTGAGCTGTGAGGATTCCCTTTAGAATGGGGCTATGAGCCCTTTATCAGACACACGCCTGGTAAAGATTTTGCTAGAGTCCTATGAACTGTCGCTGCCTTTGTCTCCTCAGACTGTCAGCTGCATTTCAACACACGGAGTTCACCGGGCTCTGCCTCAACTTCTCCCTCCCTGTGTGCGTATATGACAGAGTGCGGTGTGGACACTCTCTCAAGCCAGCACGCTGCAACAACCACAGGGCTCGTCTCATTTCCTTCCCGTCTCTCAAGAATCACCACCCTGGGGACGCCCGGGGGGCTCAGCCGATTAAGCGTCTGACTCTTGGTTTCATCTCAGGTCATGGTCTCACAGTTCGTGGGTTCAAGCCCAGAGTCAGCTCGTCAGCTCTGTGCTGGCAGTATGGAGCCTGCTTGGGATTCTCTCTCTCTCTCTCTCTCTCTCTCTCTCTCTCTCTCTCTCTCTCCTCTCTCTCTGCCCCTCCCCCGCTCATGCTTGCCCTCTCTCAAAATAAATAAACCTAAAACAAATCTTAAAAAAAAAAAAAACCAATAGATCGGGGTGATTTTTTTTTTAACATGACATTTGTCAGTTTGGCTTATTTGTTTCTGGCACTTTTGTTAATAGAATTTATTTGTGAGACCAGTTTTAGGTTCACATTAAAATTGAGCAGAAGGGGGCGCGCCTGGGAGGCTCAGTTGGTTAAGCGTCCGACTTTGGCTCAGGTCATGATCTCCCGATTCGTGGGTTCGAACCCTGCATTGGGCTCTGTGCTGACAGCTCAGGGCCTGGAGCCTGCTTTGGATTCTGTGTCTCCCTCTCTGCCCCTCCCCTGCTCACGCTCTGTCTGTCTCTCTCTCTCAAACATAAGTAAACATTAAAACTTTTTTTTTTAAATAAAAATAAAAATAAAATTGAGCAGAAGGTACAGAGAGTCTCCGTATTTTCCTGCCCCCCTCACATGCTCGGCCTCCCCCACTATCACCATCCCCCCACCACAGCGCTACATTGGTTCCAACTGATGGACCTACGCTGACACATCATCACCCAAAGTCCGTAGTTTACAGGAGGTGTTGACCATCCAGTGGGTTTGGACAAAAGGAGAATGACACATAACCACCATTACAGCATCATACAGGAGAGTCTCACTGCCCTAAACATCTTCCGTGTTCCACCTAGTGCTCCCTCCCTCCCCCAACCTGGCAGCCACCGATCTTCTCACTGCCCCCATAGTTTTACTTTTCCAGAACGTCATGGGAGTGGAATCGTACAGTATGTAACCTCTTCAGATCGGTATCTCTTGCTCAGTAATACGCATTTACAGTTCCTCCATGTTTTCCCACAGTTTGATAGCTCATTTCTGTTCAGCGCCGAATAGGATTCCATTGTCTGGATGGACCACAGTTCCATGGACCTCCATCCTTCCAAGGGCCAAGGATGGACCATCCGTTCACCCCCTGAAGGACATCTGGGTCGCCTTCAAGCTTGGCCAATTACGAATACAGCTGCTATTAATATTCACGTAGCGGATGCTGGCGTGGACGTAAGTTTCAGTTCATTTGGAGAAATACCACGGAGCAAGACTGTTGGGTTGTATGGTAAGAGTATGTTTAGTTTGGTTTAAAAAAAAAACCAAAACAACCATCCAACTGTCTTCCAAAGTGGCTGTATGGGATTCTTTTAAAGATCATAATATTCCCACAGGAAAGGGCAAGGACTAGGGACAGTTTCCTGTTTTAAATGATGTACAACGGGAGGCAAAGAGCCACCGAGGATTATTCAAGCACTTCATCCGCCCGTCTGTTGCGGCCTGTGGCCCAGGTAGGGCTTACCTATTGGAAAATAAGCCTGCTGAGGGCAGAGGCCTGGCTTTCTACTTTAGCATCCCCACAAACACAAGGACAGCAGAGTGCCCCATACACGGCAGGTGCCAGATAAACGCTGAATGCTGAATGCATTCAAACGGCAGAGGCAGGGGAGGGGAGGGGAGGGTGAGCCAGGTTCAGGAAAAGGTAAGAGAAGGCGCAGAGACAGGAAAGCCAGAGACACGCAGCGTACAACTGTGGGATGATTAATGGTCCGGCAACGAGCCAGCAGGGCCCGGAGGCGGGGACAGGACGCAGGGAAACTCCCGGAGGGCCCCCTGGGACATGGGAAGTGACAGGAAGTGAAGTTCTGACCCAGGAGGTGTGTGTGGTGTTGGAGAAGGAGGATACTCTGCACACCGAAGGTAGGAGGCAGGATTCACCAGGGGCTGCAAGGGGCCAAGGTTTCCTCCATGGAGGCTCCAAGACGGTCACAGACCCATGTGGCTCAGACGTCCTGGGCCACTCCCCCACCAGAACCTCCTGGAAGACAGGGCCCCTACCTCGACACAGGATCTGCCCCTCCCAAGCTAGCCCGGCTGTCATCCGGGAGGCCATAGTGGGCGGGCCAGGGCCTTGGGCGGTTGTCCAGAGCTTTCTCTCTTTTTTTTTTTTTTAATTTTTTAAGTTTATTTATTTATTTGGGGGGGGGAGGGGCAGAGAGAGAAGGGGAAAGAGAGAATCCCCAGCGGGCTCCGTGCTGCCAGCACAGAGCCCGACGTGGGGCTTGAACTCACGAACCACGAGATGGTGACCTGAGCCGAAACCGAGAATCAGATGCTTAACCGACTGAGCCCTCGTCCAGAGCTTTCTCTCCGGTCTTCCAGGTGATTAGCGGAAAAAACGGGCACCAGCGACAACCCCTACTAACGCTATGATGGATCGTAATGTCCTTAAGAAGCCAAAGCAATAAAACAGGCCTTCCTAAGAGCTTTCCAACTCTCCAGAAGGAAACAAACAAGTTTTACTACTACAGCAATTTGACATTTTATTATTACCATTACCACCACTGCCATTGTTTTGGCCGAAGGTTACCGGCACTGGAGAAACACAATTCAGGCTGGCCTCTCTGTGTGCACAGCAGTGGTTCTCAAAATGCTTAAAGCAGGAGAAACTTTTCTCAAAAAAAAAGAAACAAACAAAAAAACAAAAAAAAACACAGTGGAAACTCAACTACATATAACAGACACTAGGAAAACCACTCTGGTCTGGGTGGGACAGAGCCTACTCTCCCTCTGCCTCCTGGAACGTTCCAGCCCCTGTCCACAAGTTCCAGGAAGGCTATTTGAGAACCAATTACACAGGATAACTGACCGAATACAGACACCACCCAGCCTGGGCAGTGCTCCACGCGAAGTGGGTTATTCCAAACTGGTATTGGCTGATCTCACGCGCACCCACAGCCAAAAGACAAACCAGGTTTAGGGCCACGGCACCTTCCCCACTCCTTGCAGAGGCTGGATTTACAAACAAGGAGGCCAGCAAAGCAGCCTTAGCTCGAGGTTTGGCAACAGGATTCCTGCCTCTTTCCTACGGACAGCCAGACAGAGGACCCCGCAGCCTTCCCTTACCTGAACGCACAGCCAACCCGGGTGATGACCAGGTTGGCACCTTTTGTTGTTATGATAAGGTTTGAAATAAGAAGGCTCCACCGGGCTAGCCCATGGGGAAGGCACCCCCCCAGCTCACACCTGGGCCTCGTCCCATCCCGGTGAGTACCCCTCTCTCAGTTAGGAAGGGACGCGTCTGGGAGCCGCCCGACCCCACTGTGGCCATCACAGGACATCCTCTCTACTCCACCCGGATGCTGCGTGTCATGTGGGATCGCACAGCCACGAACCACCTACTGTGCTGGAAAGGGATCCAGGCAAGGGTTGCGGCATCCGATCAAAGCTTGGGGGTTGGCAGGGAGGGAGCAGGTCTCCCTGGGGGCACATCTGAACAAGTTACTCTGGACACAAGTCGAGCAAGGTCTTGTCTTCAGCCGAAGGTTGCAGCCTGTGGACCTGGGTGGCTCTGGGAGTCAACAGGTTCTGGAAGAGGGGCCAAGCTTTTGGGGCAGAGCTGGACCAATGACCCCGGCAACAGTCTCCCTCCTGGCCCCACGTAAGCTCACAAAAACCCCCAGAGGCAGTGGGTGCTGGGTCCTCTGGCCCATGCAGACGGTCACTTCTCTAGTCTGGCTATGCCACTCAGTGCAGATGCCCACCATGACCTCTGAGACTCTGGTGCCAGTCTGGGGGCGTGGCCAAAGCACCTCAGATGAGTCTAAGGGAACAGCCAAGGTCAAGAGCCATGGATGCAGGTAACACAACCAACTGCATTCCACCAGGCTCCCGGGCCTCCCCTGCCTCTGCCTTCTCTCCCATGCACCCCGAAGCTCCAGGGTCAGGCGGAGGGAACTCCCCCCAAGCCACAAAGGAAGTATTTAAGGCCACTCTGGGCTACGGGGTCATTGCGCCAGTCCGCTTTCTTCACTCCGAAAGCTGCTCAAAACAGCGATGGCTTCGCTGCATCGCGGTGGGGAAGGAAGTTTCCATCAGTTTCCCAATCACTGCAGACTAGAGCGAGCCTTGCCAGACTGCCTGCAGGTTCGCACCTGCCCCAGGGCACCCCCGTTCTCTGGCCTCCAACCTTCCCTGCCCTCCGCTCCCCAGGGGTACACAGGGTTCAAGGCACACCCCCCAGCAACCTTTCCCAAATCTGATCTGACGCGTAACGGCCACTCAGCATAGGAAACCGTGTTCTACCTTGTCAGGAGCCACGTGCCCTGGGCCACCGGCAAAGAGGAAAAGCAATGAGAACAACGGTGTCGCCCAGCATGCCGAGAAAAGGGCATCTCTGTTCGCTGCTGGGGCAAGCCTGCATGTGGACAACACCTTCCGGAGGGCAGGGCGGCACAACGTACCCAAAGCCTTAAAAAACCTTCACACCACTTGACCCAGCAATTTAAGATGATTTTTCCTAAGCAAAAAAAAAAAAAAAAAAAAACATGCGGCCAAAGATGGGCGTGCACAGGGGCGGTGAGTAGCTTAGCAGCTGCCTGGCATGGGGGGAGTGGGAGCAGGGAGACATCTGCTAATGGTGGGGTCTTGCTTTTGGGGGCGATAAAGGTGTTCTAAAATCAGATACTGGGGACGGCCGCACAACTCTGACCATCCTAAAAACCGCTAAGTTGTCGACTTTCAAAGGGTGGGTTATGGGATGTGAATTACATCTCCACGAAGCTGTTAGGAAAGAAACAAGCAAGCTCACGAAAATGTTATTAAGACGCTGAAGTGTGCCAACCAGAAAAGAATATAAAACCCCAAATGCAGAGGTAGAGCTAAAGAAACGCTGGGCAACTTTTACGTATTCTAGAAGTTTTAACTATTCTAGAGCAGCACCGTCCAATAGGGCCTTTTCTGCGGTGATGAGAATGTTCTATCCGCACTGTCCACGATGTCAGCTCTGGCAGCTACTGAGCAATGTGGCTAGGACACGTAAGTAACTGAATCTGTAATTTCATTTCATTTTAATTAATTTACATTTAATCTTGATTAACTTAAACTTAATTTTAAATAGCCCCATGTGGCGGACAACACAGTCCTGCCCAATTCATCTTAAGATGTGAAAAATGTTCATCATACAATGTTAAATGAAACAAAGGGAGAGGAGACCACCACCCAGTACGTAGTAGGTTGCTTTCTTTTCTTTTTCTTTAATATATTTACACATGCAGATACGCTATGAAGAGTGGTTATGAGTGGTTTTTATTTTATTTTATTTTTTTAATTTTTTCTAAACGTTTTATTTTGAGAGACAGAGAGAGACAGAGCATGAGCAGGGAAGGGGCAGAGAGAGAGGGAGACACAGAATCCGAAGCAGGCTCCAGGCTCTGAGCTGTCAGCACAGAGCCCGACGCGGGGCTCGAACTCCCGAACCGTGAGATCATGACCTGAGCCTAAATCAAGAGTCGGATGCTTAACCGACTGAGCCACCACGCACCCCTTGTTCCTAAGCTCTTACGCATTTTTTAAAACATTCTACAATGAAGATATATTACCTTCATATTCAGAAATAGTGGTGGGATTTTTTTTTTAAGACTTAAAGAATGTTTTAAATTTAATGTGTATTCACCACATCATATTCCTGCTCAAAAATGCTCAGTCTCTGACACCTACGGGAAGAGTTCAAAGTCCTCAGAGCACCCTGTGGCCTCACAGCCAGCCTATGCATGGAGTTGCTGACCCCACACCCACCCCGCCACCCCCAAGACTGTTCACCTTCCAGGGTCTTCTCATGTGATTTCAGACTTACAAAAAAAATTTTTTTAAGTACTGCAAAAGCTTCCTATATACCCTTTATCCAGATTTCCCAAATGTTAGTATTTATATGATTCCAATCACTAAAATTCAGAAAATTAACACTGATAAAACCCATATCTGCATATACATGTATGTATACATATACACATATATGGATATGCATATATTTACTAATCTACAGACCTTATTCAAATCTTACAAATTTTACCAACTGTCCCACTAATGTCCTTTTATCTGGACCAGGATCCCATCCCACACCCCAACCACAGACGACAGAGCAAGGCTGAGTGTAGGATGCACACTGGGTTCAGAAGGGATACTGAGGCACAGAGAGGCTTTGACGTAAGTTCACCCCAGAGCGTTGGGACACCCCCACCTCAGACAACAGCCCAATGCCACAGCCACAGCTATCCAAGTGGAACCAGAAAGAAAAGCCTTTTGTTTTTGTTTTTTTTTAAGGAAAAATAAAATCCTAAACTTTTTTCATTGTAACACAAGGCTGGGGGCGCCTGGGTGGCTCAGTCGATGAGTGTCCGACTTCGGCTCAGGTCATGATCTCACGGTTCGTGAGTTCGAGCCCCACGTCGGGCTCTGTGCCGACAGCTCAGAGCCTGGACCCTGCTTTGGATTGTGTCTCCCTCTCTCTCTGCCCCTCCCCCACTCACCCTGTCTCTCTCAAAAATAAACAAACATTACAAATTTTTTAAATAAATAAATAAATAAACACTTAAAAAAAAGATTTTAGATGAACACAAGGCTGATTTAGAGATGCTTTAAATACGCATTCACCAAAGAAGGAAAAAGGGTGTCACAGAGAAGGAAAAGAACACGAAGGTGCTGGAAACTTCAAGCTGGGAGGGATGTCAGTGCTCTCCAATTTCCAGAGCCCTGGCTCCTTCTCTTCCGCCCGCTGCCCCAGGGAGTCAGGAGCAGGAGACCGCGGGCTGGGGAGGGTCTCCCCCTCCCGTGCCAGCTGGGAGGTACCACCACCCACACTTTGCCCCTGGGACAAACACAGAGTCTGGAAGCACACTTCTCTCGATTCTGCAGCTAACCCCATGCACGGCCTTGGATGAGTGACCTCCTTGCTCTGTCCCCATCTTCGAATCAGGAAACAATACTGGGCGCTCTGCGGGCCGCCGGAAACGTGAGATGGTGCTGGTAAAGCGCCGGGCACAGCCCTCCTTCCGTAACCGGCCCCACGCCTTGCGTGGGAACAACGTGGGGGGACTGGGTCCGAGTCCCCACCACAAACCAGGGGCCTTCGCACCTGTCTGCTGCTTGACCGAGAGGCTAAGACGGGGCACATCGTCAATTCCCCTTTCTGATCAAAGACACAAGCATTGCTTCTGAGAATATGTCGTTTAGAATCTGCAGAGTAGGCCAGCCATCTGCAGTACAGACACAGACGTGATTTTGCTGAGTGAGGAACGGGAAGAAGGGCATGAGGATTCTTTCTGGGCTCAGGAGTGACAGGACCTGGTTTTGTTTTCACGGGATTGTCCCAGCTGCTGACGGGATCAGATCCTAAATTAGACTGCTTGCTGGCCAGACAGAAGAAAATTCTTTTTTTTTTTTTTTCTTTTAGGTTTTTTATTTATTTTGAGAAAAAGAGAGGGAGAGAGTCAGAGCAAGCAGGGGAGAAGCAGAGAAAGAGGGAGCGAGGGAACCCCAAGCAGGCTCCACGCTGTCAGCACAGAGCACGATGCGAGGCTTGAACTCATGAACCGTGAGCTCATGACCTGAGCCGACGGAGCCACTCAGGTGCCCCCAGAAGGAAAGACTCTCTAACCACCAGAAGCGATCTCCCACTCTGGCTGCCCCCTCCCACTGCTGGTTCCCCAGAGGAACGAAGAGGGGTTGTTCGGAGGGTCCGGAGAAGAGCTTCCCAAGGCCCAGGGGGAGGAGGGGCCCCCAGCTCTCCATTCTGATCCTATGATCACCTGCAAAAAATTAAACTCTGGCCGGCCTTCAAAAAAATCAAGCCACCAGGGTGACACAAAGTCTCCCAGCAAGAACCAGAAACAAGCAACTCAAGAGGAAAAGGCTTCATTCGCTGGCTTCTGAGTTCTAGCTGTGTGTCCTCCCCTGGGGCCCTTCACCAGGATAATTCTCACCAGGGACTCACTGCTCCAACAAAGTTCACTCTCGTTCCCTCAGAGGCCTAAAAATTAAACAGCTGTGTGTCAGAACAAAAGTCTCTCTTAACAGTGATTACCCCCAAGTGGAACAATCGGTCCCTTGCACATCATTTTTGTCGGCACAGAGCTTCTGACTTTCCCACAGTTAGTTGCGCGTGAGTTTTTGGAAATGGCAAAACCATGCAAGTGTTCCGCGTTAGTGAAAGCTGGTGGGAAAAAAAAAAAAAAAAAATCAAACCCTTCTGAGACCATAGTAACTACCAAAAAAGGGTTGAAAAATCGGCTGTGAAGACAGTTATTTTAACAGAAGGAATTAGAAGGGTGTCAGCCAAGTGCCCTCCTCACGGAGGAGCCAGTTGAGAAAGTAGCCAGCGGAGCAGAGCCCAAAGAAACCCTGGAAACAGCACATCAAGAAGGAAACGGGGTGGGGGCTCTCACATACTACTTGGGGGAAGGCTAAATGGCCCAGTCCCTTCAGAAAACTTTTTGGCAGCTGCTGAAAAAGTTAAACACACTCCTACTCTATGAGCCAGCAACTCCCCTCCTAGGTATTTACCCAGCAGAAGTGAAAGCGTATCCCGACACAAATGACCATAGCCGACTTCTCCTTCAGCCCCAGAAGGAAAGAAGACAAACATTCCTCAATAGGGAAGTGGAAAAACAAAGTGTGGTGTACTCACCGAATGGAATGCTACTTGGTTAAAAAAAAAAAAAAAAAGGAAAAAAAGACCAACACCTGACACACAGAAGCAACAGAGATGAATTTCACAGACGTTCTCTGCGTGAACGGTGCCAGACAAAAGAGGACGACAGTCGATGCTCGATATTCGCGGTATAACGTTCCATGAAGTCACCGCAAATGCCGAATTATCGAATAGTGAACATCGCCCCCCCTGGAGGAAATACAGGGTTAGGTTCCCGCCAGCCTCTGGTCGTAACACTGGCATCAACCAGTCAGTACATAACCTCGCTTTATCTGTGTTTCTGTTTAAAGACACCTTATTTAAAATTGTTTAATGTTTATTTTTGAGAGAGAGTGAGAAAGAGGAAGAGAAGGAGAGAGACAATGCACGAACAAGCAGGGGAGGGACACAGAGAGAGGGAGACACAGAATCCGAAGCAGGCTCCAGGCTCTGAGCTGTCAGCACAGAGCCCGATGAGGGGCTCAAACCCACAGACTATGAGATCATGACCTGAGCCAAAGTCGGACACTCAACTGACTGAGCCACCCAGGCGCCCCTAAAGATGACTTATTTAACATATATTGTTGACTTCATTAACACTGAACTCACGGCCAACAGCATCAGGACATATGCCTGAACGAAACTTATCAAACACAGGTATTTTCTCCGTTAAAGCACATCACAGCCTTCTCGAGTTTACCAATACCACCCAGCACTTCAGCACTGTCCCTGAGGAACATTTTATACAGAAAAATCACCAAGAGCACAAAAATGCAAAAACCATGGCACTAAAACGACCACAAAAAAGACACTTATTTACAGTGAGAGCTAAGACAAGCAGGCAGAGCAACGCCCCGCTCACCCTCAGCGGGGAATGTGTGTGGGGGGCCACTCACATTTTTCACCCCTCCGCACATGTCCCCAAATGACCGCCAAAGCGCTACGAGTCGATTCTGGGGTGACAAATAGCAATTAGGCAAACTCGCAAATACAGAATCCGTGAATAGTGAGGATATTGGCTGAATACGAACACCGCACGAATCCATTTATGTTGTGTTTTAGGGCAGGCGAAACTAATAAACGATGAAAAAAATCAGAAAAGTGCTCGGCGGGGGGTGGGCACGGACTGGAAGAGGCAGGAGGGAACTTCCTGGGGCTGGAACTCTACTATACCTTGACAGGAGGGGGGCTACACGGGTGCCAGCATCTGTTACAACTCACCCAACGACACATTCCAGGCTGTGCTTACGTGTAACTTTTTAAAATCACAGCCACCCGGGGCGCGTGGGTGGCTCAGCCGGTTAAGCGTCCGGCTCTTGGTTTTGGCTCAGGTCATGACCTCGTGGTTCTTAAGTTTGAGCCCCACGTTGGGCTCCACACCGACAGTGCGGAGCCTGCTTGGGATCCTCTCCCTCTGCCCCTCCCCAACTCAGGCGCATGCTCTCTCTCTCTCAAAAATAAATAAGTGGACTTTAAAACATAAAATTAAAATAAAATAAAATAAAATAAAATAAAATAAAAACACAGCCACAAATTCCTCGACGTTCCTTCCATCCACAGGTGGGGAGTCTGCCACCCCTCCCCCATTCAGGCACAGGTGACTGCTTTCGCCAACGGTGTGCAGCAGAAGTGACACAAAGCCACTACCACGGCTGGGTCAGAAAAGGCCACGCGGCAGAAAGGCCCCGGGCCTGCCCTCCGATACCCAGTGCGGAGACTGAAACCCCACAAACAAAGCACACAGCTGGGCTGAGGCCCCGCTGGCTTACTCAGCATCGGATCCCTTCTTCCTGCTGCCCTCCCCCTTCCCTTCCTTTGCTCTCTGGCTCTAAACTAGGGCAGGGCTGCCTCGCCCCACACCCACACAGCCACTGACACCGAGGGGTGGCAGCCGGGGGCCACAGGCCGAGGAGGGAGGGCTGGCTCTAACACTGCACTGACCTCCGAGGCCAGCCCCCAAAGGGCCTCTGTCTAAGCCCCACCGCCAGAGAGGACGGCATCGGCCACGCCGGAACGGGCCGCAGGCAATCGGGCCTTTGGAGGCTCCTTGGGAAAGCCACCCATCTCGGCTCCCCTCCCTACACCCAGGCGAGGCCTCCACAGCCCAGCCAGAGGTGCGGGGTGCGGGCCCCTGTTGGCCGGGGCCCAGAGGAGCCCAGTCCCGGGGGGCCTTCCGCCACCTCTCTTACTAGAAACACCATCTTTCCTTTCTCGAAGGACAGCGAGGGGACGTGCAGTCCCCCTGGATGTCCCTCCTGTCCTCGCGAAACTGAATGTGTTTTTAAGGTCCTGGAACGTTGGCTCAGCTACGAGGACCACCTGCTCAGATCACAGAGTACCTTCTTCCTCCATCAGAACAGACACACTTCAAGGGGCTGTGAGGGCCATCTCGTGTCCTCCTGCGGCAGGCACACAGCCTCAGTGCGCTCGTGTCGGGGCGGTGGCGACTGGACAGACTACATCTTAAGCACCTGTGAGCTTGGGGCGCCTGGGTGGTTCAGTGGGTTGAGCATCTGACTTTGGCTCGGGTCATGATCTTGTGGTTCGTGAGTCGGAGCCCCGCATCGGGCTCTCTCCTGTCAGTGCAGAGCCTGCTTGGGATCCTCTGTCCCCCCTCTCCCTCTGCCTGTCCCCGCTTGCACTCTCAAATATAAATAAACAAAGTAACAAACACTAAACACAGAACTAATGTAAAAATATTAATGAGCTGTTTGACATTTTTTCGCCATATCAAGTCTGGCCCAGAGGAGATATCACCCTTAGAGCACACCTCACGGGGACCGGCACACTCTGAAGTCCTTCCCAGCTGCTGGACAGTGCAGATCTACGTTAATTAATTTAGTCTTCCCACCAGCCATGCCCGTGTTTTCCTGACGGGGAAACTGAGGCACAAAGGCCGTCGGAGAGTCAGCCCGGGGCCGATCGAGAACCCACAAGCAGTTCTGCAAATTCTGACTTCAGGACAAGATGAACGCCCTCTCAGATAAGAACACACACGTCTGCCTGCCGGCACCTCCCCCTGCTCCTGTCCAAACTTCCCCGGGACTCTGGGCCCCGCAGTTCTGCCACCCGGACCACGGCATCCCAGCCTCTTCCGGCCACTCCGGTCCTGGGCTACCCGGAGCATCTTCCACCCGGGCGGCACCTCGTCCGGGTGCCTCCGGGTCAGGGTGAGGTGTGCCTGCCTCCCACGCACGCCCCGGCATGTGCACGTGGGGTGTGAAGGGGCCCCGGGGTGTGCGTGCACCACAGCAGGAACGTCCCCACTCAAAGGGCCGGCACTTGGGAGGGAGTCGGGGACTCTCTTCATCCCTCTGCTGGCCACGGTGTTCATTCATTGATTCAGCAAGTCTTTGCCGCACGCCTGCCGGGTGCCAGCCACTGCCCTGGGCCCCGGCACACAAGGGCGAACAGAAGGGACGCCCCCCGCCCCCACTCATGGAGCCCACATCCCAGCAAGTGGAGCTAAGCAACAGGTCTGGGCACAAAGCAAGCCCCGCAAATCCTAATTCCGCCTCCTGTATACAGTAGGTGTTCCCTAATGACCGTGGAGGGAGTATGTCATCTGGGCCTGGAACTGGATGTGGTGACGGACAGAGGTGGGGGAGGGGCAGCCGAGAGCCCCGGGGACCCAGCAGGAGAGCCAGTGACCCGGTCGCTGGGGGGGTCACGCCCACAAGCCTAGCCTCAGGACTCTAGAGCCCCACCGGCAAGGGCGGTCCAGAGACTCACCCCGGTTTCGTGCTCTCTGGCTGAAATTCCCTTCTCAAAACGTGGCCAAGTGTCAAGTCCACCCTAAGGTCCAGAGTGTCTCCCAAGTTTAGAAGACACCGGGGGTTCAGCACCTCCAAGGTTCAGCCGTGTGGCGCACCCAAGTCCCAGACCGAGCAGCTCAGCCTTCCGCCCTGATCGGCTGTCAGAGCGTCACAACCGCCGCCGGGCACAAGGGGACAGAGCAATGGCATTGTGGCCTCCACGGTTTCCCAGTCCACTGCTGCTGAGCCAATGGTGGATTTGTGACTGAAACATCTTAACATCTCTAAGTTTTTATTTATTTTTGAGAGAGAGAGAGAGATCGAGAGAGAAAACATGCGAGCGAGTGGGTTAGGGGCAGACAAAGGGGGAGACACAGAATCCGAAGTAGGCTCCAGGCTCCGAGCTGTCAGCACAGAGCCCAACGCGGGGCTCGCACCCAAGACCTCGAGATCATGACCTGAGCCGAAGTTGGACGCTTCACCGGCTGAGCCACCCAGGTGCCCCCGAGACGTCTTAACTTTTTATTTTTCTACACACCAGGCCCTGTGTTTTGTACTTAGAATCTTATCATTAATTTGGTGTTGGATTTTACTTCCTCATTTTCCTTATTATTCTCAAGTGCCACTTTACATGAGCTTAAGTGTTTTTCCCCCAAGAATGTGGTTTTGATCTCACGAGTGAAGTCAGTTAAGAGCATTATTAGTGGGAGAAGGGCATTTCAGGGTCCCCCCGGTTGGGGACAGTGACCTGGAGGAGGGACCCGGCAGGGCCAACTCGAAGAAGTGCCTGCCGTCACCAACCACTCGCCTGCTGCCCAGGGAGTGTGCGCTCACACACACGTTTTTTTCACGCGCTCTCCATCCCGGGCTTTTCTGCCAAGAGCCCTGAACCCGTCACTGGCTCGCGGCACCGGGAGGGGAACAGAATGATAAAGAGCACAGGACATCCAGTCCCCATGAGGTGAGGAAACCGAGGGCAAAAAACGAGAAGCCAGATGCCCAAACTGGCACCGTCGGTGAGTGGCACAGGCAGGCCGGCCGCCAGCACGTTGACGGTGATGGGGACTCTGTCAGCAGACGCCCTGGAGTCCACCGTGGCCAGCGGTCAGCGGGGCTGCCCCCTGAGCCCATCTTTCCAAATTTGCCACTTCCCTGCCTCATCAGGAAGCGATGCAAGCCACAGAGGGGGGGAGAGAGAACGGGCCGGGCGATGTTTCAGCAGACGCGAGAGCTCCACCCAGATGCCCTGGGCGAGCCCTGACCATCGTGTGAGCAAACATGGCCACAACTTGGTCCCACCCTGCCGGAAGGGGGGCTCGAGAGAACAGGGAGGCTGCTATTATGGTCAGAGGGGCTTTGGTCAGCAAAAGGCAAGCAAGCGTGCTACTGTGTGCATGCCGAAATGACCGTCACATGCTGTCCGGGCCAAAGCCCGCTGGGATGTGTGTGCGCCCCCAGACTCAGGGCCTGCATTATTAGCGGGCTGCCTCAGCCACCCATCCTCAAATTACCTGGGTCTTTACATTTCCCAGGGTTGGCTGAAGGGCAGACGCACACTGAACTCGAGGCCCCTCCTCTCCAGTGACAGCGGCAGGGCAGGCTTCCAGAACCTTTTATACGCTGCGGATACGTGCGTGGGGGAGAAAAGATGAAGGTCCCTGATATGCTCCCAACAGACTTCCAGTAACCGGGAGTAACCAGTCCTCGCTCTCCTGGGATGCGCAGAGTTGAGTCACAGACCAAGAAGGATGAGGAGGGAACTTGGCCAAGTCTAAACTCATGGCTCTCAAAACTTAAAAATAGCCCGGCTGTGGACCCTAAAGTATTCCCTTTGAAACACTCGAGCAGAAAGTCTCCAGCCTTCCAACGTGACCCTGACATTCCGTGTCCAGCTGGCTTCCCTGGGAGGGGACAAGTGAAAAACAAAACCTGAAGCAGATATAAATATTTGCTGGCAAGTACTACCCTTGCCATTAATGGGCCTTGGGAATTTTGGAGGCCTGCTTTGTTTTCGGGAAAGGTCTCTGTTCAATTTGCCGGATGGGCCTGAAGCATCATTTCGTCCAACGTTTGCTTCTAAGCATCACACACAGTCTGGGGTTGACACTGATCCTTCTTTATTTATTTATTTATTTTTTTGAGGTGGGGGTGCAAGTGAGCAAGGGGCAAAGAGAGACAGAATCCCAGGAGAGGCAGAGGGAGCGAGAAAGAGGCACAGAGAGAGAGAGAGAGAGAGAGGGAAGCAGGGCTCACCCAAAGCGGGGCTCGAGCTCACCTGAAGCAGGTGAACCAGCCCTCCGTCAGCCACGCTCCTCAACAAATGTATTCAGCAGGGTACCTGACCTCAGTTTGCCCACCTATAAAATGGGGCTAGTGAAATACAGTTATCGGAAGGGTCGAACAAGCCGACGCACGTAAGATGACGGAAAAGTGCCTGGCACAGGGCAATACGCTTTAGCAAAACCATCTCAGGGCCGTAACCCCAGCTACAAATCCCTTCCCTGCTCCCTTCACACCGCAGCAGAAGGCCCTCCACTCCTCCAGCAGACAGCCACCGAGCACCCACTTTGTGGGGCCCTGACAGTGCCGGGCCCTGAGGCCACTCTCCAGTGTCCGATGACCCAGCACCACCAAGGACATCACAGGAGTCCAGGGAGGAAGCCTGGGCCACGCCAGCAAAAACAAGGTCAGCGAACCCCACAGCCAGTGCTACTTACTGTCCCCCTAAGTTGAGGACCCCGAGTTCAATTAGAGTGAGAGCCTCAAAAGGCCTCAGGGTGGACGACCGGTGTGACACCAGTGGCTCGCCCTCCTAGAGACCTTTCCTTCCAAATCTCACTCTCCTCAGACGCACTCTGCGGAGCAAAGGGACCTCCAGCCGAGCGAAGGCTTCTGCGTCCGGCCCAGGAGCCAAGAATGACAGCACGTGACGCGCCCCGAATCGCAGCGGGCTCTAGCCGCGACCGTGCACCGGAACCTCTGCAGAAAATTGTAACGCCGATTATTCCAAGGGTGGCCGGCATGGCAGGGATTTACGGTTCCCGTTTCCACTGGATGTATTTTCCAGATCCCCTAAAATGAAAACGATTACCATTCGCCATAGCAAACACAAGCGTAACTTAAGACACGGAAGCACTCTGCTTCCCCAGAGGCCCGGACAGGGCACGGCACGCCAGGCTGGCCGGGCTCCCACCACCGCTGACAGTGCTGTGCCCAGTTACTCGGTCTGCTAAAATCCAGGCACCCGAGGGTCCCCAAAGCCACAGCCACAGCCCTTCGGGCCGGGACGAGCCCTCCGAGGTCAGCTTTGTCTCCGCGCTGAGGGAGGGCGGCGTGCCCGGTGTCCCACCCGGGGCCACTGGTAAATCAGGCGCGGGACGTCCGCTTTCCTCACTCCCCAGATTGGGCCTTTCTTGCCCAGTTCTGCGTCCTGGGGTGGGAGTCATAAGCCAATAAACGTAAAGAAATATAACTTAAAAAAAAAAAAAAAAAACACTCCAGCAAGAAGTGCCACACTGTAAGGTCCATTTCATGCTGTGGATTCGTTGTTTAAGTTTTTTTTTTTTAATGTTTATTTTTGAGAGAGAGAGAGAGAGAGAGAGCCAGGGAGGGGGCAGAGAGAGAGAGGGAGACACAGAATCCGCAGCAGGCTCCAGGCTCTGAGCTGTCAGCACAGAGCCCAACACGGGGCTTGAACTCACGGACCGCGAGATCACGACCTGAGCCGAAGTTGGACGCTCAACCGACTGAGCCACCCAAGTGCTCCCATGCTGTCAACTATTAATGGAAAAAACAAGACATTCCTTCCTGGCCACAGAGGAATAGAGGAGAAACATACTATCCCAAAGAGGGAGGACCGCAGAGGGTCACGGCACACGCTGTGGGAAACCGAGGTCAGGGCTCGTCAGGGTTCATCAGGGCTCAGCTGGAGACCCCCTCCCTGAGTAGGGTCACAGGGGCAGGCAGCTCTGTGTGCCACAAGGGCGCCGGCTGGGGAAGTCCCCGAGGACAGGGACCCTGTGAGGGAGGAGTTCCAGGAGCTCGGGGACCACCAGCGAGGCCGGTGTGATGGGGCTGGTGAGCACAGTACAGCAGGGCAGGGACCGAGTGTGGGCCCGATGGCTACAGTGCAAGCCGTGTGCTGTCACCGCCACTCACGTTCTTGCCTCGATCTGGTCACGCGGGTGCTCACGCGGGTGCGTTCACTTTGTGGGCACCTACCCTATGTGTATACTACACATCGATAAAAAGTTACAAAACATATGCCTTCCTGGGGCACCTGGGAGGCTCAGTCCGTTAAGTATCCGACTCCTGATTTCGGCTCAGGTTGTGATCTCAAGGTTCGTGGGTTCGAGCCCCACGTCGGAGCCTGCTTAGGATCCTCTCTCTCTCTCTCTTTCTCTGCCCCTACCTTGCTCATGCTCTCTCTCTCTCCCTCAAAATAAATAAGTAAACATTTTTTTCAAAATACACGTGCCTTCCTGATTTTGAGGAGGTTACCTGGTCTACTAAAGACCAGGCACACAGGCAGGGCCATTCTCGGGAGGAGGTTGTAGGCTGATTATAGGCTCCTGGGCACAGGCGGGTCGGCCGCTGCGTCAGGAAGGCCCACGGGATGGGGCGCCTGGGTGGCTCAGTCGGTTGAGCGGCCGACTTCGGCTCAGGTCATGATCTCACCGCTCGTGAGTTCAAGACCCGCGTTGGGCTCTGTGCTGACAGCTCGGAGCCTGGAGCCTGCTTCGGATTCCGTGTCTCCCTCCCCCGCTCCTGCTGTCTCTCAAAAATAAATAAACGTTAAAAAAAAAAACAATAAAAAAAGAAAAGGAGGGTCCAGGGGAGACAGGAAAACTCAGGGCAGAGCCGGCCTCTTCTCTGTGTCCATGCGGCGCAGGGCGGGGGGGCTCCATCCATTCACTGGGTGTTGGAGACCCTACAACGAACCTCTTCTTGCCTCTGCAGCCCCTGGTGCCTGACCGAGTCTGGCAGAGCCCCTTCCCTTGCAGGGCTTCAGTGGGCTTCTCTCTGACCCCCAGACCCACCACAGGGAGGGAAAGCATGGCGGCAGGGGTGGGGGGTGCTACAGGCCCAGAGGCAACTGATGCCCCCGCAGCAGCTGGGTGGGGAGTGAATCTGGAGGGGCCGACAGAGCGACAAACACAGAGCTAAGAGACGGCCCGGTCCCACCAAGGGAGCCGTCAGAGCCCAAACGGGGTGGAAGCACCACCACTGACGCCTGTGTGGTCCTGAGCAAGCCCCGAGCCTCAGTTTCCCAACTGCGAACAGAGACTACCGGTGTCTGTGAAAGTCAACACAGAGCGCATACATAACGCCAGCCGCGTCACGGGCACTCGATGGACGGTCGCTAGGATTAGAACCACGGGGCCCAAAGGTCACTGTAAAAGGGTTCTGGTCTGCCTGATGCCGGGAGCTGCGGTGGCCCCTTTAATGGGCTGCCCAGATCCCCCTTCACCGAATGGGCTGTGGCCTGGCTGCCGGGGGTGCAGCCGGAGGGAGGCCTCGCCTGTCCTCCCCTCGGGCTCTGTCCCAGCCACAAGGAGCCGCCTCGCCCAAGGTCAAGTGCTTCCCAGGGCGGCCCACCATGGATGACTGATCCACGGGGGAGCATGAAGGCCTGGAGATCTTGCCCCAACTCGGGACAGCTCTGAAGGGCTTTTCCAGCTCCCGAGCTCCCTGCGGGGTGGGCCCAGGCCTGTCAGGCCCGCACTGCAGCTGAAGCCCTCCTCTACCCACGCCTGCGTCCTTCCCCTCCTTCCAAGGGCACCCCCTGGGGAGCCCCCTGTCCTCTAAACTGTCTGAGTCAGCTTCCTGGGAAACCCAGGCTGTGACAGGTGGCTTATTTGTACCCTTTTTCCTTGGGAAGTGGGGAGGGAACCAGTGTGAGGAAGACAGTGGATACAATGGAGGAAGAGGCCAGGAAGAGCCAACAAAAGGCACGGTGACCTCTTCTCTTCCTCTGCCGTATAAACAGCGGTGTTAAAACAGGAGCCACACTGCACCGGGCAAACCACTAACACTCTCCAAGCAGCGTCGAGAGTCCGTCCGTCCTTGCCTCTCTCCGCACGGACGGAAAGACACAAAGGGGCCACCGAGGAACACAGAAGAAAGAGCAGGGAGAAGCAGTGGCTAGGACCACGTCGTACCAAGCCCACAAAGACGGCCAAGGAAAGTGCCAGAAGCGTCCTTGGAGAGGAGTTGACCAATTACTGGAAACTGAGGTGTCTTCAGACCTACGTGTTCTCAAAGGCGACAGCAGGGATTCACGAGCCCTTCCCACAGTGTAAACGCCCAAAGGGACGCCTTTGTGAGACCCAGGAAACGGCCTAAGTAACCAACCCAAACATCTACTTTGCTTGGCTTCCGGCTGGAACCACATCCACTCTGATGGTAATGGTTATATTACCCTGAGTCTCTGGCGAGAGCCCCGTCTCGAAAGATATTCTTCGGGGCGCCTGGGTGGCGCAGTCGGTTAAGCGTCCGACTTCAGCCAGGTCACGATCTCGCGGTCCGTGAGTTCGAGCCCCACGTCAGGCTCTGGGCTAATGGCTCAGAGCCTGGAGCCTGTTTCCGATTCTGTGTCTCCCTCTCTCTCTGCCCCTCGCCCGTTCATGCTCTGTCTCTCTCTGTCCCAAAAATAAATAAACGTTGAAAAAAAAAATTTTTTTTAAAAAGAAAGATATTCTTCTATTTGCAAATAAAAGTGCATCATAATGTAAGAAATGCCGCATGTGAGGCAGACACAATCTTCCAAATAACGCCAGATCTAAGGAAGGGGAGGCATCCGTGTGGTGAGCCCCTCAGCTGGTCCACACACTTTGCGCTACGGATGAAACGGTGAGGCCTGGAAGGGAACCGAGTTTGTTCAAGGTCACGTGGCAGGGCTGGACCAAGAACTGACCGCCAGAGGCTCCGGTGAGAGACTTCCTCCTCGGCCACACGGCTGGTCACGGAAGAGCGAGTGGCACCCCAGTTGTCAAAGCAAGTGCGGGGCCCCTCCCCCCGGGTGGGGGACACTGTGGTCCCCACGCAATCTCTGCAGACAGCAGCCAGGCAACACAGAAAGAGCCCAAGGCCCCAGCCCTGCAACCCCACCCCCCGGGGAGTTTATCCCAAAGCTGGGCCTGCGTCCTACACACGGGCCCATCTCACAGGCCACCAGAGGGGACCGTTTACGTGACCCGGGGCATGTCTCTACAGTGGTGATGCTGAGCCAACTCCACACGTGCCGATGTATGACAGCTGCCAAGATGCACGGTTTCAGTGGCAAAGACAGAGAGCAGATGGACAGCACGGAGAACCATGGCTCACTCTCACACACACACACACACACACACACACACACACACACTCATTACACCCAGGACGCTCAACCAGAAGCCCAGGTAGGAAGCATACGAATTTTTCACTGTGCGTGTTTTTGTGTCTTTTGAATTTTCTACACACAGATGTGACGCTTCGTCCAAAAGGAAACTACGATTCCACTTATGTGAATGATCCAGGATAGGTAAACCCATAGACACAGGACGCATATTGGCGGTTGCCGGGGGCTGGGAGGGGCGGAGAGTGAGAAGCAATTAATTGCTTCGTGGGGGGATGGGGGGTGTCCTTTTGGGGTGACAAAAAGGTTTTGAAAACTATCAGAGTTGGTGTTTGGAAAACGCCATGAGTGTACCAAATGCCGCTGAACCGTGTACTTTATTTTTTTTAATTTTTTTTTTTCAACGTTTATTTATTTTTGGGACAGAGAGAGACAGAGCATGAACGGGGGAGGGGCAGAGAGAGAGGGAGACACAGAATCGGAAACAGGCTCCAGGCTCTGAGCCATCAGCCCAGAGCCTGACGCGGGGCTCGAACTCACGGACCACGAGATCGTGACCTGGCTGAAGTCGGACGCTTAACCGACTGCGCCACCCAGGCGCCCCTGAACCGTGTACTTTAAAATGGTTAACTTTACGGTGACATTTGCCGCAATTTAAAAAAAAAAAAACAAAAACAAGGGCAGACGAGTAAATAAGTACCGACATAAAACAGTTTTCCGCATCTGTGCTTGGGAGGCAGCTTGGCAATGCTGGTTAGAGGCATGGGCATCACGGCCGAACTGCAGGGCTCAACTGCCAGCCCCACCCGGCGTCACCTGGGAGGCCTCGGTTAAGTAATCTAACTTCCCTGGGCTTTACCGTCCTAGTTGGCGAGAGAGGCATAATGACAGAACCTGCTTCCCAGGGTGCTTTCAACCAGTAAATAAAATGGTAGAAGGTAAGCGTCCAGCACAGGGCGCAGCACAGACTGGCCCCAGGGCCTTTGCCCCTGCCATCTGCCCACCGAGAACGCCCTTTCCTGGGACAAATGCTGCTCCTTCAGGCCTTTCCTCAAATGCCACCTTCCTGATGGGGCGTTCCTTGATCCCCTGAGTTAAAACCGGAAACCGCCCTGCCAACACCCACCCCGGGGTTCTGTCTCCTCCTCCACCCCTGTCTCTCCCCAGGGCTTGATTACTTATTTGGTCCATCTCCTGTCTCCTTCCACTGCACTGTCTGTCCTGTTCACTATGTAGGCCAAGGCCTCGAACAGAGCACGTCCCGAGGCAGGTGATCAATAAATACATGTCGAATGACTGGTGTTAGCGAATACCTTGGTCCCGATCCGGTGTGTAAGCCTGCCTCCCTGACAAAATAAAACTGCTGTTTTGTTGTCTAACGACCTTGAAAATAAAAATTAAACCTAAGCAAGGTGCCTGGATGGCTCAGTCGGTTGAGCATCTGACTTCAGCTCAGGTCATGATCTCATGGTTCATGAGTTTGAGCCCCGCATCGGGCTCTGTGCTGACAGCTCAGAGCCTGGAGCCTGCTTCGGATTCTGTGTCTCCCTCTCTCTCTCCCGCTCTGTCTCTCTCCCTCTCTCAAAAATAAAGATTAAAAACAATTTTTTTAAATTAAGCATAAGTTTACATTTAAAACCCAGTGTTTCCAGCTAAGTATTATTCCCCAAGGGGGGAATCTGCAAAGGAAAAGAGAGAGCCGTAAGACAGTGCCATGCGCTCTGAAACATAAACCAAAGAAGTCACCCCAGTTTCCGAGCGCCCACTGTGTCATGAGAGCTGGTCCCATGAGCCTTCAGGAGGGTAAGGAGCACAGTGCACCCATGGGCCCCTGGGACCCCGTCCCTCCAGGCACCCTAGGCCAGAGCCGGTCATTCACGGAGAACAGGGCAGGCTAAAAACAGGTAGGCCTTTCCCAGTGCCCTGCCCTCCTCCGTGGGGCACAGCGGCCACCCTCACGGGACTCAGCTTCCCAAGGCTCTCAGCCCTCAGATGGGGAAATCAAGACCCCAATTATTCAGAGCTCAAAAACGGAAGAAAAAAAAAAAAAGACAAAAACAACCCTCAGACTCTTCTAAAAACAGGCTTTCTAGTTAGTTCTCCCAAGAGACCACGACGTCGTTACCCCACAGGGCAAGACGGCTGCCTCCAAACACTGCACAGAGAAAAAGAAAAAGCTGAAGCCCGCAGACTCCAAGAGTTTGAGATTCCAAAAAGAGAATAAAACAAAACCAGAAACTGTGAGTAAAACCAGTAAGGAGCGTCTTCCACCCCACTGGGCGCCGTGGCTGTGGATGTCACCTGGCTGCGGGGCTGGAACCTCGGGTGGGGGCTGAGTTAGGAGACACCTAGCGCACAGGTGTCCGACCCCTTCTCCCCCATGCCCCGTCCCCCCTCCAAGTTTCAGCAGGTGTGGGGTGGGGCCCTGTATCGTTTGCATTTCTAACCAGTCCCCAAGTGAAGGGATCCAGCTGGTCCGGGGACTACACTTTGAGAACCACGGCTCGAGAATAGTCTTCTGTGTTAGTAGTGCAACTGCGCGCGTGCGCGCACGCACACACACACACACACACACACACACACACACACACACACGGCCAGAGAGAGCCCCTGCCTAACCACTGGTCTTCAAATAGCCAGACCAGCCTGGCCCAGAAGCACCGGCCCCCAGACGCTTGTCCATTCAAGTCCTGCATGAGCCAGTCACTGCCAAGAGGCTCTGAGGGCGCACCCAGAACCCCTGAAATCCGACGTCCCGTCATTTCCCTTTTTTGAGAGCGGTCGTGGGCAACCCCACCCCGCTTCGCCTTTTGCACGTGCGTAATGCCTCAGCTGCAAGATCCGCTTTCTGTTCAGGGATGCTGTCAAGTTTCTGAATCAGGAGATGCAGCTGAGAGAGGAAGCCACACCCCCACCCCCAAAAAAAGCATGCCACTCAAGGAGAGCGACGGCATCCCCGACGGGGAGCCCCTCCCCCAAACGCAGGGACCTTATCACCCACGGTGGGCAATGCCACCTATCTCTCACTCACCAAAGTAATCGGCCTTCGGGTGACCATCCATCTCACGCTCCAGACGCTGAGTGAGGGCTTCTAACTTCAGTTCGGCGGCTGAGGGCCCAAGCTCGGGGCCCGGGATGAGGGTCTGGCAGGGCAGCCTCACCCTGGGGGGACTGGGGCTCTCCCGGAGCCCAGGCCCCAGGCTGCCATCAGATGACCAGCCGGAGGGGCCTTCTTTACAAGATAACTCAGGCGGGGTGGACATCACCGGATGGACAAGGCTGGTGGGGCTGAGCTTGGGACCAACGCCAGGGTCCGTGCAGACAGGCTTGGGACCCAGTCCAGGGGCCGCACCCGACGGCAAACCGTCCACGCTGGCTGGTGAGGATGATGGGGAGGAACTAGAAAGGTAAGACTTGGGTCCATCTTGGAACCAGGCTTGAGGGTCCACAGTGGGTTTGGGCGTGGTGCCCGATACCTCGCTCCCCACGCCCAAGTTTGTTCTGGGAAGAGCTCCTTGGCTGGGGCAGCTCTGGGCCAAGGGTGCCAAGAAAGAAGGGGTCCTGGGCTGAGTGGGCCCCCTGAGGGCCCCGTTCTCCGGGCCAGGGGAAGAAAGGCCGGGGCTCACCCGCTGGGAAGAGGCGGTAGTCCAAAGCCCGGCTGGCTTCTCACAGCCGCGGCCACCAACACCGCCATCCTGGCCGGTCTCTGACGACTGGCTGGAGCTTGGGGCCAGCTGAGGCTGGTACAGGGGATGGTCCCCGGAGGGTTTGGACAGCGGTGCTTCAGTAGTCCCTGGGGTGCCAGGCCACCCACTCCCGACGCCCACCCTGATGCTGGGGGACACTCCCGGTTCATCAGCCCACTTTGGGCTCGCCAAAGAGAGGTTGTCATAATAGTCTCCGTGGGTGAGGCAGGAAGGATCCTCGCAGGGGCCGGGCTGGCGGAAAGCAGACATCTCCCAGCGTGCCAGGCTCTCCCTGGAGCCACAGTCCTGGCTGCCGTGGCTTCCGCTGCGGACATACGGCCTGGCCCTCTGGTCCTGGGGTGGATACAAGGGCTGCCCAGAGGCGACGGCGGTGGCCGTCCCAGGACCCGCTGTCGAGGCAGCGAGAGGGGGCTTGGTAGCACCATCCGGGGTCAGCTTGTGGCCCACAGCGGCATCCCGTCGGACCTGTGGGCCTGGGAGGCCCCCGCCGTTGACCGGACCTCTGACCCCCCTGGGCAAGGTCTCCTCCTGCAGAAGCTGTTGCTGCTGCTGGCGGTGGATCTTGGCCATCTTGGTGGCAAACACCCTGCGTGTTTCCTCAAACTCAGGGTTGTTGCCTGCCCCCTTGTCCACTCGGAAGAGTCCATCCTTGGAGGCCTCGTACATGTTCAGGTCCTCAATGAATTTGCTGGCCTCCAGGCCCAGGTCGCCGTACTTATCCATGTCGCAGGCGCGAGTCAGAGCCTAGCCCAGGTGGCCGGTGTGTCGGTGAGCTCGGGGCGGGGGTGCGGGTTGTTGCAGCGGGGGCCGGGGCTCAGGTCCAGCCCAGGACAGTCAACGCCTTCCACCTGCCGGGCCTGAGAGTCATGACCCCAGGCCTGGGAGTCCGGCCGAAGTGGAGGCCTCAAGGCCGGCCGGCCCAAGTGTGCGTCCAACTCCCTTTCGCCTTGGAGGTGTCCACGTGGGGGCAGCTGGTGGCGCTTCACCGTCCCAGCTTGCCGTGCGTTCTTTTCTCCTTTTCAAATCGTAAAAGGAAAAAGAAATAGAAGAAGACAAATCCCCTCCGTAAGCAATCAAAGTCCGAAACGGGACGACGAGCGCAGCCTCTGGAGGGAGCCGGAGTGAAGCCGGCTCGGCGGGAGAGGGTGGAGGCCGCCGGACCGGCCGCGGCAGAGGCGCGGCGGCCGGAGGCGCAGGCACGTCCCGGGCGCCGGGCGCTCGCGGCTCCCCGACCGGCGCGGAGAGGGGCGCGGGGAGCGGCGCACCGGCCGGCCCGGGCCGGGCAGGAAGTCCACGGCGGCCGCGGCGGGCGGCCTATTGTCCGATGGCGGCGGCGACCGGGCGCGCGCGGGCCGGAGGGTGGCGGGACGCGGAAGTGAGCGCGCCGGACGCAGTCCCCGCCGCTCGGTGGCCGGCCGGGCGCGTCCCGGGCCGCGAGGAGGCGGAGGCGGGGGAGGCGGGGGAGGCGGCCGAGGGGCGGGGTCGGCGGCGGCGGGCGCCCCGGGGCAGGCCTGCGCCGCGCAGCGAGGCCCCGCCGCCCGCTCCCCGGCCGGGCGTTGTGGGGGGACGCGGGGCTGTGTCCCGGCTCGGGAGCGGGCACCGCGCGGGGGCTGCCCCGGCCGCCGCCGCGCTCCCCCCACCCCGCGATCCGCGCCCCGCTCCCGGGCTCCGGGCCGGCCCCGCCCCTGGGCGCGCTGGGCGGGGGCCTCCGCGCCGAGACCGCTGGTGGGCGGCCTGGGCAGCCCGCGGGGGCCCGCGACGTGCGCCTCGGAGTCTGCGGGAGTCCCGAGGGCCCGCCCTCCTCGCCCCACCGTGCCTCAGTCTCCCGGGTGGGCAGTCGACCCCATGTGCCGCCCGAGACCGCCTCCGTCCGGGCCGGGCCGGCCTCCAGGCTTGCCCGGGGTGCGCGACCGGAGGCCCGGGATGTCCCCCCGGGGCTGGTCCGAAGTTCTCTTTAACAGGTGGGCAGACTCGGGCACTCAGGGGGAAGTGTCCCAGACGCCAACGTGGGAGCCCAGGTCCTCTGAAAGGAGGAAAAGAAAAAAGTCACGTTGTTCCCCGGAGGGCGCGCGTTTAAGGGGCTCAGTGCAGCAATAAAAACACGTGCCCCGGTGCCTCCTTAATCCTAAGGGGATTCCTGACCCTCCCCCACCTCCAACCCTCCACCCCCCCACCCCACCCCACCCCCCCCACCCCCACACACACACCCGGGTCCGCACGACTGCCCGGGCGGCGGCCCTGACTCCTGGGCGCCCCCGCCTGGCCCAGCGCTCCGGGCACCAACTCCGAGGCGACCCTGCCTAGGTGTCATTCATTTCCACAGCCAGAGTGATCCTAAGGCGAATACCAGACCAGTCACTTCCCTGCTTAAACTCTCAATGCTTAACCCCGGAGCCTGGATTGAAATCCTCTCCCTATCGGGGCCTTCGGCCCCGGCGGACCCTGCCGCCCCCCACTTGACTGGGGGGCCCCTCTGCCACTGTGCTCCCCAGGCAGGAGCTTCCTGGTGTCTGCCCAGAGCCTGACCTTGAACTTCTGTGGCTAGTCCTTCCCATCTTTGCTGAAATCACCCCCTCCCAGAGGCCTTCTTTTTCAGCACCCTCTTTCTTTTCTCATCAGATCTGATCACTATTTATGTATCTGTTTACATGCTTTTTTTTTTTTTCTTTTTTTTTGGTCATGGTCAGTGGGTTTTCCACCTCATTGAGACCCTATCTGTATACCCCGTGCATAGTACATAGTAGTACATAGTAGTATCTAATGGTTGAACATGTGAATTAGCGAATCCATCTGCCAAAACCGACAGGGAACAAACAAGATAATCTAGGTAAAAAGTGCGCTGTATTCTGTAAACCCAAAGTGTGGTTTACCCGAGTCAGTATACTGTATGTGAGTCAGTATGCTGTAATCACCAGGAAGCTTGTTGAAAATGTAGAAATTCACGACCCCGCCCCCCATCCAACCATCCAACCTAGACTCTTCATTTTAACAAGACTCCTGAGTGCTCTGTTTGCACAATAGTTTGAGAAGCCCTGCTGTGAAGAACTACACAGAATGAGGTATTTTTACTTTTACAAAGTCTTTCAACTTTCTTTTTTTTGTCTACAAAAGTAATACATGTTTATGGTAACAACTTCGAACAATACAAAGACGCGCCAACTTTTAAAAAGTTGCCCATGATCCCCTGGACCAGAGAGAATGGTTAAACAATCCTTTTGTATTCAGTAAGACTTGTTAATTGATCACTGGGTTTACTCATAAGGTGAGTGATATGCTTGTGAACTTTTTAGAACAGTGATTCTCCAACTATGGCCCTGGGCCCAGCAGCAGCAGCTGCACCTGGAACCCGTCTAGACCTGTGGTTCCCAAACTTGAACACCCATCGGAATTCCTTAGGGAGCTTATTAAACACTGGTTGCTGGGACCTACCACCAGTTTCTGATTCGACGGTTCTAGAGTGCGGCCTAACAATCTGCATCTCTAGTTCCCAGGTGATGCTGACGGAGGTTCAGGGACCACACTTGAGAACCACTAGAGTCCCAAGTCCCAGGCTTCTGCTCTGGGCACTGTGGCAGTGGCCGTTGGTATACAGAGAGGTGAGGGCATCTGTCAGAGTAGAAAGCCGCGGCCCAGCATGCCTGACCCCTGAGTACCGGGAACGTAGCTGACAAAGTACCGGGAAGCCTCATACTAGAGCCACAGACACCAGCCAGGGCCTCTTGTAAATCAGTTTTCTCTTTTCATGCTAAGTTGGCAGCACCTGAGCCCATAATCCTTGGTCCCTACCCGCTCCCCCCACCCCGCTTCGCCTTGCCCGGAGTGCTCAGAAGTCACGGGTCTTACTCCCCATCCCCCCTGCGGTTCTAGAAACTGCTACACCATCTCCAGCATCTAAAGACACACACCTGAACCCACCATCTACGTATGTCCTCACCAGACTGGCTTGTCCCCTCCCGGTCAGTGGAGTACCTTAAACCTTTACAAAACAGCTCTTAAAGATGGCATCCCAGGGGCCATATACCACTGGGAAGGGGTACTCGGAAATGACGGGCACGGCCAGGAGGCCACTGGGTATTTTACTGCTGCCGCTTAACGCTCCAGAGGCAGAGATGCTTTCCAAGTCTCTGCCCAACATTGAGAATCCGAGCCGTGATTATTTAACGTAGGCCGGTTTTGTCTGTTCTGTGTGCTCGGAAACATCCGTTGATTAGAATCTCAAAAATTGTGTTCAGACTTGCACGTCAGTTGTTTAAAAAGCAAAATACTAAAGACCTAAATGTTTTTACCACTAAGCAGGCAGAGCATGGATGGTTTCGTTTAAGTGTTTGCTGATGATGTTTTGTTTTGTTGAATGAGAAATGTCCCACGTTCTATTTTACCAATAAAGCCACTCCACGGCAGCGACCGTCCTCCACGGCCCTGCCTGTATAACAGAAGCCATAATCAACACACAGCTTTCCCTGAGTCTTGAAGCTTATTTTCATGAACACGTGGGTAGAAAAAGCACGTGCCCGTGAACACATTGGTGAAATGTGGAATTTTCAAGTTGACCTGCCCAGAATCTCAGTAATGTCAATCAGATCATAAACCTTCAGCCCAGCTCCAAACCCTCGAGCAGCATCCTGAACCACGAGGAGAGTAAGACCCTCCCCTTGACCCTATGTGACCGGGCCTCTGGCCACCTCTACCTCCTAATTTCCCTCCAACCCCCCTAGGAGGCCTTGGGCCCTTTTCCAGGTGCTGAGGATATGACAGTGAACAAAGCAGATGTGGCTGTCTGTTTGGATCTCCATCCCAGTGCGACAGGGTCGTCAGTAGAGAAAATAGATACATGCCTTGTGGAGGACATTAGAAAGTGAGGGGAGCTAATGTGAAAGATGAAATAAGGAAGAGGATGGGGCGCCATTTTGAATACAACCACCAGTGATGGCCTCACTGAACACAGACTTGAGGAAGAGCGAATGGAAGGAACCATGTTGGAGACAGACATCTAAACAGCCCTTCTCAGGAGCTTTGTAGGGTACAAAGTGGAATCGAGGGGGAAATGCCATCAAGAGAGGCTTTTTTTGAGATTTTCTTTTTCTTTCTTTCTTTTTCTTTTCTTTTTCTTTCCTTCCTTCCTCTCTCCTTCTCGTCTTTTCTTTCTTTCTTTCTTTCTTTCTCCCTTTCCTTCCTTCCTCTCTCCTTCTCGTCTTTTCTTTCTTTCTTTCTTTCTTTTCTTTCTTTCTTTCTTTCTTTCTTTCTTTCTTTCTTTCTTTCTTTCTTTCTTTCTTTCTCCCTTTCCTTCCTTCCTCTCTCCTTCTTCTTTCTTTCTTTCTTTCTTTCTTTCTTTCTTTCTTTCTTTCTTTCTTTCTTTCACAGAGCGAGACAGTGTGAGCTAGGGAGAGGGGCTGAGGGAGAGAGAGAGAGAATCTCAAAAAGCCTCCATGCTCAGCATGGAGCCAGGCAAGGGCTCAATCCCATGACCCTGGGATCATGACCTGAGCTGAAATCAAGAGTCAGAGGCTCACCCGCCTGAGCCAGCCATGCATCCCTACTTTTTTTTTTTTTTTTTAAATATGGGAAATGGTACACGTGTCTGTGCTGATGGGAATGGCCCCGAGGTGGAGGTTGGGGCAGGAGAATCACTCTTGTAGAAGAGAGAGAAGGGGGTTTTTGGAGTGGCACACCTGAGTAGCAGAGAGGGCCAAGCTCCACTGAAGATTTCATCCATGGTAACAGGAAGGATGTGGGCAAGAGTCAGGTAGGGAGGTATGTAAGGGGCTGGAATCTTGGGGTGGTAGGAGGCTCTTCTGATTAGTTTTCTCAGTGAAACAGGAAGTAAGGAGAGTTAGCTGAGAGTGAGGCCAGGGGAGCTGCTGTTGGGAACTGGCCATCTGGGGGACTGGGAGAGCGAAGGGCCCGGAGAAGCACCGAGTGATGGAAGCACGGAGGCTTTCCCTTCGCTCCCAACCCCCACCCTGAGATCTGGGGCATGGATTTCAATGAGGCCAGCCAGCACGGTGGCATGCTTTTCTCTGGCCAAGTTCAGTTGCAAACATGTGGGTATGAAGTAGGTGGAGAGTTGGATCCAACCAGCGCTGGGTCTGCCAAGTGAGTGCAATGGAGCCAGAGTGGGCAACACAGTTGCCCTAGACCCTGCCCCCCTCCCCCGAGGTCCCATATCCGTGTGATTCCCTGGCTTACAACCCTCAGGTCTGCACCCAGCGGTCCCTTCTCCAGGAAGTCCTTCTCAACTCTTCTCCATCCCTGTCCCCACCTGACGTGGCAGGGACTGTCTGTCTCCTCACTGGGATGCAAACCTCCCCAGGCTATGGGTCATTGGCCCTTCTGTTCATTGTTATGTCCCGGGAGCCAAGAACAGGACCTGGCACATGGTAGCACCCCTTCAAAATGCTTGGTAAATAAATGAAGGGGTCACATTAGAAAAGGGAGTACAGGCATTATCATCTACAGGTGGAAAAAAATGATTGGACTTAACCGTGACCTAGATTTGGAGAGACAAAGAAAGGAGGCCACGTTATTACTCTTGGGACTTTGTGTGTCACTACAAACCTTCTGTAGAGCTTGGTGATCACCTTGTACAAATATTTGATCAACATCATATATCCTCTATCTTGCTAGTCAAGAGTATGGCTAGATATAGATGTATGTGTGCATGTGTATTTGAATGTGTAAAGGATATTTGATTTAATAATATCTATTTGCGAGGACGCTGACTCGGGTGTCCGACTTTGGCTCAGGTCACGGTCTCACGGTTTGTGGGTTCGAGCCCCACATCCGGCTCTGTGCTGACAGCTCAGAGCCTAGAGCGTGCTTCGGATTCTGTGTCTCTGCCCCTCCCCTGCTCATGCTCTGTCTTTCTCTGTCCTCAATAATAAATAAACGTTAAAAAAAATTAAAAAGAGTATCTGTTTGCAGAGTGCCTGGGTGGCTCAGTCGGTTGAGCGTCCAACTTCTGTTCAAGTCGTGATCTCACGGTCCGTGGGTTCGAGCCCCACGTCGGGCTCTATGCTGACAGCTGGGAGCCTGGAGCCTGCTTTGGATTCTGTGTCTCCCTCTCTCTCTGCCCCTCCCCTGCTCATGCTCTGTCTCTCTCTCTCTCTCTGTCTCTCTCTCTGTCTCTCAAAAATAAATTTTAAAAAATTTAAAAAGGAATACGTGTTTGCATGCATGCATGTATATTTCTTATATAGGTGTGCATACAGAATTGTTGACAAAAAGGCATTCAAAAAACCCGAATCCAGGAGACTGCAGCAGGCTGTAAACGGTGCCCGGCCAGCCTGTGAATTACCAAGGGGCCCATGAGGCAAAGGGCCCCTGTTCTTTAGACAGAGCCCTGCTTATTTTGCAGTTAACTGAAAGGGCCTTTCTGTCGCTTTTGCTTGGCTACAGGGAATGTCCCTGCACACAATGCCGTGTGTGTCCCAAAGCTGGAGGGCCACTTCAGGGAGAACGCTGAAAAGAATCTTTATATTTCAGCTGAACAGATGGATGAAGACTTAAGAGCCCAGGTTCCTCTGGGCTCTCTCCATCCCACCGGGGCCCAGAATAGGCCAGGAAACCTTGGCCCCTCCCAGTCCGCTTCCCGGAACCCTGGCGGCTCCAGCCTTGAGTTGCACTGTGGAACTGGCCCATGGATGGAGACAAACAGATGTGACGGAGGCCTTCTCCTGGTGCTTTGTGTCGTGACCGTCTGCGCTGGAAAGCGGCCCAGGCCAGACCCAGATATCTGGACCGTGACCTTGCCGTGTGTGCGCGGCCTCCGCTAGGCTCCTGGAACCCACTCTCCACTGGCCTCAGCCCCGCACCCAGGGCCTTGCGCCACACAGGAAGGCCCAGCTGCAGGCATGTGCCTAGCCACAGGGCCCCACGTGGCTCCCACACACCCACAAGGGAGGGGGGCTGCCCGCTGGCCCCGGCCCAACCCGCCCCGCGCCATCCGCTCTGAGAGCCCCAAAAGATGTTCAGCGGGACACAATGGACCGAAGCGCTTCTCTACGAATCCGCTCCGATTTCTGCTTGCTCTTTCGTATTTTTTAATAAGCGACACACGCACGTCGCTTCAGATTCAAAAGGTGTCCATGAGCACGGAGTGAAAAGTGTGTGCCCTCCCCCAACAGAGCACCAGCCGGCCGGGGCCCCCTCCGGAGACAGCCACCGTCACATCACCAAAGTACACGGGCATGTCCATTTCTTTTTTGCTTGCCTTTTTGGTAACACACGAAGCACTTTTTTGCACTTAACGCTTTTTTGCACTTAACGATCCTCTGGGAGATCTTTTCCCGTCATTTCACTCGCAGCTGCCTTGTTCTTTTTGAGGGCTGATATTTCACTCTCTGGGGAGGTCACAGATTTTTTAACCCATCCCTTATTCACAGGCCTCCAGGCTGCTTTCACACTTAGCAACGGCTGACTCACAAGCCATCTCCCACCCATGCAAGCATCTCCGCGGGGTAAACCCACGAGGCAGGCACGTTCTCGAACACTCCACCGGGCTGCTGGAAACGACTGGTTGCCCAGATCTCTTTCTTCGCTGACAGCCGGGAGGTCCGCCTCACTCTCCCCCGGTTGCCACCACGCTGGGGCCAGTGTGGGAGCCACGCACGAGCCACGACAAGAACCGCGCTCGCTCACGTGTCACGGCGCCTCCTCTGTGCCCGCTCAGCGCCACCCTCTCCATCTACGGCTGTGACAGCTCATCAGAGAGGCTCCGTTATCCACCCCTTTGTGCTGGAGGGGAAACTGAGGCTGCCGCCCACCACGTCCGAATGGGAACCACGCCTTCTGTTTCCAACACCACCGTGTGCCCACAAAGAGGCCGGACTGGACTGCAAACTCTGTGAGGGTGGAGATCGGGTCTGCCTCAGGTCCACCTTGGACCTTGCGCACCACTCAAGTACTGGATGAAGGGCTATCGTACCAGGCGATGGCAATGCTAGTAAGAGCTGCATCCATGGAGCTCCAAGAGGTGCCCAAGTGGCCTCATTTGATCTTTGCAACGGCTCTGCGATAAATCCCATTATCCATTCCACTTTACACATGGAGACGCAGAGGCTCACAGAGGTGCCCACGGCGGGCAAGCAGAGGGCCCGAGACCGAGTCCAAAACCATCCCGAGAGACGGAAGAGCCAGAAAATGAGGGTGAGGTGAGTGGCGAGGGAGGCAGGAAGAGGAGAGAGGAGAGAACGTCTGGGAAATTGAAGCAGGAAGACGGAAAGGTGTCCGCGGGCCTTGCCACGTGGAGGTCATTGGCAGGGCCAGCTTCAGGCTCCTGGCTTGGGCCTGCACCTCTTTTACGTGGGTAATAAAGGAGTGGGAAACTCCAGACGGGCAGAGGACGTGGGGACATTTGCGCTACATCCAAAAGGAAAAAGTGCTGGGGCGCCTGGGTGGTTCCGTCACATCAGCGTCCAACTTCGGCTCAGGTCATGATCTCCTGGTTCGTGGGTTCAAGCCCTGCATCAGGCTTTCTGCTGACAGTGTGGAGCCTGCTTGGGATTCTCTCTCTTTCTCTCTGCCCCTCCCCCATTCGTGCTTTCTCTCTCTCAAAAATAAAGAATTAAACTTAAAAAAAAAAAAAAAAAAGGAAAAAGGGCCTGGGACATCTTCATTCATCGGCATGGGCGGGTGCGAGGCACCTCCCAGCTGGAGGGCAGCCCGGGGAGGCCCCTCGATGCTGCCAGGGGGACTGGACCGAGGACCTGGGAGAGGTGACGGCCGCTCGGAGAATGTGAGCCCTGGACGCAGGAGGGAAGAATGCCCTGCTTATTTTCACCTGCATCACTTCACACCGACTTCATGCCCACTCGGCCCCCTCCTTTAAGCTTCAGCCAAAAATGTAGCCTGAAGGCCAAAGCCCTGTGTCATGCTCGGTCAATCAGGCACAAGCAATCTATGCGGAATTCAACATGGGAAATACTGGGAAGTTCAAAATGCTCACAATTCCCAAAGCCTCTTTAAAAAAAAAAAAAAATTCAGGGGCGCCTGGGTGACTCCGTCGGTTAAGCATCCGACTTCGGCTCAGGTCATGATCCCACAGTTCACGGGTTTGGGCCCCGCGTCAGGCTCTGTGCCGACAGCCCAGAGCCTGGAGCCTGCTTCGGATTCTGTGTCTCCCTCTCTCTCTGCCCTTCTCCCCCCACCCCTCTCAAAAATAAATAGACTTAAAACAACCACCCAAAAACATGGAAAAAGCTTTGCTCCATGCCGTCCGAGAGCTGTGGACAGACCACAAGGCATAGCGGGCGTCCACGGGGCGCTCGCCACATCTGAGGGCTGCTTGGAGCCACTATTTTTTTTTTTTCCTTGTCAAAATAAATGGGCCTTTTGTGTTGAAAAAGATTTCATGGTTTGGTTTCCTCTGAGAACAGCTGACCCTCATTGACGTTAAAGCACCTCATCGAAACTCCCACTGCCATGGGCTGGCTGTCCTCGGGTGACCTTCACCCTAGGCAGCCCTGCAGGCCCGGGTGGGGACGGCTGCCTTCCCCCTGCACCCACCAACCACTTGGGAACTGGTCTAGGTGGGAACCCCGGGGTGCCCGGCAGGCCCCAGGATAGGCGGCAAGCTGACAGCAGGGTGAAGAGAGGACTGGGCGTCTGGAGCCTCTGGCGAGCCCTCCCCACTCCTACTGTGGGGGTCGCAATAGCCTGGTGCCCAGATGCCACCCTCTGGACGCAGGTGCACCGAGGCCACCCGTCCCCGGCTGCTCCCAGGCCCTTTCCTGGGAGATCCACCCTCCCCCTGCAACAGGTGCTTTGACGTGAGGACCCCTCTGGACGGCAGTCTCCAGCAGGGCTCAGTCTGGGGGTTCTCCCGCCTTCCTTCATCTCCCTCCTATTTCCCCCCATAAGCCCCTCGCACATCCCATCTCAGTATTCGCGTCTCCGAGAATCCAAAAGAACACACCCGAAGCGTCTAGAAATCGATGGGAGCGCAGCAAACAGCCTGGGCGTTCACTGCCTGGAGGGTGAGGTCAGTCTTCTAGTCTCATGCCAGTGCCCGGCTGTAACTGGGGTCGTCGCTCTGTCCCCTTCTGAAGAGACACAGACGCCCTCCCGAGAGGTGCACAGCGAGCCCCAGCCTGTCTCAATCCCGTCCCCCCGGGCGACTGTGTGTCCCCGTTATGGGTACCTCGGCGGGCTGGCCGTTCCCATGTTCAAGCGTGAGGCGACCGCGATACCTCACAAGGAGAAACCGAGAGCATTGGGGCGCAGCGGGCGGTTCCTGCTCTTGACCTTGCTGACCCTAACCAGGGACTCTGGGTGCCATGAGGTCAGAGGGCAGGGAAGGGGGAGAGGAAGGAGGGTGCAGGGGTGGGGGGCAGCGGGGTCATTTTTACTATTTACCGAGAAACTGGTGCTGCCTTTTCTCAACGGGTCGTGAAGTCCCTGTCAGCTGGGGGGGGAGGGGGGTGTCTGCCAGACCCCTCCTCAAAGAGAGGCGTGGGGGCCGCAGAAGTGGAAAACAGGCAGGAGGTTAGAGAGAGCAGCCGGGAAAGAAGGGCGGGAGGCCCGTGCCGGGTGGCAGTGTTCCCCCCAAAAGTCACGCCCTTCACGGAGCCGCACAGGGTGGCCTCGTTTGGAAACGGGGGTGTCTGTGGCCGTAACTAGTGAAGGTGAGGTCGTGTGGGAGTAGGGCGGCTCCAGGGTCCCGCAGGACCCGCGTCTTGATACAAAGAGACACAGAGACGCGGGAGGAGAAGGCCGCGTGACACTGGGCGGAGGTCTGTGTAAGGCAGGTGCAAAAGCCAAGAAGAACGAAGAACGCGGACTCCCCAGGAGCTGCAGAGGCAAGGAAGGGCCCCCCTCCCCCTCCCCCGCCCCTCCTCCCCCTCCCTCTCCCCCTCCCCTCCTCCCCCTCCCTCTCCCCCGCCCCTCCTCCCCCTCCCTCTCCCCCGCCCCTCCTCCCCCTCCCTCTCCCTCTCCCCTCCTCCCCCTCCCCCTCCCCTGCCCCAGGAGCCTCCAGGAGGGAGCAGGGCCCCGCCCACACCTCGAGGTGGGACCTCTGGTCTCCAGAATGGTGACAGAAAGTGCCCTCTCTCTCTCAAAATAAATAAATACGCTTAAAAAACAAAAAGTAACCCAGGAGGGTGCTGTGGTGCAAGGGCACGGAGGTGCCCCCGCCCCCCGCAGGAACTGAAGGAGCGTGTGGCCGCTGGGGGCAGGACCGAGGGTGCAGGAGGCAGCCCCCCAGGGCTGGTCAGGGGTTCTGGACTTATTCCAGATTCAGGGAGGAACCCCCGCCAGTGAAACCTTCATCCCGGCTGGTTATTCTCACGAATGGATTTTATTTTATTTTATTTTTAAGTAATTACTGCACCCAACACAGGACCCCAACTTACATCCCCGAGGTCAAGAGTGGCATGTTTTGGGGGCGCCCGGGTGACTCAGTCCCACTGAGCGTCTGACTCTTGGTTTCAGCTCAGGTCATGATCTCGCGGTCCCTGAGTTCAGGCCCCGCGTCGGGCTCTGTGCTGACGGCTCAGAGCCTGGAGCCTGCTTGGGAATCTGTGTCTCCCTCTCTGTCTGCGCCTCCCCCACTTGCACTCTGTCTCTCTCTCTCTGTCTCAGAAATAAATAAATATTAACATATTAAAAAAAAAAAAAGAGGGGCGCCTGGGTGGCACAGTCGGTTAAGCGTCCGACTTCAGCCAGGTCACGATCTCGCGGTCAGTGAGTTCGAGCCCCGCATCGGGCTCTGGGCTGATGGCTCAGAGCCTGGAGCCTGTTTCCGATTCTGTGTCTCCCTCTCTCTCTGCTCCTCCCCCGTTCATGCTCTGTCTCTCTCTGTCCCAAAAATAAATAAACGTTGAAAAAAAAAAAAAAATTAAAAAAAAAAAAAAAAAAAAAAGAGCCACATGTTTTGCTGACAGAGCCAGCCAGGCGCCCCTCTCACAGATGGATTGCAAAATGGGGAGACACAGGGCGCCAGGGTGGTTCACTGGTTAAGCATCCATCTGAATCCTGATTTCGACTCAGGTCCTGATCTCACCGTTCGTGGGATCAAGTCCCTCGTCGGGGTCAGCGCTGCCAGCGTGGAGTCAGCTTGGGATTCTCTCTCTTCCTCTCTTTGTGCCCCTCGCCCTCACCTCTCTCTCTCTCAAAATAAATACATAAACATAAATAAATGAATAAATAAATAAATGGGGAGGCGGAAGGGCCTGGATAAGGCCCTGGTGAGGCACTGTCGTCCCCCGGGGAGCAGTGGGTCACTTGGGCTGAAAATGTGCCCTCCCACCCGCCCCCGTGTACGTACAGACCTCACACTAAGCCTGGACTGAAAAGCAGGCTCGCATCTGGATCCCAAATTGAGAGGAAAAGGAAGGAAAGCAGGGGGGGCAGGCATCCGAACCCAAGACGTCGGCGCTGAGGGGGGCACGGCGGCTCTGCGTGGATGCCCACACACCCCGGAGGGCCTGACTCCGGGGAGGTGTTTAGGGAAAAACCCTCTGTGGGGCTCGTCTCTCTCTCAGGGCTGCCCTGGGTCTCAGAGACCCGTTGCTCGTGTGTCTGTGGGTGTCTCTTCCTCGTCTGGACAGCGGGAGCCCGGGAGGAAGGCGGAAGGGGCAGGAAGGGGTGGTGAGGGGAGGGCAGGGGAGGGGCAGGACAACGCAAAGCCCAGGTCATCCCAGCGACGACCCGTGACTCTTCATGAACCCCAAGCAGGGCAGATACAAAGAAAACCACATCTAAGCAGGTCCAGCTCAAACCACTGAAATACAGGGTTAAAGAGAAAATCTTGTTTTTAAGTTTATTTATTTACTCTGAGAGAGAGAGAGAGAGAGAGAGAGCAAGTGTGTGTGGGGGCAGGGGCAGAGAGAGAGGGAGAGAGAGAGAGACTCCCTAGCAGGTTCTGCACTGAATGTGTGGAGCTCGACGCGGGGCTCGAACTCAAGAACCGTGGGATCATGTCCTGAGCTGAAACCAAGAGTCAGACGCTTAACGGACTGAGCCACCCAGGCGGCCCAGGGTTAAAGAGAAAATCTAAAAAAATAGCCAAAGGCCAAAGGGCATCTTCAGTGGGACAACAAAGGTGACTGATTTTCCTCAGAAACAAAGAACCAGAAGTCAACGGAATATGGCGCCTAAAATGCTGAAGGGAAAACGTGTTAACCCAGAAGTCTCTAGTGAAAAGTACAGGGAAAACATTTTCTTCACACAAAAGCTGAGAAAACCTGAGAATTCACTGCCAGTAGAACCACGATAAGAAACACTAAAGAAGGGGCGCCTGGGTGGCGCAGTCGGTTAAGCGTCCGACTTCGGCCAGGTCACGATCTCGCAGTCCGTGAGTTCGAGCCCCGCGTCGGGCTCTGGGCTGATGGCTCGGAGCCTGGAGCCTGTTTCCGATTCTGTGTCTCCCTCTCTCTCTGCCCCTCCCCTGTTCATGCTCTGTCTCTCTCTGTCCCAAAAATAAAATAAACGTTGAAAAAAAAAAATTAAAAAAAAAAAAAAAAGAAACACTAAAGAAAATGCTTTAAGGCTAAAGGGAAATTATCTCAGATGAAAGGTCAGATCTCCAGGAAGAATCGAGAACACCAGAATTGGTATGTGTTTGGGTAAAAATAAAAGACAATTTTTTCTTAGAAAAAAATATTCTTTGGGGCGCCTGGGTGGCTCAGTCGGTGAAGCGTCCGACTTCGGCTCAGGTCATGATCTCACGGTCTGTGGGTTTGAGCCCTGCGTCAGGCTCTGTGTTGACAGTTTAGAGCCTGGAGCCTGCTTCGGATTCTCTCTCTGCCCCTCCCCCGCTCGTACTCTCCCTCTCTCTCTCTCTCTCTCTCAAAAGTAAATAAACATTAAAATAACCATTAAAAAATACAAAGAAATATAATAGATATATAACCTATTGGATGCTCATGATAACTGGGTAAACCATTCTGGGCAGACCATTACCATCCAACTTAAGGAAGATAAAGATACTCAGGCTTGGAGAGTCTAACGCTTTGCCCAAGGTCGCCAGGTAGGAGAAAGGTGCCCCAAAACTCAACCCAAGTTTTTAGACCCTCCGAGACTCTTCCATCGTTCCAAGAGTCAAGAAACTTTCTCTGTACAGTGCCAGACAATAAATATTTTAGGTTCCGTGAGCCATAGAGTTTCTCCCACAGCTTCTCAACTCTGTGCAAAAGCAGCCACCGATAAACATACAGACAATTAAGCATGGCAGTGTTCCAATAAAACTTTATCTATAAAAACAGGTGGTGGGCCAGATTTGGCCAATGGGCCACAGTTGGGCAATCTCTGCATTACTCCACCATCCAGTGGTCTTTAGTTCTGGCCCACAGAGGATCGTTCTGATCCACAGCTAGGGTCTGGAACCGCCGACATAGCCAATGGGTCGTATTTGAGCCAAGACGGTTGTCCCCAACCCTCTCCCCTTCCTGACTCTCTTGGGTTCTGGCCCCAGCATTAGGGTAAGTAGAACACTTAGTTCCTTTTCATTCCTGCCTCAGGGGAGATATCCAAGCAAAGGCCAGGGACTTCTGGGCCCTGATTTCTGCACCGTATGACGCTCCCTCAGCCTTCCTTCTTTGTAGACTTAAAATAAACCCATAGTGCTTCCTCTGGCGGCTTTCTCCACGTGGCCTTTTGCCTTGAAGCTGCCTCCCCCGCAGGCTTCCAGCCCTTGGGATCAGCCTGGTGCTTGCCTATCAAGACTTAAAACACACACCAACTATATTTGCAACATATAGGCCGCTGCGCTCCACCGATGCCGTGGGACTGACCCCCCATACCCATCCTGTGGCGGCCCAGGCACAAGGGGCCAGAACCAAAGCCTCAGTGGAGACGCTGCAGGAAACCCACTTGTTAGGCTGTCAAGAAATCCCCAGGCTGTCATCGAGGGCCGCACCTGAGTTTTCAGTTCACAAGACACCCCCAGGCTATTTTCAACAGTTTTCCCTCCCAGGGCGCCCATCTCACCTACCAGCTGGCGTCGCCGGGTCAGTTTGGTAATTAAGGACACAAACGTCTTGGCCGTGTTGTAGCCAGCGTGCTCAAGGTCAAAGAGCCCGCGGAGGGCCTGAGTCAGAACGCAGAGTTGTACTGCACCCCCAAGCCTCACCCAGAAGTCTGTAAACCACTTCTCCGCCCTTGGAATCACATCAGCGCTTTGGACCAATGTTGAAGGTCAGTGTTTGAGCTCATTCTGACCTGATGCTGAGGACACCGAAGCCGAGAGGCACTGTAGGAAAGAATTTGCTTAGGGGCTGAGGGGCAAATCCACTGATCCCCTCTGTAACATATTTATATGAATGAGAAAAACTGCCTGCTCTGAGCAGTTATAGTCCTGTGGGCACAAGGCTTGTTCCCCCCGACTAGGTATCTTTGTGCAGTGTGCAACCTATACAACCATACCTGTAACCTTACAGAAGAGGCAGCCTAGGCATTTTAAACTCTTTCCACTCTCCTGGGCTGGGCGGGGGGGGGGGGGGAAGCAGGCACCTTTGTGGCTTGTCTATAGGAGCATGCCGCCCCCCAAATGCACGGATTGTTAGGACATTACCAAACTGCCCACAGAAGCCTCTCCATGGGCCGTGCAGGCTGAGACACTCTTGCGAACCACTTTAGCAATCATACCCCGGTGGAACGGACATGTTGCCAGGAACGTGGGGAGCGGGGAGGAAGGGAGCTAGTGTGTGCTAAGCACTTACTGTATACCAGAGCCCATTCATTCCCTGCCTCAGCCTGGTGGTACCCTGTGGAAAGGGAAAAATTATGAGGAGGTAGATGGTACCCGATGCCACGCTGGGTGGGTCACGACTGGCTTGTTTTGGTTTTGTATCTGGTGTTATACGTTCTCAAAAAAGGAAACATCTGAGGAAACAGATTCAGAAAAGGCACACGTACTGAGCGCACAACACAAATAACTCACATAAAGTCTGCAGTCAGCACCCAGATCATGAAACAGAACTCAACAGCACCCACCTACGGCCACTTACTAGCTGGTGATCTCGGGTTACCTGACACCTCCCAGCCTCAGTCTGCTCGTCTGTGAAGTGGGGTCCTGCCTGTTAAGCCCCCCACAGTGTGAGGATTAAATGGGATCAGGCGTATCACTGTAAGGGTACTTGGCTAAGCTCCGAGCCTTTTTATACACACCAGAATCTTCACGACCATGCCAAGGTTGGAACTGTCACCGCATTGGCACAGGCGAGGAAACGGAGCCTCGGGAAGGTTAAGTAACCTGCCAAGTTCTCAGGGTCAGGAAATGGCAGAGCTGGGACTCTGACCAAGGGGTCTTGTCTCACCTGCCAGCCCGTTTGTCGAGCTCCGTGTCTGGCACGAAGGCAATGGTCAATCTGCAGCGGCCACTAGGAATGGTGTCCTGATTACGGTTACTGTGCTCTTATTACCAACACGGACGCCTCCCACCCTAGGTGGGTGCGGTCGGAGGAGGGAAGCCTGTGCCATTCGATGTCTCGGGTGACGGGGTCCCACCTGAACACTGGTGCGGATGGGGGACCTTCACGCGTAATGGTCCACTGTGGCAGCCGCCTCAGGCACCTCCTTGACCGAAAGCTGTGACTCTGATCCATCGTCAAGACTAAACTGCCCTCCCCACAGCCCCCTCGTCACGTGGCTGTGAAGTCTGCCCTCTGTCAGGCAAAGATAAATGGCCTTATGTGTTTCGTGTGTGTGCTATATGTATGGGGTGTGTGTGTGTGTGTGTGTGTGTGTGTGTGTGTGTGTGTAGGTGGGGCGAGGCGGGGGGGGGGGTGAAGTGCAAATCTCCAGGACCACAACACAGTGACACATTCAGGGATGTGTCATATTTCCACTCTGAACGAACAAATGTGACCCTTCAGAAACAGGAATCTGAAGAATTTCCCGGGTTTCCTGCAGGGCATCTGGAAAGCCTGCCTTTCTCTACCTTTCAAAATGTCCCACATCCTTCGGGGCGCCTGGGTGGCTCAGTCGGTTAAGCGCCCTACTTCGGCTCAGGTCATGATCTCACAGTCCATGAGTTCGAGCCCCGCGTCGGGCTCTGTGCTGACAGCTCGGAGCCTGGAGCCTGCTTCCGATTCTGTGTCTCCCTCTCTCTCTGCCCCTCCCCCACTTGTTCTCTCTCTCTCTCTCTCTCTCTCTCTCTCTCAAATATAAACAAACATTAAAAAAACAAAAATTAAAAATGTCCCACATCCTCCAAACACTCACGGGGGAGACTTGGGGACCAATCAGCCAACCCTTACGGTCATTTACGAGATGGCACGGGCAGGTTGCAATTTCATGCATTTCCGTGGAGTGAGGCCCCGACAGAGGGCAGAGCGGGCATCGGCTGGGCAGGGGAGGAGCGGGTCTGTGACTACAAGCAGTTTTGGAGCCGCGGATTTAGAAGGTAAACAGTGGTCACTCAGGAGATGCCTGTGAGTGCACGGGGTAGCAGACGGGGAAGATCTCGAAGATGCACACTGATGACCGAGAGTCTGGACGTGAAGACGGTGGCAGAGGCAGCTGGCTGCCTCCACACACAGGTTCCCCTTCCCTCATGCAGAGTTATGGCCAGGAAGGGGCTGCAGCTGGGACCGTGCTTCCAAGATCCCCTGAGGCCAAGTGACCACATTCTGGCCAGGAGAGAGAGGCCAGGAGAGATGTATGCCCCTTCCAGACCTGGCACGTAAAAATCTCCTTGGGAGGGGTGCGCCTGGGTGGCTCAGTCGGTTAAGCACCTGACTTTGGCTCACCTGACTCTTGATTTGGGTCCTGATCTCCCGGTTCGTGACTTCGAGCCCCGAGTCGGGCTCTGTGCTGACAGCGCAGAGCCTGCTTGGGATTCTCTCTATGCCTCTCCCTCTGCCCCTCCCCCCCCACACTCTGTCTCTCTCTCTCTCTCTCTCTCTCTCAAAATAAATAAATAAATGTAAACCACAACAAAAACCCTTCCTGTGAAACGCCAAACCTCTCTCTCCTCATCTGCAGGCTGGATGTCAACGTCCAGAGCAACCTTGAAAGCCAGGAGTTGAACAGGACGGAGCCCGCATCGACCTGGGTCCCTCTGTCAAGCTGGAACGGAACGGAACGGAACAGAATGGAACAGAACTTCCTCCCCTGCTCCTTCTGCAGAGGATTAGATTTATGGGAATGAGGAATAAGGAGGTTTGCTGGGAGACCACGGGGGTTTAGGGGCTTAGGTGTCACAGTTACATTATCAGTTAGCTGACAACTAAAATGTTTCATTGCTAAAGATGAATCGAGATACTAACGGCCGGTCAAGGTACTTGTGCACCATGAAGGTGTTGCAGATAATAATGAAGTAACTGGTAGCTAAGTGGTCTAGTACATTCTCCAAGAGGGGAACTGGGAGATATACCATATTCACGAAGATGTCCGCACAGTGTCCATTATACCCTCTCCAGACCTCCCCTCGGCTTCCGGTCCGAGGAAGGGGAATCCCTCCCCAGGATGCCGTTCTCTCTGGGTTTTGCAGGCAGCTCGTGAGGGTGCAGCTGCAGGGGTGAGGTGGGTGAGTTCTCCTCTGCATGGGGCCAGGCCGGCCAAGCTCAGTACTCCCAGATGAGGTTCTTCTGTCGTGCGTGGAAAGGATGACCAGGGGAAGGCACTGTCCTCGGCTGCCATGAGGGCTGCCCAGGCCAAGTCTCCTCATCTCCATCCGTGAGATTTTCCCAGCAGTATGTGGCGTTGAGCCAAGCTGGCTCCCTGACTTCTAGGTCCCAGTGATGGCGCCCCAAGGAGGCTCTGTCTGTCTCCCAGAGGTGATGGCCCTCTGGGACTGGTCAGTCCCAGGCTCAGAGAGAGCCCAGACCTCTCCCCGGGCACGCGCTCACCCAGGTGTGCACCCGCAGCGAACTGACCTTCCCAGCCACAGATCAGGACGTGCGGGTTTGGTAGGTTCTAGGGTGCTTGGGGGACAACTGGAGAGAAAACAGAAACCCGGACCGTCATGGAAAATCCAGGAAGTGCGTGGGCCGTTGGGAAGCGATTTGGTGGAAGAGGGTCAGAACCACAGCTCTGCCGTGTGCTCTGCGTAGAACGAGCAAGGCCCCTTCTGTGGTGAAGCACTTAGAACAGCGCCTGGCACGTGATTAGTTCCCAGTACAAGGTAAACATTATTGGTGCTGAAATCGAGGGATCACAGGCCGTGGGTCCCACGCACTGGGCGTCTGGCACAGGCAATGCTCTTCCGGAGGCCGAACAAGAACTGAAATTCAAGCTCAGGGCTTGAGGCTGGGGGAGGTGAGTCATCAGTGTTGGGTCGCAGGCCAGCTGGGTGACTTCAGCAGGCCCGGCCACCACCTCCCGCCCAGGGCCTCACCATCCCTGCGCCCCTCCCTCCTGCGGGCCGGTCCAGAGACGGGGGAGACCGGGTCGATCCTTCCGGACGACTTTGGCCCCACCCTTGGATCTGGGGCCTCTGCCCCCCAGGACTGGCCTTTCCCCTTCCCGCCGGCACCGGCACTGCCCACCCACCCACCCTCGGGGGGCTCCCCGCTTGCTCACTGCACGTCATCCCAGATTCCAATCTCCAGACTCACTGGCTTGGATGAGAGCCTTCGGCCGCCCACCCTCGGAGGGTCGGACAGGGACCCAGCCCACGAAACAGATGTTTTCTGCTCCTTCTTTCTGCTCCTTTGTCTCGCAGGGAGAAAGGGGAGAGCAAACCCTTCCCATTTTGTCTACCCTGCGCCGTCCCTTGACCTTCTAGGGCGCGGTGGGGCTCGTCCATGGGGACGATTTACGTCCTGCGCTGAACTGGCTGCCAGAAGTGTCAGGCTTGTCCTACGAGGGAGGGGCGGGCGCTCTGAGCGGAATGGGCACAGATATCGGAGTCTTCACTGCTCACGGTCACGGCCTCAAACAAGTCCCGGCCTGTTGGAGCCACAGTTTTGTCATCAGCGGAAGGGGGATGATAACGCCTTCCGGTTGGTCTTCTCGGCCTTGAGGCCGGCAGCACTGCCCCGAGCTGCTTGGCACACTGGCACGAGGCGGGTCAGAGGCCGCTGGGTTTGTTCAGACTCCAGCCCGCATTCCACTCCTCTGTCCTCACCCACAGACTCGCTGCTTCTCAGGCCTGGACGGTTGCCCCCTCTCCTCGTGGTGGTCCCCTTGGGTGCTCCGCCCTGATGAGTCCTCTTCCAGGCTGGCGGGCTGCTCAGCTGTGCCCTTCTCCAGAGATTTCCCTGAGCTGACGGGAGCCCCCCCACCCCCCACATGCCCAGGAAGTTATTTAGCACCAACCCCCCCCCCCAACACACAGCCCCCAGAAGTGACCCGCAGCCAGTGACGGACAGATTCAGGCACAAAAGCCCAGCCCCTTGTGCAAGGAAGGACAAGTCTGCGGGAGCAAGAGCTCCGGTTCAGAATTCTCCGGATAGACAGAGCAAGGACGAGCTGTACCTCCTCCCAAGACATCCCCCTTCTTGCCTCCCAGGCAGGCAGGTTGGTCTGTAGAGAGAGCGTGAGCTGGGAACAGAAAGGCAGATGTGGGGCTGACTCCGGCTTTAACAGTCCCTAGTGGGTACGACTTAGGCAGTTCACTGTGCCTTTCTAGGCTTCTTATTTATAGGATGTGGGTTATTATGTCCACACCGTGGCTCCCAGGTGGGAATTCCGAATTCCAGAGCACCCGCAAAGCCCCCGGAATGGTGTCTGGGGCACAGCCCTGTAGCCATGGCTGCCCCTTCCCTTCCCTCCCAGGAGGAGATAGGCTGAGGGGGACCGCCGGTGCGGGAGCCAGGCCCTAACTCGGCCTTGGTCCGTGGTGGCCAACGCTGGCCCAGCAGGAGTGTTGGAGGCCAGCTGCGCGCTGTGGCCTGTCTGTGGGCCCTGGTGGCCTCATAACTCCTCTGCGACTCAGTTCAGGAGCCAAACCGCCTGTAAATGAAAACTTCTGACGCCCCGCTTTTGGTCTGGAGGCCATCTCGTCTGAGCGCTGGCCTGCCAAGAGGCCCCCTAGGCCACGGAAGGCCTGCCAGGGTCTCTGGTGGACTTCTCCACGTGGCCCCAGACCTCCTCCATCTGACACCACTGGGCCATTGCTCCCGGCAGCCTCAGGCCACCGATCAGTAAACCCCAAACCAAGGAAGCTGACTCAGTAAGAAAGACGGCTGCTCCAGTGAGTCAACAGGTCGCCCATAGCAAGTCACAGGCTCCCCTTCCAATAACTACTATCGAGGAAAAGTTGCAGAGGCCGCTCGTAACCTGCCGCTCTGGGCACCACAGGCAGGCCGCCCAAATCAGACTTGATCTAAGGGCTGAAGCGAGGCTCGCGTGTACGGTCTCCAGCTCTTGGCTTTTTGTCCCTTGCTCCATTCCTTGCCATGTCACAGTCCTGTGTGCCTTGGGACAGAAGCGGATGGCCACAGTGGGGCCCGAAGAAGGTTGGGAGCTTCCCGGACCCTCGTCAGACTGTGGCCTGAGCTACCACTTAAGGAAAAGAGGGTGTCCAGCCCCAAAGAGGTATCACTGTCACCCAGATGGAGCTCCAAGAAACTAACCAGCATGCATGGGATCAGAGAAGCAGGTAATACTAAGGTTTACGGACACGAGGTGAAAATACCATATAAAAGGCTGGTTCTGCCAACAGGATTAAAATTCCTCCAAGTTTACTGCTTCAACCTTTTTCCTCAACAGGCCTGGCTTGCCTATTTTTTCTAAATGTTCCCTTTTTTTTCTGACCAAAGATAATCCCATTCTAGACCATAAGCCTATTCTTAGTCGGGCAAGATTACTCATAACAAGCCGCTCTCATTTATTGAGAGCTTATTATGTGCCACGTGCTTTACACAATCTCCCTTTGTCCTCATACCCCAAGGCATTATTTTTACCCGTTTTATAGTTGAAGAAACAAAGGCTCAGAGACATTCCCATGGCTTGCCTAGATCACTGAGGTGGCAGGTGACCTGGTCGCTGGGACACACAGTCCCAGAACCTTGGTCTGGCTGGCTCCAGAGCCCACGCCCTCGGCTGCCACAGCAGTTCATCCGCCGAGAACAGGAGAGTTCCGTGAAGGGAATGTTACCTTTTGTCCTCAGTCTGCGAGACAAGAAGGAGCTTCCCACACCTGCCCACGCGGAGTGACTGACTACAAACAGCAAGCTTACGGGGGCTGCTTTTTGCTTTGGATTCCACATCACACGACAAAGGGCCAGTGTCTTCCTAACTGGGGTGCTCCCCAGTGGCAACTAGATACTGTGAGAGGAGGAAAAAAAAGAAAGAAAAATCAAGGGGTGGGGGGTAGGCCTTTAGCTCATCCGGATCTTCAAAAATTGTCCATTTTGATATCCCCCCCCCATTAATGAAAAACCCCACAGCCAATACAAGTTAGAAAATGCAAAAAAAAAAAAAAAAAAAAAAGGAAACAGAAGGAAAAAAATTACGTGTAGGACTCTTCAACCAGTGATTTGGGGGCAAATTTCCTTCGGTCTTTGTAAGGGTGGGAATTTAAAAACATCACGGTCAGGATCGCACCGCGTAAGTATACTGATTTATTCGTGAGAAAAATTTCATCATACATGTTTTTTAGAAACATCCTTGGCCTTACGTCCTTTTTTTTTTTTTTTTTTTAATTTTTTTTTTTCAACGTTTTTTATTTATTTTTGGGACAGAGAGAAACAGAGCATGAACGGGGGAGGGGCAGAGAGAGAGGGAGACACAGCATCGGAAACAGGTTCCAGGCTCCGAGCCATCGGCCCAGAGCCCGACGCGGGGCTCGAACTCACGGACCGCGAGATCGTGACCTGGCTGAAGTCGGACGCTTAACCGACTGCGCCACCCAGGCGCCCCTCTTACGTCCTTTTATAAACCATGCTTTGTCTCCGGCTGCACCCAATTTTCCTTAACCAGCTCCCGGGGCGGTGGGGGGGGGTGTACTTAGGTTGGGACGAAGCGTGTCTAAGTCGTTTCTCGGCTCATCTGTTGCTTTAGGGTCTCCGAGATCAATTTCGTTTTCCTTGGCAAACCTAGGTGCCTACCGTAGTGGCACCTGTCGTGGGGCTTCCCGGCACCACTTTCCTTGTGGACAAACTCTCTTCACTCCGCCCCCTGACAGATAAAACCCTGCCATCGCCCCGTGAGCCTGGATCTCCCACTGGCTTGGCAACAACTTCTGCCTCCAGCCCCGTGGACCCCACACCGTGCCCTCGGACAGTCAGCCACTACCTGTCCCTGCATTGAGGCAGTGAAGAGAGCCCTGAGAGGCTTCCCCACCCCTCCTCCCTACCCCCAGGGATTAGCCTTTCGTTCCTTTCTTCCTCTATACCAACCATCTCAAGGAGTACCAACGGAGCTCTTGTTTTCAAAAGATTTATCCTCTTGGAGAAAAAGTTCTCCAAAGCCACAGTGGTTAGTGCAGCAGCCCTGAGGCTTTAATGGCCCATTGCTCTGGCCAGATTATGTGCAGATAAAGGACTTTCCCCCACTACCTGTATCTTGTTGTTCAAGGCCACTCAGCTCACTTTGGGGCCAAACAGGACAACCAAGCAAAACCACTCACGCCTTCCTCCCTCCCTGGATCAAATAAATATCTTCATCGACTCGCTTGTATTTAACCCACAAGTGCTAGTCTGTGGAATGGGGCTGTGTCTACCCAAGTCAGCTCCGGGAACATCTCAAGTACCTGCTGGAGAGTTCTGGCCCCTGCTTCCCCTTCTTTCCCAGCTGTCCTCCTCCAGATGTTTTGGTCCTACACCAAACTCATCCCAGCGAAGCTGAAGATAGGGAGAGGAGGAACTAGTTAAATATTAGGTTCAAATCCACCGACTTAATCCAGTGGTTCTCAGGCTTTGCTGTCCATTAGAATCACCCGTGCAGAAGCACCTGCGTGGCTCAGTCGGTTAAGCCTCCGACTTCGGTTCAGGTCATGATCTCGTGCTTCATGAGTTTGAGCCCCGCGTCGGGCTCTCTGCTGATATCTCAGAGCCTGGAGCCTGATTCTGTGTCTCCCTCTCTTTCTGTCCCTCCCCTGCTCTCTCTGTCTCAAAAATAAATAAACACTGAAAAAATAAATAAAAAAGAATCACCCGTGCAGCTTCTAAAATTCCCTGATGCCCAAGTGCACCTTAGACCACTTAAATCAGAATTTCTGATTTAACGGGGACCAGAAACATATTCAGTTGAGCCACATTCAAGAACAGTAACTTAACGGCTGTTACTCGTATCTCTGAATCAGTGTTGTCTCCTATGTCTGTAAGTCCTACACGTACCTCACTTTAGAACTTTCCATGTGGAGTCAGGCATACGGCCAAGGCTTCCGACGATGATAGAATACCTCAGTCTGTTCCTGATTAACTCCTAGAACTGGAATGTGGTGGCTATTCCAAGATCACACATATGTCCCAAAGTCGCACATGACAAACATTTTATTACGTTAAAAAAAAAGTCATCTGTTAGCTGTTCAACTGCAGGCTACCTCATCTGAGGTTACCTCAGAAAAATGGCATCAGAAAACAAATACAGATTTTCAGCATCACAAAATGGCGAGATTCTCCTCCACTTCCCCATTAAATGTTAATCAGTGGCTTTGGCCGCTTCTGCTCAGAGCACCCAATTGCTGACATCACATAGGACCCGGTTATCCTAATGACACCAACGATAGGGGTCCGTCCCCAGCCGCCTCCCCGGCTTCCAGACGGTGGCGGCCTGAACAAGAAGGCAACACCCGGTGGCTCTGGGCCACTCCTCCCCGGCGAGCTCGCGCTTCTCACGATGGGCTCCGGGGGCCACATCGACGGCGGTGGCGGCGGCATCTGGGGCCCACAAGAGCAGACACCGCGCGGGGCTGCGGTCGGCCCTGCGATTGCTTCCATCTGAGGTCCCGCCCGGCGTGGTCCTGCCTCACTGCGCAGCAAATGTCACACCCCGAGAGAGGGTAGGAGGTGGTGCTTCACCCCAGGAGGCGGGGACACCTGTAGAGGGACCCGCCCCGCTTGCCTTCTGGTTCCTAGCGGCTTCTGAAGACCGCAGCGTCCACGCCACATTCTGGGCATTTGGACACGACCCAAATGCCGTGCGTGGGTCCTCAGTTCGCCCTCCCGCTCCCGGGGTGTGCCGAAGGCTGTGCAGTTTCTGGGGGTCAGAAGCTCCCAGGCTGCTCGAGAGGCACACGTGCATTCTCACTTCTCTTCTCGCCTTCCTGCAAACACCCGGCCGTACCTCTGGTGGCTTCGCGCGGGGTCAGAAGGCTTCCTCCACCTGCAGGGGCTGCCCCACCCCTCCGCCTTCGGGAGTCCTTCTGCTCTGCCCACACCCGTCCCCACCCCCGCACCAGGCCCCGCCACAGAGGCTCGCCACCCATATCCGTCCGTCAGAGGACGAGGGTGAGCGTTCAAGACATCCGTCGTTTCCCCACCCTGGGCCAGCGCCCCCCCACCCCCACTCCTTCCCCCTCCCTGCCGTCAGTCCTGCACCAGGAAGTTGATGAGGGCCGTTCTGGGGGAGAGGAACGCTTTCTTGACGCTTCGCCCCTGCAAGAGCCTGACGCCCAGCTCGCTTTGCAGGACGAGTTCGTGGACTTTGTCCTGGTCCCGCGAGACTCGCTGGGGCACGGGGATTTTGCCGCAGGCTTTGTTGTTGATCTGCGGAGGGAGAGAAGCCGAGACAAGCGATGAGGCAAAGTCCTGAGAGTGGCAGGCGCCTTCCCCGCGGAGGGGTGGCGTCCGTGCCCAGCCTCCCAACACACCCAGACGGGCAGGGAGAGGCTGGGGGCCCCCGGCACCTGCGGCCAGTGCACCTGTGCTTCCCGAGCGTGGCCCCGTCCCAGCCGCGCTGGAAGTTAGGTCACACACCCTCAGCTGCTCCCCGGGGGAGGGGAAGGGCTGTGTCACCCAGGATTCTACCCAGGCCGCGGGTGGGCCAACTCGTGCGGAAGGCAGGCAACCTCCCTGTCATGGGCCTGGCTCCTGTGAAAAGGGGGCGACCGGGAACCTGGGCCCGCATCACTTTAACTCTCCTTGCTGAGAAGGGGCCGGTACAGTTGCAGACGTCGGTGGGTATTCACTGAGGATTTTTCAATACGGACAAACTTCACAGCAAGTATGAACTGATGTGGGCACGGGGGAAAGTGCTCTCACGGCCCTGGTGGCTTCTCAACAGCCATGCTTCAAATCCCCAAGCCCACTGCTCCCGTAAGAACACGCAACGCTTCTTTCACTGATGCTCCTGTTTTTTTTTTTACCGGGAAAATGCAGTCACTGTATTATGAAAAGTTACCAGGAATAAGTCTCTGAAGTTTCGACCAAAGCCTATTAGGTGTCCCTAATCACCCGCCTCATTTTTTTCAGATTTATGTAGAACTTGGTGGCATTTTTCTTGGTTGCATCACCCTGTATCACTGCGCGGGAGCCAAATATGGTAAAATAGTACGTCCTGAAATGTTCTAAAATATGGTTCTTTTTGGGGGGGTGCCTGGGATTGGTTCCATCCAGTGGCTCAGTCGGTTGAGCGTCCAACTCTTGGTTTTGGCTCAGGTCATAATCTCGAGGTTTGTGAGTTCGAGGCCAGCATTGGGCCCTGCACGCAGCACGGAGCCCGCTTGGGATTCTCTCGCCGCCCTTCCCCCGCCACTCGCAGTGTCTCTGTCTCTCTCAAAATAAATAAACTTAAAAATAAATAAACGAACAAATAATTAATTAAAAAAACGTGGCTCTTTAAAAAAAGTGTGAATCTAGGGGCGCCTGGGTGGCTCAGTCGGTTGAGCGTCCGACTTCGGCTCAGGTCATGATCTCGCGGTCGGTGGGATCGAGCCCCCCGTCGGGCTCTGTGCTGACAGCTCGGAGCCTGGAACCTGCTTCGGATTCCGTGTCTCCCTCTCTCTCTCTCTGTCCCTCCCCCACTCATGCTCTGTCTCTCACCATCTCAAAAATAAATAAACATTAAAAAAGAACTAAAAAGTGTGAGTCTCGGGGTTGGGGGTGGCTCAGCCGGGTTAAGCGTCGGCCTCTGGATTTCAGCTTCGGTCGTGATCTCGTGTTTTGAAGAGCTGGAGCTCTACATCAGGCTCCGTGCCGACAGTGTGGCACCTGCTTGGAATTCTCTCTCTCTCTCTCTCTCTCTCAAAACAAATAAACTTAAAAAATAAAAGTAAAATGAAAAAGCATGAGTCTCCTGGACGCAGGGTTTTGGTGTCCTAAAACGGCAGAGCTAGGGCTGCTGCTCAAAGGACTGTGCCCCCCACCACCCGCCTTCTCGTTTCTAAGCCATCGGGAGCTACCTTCTTCCACCGCCCTGTGCTTGCTTTGACCGAGACCTCCCACCCTGTCACACCAAAGCCGTGCCCCCCGTGAAGTCCTGGGGGCCCCGGACACGGCCTTCTCAGAACTTGGTAATGAGTCACACAGCTCCAGCTTCTGCTTCCGGATCTTACCCAGGGAAGAGGGGCCCGGGGCAAGCGAGAGAGCGAGTGCTTTTGCGCAGACAGACTCAGGCTTGATTCTCAGGCCTGGACTCACAAGCCGTGGGACCTTCAGTTTTCTCTTCTTTAAGGATGGAATCTTCCGGATTGTTGAGGAAGATCACCTGTCCGAAGGGACCAGCTCACTAAGCCTTACGCCTCCTTACTCCCGGCCACGATGGAAGGGGCCGGTGTGGGATGTGCTCGGCACAATGACCCTACTTCCAGACCCAGGGCTTCCCTGGGGACCGGGGGGCTGGCCCCTCTGGTGAGGCCTGTCCAGGGAGCTGAATCATTCTTGTCCCCAGCTGGGCTGGGGAAGGGGGTCCTGTGACCTCAGGATGTGGCCGGGGAACCCAGCAGACCTTCCCACACGGCCCCAGGCACCCTCTCATGGCTTCTGGAGCCCTGGGACTCCCCTGAGTCGCCTTACCCAGGGCAGTCCTTTCGCGGTGGGTGGGTCTCTATCATGCTCCACCTCCTGGCATGAGGCACCAGTTAAATGGACAACAGATGCCCCCGGACTTGGCCTTCAAGGGCCCAAAGGGGAAGAAGCTCTCTTTGACTTTAGAAGAATCTTTTGGTCTCTGGTGGCTTCATAAGCTTCTGCCCCTCCATCTTTGCCACTGCCCCCCCCCCCACCCCCATCACCCACAGCCTCGGGCCGGGGCCTCGGCATTGTTCTCTTGGACTTTTCCAACTGAAAAGTTGGAAACCATGAGCACTGCCCTCACCCCACCCGCGGCCGCTCACCGACACGGAGGCAGCCCCGCAACAGCGAAAAACAAGGAAAGTCCCCACCGACTGAGCTCTCGCTCTGTGCCAGGCGCTGGGTTACGCAATCCACCCGAGCAAACCTGCTTATCCTCCTGCAGCCTCATAAGGTACATGCAGGACCACTGCGTGCCCATTGTACGGATGGGAAAGCCGAGGCACAAGAGGTGAAGCCACCTGCCCGAGGCCCCACCCCACAAGTGGAGACGGGATGACTTCATGGATCCTCTCTCCCCCTGGTCAGCCCCCTGCCAGCCCCCAGCCCTGATGCCCTGCTTATGCCTGTGCTCTAGCCCCCCTCCGTGGCTCACCGTCCCAATGTCCCTGAGGGCACTCCCCCCTTTGCTTCTGCCGACCAAGCATCCTCTTCTGCACTAGGGAAATGCTGCTCCTCTTTACGGCCAAGGTCCCACGTCCCCTTCCGTCAATGTCCTGACTGAGCGAAGCGGTGATCCCGACACGAGCACCTAGCAAGCAGGACCGGCAGGAGCCTGTCATTTAGTCATTTATGTGACATGGGTAAAACAGGACCCGCTCCAGGGCAGCTGTGTGGGGGTAAATGAGTCAGGATCTCGAAAGTTCTTCGGGCAGTGCCTGGCCCGTAGTCGGTGCTCACTGCTTGTTAGTGGGTTTTGTCACTAGTGTGTCCAGAAGCAAGCTAAGCGTCTCCTGGCGTCATCCGATCTAATTCTTTCAACAACTGGACAGAGCAGCCACTGTGTGGCCCCCATTTCGCCATTGAGGAAACCGAGGCTTATGGAAGTATCTTGTAAGACGGAGACTTACGGGCAGGAGAGTCTCGCTCCCAAGCTCCACGTGTTAACCTTGAGTCTCCAGAAACTCCCTGTGTGTTTGTGTGTGTGTGTGTGTGTGTGTGTGTGTGTGTGTGTTTGTGTGTGTGGCATTTGTGTGCCCCCTAGACCGTCCCTCGTGGGCGCCACACTGCATGGAGAGAAGGCGGTGCCCCTGGGCTCAGTATCCCTAGTGTTGGGCACGGCCCTGCCTGCCGTGGGCACCGAGAACTCGAGCCGGACCGAATCACGCTGAATTACACTGCATGGTGCTCAGCTCCCATTCCCGGCCAGGGCGCCAGTCAAGATCGCATGGACACAGAACGCAGGCCTCCACAGGAGGTCTGTCACACGGCCCGGTGCCCCGAGCCCGAGGTGCTCAAGTTGGGTAGACCCGCAGGGAGTCCCATTTGCAAACATTTTAAACTCTGAGTTTTCATTTCAACGACAATCTGAAACCATTTCGCCAATTACCAAAACGAAATTTCTTTTCTGCAGTGATCAAAGTGGAATGATACTGCATAGGCTAAACCTCCAGTTCCTCAAGCTGGCATTTCTCAGTGTGCGGAGGACGTGTTCTCAGGGGCCCACGAGATCTTTCTTATTTAAAAAAAAATTTTTTTTAATGTTTATTTATTTTCGAGAGAGAAAGAGAGCATAAGTGGGGGAGGGACAGAGAGAGGGGGAGACAAAGAATCTGAAACAGGCTCCAGGCTCTGAGCTGTCAGCACAGAGTCCGACGCGGGGCTCGAGCTCACGGACCGCGAGATCATGACCTGAGCCAAAGTTGGACGCTTAACTGACTGAGCCACCCAGGCGCCCTGAGATCTTTCTTACAGACATTACTTAAAGTAAGAAACGGCTTCTCTGTGCCACAGAGCTGTTTTTGACTTTGAGACTTTTGGAAGAAGCCCTCCAGGCCAGGCCCATGTCCTCCTCTCCGTGGGGGAGGCAAAGCAGGGTCAGTGCGGAACCAAGCACCAGGGGAGGTGGTGTGGAGACAGAGTGGCTTCCGAGGGGCTGAGCCTCCTGCATGAAGCCGTTTCTCCACACATCCACCCACCTGCTGGGCCCAGGGTTTGCACAGACACAGAAGGGCAGGGTTTGCACCTGCCTGGCAGACCAGGACCCTGGGAGGCTGTGCTCTCCCTCAGCCCCTGGGTGATGTCTTCATGGCCTTTTTCACAATTTGCAGTAATATTTTTCTTTCCTTTTTCTCTTTCCTGTCTCTCCCACTCGGCTTACAGCTCTGTAGGTATTAGGGACCCTGTGTGTCCTGTTTGATTTGTATCCCCAGAGCCTAGCACTGTGCCTGATGGTAACGTGAGAACTACTGATGAATCAATAAACCCGGTCAAGGCGACCAACTTCTCTGATTTCTCCACTGCAAACACTGAGAATGGAAACGCCTACTTCACTGAGTGAGAAGAGTTTACTTCGATTTTGGATGTGAATGACCTGGCCCCATACGTGGTTCAGAGACGTGTGTGCTAAGAGGTCCCCCAGTTCAGCCACATCAGCTTACATATGTAACAATCATACAAAAGATAAACTATTAGAGTTACCTGCTCTATAAAAGGTTGAAATAAAAAATGTCTTTTATGTACCTACAATGATGCAATTTACCAAAAAAAAAATTCCTTTTTTTTTTTTTTTTTTTAAGTAGGGTCTATGCCCAGCACGGAGCCCAATGCGGGGCTCAAATCCGCGACCCTGAGATCACGAGTTGGAAGCTCCACTGACTGAGTCACCGAGGCGTCCCCCCTGCAAAAGAAACTTGATGTAGCCTTTCTGAAAGAGATTTTTCAGTGAGGTGCTCCTGTTCTGCCCACCTCCTCACTCTCACCCTCCTCCCTAAATGAACCAAGAGCAGCTGAACGAAACAGACGGAAGAGGAGACTGGAACACGGCTGGAGAACAAGACGATCAGAACCTGTAACGCAGGACAGGGTTCTATTTTCCACTTTCTAATCCCTGGAGGGCCCTGAGTATTTATTTTATGCTCACAAGCTTTTGGTATGCGGTGACCTCAAAACTGAAGTGTGCAAAGCAAAGACGGGTGGGACGGTCAGGCTGAGGGCGGGGTAGGCTGGAAAGGCCCAGACAGTGGCTGTGGGTCTCGCGCGGGGCTGGGAGACTCCCAGACTCTGGGGCTGCGGGAGAGACTCACCAGGACGGCCATCTCCACGACGTCGGGCTGCTGAAGGAACTGCGGGTCCACGGTCGGCCACGCCTGAAGCAGCACGCCGGCGTCCCAGGCATAGTGGGCACACAGCTTCCCGGGCACCTGTTGCAGGCCTGCAATGCCAAGGCACAGAGGGTCACTGAACACGCAGGGCTCACGGGGGGGCAGGGGGAGTCGCTTTCGCCCCGGCACAGCCCGGCGTGGAGCTGCCTGAGGCCGCACTAAGGCTTTTTCACAGCCTGGCAGGTGCCCCCCCACTTACTCTGGCCTGGGTTTATGGGTAGCCCCCCCCAACTATTTTCAACAGCACCCAGAGCTGTAAAGATGGGTGGACACGTGGTTCTAAAGTGTGCATTTTGGGAACAATAAGGCCGCTGATCTGGTCTCTGCGGTTCTGTTGATGAAGGAATGCCTTTGTGCTCCTGAGAGCGGATCCCAAAATAACGAGCTGTGCTCGCTTCCTTTCCTGCCTGTGATTACTTGTGGTCCGCGAGGCCCTCCCGCCGGGTCCTTTTACTCATCATCACTGGAGCCAACACACTGAGAACAGCACGGCGTTCCTTCTTGACCTTCTCAGAGGGATCTCAGCCTTCACACTCGACCTCTTCTCGAGAGGGGCTCCTGCCAAGGGCTGAACTGGAAAGAGCTGGCCTTGGCTCAGGTGGGTGGAACCTGAGGAGGCGGTGAGGAATCAAAGCCCACAAGTCTGCGTCCCTGAGCGTGTCGTGCTGTGGCCCCAAAGCAGGCACAGGCGGGCTCCACACCTGCAGGGCTGCCCGGGGACTTCAGCCGGGGGCTTCTGAGCAGGAAAGGCTTGGCCTGCAAAGTCGCTGCCGATCTCATGAGCACAAGAGAGGCCCCCAAACGTGCAGGAAAGACACGCATCAGAAAGCAGATCCCTGGGCACTACCAGTGCGGCTGCACCCTGACTGCCTCCTCGTCCTCCTGGAGGTGGGCCCTGGACGGGGGATGGCAGGGAACGTGGCGGCATTCCTCATGCTGTGATTGGCTTTTCCGGGGGTGGCCCTTGCACACCTCCTCCTCGTCATTAGCCTTGAGCCCAGAAGATGCGTTTGAGGGAGGAGCCCATGCCTCAGCGAATGGTCTGAAGCCAGCTCTGACACAGAGGGAATGAATCCCACCAACACCAGAGTGCCAGGAACCCTGTGTTGGGACCGACAACGTTTTATTTTCCCTGAAGTAATGCCTGCTCCTGGCAGAAAAGGTCAGACTATAAAGAAGAAAATCATGTTCATCTGGACAGCATTTTTTAAGCTTCTTGTTTGGGAAGATAGTAATGTATTTAATGGCTAGGATATATATAAACCAACCCCACCAAAACAACCCACTACCGTCAGGATCATGCTGTATATGGAGTTCTGTATTCCTTTTGTTTCACTACTTTAAAATCATACTTAATTAGAGGGGCGCCTGGGTGGCTCAGTTGGTTAAGCGGCCGACTTCGGCTCAGGTCATGATCTTGCGGTCCGTGAGTTCGAGCCCCGCGTTGGTCTCTGTGCTGACAGTTTGGAGCCTGGGGCCTCTTTCGGATTCTGAGTCTCCCTCTCTCTGACCCTCCCCCGTTCATGCTCTGTCTTTCTCTGTCTCAAAAATAAATAAACGTTAAAAAAAATTTTTTTTAATAAAAAAAATAAAATCATAATTAATTAGAGAGCCTGGGTGGCTCAGTCCATTAAGCGTCCGACTTCAGCTCAGGTCATGGTCTCACGGCTTGTGAATTTGAGGCCCGCGTCGGGCTCTGTGCTGACAGCTCAGAGCCCCCTTAAGATCTTCTGCCCTCCCTCTGTCTCTGCCCCTCCCCTGCACATGTGTGTGCTCCTTCTCTCTCGCTCTCAAAAGTAAATAAACATTTAAAGAATAAATAAAATAGTGATTAATTTCATGGGAAAGGATGGTATACAATAGCACACATAACACGACTCTAGTTTTAGTAAATGTTTATACGAACGGACAAAAGGTCACAGGGAATGGAACACAATACCAGCAGTGACTGTATCTTGGAGGTGGGAGCACAGGTGATCTTTCTTTCTTGAAAAATTTTTCCTTAACATTTGTTTATTTTTTGGGAGACAGAGACAGAGCGTGAGTGGGGGAGAGGCAGAGAGAGAGAGGGAGACACAGAAACCGAAGCAGGCTCCAGGCTCCGAAATGTCAGCACAGAGCCCGACGCGGGGCTCGAACTCAGGAACCACGGGATCATGACCTGAGCCGAAGTCGGATGCTTAACCGACTGAGCTCCCCAGGGGCCCTTTTTCTTTTAATGTGTTAACAGATTCTCTACCAAAAACATTGAATACTTCAGTAATTTGAAAGGGTATTTTGAAATCAAGGTTTCCCACACTGTGAGATCAGTTCAAAATTTTTCTTCTGTTTTTTTCTAATTTTTTTTTGTCTTTTTATTTTTTTACCTTTTAAAATTTATTACTTATTTGAGAGAGACACAGACAGCACAAGTGGGGGAGGGGCAGAGAGAGAGAGAGGATCCCAAGCAGTCACAGCACTGCAGCACAGGGCCGGGCGCGGGGCTCAAACTCGGGAAATTGTGAGACCGTGACCCGAGCCGAAACCAAGAGTCAGACGCTCAACTGGCTGAACCACCCAGGTGCCCCTCTTCTGGTTTCTTTGTAGGGTTTCTCTGTGTTCCCCGTTGAATCAGCTGTGCCTTCTTTTGTGGGTGACGTGAAAGAACATTACACGGTCAAGTTTCCAAACCTGGTTGGCAGAGTCAACTTCCCCTTCCCTATCGGTTTGTGATTTTTCTTTTACAATACCCTGTAGTCGGGATGATTTCTGGATTCTCCAAAGCTCTTACAAGTAGCTCTCAAAGTGGCCGTCCGGGATTTGGTAGAGCTCGGCCAGAGCGTGGACCAACGTGCGGCTTCCTCGAGAGGGTCGCGCTCCTGAAAGAAACTGGTCGGCCTACCCCCCGGTGTGTGCGTAGAGGCAGAGGTGATCCACCTTGTAAGCTCAGGCTGCTTATCTCCTCGTGGGTTGTTCCCAGACCGGCCCCGGGTCCACGGCTCACTCTGGAGCGGCGCTGACCCATTCTACTCCGGGCACCTCTGTCGTGATTCTTGTGCTGGTATCGCGCACTTATGTGTTGCTTATTGTATGTTTCACTCTCTGGCACTCTTGCTGTAACCCCATGCTGCCAGTCGGTCTGAGGGAAGTGAACGCCTGCCAGAGTCTGAGAATCGAGCAGCATCAAAGATGTATTCCTGGGGCCCAGCTGGCCCCTGTGCCCCGGGGTTCCAGCACTTGCCAATGGACCTACTCCATTCCTGACAGATGTGCGTTTTGGCCGAAGCCGAAAGGAGCTTCCTGCTTGTTCCTCAGAAGGGGTGCTATTATGACTCCTATCTAAATACAAGACAGAGGTCACAGGAGGGAGATAATCACGTCTTTATTTTAGCAGGCTGGCCCAGTCTGCCTTGTCCTGTGACCCAGCTGCAGCGGGACGGATTCCAGACCCTCCACATGGTAATTGTACAGGATGCCTGGGAGATGAAAGGGCCTCGGACACAAATGTTCTGGGCAGAAGCTGTTACAAATTCCACAATAAAAAAAAAATGAGGAAGCCCAGCCTTCCTGGAGCGATCAGGATGCTTATTTATAGCAGCCTGGGTCCCTGCCAGGGTTTCCCTATAGACAGGGGTGTGGCCATCCTGCTCAGCGGGGAGGAACAGAAACTCCCGGTGGGTTCTAGGCCCTGTTTTTGCCTCTCTACTCTTTAGGGAGGTAAAACTACCCAACATTCGCATAGCAAAAACAATGGTTTCTTTACATCACACAGCCCGGGTCCGAGAGCTGGCCTCTGGGTTAGCACCTGGACAAAGTCTGAACACTTTGGGAAGTGTCAAGGCCGTGGAGCACAAGGCTACCATGCGGGGGCCGGCTGTTGCCTACGGCCCACCCCCTTCCGACCCCTCCTCTGGGAGAGCTGTCGTCACTGACCTTCCAGGCAAGTGACCGAAACAGCTGAACCGAGCCTCCTCTCATGCGCGGAGCACTGGCAAGGTCGCCACGCCGGGAGCAAGTGCTAGGGCGGTCACGGTGTCTGTGGCCGGCGGCCTCTCTTGCTGGCCGTCACCAGGCTGGCTGCCACCCCGGCCCCGCGCTCTCACACACACGTAAGGGTGGGCTTGGGGACTCCATGGCCTCTGATCCCCCCCGAGCCTCATCCAGCCCTGGCGATTCCAAGGAAATGGACAGGATGTGATGCCGCTAGATTTTGGCTTTTGCCCACAGAAGGGGTCCTGCTGACTTTCTTTTGAAATAACGACGCTGACACGCACATGCGTATTCGTATGTAAAATGCCCTCAGACCATCAGTGAGAACTTACTCTCCTTTACAATGGACACAAACACACACACACACACACACACACACACACACACACACACACGATTTGTACGTTTGTAATTTTGTTGAAATTGAGGAACAAAACACATACGTGTGGCAAAATGCTACACTACACTTTTTTACAGCCACTTTTAAGAGGAAAAATGGATCCATGGCGGCAGCCTGGGGCTTTGAGGGCTGCGAGTTACTTCGGAACGCCTAAGCGGGGGGCACAGGGTCACCTTGCTGTGACCTCACAATTAAGGTGCTGATGAAAGACCCGAAGCCCCCACAAGGTAAAGCCTGAGGCAGGAGTCCAGACAGAAACCTCCCTGTGCAACCCTAAAAATGGCCAGAAGAACAGAGAGCTTACCGCCACATTTAAAAAAAATTTTTTTTTTCAACGTTTATTTATTTTTGGGACAGAGAGAGACAGAGCATGAACGGGGGAGGGGCAGAGAGAGAGGGAGACACAGAATCGGAAACAGGCTCCAGGCTCTGAGCCATCAGCCCAGAGCCCGACGCGGGGCTCGAACTCATGGACTGTGAGATCGTGACCTGGCCGAAGTCACCGCCACATTTTAAATAACTCGTAGTTTGGACAAGAGGCTAACCCCAAAGCAGCACAAAAAAATAGCAAAAGAAAAACCACCCAAATGACTTACAGAGCCTTCGTAGGGTGGGACACAATGTGGCTGGTAAACAAAAGAACAGGTACGCCCGCCCGTAAGTGTCGATACAGAATGCCAACATCTGCATAGAAACAGATACGCATTTCACGGACTACATGCATGGAGTTCTAGTGTCAGATTAAATTCTTTTTTTTTGAAGCTTATTGATTTATTTTGAGAGAGAGCATGAGTGGAGGAGGGGCCGAGAGAGAAAGAGAGAGAGAGAGAGAGAGAGAGAGAGAGAGAGAATCCCAAGCAGGCTCTGCACTGTCAGCAAAGAGCCCATGTGGGGCTTGAACTCATGAACCGTGAGATCACGACCTGACCTCAACCGACTGAGCCACCCAGGTGCCCCCTTGTGTTCTCCTTTTCATGGCCACCACCCCCTCTGCCCAGCCCCTAACCCCCTGGCAACCACTACTGTGTTTTCTCTCTCTATAAATTAGTTACTTTGAGAACGTTATGTATAAATGGACTCAGAGTATATAACCTTTTGAGACTGACTTTTTTCACCCAGCATAATCCCCTTGGGATCCATCCACGCTGTTGCCGGTTAGAAAAGTCATTTTTCAGGATGATGAAATTAGATCTCCAACCGCAGTACCACCAAGAAGCTCCCTGGTGGGTGACTTTCTGCCTTTTTACTGTCCACCACCAAAGGAAACCTTGTGTCCTTCGTCTGGAAACAGTATCAGTGACTCCAAATACACAAAATTGCCCTAAGCGAGCAGCCACCACCCCTTGTCTGGATTAGGACAATACCCTATTATGGTGCACAAAAGAGAACTGTGTAAATTCAGACGTGGTGTCTTGAGCTTCTTAGATCCAAAACTTCAGGAAGGAAAAAAGATTTCCTCATCCTGTTACAGCTTTCGCCCACTGCCAAGACATTGGTTCTGTTTCCTACTGAAGGTCTTCACTGGCTCTTGAAGGGACTGGTAGGGGACTATTCAAGCTCCTCTGAAATGTTTCCTTTTTATCCACAGCGATGGCGGCCATTTAGCCCACAGGGCTCCGGACCTCCCCTAGGGGACCGGTCTCAATTCTGCTGCTCTCTGGGAGAGAGCCTGTCCTGTGAAAATCTGCTTCTCTAGGGAACTCTGGGAAATGGCCATTTCTGACCATCCCGCCCCTCGCCGCATTCCCTTTTATAGCCATTCTGAGTTACCTTCCAAAGATGCGGGAATGAAACCTGAAGCCAACGTGAAAGCTGAGTTTTCTAGAACAGACACGTGCGTGTGAAAACCGTGCAAAGCCTTGGCTCAAGAATGACCAGCGGTGTGAGATGACAATAATGAAGCTCCTCGCGACACAGGGCTTCTGTCTGCAAAGGACTTCCCACACCTGGAGACGCTGGCCCTCTTTAGTTCTGGGAGGGCCGGGGAGGGGTCACATCTCCATTCTCTCCTGAGGGCACCTGACCCGCGCCTGTGAGTCAATGACCAGACTGCCACACCAGGTGCGGGGACTCCTCACTTGACTATGTTATGGCCCCAGCTGCTCATTCAGAGGGGGCCACACACACACACGGGGACAGCCCGGAGACAAAGGCTTCCCATTACTTCTTTGAATTAAAAAAAAAAAAACAAAATTAGGGGGCACCTGGGTGGCTTAGTCGGTTGAGTCTGACTCTTGATTTCAGCTCCGGTCATGATCTCACGGTTCGTGGGTTTGAGCCCCGCGCGGAGCTCTGTGCTGACAGCACAGGGCCCAGTTGGGAGTCTCTCTCTCTCTCTTTCTCCTGCTCTTGTGTGCACACACACACTCTCTCTCTCGAAATAAATTAACAAACATTAAAAACAAAAACAAAAACAAAAACAAAATTAGTTGCCATGAATTTGTAAAGCTTGAGGGAAGACCTTAACTAGAAGGCCCTCGCCAGCTCTCCCACAGATGCCCCAGAACGGAGGGTGGCACATAATACATGCTCTATAAACCGACTGAATGAAACACTGTAGCAAAACTAAGAATCAAGCTATACGTACTTATAACACAGCTCACAAAAGCCACGTGTACTGTGTAGGGAGAATCATGGAGCAAGGTCTAGAACAGGCCTTTCTATCCTAATACTTTAGCATATGTCTGTTGACGATCCTGTCGCAAAGCTGAAGGACAGACTGGCAGGGCCACGCCCACGGTGCAAACTCGTATCCTAAGACCTGCTGGGTAGGGAGGGGGCCCTGGGGAGAGTAGATCCGGTCTGCCCCCTCCCCCCGGCAATGCAACTGAAGGGGCAGCCAAGGAGGGGGTTTCAGCAAATCCCACTGACTTTACTCTTTTGTGGGAGAAATGAGATGAGGGAGGAAAACCGAGAATGCGGGACAAAGAAGATAAAAGAAAGAGACATGTATATTCCAGGATAAGAGGGAGTTTATTGCAAGTTAGATTGGTTTGCTTTAGAGCAAAGGAAGACTAGGAAAGAGTGAACAGCACGCCATTTAAAAAACGTAATGTGGTCGCCAATGCTAAATGAAAGAGCCAGGTTTCCTTCCCCAGGAGATAAGAAAAGGCTGCATAATACGGCAACAGCATAGCAGGGCCTGTACCAAACTCCCTTTGGGGCACTCTGTCTATTCCGCAAAGAACGGGCAAACGACTCATCCTTTATAGTCTAAGACAAGGCAAAACACAGAAGGAAACCAACACAATTCATCGGGTGAAGTCGGTGAAACCCTCATTTCTAAACCTGACCACGCCTACTGAGAAAGGCTGGTCTTCCTCAGGAGAAAAACGGCCCATTTCTAAATAAAACTGTAGCAGGTAGAATTTAACGGTACATTAAAAGTCCATGACACCACGGTCAAGAGAAATCCATCCCAGGAGAGCTTAATATTAGGCAATCGATTAACTGGACCTAAGTCATATCAACGGGGCAGAGGGGGAAGTTAAAAGCAAATGATACAAACACCTTAACACTGGAAGAATGGATGTTAAGTAAAACACAGCTCCCACTCCTAATATCAGTTCTGGAAAACAAGGACGGAAAGCTGTTTCCTTAACATTATAGGGAATATCTATCCTCAACCCACAGCCAACATCAAGCCCAACAGGGAAGCGTGAGTTTCCTTGCTTAAAAAAAAAAAAATTTTTTTAATGTTTATTTATTTTTGAGAGACAGAGACAGAATGCGAGTGGGTTAGGGGCAGAGAGGGAGAGGGAGACACAGCATCACAAGCAGGCTCCAGGCTCTGAGCTGTCGGCACAGAACCCGATGCGGGGCTTGAACTCACAGACCATGAGATCATGACCTGAGTCGAAGTCAGATGTTTAGCTGATTGAGCCACCCAGGCACCCCGCATTAGTTCCCTTTCCTTCTAGAAGTGAGACAGGGCTTAGGGGCGCCTGGGTGGCTCAGTCGGTTAAGCGTCCGACTTCAGCCAGGTCACGATCTCGCGGTCTGGGAGTTCGAGCCCCGCGTCAGGCTCTGGGCTGATGGCTCAGAGCCTGGAGCCTGTTTCTGATTCTGTGTCTCCCTCTCTCTCTGCCCCTCCCCCGTTCATGCTCTGTCTCTCTCTGTCCCAAAAATAAATAAACGTTGAAAAAAAAAATTTTTTTAAAAAGAAGTGAGACAGGGCTGTCTGGCACCAGCATTCTTGAACGACCTGTAGGGTTTTCTAAGCAGTACGTACACACACACGGAGACCTTTCTAACCATTAGAAAGGAAGACAATGCTTATCCTTATTTGCTGATCACAGCATCCTAAAAAATCTAAGAGGATTTTAGCCCTTACACAACGTATGAGAAATTGGAAGGGAATCTGGGTCAGAGAATAAGTATGCAAATAAATTTTAAAAAATTACATGCCAGCCATTACCAGTCAAAAATTGTAAAAGAAAAAATATTCCAGTCACAAGAGCGTAGATAAAATACAAGAACAACGACAACAAAAACCCACTTGAGAATAATCTTAAGAAATGCATGGGACTGGGCACCTGGGTGGCTCAGTTGGTTAAACACCTGACTTCAGCTCAGGTGATGATCTCATGGTTGGTGAGTTCAAGCCCCACATCCCCTACATCAGGCTCTCTGCTGTCAGCGCATAGCTCACTTCAGATCCTCTGTCCTCCCCGCCGCCCCGCCTCCCGCCCTCTCTCTGCCCCTACCCCACTAGTGCTCTGTCTCTCTCTTTCTCAAATAAAGAGTTTAATGAATAAACATTAAGAGTTTAATGAATAAACTCAAATAAAGAGTTTAATGAATTTAAAATGTTTAATGAGTAAACATTAAAAAAATTATACCAGAGTTCTACTGAGAAGAAAAAACAGGTGAGAGGAGCTAAAAAAATTATGAAAAAGGAATGAAGGGAGGCTAGCCCACCAGATGTTAAAACCGTATGGAAAAATCCAATAATTAAATCAGTGAAACAGAACATACGCTTGAAAAACAGGCGTGGAGTGGAAGCGGGGATAACTTTTCAGGAAAATAATCTGGCGACATACATCAAGAGTCTTAAAAACATTCCTAACCTTCCCGCTTCAAGGGCATCCTCTGAAGCGGGAACACAGATTTACGCACAGAATTGTCCACAGTGGATGATGGGAACGAGTGTTAGACACGTGACTGGAACAGTTACCAAAGTCATGCCTGTGGACAATTAATGCAGTCATGAAAAACGTTTACGGGTTAAAAAAAAAAAAAATCAAAATGTTGACAGATGTGTCTCGTTTTCAAACTGGAAATACTCGGAAGTGAATTTTTTGCTAACCGGGGGAAACCTCATCGGAGGAAGCCCATGTAGAGGGTGGCCGACCTGTGCCACATACTCCGTCTTGAGTCCGTCCCCGCAGGCCACACTAGGCCTCTGACACTGAGGCCGAGGCCCGGGGGCCCGAGCCCCTCTAAGACTTAACCACCCACACTGGCCACAGAAGGCGTGCGGCCCCGACGCTCACCCTCGCGGCAGCCAAGGCTCAGCGAGGGTGTCACTCAGGATTTCCGGGGGACGGAGTGGGCCCAGGCGGGGCTGTTCCAGCATGCGGGATGAGTTCACCACAGAGGCACTGCAAAGTCCTTGCAAAACACCGGGAATCGTGACGGATGCTCTCGTCCGAGCAGCTTCGCCAGCGCTCCAGAGAATTTTTGGAAGCGGATCTGAAAATGCGTCTCGAAAGCCTTAGTAGTTTGGGGCGCCCGGGTGGCTCAGTCGGTGGAGCATCCGGCTCCGGCTCAGGTCACCATCTCACGGTTTATGGGTTCGAGCCCCAGGTCGGGCTCGCGGCTGTCAGCACAGGGCCCGCTTCCGATCCCCTGCCCCCCTCCCGCTTGCGCTCTCTCAAGGGGTATTTTACGTCCCTTCGGAGCAAGCATTATGTCTAGATATGTGTTGTAAGGAAATGATTTTGCATGTGGACACAAACATAGCTGTTCAACTTTTAAAACGATATTGTATAATTATAAGTGGTCTAAGTGTCCAAAAATCGAAAATGGGAACCCACGATGAGCCTCATATACCACCTGAAGAGGTAATCCCGTATCAAAATTAACAAAAAATAGAGATGAGTACAAGGAAAAGAAAGAATTAACTGCTGAAGGCAGCTTAGTGTGAAGAATGTTTAAATTATCTCTTTTTTAACTTTTTTTTTTTTTTTTTTTGAGACAGGGAGACAGAGCATGAACGGGGGAAGGTCAGAGGGAGGGAGACACAGAATCGGAAACAGGCTCCAGGCTCTGAGCTGTCAGCACAGAGCCCGACGCGGGGCTCGAACTCACGGACCGCGAGATCATGACCTGAGCCGAAGTCGGCCGCTTAACCGACTGAGCCACCCAAGCGCCCCTAAATTATTTCTTAAAAGGAGAGGACATAAGTGTTTCTAGCGACAGCCTTTGAGAATGACCAATGGGCCCTGAAAAACGTTCTCATGGGGCTACCTTACGAGAGGAAAAGTGCATGAGGTCCTACCTTAAGCTTTCATGTGAGGGCCAGGTCTTAACAGCAGAGGGCCACAGTCCCCCCCGCTTGCCCGCACATCAGAATCACCGAGCAGGTGGTTAAAAACAGGCCCTCCAGTCACTCCCCAAGGCTCCAGAACTAGGACCTCCAAGGGGGGCGGGAGGGGCAGAGGCTTCTGCAGCTGATTCACCTGAGCCTCGGGCAGGGGGACACGCCTCGGTGCCCAGTTCAGCAATAATGGGCCGCTGGAGAGACTGAATCCCCGTCTAAGCGACTAAGGTTTAGATCCGCAACCATAATTCCAGGTGCCCTGCTCTCCATCCATGAAGTGGGACTAAACCCGAGTTTCCACCTTAAAAAGATAACATGGGGTCATGGTATAGGGAGAGCGGGATACTGAGTTGTGAGAGAGTGTCCTGTGGTGACGCCAGTATTCCCATTCGTCTGGGCACAGAGTGCTGAAGCGGAGAAGTGTCCTCCCCTTTGGCGGGGGTGACCACGCAGAAGTCCCACCACTCCCACTACAAGACAGAGGGGTCCCAGGTACGGATGCCAAATGTCGGACCCCACGCCTGAGGACATCTGAGCCCCGGGTCGTGTTCAAGAAGAGGCTGGAGCACGTCCTGGTTAGCAGTAATGGGTCAGGCGAGGACACGCCCACCTACCTGCCCAGAGCTCCGAGGTGATGTGAGGGGCCATCGGGGCAGCCATCACGGTCAGGGCACACACAGCGTCCTCGAACTCGGGGCTGTGGAGAACGACTCTCTGCGAGGCTTGCTGGGGAAGAGAAAAGAACAATGTGAGAACACCGAGGCACACAGAATAAGCCTGGGGAAGGAAGGCCATCCATGTATCTGAAGTCCAGAGACACAGGCAGGCAAGCAGCAACCCTCCTGGCCATCCGTTTGCTCTGGACGAAGAATGTCCCCCATCTAACCCTAGTATGACAAGGAGGGCAGCAGCAGCAACAGCAAAGACACCACTCTTAACTGAGCACGTACTACACCCTCAGTCTGAGGCTGACTCATTTGATTCCTACAGCTACCGCTGGGGGGCAGTGTTCTTTCCCCCACCGGGTGGATGAAGCAGCTAAGGGTCACAGAGGGAGAGTAACCTGCCCCCAGGTAGGTGGTTAACCAAGCAACGCAGCTCCCACGAGCATCCAGCTTTGTCTGAAATCAGAGTGCAACTCCTAGCTGCTCTGCTGGATTTCCCGGGTGCTTCGGAGCCCATGAGACACGCACACGGGCTTGCTCACGGGTTTCGCAACGTGCAAATGTCTAGCACAGGGGTCCCTCTGCCCCCTCGGGGGTCTCAGGGGTCCTCCTTCTATTAAACAGCTTTGCCAGTTACTATAAACACCCAGTTTCTTCCTGCAGTGCAGCTAGCCAGGTGACGCAGCCACGCGCCCATCTAATTTACGGGGTACCTACCCTATGCTGGACTTTGGGGATAAAACGTCCAGAAAGGTACAGTCTCTGCCCTCAAGGGGTTTACTATCAACTGGGGAGACAAGTGACAGAGGAATTAAGGGTGTCACAGGGTGCAGGGGAGGAACGGTGGTGAGCAAAGCAGGGTGTGAACTGGCGAGTGTGGTCCAAGGACGGCGGGGAAGGAGAGGGGCCATCCCGACGTGGCTGTGGGAAGGACATCACTGAGTTTCCCAGAGGCTGGCGGTTGTCGAGGCACGCTGGGCGAGTCCCGATAAAAACCAGCCTGGCGAGATGGTGGCACTCCAGTCTATGTTCACAAAACAATTGTGACAAAAACAATTTTGGTTTAATTTTATGATGTTTGCTAAAATTAAAAGTAGGAAGCCCCCATGATAGATATTTTGCTAGGTAGAGAGAGGCCAAAAATACTATATATTTAAAAAAAAAATTTAAGTTTATTTTGGAGAGAGAGAGAGAGCACGAATGGGGGAGGGACAGAGAGAGAGAGGGAGACACAGAATCCGAAACAGGCTCCAGGCTCTGAGCTGTCAGCACAGAGCCCGATGTGGGGCCTGAACCCACGAGACGAGAGAGCATGACCTGAGCCTAAGTTGGATGCTTAACTGACTGAGCTACCCAGAAGCCCCTCACAAAATACTGTACATTTAAAAAAAATGTTTAGGGGCGCCTGGGTGGCGCAGTCGGTTAAGCGTCCGACTTCAGCCAGGTCACGATCTCGCGGTCCGTGAGTTCGAGCCCCGCGTCGGGCTCTGGGCTGATGGCTCGGAGCCTGGAGCCTGTTTCCGATTCTGTGTCTCCCTCTCTCTCTGCCCCTCCCCCGTTCATGCTCTGTCTCTCTCTGTCCCAAAAATAAATAAATGTTGAAAAAAAAATTAAAAAAAAAAAATGTTTATATATTTATATGGGGGAGGGGGGGTTTGTGCCGGGGAGGGGCAGAGAGGGAGAGAGAGAATCCTAAGCAGGCTCCATGCTGTCAGCACAGAGCCCGATGCGGTGCTCGATCCCACAAACCGCGAGATCATGACCTGAGCTGAAATCGAGAGTTGGATGCTCAACCGAATAAACCACCCAGGCGCTCCTATACATTAAAAAAAAAAAAATGCCTCTATGATCTTTGCAAAACAACCTAAGAGATTGGAATCTAATTCCACGGGTGAGGGTACAGAGAGAGTCAACCAGAAGGGCTGTAGATGGAACGGTCAGCGAGTAGACATTTCATTTTTAATTTCTTTTTTCTATAATATTTGCCATTTTTTCCCAATTAAAAAAATCACACACACTCGGCAAAGAAAATTTCGGAAACGCGAAATCACTCATGCGTTGTCCAACCCAGAAGAAAACTGATGTATTTTATCCCGGTCTCCAAAAATGCAAAAATACGGGACTTTCCACATCTGCCCATATACCCTTTGGCTTGACTGGAGTTTTTATCACATAGACACTGTTGTATCGTGTGTTCTTCCTTGCTATTGTATCGCGAACAGTTTCTGAAACTAAGTATTCCTGGAAAGCACAGTGTGAATGGCGGTGGTGTATTTCCTTCTCATTGATACGACTGGAGTCATTTCCGGATTTTCCCTTCTGAGGACAGCTGGGGTTCTATGTCTCCGTGACTGCGAGTCACTGGCCAGTGGGCACCCCTGAATCAAAGGACATAAACAACTGCAGGACTACTGACCTCAAAGTCAAAGCGCTTCCTGGAGAAGTTACATCAACCATGGCCACTGCTGATATGTAACACGGTCTCAGTGCCTTTGTAATAGCACAGACTTTTATGTTAAAAAGTCTCCGCAGGGGGCGCCTGGGTGGCGCAGTCGGTTAAGCGTCCGGCTTCAGCCAGGTCACGATCTTGCGGTCTGTGAGTTCGAGCCCCGCATCGGGCTCTGGGCTGATGGCTCAGAGTCTGGACCCTGTTTCCGATTCTATGTCTCCCTCTCTCTGCCCCTCCCCTGTTCATGCTCTGTCTCTCTCTGTCCCAAAAATAAATAAATGTTGAAAAAAAAAAAAAAAAAGAAGGAGTGACCACTTAAAAAACCAGCCTTTAAAAAGTCTCCGCAAATTTGATAGGCAAAAAAAAAAAAAAAAAAAAAAAAAAATAGCACCGCGTTTTTAATTTGCATTTCACGATAATTAGTGAGGCAAATACTTTTTTCTGCCAAGTTTACGGGTTATTTCTATCTTACCTTCTGTGAATTACCTCCTTTCACATCCTTTGACCGCTTTTAGGTTAGGTATTTCATATTCGTATGTGAAGAGCTCTTTATATATTGAGAATCTTAAGCCTTATGTCCGATATTTTTGTTATAAAATGTTTTCCCCAGTTTTTATCTACCTTTGAACGTGGCACGTTTTAACACACTAAAAATGGTAAGTTTTATGCAGTCATGGATTTGTCACTAAACGACCAGACACATCATCTAACCTCCCTGGTCGTCAGGTCCTCACAGGCAAACCATGGTGGGGGGGGGGGGGGGGCCAGAAGGGAAGGGAGTCGTTGGGCGAGAAAATTTTTTTTTTTAAGTTTATTTATTTTGAGAGAGAGAGAGAGAGAGAGAGAGAGAGAGAAAGAGCACGCAAGTGGGGGAAGGGGCAGAGAGAGAAAGGAAGAGAGAGGATCCCAAGCTGGCTCTGCACCATCAGCCCAGAGCCTGATGCAGGAGGGTTTGAACCCACAAACCATGAGATCATGACGTGAGCCGAAGTCAGCCGCTTAACCGACTGGGCCACCCAGGTGTCCCCCTCCCTTTTTTTAAAGTTATTTTGGGCCCATCTTTAAGAACCTTCCAGCTCTAGGGGCGCCTGGGTGGCTTGGTCGGTTGAGAGTCCGACTTCGGCTCAGGTCATGATCTCGTGGTCTGTGAGTTCGAGCCCCGCGTCGGGCTCTGTGCTGACAGCTCAGAGCCTGGAGCCTGTTTCAGATTCTGTGTCTCCCTCTCTCTCTGCACCTCCCCTGTTCATGCTCTGTCTCTCTCTGTCTCAAAAATAAATAAACGTTAAAAAAAAAAAATTAAAAAAAAAAAAAAAGAACCTTCCAGCTCTAAAACTAGGTTGTGACTATGGGGAAAAAAAATGCTTCTTTAAGATAAGAGAGCCGCACCGAGGGGGTGATACCACGGTGCTGCTCTCTGTCCGCAACCCGGCACCCTGCAGGCCACCTCAGCATGTGGCGGGAAGCCACCTGCCCTCCTGTGCTATCAGATGAGGACAAGAGGGCCACTTACCAGGAGGGCATTGCTGAATCCCATCAGCTGAGAGATTGCCGAGTTCAGTGAGAAGTCCTCTGTGAAATGGGCGGTCACCTATCGGTAAAAGTTCAATTATACACTTTCTTCAACATCTCTTTAAGCTTTCCACCAAAAACCAGCACAACACGACAACGACAAAACAGACGGACGACCCCAAAAATGTGACCTGCATGAAGCTTGCAAAGGTATTTACAAATGGATTCACTGTCTCGAATAATCACGATAATGTTTCATCGGCACAAAGATTTTTTAAATCGGGGTCAATGCCGTTTCCACTACTCAGCACGTCCCGCTCCCCCACATCTGGGCCGTGCTGGTCCTCGCAGTGGGGACTTTAAACGCTGCTAACGAGCCGAGCAGGAGGCAGGACCCGCTGATGAGGAGGCCTCAAAACAACAGCAGACCGGAGATGGGGTGAAGGATGTCGCTCCTCTGTGGCTCCGTGACTTTCATTCACAAGAAAGGTTATTAGGAGACAGGAGAAGGTGAGTTTTGCATTTTCAAATGTGGACTCAACATAAAAACACTAATAGGACTTGTCAGCTTCTTCCTGTTTGTGCGTTTTTCAATTTTGACCCTGGCCAAGAATATAGAAAAACAACACATCTAAGGATGTTAAGAGTTTCCAACTTGTTTAGGTGACCCAGTTCTATGATCTGACAGAACCGAAGAACGTGCCAGATCCAGAGAGGAAATATGTGGTATGAAAACAATCATTCAGGCACCACTCACATCATGGAATTCAATTCCATGAGCTCTGTTTCTCTGCACTGGAGAAGAGGGGACGGGAAAAAAGTTGAAGAAGTGTCACCGAATGAGACCCTGCTGGACCCAGAGCCTCATGAAAACCCTGTGCCTTCAATGTCATCAGTTACCAGAGTCCGGAAAAGTGACCTTGGCTGACTTTATAAGTTCAAATCAGCAATTCTAGAAAGGGAGAAAGAAAGAGATAAAGAGAGAAAAGAAAGGGAGAGAGAGAGAGAAAGAAAGAAAGAAAAAAAGAAGAGGGAGGGAGGAAGGGAAAGGAAGGAAGGAAGCAAGGGGAGAAGAGAAAAGAAAAGAAAAGAAAGAAAAGAAAAGAAAAAAAGGAAAGGAAAAGAAAAAAGGAAAGAAAAGAAAAGAAAAGAAAAGAAAAGAAAAGAAAAGAAAAGAAAAGAAAAGAAAAACTTCAGCCTAAGGAGTATTTGGGGTGTCTCGTACCCACTAAAAAATGCCTTTGGATCTCCTAAATGCCTTCTTTCAAAGACATGTGACATTTCTTTCCACAAAGTTCTTAAAAAGGCAAATGCCACAGTGTTGTAGCAAACTTCTAGATAAAACATTTAAAGGGATTTGTTATCAGTGAAGCATCTTTTAAAATGAACTCAGGGGCTCCTGGCTGGCTCGGTCAGTAAAGCACGCAGCTCTTGATCCCGGGGTCGGGAGTTCAAGCCCCATGCTGGGTGTGGAGATTTCTTAAAAATAAAATCTTTAGAAAAGGAAAAATAAAATAACGGTGGCTTGGACAATAAAATATTATTCTCTAAGAAGGTAACACGAACAAATCACGTGTGTGCAAAAGTGAAGCCACAAGAGCTCCCACAGATGCCGTGTGACAAAGTGCCTGGGCGCCCAAGTCCCCCCTCTGCCGGGCGTCTAGCCTGGAGGAGCCCGGTCTCTGGGCCTCAGCTCTGCCTCCATCTGTGGAGTGAGGAGGCCGAAGAACGGTCTCTTCGGGCCCCTTCAACCTTGAACCTCTGTTTCCGTTTGCCTCGCGTGTAGTGCATCATCAGCGCTCCTGCCCAGAATGAACCAGCATCCCCGGAAAGTTCCTCACCTCAGAGATGACCGAGTTCTTGTGCTCCCAGAGCTTCCTGCCCTCGGCTCTCTCCTCGTTACTCAGCACTTGGGGCCGGGGAAGTGTCCCAGAAGCCCTGGCCTCGATGAAGCGGGTCACCAAGGCCCACAGACGCTGTTGCCATCTTAGCACCCCGGGGAGGGCGTCAGCTGTTTCGAGCCGGGAAGCGAGAACGGGAAAGACACATGCACGAGTGACCCATCTAGTTGTGCCCCAGCCCAGAGTCGCACTTGTGCGTTGAACACACACTTTGCGGCGCCCCGACGGAGTGACCCGAGGGCAGGTTGCAGGGGCCACCCTGGCTTGCGGAGTCCGGGAACTCAGACCGGCACTGATTCCACCACATCCCAGAGCGCCAGGCGTTCAGAGCACCGGTCGGCAGGGCCCCTCAGAGTGGCCACCGACGGCCCCCGGCCCACGACAAGCTCAGAAACCTGGGCCAGGCTGTGCCTCGGGGCCCAGCTGCCCCGCTTCAGAAGGCCTGCGGTCACAAAGGTGTCCCCACAGAACCTAAGCCTCGGCACCTGCGCTTCGTAGGTCCCCGGTGATTCCAACGCACCCAGTTCCGGGACCGGCACCTGTGACTACTGCTCCAGACCACACATATCACTGGAAACAGCTCGCCGAGCAAGGCGGTGATGGGGGCGCCTGGGTGGCTCAGTCGGTTAAGCGTCTGACTTCGGCTCAGGTCATGATCTTGAGGTTCATGGGTTTGAGCCCCGCATTGGGCTCTGTGCTGACAGCCCTGAGGCTGGAGCCTGCTTTGGATTCTGTGTCTCCCTCTCTCTCTGCCCCTCCCCCACTCGTTCTCTCGTTCTCTCTCTCTCTCCCCCCACCAAAAAAATATCTATGTATTTTAAAAAGACAGTGATCCAGCGCCTCTGATTTCTCCTTTCCAGAGCGCGTGGGGCAGACCACAGGAAGAAAACTGAGTGACCACTGGACCGTTGATTCTGGGATAGCCAGATACCCTAGAAGATTCTACCTCATGCCCTTTCAGATCTAAATAGCTCTGGAGAGACAAATCTCCCCTGAGGGGGACGGGGCGGCGGCTGTGGGCGGTGGAGAAAGTCCCAGGTAACCCCAGGAGCAGGCCCCGGGCAGGGTTTTCTGGACTCATCCGCCAGAACAAACCTTTCAGGGCGGATCGAGAGGGGACTGGCCTCCGAGGCCCACAGAGGGCCTCGGGGTTGCCTGGAAGCCAGCATGGCTCCCAGGAAGCGTTCTCAGGAGGGGTCCTGGAGGAACCTGAGTCAGAACGCCACAGATTGGCAGAGGCGGGTTCCTGGGCAACCCCCCCCTCCCCCCCACCACCACTGACGCCGCCAGCGGGTCTGGGGCGAGGACTGGGAAGCCGCACTTGCTGCGAGCTCCTCCAGTGACTGTGAGGCCCGTCACCTCCGGGGACTGTGGGGACGGTACAGGATGTCGGACAGACCGCTCCTCGCTTCACGGGGCGGATTCCTAGAACCCTCGCTGCTGTCTTCGGCCAAGACGTTTCCTTCCTCGAAACTCCTTGGGCGACCGAGGACAAGGACACGGGCGGCGGGCCGGGAAGGGGGAGGGGACTTACACTTCACATCCCACAAGATATCCTTCTCGGGAGGGGCGGCGAAGAGGATGTACAGCCGGATGGTGTCGATGCCGTAACACCCTACGACCTCCTGGGGGTCCACCCCGTTGTGTTTGGACTTGCTCATCTTCTCCCACGTCACCTCCACCGTCTCCTTCGTGTTTGCGTGAACAGGAACAGACCCTGGACACCAAAATCACACACGGGGACGGCACGTGTGGCTCGGAACGGGTTCCGCAACAGCACGTCCACTAAGAGCCATTAAAAGCGTCCTCTTGGGCGCCTGGGTGGCGCAGTCGGTTAAGCGTCCGACTTCAGCCAGGTCACGATCTCGCGGTCCGTGAGTTCGAGCCCCGCATCAGGCTCTGGGCTGATGGCTCAGAGCCTGGAGCCTGTTTCCGATTCTGTGTCTCCCTCTCTCTCTGCCCCTCCCCCGTTCATGCTGTGTCTCTCTCTGTCCCAAAAATAAATAAACGTTGAAAAAAAAAAATTTTTAAAAGCGTCCTCTTGAAGAATCCCACTCATTCACTCGACACGCCTCTTTCTCCTCTTTCTCTCCTTCTGCGACACACACAGACACATCGTAGAAAAAGGGAAGGTAAGGGAAGGGAAGGGGAAGGGGAGGGGAGGGGAAGGGAAGGGAAGGGAAGGGAAGGGAAGGGAAGGGAAGGGAAGGGGGAAGGGAAGGAAGAAGGGGAAGGGGAAGGGGAGGGGAGGGGAGGGGAGGGGAAGGGGGAGGGGATGGAAGGGGAAGGGGAAGGGGAGGGGAGGGGAGGGGAGGGGAAAGGGAAGGGGAAGGGGAAGGGGAAGGGGAAGGGGAGGGGAGGGGAGGGGAGGGGGAAGGGAGGGGAGGGGAAGGGAAGGGGAGGGGAGGGGAGGGGAAGGGGAAGGGGAAGGGGAAGGGGAAGTGGAGGGGAGGGGAGCGGAGGGGAAGGGGAGGGGAGGGGAGGGGAGGGGGAGGGAAGGGGAAGGAGAAGGGGAAGGGGAAGGGAAGGGGAAGGGGAAGTGGAGGGGAGGGGGAGGGGAAGGGAGGGGAAGGGGAGGGGAGGGGAAGGGAGGGAAGGGGAAGGGAAGGGGAAGGGGAAGGGGAGGGGAGGGGAGGGGGAAGGGAGGGGAGGGGAAGGGAAGGGGAGGGGAGGGGAGGGGAGGGGAAGGGGAAGGGGAAGGGGAAGGGGAAGTGGAGGGGAGGGGAGGGAAGGGGAGGGGAGGGGAGGGGAGGGGAAGGGAGGGAAGGGGAAGGGAGGGAAGGGGAAGGGGAAGGGAAGGGGAGGGGAGGGGAGGGGAGGGGAGGGGAGGGGAGGGGAGGGAAGGGAAGGGAAGGGAAGGGAAACAGAGGCCTGCACATTCTGCTGTCTCCTTCAGGGATTCGGGATCTCCCCTGGAAGCTGGCAGCTGACCGGTCAGGGTCTCAAGAGCAGCAAAGCGCCCCGAAAGGTCACGTCAGTCACCGAAAACATGCTCTCGCACCATCGGGACCGCGGGCTCACCTCACTGGGCTCTTGTTGAATGCGGTGTGCCCTGTGGTGCCCGCCCGCGGCCTGGTGTCCAGGAGTGTCTCCTCCCCACCCACACACCACCGGGCCAGACAAGGCCTTATATGGCTAGGTTTGGATGAGGTGAGCGTGTGGCCGAGCCCCGGGGGCTGGGACAAGGAAGGACATCTGGGAAGGCTAAGGGCTCTCCCAGGAACCGCAACTAAGAGACAGAAGCTCCCGTTTCAATGTTGTTGGGCGCTGGAACCATAACGTCCTATGGAGATGGGGCAGGACGTGGCATCACGGGTCCCCGAGGTCACCTTGTAACCTGAAGTCAGGGGGAACAGAAGCCCAGCCAGAGGAGGAGGGAGAACAGGGCAGAAGAACAGAGAGGAGGAGGAAGAGCAAACAGGGGCAGGGAAGGAGAGAAGAGAAAGTTCTAGGCCCAGCATCTGGGTGGCGCCTGGGGACTGCCTGCACGCGGCGAGGCCCGGCTGGAGCCCCTACAGCTGGCTTCGGGTGATATCCCTACGTCCTGTGTCCACCTGCCTTTGGGCATGTTTCTGTTCCTTCTAGACAAGCACTCCCAGACTCTGACCGCAACCAAAGTCCCAAGGGGCCGATGTGTGTACCCAAAAGCTAACTCCGCAGAAGCACGTCCATTAAGGAGAGGGAAGGCTGGCCTCGCTGACCCAAGTGTTTTTTCGAGGGGGCAAGTCCACGTGGGAAGGGAAAAGGAGCTCACAACACTGCCTGGCCCCATGACATCAGAGCAGAGGGAGACTGAAGTTGCTGTATCCAGGCTGCAGTGAGGCTCAGGGAACCACTGCTCCCTTTACCCTGCACGCCGCCTCCGGGCTTAGCTACTCTTTCCAGCACTACTGTGCAACTTACGAAAGAGGCATCTATCCAGGCAGAACAGCTGAGAAGTTAGAAAAAGGTGCCCTCTCTTGGCAAATGTGGCCCTGAGGTATATGGTTTGGCAAGAGGCTGGGTGCCTTTGAGCAGTGCACGGACTGCACAGCTGTACAATGGCAGCCCCGCCCGTAACACAGAGCACTTCATTAACAACTGAAATTTATATGCCCCCTGGATTTGGCTTCTTTCTCCTCTGGTCCCTGTTGGAGAAATACTGTCAATTTCTTTTCAAGCTTTTTTTCTGTCCCACGGACCATTCCAAACCCTGATAAATTACTGCATAATTAGGTAATTCCATTGATGGGTTCCACCTAAACCTCTCTAGTGTTTGGTTTGGAAGGCTGCCTACCATTAGGGGGTTGTTGGGTTTACATGATCTCATCCATTGTGCACTGGGTTTTCTAAACGTAATGGCCAGAATTCTGGGGTTTTCTCACAGTGGCCTCTCTGTCTCCCCCACCCCCCCATTTCCTAACATGTCATTGATTTCAAGGGTATGCTGGGTGCATACAACATCCTCACCGTGCCACCTAAAGATCTGGCAAGAGGAACTACCCCTGAGGAAGAGTGAAAACACGGATGGCAGCGGAAAGCCTCGGGAGCACTGGAAGAAGAGGGAGGTCCAGCGATCGGGGAGAGGTGCTCCACAGGGAAGTGCTGGGTGGGGCTGCTCCAGGGTTCCGACACGTGCCTAGAGACGACCTAGAGAGAAACGCTGGGAGTGTCCCAGGCTTGGAAGAGTGTCTCTTGGACCTGGGGACTCTGTCCCTGAGACGGGCTGTCAAACACAAGCAAGGGCATGAGGTGATGCCCGGGCTGACTCTGTTGTGTACAAATGAAAACGCTTCCAGAAGCGAACGGACTGTGGATGGGGCTGGGGCTGAGGAGCAGGTGGCCATCCCAGCCCCAGCCTTCAGAGGGCACTGGCCACCAGGCACAGCAGGCCTGGAGACCTGAGACCCACGGGGCCCTCTCCAGGATTTCCCACCCCACCGAGGCCCGAGGGAGCACCTGCTTTGTCAATGGCTCTCAGGCCTGGCCTCGTTCTCCCCGAGTACCTAGAAGGGACCGATGGGCCATTCTCACCTGTGAGATCTACTTCCTCTCTCTGTAGATATTGTCCAGATGACAGGCGGAATGTCTGCCCCTTGATAAGGCCTTGGGCCAGCAGCTTATGAAAAGGCTCTCTGAGAAAAGATAAAGGGAAAAGAAATCGATTGGTAGGGATTTGAAGCATCCAGAAGACAGCAATAGAAGCCTTTCCGGCTGATGGATAGAGACAACTGCTCTTCATAAAAGCAGGTAGTCTGGCCAATGCCACTTGGAAATCCAACTGGAGCAAACAGCTCCTTATAAAGAAGTGACTGAGAACATGAAGTCAGATCGGCAGGTGTTAGCTACTTTCCACTTGTCGAAGTGGAAAGAACACTAGGCTTCAGATTCGGAAGGCCTGGATTTGAGTCTCTTTCCTCCTCAATGAATTCTATGAGCCAAGGCAAGTCCCTTACTTGTTCTTAACATCAGTTTGCTTATCTGAAAAGTGGAAACACTAAAAATCTGTCAAAGGCTTGTTGGTAAGATTACAGTAAATGATTGCATGAAAATACTTGTAAATTTTATTTTATTTTAAAATTTGCGGCAGTTCTTTTTAAAAAAATTTTTTAATGTATATTTGTATTTGAGAGAGAGAAAGAGAAAGAGAGAGCACAAGCAGGGGAGGGGCAGAGAGAGAGGAAGACAGAGTCCAAAAGGCTCTGGCTGTCAGCACGCAGCCCGACACGAGGCTCGAACCCATGAGCTGTGAGATCATGACCTGAGCTGAAGTCAGACGCTCAGCCGACGGAGCCACCCAGGGGCCCCACCCCCTCCCCCGGCTTTTTTTTTTTTTTTTTTTTTAAGTTTATTTATTTATTCTGAGAGAGACAGAGAGAGTATGCAAGCAGGGGAGGGGCAGAGAGAGACAAGAACAGAAGATCCAAAGCAGGCTCCGTGCTGACAGCAGAGGGGCCTGATATGGAGCTCGAATTCACGAACCGTGAGATCATGACCTGAGCCGAAGACCGACACTTAACTGACTGAGCCACCCAGGTACCCCGATACTTGGAAATTTTAAAGAACCACACTAATGTCAGCTACAGGCCGAGTCCAGCGTCAGGAGGGGCTCGAGAGGACACAGGAAGGTTTAAGTCGGGGCTCTGCTCAAGCAGGCTGCTTTTCCATCAACCTTGTACACAGTGACCGCTTGCATTCTTAAAAAAAAAACAAACACTGACTCCTACAGATTAACCACGCATATAGACTTTCTGTTCAAACTCAAACATGAACCTCCTCTTTTTAGGCCTACCCCCCTCTGAGGAGGTGGTTGTTATTAATAGCATGGTAAATACACCTGGAAACGTCTGGAAACTTTTCTGAATGCCTATGTGTGTATATACATATATATAGTTTTGTATAACTTTGGCAGATTTAAATAGATCATAATTCACATATATGACTCTGGTATTTCATTTAACTATATGAATGGATTTTCCACAACAGTCCATATAGACCTATCTCAGTTTTTTTTTCCTTTTGTAATTGTTTTCACTTTTTTTTGTTTTATTATTATTATTATTTATATAATTTATTGTCAAGTTGGCTAACATACAGTGTATATACAGCGTGCTCTAGGTTTTGGGGGGTAGATTCCCATGATTCATCGCTTACATACAACACCCAGCGCTCATCCCAACAAGTGCCCTCCTCGATGCCCATCACCTATCTCACCGCCCCCTACCCCCATCAACGCCCTGGAAAACAGTCTGGAGGTTCCTCAACAAATTAAAGATAGAACCTGCTACGACCCAGCAGTAGCGCTACTAGGAATTTATTCAAAGGATGCAGGAGTGCGGATTCATTAGGGCACACGTACCCCAATGTTTACAGCAGAGCTTTCATCAATAGTCAAATTATGGAAAGAGGCTCAGTTTTTTTTCAACGTTTATTTATTTTTGGGACAGAGAGAGACAGAGCATGAACGGGGGAGGGGCAGAGAGAGAGGGAGACACAGAATCGGAAACAGGCTCCAGGCTCCGAGCCATCAGCCCAGAGCCTGACGCGGGGCTCGAACTCACGGACCGCGAGATCGTGACCTGGCTGAAGTCGGACGCTTAACCGACTGCGCCACCCAGGCGCCCCAAGGCTCAGTTTTTTTAATGTTTATTTTTGAGAGAGAGAGAGAGAGAGAGAGAGAGAGAGAAAGAGGCATGTGTGAGCGAGCAGGGGAGGGGCAGAGAGAGAGAGAGGGACAGAGGATCCGAAGCAGGCTCTGTGATAACAGCAGCAAGCCCAATGCAGGGCTCGAACTCCCAAACCGTGAGATCGTGACTTGGGCCGAAGTCAGGCACTCAACGGACTGGGCCACGCAGGCGCCCCCAGACCTATCTCGGTTTTAAACAGCTCTCTAGTAGTCTGCGGTGCCCATGGGTTATAATTTGTTTATAGTGCCTGTTTTCTAAAAAATGGTTTCAGTCACTTTCACTGGATGAATCCTGCAATATAAACTTTTTCTCGGAAGGGGACAAGGAGAGGCTGACCCTTATACTGAAATGACGGGGAAATGACGTGATTTCCGATTTGAAACGGTTTATTCTGAAGAATCCACCTGATTCCGTTGTAAAGCACGAGAGCGAGAGCTATTCCAAACTCCAAGAATGATTTGCGGAGACATGTGCTGGTAACGCGTGCGCGTTTCGTGTCTGTTGAGAGGTAGGAACGTTTGGCGGGAGCCACGTTCTTCCCAAGCATCGCCGGCAGCACGACGCACCTTTCAACAGACAAACCCGTTGCTGCTTCAAGGTCACTGACGCGAGGCGGCTGCTATTTAGAAGTTCAAAACAACCACACGACCTCAGAGGCCCAGCAGACTACAAGTGTTGTTCTGGCGTCGTAGGCAGGAGCTGGCTCGGTCAAGTTAACAGGACCCTTGTTTCTCACACAAGGCCGTGGGATTTCGGTGACCCGTGATACTGAGTAAGGCTGCTGGGCGGGCCCCTGGTTTGTATCTGTGTGGCGCTTGTCCAACGGCTGTGCGGACAGGTGCGGTTTAGGGGAAACGTGCCAGGGGACTCAGGGGGTAGAATGGGATAGACCGACCGGAAAAGAGATGAGGGCCGGTTCGGAAAAAGGGATTCTCAGCCTTCATATTTTAAAATCTTAGGAGTGTATATTGTGTATACACGCAGGCATACGCGAGGGTGGGGGTGGTGGTGAGGGATTTTCTTATCCTTTTTTTTTGCCCAACGCGGGCCTCGATTGCACAGTGGTGAGATCGGACCCGGAATCAACAGCCGGACGCTCAACCAACCGAGCCACCCAGGCTCCCTGAGGTTTTTTCCACGGTGGAAAAGACCCACTATGCATAACATTCAAGTCGAATGTTACACAATTGTGCAAATTATTCAGTGTTGTTATTGAGTGTCACAGGGGCCATCCGGCATGCTCCCATGTGAATTTGGAACAAACCCCACATGTGCACAGAAGTCATCATATCATTGTCCAGCCTCTAAAACCCATCTTCATAATAGACCCATTCGACTCAGAAGGCTGCCTTCCTCCCACCACGCTCATGACATTCCACCGGCAAAGTCACATTGGCAGAAGGGCATCCTTTGGTGCCACAGTTCACGTCCCATCAAGACTCCTAGGAAACAGGAGTCTTTTGTACAGAAAAACAGGACAAATTATTTAACAATCAAATGCCCTTGGATCTTACACCGCATTTGAATAACTAAGCGCCTTGAAGGGAGAGCAGTAGTGTCTGCGGCTTCCCGGAACACCTGCACAAACGCCACAGGGACCTGTGTCCTCGGGCTACGCAGGCTTTATCCAGAGCAGGCTGGGGTTCTGATGCCCAAGGACCCACGTCTGCATTCTCCTCAGGAAGCTCAGAGAACCGCACCCCACAGACTGAGCGCGGGGTTTCCTCTGCCATCAGCCCTGTTTACCTGCCTGGTGTCTCTGACACTTTAAACCCACTTGCTTGTTCCTCGCAGAGGTCACGCGCACACTTGGCTGTCCCCAGAACAGGTCACGCTCCCCAGGATCAGGTGCCCCCTGGCAGGAATGCTGTCTCAGCCTGCGTTCCCGGGGAAACCGGGACTCGCCCTGCACCTCTGAACTCAGGCATTCCGTTTTCTGGGTGGCCGCTTCTGTCCCCTGCACATGTCCCCAGGCCCTCGTTTGTATCCCGCGGCGTCTGGGACACACCACGTGAGAAGCGTGTCCGGGCTGTGCCGTGATTACAACGTAAAGACCAGTCCACATCCGGCCCTGTGCCCATCACGGTAAGGACTTTTGCTCCCTTGGTCTTCCCTCTGTCCCCGGCACTGAGTGCTGTGCCCAACAGGCAAGCTGAAAACAACAACAACAACAACAACAACAAAAGGAGACGTGGTGAAAACGTGGACGGGTGAATGAACGCATAAATATGCACATTCAGACAAAAGGACGGTGGGACGCAGGTGGAAGACGCGGGTGGCTGCTGTTGCTGGCTCTTGAAGGCATCTTTGCCTTCCATCCGATTCCAGGATTTTAACCCCATCCCATTCGCTCTGCGGCAACAGTTTTAAAACAAAATCAAGTCATATGGCCACTTTTTATCGGGCAGGTCAAGAAACAGACTGGACACAAACACATTCGAAAGCACCAGGCACACGGAGCCAGTATTCCCCAAGGAAGGGCTGCCCCCGCCAAGCTTCCGGGAGCATCGGTGGGGTCAACGGGGCCGATCTGCGCCTGCACTCAGGGTGCACCGGGTCACCTCTTAGGCTGGAACCTTCCTCAGATTAATTTTTCATGCTGCAGCCTCACAGGAAACAGAAACAAAACAAAAACAAACAGACCGTTGCTTTCTCTCCTCTGTGCCTGGTGCCAGTGGGATGAATTTCTGTTACTGTCTGCACGAGTTTTTGAGATTTTTCCTTTCCTTTCCCACTCTGAGTGCAACGGCTTTGGTAGCTCTTAGGGGAAATTAAAAATCAGGGTGGAAGGAGGGAGGGAATAATCTGGATCCCAAAGACAAAGCTGAGCAGTATGGTGAAAATCCACAGAGCTTTTAGCCTCCAGAGGGGGCCGGAGCGGGGGGGGGGGGGGGGGGGGGGGGGGTTGAGAACCCAGGAATCCTGCTCTGGCCTCTGCAGGTTATCAGGTGGCTCGATGCTGCCACCTTCTGGGAACGGACGGCACTGCACCTGCCAGCACGTGGCCCTACTTCCAGAAGCTCTTCGGGGCCCCGTGGGTTCCAATTCTTCTTCTTCTTGTTTTTTTAAGTAAACTTCGAAATCAAGTGCCGTGCACATATCGAAAAGTACACGGTTCCTGGGAGTAAAACCTGATGAATTTTCACAACATAAGCACACCTGTGATGGCCACAGAGCGTCACCAACCTCCCAAAGGCCCCACCTCCCCACCGCGGTCACCACCAGCCTGGCCGCTGACACCATCGATTAGTTCTGCCTGTTTCAAAACCACTTCTAACCCTTTCCAGGTGAGGGCGAGGGATCCCAGGGGCCTGTACACATTGGAGGCTGTCCCCAGAGCTGGCCGTTGGCGGTGTGTCCGGTGTGGTCCTGGCAGCTGGGCCCGGCATATACTAAATTTTATTATGTATTCAAGGAGGCTGCTCCTCTGCCCTCCTCCCGCGAGCCTCCTTCCGGTGCTGAGTTCATGGTGGGTGCTTGATATCGTTCACTGGTTTGAGCTAAATGAACGCCGTTTCCACGAGAGGAGAAATAAAGCTGCCAGCAGCAGAGGCGGGGACAACGTGGAGAGGGGACACGAGGTGGAGGGAGAAAGGCCGATAAAGGGCAGGCACGGGACATTATGGCTCCCAGGTGGGGCCGCGACTTTTCTGCAGGGAGAGGCGCAGTGAGCGGTTTCAGACTCCATCCACTTAAGCTCGCAGGAAGGTGGGTGGGAGCAAGGGGACGAGTCGGGGGGGGGGGGGGGGAAAGGGTCCCAAGAGCCCAAGAGCGTTAACACTGGATTTCACGGTGGAAGGGGCACTTCCCTGCTCAATTCCCCAGTGGTCCCCCCCATCCCCCACTCTTCAGGGCTCCAGGGAATGATCCACAGGACCTTGGGAATCCGGTTCTCATTCTCGTGGCTGAAGCCGGTCACATCCACCCACAAGTAGTGTAGCTCGGAATGAGGAACCACACTTGTGTATTCATTCAACGTGTATTTGAGCCACAAACGGGTACAGAGCACTCTGCGGTTAGAAGGCTTACAGTAAAACGGTGGGCCAAGACATGCTCAGAAATAACCATCAACGCCATAAGGAGGACGCTCTAGTGTGATATGGAGGCGCGAGGTGCATGGGAATGAGGGACAAGGACGTCAAGGGCCCCGCTGAGCTCGGAACCCGGTCCCCCTGGAGCAGCATTCACACCATCGCCAAGCTCATTACTCAGATTCACAGCCAGTGTAACGTATTCCCTACGTGCTCATTCATTCACTCGACAAATGGCACCGGGGACAAACTTGCAGAAGCAACTGAGTTACTCATGCATCACAGTGACCGTGTACAGCCGAGGGCTTTATAAGGAAGTGAAAGATCTGAAACCACCCCCAAACCCCTTTGGCGTAGAAGCATCAAAGGTGGGCGTCACGCAGGGTCTCTGCCTGCGGGGGCCCGGCTGGTTTCACTGCCATGGAGGCAACGCCGTGCTCTTTGCTCTGTCCCCGCTCTCCTGCTGTGCCTTTAATACCACCCCTAGAGGGGCGCCTGGGTGGCTCAGTCGGTTGAGCATCCGACTCTTGATTTTGGCTCAGATCATGACCCCAGGGTCGTGGATTGAGCCCCATGTCAGGCTCCGTGCTAAGCGTGGAGCCTGCTTAAGATTCTCTGTCTCCCCCCTGCCCCCTCTCCCCTGCTTGCATTCTCTTTCTCTCTCTCTCTAAATAAATAATATAATAAAAAAAAGAATTAAAAAAAATACCACCCTGCATTTGCTGCAGCACAGCTATGTGCGAGCAGAATCATGGGAAGTGATGTTCTCTTCGGTACTTCCTTGACGGCTGGTCATGGAAAGCCACCTTTGTGCCACCAAGGTGGGAAGGGGGGGGCAGGTGGAAGGGCAGAGTGGGGAGGGTCAGTAATTATTAGGATAAATAAGGAATTCCAGAACATGGATTGATAGGCTATTTTAAGTGCCCTTATATATATAAAAAAAAAAAAATGACTGTATGCAAAGGAATGTATTAACTGGGATGTGGCTAACAGAATCCCAGGATTCGTCAGAGCCCCAACTAGCCACCGCAGATGACATTTCACCTACTCAGGAGGCCCTGGACAGCCCGCTGCCCACTCCCTGGCCTGGTCAGCCGGCCCCTGTATAGATCTGGAAAGAAGAAAACAGAAAGCCCTGGATTTCTGAAAACAATCTCTAACAACTTTTCAGACTGATTTTGCAAACTTCCTCTTCCTTGCCCTGTGCTGAGGGGCGGTCAGAATCACATAATTAGCCAGGGTCTGAGCATTAAGCAATAGCTCATTCTTAAAATACTACCATTTCTAGGGGCGCCTGGGTGGCTTGGTCGGTGAAGCGTCTGATTTGGGCTCAGGTCACACATGATCTCCCCCCGCATCCGGCCCTCTGCTATCAGCATGGAGTCCGCTTCAGATCCTCTGTCCCGCTCGCTCTGCCCCTCCCCTGCCTGTACTCTCTGTCTTTCCTTCTCTCTCTCTCAAAAATAAACATTAAAAAAATACTACATTTCTATTTCTTAGCAACCAGCTAGCAGCATGGAAGGAGCCCTTACTGATATGGTGAGACCCAAGGTAAGTTTCTCTTCTCTTCCTTTTCCCCCAAGGCTCATTTCTGGTGTGATCAGAGAGACACATAAAAGCTTGGGGGACTTGGGGCGCCTGGGTGGCTCAGTCGGTTAAGCGTCCGACTTCAGCTCAGCTCATGATCTCACGGTCCGTGAGTTCGAGCCCCGCGTCGGGCTCTGTGCTGACAGCTCAGAGCCTGGAGCCTGTTTTGGATTCTGTGTCTCTCTCTCTCTCTCTCTGCCCCTCCCCCGTTCATGCTCTGTCTCTCTCTGTCTCAAAAATAAATAAACGTTAAAAAAAATTAAAAAAAAAAAAAAGCTTGGGGGACTGGAGCCTGTGGCGTTCTCAGTGATCAGCAGGCCACTGTTCTTGGTTGACAACAAACCACAGGGAGAATGTCACTTCGGGGAACGTTGTGTCTCCCCAGAGTTGCAGTTAAGAGCAACAAAACCTGACAGGATTCCTGGGCCTACCGCCGTCCCTCACCACTGTCCCTTACAGAGGGAGAGACAGGCTTCCTTCCTGCAGTTCACGGAGGAGCTGGGTACATCCCTCTCTGCAGCGCGCCCCTGCGGCTTCCGTCCCGGGGACGTCCAGCCACAGCCAAAGCCCTCCCCTGGGTACTTCCTCCCGGGTACTTCCCTGCTTCTGAATCTACGCTGTAAATGACTGCTTTTTTTTTTTTTTTTAATTCTTTTTTCCTATTATAAGGTTGTACGATCACTGTAAAAACTCTGGAAAAAAAGCAGGAGTGCCTTAAAAAGTAAGAAAATCACCAGTAAGTTCATCTTCCAGAGAAAACTAGTGTTAACATGTTGGCATAGTTTTTTCTAGTCTTTTCTCTTGCTCTGCGTATGTGTATATATGCGTGTGTACATTTAAATACAGAGATATAGCCAAATTGCATCTATGATTCTGTATCATGCTTTTTTTTTTTTTTTTCCAGTTCTAGGTACTTCAGATGCATTTCTCCGTGTTACTAAACATTCCATGTAATATAACTTTAAAGAGTTGTACAGGGGCTAGACTTTATTCACTCTTTCTCAGAATGTGGGGGCGATAGGGCATATCTAAACGTGTAGCTACTTGAAATAACACGTGTACAGTTGGGTGCATAAGTTTGCATTTCTGATTATTCCCTTGGGCTAGGTTTCTAGAAGTACAATTAGTGTGTCCAAAAGTGTGAATGTTTCTAAGGCTCTCGTCGTATATCATGAAACTGCTTTTCGTAAAGGTTGTTCCAAACGGCCTTCCTGCAGCACAGGGGACGCTGTTCATCCCAGGCTCTCCGCTATACGGAAAATGGTACCTCACTTCTGTTTCACTGTATTTCTTTGACTACCAGCGAGGGAAGCATTTTAGGGTAGGCCTCTTCATCATTTGCGTATCTTCTTTGGCAAATCTCCCGGGGACATTAATTCTGGCTTGATCAGTAACCTGCTATTTCTTTCTTTCTTTTTTTCTTTTTTTAATGTTTATTTATTTTTGAGACAGAGAGAGACAGAGCATGAGTAGAGGAGGGGCAGGGAGAGAGGGAGACACAGAATCTGAAGCAGGCTCCAGGCTCCAAGCTGTCAGCACAGAGCCCGACGCGGGGCTCGAACTCATGAGCTGTGAGATCATGACCTGAGCCGAAGTCGGCCATTTAACTGACTGAGCCACCCAGGCGCCCCAGTATTTCTGATGCACAACAGCACACGTGCTGTCCCATGTGGGGGCACACCCAGCCCGGAGGCCAGCTTCTGGTGGAGGGTAAAGAGATCCATGAAAAGCTCAGAGTACAGACCTAAATGTGCAAGTGTGAAAGAGGGCCAGGACTCACTTAGAAAGCAGGAAAGAGTATTAGAACTACATAAGACTTTGTGGTAAGTTGATGAAACTTAGCCAGAATTACAGAGCGAATCCAGTGCTTAGAGTCGACAGAATTCCTCGCACGTGAGGCCCCTGAGAACCAAACAGGTTACTTGTCCGCACGCGAGGTAGTGGCCCCCATGGACATGGGACAGAGGCCTCGGGCTCCCAGGCTATCACTACTACATTCATTTGCTTGTTTGTTTATTTTTATTTATTTTTTTTTTTAATTTTTTTTTCAATGTTTTTATTTATTTTTGGGACAGAGAGAGACAGAGCATGAACGGGGGGAGGGGCAGAGAGAGAGGGAGACACAGAATCGGAAACAGGCTCCAGGCTCCGAGCCATCAGCCCAGAGCCCGACGCGGGGCTCGAACTCACGGACCGCGAGATCGTGACCTGGCTGAAGCCGGACGCTTAACCGACTGCGCCACCCAGGCGCCCCAAATTTTTTTTAAAGTAATCTTTACACCCACCATGGGGCTCAAACTTGCGACCCTAAGATCAAGAGTCACACGCTCCACCGATGGAGCCAGCCAGGTGCTCCTAGAGATAACTATCTTAGATGGTGGCCAGGGGGTTGAGAAATGAATACAACGGGGAGTGGCTATAGCCTCAAATCCCTCCCGGAAGGACAGGGCTAACCAAATGCTAACCAAGAGTAATACAGAAATAGACGTAGCAATCCCTGTCAAAAAAACACCAGCATTCTTCACAGAGCTAGAATAAACAATCCTACAATGTGTATGGAACCAGAAAAGGCCCCGAATAGCCAAAGCAATCCTGAAAAAGAAAACCAAAGCTGGAGGCATCACAATTCTGGACTTCAAGAAGTATTACAAAGCTGTAATCAAGACAGTATTTGGTAGCGACACAGAAACAGACACTCAGATCAATGGAACAGAATAGAGAACATAGAAATGGACCCACAAACGTATGGCCAACTCATCTCTGACAAAGCAGGAAAGAATAGCCAATGGAATAAAGACAGTCTCTTCAGCAAGTGGTGCTGGGAAAACTGGACAGCGACATGCACAAGAATGAACCTGGACCACTTTCTTACACCAGACACAAAAATAAACTCAAAATGGATGAAAGACCTCAATGTAAGACAGGAAGCCATTAAAATCCTCGAGGAGAAAGCAGGCAAAAACCTCTTTGACCTTGGCCGCAGCAACTTCTTACTCAAAACGTCTCCAGAGGCAAGGGAAACAAAAGCAAACATGAACTATTGGGACCTCATCAAGATAAAAAGCTTCTGCACAGCAAAGGAAACAATCAGCAAAACTAAAAGCCAACTGATGGAATGGGAGAAGATATTTGCAGATGACAGATAAAGGGTTAGTATCCAAAATCTATAAAGAACTTATCAAACCCAACATGCAAAAAAACAAATAATCCAGTGAAGAAATGGGCAAAAGGTATGAATAGACACTTCTCCAAAGAAGACATCCAGATGTCCAACTGACACATGAAAAAATGCTCCACAACACCCATCATCAGGGAAATTCAAATCAAAACCATAGTGAGACACCACCTCACACGTGTCAGAATAGCTAATATTAACAACTCGGGCAACAACAGATGTTGGTGAGGATGCGGAGAAAGGGGATCTCTTTTGCACTGCTGGTGGGAATACAAACTGGTGCACCCACTCTGGAAAACAGCATGGAGGTTCATCAAAAAATTAAAAATAGAACTTCCCTATGACCTAGCAATGGCACTACTAGGCATTTATCCACGGGATACAGGTGTGCTGTTTCGAAGGGACACATGTACCCCCATGTTTATAACAGCACCATCAACAATAGCCAAAATATGGAAAGAGCTCACATGTCCATCGATGGATGAATGGATAAAGAAGATGTGGGATACATATACAATGGAGTATTACTCGGCGATCAAAAAGAATGAAATCTTGCCATTTGCAACTACGTGGATGGAACTGGAGGGTATTATGCTAAGTGAAATTAGAGAAAGACAAATATCATATGACTTCACTCATATGAGGAATTTAAGATACTAAACAGATGACTGTAAGGGGAGGGAAGCAAAAAGAATATAAAAACAGGGAGGGGTCAAAACAGAAGAGACTCTTAAATATGGAGAACAAACAGAGTGTTCCTGGAGGGAGTGTGGGAGGGGGGATGGGCTAAATGGGGAAGGGGCACTAAGGAATCTCCTCCTGAAATCAGTGTTGCACTATCTGCTAACTCACTTGGATGTAAATAAACAATAAGTAAATTTTTTTAAAAAGAAAGAATGAAAAAATAAAGTTCTGATTTAGATACGTGTCAGCAAAAACAGCTAATAAATAAAGAGACATAAATACACATGTGGTTGACAGGTCTGTTTTTCCTCCTAGGCCAGCTTGAAAAAGTTGTTTGAAGGTCTTCAAACATTCTGACTGGAGAATCCTGAATTTTACCATAGAAGGCGGGTGACTCTCATTTTGTTTGAGGCTGACTGGTTTGTGGAGACACCCCTGATGAAAAGGCCATGTTCAGAGGCCGTCCTGGCCCCGATGTGATTTCACAGGAGAGTGACCCTAACAACTGTGTTGAGACACGGAGATAAGGGGAATTCCTGCAACTTCTTCAAGGTCAGATTTTGAGTACTTAAAATAAATGTCTCCTTTTTTTGAGGGGGGGAGGGCACGGAATAGAATCTTACTATCTCGTAAAGAACTTTTAAAAACGCACACAAAATACTGCACAGATATATTTCGAAGTACACCGGACAGCTGTCCCTTAAGTCTGATGGAAAAGCAAGTTCCAGGGGTGTCTGGAGGCTCTGTGGGTTAGAAATTCATTTCAACAGACACGAAGTCCTACCCCAAACGGGACTTGACAATTACATCTGAACGTCGCAAACATTTTTTCTCCTCGAATATAGTTCTCAAACCACTGTACGGGAGTCATAAAAATAGCCAGGCCTTGTCTTATAGTTTAAAATAGTTAGCCATTGACTCATTTATTGGTTTGTTCACTGCTCCTGCAAATAACTTCAGAAGCACAAATGGGCCTTGGGGCCAGAAATCATTTATGGTCTTTGTTTCTAGACCTGCATCAGAAGGAAACGTTTCTCATGGTGTGTTTTCTCTCTAGCCCAAGGAGGACACTTCCTTGTGGAAACATAAACTTCTTTCGTTTCATTTTTTTCTTTTAAGTAGGCTCCACGCCCAACATGGGGCTTGAACTCATGACCCAGAGATCAAGAGTCGCACGCTCGACCGAGTGAGCCAGCCAGGAGCCCCGAAAAGCATAAACTTTTATCTGTTTATATCAAGGGCTTAAACTCAATTTAAACAAATATCCACTGAGAATGTACAGTCTCTACGATACTGTCACAGCAACAGGACACAATTCCCATCCTCACGGGGAAGTTTTATCTGATGACGTAAAGAAGTTTCCACAGAGAAGAAATTCAAGGCAGAATGGGAAAAGTCTCAAGGCACAAACATTCCGACTGAGGCTTAATGCTGTTAATGTATTCACTGTCCTTCTGATGCAATCAGTTTATTTTGACACATGAAGGGCTCTGGGACTAATGAGAAGAAAATTATTTTCAGCATTTAATTTGATGTATAAACTAAATGTGTTTTCTGTACCAAAGACTCTTAATCTGTGTGTGTGTGCACAGAGAGAGGGAGCAGGTCTGAGGCGGGGTGATGGGAGGGGGCTTTCATAATGCTTCATTTTGCAGAAACTAGACTGTAGTCTGCGTTATTAGAGATATTTATTTATTTTTCATGTTTACTTGTTTTTGAGAGAGAGAGACAGAGCATGAGCAGGGGAGGGGCACAGACAGAGACACACACAGAATACGAAGCAGGCTGCAGGCTCGGAGCTGTCAGCCCAGAGCCCACTGCGGGGCTCGAACCCATGAACCACGAGATCACGACCTGAACCGAAGTTGGACACTCAACCGACTGACCCACCCAGGCACTCTACAAACAGATATGCTTAAGTCAAATATCCTTTATACATTCAAATACACACGCACACATACATCTATATATAGCCATGCTCTTGACTAGCAAGATAGAAGATATATGATGTAGGTCAGATATTTGTACAAGGCGATCGCCACGCTCTACAGAAGGTTTGCGGCGACGCACAAAGTTCTATTAACAGATTTTAAATAAGTTGGTCTTTTTTTCCCCTTAGAGTCTATTCAGACATTTCTTTCCTTTCTCTTTTTTCTTTATTTATTTTTTGATTAAAAAAATTTCTTTTCGTGTTTATTTATTTTTGAGAGAGAGACAGAGCATGAGCGGGGGAGGGGCGGAGAGAGGGGGAGACACAAAATCTGAAGCAGGACAGAGCTGGACGCGGGGCTTGAACTCACGAACCACGAGATCATGACGTGAGTCAAAGTTGGACGCTTAACTGAGCCACCCAGGAGCCCCTGAGATTTTTTAAAGTAATATATTTTTTATATATCAAAATTTTAAAAACATATCCTTTGACCCAGCAGTTTCATGTCGGGACTTGGACTTACAGATATAAACCCAAATACCAGCTGAGAACACAGACAGTGAGAGTCACCTCTTTTTTTTTTGTAACAGCAATTGGAAAAATAGGTGATTGCTTACATAAATCACGGGAGATCCATTATGATGGGGTACTGTGCGTAAATTACAAAGGATGGGGGGTCGGCACATGCTGATGTAGAAGGATCACTAGGATATATTATTAAAAATTTTTTTTTTTTCAACATTTATTTATTTTTGGGACAGAGAGAGACAGAGCATGAACGGGGGAGGGGCAGAGAGAGAGGGAGACACAGAATCCGAAACAGGCTCCAGGCTCTGAGCCATCAGCCCAGAGCCTGACGCGGGGCTCGAACTCATGGACGGTGAGATCATGACCTGAGCCGAAGTCGGCCGCTTAACCGACTGAGCCACCCAGGCGCCCCAAGCTGTGTTCTTATATATTTGAGCTGTGTTTTTTATCCAAACGTTTTTTTTTTTTTTATTTTTTTATTTTTGGGACAGAGAGAGACAGAGCATGAACGGGCGAGGGGCAGAGAGAGAGGGAGACACAGAATCGGAAACAGGCTCCAGGCTCCGAGCCATCAGCCCAGAGCCTGACGCGGGGCTCGAACTCACGGACCGCGAGATCGTGACCTGGCTGAAGTCGGACGCTTAACCGACTGCGCCACCCAGGCGCCCCTATATTATTAAATCAAAAAAGCAAAAAGGCATGTGTGTAATATATGTCACGTTTTAAAAATAAGTCTATCAACAGAAACATGGAGGTAATGCAGAATGTTTTTCTGGAAGAGACCAAAAGAAGCCATTAACAGGTTGGGGGGGGGGGGGGGAGGGTGGCCTGCAGGGAGTGAGACTTCAATGTTCAGTTTCTGTGCAGTTAAGAAAAAAACTCTTAACCTTAGACATGCATTACTTTATTATTTTGTATTTTTAAGTTGTTAACATGGGTTATCTGGACGAAGAGATCATCAGATCTTTTTTTCCCTTTTTTTCTCTGCAATTAAAAAATAGTCTAGGGGGTGCCTGGGTGGCTTAGTCAGTTAGGCGTCTGGCTCTTGATTTCAGCTCAGGCTGTGATCTCACGGGTTGTGAGTTTGAGCCCCAGGTCGGACTCTGCACTGAGTAAGCGTGGAGCCCGCATAGGATTCCCTCTGTCCCTACCCCTCCCATGCATGAGTGTGCTCTCTCTCTCAAAACAAATAAATAAACATTAAAAACAAATAGTGTAACAGATGCTGAATTAAAGATACAAAAAACAAAGTACAACCGTAATTGAAAAAAAACCCAGGAATTATGCTCCTGATGGTATGGCAGACAAAATAACCTAAATTATTGTCCTGCTGATAAATAAGTGAAAAAGCCAGACAAGTTATAAAAAAAGAATTGTTTTAAAGGTGTCACTTAGCTGGTAAACTAAGAAATGAGGTTGAAATATCAAATAAAAGCTAATAGATGGACCTTCACTAAAGAGCATGAAAGATATTCTAAAATATATATTTCAGATAAAGGGGAAATGATTTCAGATGTTAAGGTCAGAGACATAAAAAGGAAGAGTGAGGGGGCACTTGGGTGGCTCAGTCGGTTGAGCGTCCGACTTCGGCTCAAGTCACGATCTCACGGTTCGTGAGTTCGAGCCCCGCGTCGGGCTCTGGGCTGACAGCTCAGAGCCTGGAGCCTGCCTCAGATTCTGTGTCTCCCTCTTTCTCTGTCCCTCCCCTGCTCATGCTCTGTCTCTCTCTCTCTCTCTCTCTCTCTCGCTCAAAAATAAACATTTAAAAAATTTAAAAGAAAAAAAAGGAAGAGTGAGAAAAGCTCTCAGTAAGTATCCAGACTCAGTGCAATTGCATTAAACTCCCAATAGATATTTTTGTGGAATGTGACAGGGTGAATCTAAAATTCATATGGAAGGGCAAAAGATTTGATCGCAGCCAAGCTATTCCTAAAGAAAAAGAACAAAGTAGAAGGACTACCCTTACCAGACAGTAAGACCTGTAAAATTAAAATAAAGCCAATAAATAACGAGCACAGCAAAAAGCAAACGAACCAACAGACAGAATAAAGATCCTATAAACAGGCCCTTGTATATATACGCAGAAACATGACATTGATGGAGAGGCAACTAAAGATCAGCAAGGCAATGCGTGGACGGGTCCACTGAGGGCACTGAGACACTAAAAGCAACAAACAGCCCTAAAGGAAAAAAGTCATTAAAATTTCCTGCATTAACTTCAGAGTTTCTACTCGTCAAAAGACACCATAAAAATTAGAGAAATTGAGACCCGGGAAAAAATACTTGCAATACATATAGCTGGAAAAGGATTAGCATCCAGAATATTTTCAAAGTTCCTACAGTCAATAGAAGACAACCCAGCAACGCATAAAGGACACAGGGATTTACCGGAAGGGAAAACACACCGGTCCCCTAGACACGTTAATAACTGCTAAGCTTCACTGAGTGCGCAACGTCTCTCATTTCAACCGTGACCCACAAACGGATCCATCACAGCCGCGCGGTAATGGGGACCTCATCTCTGCTCGCATGAGCACAGGTTTACGTGAGCAGTCTGAAAACAAGCAGGGTGTTCCTGAGTGAGGTCGGGCACGTGCATACCCCGCAGTTCAGGAGCTTGGCTCTTAGGGACACACGCCAGACACGTGCTGACACTGTATGTCAGCAAATACGTACCGGAACACTCACCGTCTGGCTTGGCTCATCGTTGCACAAAACACTCCACCAGCCACGAGTGGCGGATGGACACATAAACTGTGTTCTGCGCTGGGAATTCCACGCCACGTGAGCGAATACCACACAGCGGGGAAACAGAAACGCAACGTAACTCTGTGCACCAGTGTGGGTGAGCCCCCAAAAATGCTGAGCGAGGAAAGCGAGAGGGAATACACGAAATATGATTCTACACATATAAAGCTCACACACAAGAAAACCAAAAAACACACACTGTTTCAAAACTACATACAGAGGTGATAAATTTATAAAGAGAAGAAAGGGAATAATGCAGGATAGGGGTTGGCCAGGGGAGGGGCGGTGAGTAGGGACAGAGTAAGACTGGGTAGGGGACCCTGGGTGTTCTAAGGGACTGGAGTACTCTTTCTCAAACTGAGAAGGAGGGTGCAGCGATGTTCACTTTATTCTTTGAATTGTATAAGACATTATACAATATATACATACATATATCATATGTACATGCAATATTGTATATACATATGTATACGTATATACATATACATATACATATATATACATGATGTATATACATATACATATATATATATATATATATATATATATATATATATATGATGTATTTCATGGGGGGAAAGGCGCACATATACCTTGCTGACCATAATGGGGAATAGGTTATAGGCCAATAGGAAGAAAATTTATCAATGGATTTACAATGGGATTCCCCAGCTTTAATCCATTATCTGCTTTTCCCAGAGTCATCTATCCAGGCAGGATTCAGTCAGGCTTAGAAAAAGAGCTTACATCGAGTGTGGCCAGATGATAAACACCACCTGAAACGAGACACTGTAAAAAGCCATGCAACATTATGAGCCACTTGTCTCTGCCTCACAAGTAAACGGCTCAGTTACTTAACTCCGCTAAACAGACAAGAGCTGAGGGCAAGATTCTGTGCGAACCTGCAATCTCACAGGCTAGAAGTGAAACGAAGCAACAGAAATCGCACTTCACGTGGCGAAGGCTGACAGTGACCTCCGAAGTACACTTGAAAACCGGAAGTCTGCCACGACCTCCATTTACCTTGGTCCCCGGAAGAACTGGCACCTGCTTTCGGTTGTCGTTCACGGAACCAAGTTCTTTTGTAAAGGGGGATACATGCTCACCTGTGCTTCACCATGTTTTGATCATGGCAAAAATGACTGAAGAATCTCGCGTAGAACAAGTGCATGACAGCGTGTTCCTTCCCTCCGATGTACAAATCCACAGGCATCCAGTAATCTGCCAAGGCGGCGTTAAAAGGGCTGGAAGAAAGAGAAACGGTCGTTTTTTAAAAACCCACTTTGCCACAATTACATAAATCAGACAGACCCACTGTAATCTGCATACGCTCTGAAACAGATTATGTCAGAGAAACACTTGTTTTCTTTTCAAAAATATTGTAAGAGAAAAACTTATCTACTAAAGGAAAGTCAGGTCCGTGTTAAATTCAGAAATTTATAAAAACTGTTTCAGAAGTTGCTGCTGACAATTTAACAAATGCCGATTTCCATATAAAATGGAGACAAGAGGAAAACATAGCAGCAAAAAAAGGTATTTCCGGGAAAGAGGTATTTCTGTAAAATGCATATTTGAATATGTGGATTTATGTTTTAGTTTTTATTCCGATGAGGCAATTGGGATGTGTGAGTTCTTACCAACAGGGGGCAGTATGGCATTTACGAGGAGATTAACAGGTAGACACTACATGTACATTTTAAAATAGGAATTCTATCTTACTTTTAAAAGCAGCGTTAAAACACAGATAGTCAGCGAGAGCCTGTATACGGTCTCCTGCGTGCAAGCATAGTTAGGGTAACCATCACAAAATCGGGCCAACATCTCTCTCTCACCTAACAGATGCTATCAGTGACAAAGATCCTACACGAAAGGCCTCCTCATACTCCTGGGGAGTAAAGAAAATACTACTTCCCTCTATTTTCTGGCTGGGACCCTGAAGGGGGGTCTGTGAGTATGCAGAGGTGTGTGCCGGTGTGCGTGTGCGTGTGTCGTGGGGAGGGGAGCAGAGCTGGCTGAGGACCTTTACCTTTTTTGAATGTTTATTTATCTTCGAGAGAGAGACACACACAGAGTGCAAGGGGCAGAGAGCAAGGGAGACGCAGGATCCGAAGCAGGCTCCAGGCTCTGAGCTGTCAGCACAGAGCGAGACACAGGGCTCGGACCCACGAACCACGAGATCATGACCTGAGCTGAGGTCGGACGCTTAACTGACCGGAGCCACCCAGGCACCCCTGGCTGAGGACCTTTAACCCCAAGATAATGTGCTTCCTTGAGCTCATCCAATGAAGTAAACCTCTGCCTTCGGAGGATCTGTACTCCGTGGTTTCAAATATGGGTGAATTCTCTTCCCTACACCTCAAAGCAATTTTTTCCCCCAGCACGGACTCGGCTCAGGCCGCAAGACAGAGCCAGCCGCTCAGCAGGTAAACCTGGCCAACCGCCCGCATTCGCACCTTCATGCAGCCGGGTTTTCTCCAGTCACCGTGCCAGAATTCTGGTAAAACTCAAACAATTTTTGTTCTTTGTGAGTAACGGTTCCTCAGAAAAATCCAGCTGCCGATCCATGTGCCAGAAGAGAAAGGGAGGTCGAGGGTGAGACTCCTCGGGAACACGAGTGTGGGGTGCATTAAGACATGGAAAGTAGCCATTGCCCCAGGATTTACCCCGGAAGCCAGGCGGTAAGCACTCAAGCTGTGCTAAAACTAGCAGCTGCATTTTTATGATGTGCTAAAGGGTGTTCCCAGATCGGGGGGCTGTGAAGGAAGGCCCCAGAGGCATCTGTCGCCAGTCAAGGGTCCGCGCTGATATAGAGCTTTCATCCTCTGTAAGAAGGTGTTCCTCGAAGCATTCTGACAGGTAGAGCCTGACGGCCCTGGCATTCTGAGCAGCTGCTACCGGACGGATCGTGCCAACAGCTCCTTCTAGAAGGAAGAGCCAGAAAAGGGGCCCTCTTCCCAGCCGCGGCAGTCCCCGGGCATCGTGGCTTTGCCGGCTATGGTTTACTCAGGGTCCGCTCATTCCTGGATGGCCTGAACTCAAATTACAGACTGGCCATCTCGCAGGGCGGGACTCCGGCACGGGGAGGGCCAGAGCACCCATTCTTTTGCAATGATGAAGGAAAAGGAGTGGGGGGAGGGTGCGTTCTGATATGCAGACTACGAGACTACGGGGCTGGAGAGCAATGGTTCTCTTGAGGATGACAGCAGGCTGCCGAGGTCTTTGATGCATGGTGGGTGCGATCTTAAGTGCTCTGCGACAGCCTTCTTTCGCTCATTCTCTTTACCCTCTCTCCCTACGGCTCTTTCCCTTATTCATTTATTTCTCTTTGCCTAAGAAACACGCACAGGGCTGAAAACTCAGGCAGTACCGAGAGGTCTGCGATTTCAACACTGGTCTCCGGCCCCCTGCCTTCGTGAGCACCACCCCGCCTCCCCCGCAGCCACTTGGAATTCTTGTAGCCGTTTCTTCCGGCAATTCCACCCTTTATTGATTCATCGATTTTAGAAATTACCGAGTGTATGTGACCAGAGGCAATGCTCCCTAGCTCTCTCACACTCCCTACTTCCTTCCCTCCCATCATTACTTCCGGTTAAGTAAAACATTACATCTTAATAACCCTACAACGCAGTTCACCACAGGGCCAAGAAGGGTATTGTGACAGAATTTTCTTCCTTCGTCTGTTTTTTAATTTTTCTTGTACTTGGGGCTTGCTTGGCTGCGACGAATCTAATTTAATAATCTGACACACTCGCTTATGAGAGCCGGCGTCAAGGTGAGCAGTTGACTAGTGGCTTCCAGGTGTTGTGCCTTTGGGACCATTCAGTATCCCTACAGCCCCTGCTCTCCCAGAGGGAGGGGATGCAAGAAGTAAGGGAGAGGATTCAATACCAAATAAAAGCTGTGCTGTCTAGCTAACAGTAGGTTTACAACCTACTGCAAGTATATATCAGCCCCCCACCCCCACCCCATAATGGAGTCCAAACTCTTGGACACTTCACTTCCAGGTTTTTCTCCCTTCTCTGTTTCTCAGGCTTATTTTTGCGGGCTTTGCAATGAGCATGCTCCAAAGAACAAAGAAGGGACTAAAAGTCTCTGTGTCACTTCAGAGAAAGTACGTTTGTTCCAATCAGAACTTTTTGCCTTACATGGGCATACGCCCCACCCCCAGTAAGGGGGGTAACTTCTGTAGTACTCAGCCAATGAGGAACCAGGGGAGGGACTTGCCTCTGTAGTGCTCAGCCAATGAGGAACAGGGGAGGGACTTGCAGGCTAGGAGATAAATTGTCTGCTGTGACCGCCCCCTAGCGTGCCTTTCTATCAGACACCTGCTTTTGCAAGAATGCTGAATGTTGATTAAAGCCTCGCTTCACGGTGCTCCAAGTCTCCCAGTGCCTCCTTTGATTGGGTCAGTGGGCTTATTTCTCACTGACGGACTTGGGACTTTCTAATGGATAACCTTTGCTCGGGGCTTCCTGGCGGCCTGGCTAAGACTTTCTCAGAGCTGCACTGTGGTCTGAGACTCTTCCGACGCAACCCTCCTTCCTTCCTCCCGCTCCCCTCTCGGGCATGGGACCCGCACTGTGGTCTATAAGGGCTCTCCCCACCGGCTCCTGCTCCCCTTTCCCCCCAACCTTTCAGGCGCTGCCCTCAGTAAATCTCTTGCACCTATGACTCTATCTTGGTGTCTGCTTCTTGGAGGACCCAAACTGACACATGCTCAAAGGATTCAGCAAGGCTTTACCTGTGAGCATTCTGCGGGTCGGTATATCTAAAGTAGTACCAAGCAGAATCAACAAAGGTATCCATTGTGTCTGTCTCTCTCTTGGCGGCTCCCTTGCACCTAAAAAATAAAGGAAGTTCATCAGTTTCTTTTAAAATTTTTAAATTTTAATGCAGTTTTTCCACCAGCTTTTGGGAAAGCGATGACAACTGAATACCAATTTAGAATGTCCCAAGAACAATGCTTCATCATGGATTGGTAATTCAGAGGATACTCTGCTTTTGTATTGTTCGGTACATGATGTTTTGAAGAAATTTACAAATAAAAATTTAAACCTTCACCAAGTAAAAGCGTTATTCGCCACCTGTCTGAATTTTACCTGGTAGAAAATCTAACAACCTAAGAGGATAAGCCCGGAGGGTCTCTTTTGCACGTTAACTTCTATTTTAGGCGTGTCAAGATTGCCTTCAGCCAATGCCTAGTTTATGATACTTGTGAAGGAAATCGACTTATAAAGAGAAGTTGAAAACCAAATGTAGATGTGCTAAAGAATAAACTTGGGTTTTCCCTATCTCTACTAGGGCCAGGGGTGCAGAATTCAAAACCTTGGGAAGAGAGGTCACCTTGGAGGTCCAAAGGCAGTGGCGTGCTGGGGCCACCTCTCATACCGGCTTGTGAGAATCAACTGTTCACACGTCTTCCCGGCTCGCTGACAAGTCATGTCGAGACAGTAGCCCGAACCTAGCCCTTGCAGAAGTACGTACACTATAGAAACTGGCAAACGCCACAAATCAGAAGCTCCCCTCCAACACACCCCCTGCTGAAGGATGGGATACAGAAGGGTAAAGATAGCCCTACCATTCAAGAAAGCAAATGAAGTGAGATCCTTGGAGTGTGAAGGGCTGAAAAGAAAAAGCAATCCTCGAGATGGGGATGCCTGGGGACGACTAAGGTTCCACAAGGGCCCAACGGCTGAACCAGTTCCGAAGCACGTGCCCAGTGTGATGGGCCCACGGAACCACACAAACCGGGTGCAAAAATCCTACAACTTGCAGGAACCCGAGAGAGGGCGCCCTTAGTCCGGCCTAGCCTAGGAAGGGCTCAGCCTCCCTGCCCCCACCCCCCGAAGACTCCTCCAGGCTTGGATCAGCAGTGATGGGTCGCGCCATTTATCACCAGCTGCGAACAGGGGCCCTTTGTGGCAGGGAGAAGGACTGCTGGAGAACACAGTTCTGACTCCAGGCTCTGCCTTTTGAGACACAGATGTAGGACCAACCACCCTTCTAAAATAGCCGCCCTTTTGGCAGTCGGAGTCCTTGGGGGTTCTTGGAGATTTTGAGGAGGGACGTGAGGAACCTCAAGAGGATCTGATGAATCTTCTGCTCATTTTGCATGCAAGGGCATGAGTCTGCTTTTAATTTAAAAATAAAAGAAGGCTTGCATTTAGAGCTTGCATCTGTGAAGCAGTTCATACTGCCTTTACAGATAGTACTGAAGGAGACAGCCATCACCACCACCGCCCCCCCACCCCCCAAGCTCCTGCTGATTAAATAGAAGCTGAGCAGAGAGACAGAAGCCCCAGATCTGGCGGGGCTCTGGGACTCACAGGGGCCTCCCTCTGGGGACAGCGGTGGGCCCTGGGGGCAGATGTTTAGGGGAGGGAGCCCGAGGGAATCCTGTTTCCTACCGCCCGGGGCTACTAGAAGCCGCCGAGCTCAACAGCACATCTCTAAATTAAAGCCAGATCTTTTTAGTTGGAAAGCAATCAACCAGAACGTAGACACTATTTGGGGAAATAATTACAACACAAAAATTCCTTATTCTCCCACACTATTAGTGCAGGTGTACAAGTCAGGAAGAAAATTCAGGGCTCAACTGATCAAAGGAGGAATGTCCGCCTACAACTTGCCAGGTTGATTTTCTTTTTAGTGGTCACGTTGGACTTGAGGACACCAACATATTTTACGACCGACACGAAAAGCTGGTGATGTGGCCAGGCTACTTGGGAAGTGGGAGAGACAGGTGCAGTGACAATGGTATTGTCATTAGGAGCGCCAACGGTACTAACGAGGGTGGGGGTGTGTGGCAGGCAATGAGCCCAATGCTTCCCAGGCATTCTCTCATTTAATCCCGGGAACCCTGGGGATTATGAGGTAGGTACTACTCATGTCCCCATTCTGCAGTAACCGAGTAACCGAAGTCCAGACAGGTTAAGCAATCAGCCCAAGGTCTTGGAGCTCAAGAGTAAGGACTCCACACCTGTTGGGCTCGGGCACCTGCGGTCCTTACCACTGGACACGCTGGTTCCGTGACTGTCAGCCCTAGATGCTCACTAGAATCGTCCAGGGAGCCCGGACCAATACCAAAGACCTGCGCTCTGACCTCCAGGAATCCACAGCCAGGGGAGGAAACCTTCTCCCCACCGCAAGGGCCCTGGGCTGCTGCAGCTGGTGCGCTGAAGGCCACCAGTGTCTCCGGCAGAGAGACCCTTTTGTCACCGCTTATCAATACGGAGGGTGTGCTGGCTTCTCCTGGAGCCCACGTTTCTATCCCCAAAAGACCCAGAGCTCCCTATGTTCCTGCCCACAAGCCTTATCTTAAAACCAGCTGGGTGAGGACCCAGGAGGACAGTGGTAACACGTCCATTCACTGACTGGTAAGGGTCACTGTGCAGGATTACATGTCTCAATTCTAGTCTCCCGAGCGGCCCTTCGAGGGGGTTTAGTTTCTGATAAGAAAACCGAAGCTCAGAGAAGTTAAGTGACTTTCCCAAGGCCGCATGGCTAGTTAGGAGGCAGGGCCAGGCCTTGGACCCGTTACTGTCCGACTCCCCAGCTTGGGCCTTGCAACTGCACTATGGTTCCCTGATTACCAACCTCGTAATTCAGCTCTGTACTGGCAGAGGACTACATTTTGACACCCTCATCGCGATCTGTAAGGCCCAGAAAAAAATGGCTTCTCCACAGAAGGAAGCAGGAAGATACACAGCCGGTACTCGATACTTAGTTGTTTAATCAGCCGGTCTGGTATCACAAGAATCACATCTGAGATACGCCGGGGAACGGACGGTGCAACAATCCTACTTCCAAAACGAGCAGGTGTTTCAGTATATTAAAGAGCGAAACCCCTCAGCATACACACCCTCGTAGCTACCACGCTGCTACTTATGAGAAAATCTCCATTGTTACCAAGCCTCTAGGTGGGAAAACCAAGGCAGAGAGGAGACACCATTTTCTCTGCTTCCAAGAAGCTCTCTGGAATATGAAATGGGTGGAAGTGGCCTTTTACAAAGCTATGCTGAACACGTGCGGCTTTCCATCAATGGGACCAGGTGTTTCTGGCAAGGATGTGAATGGACACCCGTTGCTGCTTCTGGCTCAGAGAGGAGAGGAGAGGGTGCTCATCCCGGTGGCCAGGCCTCAGATTCCAGCCCCTTCTCTCCAACGTCCCGAAAGACCTAGCATATTCTTTCCAGTCTGGTCGAAGTGCCAGGTCAAGGGAGCAGAGAGTCTGAGACTCCAGCAGGGTGCTGGGGACCCCTTACCTCGGGCAGGCGCAGTTCACCCAGTCCGAAGCCGTGGCCAAGGGGGAGCCTCCCTTGCCGGTAAAAGCTGTGATGTGGGGCAAGGTCACGGGCAAATCCTGCAGAGGCACCGGCACGGGGCCACAGGCCGGGCAGTGGACCATGGGGATGGGCGTGCCCCAGTACCGCTGTCGCGAGACCAGCCAGTCCTTCAGTTTGTCACTCGTCACGTCTCCACCGACTCTCTTCCTCCGGGCTTTCTGGGTCAAGGCTAGAAACGCATCCTGCCGGTTCATGCCTGTGAACTGCAAGGGGAAAGAGAGAAATCCTAGTCTTCCCTCCCCAGGGACAAGGTGTCACCACCCCCATGCCACCAGACTGCGATTTTCGTGTGTGGTCTGTGCAGGGCCATGTTGTGTCTTCACGAGCCCCGGGTGCCTCTATCTTTGTGGCCCCTTCCTCCCTAGGATAATACCAAAGACTGTATTTTATGGGGCACCTGGGTGGCACATCGGGTTAGGTGTCTGACTCTTGATCTCGGCTCAGGTCACGATCTCACGGTTCGTGAGTTCAAGCCCCGCGCTGGGCTCTGCACTGATGGTGTGCAGCCTGCTTGGGAGTCTGTCTCTCTTTCTCTCGGCCCCTCCCCTGCTTGTGCTCTGTCTCTCAAAATAAACAAACTTGAAAAACATTTGTTAAAATTGTATTTTAGGAGTGTGTGGAATGAAAACGAATGAAATTTTGAAATCCTAAAAGTTCGCTTTTTCCCCTCTGGTTTTAAAAGAAGTGCAAACCTTGTCGAGGACCCCCTAAAAGCACCGTCAGCCCCACGCCCTGTGTCCACTGTGTCTAACGGGGAAACCGGCTCCAGTTCCGCGGCCCTCCTCATCACCTGAGCCCTGAGATACTGCAGACATCAAATGCTTTGAGCTGCCAACCAAGAACTGCATGATATGCATTTCTAATGACCAGTCCCCTGTTGGGGGAAACATAATCTGGAAGAGAAAAGGTTCAATATCCTGAAGCCGAAGGCATTTCAGGCAAAGCAGGGGAACGAATTGGAGCCACAGCTGGAAGGACCAGAACCACTTCTTCTCTGTTTAAATGCTCTCGATTTAGAGACAGCGGAGTGAAACACAAGTAGAAAAGAGAGGGGCGCCCGGGGGGCGCAGTCGGTTAAGCATCCGACTTCGGCTCGGCTCAGGATCTCCCAGTTCGTGGGTTCGAGCCCCACGTCGGGCTCTGTGCTGATGGCTCGGAGCCTGGAGCCTGCTTGGGATTCTGTCTGTCTGTCTGTCTCTCTCTCTCTTTCTGCCCACCCCCCCCACCCCCCACTCACGTTCTATCTCTCCCTCTCTCAAAATTAAACATTAAAACAAATTTTTTCTAAGTTGAAAATAGAATTTCTCTTTTCCATCAATGGGACCAGAACCAAACTAATGGTAAGAATGGAACCGGCATGGAATGCCAACGGGGGGCTTGGGGTACCCCGGAATTGGTTCACTGAAGACGGCCTGCATACCTACTATGTGCCAGGCTCCTGCCAGGCCCTGGGGGCACGAAGATAATTATGCTCTGCCCCCCGCCTGCAAGGAGCTTACGAGCATGAGGCATATGCAGAAATACGCGCAGCTGTTGATCAACAGCAGCCCCGTCCTTGGGGTGTGCAGGGTCTCCCGAAGAACACGCAGTGCTCGCGACCGCGGCAAGGCCCGCACTCCACGCTCCACACCCCCGCCATCACACGATGACGGGGCAAACGATCACAAGCTCTCTTGGAAGTCTACCTCCTCCACGTATCACTGTCTTTACATCCCAGAGGCTCACGGATGACAGGAGCCTCTCACCACCTGTTCTCCGTCCACCTGCCAAAAAGCATTTGTTGTCCTAGATATTCAGTCTAGAGCCTGGAGAGGGTTCAGTGGACCACCTGAACCTATCCGAACAAGCCAGGGAGCATTCATTCATGTCAGTCCCATACTAAAGAGGGAGTATCTCTCTGGGCACTTCAGAAGCCTAATTTTGGCCACGAGTGCCTCCTTCCTTGCCCTGCCGAGACATCGAGGGCTCTGCTACAGGCACCTTGGTTTTGGCTCTGCACCTCCTCCAGGGAGCCTGCCCCAACACGGTCGAAGAGAAGGTTTAAGGTTCCGTATCTGAGGAGCATGACTCACATCTGGGGATACCGTTTACGAAGTGAAGGCACAAACACGAAGTCAGAAAATGTCACTCGCATAAGGAAAAAAAGTTGGCCACACTCTTATTCTTTGTATATGTCTATCTGTATACATATCTACAAATAGCCCATAGCCAGGGACTCCCAAACCTGAAAATCCCAGAATTCCAGGTCTAACTGAATCAGGATCACCCAGCCTGGGGCCAGTAAGCATCTCCTGGGCGATTCAGAGACACGGCCAGGGAGGCACTCACTAGGTGACACTGGCAGTTCCCAGACTCAGCTGCACAAGAGAATCACGTGGGGAGCTCTGAACACGCTTGATGTTCAATCCATGCCTCACACCCCATAACCCTCAAATCAGAATTTCTGGGGTGGGACTCAAGCATCAGTAGTTTAAAACACTTTCCAGGTATTTCTGAAGGGCGGCCAAGTTTAAGAAACAGCGCTCTAAACCAGAAGAGTCAAACCTCAATAAGCACACAGATCTCATGGGGGATCTTATTAGACTCAGGGGGCTCTGAGAGGCTCCACATCTAGCAAGTGATGCCTGTGCGGCCGGTCCGGGGACCACACTTTGAATAGCAAGGTTCTGGGCCAGGGATCCTCAAAATATGGATCCTGGATCAGTAGTAGCAACAGAAGCACCTGAAACTTACTAGAAGTGCAAATTCTTGGGTTCTACCTGGGACCGCTGAGTCAGAAGCTGCCAGGCACTCTGGGTCCGAACGAGGCGCCCGTCGACTCTGGGGTGCGCTCAAGTTCGAGAGGCACCAGCTCTGCTGTTTCCCACTTAGCCCTCACCCTACCTCCTCCATCATACTCCCTGGCCTGGGGCAACTGCAAGGCTGAGGTCAAATCCTGCCAGACCTACCACCTGCCAAGAGATAACCTGGGCCAAATGAATAAACGCGATTTAACTTCAGTGTTCATTTCCACAGGCGAGTTCAACTTGAGGTAGAAACAAGTCAATAATCTGGGGAGAACAGCCAATTTCAGTCACTCTCCCAGGGAATCAGTCTTCCCGGAAGGGGAGATTTTTTTTTTTCCAGCAGGAGATTCCCAGAATAGAATGACTACGATAACCACGAACCTAGGATTAGGCTTGATTTAGAGGTGACAAATTTCTAGATCTTGAAGAAAAGAAGGTTGTTTTGTTTTCAAAGATTAAGAAACGAGGGTGCAAGACCATTAGGTGTAGGGATGAGTGAAATGGCAGGTTGTAATCTGCACCTGAAGGAAAACAGCTCATCAGATCCAGGCCAAGGTCATGATCTGAGAAGCTGTCAGGCCCGCGCCATGGGGAACCCACCTCAGCAGAGCTGCAGAGTCTCTCTGTGCCATCCGGCAAAGTCTCGATGACTTCGGAGTAGGGGAGGCCCAGGGTTTGGGCTAAGCTGGCGTCCTCTGGGCTGGTGCTGGGAATTCCTATTCAGAAGGGGAGAAGCATAGAACACCTTCTTTGCAAATGCTCAAGTCACAGAGATATCGACAGCACTAACACCCTCGGCTTTAGCTTCCCGAGGGAGACCCTCTTTTAGCTACAGAAGTTACAAAACCACGGCGCATTCCTCGGGAAAAAGGAGAAACCCACCCCCCTATTTCTTAAAGTCTTCATTCTGTGCTTCAAAAAGAGTTGTAATTCTGAAACACACGACTCGGGGTGCTTTGTGTCACCGAGACAGGGAAGCACAAGCATCTGGAGAAGCCTCTTGTCTGAATTCCCTCAGTGACCAAGGACCGTGGCATTCTCGCGAGACGCAGGGCACCCTGGCATTTCCGGGCACCCTGGAAAAATCCACTCGGTCCGGAAGTGGAAAGCTGACAACTGTGTTTCTGCACGCTGGGCTCTGTTCCCAAAGGCAAAGGTACCTTCATTCCCAACAGAAATTTATTCTTCAACCCACATATGCCCTGGAGACGGAGTTGAGCATAAGTAAATCACTCATGCAGAGGGCCAAGGCCTACTGTCGGCTTCAGCTATTCATACACACAAGCTTGCCCGTGGGTTCTCAATCCTGGCATTGCTGGCCTCCTGGACTTAGCTGTGAGGCTGTGCCGAGGACTGTAGGATGTTGGGGAGCGTCCCTGGTCTCAGCCAGTAGCATTCCCCGAGTGTGACAGAAAATGACGGCAGAATTGCCAAACGTCCTCTGGTGGCCAAATCGCCCCTGGTTGAGAGCTCCTGCTGGAGGGTCAGCCATGACACCTGCTAACGTCCCTGCAGACATGATGCATCACGTGGCCACTGGGAGAGAAAACTAAGGGCAACACATACAGTGCTTTCGGTCACATTTCCACGGGCGACCTCCTTGGATCACCGCCCTACGAGGGTGATTTAATGTTTGGGAGACGTGTCCTAAAGCTCCCTGGCGAGACGGAACGCTCCGTGGTGTGATGGAAAGTTCTGTGGTGTTCCGGCTGAGATTCCTGACAAAAAGCACCTAACGAGGCAGACAAATGTTCAGAGTGGACTTGAAGGAAGGGTGAGGACAAATGGCAAGCAATAAATATTACTGGAAAGTGTCCATTTGTTACCCTCCCAAAGCGTATGGTTTGGGGTAATGAGGAGAAATGTTCGAAAGGAGACACTGTGGCCAAAAAATTCATGTGACCACATAAAGAATGCCCTGGACCACAGTGTGGGTTATGTGGGGCTCAGCAGGATGTGAACTATTTTATTTTTAATCTTTATTTTTGAGAGAGAGAGAGACAGAGTGAGAACAGGGGAGAGGCAGAGAGAGAGGGAGACACGGAATCTGAAACAGGCTCCGGGCTCTGAGCTGTCAGCACACAGCCTGACGCGGGGTTTGAACTCATGAGCTGTGAGATCATGACCTGAGCCTAAGCCGGGCGCTTAACCGACTGAGCCACCCAGGTGCCCCGGACATGAACTACTTTGTAAAGTGCAGGTGAAATGGCAAAAACACCACTTTATCTCTTTTTTATTTCTATTGCTCTTCTTGGAAGGCAAGAAGCAGTAACTTAGAAAATGTTAATAATGTCACTGTGGGAATTCAAGACAACAGGAAAAATTATTTCCAGGCACATCCTAAAAAAAAAAAAAAAAAAATCAGACTTTTTTTTCTTTCAGAATTTTCAATACTGTGCCAGTAATTTGACTCAAAATACACCCCTCCCCTCACCCCCTGTAAAAGCAAAAAGCCACATCAACAAGAGGTCCTTTTATTGTTTATCTTGGCTGATTGTATTAATGAATCTTACTAATTACAAAATATGTAAGAATAAATAGAAGGAATTATTTCCCTCAAGCAACACATTTTCCAGGTTCCAATGGTCAGAAGGGAATGGCCTGAATGCCTTAATATCCATTTTCTGTTTGGCTGGTTCTTCAAATCTCTTTGCCAAAAACCGATCTGGGAATTGGGAGGGAAAACGTGATGTTGATAAGAAATGCTATTTCTTCTGGGTGCCACGAAACTGAGAGTGGAAGGAACTTTCTCTGCAGATTCTTGGCACTTTGAGAGTGGCTGGGATCTGCAGCCAGAATACTGGAGAAGAGGGGCGCTCGGGCCCATCCAAAGGGCGGATTTTGCACGCGCTGTCATTAGTTTTCAGCCTGTGGTTCACCCCCGAGCCCCGCTAGGTGACGACACCTGAGGATGAGCGAGGCATGAGCGAGGCCACAGGGGACATCCAACGCACAGTTCTAAATGCACCTCCAACCCTACTGCTGTGTCACGGTCCCTTCCCTGGAGGGCTCAAGTTCACCTCCCCCACAGACCTCTGCCAAAACCCAGCCCAATCCATCATGTGTGCTCAGAACCCCCATCTCCACAGTTGCTGTTGGTTCTAGGAGCTCCGAAATCAGATTTCATCTGAGTTGTATTATTCCCCGTACCATACGTATGCGTCTCACAAACTAGCTCTACTGGCCGGATACTTTTTATTACTCTCAATAGCAACTAGCAAGGTGTGGACTCCTGGGTATATTTTCAAGATGTAGTTATTAAATAAGGGGTGTTTAAATGACGGGCATATCATTTTTTTCCAGAGGCAAAACAGACCATGGAGTCAGCAGGGAGCAATTGCAGTTGACCGCGACAGCCTGGGGTTTTGATCGGAAGCCTGCTAAGTATATTATCCTGATTATATTTTAATAGCTACTCACCTATTTTGGAATCCAGAGAGCCCTCAAAGTCAGCTTTGGCCAAGATAACGACAGGGGCCTCCTGCTGGGTGAGCATGTTCACGGCCGTCACGGGCGTGAGGCAGTCTGAAAATGAGAGCAAGTGACAGCTGGGGTACTCACACCATCTGAGTCTCAGAGGAGATAAGTGAGAAAAATAAGCACTGGGACTTCTGTATCTTGTGCTAACGGTTTAAAAAAAAATCTGTTCGGGGCGCCTGGGTGGCGCAGTCGGTTAAGCGTCCGACTTCAGCCAGGTCACGATCTCGCGGTCCGTGAGTTCGAGCCCCGCGTCAGGCTCTGGGCTGATGGTTCGGAGCCTGGAGCCTGTTTCCGATTCTGTGTCTCCCTCTCTCTCTGCCCCTCCCCCGTTCATGCTCTGTCTCTCTCTGTCCCAAAAATAAATAAAAACGTTGAAAAAAAAAAATTTAAAAAAAAAAAAAATAAAAAAAATCTGTTCTCCGAAGTTATCAATGGATAATTCACACCAGTAGAAAGTCAAAAGGTGAAGCAAATGCACAAAAATGTTCATCTATGCTCACAACCAAAGAAGTGAAATGGCGTGTTTACTTTCCAGATGGTAAAAGACGTTCCCGCCACTCTTTTTTCCTTTTGAAAAGTACCTCAGGGGGCCCCTGGGTGGCTCAGTCGGTTAAGTGGCCAACTCTTGATTTTTGGCTCAGGTCATGATCTTGCGGTTTGTGGGTTTGAGCCCCTCTTTCCCTCTCTCTCTGCTCCTCCACTGCTCATGTGCTCTCTCTCTCTCAAAAATAAATAAACATTAAAAAAAAAATACCTCAAATATACAGAAGAACAAGCAACACAAACATCTACGATGACTAGGAGATGTCTGGAATTCCAAATCCTTACACCTGAAAACGGAGGTGGATAAGAGAGTAGAGAATAACTAAGCAGAGAGCAGGAGAGATCCGGACATATAAAGACAGAACAGTTCTTCCCACTTACTCTTTCTCAGGAGACAGCAGAGGATGTGTTCCAGCAAAACGAAGGGGTAAATTAAGAAAGACACAGAAACGGGATCTAGGAAACAGAGGATCCAACAAAGGAAAGAGGGTCAGGAGACTCTCAGAACAAAGAGAGAGGGAAGCCCTAGGCAGCAGATGGGCAGCAGAGGCCTAGAGAGTGACCAGGTCAGGCCTGAGCAGGATAGAGGGCCCAAGAAGCATCTTCCGGGGGGAAAAGAGGGATCAATACATTTGATCTGACAGGTTGGAATGTGTAGAAAATTTGTATTGAGAGGAGTTTCAAAGAGCCTCTAGGAGGGTGTGGGAAGACTTAGAAATTCAAAGAACACAAAGCAGATGAAAAAAAAAAAAAAAGAAGACATCATTAACTTCAGGCAAAACAGAAAGTACTACCAAAAGGAAAAAGTAACCATAGTGTCCTTGGCTCAGTTGTGAATGGTATTTGTGTGGTCGTAACAAAACGCTTAATTTGGAATTATCCAAACAGTGTGCCATCTTAAATGAAGCTTGTTACAACTACCACAGCAGGGAGACAAGCCATTAATAGATGAATCTTCACTGACGATGTGCGGGAATGGAAGCATGAAGACGCAAACGCAGTCCCAAAGGAAGAAGGGATGAGGAGTGGTAAACAATTAGCGAGCTCACTTGCGCTTACAGCAACATGAGCAACTGACCGCAGTTATAATTTGTGAACTCTTACTACCTGTATTTGCCGCGTTTTAAGACTTTCTATAATTTATCTGAAATATGTTTTACAAACCCCAAAGTTAGAATATGCCCAGGAAGTAAGATTTATTTATTTATTTTTTGATGTTTATTGTATCTTAGGGAGAGAGAGTGCGTGTATGTGTGCGAGCTGGGGAGGGGCTGGGGGGGGGGGCGTGGACAGCGGATCTGAAGTGGGCTCTGTGCTGACAGCAGACAGCCCGATGCAGGGCTCGAACTCACATACCGTGAGGTCATGACCTGGGCCGAAATGAAGAGCTGGACGCTTCACTGACTGAGCCGCCCGGGCGCCCCTAGATTTATTCATTTCAAAGAGGGAAAGATAGGCTCTGTAGGCACCTAAATCGGCTCTTCTCACCTTTCACCTTGGCGGCAGGAGGTGGGGGGGGGGGTGAGGAAGCAAAGGGTGGGCTAGGGTGGGGACAGAGTGACACGCAACCCAAACGGGTCTCCAGGGCAGAGGTTCAGCACCCATGGTACCACAGCTGGGAGGCACCTGCTGCCCGAGCCGCCTAAGTGCTGCCATTTCCCAAAGGGGAGACCCGGGTTTCCGATTCCGTACTGCCCCTCCTCAAAGAAGACGTGCACACACGTGAAGTCTGCGGTCACGAGAAAACGTGAGGAGGAGGACGGGAGACGAGGTGTGACAGTAAAAGTCGCAAGGTAATGTCGAGAACTGGTGAGCTGAGGGGAAGCAGGGGAGGCCCATTACCCAGACACAGGGAGGGCTGTACCAGAGAAACACGTGGGGCACAGGCTGACCCCGGACCTGCCTCTCCCTCCGACTCAGCAACAAAACACTTAGCTGGACGCTCGGCTGCACAGCTCACGACAGCACTGCTCCGCCTCCCTTCCGCCGGTGTGGCCACGGGGTACGTGCAGAAGCGACTTCTAGGTCATGCTCTCAGAGGGAAGGAGCACGCCCTTCATTCTCCGCTGGTTACTTAACGCAATGCAGACGATGTGCTGAACGTCTCAGAGCACACAGGGAAGGCCAAGAGCCTTGAAGGGCACAGTGGGACGGCCGAAAGAGCCTTGGCCGTGACTGACTCATAAAGCAGACTTGTTATACTCGCTCTGAGATTCATGCGGGCAAGAAACAAACTTATGTCTTTTTAAGTCACCGTGTTGTCTGGACTCTGTCATAGCCACCAAACTCCTAGCCTAAGTAACACATCTAAAAGGATTCCACGGGGCCGGGGAAGGAAGCTCCTGCTGTTGCTAACACTCTTTGACTTTGACTTTCATGTGATATACATATATTAATTGGATCTTACAAAACACTAATTAATTTTTAAAAAGAAAGATGGAGGGGCACCGGGGTGGCTTAGCCGGTGAAGCATCCGACTCTTGATTTTGGCTCAGGTCATGATCTCACAGTTTGTGAGTTCGAGCCCTGCGTCGGGCCCTGTGCTGACAGCTCAGAGCCTGTAGCCCGCTTTGGATTCTGTGTCTCCCTCTCTCTCTGCTCCACCCCTGCTTGCTCTCTGTCTCTCAAAAATGAATAAATGTTAAAAATACATATATTACAAAAACGTGACCACATGCAAAAGAATGAAGGTGGATCCTTACTTTTGCCATATACACAAATTAGCTCAAAAACGGACTAAAGACCTACATGGAAGATAGGAAGTGAAAAGACAACCCCCAGAACTGGAGAGCATCTTTGTAAATCATATATCTGATAAGAGACTTGTACCTGAAACATGTAAAGAACTGTTAAAATTCAACGACAGAAAGACAACTCAATTAAAAAACGGGCAGAGGATCTGAATAGACATTTCTCCAAAGAAGATACACAAATGGGGGCGCCCGGGTGGCTCGGCTGGTTGAACATCTGACTCTTGATTTTGGCTCAGGTCTTGATCCCAGGGTCATGGGTTCCAGCCCGTTATCAGGCTCCAAGCTGAGCATGGAGCCTGCTTGGGATTCTCTCTCTCTCTCTCTCTCTCTCTCTCTCTCTGCCCCTCCCCAACTTGCGTGCCCGCGTGCGTGTGTGCATGCACACACACACTCTCTCTCTCTCTCTCTCAAAAAAAAAAAAAAAAAAAACATTAAAAAAGAGGGTACACAAATGGCCAATAAACACATGCAAAGATGCTCAGCACCGTCAGCCACTGGGTAGATGCAAATCAAAACCACAGTAAGATACCACTCGTACCCACTAGGATGATCATACTCAAAAAGAAGGACAGTAACAAGTGCTGGCAAAGCCATGGGGCAATCGGAGCCCTCATACGCTGCTGGTCGGAGCGTAAAACAGTGCAGCTGTTGCGGGAAAGTCTGACACTTCCTCGACTAGTGAAACACAGAACTACCATATGACCCAGTAATTCTACTCCTGGATACATATATGAGGAAATGAAAACATACGTCTACGCAGAAATCTGTACTTATGTGCACAGCGGCATCATTCATAGCAGCTAGAAAGTGAAACCGACATGTCCATCAACCGATGAACGGATGAGTACAATGCATAACATTATCCTGAAATGAAAAAGGAATGGCGTACGGACACAGGCTACAACATGGATGAGCTTGAAAACATTACACTAAGTGAAAAGAAACCAGTCACAAAAGGACAAAGACCGCACGATTCCATTTATACAAAATGTCCGGAATCGGCAAATCTATGAAGTGAGTAGACTAGTGGCTGCCCAGGGCTGGGGGAAACTGTAGGATTGGGGGCAGCTGCTACGAGCTGTAGGATCTCTCTGGGGTGATGAAAATGTTCTAACACTGACGGACGGTTGTACAATTCTGTGGATAGACCAACAACCACGGGATTGTGCACTTGAAGGGTGAAACAATGAAAAAAGGAAGGAGGGGCGCCTGGGTGGCTCAGTTGGTTAAGCGTCCGACTTCGGCTCAGGTCATGATCTCATGGTGTGTGAGTTCGAGCCCCACATCGGGCTCTGTGCTGACAGCTCAGGGCCTGGAGCCTGCTTGGTCCTGTGTCTCCCTCTCTCTCTCTGCCCCTGCCCCGCTCACGCTCTGTCTCAAAAATAAACACGAAAAAAATGAAATTCAGGGTGAATTTCATGGTATGTGAATTATATCTCAACGAGGAAAAACAAATCAGTCTGTGAACTTAAGAACTGGCAGACCTGTAATGATTACAGACCAGCAACTTGCATGCTGTCCCTGGTCCAAACCTATTTCTTAGAAACAACAAAATCAAATAAAATCTGAAGCTCTCGACCAGGTCTAGAGCTCTCCGTCCTTCTCCTTGATCAGGCGCTGGCAACGCAAAGCAGGAAGACAAGGAAGCCACGCAGAAACCCCAAGTCACCGAAGCATTTCCTGCAGTGGCTCCCTAACTCCCAAACACATCAGTGCAAAGGAAATGTCCTGGGCAGAAAAGGTGCCCACTGCTCCCCGGGGCCCGCCGCTAAAGCCAGCAGGTCTTTCGTGCCCTCTGGCAAAAAAACAGGCAGATGGATTCCCTTCGGTGTTCAGCAAAGCGGGCTCCGTGCAGGGATACTCTGCGGAAAACAGGGCTGTGTGGTCACGTAAGTGTGAAACACGCCATCTGCTCTGCTCTCTTAGGCAGTCACAGTGTAGAGCAAAGGTTCCGTCCCCACACAGATACTAAGCAGAAAGAGGGGACGACGACAGCAAGTATTGAATGCTCCGGGGCTCCCGGGGAGGTGGGGCTCTTGCTCTCAGATGCTGTTGACAACAACAGCGTTCTGAGGAACCCTTTGGGGAGACCTCATTTACCCTTTGGGCAAAAACACGCATCACGTAGACCACTGGTGACTCAGCACTGAAATGTTTGGTTCCAAAGCCTCAGGGTTTGAATATTTTAATATTAGAAATGTAAGAAAAGACGCCAGGAAAAGACAGAACAGCTTCTAGAACTCTGGTGATGTTTCCCTATTGATGCTTTTTATGGTTTGTGGCTTCCATCAAGTCAGAGCTTACATAACACGACTTAAGTCAGAGGCGGTCAGCTGAGGGGAGGCGGCAACGTCAATGATGAAAATAAACTCAATTTCAAGAACTCTGGAGGGAAGCACCTGACTTTTTGCTCTCTTAAAGGAATCTATGCCAAATTATAGGAGGCTGAGTGGAACACGGTACTTTTCGTCAATGACATCAGCAACCCAGTCGGCCCGGCCAGGAATCAGGACGGCGTCCCCAAGCCTCTGCCCTCGCTGCCCTCCAGACACTTCTGGGAGCTGCTCCGGCCCCTCCGTTCTGGCCACCGCTCTTCTCCTGTCCTCACCGTCTCTTACCTGAACTCATGGCATGCCACTCCTCTGTCACCCAAGCATCACCCCATCCACGTGTGTCGCCCTCCTCCTCCGAGCCCCTCGGGGCTCCTTCTGTACCCGCAGGGCCTCCGCAACCGCCCTGCCCGCTCCGCTGGGAAAGCCACACTCACAACGGTCGAGTGTCCTTCCTTGAGTCACAGGACGGCTCTGGGACCAGAACCTTGGCCATCCTGTGCCAATGCAGGAGCTGACAGACAGAGACCCCCTTAGCAGCTGCAGGGACTCGTGTAGGAAAACATCAACTCCTGCAGGGGATCCAGTGCGTCCAACTGAGTGCTGCCCTGACTTTCAGTGGTCACTAGTCACCCTCAAAACCGGACGGACGCTGGATGGAAAAAACAAGCCGCTCGCCTGATTTGAGCCGGCCGGCAATGGCAAATGACAAAAGCGATGTGACGTTTGGGTTTAGAACGTAACCTCAGAGGCCAAAGAAGGCACAGAGCCATATTCGTGTGGTGACTTTAAGTGTGAGTTTTGGAAAAACCCTCATACCCAAGGCACCGCGCTGGCCTGACATCACTAGTGAACGCCACGCGTCAAAATCCAGAGACTTGACACGCAAAATAACCTGGAGACTTTGAATACGTTGATATCTGCAAAGAGGCTATTACCACGCTGGAAATTAGAACTGGAACATTGAGCGCTGAGCGGAATGTTCCATTTGGAATTATTTCAGAGATTATATTCAGAGATTCCTTCTCTGAAGGAAGTGAGGTGAGAAGGAAGCTAGTGAACCATTTGTGGTTAAAATACGACGACGATCATGAAACAATGATCACGAAAACATCACTCTTTGCACCTGCTAAAATAAGTTCTTAATTTCTTACACATTAAAATGTCTGGAATTGATGCAGTGCCTCTCGTGTCAGGAACGCCATCTCCTATATATACATTTTTTCAAAAATTTTTATTTTAGAGAGCATGCACGCATGAGCAGGGATAGGAACAAAGGGAGACAGAGAGAGAGAGAGAGAGAGAGAGAGGGAGACAGAATCTTAAGGGGGGGTCCATGCTCAGTGCCCAACCCAGGACTCGATCTCATGACTCTGAGATCATGACCTGAGCCGATACCAAGAGTCAGACACTTAGTGGACTGAGCCACCCAGGCACCCCTCCTTCTTTTATAATATATGATCTCATGAAGCCCCTGTTAATATGACCTCATTTTCATTCGTGTCACTAGATTAACCATAAGAAAACAAAATCCAAGAACTAGATATTTACCTTTTTTTTGTCTTTTGATTTTAGATATCATTCAACCATCACAGCCCACAAAGAATCTCAAATTGTTCCTGAGAGTTAAAAACTCGGAGTTTTCCCTTTAAACGAACAGTTGAAAAGAACCCAGTGTCTCTTGTGAGTGGGTAGAAAGTAAACCAGAGAGAGCGACACTGGACCGAAATTTTAACACAAGTCTTGTTTTCCATTTTGATGTAACAAGAGATGACAGCAGATGAGATCCGTCTTGTGCCAGAGTGAATCGCACGTGCATCTGGCCCTCCTGTCGTGACCCCGCGGAAGAAGGCGGACCTGCGGTCCTCTGCGCGTCCCTGAGTGCTTAGCGCGGAGCAGGCTCTTCCTGAGTGCTCACTGATTTGACCCTGGCCTTATACTGGAAGTAACCAGTTAAGTCTCTATTCATTTTTGTTTTTTAAGTAGGCCCCATGCCCAGCATGGAGCTTCAACTCATGGCCCTGAGATTAAGAGTTGTGTGCTCTACTGACTGAGCGAGCCAGGTGCCCCAGCAATTATATCTCAAGTGAAGGGAGGTTGGGATGACATTGTCTACCTTTCCAGCCTGGAAATTTTTCATTCTGGTTATTTTAAGAATAGCAATGAAAACAAACACACAAACGAACAAACAGAAACTTGACGTCACCATGACTATCGTTTCTGTAGTCATATAATTCAGACCCTGATAATTCAGACTGTGTGCTCTGGGTTGAAATTTAGTCTATGAAAAGAGAACAAGGATGAGATCTTTACAGAAATATTTACATTTCTCCAGAGACCTACTTCTCTTGTTTTTTTTCAACGTTTTTTATTTATTTTTGGGACAGAGAGAGACAGAGCATGAACGGGGGAGGGGCAGAGAGAGAGGGAGACACAGAATCGGAAACAGGCTCCAGGCTCTGAGCCATCAGCCCAGAGCCCGACGCGGGGCTCGAACTCACGGACCGTGAGATCGTGACCTGAGCTGAAGTCGGACGCTTAACCGACTGCGCCACCCAGGCGCCCCTGGAGACCTACTTCTAACAGATGGGGGACTTCCTTTCGCCTGCCCAGGGCCCGTACCGCCTTCCTCTGGTAAGAGCCTCCGAGTTTGTTGAGGGGGAGCTACCCCTCCTCACTGGTTATAGTCTTGGTGGTCTAACAAGGAATGTGTCTGCCCTTCCCTTGCCCGAGAAAAAGGCCAAGGGCCTCACTTACACCACTCAGACACCTTTCCCCGCAACAGAAATCTTGGACCAAGTGCCCCAGCACTGAGGGCGAGGTGGGAGCAGATTCACTCAGTCAGTGACGCTTGGCACTGTCAGCTCCAGCTGCCAAAACCCCTCGGCTGCCCTGGGCCAAGTCTTCTTCCTGACTCGTTCCTGCCAGTCAGCAAGCTTCCCACAGCCTCCAGCTTGTTCCCTCTGTCCTCTGGGTTGGCCAGGGATGGATTCTGTTGCGTGCAACCACAGAATCCGGACTAACGCACAGGAACTCCCCAAATCCACACTGACCGATAGCACCTTCTGGGCCGATTCCAGGTCAGCCTGTCCCACGGACTGAAGGCGTGTACTGAGGACCGCTCTGCTCATCTGCCCAGATTACGGTGGGAATTCTATAAAATATTAAAATGAACTTGTTGAAAATGGTTCCTCTGATTCACACTGGCTTCCTCCCTGTCGCCGTCATCAGGAGAGTTGTATTTGAGGATGGAATTATACATTAAGCGGGAGATTCGATTCCTATCAGAAAAGGGTTTTAAATCTAGATTATATTTAAAGAGAATTGAGCTTTTGGTCAGAAACTCAAGAAGCAGGGGCGGCCCGGGTGGCTCAGTTGGTTGAGTGTCCGACTCTTAGTTTCAGCTCAGGTCATGATCCCAGGGTGGTGGGATCGAGCCCTGCATCGGGCTACGCGTGGAGTATGGAGCCTGTTTGAGACCCTCCCAGTCTGCCTCCCCTCGCCCTTCCCGCCCCTCCCTTGCTCACGTGTACCCCCTCTCTCTCAAAAATAAATAAACATTAAAAAAAAATTTTTTAGGGACACCTGGGTGGCCCAATGAAGCATCCAAACTTGATTTCAGCTCAAGTTATGGTTTTGTGGTTCACGGGTTCAAGCCCCACATTGGGTTCTCTGCTAATGGTGTGGAGCCTGCCACGGGGGATTCTCTCTCCTCCGGCTCTCTGCCCCTACCCTTCTCTCTCTCAAAATAAATAAACCTAAAAAAATTAAAAATTTTTTTACATTAAAATAAAATAAAATAGTACCAAGTCAGGCCCAGGTGAAGGACAAATTACACAGGATGACGTATGTGAAAGGACCGTGAACCTGGGAAGCGCTGTCCCTAAGGTGTAATCCCGGCGGTGGCCTGAACTTGCCAGCTCACCTTGGCCAGGGACGAGTGCCTTCCGAAAGGTTTCCTTCAGAGAGCTGTGCCCGTGCAGGAGTCTGTGGCTGGGAGAGATGGCGACGTGGGAGGTGCCGTAAATGGCCTCGGGGGTCGCCGTGTAGGCCGTCAGCTTTTCTCCCGTGACGCGCCCGTCCACCTGGCAAGTGAAAACAGAGTCATTCCATTCCTCAGTGCTCCTTCCGGGCTGCCGTGCTCCCCGGCCACATCCCCTTCTCCCTCCCCTCCTGTCCCTCCCGAGCACTGGGGCCAATTTTTGGCTGCAGTCCCAGGCACGTGGGGCCCTGTGATGGCCCCTGGCAGGGGCAGAGACGGGCAGGAGAGGGGAGGATCGAGTTCCTCTTGGAGAAGCCCTCCCTGGTGCCCCCTGCCAGGCATGCTTGGCGGCCCCCGAGCGCAGGTGGTCAAAGCATGCTAGGAAAGAGCCCCCCCCCCCCCCCCCGGTTCCCTGGCTCCTTTGCTCACGAATCAAAAATAACTATCAACACTATGTTGTTTCTGTCCTGACAAAGGGGCTATACTTTCCTCCAGGGCTTAAGGTAAAGGAAAAAAATTAAAGGCATCTTTTTTTTTTTTTCCTAATCTATTTAAGTCTTATGCCCATTTTATGATCTGATTAGTTGGGTTTTTGTTTTTTTTTTTTTTTTAATTAATTAATTATTTTATTTATTTATTTAATGTTTGCTTATTTTTGAGAGAGACAGGGAAAGCACAAGTAGGGGAGGGGCAGAGAGAGTGACACACACACAGAATCTGAAGCGGCTTCAGGCCCTGAGCTGTCAGCACAGAGCCCGACGCGGGGCTCGAACCCATGGACCGTTGAGATCATGACGTGAGGCGAAGTCACCTGCTTAACCGACTGAGCCAGCCAGGCGCCCCGAGGCATCTACTTTTCTACTCAAAAAAACAGTCACTGAGGCTAATACCATTTTGAAGAAGGAAGGAAAGGACAGCTGAGCTCATGACTGAGTGTTCCCAGGGCTGCTTAAATGCCTTTTAAGGAAGAGGCATACATTAGGCATCAACTGAATGCAAATTATATGACCTAGAGGGGACAGATGCTCCCCCCTTTACACGATCCTTCAAATGCGCTCACTGCACGCCAATGACATGCAAGTCGACACTATGGCCTGAGTGCCAGTCAGGTGTCACCTATGGAGCCAGGCCTGTCCCCTCTCCTGAGCCATCTCATTTTTAGGTGGGTCCAGGAATGGAGACAGAAACATTTTCATAAAAAAAATGCTGGGAAAGGGAGAGAATACGGAAGACATCCCATGTAAGCGGCCGAACGGCTCAGAGGCCCACGGCCTTCACCCTGGCTGAGGAGCAAAGGCCTTCGACACGGGGGCCAGACCCAGTCGAATGCACGGGACCCTCAAATGAGATGGCCCTGAGAGCTGGAACAAAAGTCGCAGCTGGACTGAAATTCAGAAATCTGACCACCTTCTCTGAAGAGTGCTAAGAGGATTTGGTCGTTTCAGGATTTTTCAAAGTCCCGGCTCTCTTACGGGGGGCTTCTCATGTCTGCCATTGGGGTGAGGGGGACCACTTCCATGGGGGAGATGGCACAGGGCTGCGTGAGCTCCACCCCGGGGACACCACTATGGCTGCCGGTAGGAAGACTCTAGAAAGGCAGGTCAATTTTGCGTCTTGGCTGCTGTCCCCTCCTCCAGATCTGGCCTAAGGTGAGGGATGAGTTTGGAGCTAAAGGAAAGAGCACAAAAGCCTTGAGCAGGAAAGAGACATCAGAAGAATTAAAAAACAAACACAGAACCCACCAGGTGAGACACGACAACATGACAACTATCTAGTCTGTAGGGACCACGAGGAAGAGGTTTGAGGGGCACCTTCCAGAGTAGGTGGGCCCTGAGTAGTGACCTTTGAGCAGCATTTCCGCACAGGCCAGCTCTCTGGAACCCTGGGTAAGCCCCAGTCCTTACCAGCGTCAAGGGTGCCCAGTTCCGAGATGGCGGTAACCTTGGCTCTGTCGGCTTTTAACCTGCTTTGTGACATGAACCCCTTGGAGCCCTGGGCCCGCTGCTCGGGAAAATGCCCACACGACATGGCACATGTCATTCCCGGGAGCTCGTGGACCCGCAGAAAGCTCTGTATATCTGCGCTGTCCAGGAGGGTGGCCACTAGCAGTATGAGGCCACGGGGCACCTGGGAAGTGGCCAGTATTACTCAAAGTGTGAGAGCACAGATCTCAAAGACTTTGCACCAAAACCAGAATGTAAACTTAATCCCTCAAGAAACGTGTTACTGGTCGCATCCTAAAGTGAGAATTTTTGGCACACAATGGGTTAAGTAGAAGCATGTGATCAGAGTCCGTTTCTGTTTCTTTGCGCTTTAAAAATGCGGCCACCACGAAGCCTGGGATTCCGCGTGCGCCCGGCAGTGTTTCTCCACGCGACGGGGCCGTGGCGCTGTCCCGAGCCGCTGATGGGCTCAGCGGCTTCTGAGACCGCAGAAGGGCATCTGGGAGCTTTAATGGATGGGGACACTATTGCCTGATCACCTTCAATGTGAAGTCCAGATGGCAGCCCACACAGTCCCCGATCCAGTGGGCCTGCATGCCTTTTATTCCATACCATTCTGGAAGGTCTGCCAGCGCGTCCTGCATGGCCTGTAGGGGCGACAGGAGGAAGGAAGGATTACTTCAGAGACAGCACACGATGGGGGGGGTCTGGCTGAGGCAGGAAAAGCGCGACACCAACAGAGGCCCCGGATGCAGGGCCCTTCTTGCCCACCTGCCAATCCGAGGAGCTCGAGGAGCTCGGCAAGGGTCGGAAACAGACGCACTCAGCATGACTCAATTCAGTGAGATGGGTTTGACTGCTTTCTCTATTCGGAGGGGACCAAGGTTTCAAGGAAGGAAGGAAATTAAGGAAGAAAGACCTTAATTAACATCTTTGATGAATGTAGTGAGTGCGTTTTTCTCTCCCACCGTCTGGGAAGTACGCAAAACAAGTTCAAGTTTGTGAATTTTGAAACTCTAAGATAAGCAGCTCATGGGGATGGGCATTCTACAACTCACCTGTATCAGAAATAGAACACTATATATTACATCTCTGCATTAAAAGTATCAGCATAAAGGAAACCATCACACTGATTTGTGTAAGTATTTGCTATTAGAAGTGTGTATCTAGGGGCATCTGGGTGGCTCAGTCGGCTGAGCGTCCGACTTCGGCTCAGGTCATGATCTCGCAGTCCGTGAGTTCGAACCCCGCGTCGGGCTCTGTGCTGACAGCTGGGAGCCTGGAGCCTGCTTCAGATTCTGTGTCTCCCTCTCTCTCTGCCTCTCCCCTGCTGGCGCTCTCTCTCTCTCTCTCTCTCTCTCTCTCTCAAATCTAAACATTAAAAATAAATAAATAGGGGCGCCTGGGTGGCTCAGTCAATCATCCAACTTTGGCTCAGGTCATGATCTCATGGTTCATGGGTTCGAGCCCTGCAGTGGGTTCTGTGCTGACAGCTCAGAGCCTGGAGCCTGCTTCGGATTCTGTGTCTCCCTCTCTCTCTGCCTCTCCCCTGCTGGCACTCTGTCTCTCTCTCTCTCTCTCTCTCTCTCTCGAAACTAAACATTAAAAATAAATAAATAGGGGCGCCTAGGTTGCTCAGTCAGTTAATCATCCAACTTTGGCTCAGGTCATGATCTCATGGTTCGTGGGTTTGAGCCCCACGTCAGGCTCTGTGCTGCCAGCACGGAGACTGGAGCCTGCTTTGGATTCTGTATCTCCCTCTCTCTCTGCTGCCCCCCTCCCCCCCAGCTCACACTCTGTCTCTCTCTCAAAAATAAACATTAAAAAAAATTTTTTTAAAGAAGTGTGTATCTATTTTCACTGTTATTTGTTTTGTCTACTTTTACTCCTAAATGCCTATAAAAGGGAGGCTTTTCTATAAGTTACTCTCTATGGCTTCAACTACATGCTGTCCCTCAGCGTTTGATGATGAGACACATTCCTTCAACAGATGGGTTTAAAAGCAAATCACATACTTACATTGTGAAGAGTCTAACTTTATTTTATTTATTTTTTTTTTAATTTTTTTTTTCTTAACGTTTATTTATTTTTGAGATAGGGAGAGACAGAGCATGAACGGGGAGGGTCAGAGAGAGGGAGACACAGAATCCGAAGCAGGCTCCAGGCTCCTAGCTGCCAGCACAGAGCCCGATGTGGGGCTAGAACTCACAGACCACGAGATCATGACCTGAGCCGAAGTCGGCCGCTTAACCGACTGAGCCACCTAGGCGCCCCTTTATTTTATTCTTAAATGTGTATTTATTTTTGAGAGGAAGAGAGACAGAGAGAGAGAGAGAGAGAGGCAGAGAGAATCCCAAGCAGGCTCCACACCATCAGTGCAGAGCCTGGCACAGGGCTCGAACTCACAAACTGTGAAAACATGACCTGAGCTGAAATCAACAGACGTCTAATTGACTGAAACACACAAGCGCCGCAAAGAGTCCAAGTTTAAATTCTTAATTGTATTACCATTAATAAAGGCAACACAACAATGCTTTACTTGTCCAGTGTTTTGTAATTCATACGGTGCCTCTACACATCTCTTCCCACATACTCGGGGGTAGGGTAGCTCACTTTCAAATCAACGAACTTACGCTCAGAGAGCTTATACTTTCTGACGAGAGGCTGTAGGAGCAGACGAGCCAGAACTACAACCCACGCTTACTAACATTCTTTCCCCTCCAGCACAGAGATTCGCACTCAGTCATGCGATAAACAACACAGGGCATTTCCTATACCCGTCATCTGGCTACCCATCCCGTGTCATCTATGTGATAGAGTCTGGAAGCTTCAAGATCCAGACATTTCTCCAGAGCCAGAAACTGTATATAACGGACCCCATCAAGCTGGCCAGCCACGCTTTTGTTTGTTTCCCTACTCCACCACAATGTATTAGCCACCCACCCCTCTACACCGGGAGCCCATCTAGGCGCTGGGGGCCTGTGCACATGCAAAGCAGAACGTGCCAGAGTCTACCGTGAAGTCTAAACAATGCACGCACACAGCCTGCTGCTGGTAGTCGGGTAACTGATCAAAGTTCAACGCCAGGTGCAATTAGCATCACGGAAGGGGAGACATGGGTCCTGGAGATGAGGCGAGGAAGCAGAAAAATTGCGGGAAGGAAAGGACGAGAAAGAGCGGAGTGAGAAACAGGGACAGATACGAGAAGAGGTGGGTGGATGAACCCCCTGAGAAGGAGAAGGAAAGTCACAGGAGTGAGTGAGGAAAGCAAGGCTCCAAAAAGGACAGACAGGGAGAGTGAAGAGGAATCTGAAAGCAGACAGGTAATGGAAAATGGAGCAGGTGAAGGAACGAAAGCTGGGGACGAGCAAATCCTACCGCGTATGGGGCGACAGGGTGTGTGCCCACAGCAGGGCGCAAGGAACAGCGAGTGCTGTTCTGGAACAGGGCTTACCGGCTGCTCAGTGACATGGTGAGCCTTCCTGCGGCAGGGCCATCAGTCTCGAGTGACAATAAGGGGAAAGAGGAATAGAGGGCTACACTGACATGAAAACCGAAGTCAGACATGTGCGTGCCACACGGAAGGGGGAGAGCACCGGAAAGCCTCGGTGAGTTCAAGCTGTCCTGCAAACACGACAAGCACACAAAGGCTTAATAGAGGCAGGCCCCCTTCCTTTCTGCCACCAATGAACCTAGTGATGATGGGACACTCAGCACGATCCTCAACGCCGAGACCCAACCACCCTGCTGGTGTTTGGAGGTCGTTTCCAACGACCGCTCCTAGGCTTCTCCCGTTTCTGGACTGTTCCTCGTGAAAGATGAAAAAAATACCTTTTAATAATGAAATGTAATCAAGCAGAAACTGTGCGTATTTTAACGCCCACCTGGTAATGTGGAAAGGAGATCCGTGAAAACCAAATAGCTGATAAAGAAGATACAGAAAAAGTGTAATAAGGTAAGTTTTAGAACTTGAGAGTTCCCGGTGATCTGTGCTTGGGACACTACAGGATGCTGATGACACTCTCTTGTACTAGGAACGCGTGCCCAATATCCCGGGACACGATCAAGGGCACCTAGAGCTGCTCGTTTTAAGTAGAATCAGGAGCAAATCAACCATGTTCAAATGGCATACATACATTCCAACTTCTTGTGATCATAGCCGGGGGGAGGTTTCCAGGGGAAATCTAAAATACTTAATAGTTCCGCATCAAGTTACGCATAAAGAGTGAACATTTGAGAAGGTGGCAGAACTCTGGCTCCGACTGTTCATTATGCTTCAACTAAAGGGATGTGCTTTCAGGGGCACCTGGGTGGCTCAGTCGCGTGAGCATCCGACTCTCGGTTTGGGCTCAGGTTCGTGGTCTCACAGTTTCGTGAGTCTGACCCCTGCATCAGGCTCTGCACGGACAGCGTGGAGCCTGCTTATGATTCTCTCTCTCTCCCTCTCTGTCTCTGCCCCTTCCCCACTCTATCTCTCTCAAAATAAATAAATAAACTTAAAAAAAAAAAAAAGGGACATGCTTTCAGTTTCTCAAAAACCACCCAGCCTGCCCTACGGCCTGGGCATGGGCAATGCTCCGGCCTGGCCCAGCCGCCCCGTCTAAAGCACCCCTTCATTTCTCCTTATTCCACTTCCCTCATCACCCATCTCTTCTTTGGTCTGCTTGCTTATTCCTTGACGGTCGGGCCCGTCCTCTGGATTGTAAGCTCCCAGAGAGCAAGGACCGGGCTCGTTTGGGTTCACCACCGGGTACGCAGCACCCACAGCTCCTGGTGGGTAGTGGACCCTTTGAATCCATGAAAAATATGCATAACTGAGATATGGGCCTCCTGTCAAGGTAATATAGAGACCAGCCCCCTTTCCTCTGTTCCCCCTCCCCCCGAGAGTAAAGAGGAAGCCCGTCTCTAACAATCTGGAATAGCCAAGGCTCTCTGCTTTCAGGAGACCCGTCCCAGTGGCCATGCGGCCGATAGTGCACACGTGGCCTTATCCTCCCGGGGGCGTGGCACCATGAGCCTGGCTCTTCAAGGGGCCCTTTGGCGGCCTTTCAACTTCATTGGTGTCCCTTCCTTTTCCTCTCTTAGGGATCTCAAGAGGCCTCAATCCCATGACTGTAACGCAGCAAGCGTTCTAATCGAAGAGAAAGTTACAAAAGACCGCAAAAAAAAAAAAAAAAAAAAATTTGATATAAGATGTATCTTTAAAAAAATTTTTTTAATGTTTATTTTTGAGAGACAGAGTGAGAGAGGGACAGAGTGTGAGTGGGGGAGGGGGAGAGAGAGAGAGAGGGAGACACAGAATCCGAAGCAGGCTCCAGGCCCGGAGCTGTCAGCACAGAGCCCGATGCGGGGCTCGCACTCACGGACCATGAGGCAGGTCATGACCCGAGCCGAAGTCGGATGCTTCACCGACTGAGCCACCCAGGTACCCCTGATACCAGATTCATCTTTAAATGTGACTTCTGGGGTGTCTAAAAATCACTGATGGTGATGGCTTGAGGAAGTATAAGATCTTGACTCATCAAAGCAAAGTTCAACCATAGGCCACGTGTAGTGTGCATGTATCCAGTTGGATAAGGATGCTTCGGGAACTGATTAACCATGCACATCACGGGCACAGATGAACGCTCCGCTGGCTGGAATACTGACCCGATGGAAAGGGCCTGTTTCCTGACGCTTTCAGATAAACAACGGTTTCCCCACCTCTCCCTTTCCTGACCGACATACACGGAACACGAATTTGCACAGCTACGTATGTGCACATGGTTTGAGAAAGCTCAAAAGCAAGTATTAGAAACCCGTAAGAGTTTCTGTTACTGCCAGCACAGACTTGAGACACGGAACGACTAGTTTTAGAATAACCCAGAGAGTAAGGTGAATTCCAGGATTCGGTCTTGGATCCACAGTCCTAAAGATGCATGAGAGAGAGAAACGAGTAAGTGGGTTAGAACTGCAGTGTATACTCCATCTAAAAGCAAGGTTCTCTGGGGCGCCTGGGTGGCCAAGTCGGTTAAGCGTCCGACTCTTGATTTCAGCTCAGGTCATGATCTCATGGCTCGTGAGTTCGAGCCCTGCCCCGGGCTCCGTGCTGAGCCTGCTTGGGATTCTCTCTCTCTCTCTCTCTCTCTCTCTCTCTCTCTCTCTCTCTCTCTCTCCCCCCCTTGCCCCTCCCCTGCTCACGCTCATTCTTTCTCTCCCTCAAAGATAAATAAACTTAAAAAAATTTTTTTAAAGAAAAAAAAAAAATGAGGCTTTCCTAGAAGTCAGTTGTTTCAAAGTAACCAGCGGCTCTGGAAATTAGGAAATGGAATGTGGTATCTCAACTATGAATGAATCATGTACCAAAGATTCCACGTACCCATCAACTTCAATTACAAAATGGTCACCGAGCTCCTTCCTCTATGGAAGACATTGTGTTTGGTGTAATAAAAGGAGCCAGGGGCTCCAGAGGACACAGGAACATGTCACACTGCCCCATGAGTGTCCTATCAGCAAAACCCAGGAAACTCTATGGGCCACACAGCCTGGCTATTCAACTGGTAAATTATAAGAAAGAGAAAGGGATAAAGAGGCAAACCTGTAGATTAATACACTTAAAAGGCATCATCAGGGGCATCCGAGTGGCTCAGTCAGTTAAGCTTCTGACTTTGGCTCACGTCAGGTCTGACTTTGGCTCATGGTCTGTGAGTTCAAGCCCCGCATGGGGCTCTGTGATGACAGCTCGGAGCCTGGAGCCTACTTCGGATTCTGGGTCTCCCTCCCGCTCTGCCCCTCCCCCACTGTCTCTCAAAAATGAATACACACTTAAAAATTAAAAAAAAAAAAAAAAAGGCATCAAAAAAAAAAAAAGAAAAGAAAAGGGAGAGGGGCATCTGGGTGGCTCAGTCATTAAGCATCTGACTCTTGGTTTCGGCTCAAGTCATGATCTCATGGCTCATGGGATGGAGCCCCACATCAGGCTCTGTGCTGTCAGCACAGAGCCTGCTTGGGATTCTCTTTCTCCCTCTCTCTTCGCCCATCTCCCCCTCGTGCTGTCTCTGTCTCTCTCAAAATAAATAAATAAACTGAAAACAATGTTTTTTATTTAAACACATTTTTTTTTAAAGGGAGGGTAAGAATAAAGCACAGAGTACAGGGAGGCACACGTGGATGACACAACTAGGGAAAACGGCGAGGAAGTGCCTGCCTATCCTAAAAGTCAGGGCAGTGGCTACTTGGGAGGCAGAGAAGGACATTTATTATTGGGAAGGGGCGTATGGGGAGGTCTTTGGGGTGCTGGCAAAATTCAGCATCTTGACCTCCAAAGGAGGCTGCTTTAAAATAAATGGATAAGCTATATACTTGTTTTATATGGTGATCTGCGTTTCGTGTTGCAATGGAAACGCAACAGCAAAACAAGTTACTAAGTCTGCCACTGCAGAAGTGGCAGCTGTAACCCCCAGGAGGCTCCCGGAGGGCAGGGCACAGGGGAACGCCGGCCTGTAAGCCCCGTGACTCAACTTCAGACTCCCTGGGCTTTCTGTACAACCCCCGCGTGGCCGGGCCCAGAGCCCAGGACTGTGCCTTGTGCTGGACAGGTGCTCATTAAATTCCCACGTCACTCCCTCCACTGGAGGGAGAGGCGGGCGAGCAGCACTGCAGGGCCAGGGCCCCGGCCACCAGGCAGGGGGGAGTAACCTCCAAGTAGCCTCCCACGGGCCGGGCATTTCTACGATCGATGCCGAATTCCCTCTTCACAACAGCGCAGGTCCAGTGGTAGTATCTCCACCTCGCAGATGAGGATACAAGTCCCCAGGATCTTCCCTGGGTCACCCCGCAAGTCCGTCCCTTCCCACACCTGCTGTGGAATGACCACCTGGCCATCAACGCACTTAAATGCAGCTCTCCCGTGTCCGGGTTTCACATAGTGTCCACTTACCATCCTCTAACTTTGAAGAGATGCCTATTACGACTCTGCCTGCTTTTATTATCTCATTTATTTTTTAAATTTTACTGCTGGAAAGAAGTCTCTGGTTATAGGGTCATAGGGCCGAGGATGTCACTAAAATTCCCTCTCTGTACAGATGAGGACACAGAGGCCTCCAGAGGCTTAGCAATCTGCCCATCCTCACTTAGCTAACTGCAGCCAGGACAAAAATTCTGGTCCTTAGTACATTACTCGGCCCTCATTTAACTACGAAGCCTCTTCCTCAACTGTTCTCCCCAGTGGCACGGTGAATTTCTATTGCATTAGCTGCCCAGCACCCACAGGCTCTTCTTTCTTGGGGACAATCCGAGATGGTGAGTGCCACCAACTGTGGAAGCTTTTCCAGTCCCACTCTCCCCCTCTGTGCAAGCTAAACATTGACTGCAACCTATCACAGTCTCGGAACACTGTGGGGGGACCCAGAGGCACAGGGGCACTAGAAGGGAGAGGCCGGAGATTCTGGGACTGATAGGGGTCAGACCTTTTCCTGGGCACAATCTCAGCCCTGCCCTTTTTCTCCCTGATTCCTGCCAAAGCCGGGGTCTCCAGCCTTCCCACCCAAAGGTGAGTAACCTGATCCTCTTCTGATCAATTCCTTTGTGGCTGAAATTAACCCGAGTAACTTTAGGTTGTTTGCAACTGTGTTTCCTAACTAATACCAGTGGATTTAAAAAGTTTCAACATCTCCATAGTTATCTCTACCAGCGGATACTGTACTGTCTTGACACATCACCGTAACAAAAGTATAAAATCTTGAATATAGTAATCACATATCATAAAACAATATATTAATAAACTAGTAATCAATCTTCTGGTGAAACTGCATGTTCTAGAAAGCTTTCTAATTTATGGAACAATTTAGGGGGTTCTTAAATGCCTGCAAGCACGTAACCAGTGCATGATAAACTCTGAAAACGACCCACGGCTTTTCCTCTCCAATAATCAATAAATTCCATTTAACTTCCAAGCAAACGCGCATGTGGTCTCATGGGAGCTGGTGTCTTTCCATGTGGTAAGACCTACATTACATGATTTGAAGATCGTCTCCGTATCCCATTCCATTCCTTCCTGCCACGGAAAATTCTGAGTTGACAGGTTCCAGTGGTGACTGCACGTGACACTCAGCCTTCCTCTGCATTACTGAGTCACTAGGATGTAAGTCCTTTCATCCTGTTTTTCTTCTAGATTGAATTGTCAAGGCTGAGATACTTTTGGAAGAGGTGCTTTGCTTGAAATATTCGAATCTCAGTGAAGACAAAAGGTTTGAATAGAATGAAATATGAAGGTTTTGATATGCTAATTATGGGGGGGGCGCCTGCTTAAAACCTTACCAAGTCTATGAATATTTTTAAAAACCAGAAGAAATTTTAAAAATAAACCAAATGAAATCAACATCTTGAGAACAACCCAGCAAACCCCGTTTGGTTCCTGTTGGAAAACAAGCGTGTTACACGTCACTGATTTTTGATGAACGGGGATTTAGAGAACGCAGCCCAACGACCCCCAAGGACCTCTCCTTCATCCTGCCCCCCGCCCCCATCTCCACCAGATCAGGGACAATGTGGGGAGTGTTTTATACTATGCAGCTGTTCAATCCAAAGGGCTATTTTTGTTTCTCTGGGGTCTTTTGTTGAGTTCATGTACCCTTCCTTCTTTTGGGGGCAATTACGGTGGCAGTAGCTGGACTTCATCTTATCTCGTGTCCTGTCCTTACATCTGGCAAACAGCTGGCAGTGCCTCCCTTCCCCACCTTGGCCAACCCCAATTTGTAGAAATCTTACAGGTTCACAGAATCCCAAACCTAGGGAACTAGCAGGTTTTGAGACTCTTCTTAAAAGTGCTGTGAAATCACTTTTTTTTAAGTTCATTTATTTTGAGAGAGAGACGGAGTGAGGGAGGGAGGGGCAGGGAGAGAAGCCCATGCAGCCTCTGCACTGCCAGTGTGGAGCCTGACACAGGGCTCGAACCCACAAACTGTGAGATCATGACCTGAGTTCAAACCAAAAGTCAGATGCTTAACTGACTGAGCCACCCAGGTGCCCCAATATCATCTTTCCAATGAAATCAGAGGAAACCTGATATATATGTAAGAGCCGAATGCTGAACCATTCCAGGAGATGCCCTGCTTTCTCCTCCGAGCCCTCTCCATCAATACCAAGGCTTTGGCACAGTTTGGCAACCATTAATTTATTCAACTCCCATTAATAAATGAAAAAAAAATGGCTCATTCAACTAAGTCAATGGCAGACCCAAAATAATGAATTATCCAGATATCGTTCTGGGCCCCTATACTGTTTTCAGGTATCTTTATTTTATTTTTATTTTTTTTAATGTTTATTTTTATTTTTGAGAGAAAGAGCACGCACGGGGCAGGGGCAGAGAGAGAGAGAGAGAGACACAGAATCCAAAGCAGGCTCCAGGCTCCGAGCTGTCAGCACAGAGCCCGACGCGGGGCTTGAACCCACAAACCGTGAGATCATGACCTGAGCTGAAGTCGGCCGCTTAACCTACTGAGCTACCCAGGCACACCTCAGGTATCTTTATTTCATTAAACAAAAGGCAGCTTCTTCCAGCTGCAAAACCTAGGAATTAACCACATGAAGGAGCTTCTCATTCAGTTTTTATCAACAATGACTGTACTAATACTCACCTGAAGTCAAATGGTAACATTTCCCTGTGGTTATTACATAGCATAACATATAAGCACTGTTATTTGCAAAGGGCCCTTATGATCATTTCCACCAGGATGGTCTGAATGTACAGCCACCGTTGCCCCGTAGGTACACCATCGGAATGAAGATGATTTGAGAAGCTGAAACACGACTGTGCCTTAATGAATCTGAATAGGATCCAGAGTTTAAGAACGTGAACCAACAAGAGATGGGCTGACCTGCACATCCAATCAAAAAAGCTTCGAGGATACAAAGCACCATCGGAAATAAGAAAGACAAAGCTTAAACTGAAAGGGCTGGGGATGATAAGAGAATTAAACATGACATGTCTGATCGGACTCCTTCTGCAAAGCAGCAGAAATAATGCTGGGAATAAACCCACACTTCCCAAGAGAGGACAGTACACGAGCCAAAGCATTAAGCACAAGGTACGACAGGACCAGAAATAAGAATTCCAGAAGAAACTGTTTTAAAAACATGATACACTAGGGGCGCCTGGGTGGCTCAGTCAGTTGAGCCTCTGACTTCGGCTCAGGTCATGATTTCAGTTCCTGAGTTTGAGCCCCGCGTCAGAATCTGTGCTGACAGCTCGGAGCCTGGAGCCTGCTTCGGATTCTGTGTCTCCCTCTCTCTCTGCTCCTCCCCTGCTCATGCTCTGTCTCTCTCTTTCTCTCAAAACAAATACATGTAATAATAAAAAAAAATTTTTTTAATAAAAACATGATACGTTTTATAAAACCTTTGTAAAAAAAATTTTTTTTAGGCAGAATGAGAAATAAAGTGCATTTATTAGCTACTAAGAGGGAGTTCAGAAACCAGAGCCCTGAGAGCTGGACACAGATTTGAGGGAGAAAGAAAGAGAAAGATTTAATAATAAGATTTAATTAAAACAGACACTTTTTAATAGTCTTAACACAGCCTACTTCTAAATCAGTGTGACCTGAATAGCAATTATGTTTGAATTATAATTTGTATTTATTTTTTTCTAAAACTTAATCTTGTTGCCAAGATTTCCTTATTCTTTTTCTGAAATCATTTCAAAGTAGTCCCTCCAAAGACACAGCATATATGAGTTGTAATAAAGGAAAATAGATTCTGAAGGCAGTAGGGTGTTCATAAAAAATCTAGATGTCCCCTCTAGAATATTCTAGAAGAATAAACGGTCCCACAGCCTAGCCCCCCTCTCCTGCTTTGACTCTGGCATGAGGTCGCACACGAGGATTTCTACATTGAAAGTTCATTTGGGGGCGCCTTGGGGGCTCAATTGGTTACGTTTGACTCTTGATTTTAGCTTAGGTCATGGTCTCACCTTTTGTGGGATCAAGCCACGTGGGCGTCCCTCTCCCCGTCCCCTGCTCACACTCTTTCTCTCAAATAAATCAACATTTAAAAAATAAATACATAAAAAGCTCATTTGGCATAATATTTACCTTGTTCACCTCCCTCTGATAGCTGTACTTTATAACCTCTCTTCTGAAATGTGATCTGTATTTCTAGCAAGATCCATTTGTCGTGGTAAAACAGTGTTGCTATCCAGGAATCTTAATTCCAGCGAAGGTGTTGCTAACCCAGAAGGGAAACGATCATTTCTGAGCAAGATATCCTGCTGATGGTATGTGACTTGCCAACAAGGTGTGCATACCTGGGACCGCAGGGGTCGAAGGAAAAGAGGCCCCAAGCAGCCCACGCGTGTGCATCTCAGAGCCAAGTGAAAGAGGGACACCCCAAGTGCTATCAAACAGCCTCCAAGTGGCTGGAAAGAAGGAAACGCCTTCCGGGTACAATCACCAGAGACGGCCACGTGGGAAAGGACGTGGGGAAGGAAATCGGCTGGTGTGGCGGCCACCAATTTGGCTAGTCTCTTCTTATCTAGGTATCCTCACATTAACTCAGGCCACACCTAGCCGTCTCCCACCCCCCCCCTTTCAGGCCCAAGCAATGCCCTTTTCTGACAGCGAAGCAGTTCTAATCACACGAAATTTCAAGGGTTGGTAACCAAGGGTTCTGAAATGTCACCAACACGCCCCTAAGAATGCAGACGATGGAGGACAAACTCCCCCAATGACAGTCACCTGTCTGGACGAGGCTGCTTCTGATTCCCAGAGCCACTCAGGTGACCTCACTGCCCCTGGGTTGAGGGGCCAAAAGAGAGGCTGCCTTGTACCCCACGGGAGGGGGAGCAAGCAGGGAGACATCGCAGCGTACTCGGCCCAATCTGCGGCCCTGGGATACCCTTGCCTGAAAAGGCAGTTTTGTTCCGGGAAGGCAGAGTCTTGGGAGCAAGACTGAAAGCTTTTAACTGGTCTAATAAGGGGGGAAAAATGGGGACAGCGGTCCCAGGGAATATTCCATTTAATTACCTTCAAGTTGGAAGCCTGCCTATAAATTAAAAACTTGCAGGAAGATAAGACCATCCCTTCCAAGGCACTCAGGTCTACAGAAGATATGTAAATAAATGCTGACATAACCCTGCTATCAGGCTGTTCTGTTTTCTGACTACCAAAATGATAACAGTCATTATGGAAAATATGGAGACGGATGAAGAAAAATATCAGTTTCCCACAATCAATATAAACACCCAGGGAGGGTCACTATTAATATTTTATTCCATATCTTTCCAATCCACTTATACCCTATCTTCCACTAATTCAAAGAAGTTCATTTTCCCCCACAAACTCTGCAGTGGGGACATATCTTACAACCAGTGGTGCCTCTGACACCATTTTTCTTTGTTAGCAGAACATAAAACGTACTGCCAATGCCGTGACGGCTGAAAAAACGTAGTGCGGGTGTGGGGGCTCCTGTATACGTTTCACACAGTTAAGATCATGCCATTAGTAAACTCTTTTTGAACTAGGAGAGTTTGCAATTTATCAGAGTTCGCAACTTCTTACAGCTGTCGACAGGATTAAATCTTCATTTCGAGCCAAGCTGACACTCAAAATTAGCCACCCTGGAATAGTAAACAAGATACAGAGAGAAATGGAAGGATATTGTGGAAAACCGCCTCCTTCTATTAAGAGGGACCCTTCTTTTGACTAACACAACAATACCGTATGACCACAGATGTGGCTGCCAACGCCTGCTTCCTTCAGAGCGCAGCAGTCACGGATCAGTGTCCCTGTTCTCCCAGCAGCTGGGCTCAGAAGGTCCAGGGGACGGACAGGACGTTGGGGCAGACAGAGATGGTGACAAAAAAGACACAGCTTCAGCTCAGAGGCCAGCAAGCCAATGCCGGCAAGAACAAACCAGAAAACCGCCGACCACGGCGCTTTCCGTCGCCCGGCCATCTGTGCCCTCTCCCTGTCCTCATTACAGTTCCTACTGTGCTCATGGCCGGCTTTCCCGCAACACATGCCCTCCTTCTGTACGGGGTGCTTGGAAACGCCTTGCTTAAGAGCTGGCAGACCCGGGTCACAGGAGGCTCAAGTTGGGCCCTGGCTTTCTTGGGCTTGGGGGCCTCAGTTATAAAATGAGGAATGGGCCGGGCCTGTGATTTTCCAGGACACCTCGAGCTGGCCACGAGTCCCCTGGGGGAGCGGGAGGAGGACGGGATGTACAATGCTTGAGAAAGCAACGCCTGATCCCTTTCATTTGTCTCTAGGTATCATATTGATTTTGTAATTTCAAAAGCATGAGGGTTTTTTGTTGGCATTTTTGTCTTTCAGATTAGGGCAGGGATTTAAAAAGCAAGGGAGGGGGCGCCTGGGTGGCGCAGTCGGTTAAGCGTCCGACTTCAGCCAGGTCACGATCTCGCGGTCCGTGAGTTCGAGCCCCGCGTCGGGCTCTGGGCTGATGGCTCAGAGCCTGGAGCCTGTTTCCGATTCTGTGTCTCCCTCTCTCTCTGCCCCTCCCCCGTTCATGCTCTGTCTCTCTCTATCCCAAAAATAAATAAACGTTGAAAAAAAAAATTAAAAAAAAAAAAAAAAAAAAAAAAAGCAAGGGAGAACGTGGGCTAAATGTGGGGGACCTGTGCACTGTTTGCTCAAGTTTCTTCTAGCTTTAAAATCCAAATGTCTCCTTGAGTTGATCAGTGAACTCCCCAGCCCTCCCTGGCACACCCAGGGACCCCCCCCACCCACCCACACAACGAGGTGCTAAGAAATCTCTTTAGTCCCACGGGGTCCGGGCTAACACTTCAAGGAGGAAGGAGGTCTTTACCCCCCCCCAAAAGCACCTGGCCAGGAGCACAGAAAGCCCACTCAGGGTTTGAGGGCAATACATCATGTTCAGTTCTGCCTTCATTGTTTCCAAATCAGATTTACAATTTCTTTCATTGTCAATATAATCTAAGAAGTATATTACAGCTGACCCCTGAACACGGGTTTGAACTGCACTGGTCCATACAGCACAGCACCATAAAACGTATTTTCTCTTCCCTGTGATTTTCCTTTCTTCCTTAACATTTTCTCTTCTCTGGCTTACTTTATTGTAAGACTACTGTATATAACACAGACAACATACAAAATATGTGTTCATCAACTGACTATGTTATCTGTTAGGCCTCCGGTCAACAGTAGACTATTAGTAAAGTTTTTAGGGACTCCAAAGTCACCTGTGAATTTTCAACTGCATGGGGGAGGGGGGAGGGGCGCTGACCCTCGAGCCACCTTGTCCGAGGGTCAACGGTATTATTTCTCTCGTTCATCCCTTTGCAGTCATTCCTTCTATCTTAGAAACAAAACCCAAAAAACAACGCAAACACAGAAGCTTCTGGCTTGCCGACCGTGCGTGCCAACCGGAAGCCTGTGTGTCTGCTTCACAAGTGCTTCGGAGACGCTGTGCAGGCAGGGGTGTCCTCAAGTCCCAGACGGGAGGGACACAGGGTGGGCGCGAGGCCCCAGGGCCAGGGAAAATGGGAGCTCACGGGGTACTGGGCTAATGGAGAGCACATACAGATGTGACCGGCCGCTGGCGGGGGCCCTTCTCGGGGTGAACACGAAGGCCCTGGGTTCAGGAGGAAGTCTAATTGCCAGTGTCACCCCGGCACGATCCAGAAACACCGTGGCTTCGCGAATCTGAGCCAGGGCCCTGCGCTGCACCGACTCTGGTGAACCCTCCCAAGCCCAAGTTCCCTCCAAGGCCTGCACAGAACCAACCAGCCACCCCACCCCCCGGAAGTCTCCCTGTCACCCCTGGCTGTGGCTGTGGTGGGGACACAAGTCTCCTGATCCACTCCAGACAGCATGAGGCTTGCCCGGGGACCGCTGGGGAACTGTCAGCCTCTAGTCGTCTGCCTTCCTTTTGCCTCTGTTCCCCCGCCTGCCCCAAGCCCTGCCCACCACCATCCCCAGAAGTACTTCTGAGGGACGCAGGGGGTGGCTTTCCCTGTAAGAAGGCCGACGATCGGAGTGCGGACGGGACAGCATGGAAGGTGGGGACTTGAGTTCACCTTACAGCTTAGGAGAGGAAAGATCCTGGAGAGGCGTGGAATACAGAGAACAGAGAGAAGTAAGAGATGTTACGTAAGAAGGAGCAGATTTAACAACGAATTGGTTTTGTGAGACAGGGTGTCAAAGCCAGATCCTGGGGACGAGAGCCGAGCCTGCGGTTTCCAGAAGAGACAGCCGGGGTCTGGGGGAGGACTCCAGCAGGAAGCTGGCGCTCAGGGTGTCCTGGGTGCTGCTGTCCAGGCTCCGGGGCCCAGAGCCTGCACGGCTCAGACACTGCTACCCACCACTTAGCAGCTGATAAAACATTTTTTTGAGGTGGGCGCATAAGGCCACGCTCAGGCCTGGCTGACCACAGAGGAGCACGGTGGGATGACCCAATAATAGCTTGAAAGCCACGGGGCTCTTCAGAGAAAACCCTGGCGGTATATAAACCCCAGCATCATCGTTGAGTGTGGCCCCGGCTGGTGTCCTCTCAGCTTTTTATCCCAACGGCCTTGCAGAGAAGCTGACGGCTCATTAGATCTTTCTCACTTGTTCCTCCTGGTTCCCGGAAACTTCGCCTCTGCAGCCGGCCTCTAATCTGCGTCTACACCCGTGCCGTGAAGGCCCAGGCCGCACATACAGGAGGCGGCCCTGGTGCTGAGGGTCCCTCTCGGGGGCAGGGAGCGGGGTGCGGCCCAGATGCCAAACCCCACCGACCAGCCCCTTTGCAGAGCTCCCGGGGCAGAGCAGCACGGGGGTGACTTGGCTGGTGTCACGGAGAGGCATCTTCTGGCGTCACCTGTGAGCCAGCCTCTTCTCTGGGGCTGACGGCGGATCTGAGGGCAGAAAGCCAGGCACCAGGCCCGGTTTCCGGAAGACAGCCAAGTGCTTTCACAAGCATCTCAAGGCCTCAGGACTGGAACAAGGGTGCCCAGGGGTCCCCATTCCAGAGGGCAGGGGACCCTTAAGCACCCAGGGGCACGTGCTGGAGACTGGAGCTTTGCACCTCGGCTCCTCTCTGGGGCGGTCTTTCTGCTCGGGTCTGCTCCCCGCAAAGTTCCTGTTGTAAACCCCACCCCCCCTTCCTTCACCCCCTTGCCTCTCCGACCCCATATTTTTACTCTCTGCACGCTCAAACGCAAACAGTGCGTTCTGGCAAAGGCACCTCCACCTTTACCCGCAAGCTCACAGGTGAAATCGGGAGAGGAGGGGCACAAGGGGGCAGGGAGGTGGGGCCAGTCCCTCCCACTTCCCCTGATTTCGTGAAGGCTCATGGTTGCTCAGCCGCCTCTCGCCAGCAGAAATTCTACTTGGAAATACTTGTGAGACGTGAAGTTTCCTGCCCGTCGGGAAAGCGATCAAACGTTCCCCAACAGACATTTTGCACTTCCCACTCTCCCTCACCACACAGGGCCAACGTGGGGCTCCTCCTCCTGGCCCCGATGTGCTCTCCTGCGTCAGCACAGTGATCCCAGGGAGCCGTGCCGGCTCAGTCTCAGACTGTCTCCCACACTGGCCTCCACGCCCCCCGCTAGCACCTAGCCCAGGTCTGGCCAGGCGCTCAGTAACATCGGGGGAAAGAACAAATGAATTCACGCTCCCTGAGAAGTGGGACAGACTGCCGGTTAAGAGCCCAAGCACCCGAGTTTGAATCCCAGGGCCATTACTTATTACCAGTGAGAGCCTCAGTTTCTACGTCAGTAAAATGGGGATAACAGGCACACCGACGCTTAAAGGAACAATGTGAGGGATAAGTAAGATGGGGAGGGTAAAAGCCTGAGCACCGATCAGATCGGGGGCAAAAGCAGGTAGGAAACGGGAGGGGGCACACAGACTTGCTTCATATTCTAGCAGCTGCCAGGTATCGCCTGGAAATGTGGGAAATATACCCACCAGTGTGATGTGGTGGTTGACTAAGCACCATCAGGGCATGATTATGTCCAAAGAGGAACCTATGAAAACAGTGCCCCAGCGGCCGCGGGCCTGCGGGAGGCAGCGTCTGGGGGCTACGGGAGGCAGCCGCAGAAATCAAAACCACAAATCTGTTAGACAAGTTCCAGCGGGAAGCCGGCTCTCGATTTGTCTCGCCTCCCAATTGTCCCCCTGCTGGCAGGAACTGAGGCGATCGCTCCATCAGACCCCGAATCCCTTTTGCGTTCTGCGCGGAGGCCTGCAATCCTCCCCCCTCCCCCTGCTCTCCCCTCGCGGTGCTGCCCACGAGATGCCGCCCACACAGCTCTGCCCAGACTAATTCATGTGCCTTGGATACTCCCTCTGCCGGTTTTCTCAACATTTCACGAAGCAAACAGTCCTAGCAAGACCGGGTAGGGGCAAGGGGAGGAGGGGAGAAAACTCCAACAACATCACAGAACAGCCTTAATAAAGGACCTCGGCATTTCGGGGTTCCCAGTGATTTGCGCATCAGGCATCGTTTTCCAATCCGGAAGTTACATGAATGAGAGGAGGGCCCCTTCACAGCCACGCTCCCATGCAGACCGCCAGCCGTTCGGCACAGAGGCAGCCCCCAGCACAGCAAAACCAGTCACACATACAAAATTCTAAAGAAGACAGTGTCAGGCACAGCTCACTGACCATCCCAGCACCCGCTGGCCATCCCCTTCCGTCAGGCAGCTTGACCAAAGAAGCTAAAAAGAAGCTGCTTTCCTTAGCTTCCGTTGAAGCTGGGGAGTAGCCACATGACATAACTGGGGCTAAAAGAACCTCAGTGGGATTTTGTTGGGGGAGTTGTGGGAAAGTTCTTGCTTTCCAGGTAACAGAAACAGTCACACTGCCCCCCTTCTGCTTCTCTCTGTCTTGCATGGAAATGTGATATCTGGAGCTGCAGCAGCCATCTTGCCACCAAGAGGTGATAAGGCAGGAAGGAAAAGGCTGAGAGAACCCCCAAGATGCCAACTCAGAGCCCTATCCTGGTTCAGTCCCAGCACCTTGGGCCTTTTTATATGGGAAAAATCAACTCCCATCTGTTTAAGACACCCATAGCTCAGGTTTTCAGTTACTTGCAGCTAAAAGCATTACCAGTTGATCTGAGACCTCATCCTTAATCTATATAGCATGATCTCTTTACTGATTCAACGCTATTTCTATCATACCAGGTTTTAAGGTAGATGTCTTATCACTTGATCCTTAAAGTTTCTTTCTTTCTTTTTTTTTTTTTTTTTAAGTTTATTTTTGAGAGAGAGAGCACACTGTTAGTGCAGACACTGATGCAGGACTCGAACCCACGAACCGTGAGGTCATGACCTGAGCCAAAATCAAGAGTCGGATGCTTAACTGACTGAGCCACCCAGATGCCCCTCATCTTTGAAGTTTCTTTTTTTTTTCAACGTTTTTATTTATTTTTGGGACAGAGAGAGACAGAGCATGAACAGGGGAGGGGCAGAGAGAGAGGGAGACACAGAATCGGAAACAGGCTCCAGGCTCTGAGCCATCAGCCCAGAGCCCGACGCGGGGCTCGAACTCACGGAGTGCGAGATCGTGACCTGGCTGAAGTCGGACGCTTAACCGACTGCGCCACCCAGGCGCCCCATCTTTGAAGTTTCAAACCCACTTATCCGAGCACCTATTATTACTTGTACGTCTCCACTCAACAGTCTCAGGGCCACTCCGACTCAAAGGGTCAGGACTACGTCTCTTCCAGACTCCCTACCGCAGTCAGTAGCTCAGTCATCTGCTTTGTGTCCAGGTCAGGGTCCTTCCTAATGACACCATCTCCCACACACTGTCATCCAATAGGTAATGAAGTGCTGCAAATTTCACCATCTGAGTATTTTTCTAACCTACCCATCTCCCCCCACTACTCCCGCCCATAGCCTAAGTCATACACACCTGGACTATTGTCACAGCCTCTTAGCAGGCCTGCCTGCATCCACACTGCCCTTTCCACAGTGAATTTATAAAAACCACAAATTTGACCGTGTCATTCCCTTTCTTAGAGTCCTTCCACGGTTTCCCATGGCCTCCATGATAAAGTCCAAACTCCTTAAGACCTAAAAGGACACGCCTGATCTGGCCCCTAACCCTCCCCTCTCCAGCTTCTCCAGCCCTAGTTAGTCTTTCCTCCTGGCTCTCTGTTCCAGTAATACTGTCGTTCTTCCAGCTTCTCAACGTCATCAGATACATTTCTACTTTGGGGCCACCACGCATGATGTTCCCTTTGAAAGAGCTCCCCTCCAGCTTCATGGCTTTGCTTTAACCCTTACTCATCCCTCTGGAGCCCAAACAGTGACTTTCTGTTCCAGATAATTATGCTTTTCTGTTCTAGATTTCCAGTTCTTTTTTTTTTTTTTTTTAATAGTTTCCATTTCTCTTCTGAGAGTCACCATCTGTTCCCTCATTATGACCACCTTTTCCTTTAAGTCCCAGACCATTTATGTAACAGATGTCCCTGGCTTTCTCTCATAATTCCAACATCTGGGTCATCTCTGAATCTATTTCTACTGGGCTGTCCCCTCTCCCCTCCCCTTTTTCTTTCTTGATTGTGAGCCACAGTTTCCTGATTCTTTGCAGGGCTAGTACTTTTTTTTTTTTTAATTATTATTATATGTTGGACACACAAGTAAAAAACCAACCACGTAGGGAGTCGAGATCATATGGTCTCCTCTAAAGGTGTTGAGTTTTGTTCTGAGAGTTCCTTTTGAAACTGTCAGGCTCACTTCTATTTTTTATTAAGTTGAGTCTATTCTGATTTTGTCTTTGGTTCTAGGGGGTCATCCCTACTTCTCACATATGGCCTTTTGGGGCTCTCAACTCCATACTGCTGGCTGGGCCATAACCCCAAGATCTCTGAGCACCGTGCAGTCTGCTCGTGTCTCTGGTCTCCTCTCAATCTTGTTATAACCATTTTCTATTAGGCCTTATAGAGTCCTGCTTTGTGCACATGCAGCCCTCAGCAGAGGCCCTGCGGTGAACACAGATTTCTGCTCCCCCGCACCACTCTCACGCCACACCCTGGTCTCCCGATTTTCAGGGAAAACGAAGTGCTGACCTCCAAAGACAGCTTTTTCAATAAACCTGTGCAGGAGTTCAGCGAGAACCAGGTGAATCACCATGGTAACTAACAGTTTCCGCTGAACAGTTGAAAACTCACAGCTGATGAGTTCAAGAATAATGTCCCTCAGTGAGATTATAACATTTTCAACTGGAGGCAATGGTCAAAAAAAAAAAAAAAAAAAAAAGAGCTAATTAGATGGCCTTCCCACAATGCCTAGTACAGAGTCAGCTTGGGGTGACCTGGCTTCCCTCCCAGTAACACAGTGGAGTAGACAGGGGCTCCCACGGCCTGGGATGTTATACAAAGCAAGGTCCTCAGCTTTGTTTTTCTGTCTCTCAATATTCCTGTGTGCTTAAAAGGAGCAAGGCACTGTGTTAACAAGTTCTAATGGGTAGTTTTCCAAATCCATATGCTATTCTCTGCTACCTTCCGGATTAATTATAATGGGAAAACTGCTTCATTTGAGACATGTCTTCTGAGTGAGAAAACTGGAGGTCACATATCCATATGGCACTGGTATTGTGAGTTGGTGTGCTGAAGTTCTAATTCAGCCAAGTTTTGCAGCGATCGGGGGTTATTTTTAACTTTGTGCTTTCTTTGCATATAAGAAGTACAGTATGGGGGGGGGGGGAGTGCCTGGATGGTTCAGTCGGTTAAGCACCCGACGCTTGATTTCAGCTCAGGTCACGATCTCGGTTCGTGGGACTGAGCTCCGCGTCGGGCTCTGTGCTGACAGCACGGAGCCCGCTTGGGATTCTCTCTCTCCCTCTCTCTGTCTGCCCCTCCCCTCCTCAAAACAAATAAACTTAAAAAAAAAAAAAAAAGGAAGTACAGTATTGGATCTGACCCAAAGTCCATTTCAGCCCACTATCCTGTCTCCGACAGAGCACCTCACGGGCTGCTACGGATGGAAAGAACTATCCGTCTCGTGATGTCTTTAACTTTTTAAATCCTGTTTACGTCCAGTCTTAAGCTGAAAAATATGGAGATGATCTAACTGCCACGGGAAACATCTCTGATATGCTCTAGTCACTTGTCTCTGGAGTTTCCGGGAGCGATCCCTCAATCCCATATCCTGAAACTCGGTAACCTTGGAGGGGATCTTGCACGGAGTGGTTCTGGCATACCCAGAACGGGTTCTTCTGCTCAGGCTAGTGGTGATTTAATAAGCAGTCTCCCCCTTTCAATGGCTGGCTTTGCCTTGAATCCCCGACCGCATGAAAAGCCAAAAGGCACTTTAGAGACCACTTGGTCCCACCGTCTCCTTCTAATGATGAGAAAACGGAGCCTCCCGACTCACACCAGTTTATACTGTTAATCAGGGACACAGGAGTTAAAATCGGAGCTTTGGCTCCTGGCTTAGTTAATTTTCACTCTGGCTTTGCTTCCTGGAGACCATCTCTTCATGCCTTTTAGACTGTCTTCTCTGGACCCTCTGAAATGTCATTCTATCTGGAGGTTTTACTAGTACTATACCAATGAAGATGCCTTTTTTTTTCCTTTCTCGCTTTACAATTGCAAATAAAGTCATATGTTTTTTGGCCTGTATGGCAACACAATGATTGAGTGTTGAAAGGTCAGCAAATAACAGCCAACGATGACCTCCAGGGGCCATTCTGGAAGTACCCCTAAAACACTCAAATCCATTACCCTCTAAATGAGCGGTCCTGAGTCTCATGTGCCACACCTGTGGCTCTAAGAGCCCTTGCCAGAGTTCATCCTCAACAGCGAGTCTCTGAAATACCCAGAAGACCTTGGCATTGCCTCCCAACACGTGCGGCACTAACTGGGGCACCTGCAGGCTGACACTCACCTTCGCATAAGCAGTTGTCTTAAGAAACCACTGCCTGAGGTACTTCTGTTCCACCTTTGCTCCAGAACGCCACGAACAGCCATGCTCATCCACCTGCTCGTTGGCAAGCACCGTTTGATCCACTGGGTCCCAGTTGACCAAGGCCTGTTGTAACCCATAAAACAAAATGGTGAAATCTGGTGAGCATCCTGAAGAGGGTCATTTTCAGCTTCTTACATGTGAGAAGATCCGTAAGCGCGGTATCTCTGTATCTCTGCTCTGAGGCTTGAGGGCATCTCCTTGGAGTGCTGCTCGCCAAGGAAACCCCTAGCAACCTCTATGCTTTCATCTTGGAACAGGCTCCGGAGCCTGGGAGTTGAGACGGCAGAAGAGTAGGGAGAGCCTAAGCGTGTCTCGTCCCTCGGATGCAGCTAGATGGTTAGCGAATCGTTCTGACCACCCGAGAATCAATCAGAGGTGTGAGAGAACAAAAACTGCCAGTCTGCAGGTAAAAAAGCGACCACCTTGTGGAAGGTACGGCGTATGGAGAGTTGATCTGGGGGAGACAAAGCTACAAGTGTGGCAGCAGGGAGGAAGCCTGGTTATGGAGGCTACCGCAAAGTATTTTAAGCAGCAGAACCCAAAATTTTAACTTTCAGAAGTCCGTTACAGTGGGGGAAGTGCCTGGCTTAAAGGCGCTCGGGTGGCAAAGCGGGAGGAATGCTAGGAGTGACAGCAGGGTCTGAGGGTCCCCTGGTCACAGGAGGGATGGGTGGCACCAACATGCCACGCTGCTTGTATGCACAGGAGTGGGGAACTGAGGCTGTTTAGGGTAGTACGCAGGGGTTCTGACTTTCTGCTGTTTTGACGTAAACTGAACTGCTGCGCGGTCCTGCGGCCGCTTTCCTCACGCAAGCTGGCAAAAGCGTGGTGAGAGCCTCTCTCAGAGGCACAGAGCCCCACATCGGGCTCTGCGCTGACAGCACAGAGCCTGCTTACATCTTCCGTTTCCCTCTCTCTCTCTGCCCCTCCCCTGCTCTCTCTCTCTCTCTCTCAAAAATAAACATTAAAAAAAATAACAAACATAAAGAATTGATAATAATAGCAGAGGGATTTAACATCCCACTTACAGCATGGACAGATCATCTAAGCAGAAAATCAATAAGGAAACAATGGCTTTGAATGACACACTGAACCAAATGGACTTAGATATATTCAGAGCATTTCATCCTGAAGCAGCAGAATAAACATTCTTTTTTTCTAAATGCTTATTTATTTATTTTGAGGGGGGAGGGGCAGAAAGAGAGAGAGGAAGAGAATCCCAAGCAGGCTCCGCACTGTTAGCCACAGAGCTCAATGCAGGGCTTGATCCCATAGATGGTAAGATCATGACCTGAGCCAAAATCAAGAGTTGGGCACTCAACTGACTGAGCCACCCAGGCACCCCGTGAAAACACATTCTTTTTGAGCACACATGGAACATTCTCCAGAACAGACCACATACTGGGTCACAAATTAACCCTCAACAGGTACAAAAAAGATCAAGATTATACCATGCATGTTTTCAGATCATATTGCTCTGAAACTTGAAGTCAACCACAAGAAAAAATTTGAAAAGTTCTCAAATACATGGAAGTTAAAGAACATCCTACTAAAGAATAAATGGGTTAACCAAGAAATTAAAGAAGAAATAAAAAAATACATGGAAGCAAATGAAAATGAAAACACGACAGTCCAAACCCTTTGGGATGCAGCAAAGGCAGTCCTAAGAGGGAAGTATATTGCAATTCAGGTACATCTCAAGAAGTAAGAAAGGTCCCAAATACCTAACCTTATACCTAAAGGAGCTAGAAAAGGAACAAATAAAGCAAATAAAGCCTAAAGCCAGAAGAAGGGAAATAATAGAGATTAGAGCAGAAACAAATGATACTGAAACAACAACAACAACAAAAACAACAACAACAACAACAACAACAAAAAACAGTAGAACAGATCAATGAAACTAAGAGCTGGTTCTTTGAATTAACAAATTGATGAACCTCTAGTCAGACTTCTCGAAAAGAGAAAGGACCCAAATAGATAAAATCATGAATGAAAGAGGAGACATCACAACCAACACCACAGAAATACAAACAACTGTAAGAGAATACTATGAAAAATTATATGCCAACAAACTGGGCAATCTGGAAGAAACAGACAAATTACTAGAAAGTCACAAACTACCATAAGTGAAACAGGAAGAAATAAAAAATTTGAACAGACCCATAACCATCAAAGAAACTGAATCAGTAATCACAAATCTCCCAACAAACAAGAGACCTGGGCCAGATGGCTTCCCAGGGGAATTCTACCAGACATTTAAAGAAGAGTTAATACCTATTTTTCTCAAATAGAAGGAAAACTACCAAACTCATTCTACAAAGCCTTGATTCCAAAACCAAAGACCCCACAAAAAAGGAGAATTACAGGTCAATATCCCTGAGGAATACGGTTGTAAAAATTCTCAATAAAATACTACCAAATCGAATTCAACAGTACATTAAAAGAATCATTCACCATGATCAAGTGGGATTTATTCCTGGGCTGTAGGGCTTATTCAATATTCACAAATCAATCAACATGATACACCACATTAATAAAACAAAAGACAAGAACCATACGATCCCATCAATAGATGCAGAAAGAGCATTTGACAAAATACAGCATCCATTCTTTCTTTTTTTAATGTTTTTAATGTTTACTTATTTTTGAGAGACAGAGATAGAGCATGAGCGGGAGGGTGGGGCAGAGAGAGAGGGAGACACAGAATCCAAAGCGGGCTCTAGGCTCTGAGTTGTCAGCACAGAGTCCGACGTGGGGCTTGAACCCACGAACTATGAGATCATAACCTGAGCCAAAGTCAGATGCTTAACCAACTGAGCCACCCAGGTGCCCCATACAACATCCATTCTCGATTAAAACCTCAACAAAGTAGGGATAGATGGAACACACCTCAACATGATAAAGGCCATATAAGAAAGACCCATAGCTAATATCATCCTCAATGGGGAAAAACTGAGAGCCTTTCCCCTACAGTTAGGACCGGGACTAAGGATGTCCACTCTCACCATTACTATTTAACATAGTACTGAAAATCTTAACCTCAGCAATCAGACAACAAAAAGAAATAAAAGGCATCCAAATCGGAAAAGAAGAAGTCAAACTCTCACTATTTGCAGACAACATGATACTCTGTGTAGAAAACCCAGAGGACTCCACCAAAACACTGCTAGAACTAATACACGAATTCAGCAAAGTTGCAGGATATAAAATCAATGTGCAGAAATCGGTTGCATTTCTATATACCAATAACGAAGCAGCAGAAAAAGAAATCAAGGAATCAATCCCATTTGCAATTGCACCAAAAACGGTAAGATACCTAGGAATAAACCTAACCAAAGAAGTAAAAGATACGTACTCTGAAAACTATGAACTCTGAAAACTATGAAAGATATGTACTCTGAAAACCCTTATGAAAGAAATTAAAGAGGATACAAAGAAATGGAAAAGCATTCCATGCTCATGGATTAGAAGAACAAGCATTGTTAAAATTATTACTACCCGGGGCGCCTGGGTGGCGCAGTCGGTTAAGCGTCCGACTTCAGCCAGGTCACGATCTCGCGGTCCGGGAGTTCGAGCCCCGCGTCAGGCTCTGGGCTGATGGCTCAGAGCCTGGAGCCTGTTTCCGATTCTGTGTCTCCCTCTGTCTCTGCCCCTCCCCCGTTCATGCTCTGTCTCTCTCTGTCCCAAAAATAAATAAATGTTGAAAAAAAAAAAATTTTTAAAAAATAAAAAAAAATAAAAAAAATTATTACTACCCAAAGCAATCTACATATTTAATGCAATCCCTATCAAAATACCACCAGACTTTTTCACAGAGCTAGAACAAACAATCCTAAAATTTGTATGGAACCACAAAAGACCCTGAATAGCCAAAGCAATCCTGAAAAAGAAAAACAAAACTGGAGGCATCATGATTCCGGATTCCAAGCTATACTACAAAGTTGCAGTCATAAAGACAGTATGGTACTGGCATAAAACCAGACACACAGATCAATGGGACAGAAGAGAAAACCCAGAAATGGACCCACAACTATATGGCCAACTAATCTCTGACAAAGCAGAAAAGACTATCCAATGGAAAAAAAGACAGTCTCTTCAACAAATGGTGTTGGAAAAACTGGACAGCGACATACAGAAGAATGAAACTGGGCCACTTTCTTACACCATACGCAAAAATAAACTCAAAATGGATGACAGACTTAAATGTGAGACAGGAAACCATCAAAATCCTAGAGGAAAAAGCAGGCAAAAACCTCTTTGACCTCAGCCACAGCAACTTCTTACTAGACACGTTGCGGAAGGCAATGGAAACAAAAGCAAACATGAACTATTGGGACTTCATTAAGATAAAAAAACTTCTGCACAGCAAAGGAAACAATCAACAAAACTAAAAGGCCGCCTACGGGATGGGAGAAGATATTTGCGAACGACATGACACAGGGTGAGTATCCAAAATCTATGAAGAACTTATCAAACTCAACACACAAAAAACAAATAACCCAGTTTAAGAAATGGGCAGAAGACATGAATAGACACTTTGCCAAAGAAGACATCCAGATGGCCAACAGACACATGAAAAGATGCTCAACATCACTCACCATCAGGGAAATACAAATCGAAACCACAGTGAGATGCCACCTCACATTTATCAGAATAGCCAAAATTAACAACACAGGAAACAACAGGTGTTGGTGAGGATGAGGAGAAAAGGGAACCCTCCTGCACTATTGGTGGGAATGCAAACTGGCGCAGCCACTCTGGAGAACAGTATGGAGGTTCCTCAAGAAACTGAAAATAGAACTAGCCTATGACCCAGCAGTTGCACTATTAGGTGTTTACCCAAAGGATACAAAAATAAGGATACAAAATGGTACATGCACCCCAATATTTATAGCAGCATTGTCAACAACAGCCAAACTATGGAGAGAGCCCAAATGTCCATCAACTGATGAATGGATCAAGAAGATGGGGTATATAAAAATGTGGTATATAATGGAATATTATCCAGCTATCAAAAAAGAATGAAATTCTGCCACCTGCAATGATGTAGATGAAGCTAGAATGTATTATGCTAAGTGAAATAAGTCAGTCACAGAAATACAAATACCGTATGATTTCACTCGTGCAGAATTTAAGAAACAAAACAGATGAATATATGGGAAGGGAAAAGGAAGAGGAAAGAGGGAAACAAACCACAAGAGACTCTTAACAACAGAGAACAGGGTTGATGATGAGGGTTGATGGAAGAAGGTGGGTGGGAGACGGGCTAGATGGGTGATGGGTATTAAAGAGGATACTTGTGATGGGCACTGGGTGTCGTATGTAAGTGATGAATCACGGAATTCTACTCCTGAAACCAATACTGCACTGTATGTTAACTAAAATTGAAATTTAAAACCAGTATCCTTTTTATTATTTTATTATTTTTTAATGTTTATTTTTGAGAGAGAAAGAGACTGTGAGTGGGGGAGGGGCAGAGAGAGAGAGAGGGAGACACAGAATGCGGAGCAGGCTCCAGGCTCTGAGCTGTCAGCACAGGACCTAACGTGGGGCTCGAACCCACGAACCGTGAGATCATGACCTGAGCCAAAGTCAGACGCTTAACCGACTGAGCCACCCGGGTGCCCCCCAAAATATATCTTTAAAAAAAAAAAAAAAAAAACCAAACAGGTTTGGGAGGAAGCCTGTGAGTATCTGTCTAATCAAGTTTGGTATCTTCTTGTGCCAAAAGATGAACCTATGTGATTGGAAATTTTAATAAACACAGGAAAAGAAAAAAAACATGGTACCTGGAACTTCGTAGAATCAGGTTGTTTTAGGGGAAACAAATATATTTATTTGAATAGAAATAGCTAACATTTACTGACTGATTGCCATATGCTAGATGCTGTGCTTAAGGGCCAAACTAAGGTTGGCTCTTCCAATCCTGCACAACCACATTTGGAGGTAAGAATATTATCTTTATTATTTTTACTTGCAGCAAGAATTACTATCAAATGCCACTCACTGGGCGAGAGACCTTTGTGGTGTTAGTAGAAAACCTGCCCCTCATGCAGCACACTATCTACACTTGTGAGTTCATAGACCAGCCAGTGGAGGTAAGAATATTATTCCCCCCAGATTGCAGAGGAGGAAATTGAGGAACAGAGAGATTAAATAACTTGCCTGAGGTCACGCAGTCAGTGACAGAGAAAGGGCAGGAACTCAGGTCTCTCAAAACTGTAAAACTTTTTTGCAACTTTTAAAAACTCCTGTTTACGTTCAAGTAGAACATACAGAGAGCAGTGTGGACAAATCTGAAGTGTACAACTCAACAAATTGTTATCATCACTCATTATCAAGATAAAGAACATTCCCAGCATCCCAGAAAATTCCGTGGTGCCTTCTCCTAAGTCAGTATCTGCCCCCGAAAGGTAACAATATTCCAAGATCTATGCCCATACACGAGACTGGCTCACTCTGAACCTACAGTCTTAGCCACTATGAGGCTTCTCTCCAGACTTCTAATTAGTTCCTATCGTCATTTACAATAAATCCCTCTGCCGTCAAAGTTCACTCCTTTATGACATTAAGGTAAATCATAATACAAAGAAGGTAATGAATATGGGGAGATGTGTCTGGGCACTGAAATACCCTGACTTGATACACATTGTTTTCAAAAAACTTTTTATTTTTAATTTTTTTAATGTTTATTTATCTTTGAGAGAGAGAGAGAGAGAGAGAGAGAGAGAGAGAGAGAGAGAAAATGAGTGGGGGAAGGGCAGAGAGAGAAGGAGACAGAGAATCCAAAGCAGGCTCCAGGCTCTGAGCTGTCAGCACAGAGCTGGACGCAGGGCTCGAACTCAGGAACCGTGAGATCATGACCTGAGCCGAAGTCGGCCGCTTAACCGACTGGGCCACCCGGGGGGGCCCCTCAAAAATTTCTGAGAGAAATAAAATTTTACTAAGCAATTCTAAGACGAGATGATGCTGAGCATTGTCCGTTTCCCCCTCCAAATCCTCTTTCCACCGTGGTCTGCACCCCAGAAAGTTGACCTCTGCGGCGGCATTAACTTGGACCCTTGCCCTCCAGCTGTGCTCAACCAGTGGGAGGTGCCCCCGGGGGACTTCGCAGCCAGGCCTCCTCTAATGGTACCAAAGGCCACACCCTCTATCACAGAGGCCTCTGCTACTGTTCTTCCAGTCCTAGTATCGGCCCCCTCAGCCTAGGGTGGCAAAGGCTTCCCTCTGGTGCGAATGTCAGGTGTTTGATCACCCCTTGCTGGTTTCCCTAAACTCTACACGAAAACAGTCTTTTTATTACATCTTCTTCAATAACTGCTTTCCGGTGTATTCCCTATTTCCCACCACGACCGTGACTGATCCAGAGATATGTCTAAAAATTAGGAGTGGAGGACAGACTAACCCATCTATGGGCTGTGCTTTGACAACTGAAACGCAGGGCGTCCAGTTGAAAAACTTAATAAGCCTGCAAAGCGTGGAGGCGGGATGGGAAAGATCTGTACGGAATGATTTGTCCCTCTCATTTCAGGGTCCGGAAAAATCTTGAATCCATAAATATAGAAAGACAAAATAGAGGACAAAAGTGCCTTAGGCCTAAAAATTTTAGGCTGATAAAGTAAGGATGAGTATTATAGCTATTATTTCCTGTATTAGGGGCTAGAGAGAAGGGTACCACTTAAAATAAAAGACAAAAAAACAAACAAACAAAAAAAGACCAAGTATTGTTTAGGAACATAGACAAGTCTTTCATGAACCGCCCCCAACCCGCAAAAGAGGCACAGCTAAAACTGTATAGAGAACAAAGGAAAAAAGCCCGGGGCACCTGGGTGGCTCAGTCAGTTAAGCATCTGACTCTAGGTTTCTGTTCAGGTCATGATCTCATGGTTCATGAGTTCAAGCCCCGCATCGGGCTCTGTGCTGACAGTGCAGAGCCTGCTGGGGATTCTCTCTCTCTCCCTCTCTCTCTGCCCCTCCCCTGCTCCCTCTCACTCTCTCTCTCTCTCAAAATAAATAAACTTAATTTTTTTTTTTTTTTTTTTACTTAAAAAACAGAAAAAAGAAAAAAAGCCCTTCATGCAGCACTTCTGCCTCCGGCCCCCAGCAAACCTCTAAGGAGACAGGAGAAGCAAACAGTACCACAGACTGCAAAAACAAACAGGACTTTATTTTCTTATCAACATTTCCCACATGGCCTGGCATCTCTCAGGCTCTAGGTTACAAAAGGCAACGAGGGAGATATGCTCCTAAGAGGCTTACACATTATCGTAAAACCCCGGCGTTGAATGAAAGACAAATACAGGCAAAACACAAAACCAATTTCCCCCCAGTGAAAGTCTTGGGGGGAGAGCAGAAGCACCAAAGGAAATAAGATCTGAAATCGAAGAGGCATCGGCTGGGAGAACCCATTCGCATTTCTTCCCAGGACCACAAGCCAGCCCACCCACAGACCTGCAGGGCTCAGGCTCGGCCTTTCCACAGGTGGTCGACCCAGGGGTGGGCCACATGCAGGGCCCCCGGGGTCCTGGATGTGCAGAACGTGCAGCCTCGTGAAGCCACCAGGAACTACTTCCCAAATCCCTTTTATCGGGTCTCCGTTCTTTTTTTGTTTATTTTTTTTTTTATTTTTAAAAATCTTTATTTATTTTTGAGAGAGAGACAGAGTGCAAGCAGGGGAGGAACAGAGAAGGAGACACAGAATCCAAAGCAGGCTCCAGACTCTGAGCTGTCAGCACAGAGCCTGATGCGGGGATCGAACCCACAAACCGCGAGATCACGGCCTGAGCTGAGGTCGGAGGCGTCAACCACTGAGCCACCCAGGGGCCCTAGTGTTTATTTATTTTTGAGAGAGAGAAGGAGAGAGAGAGAGAGTGTGTGCAGGGGCGGGGGATGGGCAGAGAGAGAGAGGGGAGAGACACAGAACTCCAAGTGGGCCCCAGGCTCCGTGCTGTCAGCACAGAGCCCGACGCGGGGCTCGGAATCGTGAACCGTGAGATCGTGACCTGGGCCGAAGTTAAGACGCTTAGCTGACTGAGCCACCCGGATGCCCCTTGGGTCTCCACTCTTATAAACTGTCTCTATCCTACAGCTTCCCTTGAAACCAGGATCTTCTCTTATCCGGCATTCCTGATTTTCACATCTTGAACATTTACTTGATGGACATCCGGGTTTGTAAGCAAGCACAGTCTGCTCACAAACAAGCAAGCACAATTACTATTGTTTCTGGACAACCTCCTTGACTACAGTCATTTCCTTCCCTTTTCCGGTTGGCCCTTCTGCTTGCTATCATCCCCTAAAAGTCAACTCTGTGTTCCTTTATAGTTACCTGGCCTTATTTGTAAAATACAGCCTGTACTTGTACTTTGAAATCAACCTTAAATCAATAAGTAATTAAATCAATACATGAAATCCTTAACACATCTGCAAACATGCTGAACTCTAACAGATCTTGCTCGCTGCTTCCCTCACTTAAATTATCTCGCAATGTCACAGAAGGAGCCGTTCCAGATCAGAGAATTTCCCCAGTTGATCAAGGGTTAAGTACCAGAATTCCTATTTTTTTGTTCGTTTGTTTGTTTGAGTGATCTGTGGGAAGCTTTCAGAATGTCTTGTAGAAATGCACAACGTGGGGCACCTGGGTGGCTCAGGTCACGATCTGGCGGTTTCATGAGTTTGAGCCCCGCGTCGGGCTCTGCGTTGGCAGTGTGGAGCCTGCTTGGGATTCTCTCTCTCTCTCTCTCTCTCTCTCTCTCTCTCTCTGTTCCTCCCCAACCTGTGCTGTCTCTGTCTCTCTCAAAATAAACAAACTTAAAGACAATTTCTTTAAAATGCATACCGTGACCCAATCATAAACATCAATCGGCCATGTTCACAAGGATCGATTCTGGGCAATAACGGTGGGTGTCCCATCATTTTTGCCTCCTCCCACCTCCCCTTCTTGGCCCCTGGGTTCTCAGAGGTGTGGGCAACTACGGGCTCCGTTGGAGATTCTTGGGGCAATTTCTCCTCGAATTCTCATGTATCACTTCTCCTCTCTATGGCACGGCAGCTGCGTGATACCTGCCGCCCCAATGTGCCTCCTGTTCCAAACCTCCTGCTTTCTAATCTCCTCCTTCCCTTTACTAGGATGCTCCTTCCCTTTGCCCCTCCTGGGTCTTACCCTTCACACAGGGTGCCAGTCCCTTCTAGATCACATCCTCCATTAGCACCCTTCCGTCTCCTGACCCACACATCACTCCTCGGGCGCTTGGCTACTCTCCACCATTTCCCTTGCTTCTTTCTCCTCGGGCTCTGCTTTCATACTACCCAAAAACCTTTCCTGAGTGTGCTCTCAGGCAGCTTCAGGCTCCAGAAGGATGTTTTAGGGTATTGATTTTCTAAGGTCCATTAGCTTTTTTCCTGACAAAACGATGTGTAATTAAGGAACGCCACCTAGATCGCATGAAAAGGTTGAACTCTCAAAATCCATCTCGCTCCATTCCATCCAGGAGGGGCCTGGGCTTGGACAGAGTCCGGAGAGGACGGTTTCTAAGGCTACCGGTTATTTACCGTCACCACCTTCCAAAGCCACGAGGGGGCAGAGCGGGACAGGCTGCCTGTTGGTACAGTGTTTCCTTCAGTAGCTCCCCCACCACGAGGCCACACGGCAAACCCAGCGCAGGTGGGTGCCATCAGCACTGTCACCAGCCGCCTCCGAAATCACGGAGGAGGCCAAAGACAAACCCACAGATTAGGTGGCCTCCATAATTCCCCAGAATGCCCAAGCATAATACAGCACCCTCCCCGCTAACTGCATCCACCACATTTTTTTTTTTTTTTTTAAACCAGAGAGGTGAAACTCACGTTCTGCCAAGCGGAGGTCTTTATATTCATATTTTTGGCTGGAAATATTTTTGTTTGGCAAGAGCAAGAAGAGATTCCTTTTGCAAAGGAAATGAGCATTTTGATGGATGGGGTGAGTCAAGAACAAAAGACTGCAACACTCCAGTTATGTTTAGTAATGCTCTGCTGAAACGCTTTCCCTAAATCTAAGTTCATTTGTGCAGCTTCTAAGCAGAACTGTCTTTAAGGGTTAAGGCTATTTCCTATTTCAAAAAAAGTTACAACAATGCCATTAGAGGAAAGGTATTAATATGCGGGTTGTTTTTGGCTAAATATGCTTTACAGAGTATGCTATGTGCAGGTTTTCTAAAGTCAATTAGCTTTCTGATGTTAATTTCAAAAGCTTGTATTTTGAAATAAACCCTAGGAATGGAACGCCAACGGACACCAAGATGTTTTAGGTGTTAAAGCCAATTTGAAAATAGCTTTCCAATAAAAGGAGACCCATGGAATAATACCCTGGATTGGGGCTAACACTGATCTTCAAACAATACAGCAAGTGTGCGTTTTTTGTATTCTACTTATGATTTTTTCTTAAGATCATGACAATTTAGTGGACACAAAAAAAATCAATACACCAAAAGCCTTTCAGTCCACAACCAGCAACAAAACCACTATCTTTCTAAAATAAATAAACATTAACAACTTTTCTTAAGTCTTTACTTTAAAAGAAATTAAATTGACCCAGGAGAGTCCACAGTGGTTGAACATCAGGATGGCCCAGTAGCACAAAATTCTCAGTCAATGCATCCCAAATGTTAATGGGGACTCAACACTTTCTCCGAAAAAGTACAATCTATTCAACAACATAGTATTTTAAAATAATCAACATTTTAATATTCTTAACTTAAAGATGGGAGCTGGGGTAGGGGCTGCCTACTTTGTACAATGGTTCTCCAAGTGTGACCTCTGGGGGTCCCTGTGGCCCTTTGCCAGGGATCTGCAGATCAAAACTCTTTTCGTTACAATAATAAGACCCTGTTTGCCTTTCTCCTTGTGTTCACATCTGCAACAATGGTGCAAGCGTGATGGTGGCTGAGACCTTCGGCCCTCAGCATGAATCAAGGTGGTGGCACCAGACTCTGCCAGCAGTCACTGGATCCTTCCCTACTGTGCACTCAGCAGAAAGGGGGGAAAGTCGGTTTCACTAATACTGTGCTTGACAAAGCCATAAAACGTATTCACATTCTTTTTGTTTTTAATTTTTAAATGTTTATTTTTGAAATGGAGACAGAGCATGAGCAGGGGAGCAGCAGAGAGAGAGGGAGACGCAGAATCCGAAGCAGACTCCCGGCTCTGAGCTGTCAGCACAGAGCCCGACGCGGGGCTCGAACTCATGAACTGTGAGATCATGACCTGAGCCGAGGTCGGACGCCCAACCGCCTGAGCCACCCAGGTGCCCCCCTGTATTCACATTCTTACATTTTAACACTTGAACACACGTCCTCTTGGTATTTTCTGCGACGCAATGGGACGCAGGCATAAGAAGTGCGGCCACACAAAGTGACAGTTGTCTCGGGGAAAAAGCACAGCCACAACTGTCTGGGTGGTGAACCGGAAGGAGTAGCCAGTTTTTTCAATAACTTGTGTTTCCATGTGAAAGAATGACTAACGATAAACTATGGTTATTGACACGTAGGAGTCTGACAAACGTTTTCTCAAAATTAAACAAAGCAAGCCTGTTGCTCCAAGGAAAACCACGGATGGTTTCTGCTGCCAATGATACAATCTGAACTATGAAGTGAAAATCAGAATTTTAGGAAACTTGTATCCGGCCACCATGAACTTCACAGCTTCCTACCACTTAAAAACTCTTCTGATGATATTCCTGCGGGTGAAATATGTCAACATTTGGAAGATCTACGTCACTCACTACACCTACCGGTGTTTTCCAAGTGACCAATGTGTGATGTTACAAGAGTATGTGTGGGTAAAAAAATAAAATCCACCCAGCATGCAGGACAGACGGATGCATCATAATGGAAGAGTACAAAAGTTCACTGATGTTTCAGATTTAACACCGCAACTCACCTTTAAGAAACCGATGCTTGTTGAGTTTGGGCGGAGTATCAAAAAAGAACATTCGTAATGATCTTAAACGGGTATTAAAATATTCCCCCGCTTTGAGCAGCTTCCACGCAGTTAGTTCTTCTGGTGTTTACCATCGTAACTTTAATAAAACTACACTTCAGTTTTGACAGATTATCTTTAGACGGTTCTATTGACCCATGAAACAAGATACTCCGCATGGTCATTCAGCCCTCCTCCCACCCCCAACGCCTCTTCTCATTCTTGGGTCTTTGCTACCTTGACCTTTCATAGCTACCTTTCTAACTATAAGAAAATAGACGTACAGCTCTAGTTCCTGATCTATGCCTCCTTGTTATGAACCATAAAGGGACCACCTCACGCTGGCTTCTACTTCTCTTCCCCAGTTTCACCTCCTGATTTTGGTCAGCCATACGATGTGGATGTCGAGGTGTACGGCATTTTGGTTTTATTCTGAACTTCACCACGAGGCTTCTGCGTTGGTCTCCCTACCGACCCTAAAAACTGTTCAACTTCAAACAGAACACTTACGTAAGTTCTGTTCACCGCAAGACCCAGCTGTGTGATGTGACCGCAGAAAAGCAAATGTGATTCTATGTCATGAAATCCCTCTGGTCAGAGGAGAAGGACTCAAGCGTAAAGGGACAATGGATTTTCTACTTGTTACTCCTGAATTGGCTAGACCGGTGCAGCTGGTAGGTCATTCTGTTTCGATGGAAATGTTCCGTGTCTGTGCTGTCCAATACTAGCATGAACGCATGAACGTGGCTGGTGACTGAGGACCGTTATTAATATTATTCCATCTGAATTACTTTAAGTATCAACAACCACACGCTGCTAGCAACTACTATACTGGAGAGTACAGCACCCGGCCACACTATGGCAGTGTTTCCCTCTCTCTCACCATCTGAGGCTTATTGACCATTACTGAGCCCCTGCAGTAAAAGCCCCTCCATTTCTTGGGAGACCACGATGTGCAGGCACTATGATAGCTGTTCTTTAAACAGAACCTCTGGGGGCGCCTGGGTGGCTCAGCGGGTTAGGCGTCCGACTTCGGCTCAGGTCACGATCTCGCGGTCCGTGAGTTCGAGCCCAGCGTCGGGCTCTGGGCTGATGGCTCAGAGCCTGGAGCCTGCTTCTGATTCTGTGTCTCCCTCTCTCTCTGCCCCTCCCCCGTTCATGCTCTGTCTCTCTCTGTCTCAAAAATAAATAAACGTTAAAAAATTTTTTTAAAAATTTTAAAAATTTAAAAAAATCAACAGCACCTCTGATCTTCCCAAGGCCATGTGAGGGAGATGCTATCACCCCTTTTAGCAGATGACAAACCACAATTCCTGGAGTGAGGTCGCCCAGCCGGCACTCCTAGCTGAGCTAAGAGTAGAGAAACTTCCGCTCTTCCTATGCTCCCTGCATGATATCATTATCGGCACCAGATACTCTGTGGTAGAATTAAGAAGCCCCAGCCCCGTTCCGGAGGCACCATGCTAAGCCAGGCAGTAGTTACTCTCTGGGTCTGCTAAAAATGATTCCATGAACTTGAGGCAGTGCTCATTTTCATTGCTCCTGTGCAAACAGGGTCTGTATGTTAATTAACAACGATGTGCTCTAGTAAGACTGAGGAGATAAAAAAATTCTTTAATGCGGGTAACTTTGGATGCCTGGGTGGCTCAGTTGTTAAGCACTGACTTCGGCTCAGATCACGATCTCATAATTCGTGAATTCGAGTCCCACGTCGGGTAGAGCACAAGCCCCACTTTGGGTAAAACACAAGCCCTGTTTCTCTCTCTTTCTCTCTCTCTCTCTGTCCCTCCTGGGATTCTCTCTCTCTGCCCCTCCTTACTCACTTATGCTCTCTTTTTCACAATAAATAAATAATAAATTAAAATTAATTAAAATAAAATAAAATAAAATAAAATAAAATAAAATAAAATAAAATAAAATGCAGCTATCTTTAACTTACCTCCTTTTGATAGGCCAGTCCAGCCTCATAGAGTTTAATAAAGAGGTACTGAGTCCACTTGTAGTAATCTGGCAAACATGTAGTTATTTCCTGCCAAAGAGGAGGAAAAATCAGTCACAGGCCATTGTAAACATTCCCCCTCACATCAGTATCAACAGATGCGTTGGCCTCGCGATTCAATTTTGAAAAGCGATCACACCGCAAAAATATTCACCAACTTACATATTTTCTACCAATTCATAAAGTGAGGGAAGAAGCAATTCATTCTGGAAAGAAAGGAGTTGCTGAAACGCCACCCCTACCTTTCCCAGGGTCAGTTTAATGAAAAGAAACTGAAAGTTTTCTGCACACCTCTCCCCCCTATCCATGCAAGTAACAGATGAGTTACATTGTACGAAATTGGGTATCACCATTTTTGTCAGCACGTATTTTGGGAATCGTGATGCTAATTCGTGAACATAGTTCATTTTAAAAGCAATCACAGAATTCAAGACGAATATCTGCCTGCTTCAGTAGGACGCTCATTTGAAAACAAATCTTGTGTTTCTACGTATAACTGGGACCTGGAAGCTCCTTCAGACTCATTTATATTCCGTGACTCAGGCTGTTGCCTGGTTTAGGAAGACCCATTAAAATCATTATTAGAAATTAAACTTAGTGAGAAATCACCTGGCTTGTATTTCCAAGCCTAAATCCAAGGTTCCAAAAATCTGTTTTCTGCCCTGAGAACACATTTGCTACAGAATCTTTAAAAATAAGTTACTGATTAACCAAGCTCTACGTTGAAAAATTCAAGTAAGCGTAAAACCCTTACACTATACCACATTGTTTCTTTTCTAGTGCTCTTGAACTTCAAGAAAATAGCTAACATAGAAATGAATGCAGGGTAGGGCCAAATCGTTCCATTTGGGATGGACTACTGATACAAGGCATACTTCTATCAAAAGTGCATATAACTCCATCTTTCTTTGAATGAATGAATGAATGAATGAAGAGAGACTTGAAAACTCAGGATGGGAGGGCCAGTGTGACAGGAACCTGGCAAGGTGTCAGCTAATCTCCTGGGACCCCCAATGGGCTATTTTTTCTCATGTAAGATTCCCGGGTCCTTTTATGTGCTAAAATAGCACAGTAAACTCTGAGAAAACAAGGAATTCAACTCTGATCACTCTTCCACTCCCAATTGCAAGGCAGGTAGTGAATAACCCACTGGTGTAATGGCTTTGCTCACACTAGAGCTGTCCCCTGGTGGGCTGGCCCCATGCCATGCCAAGGCTGTGACCCACACAATACAGTCCCGAGGCCCTAGGACACCAGGTCTGCAGGGACATCATGCACAAAGCGCTCTGCCAACTCCAGAATGGGACCGGCACACTATGGGAGGGCTTGTTCCCCCAAGCCTCCAAATTCATCTGGTATTTTATTATCTTTTGTCCACCCCGCCACCTGCCCACCCCAGACCTTGCAGGCGTGGCACACACAACCCATTTTCCTCAGTTTTCTAGAAAAGCCACCTAAGAACTCCCATTTTCTAACAAAACCCAGGGCAGGAGCAATGTTCTAGTACGTTTCATTTTGCTCAGGTTGAGGCACCCCCAAAGCACTGTTGAATGAAAAATAAACTACACAGACGCCAAGAACGCTTGCGTGCTGAATCAAATTTGGATCCCTCATGTAGGTTTCACAAATTAAATTCAAATCACAATGGTCCACAAGATGAACTGGGGCAGGGGGCGGGTGGGGGGTGGGGGAACTGGGTAAAAATATTCCCAGACCTTGTTATTGTGAACGTCTTTTAAAATTCTTATCCATTAGTTTAAGGAAAGACATAAAGCAAATGTGACCAAGATAATGACAACTGTTACACTGAGGGAAACAGAGTTCTCTTTTCTCTATTAATTAATTAATTAATTAGGGGAGAGTGGAAGCAAGGGAGGGGCTGAAAGAGGGGGACAGAAGATCCGAACCCGGCTCTGGGCTGACAGCAGTGAGCCGGATGTGGGGATCAAACTCATGAACCGTGAGATCATGACCTGAGCCGAAGTCGGACACTCAACTGCCTAAACTACCCAGACGCCCCTCTATTTTTCTATATATTTAAGTTTTTCATAATAGAATATCAAAATACTTCAAATGAATATATATACATATACATGTGTATGTACGTGTGTTATGTTCTCAGCCCCTGAATCTGCCTCCATGTTGAGAGAAAAATTAAACAGCAATGGAACATCATTATTATCTTCATCTTGGTTTATGGTTTTGAAAATTACTTTTACTAGAAAAAAAGATAATAGATCCAGTCGGGGGGGAAAAAAAAAAGATCACTATCCAACCAAGCACTAGCCTTTCAGTCAGACGAGTAACGCAAGGCGTGTTCTCAGAAATGAGGGAAGGTGAGGTGAGGTGAGGTGAGGCGAGGGATAAGGGACCCTGGGCCCCCTTCTTGCGCCCTTGGCCTCAAACTTGGCTCTGATCCATTTTATTTATATTGGGTTTCTGCGCATATTGTTTGAAAAACAAGTAACGTCAGCTGCTAAGAGTACAGCTTGAAAACCACTGCTCCAAGGACCATAATCCACTCCCGACAGTTGGATTTCAACACGTGTTCACCTCGTTCCCACTGTCCCCCCGCGTCGCCTGCCCAGAGGAGATCCTGAGGACAGGATATGCCCTCCTGACCGTTTACTCCCATCTGCTGCCCACAGGGCCCAGCCGGCACCTTCAATAGCATGCACTCTGCTCGTGAAGAGACACCAGAACAAGCACTCACCAGGCTTCCCCAGGAGCCAGGCCCATGAGAACCACAAACATGCTGAACCCGGCTCAGAAACACATTTCCTGAGGGGCGCCGGGGTGGCTCAGCCGGTGAAGCCGGCTCGACTTCGGCTCAGGTCAAGATCTCGAGGTTCATGAGTTCGAGGCCCACGTCGGGCTCTGTGTTCACAGCTCAGAGCCTGGAGCCTGCTTGGGATTCTGTGTCTCCCTCTCTCTCTCTGCCCCTCCCTCACTCGTGCTCTGTCTCTCTCTCAAAACTAAATATAAGAAGGAAAAAAAAAAAAAAGAAGAGAAATGCATTTCCTAAAAAAGTCACAGAACCCTTCTGGAACCTTTCTTGATTTGCTAATTTAAAAGACCCCGTCCCCCCCCCCCCCCCAGTCCCAGTAACTATTTCTGGGTGTCTGATGCCTCATCTCAGCGAAAATCATCAAAGACATCTTGATGGAATTAAACCGCTTTAAAAACTTTGACTTTGGCCAACCGGCTAGAAATTTCATGTTTGGGGAACTATTTACTTAAATCCCACTCCTGCAGACAAAGGTCTTCTGGGGGGGTTGGAGTTCAAGGGGATATAAAAGTCGACACCTTTATGTAGATCTATGTGGAGTACGGCTGAATTGCAGTTGTTAACAGCCCTTGCTTCCTTCCTTTTCCTAAGAAAAGAGTTGTCAACACAGACCATCCTCTCTTCAGGGACATCTGATAATGCCTGGAAACATCTCTGGCACTACTGTAGTGTGGTGGCAGGACCCTACAATGCACAAGACGGTCCCCAGAACAAACACTTATTTAGCCCAGAAGGTCACCGGTACCAAGGGGAGAAACCCTGTGCCGGCAGATGAAGAGACAGTGAACAAAAGCAACTCTCTACTGGGCATTCCAGAAAGAGCCCTAAAAGTGGAAACACAAGTAAATTAACTTGGCTTGCCCTCTCCAGCTGGTGGGAACGCATCTCTGTGAAGTACGTCTCGCAGGTACACGGGAATTATGCGGTGGGACCCAACTCCCCACCCTTCTACCAACTCCAAGACCAACAGGCAGAGAGACCTATCAAGTCTGCAACCCCGCTTTGTATGCAAAGTGCTACTCACCGGGAAACGAGTGATTGATTCTGCGATCTCAATTTGAAATCACGTGGTATGCCTCCAAGTAGTTTTCTGACTTGGCAAATCTCACGTAATGACTTCATGTAATAAATTTCCTCTTTTGAAATTGGAGACGCAGACAGTTTTTCTTGATACAACATCAGTTTACCCCCTCCCACGAGACAGTTGCTGAATAGATAAGAGTTTAAATAAACGTCTGTTGGAATCTCGCCCCCCTCCAGGCCCAGCGTTGCCAGTGACCCCAAGGGGGAGCCCTGTGTCCATGGGCCTGTCAACCATAGATGCCCGCAAGCTGGGGGGGCGGTGCCAACCTGGTAAAAAACTCCCCCCCCCCCCCCCCCGTGAGACCACCGGAGAGGTCAAGCGAAGGATGTTCACCGTGTTCCAAACCGCTTTTCGTTCCCCTGCTTTCCTCTGCCCTGTTTTCCAAACAAGCCAACACCCATGTTGCTGTAAACTCGTTTTTATAACAAAACCAAGTAATTCAAAGTTATAGCTCCAAAAACAGCTGCAATTCAACCGTACTCCACGTAGATCTACATAAAGGTGTTGACTTTTATATCCCCCTGAACTCCGGAAAGCACAATCTAGCTGTCAGGAGACTAAATTTATGAATCTAGGATCTCAACTGGACTCATTCCTCCATGCTGCAATTTTCCATTTTACGATACCGGGTTTTTAGCATTAAAGTATTTTGCACATTCACAGCAAAACAGAGAGCCCAATGCAGGAGGTGTGCTCCCTCAGAACACAGGTGAGGCTCCGAACATCATCCTTTGGGGCGCCTGTCGGTTAAGTGTCCGACTTCAGCTCAGGTCACGGTCTCACGGTTCCTGAGTTCAAGGCCCGTGTCGGGCTCTGTGCTGACAGCTCGGAGCCTGGAGCCTGCTTTGGATTCTGTGTCTCCCTCTCTCTCTGCCCCTCCCCTGCTCGCACTCGGTCTCTCTTTTTCTCTCTCTCTCTCGAAAATAAAAATAAATAAATAAGTAAACATTAAAAAAAATAAAAAATAAAAAAAGCAAACATCATCCTTTGAGGCCTGCCTCCCATACCTCACAAGGCGCACGAGTTAATAGCAAAATCGGCCTTGCCAGGAGCTCCTGTTACACAGTGATTTAGCCATGACGAAGCCTAAGAAGACTGGACCTACTTTCCCGTCTGTTCATGACATACACCAGCTTTTGGTCTGTAAAGGAAGAATCCGGGCAGTCAGTCACCTTCCATGTACCTCACGGAAGGTCTCCTCAGGCTCACGCTGCTCACTACAAGTAGAGTCTGAGAGAGCCTGATCTACGGGAAAGACGTACCACTTGGAAGCCAACCGACGGGTTCGAGTCCTCATATCGACATTAACTTTGTGACTCTAGCCAGGTGTCCCCGTCGAGAACACTGGGGTAACGGATCCCACCCGAGAGGACAAACGCAGTAATGTTTGCGGAGCGCGTGCTGGCCACGTGGGTGAGGTGGCTGATGCCACTTCCCTTGGCTTGGCCCAGGGCATGTCGTGGAGCAGTGAGACTGGCCTGGCTATCACACGCTCAGAGGCGGGGGCCGCTGGGACAAGGCGAAAGAGAGACTGGAGGACTAAGTCACTGTCACTCACCATCGCTATCCCTTCCCGAATATCGGCCTTGTGACTAAAAAGAGGTGGCCTTTAAGAGGGGAAGGGCCAACACATGACCAGATGGAGTACTCCACACGTGGCTGTTCGTCACCTCTAGGGCACATCCACCCCAGGCAGGGAGAGCCAGATAGGTCACCTCCCCAATGCCCCTCTGCTCCAGCAGGGTTTACTTGGGTCTCTGTTCCTTGGTCCCTTGGCGTCCCTGACAGACATCGGTCCCAGATCACAGAACAGCTGACATCACGCAAAGCCATCATGCATTGTCTGCCTTGCAACCTCAACTTATTCAGGGTAGCTATCAGGATCCAACAAATGAAACAAAAACCTAAGGCGGCATGTTCGTCCATCGTTTGGAGGCCACGTACGCTGGTAAGAAAGGCAAGCAACCACCACGCGTCACGCTTTCCAGCGACAAGGCATTTGCCACCTCTCCCCAGTCTGTGGGCCTCCTGCCTTCAAAACAATGAAGGCTGGAAATGGAGGACAGAGGGGCCCATGGCCCTTTTGAAAGACTGATCTTTCCTACCAGGCATTTTTGTCCTCTGGTCCTTATTGCAACGGAGCCAAGGGAAATGTATGGTAATGACCTCGTCTTTTTTATTCCCTCTGTTTCTCCAGTTCTAGAGGGAAGGGGTTCTGAAAGTATAGCATAGCTCAAAGGCCAGAGGAACCAGCCTCAGGATTCATATTGTGCAGCTTAAGACAAAAAAAAAAAAATCCAGGCTCTATTAGATGTTCCTCACTGGTGCTGGTTCAAGGCTCCAGTCCACAGTTCCGTGCACCTGCCGTGCTGGCAAAAGGAAGAGGGGGGAAATCTGCCCGAGTGGGACATTAACAGCCACCCCTGTATTAAGTCCACTAAACTTAGCACTGGTTCTTGAACTTGGCGGCACCGTGGGAAGGAGCAGTAGCAGCTCCTGGTGCCTGGGTCCCACCCCTGCCCCGGAAACTTCACGTGCAGCCGGAGTTGAGAATCCCCGCAAAGAGGTTCCCCCCACCCCCAACACATCTCCCTCCAAAATGCTGCATGAGAGACAGGATCCAGTCCTGCCTTCCTGTCTTCACAGAATTTAGTCAAGCGTCGATGGGAGCCAAGGGCACAATCGAGTCAATAGGAGATTTCTTTTTTTTTTTTTTTTAATGTTTATTATTTATTTTTGAGAGAGAGAGAAAGAGTGCGAGCACAGGAGGGGCAGAGTGAGAGAGGGAGACAAAGAATCCCAAGCAGGCCCCAAGCTGTCGGCACAGAGCCCGACGTGGGGCTTGAGCCCACAAACTATGAGATCATGACCTGAGCTGAAGTCGGATGCTTAACTGACTGCTGAGACACCCAGGTGCCCCTGGATAGGCGATTTCTAGCAAGGTCTCCAGTGTCCTTTTCTAAGAGGGATCTCTCCACCCGCCTGCCTGGATGCCCATCCTGCCCACAGCAGATACCCTCTGTTCTCAGTTAGTCCTTGCCCTCTCTGCCTTCCCAAGACAGACACAGTCGGGACACAATAAGAAATGACCACCTGAAACCCGCCTTTGTGACAACAGGCACGGCAACCAGATTGGGTAACTAGCTGCGCTCAATGGTCGGCTGCTCAAAAACATGTCGGACTCAGGGTGCTTCGGTGGCTTAGCTGGTTAAGCGTCTGACTTCAGCTCAGGTCATGATCTTGCGGTTCGTGAGTTCAAGCCCCGCGTCCAGCTCTGTGCTGACAGCTCAGAGACTGGAGCCTGCTTCGGATTCTGTGTCTCCCTCTCTCTCTGCCTCTCCCATGCTCATGCTCTGTCTCTCTCTGTCTCTCAATAATAAATAAACGTTAAAAAATAAAAATAAAAAAAAAAAGAGAAATGTTAAAAACATGTCGGACTTTCTGACAGCTCACTTCTCTGCCCGGAGGAGAAACGCTTCTAGGAAGAAAGGCTGTGCCAAGCCAACAAGGGGAAGAGAGTGACAAGGAAGGTGCCCAAGTCCTCGCTTAGATGCTTCTAACAGGGACCTCAGGCAGGAGCGGGGCAGAGAAAGCGGATTCAGATGGCACAGCACAGCCCCGGCTGGGGGGGTGGGGTCTTACTTAGCACGTGACAGGACACGTCTGTGCACAGCTCTGTGCTCCCCACACTGGTCTTACCTCCTCCTCTCATCTCACTCCCCACAGCAGCTCTCTGAGGTGGGCGCTGTGCACGCTATGTTACACACTCGGCCAGGGCAGGGGGGCGGCGGCGGGGGGACTGCCCAACTTGGTGGGGGGCGTGCAGAAGGGAAACTGAAACCCAGGCCTCTCGACTCAGAGGGACATCAGGGAGTGAAACGGCACCTTGAAAAGTACGGCCTGGCCTGCCTGGCTGTGCCTGGACGGACTCGAACACGCGCTCCCAGGAGGTCTGGGTAAAAGGGAGCGGAATGAGGGAATCACATGAAGGAATCAGGGTGACTGTCCTTTCAGGAGTAACAACAGCGGGCAAGCATTTCCCTGGCCCTGACGGAGTACCGGACTCGGTCTGGGCTGTTCAGGAGCCCGTCGCTTGGTTCTTATTACGATGCCAGGAGTCAGTCTCTCTGGTTATTGCAGCAGGGGCCTGAGCCCCCTATTTCAAACTGCAGTTCGCTCCTGGTCCTCCTGCCTGCCCTTACCCTATTCTACCTTTTTTCTTTTCATAGCGCTTATGGCCTTTTTTTTTTTTTTTTTTAATGTTTATTTATTTATTTTGAGAGAGAGAGAGAGCAAGTGCACAAGCAGGGGGAGGGGCAGAGGGGGGTGGAGACAGAGAATCCCAAGCAGGCTCCACACCGTCAGCACAGAGTCCGATGTGGGGCTTGATCCCGTGAACTGGGAGATCACGACCTGAACTGAGTCGGATGATTAACTGATTGAGCCACCCTGGCGCCCCCACTTAAGACCTTCTATCATACTTCATTACTTATTTATTATGTGTATCACCCATTTTGTCTCCCCTCCTCCCCTGACCCCCAGGCCACTGGTTTCAAGGTTCCTCTGTGAAACAAAGAGTGTTGTCTTTTTCCCTCCCACTGATGTATTCCAAGTGCCTAGAACACTACCTGGGGCAGTGGATATTTAGTAAGTGGCTGTTGAGTGAGTACAATAATCATCTTACAGACCAGAGAATGGAGACCCACAGTAACCCGTTTAAGGTGGCGTGGCTACAAGGAGGCTAAATGACGGTGCCAACACGGGTCTACATGACTCAGTACCTGCACTGCTTCAAATGCTTTCTTCCTCTCAATGTCACCTTGACTTTTTATTTCATGTGTATTTATTACTGAGAGAGAGGGAGACAGAGCGCGAATGGGGAACAGGCAGAGAGAGAGAGGGAGACAGAATCTGAAGGAGGCTCCAGGCTCTAAGCTGTCGGGACAGAGCCCGATATGGGGTTCGAACTCACGAACCATGAGATCACAACCGAGCCGAAGTCGGACACTCAACCAACTGAGCCACCCAGGCACCCCTCAATGTCACCTTGACTTTTTTAACAAGACATTCATGACGAGTGTTTTCAAAGCAGGGAGAGCTATATGAACCAAACATGTGCCACATATATTTAAACTTGTGTTATAAATGTTTACATAAGATGTCTTTCTATCTGAATATCTGTACAAGGTGCACTAAAGCTAGAACAAATGAAATGGCTTAAATATTATATCCTTACATAAACTCGATGTAACGTTTAATGACATGAGAATATGCTACTTGATACAAAATTGAGTGTATTTTATGGCTCCAATTATATAATGAAAAAAATAAAAAGAATACCAGGGGAAAAAAACGCCAACATAAACAGACATGGGGTTGTCTCAGGATGACACTGACCATGGGCGATGTTCTCAAAACTATAAACAGTTTTCTAAACTTCACCAATTTCAGGGGCACCTGGGTGGCTCAGTCAGTTAAGCATCCAACTTCGGCTCAGGTCATGATCTCCCAGCTTGTGAGTTCAAGCCCCACATCGGGCTCTGTGCTGACAGCTCAGAGCCTGGAGCCTGCTTCAGATTCTGTGTCTCCCTCTCTCTCTGCCCCTCCCCTGCTTGTGCTCTGTTTCTCTCCCTCTCTCAAAAATAAATAAAGATTAAAATAATTTTTTCTTAATTTCACTGATTTCATACAGTGACTGTGTATTACTTAGAATTAGCCTACAGGTTTAAAAAAATGTTTTTTAATCTTTATTTATTTTTGAGAGAGAGACAGAGCACGAATGGGGGAGGGGCAGACAGCGAGGGAAATACAAAATCCGAAGAAGGCTCCAGGCTCTGAGCTGTCAGCACAGAGCCCAACACGGGGCTTGAACCGACGAACTGCAAAATCATGACCTGAGCCGGAGTCAGACAACACTCAACCGACTGAGCCACCCAGGCGCCCCTAGCCTACAATTTTACAGTTCTTGAGGAGACCTCCACTTTGGTGACAGCCTTACAAGGAAACCTGTGCCAGAGGACCCAGTTAAGCCACACCTGGATTCCTATCCCTCAGGAACTGTGAAGTAACTAATACTTACTGTGTTAAGTTGCTATATTTGGGGACGGTTTGTTATGCGGCAATAGCTAACTAATACATTGGTAGAAGGGGTCAATAACCGGACCAAATCCTGGGATGGACGTGAGGACTAAATCAGAAAACACAGGTGACACACCAGCCAGACGCCCAGCACAAAGATGAGAACGTGGGTCCCCGAGCGCATCCAAGAATCACTGAGTCCCCCTCCCCACAGTGTGGGGGGACAATCGGTGGGCTTCCCAGGCCACGGGGAACACCAGGGAGGCTTAGTGCCCTGTATTCTACCTGACTCTGAAATGCCAAGTATATATCCGTCCCTCTTTTAGGACCTAACCGACTTTTTGCCCCTATGAGTTTGGTCCTCGAGTTTTGTTCACTTTCCCAGACAGGCTGTCAGCTCCTGACGGCAGATGGAGGGTGCTATCCAGCAGGAACATGGGGTTGGCAGGCTGAAGCCCACAGTCTGAGCCCCGGACTCTGTCCATGGGTCTGCTGTGGACTCGCTGGTGACCCTGGACAAATGGCTCGTCCCCCTGGGTCTCACTTTCCTCATCTGGAAACTGTTGTGAGGATCAAGGTTATCTGAAAAGGGTCAGCTTGCCTTGCCAGTACTGTCTGGCTCAGGATGGGTGCCCAGCAGGTACTCTGTAAACCTTCATTACAGCAGGGCCCCTGGGTGACTCAACCAGTTAAGTGGTTAAGCATCTGACTCTTGATCTCCGCTCAGGTCAGGATCTCACAGTTCGTGAGTTAGAGCCCCGTGTTGGGCTGTGCGCTGACAGCTCGGGGCCTGCTTGAGCTATTCTCTCTCTCTCTCTCTGTGCCCCTCTCCCACCCACGCACACATGCGTGCACTCTCTCACACTCTCAAAATAAATAAATAAACTTAAAAAAAAATCTTCATTAAAGCAACAAATATAACAAAATTCAGGTGGTCAAGTGTCACTATATTAAAAAAAAAAAAAAAGAAAGAAAGAAAGCCTTGAGACAGAGCCCTTGCTAATTTTCTTAAACATAATAGGCTTTCTAAAAGAGTAGCATATTTATTCTTAGAAGCAGTCTGGTTTATTCATACTAAATTTTGCTAAGTATGGGTTCACATGAGAAATGCCCCAATTCCCACCACACGAAGTGCTCTAATAAGATACCTGCATGCAGAACCTTCCAACTTCCAAGGCAAAACAAACACACACACCATGTTTATTTCCATTAGCAACATCCACAATGTCAAACAAATGACGATTTAAAAACAAAAATTCCATTGAGATTGGTTTCTCAGCTCCCTGCTATATAAGGCTGGCTCTGAATTCTATGTTTTTTTCTCATTTGATCCACCCGTGAAAAACCATTCGCTAAGGGTCTCCGACCCAGCCCTTGTCCTAAGGGACTCAGTAATCGGCCAGAGCGACAGAGAGAAAATGGTGGGACAGAGAACAGAAGGGATGGATCTTCCCCCCCACGGAGGTCCCATTTGTTCGTTCACTCGCTGAATTATTCCACAGACGTTTACCGGGCACCGGCTACCCACCCGCACTGGGTTGGCGGCACGAAGCCCTCTCCTCCGTCGCTCAGAAGACTGGGGCCACCTACAGCGGGCCTCCTCATGGCCTGTCCTCCCTTAACACAAAGTGTCTCTCATACATCATCCCCGCTCATTCCCATTTGCGTGGGGGGATAAGGGAGGCAGTCCGCCACCCACCCTCACTCCCCGCGCATCGTCCCTGCCAGCAGGTTCTGCTTGATTTCCATTCCTTCGCCCGTTTCCCATCACCAGGGAAAGGCCGGGGGTCGTGTACAGGCCTGGCCGGTGGCTCCCCCTCCTCGGCTGCAGGGCCGCCCCTTCCTCCTTGCCAGACTGTTATTCCCCAAGACGCCCGCTGGCCACTCCCTCTCGTTCCTCTTCCTTCGACCATCTGTTCAATTCCACCTTTGCCCAGCCTCCACCTCTGGCCTCCCTTGCCTTCCCTGTTCTCCTCTCTGGTGCAGGGTTGAGGGAACAGGTGTTAATATCAGGATAATTAATTAATCACGAACCTACCATTTGCCTAAGAGCTCATTTTTCAGGTAATTATGCTCCTTCATCGCAGGGCTCACTTTACACTGGAAATGAGCACTACGTGAGAACTGGAGATGGCAAATGCTAGGTGGGCCCTGTGCTTTTCTAGAACACGCGTTTTACTTGGAAAGGTCGTGCTTTTCAAATCTAGGGCTGCGGCTAAAGTCTCACGTAATCTGGAAGGCTCACGTTCTTCGTGCTCTTGAAGCCAATTTAGCGAACAAGTATTAACGGAAGCAAAATCATGGTCTTTGCGGTTTTAAAGACAACTCGCACTGTCTTTCCGAACCGAAATCAGCTCGCTCAGTGAGCTCCTCTTCTAGCTTTTCTTGACCATTATTTTCTGAGCACTATCATTTTCATGGGGAACCTGAATGCTGTCTCCTGACACAAACCACTCAAGGTGCTGACAACTACCCATAGTCGGGCGGACAAGAAGCAACAATTTGCTTAACTTCTGGGTAACTGTTCTTTGCCAGCCGACAAGGGTTCCGTGGTGGCGGTCTAACAATCCAGACAGCTTTTCTAACTAGCCAGTTGGGAACAGAAAGCCCTCCATTAAACTGCAGATGAGACTAATGGGTTTGAATTGCAATTTGTTATCCGTCTGCTTGGTCAGCTGCCAGAATTTCAACCATCCGGGCCAAACCAGCTCCCAACAACTGTTCCATTTTCCCCGGGACGAAAGAACATTAATTTTATCTGCAACGGTTTTGAAAATTTCAGGATTCACAGGACAGAGTTCATCTGAAAGGTATCTTGAGACGTGGCTTCTCCAGGCTTCCTGAATAATAGGAAGGCTATTTGTTAGAAGCCTGTCACAGCTTGACCCCTGTCACATGTGACACAGACCAAGAAATAAAGCCATAAACTTAGAAAAAAATAGTGCAGCAAATTATCCTGAATACCTTTTAGTCCGATGATTTTTAAGGGAAGGGTAAGGGACAGGGAAGCACAGATCAGAGTCTCACAGGAGGTGGGGAGATTTTTAACACTCTATACACCACCTCTTGTAGGAAGATGGCACGGATGTACTTTTCCCTCTTCTTTTCACGAGGTACAACACCCTGGTCGTTACATATATAAAACAAACATAAGACTCTGAAAACCGAAAAAGAGAAGGCAGAGCAGTTAAAGACCTTAGCACCCGAGGAATGACGCGGCGGGGAGCTCCGTGGATTGTCTTCATGCCTCGTAAGTCCCAGAATTGCAGCTGACTAAACCAGTAACCCAGAGCTGTCGGGGAGTGCCAAGCAAAAGTTTAAAAAATTAAAAATTAAAAAAAGAAACAGAGGAAAAACAAAAGCCTGCTCTCCCTAGCTGGAATACCAGGAAGAGACCACCCAGCAAGAAAGAAAATGTAGACAACAACTGCCCTACTCTAGCCAACACCACAGAAAAAAATGGCAGCCCCACCTGCACCAGCAGAGGCTTAGTGGGGAGCCTGGACTTACAATGTTGGGGGGCTACAGCAAGGCACCCCAAACTCTGTGGCAGGGTGGTGTCAGAGGAAGTTAGTAGAGAGCCGAGACTTCTACCCCTACTGGACATTAACGAACGTTCCTCCTTGGCGGTGACAGTGGAGACCACAGAGGGTGTCTGGACTTCTACCCCAATCAGCAGTAATGAAGTATCCCTCCCTCTCCCTGAGGGCAGAGTGTCAGAGGAGTCAGGAAGACTCCTGGCGAGTCAGGAAGTCCATCCCCGCTCAGTGGTGTCAAGGCCACCCCTCCATGATGCCAATGGAGTCCATATGGGACAGTAACAATGTCTCCTTTCCCAGTCAGAGCGGTATCAGCAGGGGTCTAGTGGGGAGTCCATACTCCTAACCCTGCCTAGCTGGAACGAGGAGGTCCTCCTTCCCCAGGGTGTCAGTGAGGGCCACCTGGAGATCCTAGACTTCCACATCTACCTAGAAGTAGAGAGGCAGTGCCCCACCTTTCCCCACGGGAGCAGTACCAGAGAATATCCCTGTTAATATACAAGGTAAATAAGATCCAGGCTCTTAAAGGAATTCTTCAGGGGCACCTGGGTGGCTCAGTTGGTTAAGCGTCTGACTTTGGCTCAGGTCATGATCTCACAGTCCATGGTTTCAAGCCCCACATCAGGCTCTCTGCTGTCAGCACAGACATGAACAGACACTTCTCCAAAGAAGACATCCAGATGGCAAACAGACACATGGAAAAATGCACAACATCACTCATCACCAGGGAAACACAAATCAAAACCACAATGAGATACCACCTCACGCCTGTCAGAATGGCTAACATTAGCAACTCAGGCAACAATAGATGTTGGCGAGGATGCGGAGAAAGAGGATCTCTTTTGCACTGCTGGTGGGAATGCAAACTGGTGCAGCCACTCTGGAAAACAGTATGGAGGTTCCTCAAAAGACGAAAAATAGAACTACCCTACAACCCAGCAATTGCACTACTAGGTATTTACCCAAGGGATAGAGGTATGCTGTTTCGAAGGGACACGTGCACCCCAATGTTTATAGCAGTGCTATTGACAATGGCCAAAATATGGAAAGAGCCCAAATATCCATCGATGGATGAATGGGTAAAGAAGATGTGGTATATTTATACACACACACACACACACACACACACACACACACACACACAGCGGAGTATTACTCGGCAATCAAAAAGAATGAAATCTTGCCAATTTCAACTACGTGGATGGAACTAGAGGGTATTATGCTAAGTGAAATTAGTCAGAGAAAGACAAATATCAAATGACTTCACTCATATGAGGACTTTAAGACACAGAACATATGAACATAAGGGAAGGGAAGCAAAAATAATATAAAAACAGGGAGAGGGACAAAACATAAGAGACTCTTAAATATGGAGAACAAACAGAGGGTTGCTGGAGGGGTTATGGGAGGATGGGCTAAATGGGTAAGGGGTATTAAGGAATCTACTCCTGAAATCATTGTTGCACTATATGGTAACTAACTTGAATGTAAATTTAAAAAAATAAATTACATTAAAAAAATAATTTACCAAATGGAAATTTTAGGACTAGAAAATAAAAGAACTGAAATAAAAAGCTCAAAGGATAGGTTCACCATCAGAATGGAGGGGACATAGGAAAGAATCAATGAACTTGAAGACAGAACTTATCTAATCTGAACAAAAGAGAAATAACACACTGGAGAAAAATAAACAGAGCCTCCCTTCCCCGAGCCCTCAGAATGAACAGGGCCTGAGGGACATGTGGGAGGATAACAAAAGATCTAATATTCAAGTCATTGGCATCTCACAAATAGAGAAGAAAGAAAATGGAACTGAAAAAGTATTTTAGGAAATAATGGTTGAGATCTTCTCAAATTTAGCAAAACAACTTAAACCTCCATATTCAAGAAACTGAATGAAACTCCAAACAAGACAAATTCAAAGAAATCCACTCCGAAACAGATTATAATAAAATGTCTGAGAACTAAAGATAAGGAAGAAAACCTTGAAAGCAGCCTGACAGAAATACTGCATTACCTATATGGAGAAAACAATACACAAGACAGCAGATTTCTCATCTGAAACCATAGAGGCCAAAAAGAAATGGCACATTTTTCAAGTGCTGAAAGAACTGTCAACCTAGAATTGGATATCCAGTGAAATTATCCTTGAAGAACGAACGGGAAATCAAGACATGCTCACATTAAGAAAAATTAAGAGAATTTGTCATGAGCGAAACTACACTTAAAGAATGGTTGAAGGAAGTTCTTTGTGTAGAAAGAAAATGATAAAAAAGGGAATCTTGAAACATCAGGAATGAAGAACAAAGAAAAAAGCAAAAAGATGGGTAAATACAATAGACTTTCTCTTGAGTTTTCTTAATATATTACAAATGGGGAAGAGTAAAGGAAAGTAAGGTTTCTACATTTCATTCAAACTGGTAAAATGATCATACCAATGAAATGTGATACATTATACATGTTATATAACACCTAAAGCAACAACTAAAAAAGCTATACATGCTACACTAAAGACAAACAAAAAACTATAGATAAATCTAAGTGGAAATCTAAAAAACACTCAAGTTATTCATAGAAAGGCAGAAAAAGAAAACAGAGAAACAAAAAAATAGAAGAAACCAGAAAATAAACTGTCAGAATTGAGTCACAACATACCAATAATTACATCAAGTATAAATGGCGCAAATATACCAATTAAAAGAGTTTGGCAGAACTGGTTTTTAAAAACGAAACAACTGTATTCTGTTAAAAAGTACAATGAAAATCAAAGGACTGAAAAAGATATACCATGTAAAACTTAATCAAAAGAAAGGAAGAAAGGCTTTATTAATGTAAGATAAAATAGACTACGAAGAGTGGCGAGGGGCAAATGGGTGGCTCAGTCAGTTGAGTGTCTGACTCTTGATTTGGGCTCAAGGTCATGATCCCAGGGTCATGGGATCAAGCCCCACACTGGGCTCTGTGCTGACCATGGAGCCTGCTTAAGATTCTCTGTCTCTGCCCTTCCCTCACTCACACACTCTTTCTCTCTAAAAAGAGAGAGAGAGAGAGAAGAGTTACTATATTTTCAGTATATTTCCCATACCTCAAAGTAAAATGTAAAGTGGAATTCAGAGCAAAGAAAATTACCAGTGACAGAGACAGGCATCACACAATGATAAAAGGGCAAATCACCAAGAAGACATAGCAATCCTAAATGTATATGCACCAAACGGCAGAACTGTAAAATATGTGAAGCAAGAACTGCCAAAACTGAGAGGAGAATGGAAAAATCCACAATTATAGGTGAAGACTTCAATGCTCCTCTCAAAACAAGTGATAGAATTCAACAGGAACTGGAAGAACTCATTATCATCCAACAGAACCTAATTGATATTTGCAGAACACTTTATCCAACAATAGCCAAATCCACATTATTATCAAAACAGATGCTAAGACAGATCATATTCTGGGCCCTAAAACAAACCTCTAGAACTGAAATCTGTGATATAATAAATATATTTGTGGGGCGCCTGGGTGGCTCAGTCAGTTAAGCGTCTGACTTCGGCTCAGGTCACGATCTCGCCGTCCGTGACTTCGAGCCCCGCGTCGGGCTCTGTGCTGACTGCTCAGAGCCTGGGGCCTGTTTCAGATTCTGTGTCTTCCTCTCTCTCTGACCCTCCCCCGTTCATGCTCTGTGTCTCTCTGTCTCAAAAATAAATAAACGTTAAGAAAAAAAATTTTTTTTTGAAAAAAAAAAAAAGAAATATATTTGTAAAATATCTGTCCCCATTGTTGGGACAAAGCTCCAAAAATCCTTAGAATTTCCTGATAGTTGTTTTGTTTTGTCATTTGTAGCATAAGGGAGCTTATGCTAATGAGGTGACTGGGAGGGGGAGGGGACCCTAGATAGCCTCAGGATGGGGAAGATAGAGGGCTAGGACTTTCAGCCACACAACCAACCTCTGGAAAGGAGAAGGGATGGGGGGAGCTGGAGATTAAGCTCCACAAAAACTCTTGAACAAGGAGGTCCCATGAGCTTCTGCGATGGTAAACATGCCAAAAGACTGGCCCATTCCAGTTCTATCAGGACAGAAACTCCTGTGGCTTGGACCCTTCTGCTCTCACACTGGCAGAATTCAGCAATGAAGCCATCCAGACTTTTCTTAGTTTGGAGACTTTTGATGACTGATTCAATCTCCTCCAGAGTCAGAGGTCTGTTGAGATTTCCTACTTTTTGTGTGTGTTCAGTTTTGATAGGTTTTGTTTCTAGGACTTCATCCATTTCATCTGCATTATCCAATTTTAGTAATCAGAGTCTTTCTTTTTCTTTCTTAACCAATTCTTACCAAAGGTTTGTCAATTTTGTCAACCTTTTGGAAGACCCAACTTCTGGTTTTGTTTTCTCTCCTGTTTTTCTATTCTCTATTTCATTGATCTCCGCTCTGAACTGTATTATTTCCCTCCTTGCGCTAGCTTTGGATTTAGTTTGTTCTCCTTTGTCTACTTCCTTCAGTTGTAAGTTCGACTGCTGATCTGCCATCTTTTTGATGTTTCTTTTTTTTTGTTTCTTTTTTTTTTCAACGTTTATTTTGGGGACAGAGAGAGACAGAGCATGAGCGGGGGAGGGGCAGAGAGAGAGGGAGACACAGAATCGGAAACGGGCTCCAGGCTCCGAGCCATCAGCCCAGAGCCCGACGCGGGGCTCGAACTCACGGACCGCGAGATCGTGACCTGGCTGAAGTCGGACGCTTAACCGACTGCGCCACCCACACTCCATCTTTTTCATGTTTCAATGTAAGCACGTGTAGCTATAAATGTCCCCCTGGGCGCTGCTTTTGGTGCATCCCAGAAGTATCGGTAGGTTGTGTTCCCTTGTTCATTTGTTTTGAAGTATTTTCTAATGTCTCTGTGGTTTCTTTGACTCACTGCTTGTTCAAGAATGTGTTGTTTAATTTCCTCTCGTGGCCGGAGAAAATACCTCGCATGATATCTATGTTTTAAAATCTACTGAGACTTGTAATGTGGTCAGTAGAATGTCCACTCCCTAACCCCTTGAACATGTGAACATGTTAGCTTAGTAGCTGAAAGAATTCTGCAGGTGCAGTTGAAATAGGAAGAGTATCCTAAATCATGCAGGTGAGCCCGATGGAATCACATGGGCTGGTAAAAGGCAGAGATCTTTCTTTGGCTGGAGTCAGAGACACAGCAAAAAGGGAAGTCAGAGGGACTGGAAGCATGAGAGGGACCCAATCACGTTGCGGGGGGAGCCACATGGAGGGAACAGGAGGAGTGTGGGCAACCTCAAAGAAGAAAACCCTGGTCCCCGGCTGATCACCAGCAAACGCATGAATACCTGGTCCTACGACCACCAAGGAAGTGGATTCAGTCAACACCCCGAATGAGGTAGGAAGCAGATTCCTCCTCACACCTGACACGGAACACAGGTCTGCAGACTCCTCACTGCTGGCCTCACTGAAACTGTGAGATAATACATTCGTGTTGTTTTAAGATGCTAAGTTTGTGGTCGTTTTCATGGTAGCAATAGAAAACCAATACAGGGGAACTGTCTGGGATAAAAATAGCAATGGGGGCACCTGCGTGGCTCAGTCAGTTGGGCACCCGGCTCTTGATTTCACCTCAGGTCACGATCTCGTGGTTCACGGGATCGAGCCCCGTGTCGGGCTCTGCACTGGCAGCACGGAGCCTGCTTGGGATTCTCTCTCTCCCTCTCTCTCTGCCCCTCCCTTGCTCACACACTGTCTCTGTCTCTCTCTCTCTCTAAAGAAACTTAAAAAATAAAAATAAAAAATAAATTAAAAAAAAAAAAGAACCCCTACTACATGAGTTCATTTACATAACTATTTAAAACACCTGTGTAGGTGGTAAAACTACATTGCAAACCAGGCAGTGACAGTCACAGATGTCAGAACAGTGGTTCCTGCAGCAGGAGAGACAAAGGTGTGAACAGAAAAGGGCACACAGGGGCGCCTGGGTGGCTCAGTCAATTAAACGTCTGACTACGGCTCAGGTCATGATCTCACAGCTCATGAATTCAAGCCCCACATGGAGCTCTGTGCTGACAACGTGGAGCCTGCTTCAGACTCTGTGTCTTCCTCTCTCTCTCTCTCTCTCTCTCTCTCGCTGCCCCTCCCCCAGCTCTCTCTCTCTCTCTCTCTCTCTCTCTCAGAAAATGAATAAAACACTTAAAAACAATTTTTTTAAAAAGAAAAGGGCACACAGAGAACTGGGTGTTGGCAGACTTTTAGTCTGTAACCTAGGTGGTCACTCTACAAACATGTTTTATGCTCTAGTCTATACATGTATAATATCGCACGATTAAAGAAGGTGTAAAAATACTTCCTGTATTTGCAGAAACATTGCCAGCTTTCCCATAGTTTGTTTTTATTATTCACTTACGCTCTACTTTATGCCAGAAATAATTGAAGGTAGGCCTGTATTTTGATTCTTAACTAATAAGGTTTGGGAGCACGGTCATTCCTAAGATCCTTTTTTCTGAACAGAAAAACAAAATCACAGATCTACTACATAAGAAACCCTGGCAGTGGGGCCCAGAAATCTGGGCTTAACAAGCTCTCTTGGTGATTCGGAGGCTCACAGAGTTTAATAACCACTGGATAAGTACACATATAAATAATCCTTGTTATTTCATGGAGTAACAATTTCACCTTTAAGATCTTCTAGATATTGCTTCCCAACACGCTTAAAAGTCCAGTGTGTCCATACAACTACAGGCACTCATTGTATCCAAGGTTGTACCTGGCTGGTGTGCAAGACTGATCGGGAGGCCTGATTCAGATGTGGAGAGAAAGGTTTTTTGTGGGGTTTTTTTGTTTGTTTACTTATTTATTTTGAGAGAGAGACAGAGCTTGCCTGCGTGAGCAGAGGAGGGGCAGAGAGAGCGAGAGAGAGTGAACCCCAAGCGGGCTCTGCCCTGCGAGGGCATAGCCCAACAAGGGGCTTGGGGCTCGGCTCGGATCTCACGAACTGTCGAGATCATGACCTGGGCTGAAACCAAGAGCTGGATGCTTAACCGACTGAGTTACCCAGGCGCCCCTGTGGAGAGAAAGGTTTTGCACTCTTATTTTCTAAGGCATTTAGAGAGTGATCGAAGGGTCATCCCTTCAATAACCTTAAGAAACATTCCTTTGGAGAGAAGGTGGGGCTCAGAGGGGCAAGAGATCATGCCCACCACATGTGAACGGCAAGACCCGTCACCAAGATCCAGGCCTCTGAAACCAGTGGGCAATTCCACTGCCATTGGCCAGAGTGTGCGTCCCTGACAGGGATGGCCTGCCTGGGCTCATGACCACCCGTGGGGACTCGATAAAACAAGCGACTTCCTTGAATAACTAAATTGACAGAGGGGCCCAGGAGACCTCCATCTATAGTCAGGGCTGGAGAGTCCAAAGACGCACAAGGAACATGGACTTGTAAGTGCCGGACTAGTGTGGCCCTGCAGGAGGTCAGAGGCTCGTGTGCCCCGCTGTCACACACAGATGTGGTTCCCCACGTCGAGGTGACCGCAGTCCTGAGCACTAACCCTCAGGCCCCAGCACCAACGTCCCTGTAAACAGTAGGCACTGTAAGGGGAAATGCCAACCCTCAAAAGCTAAAGCAGAAACAGCCAGCCCCTTTGCCCTCCCACCCGGAGGAAAACCCCTGGAAAAAGGTGAATTTTCCCCCTCTGCCAGACAAGTGGCTTCACCTCTGGAAGGACTGGAAAGACTGGGAGAGTCACTTTGCGAGCCTGCGACACGTTGTCAAGGCAACCACGGCTCCAGGCTCCGGCTCTCGCAACGGGAATCTTCCCAACCAGGGTTTCAAGACGCTCACTTGCCCCCAAGTTCTTTTTGTTTTAAGCTATTCTTTCAATTCTTCTAAAATTTAAAAAAAAAAAAAAAAAAAAACGTTAAAAATCTATCTTTCTGCTCATTATTTCCTGGAGTTTACTCCTCCCTATCAGATGTCCGGGTCCTCTACGTAAACAAAATGCCATGGTCAAGGGCCCGCAAGTAGACATAATTTTCACTTTGTGATCATACAAATCACGCTGCCTTTGGAAGGACACTCCTGCAGGGATGGGCCAAAGGGCTGGTGTGTTTTGCACAGAAAAGAGGGTGCCGCGATAACCACGTGGGGGTGGGGCAGAAACACAGCCGAACAAGCACCAGCAAGAGTGCAGGCAGACGAACGCCGGTGGAAACAAGAATTTACAAGACAACCAGGGCAACGGGCCAAATGGCTGGAAACTCATGACGTGAGGGGGTTGTCCTTCATTGTTTCAGGCGTGACAACAGAAATGTGAAGAAAGAAAGAAAGAAAGAAAGAAAGAAAGAAAGAAAGAAAGAAAGAAAGAAAGAAAGAAAGAAAGAAAGGAGGGAAGAAAGGAGGAAAGAGCGAGCCCCTTCATCTTCTAGCAATAGATACTGAATTCTGAATTCTTTTTTTTTTTTAATGTTTATTCATTTTTGAGAGACAGAGCATGAGCGGGGGAGGGGCAGAGAGAGAGAGAGAGAGAGAGAGAGAGAGGCACAGAATCCGAAGCGGGCTCCAGGCTCTGAGCTGTCAGCGCAGAGCCCGACGCGGGGCTCGAACTCACGAACTGTGAGATCATGACCTCAGTGGAAGTCAGACACTCAACTGACTGAGCCGCCCAAGCGCCCCTAGATACTGAATTCTTTACAGACAAAGTTATCTGACCTCTTGCTGGCTGCAAAGTAATTCAGAGCGGAGGGTAAGGATGAAATAAGACTGGTCACAAAACAGCTACTGTTGAAGCTGAGTGATGAACGCCTCGGGGTTCTCTATGCCACTCTGAGCGCAAGCTGGAATTTTTCCATAATAAAAAATATATAAAAAAAAAAAAGAGAGAGAGAGAGAAAGAGGAAAGAGAGAAGAGAGGAGGAGAGCATTGGAAGGGAAAGCAGGGAAGTCAAGGGAAGAGGTGAGAGCCAACAAGGGAGTGGAAAAAGGACAGTGAAAGTGGAGAAAGACGGAGAGACCAGTGCGCAGGGTGGAAATGCCATGGAAACCCCAGCAGCCCCCCTACTTTATGTAGGCTGTGCAGCGCTGACAGATAAAACATGCAAAAGCTTGAAGGCACCAAAAGCCTGTCCTGGTAAAAATTCTGATAGAGGGCAATTCGTTGGTGCCTCCTGTACCAGCCGGGAGACTCAGCCTGCCTTCCGGAAGCTGGGGAAGCACATTTGCATTTGTTTCAATGGATGACTTTTTTGTTTTTTTAAGTTTATTTTTGAGAGAGACAGAGACAGTGTGAGTGGGGGAGGGGCAGAGAGAGAGAGAGAGAGAGAATCCCAAGCAGGCTCCCTGCCGCCAGCTAGAGAGCCCGATGTGGGCTCGAACCCACGAACTGTGAGATCATGACCTGAGCCGAAACCGTGAGTAGGACACTTAACCAACTGAGCCACCCAGGTGTCCCTCAATGGATGGCTTTCTTAGGGGGCAGTAATTTCCGAGTTGGCCTGGCCTGGCTGGGACTGATGGCCACAGCTGTCAGTCTTATTACTGGGCACAAACATTTACAGAAGACTGAACCCAGAAATACAAGAAGGAAATCAGACAAAGGAATTTAAAATCCAATGAAGATGAATGTAAATAAAACCTCCTAGGGGCGCCTCGGTGGCTCAGTTGGTTAAGCGACCGACTTCAGCTCAGGTCATGATCTCACGATTTGTGGGTTTGAGCCTGCGTCGGGCTCTGTGCTGACAGCCTGGAGCCTGATTCAGATTCTGTCTCCCTCTCTCTCACTCCCGTTTGTGCACTGTCTCTGTCTCTCTCTCTCAAAAATTAATAAAACATTTAAAAACAAAAACAATTCCTAGATCTCCACAGTAAAGAAACTCAGCAAGAATCAACTCTTGATTACTCCAGTAAAGGAGAATAAGAAAAGTTAATCCAAACACCATTTATGCCAAGTCCTAGAATACGTTTCTGTTTTGTCTTGTTTGGCTTTGATTTCACGTTGGAGTGTGTTTGGGGATTGCTCAGCAAGCACCACAGTCAAATAATAAAGCCCTCCTCTGGCAGATCCCTGACTTTGGAATTACTTTGATTCCCATCTGGCTTGAACTTTTTCCTTCTTATACTTGTCTTGAGTTTGAAAGCAAATCCTAGGGACTGCCCCTAAAACAATTATCCAGGTGATTCCAGATCAAACTCGGGCCCCAAGGTCTACTGCAATCAAGATGTATGGCCAAGGACCGCTCTAGAACCAGCTGGGGCCTTAGGGCACTCATGAGAAGGGAGGGCACAGAAGTCAGAGACACACTCGCCTCTAACTGGGTTATTTGTCACAAGGAACTCACGGGGCCGTCCCCTAGGACCAGTTCATGACCACCGAGGCCATCCCCTGAACCCCCGAGAGGAGAATGCAGCCCACACCTTCTCCACAAGATGGCTGCCAGTCAGGCCACAAAGCACACCCCACAAAGAAGCACATCCCTGCCTTTCATTGCACAGTTTGGAATTTATTTCCTCTCTAGTCTTCCCCTAAGTAGCTGTTCAGCCATTCAAATTCGGCTTTTGGTTTCTTAGTTTCCTTTTTCTCAAGATGATCCAAGCTGTTTCGGGAATAACGTCTAAAAAAGCGAAACCCAGTGCTACATTAACAGCAAAGCCTGGTTCTCATTCTGGCTCACCAGACATGCCTTGATTCCAGAAACGTATGTTTTGTTTTTTGTTTTTTTTTTTAATCCTGAGAATTAAGCATCTTATGTAAGAATCCTGAGGATGCAGCTCAGGATCATTCCTCCAGGACATCTCACCAGGGAGACCATGCCCCTAGTTCAAGTTGGCTTTCTCCACCTGGCGGTGGAAGGCGACATTTCCCAGCAAGCTTATCTTTAAAATATCCTGTTTACTTGTCCCGTTAAATGTCCTGGTAATCTGCTGAATTATCCAGTTTTTATGAAACTTTGGGAATGTTACTCGTAAAGGCCACGGGTTTGCCTAGTCAATTAAATACACGCTTCCTCTCCTTCCTGACTTTGCTCCATATAACCAAACAGATTGTAACATTTAATCAAAAACCAGTGGGGGCGCCTGGGTGGCTCAGTCGGTTAAGCATCCAACTCTTGAGTTGGGCTCAAGTCGGGGTTCCTGAGATCAAGCCCCTGGGAGTCTCTGTCTCCCTCTCTCTCTGCCCCTCCCCTGCTCAAGTGCTCTCTCGTGCTCTCTCTCTCTCTCAAAATAAATACATTTAAAAAAAAAAAAAAAGCACTGGTGGGCTTCTGGGCAAGAGGGCATCAAGAACACAGGCATCTAAATGTGTTTCCATTACTCCCATTAAAATGACCAACAGAATATAAAGATGGGGGACAAGATGACTGCATCAGTACTGGAGACAACAGAAGGTGCCACGGACTTGTGCCAAAAATGTTAAGGACTTTTGGCAGAAGGAACCAAACTGAAGAAAGGTACCAGAAGCCAAACAGCACAGCGCCCTCCATCCTTCAGAACCGACCGGGTTCTTGAGAAGCAGGGCTCTGCCATGTCTTACTTGAAAGGGCAAGGTCCTGGGGCGCCTGGGTGGCTCAGTCGGTTGAGCGTCCGACTTCGGCTCAGGTCATGATCTCGCAATCTGTGAGTTCGAGCCCCATGTCAGGCTCTGTGCTGACAGCTCAGAGCCTGGAACCTGCTTCGGATTCTGTGTCTCCCTCTCTCTCTCTCTGCCCCTCCCCTGCTCATGCTCTGTGTGTGTGTCTCTCTCTCTGTCAAAAATAAACAAACATTAAAAAAAAAAAAATTTTTTTTTTAAAAGAAGTCAGGGTCAGGGGTATCTGGGATGTGTTTTACTCCTCCCAAGTGTGGTAAAGATCAGACCGAAGGGAAAGATGCACCAGGAAGGGTGGACTCCCCAGGCCCGGAAAGAAATGGATGATGCAGGGACTAGGAAAGAGCTTCCGCTCCCCCTCCCCTCAGGCTGATGGATCCCTAACTTGATGTATCAGTCCAGGTCACTCAGGAAATACAGGAGAAAATCCGTGAGGTGTCTATGAAGAGACTCTGAAACAGACAAGGAAAACACAGCATTCCTACTTGTTAAAAAGATTCAGCACAGGAAGCACACATCATAATTTTTTAAGAGCACTTCCTTATATTCTCAAAATTTCTGAACATACGTGGTCTGTGGAGATAAGATGGCAAAAGAAGAAGAAAATAACTCAAGGAAGAAGAGGCGTCAGAAAGGGAATGGGGGACGGAAGGAGATAAGACAAAATAAGACTGAATCCGAAAACACAACAGCAAAATCGGTATGTGCATTAGAAACCACACAAAGCAGCACCGGTTCGATAGAGACCGAAATCAGCGATGCGGAAAGCAAACACGAGAAGTTCTTCCAAAAGGCAGAGAAGGACAAAGAGACCAGGGAAATGAGGGAAACAAGGCGACCGAGAGAGGACGCTGAGCAGAGCACTCGGCGACGGCCGGGCTTCTCGGGAACCGGAGGCCACAAGACCGCCGCAGGGAAAGACCCCCGGCTGCGGATCGAAAGGGCTCACTAAGCACCGGACCAAATTCAAGTGAAAAGACTAAAACTGCGGTACACTCTGGTGAAAACTGGAAACAGCAGGGGCAGAGACGGGAGGAATCCAACAGGCATCAAATGAGGGCACCACGATGACGACAAGTACCAACACACCGTGTGGGCTGGTCTCGGGCTTCCCCGCCAAAGGCCGGCGGGTCAGGTGGTCGCGGTGACATCAGTTCCACGCGGGACCAAGCGGCACAGAACGGCTCCTACTGCACCCACCCCAGAGACTGCAAGGAAACCTGGCGAAATCTGAGTACGATTCGTACTCTGGTTACAAGTTTCATGCCAGTTTCAGTTCCCTGGTTTTGATATTATATCGTAGTCCTACCAAATGTTATCACAGGGGGAAGCTGGGTGAACGGTACGTAGGCTCTCTTTGTACTATCATGGGAACTTCCTGTAAGTGTATAATCATTTAAAAAAAAAAAAAAAAAGATAGTACATCCGGCATCAAGGTCTACTACAGAAATTTGAAAGAAAAAAAAAATTCCATACCCCAATAAATTGCTGTTCCCAGATGAAAGAAAAGGAAAGTCATTCTCAAGTTATGAAGACAATGTATGAGGTCAGAAAAAGCACCAGTCAGAATTTTCCACAATTTCCAAATCCAAATTTTACAAATGGGCAGACATGCTCTGAAAGGGCTACTGATAGGGACTAAAACCCGTTAAATTTGAATAATTCAATTTGAATAATGATTACAAATGTGATCTTGAAATTAGAAGCAAATATCAAACATAAAGTTTAAGAAATAATCCACGATCAGGGTGCCGGGGTGGCTCGGTCAGTGAAGCGTCTGACTTGGGCTCAGGTCATGTTCTTGAGGTTCGTGAGTTCGAGCCCCACATCAGGCTCTGTGCTGAGAGTGCAGAGCCTGCTTGGGATTCTCTCTCTCTCCCTCTATCTCTGCCCTTGTCCTACTCTCTCTCTCTCAAACTAAATAAACTAAAAAAAGTAATAATAATAATAATATATGATCACAAAATATATAAGAATAAATTAGGCCTAAAATCTCATATCAAAAAAAAAAAACCCTCTGAAAAATAGGTTTTAGAAAGTAGGAAGTGTCACTGCCTGCTAAGTTCCTTAGCGTTTTATTTTTTATGTTGATACTAAACATAAAAAAAACAAAAACAAAAACAACTTAGGGGCCTCTGGGTAGCTCAGTCTGTTAAGCACCTGACTCTTGATTTCGGCTCAGGTCACGATCTCACGGTTTGTGACAGCAAGCTCTGGGTTGGGTTCTCTGCTGTCAGCACGGGGCCAAGCTTCAGACCCTCTGTCTCCCTCTCTCTCTGCCCCCTCCCCTGCTCGAACTCTCTCTCAAAAGTAAACATTAAAAACTTAAAAAAAAGAAAAAAATGGCGTCTGACCCTTGATTTGGGCTCAGGCTATGATCCCAGGGTCCTAGGATCAAGCCCAACATTGGGCTCTGCAATGAGCATGGAGTCTGCTTAAGATTCTCTCTCTCACTCTCCCTCTCCCTCTCCCCCTCCTCTGCTAGTGTGCCCACACATTCACTCTCTCTAAAAAATAAAATAATAAAAACTTAAAGCTACCTTCTGGCAGAATAAAAAAAAAAAAAAAAGAATTCGTATTTTTTAAAAATCTCTAGAGGAAAAAAAGGAAACAAAATCCAGACTGTAGGACACCATAAAAAAAAAAAAAAAAGGGGGCGCCTGGGTGGCGCAGTCGGTTAAGCGTCCGGCTTCAGCCAGGTCACGATCTCGCGGTCCGCGAGTTCGAGCCCCGCGTCGGGCTCTGGGCTGGTGGCTCGGAGCCTGGAGCCTGTTTCCGATTCTGTGTCTCCCTCTCTCTCTGCCCCTCGCCCGTTCATGCTCTGTCTCTCTCTGTCCCAAAAATAAATAAACGTTGAAAAAAAAAAAAGACACTTAAAACTATGTTTGAACGGCATCTACAAGGGATGTACCAAAAGAATTCAACAAATAAGGGCTAAAAGTAAAAAAAAAAAAAAAAAATACAAAAGGAAAAAACATATCAAAGAAACAAACACAAGACAGTATAGATTGCACTGTTACATCAGACAATAAGAGGAAACCTCTGCCACCAAGTATTAAAACCAATCGTAAAGCAACTGTACTTAAAAACAGTTGAGTAATAAATATCATAAATGAGTCAAAAGAACAGAAACAGACTTAAGTATTATGACAGTATAAAAGAACTAAGTTATAGGAGGGCTTTCTGGGTGGCTTAGTCGGTTGGGCATCCGACTCCAGTTCAGGTCATGATCCCACCACTCATGAGTTCAAGCCCCGCATCAGGCTCTGATTTCGATTCTGTCTCCCTCTCTCTCTGGCCCTCTCTTGCTCGTGTTGTCTCTTTCCCTCAAAAAGAAATAAACGTTAAAAAAAATAATAAAAAATAAAGAACTAAGTTATAATAACGGTAGCCTTTGTTTGAGAGAGGGAAAGACAATACGAGCCGAGGAGAGGGAAAGAGGGAGTCTCAAGCAGGCTCTAAGCTCAGGACAGAGCCTGAGGCAGGGCTCGATCCCACAACCCTGGGATCATGACCTGAGCTGAAATCAAGAGTCGGAGGCTCAACCTACTGAGTCGCCCAGGTGCCCCTAAAGGTAGCTTTTTATTTTTTTAATGTCTTTTAATTTTTTTTTTTTTATTTATTTTTGAGAGAGAGACAGAGAGACAGAGTATGAGCAGGGGAGGGGCAGAGAGAGGGAGACACAGACTCTGAAGCAGGCTCTGGCCTCGGAGCTGTCAGCACAGAGCCTGACACAGGGCTTAAACCCACAAACTGTGAGATCCCGACCTGAGCCGAAGTCGGATGCTTCACCAACTGAGCCACCCAGGAGCCCCTAAAGGTAGCCTTTTAAATTAATGAGAAAAGGACTGTTTAGAAATAAAATAGAAGCAATTGTTGGTTATTTAGAAAAAAATATTCATTCCTTATCTTATATCCTATACTAACATAATTACAGCTGAGTTCAATGTAAAACTTAAACCATAAATGACTAAGAAGAAAATATTAATGTATTCATCTATCTCAAAGAAGTTCTTTCCAAGGACATATCTGTATGCTAATAATGATCTCACTATAAACAAAATGCAAGGCAAATGGCAAATGAGGAAAAATATCTGTAACAAAATAAGAATCATTACGAAAAGAACAAACACTCCTTACCTGTGTGGGCAAAAGACACGATCATATCATTCACACACACACACACACACACACACACACACACACAAATTCAAACATCCATTAAACACATGGAAAAAAAAAACAACCCAAAAAACCATAACTCCCTATCATTAATAATGAAAGAAATACAGATGAAAACATCTATGTAGTAACTTGAGAGTATAAATTTGTATGGTCTTCAAACCTTCAAATACCACAAGCCAAATTATACCTTTTAAGCTTCCGTTTAAATACCTATATGTCTTAAAACTTATCCATGCTTTTCTTTTTTTTTTTTTTTTTTTTTTGAGAATTCACATTAAAGAAATAATAAAATGTGTCTACCAAGATTTCTGCCCCAGGAGTAGGGGGTGAACACAACAGTCAAATTGGGTCAGTGGACTGGCCAAGCCCTGCCACTTGAGTGGCCAGAACAAAACGATGTCAATAAAAGTATCTGCATTTTAGGGGCGCCTGGGTGGCGCAGTCGGTTGAGCGTCCGACTTCAGCCAGGTCACGATCTCGCGGTCCGTGAGTTCGAGCCCCGCGTCAGGCTCTGGGCTGATGGCTCAGAGCCTGGAGCCTGTTTCCGATTCTGTGCCTCCCTCTCTCTCTGCCCCTCCCCCGTTCATGCTCTGTCTCTCTCTGTCCCAAAAATAAATAAATGTTGAAAAAAAAAAATTAAAAAAAAAAAAAAAAAAGTATCTGCATTTTAGAGCTTTTCAGGAACCCAAAGAGATAATTATGGGTGCCTGGCCCATGGTAGGTGCCCATCAGACAGTGGTAGTGGTGGGGTGTATTTATCTGTAACACTGAACGACTGGTTCAAAATCCCTTATCTGAAATGCTCACAGTCAAACATGTCTCAGAATTAAGGCTTTTTGGGATATCAAAAAAAAAAAAAAAGGTCTAGGAGAGTACCTGGTAATCAACTATATTGCTATTTCTACAGGAAAACATAGGGATATTCATTCTAAGTGAGATAAACACCAGTTCGGGTCACGTTTTGCAATCAAATGAGTTAAAAACTTTTCAGTTTTTAGAGCTTTCTGGACTTCAGATGTGACAAAAGGGATTGAGAACCCATATTTATGATAGAAAAACATTAAAATCTATCTAAATGTTATGATAATAAGGGACAGGTTGCATAAGTTATATAGCTGTAAGACGGGAAACCATACCACTTATAAAAAGTCACTTTTTCGAAGAATATTTCATAAAATGGGAAGATGTTCATGAATAGTAGGTTAAAAAAAAAGGCAAAATAAAAATATGCATCATGAATTCCACTTTGCAAAAGTAAACGACATAGATGTTTATAATTCTAGAATAAAAGATGCAGGAACCATACCAGGATGTTAAATCAGCCGCACTGACTCTATGTCCTTCTTTAGACTTTTCTGTATTTTCTTTTTTCCTTTTTTTCTTTTTTTTACTTTTCTGTATTTTCTAATCTTCTACGATAATCAGGAAAACAATCCACTATCCTGAACTTTTATGGCTGATGTCCCTGTGCAGGACTAGAGGATTAACATCTCTGCCCTCAAGGAATCTAGAATCTCATCTCTGGAGAGCTCTGGGCAGGACTCATTAGAACTTGATTTGGCTCATCACCTTATCTAAAGCTAACAAAAATTAAAAATTAAATAAAAAATTTAAAAAGGACTGTTCAAATGCGTTCGACTTTTGCTTTTTTTCACTGTACTCACTGAATCTCAATTATTTAAGAAATTGTTGAAGGAGAAGGGAAAGATCGCGTTCAGGTTTGTTCCAGGCACTTCTCATGAAGAGGAGGGTGTGAACTTGAACTTGACAGGCTCAGCAAATGCAAACCTCAGTCATTTTGTGGAGCAAATAGATGCTAAGAGGGACGGTGACACTGGAAGGGTCCCTAGTGAAGGGGCAGGCAGGAATCTCTCTTACCTAATAGACCATCCGTGTCTAAGGGGTGGGCGTTTGGCCAAAGGGTTGAAGGCCTCAGTTCCCAGTGACCTGGGTGTTCCTAACTAAGAGCTGGTGTTCCTAACATCCAGGTGGTCTTCATGAACTCCTCCCACATCTAGAATTCTCCATCGGTTTCATATACAGTTTGAAAGTATTTTACACCAAAATGCTGTTGGTGACAGATTGTTATGGCTTCTTATGAGACTCAATTTCAAACTTGGAACAAAGGTAAATAAATGGTTAATCAACTTAACACCTAATCACCTCAAAAAACCCCAGTGGGTTGATAGTTCATCATGTTTACATAGATTCCAATAGTCTTTTTCAATTATTGCAGAGAAGAGGAGAAATCCTTGAGTAAAGCTTTTGACACACATAAATTCCAGCCGGCTGTGGCCTCAAATAAGAAGTTAACTCTCTTAGTTTAATCCCACAGAAAATTACTTGTTTGCAGGCAGATTATCCTCTGGGAATACTATTTTTTACTTGTGGGGTGCTAATCTTCCCTCCCTCCCTTGCCCTCTCCCAACCCAAAGAGGAGGAACATGAAGTAAGCGTGCATCGTCCCCTGTGCAACCACGACCTCCGTTAAAACAAAACCCCCCCAGGAGAAAGGGTGGACTTACCCTATCCCAGCTGAAGCACAGGCCCAGCCGATCAAGCTGCTTCCTCATGTGTTTAATATTGCTGTGAAACAAAGGGAAGAGGGTTAGGTTTTCAGAAGGGGGAAAGCCACAAACAAACTGCACTTTGGGAATGTGAAAGGAAGCAGCAGAAGTCTAGGTTATTCGAAAGGTTTCCAGGGGGCACCTGGGTGGCTCAGTCGGTCAAGCATCCGACTTCGACTCAGGTCACGATTTCACGGTCTGTGAGTTCGAGCCCCGCGTCGGCCTCTCTGCTCTCAGCGCAGAGCTCGCTTTGGATCCTCTGTCCCCCTCTCTCTTTGCATCCCCCCCCAAATAAATAAACATTAGAAAAAATCTTTAAATTAGTTTAAAATCGACTGAAGACAAAACCCCCTAGTGTACAAATTGTGGGAATCCAAAAGAAACCTGGTTTAGTGCTTATCAGTCAAAAGCTAAAATCAAAAACTGTCGAATAATTGGGATAGAAGGAAAGAAGTGAACTAATCAACTTTCGTATAATAGGAAATAAGGTAATATGTCTTTCTTTTCTCTAGGTGATCTCTGCTTAGCCAGCAATAGCTTATTTTATTTTGTTCTAGACATTTTGCAGAAAGTGCTTGCTATGGACAACGTTGGTGTCCCCCCGAAGTTCATAGGTTGAAACCTAACCTCCAAGGTGATGGTATTTAGAGATGAGGCCTTTGGCCGGTGATTGGGTCTTGTGGGCAGAGCCCCCCTGAGTGGGCTCAGTGCCTTACGAAAGAGACCCCAGAGAGCTTCTTTGCCCCTTCTGTCGTGTGGGGACACAGAGAGAAGATAGCCATCTATGAACCAGGAGGGGGGTCCTCACAGACACCAAATCTGCGGGCACCTTGGTCTTGGACTTCCCAGCCTCCACAACTACAAGAAATAAACGTCTGCTGTGTATAAGCCACCCAGACCATGGTATTTTTGTTAAAGCAGCCGACTGACTAAGAGAGCGCTTAATCTTCACCCATTCCGATGAGGTAGGGGCTATGGCTATTGCTCTTTTAGAGAGAGAGAAACTGAGGCACAAAGACGCTAAGTAATTTCCTCAAGATGATTGGCTAACAAGAAGGAAAGATAGGATTTGCACTGAGGTGGCCTGATTCAGGGCCCATCTTCTTTTCTTTGTTTCAAGTTTAGTTATCGAGAGAGAGAAGGAGAGGGAGAGAGGGAGAGAGAGAGAGAGAGAGAGAGAGGGAGAGAATATGCATGGGGGAGGGGCAGAGAGAGAGGGAGAGAGAATCCCAAGCAGGCCCTGTGCTGTCAGCACAGAGCCCAACGTGGGGCTTAATCCCATGAACTGAGAGATCATGACCTGAGCCAAGATCAAGAGTCAGATGCTTAACCAACTGAGCCACCCAGGCACCCCCATCTTCTTAACTGCTATTTTCTAGTGGAGGGGTTGGTAAACTTCTTCTGTAAAGGGGCAGATGGGAAATGTTTTCAGCTCTGTGAGCCATATGGTCTGTCACAACTACTCAACTCTGCCCCTGTATCATGAAAGCAGCCACGGGCAATATGTAAGCAAATGGGTATGGCTGTGTTCCGATAAAGCTTTATTTATAAAATCAGGCAGGGCCAAATGTGGCCCATGGATCATAACTCAACGATCATTGGTCTAGTTTACGTCAATTTGTTGCCATATTTGATCCACTCTATTTGATTACCTTTTCTTCCTTCTTTCACCATTCCCATTTAATCTGGAATTAACCATAACGGAAAAAATGGGAACTGGGGGTTAGGAGAAAAAAGAGAAAAAAAAAAAGGTATAGTGGACGCTTTTACAAGGTAGCGTTGGGCAAGATAAAGTGAAGGGAGGTGAAAGACAGTGGACACAGGCCCTGGAACTGCCCTTCTACATCTCTAGAGGCATGGGGTATGGAAGGGCCGCCGATCTTTGTGAAAGAGGCTGATGGAGTGAGCCCAGAACATTCCACTGGGTTCTGGTACGAGGGATGGGCACTGCTGGTACGCATATATGTGGAAGCCTGAGGCACAGGTGGAATTGGGAGTGTGTCCCCCCCTTGGAGAAAGCCATACCCAAAATATATTGGCCATATATTTCTACATTGAATGCCTAAGTTCCTCTTGCTCTAGCATGGCGAAGGCAAAAATTAACAGAATTTTCAGAGAAAATTACAATGTGGGACTCAGATACAGCTCACACTACGGTCAAGAAGATGAGAAGCATCGTAGTCATTGAACAAACGCAACCCTCTCCTTCTTTTGCCTTCCAAATGCAAATCCTCAGGGGAAGAATAACTTTGCAAACAACAAAGCATCAGGCGGAACACATCAATGAATACCCAAAACCTTCTTTGTCATTTCTCAGCAAAGACTACAGCAGGCTAAAAGCCAAACGCCAATATACGTGACGCTGTTTAGCGCCTGGCAGACTGCAATGTTTTGTTTGCTTGGCTCTCTGTTTCTCGCACCCAGATTAGTACACACGTTTAAGGTTTCTGTGTGTGTTTGAACACGCCTATAAATACATACCTTTGCGTCCAACTTTCTGGATGTAGATTCCGCTCGATTGCTGCATTTTCGGCAGGCAGTCCAAACGCATCCCATCCCATGGGGTTGATGACCTAGCACCCAGAAGAGAAACAGCGGTCATGGCAGATTGCTAAAACCTCTATCAAAAAATAAATAAATAAATAAATAAATAAATAAATAAATAAATAAATAAAAATAAATAAATAAATAAAACCTCTATCAGCATTGTCTTCTGGGCAATAAATAGGCGTTCTCTCCTACTAACATATCCCTTTCTGGATGATTCCAAACGACGCTTTTGAAAGCCAGTTGGCTACTACGAGGCATGCAGAGGAGAGGATTTAGAAGGTTATACACTGGGGCGCCTGGGTGGCGCAGTCGGTTAAGCGTCCGACTTCAGCCAGGTCACGATCTCACGGTCCGTGAGTTCGAGCCCCGCATCGGGCTCTGGGCTGATGGCTCAGAGCCTGGAGCCTGTTTCCGATTCTGTGTCTCCCTCTCTCTCTGCCCCTCGCCCGTTCATGCTCTGTCTCTCTCTGTCCCAAAAATAAATAAACGTTGAAAAAAAAAAAAAAAAAAAAAACTTAAAAAAAGAAGGTTATACACTGTGGTGCCAAGAGCAATTTTCTCTGAGTGGACTATTTTTCGTGACTAATCTTTACTTCCTTCTTCTTCTGGTCTGTATTGTCTCTACTGAAACCAAGCTGCCTTCCCGAAATTGGAGTTTCTTGTGATTTCAGAAGTATGTACATATAAAAATGTACAGGCCTTTAAAATGCCCCCCCTCATATTAGTATCTTCCACTTAAGGGGCTGTGCTGTCCGGTATGGTAGCCACTAGCCACGTGCCGTTGTATAAATTTAAACGTAAACTAATTAAAATGAAAAATTCAGTTCCTCAGTCGCAGCAGCCACTTTGAATCACTTCCTGTGAGATGTTCCCATCCTCTGAAGAACGGGGAGGCCTAAAATCTTAGAGCTCAAAAAGGTTTCTGAGATAGGTCCTCCACCGCCGCCCCCCTTTACTTCGACAGTTCAAGTAACTGTGGCCCAGCGAGAGTGAGCAGCCTCCCTAGATCACACCAGGAGTGATTAACTACCTTAGGCCAGGATGGGCCAGTAAAGCATCCATTTCGGCAAATGGACAACCCGTTACGTAGCTCAGCTCGCAGCTTCCACACCAAGTTCCGTCAACCTGACTTACATGCTGTGAACAGGAACCAGGGCCTGACACACGTACTGTGGTACCAAGGGACAGTCTCGCTTGTAATCATACAGACGACCTGAGCTTCTGTTCACACACATTTCCTCGGGACAGTGACCAATACTCGGAGGCATTTACTGCCACTACCTCATCACGCGTGAGCATCAAAACAGGACATTTTCCACGAGAGAAACAGGTCTGGTTTTCTTTTGTTAAAAAAAAGTATCCCTCTGGTATTTGGAGTAATGCATTTTCACCGCAAATAACTGGGTACGCAGAGAAAAATATTCAGGAGAAAACAAAACTCACTTGTAACTCTCCCATACGGCCATACATAACCAGTTAAATTTGGCAAATTTATATCCAATTTTTAGAGATCGGGATCATATTATTTACGTATGGGTTTTTTGTTTGTTTGTTTGTTTGTTTGTTTTAGCTCTTATTTCTTTCCCACCATGCACCTGGAGCTTTCTTCCATCTTTCTGTCTGGCACGAGAACTCTCTGAAGTGCACATGAGTATCGTCCATGACCATCTCCGCCTCGGGTCCTTAGGCACCCATGACTTGAAGTGTCCCAGACTGGACTCGTCTCCCCTCCCAGCCGCCAGATCTGTTCTCCCCCTAGCCCCACTTAACAGGAAGCAGGAAGAAAACAGGCATGCCCCTTCCAGGGAGTAGAGCCACTTGTCTTAGAGTCCCCATTCTGCTGGGCACATCACTTTTTAAATGGATTTGAGGAGTCTGCTGGAATCATCCCATCTAAAGACAAAGACCATGCACCTAACCCAAATCAGAGCCGCTCAAACCCCTCTGGCTAGTGAGTGGGAAATGCCTGGAGAGGCTCGCTCTTCAGGAGACTGTGTGGCCGGCGGGGGCCAGCCCCAAACCCAAGCCTGCCGTTCACTGGCAGTGGGACCCGAGGCACCTTACTTACTCCACTCGTGACTGAGAGCAGCCACCTCTCATCGTGGACGTGACGTGCCGTGTCAGGGGCACACCCAGCACGGTGCCCAGTACGGGCACCCCATACATGGCAGTGCTGGCCATCGGCCACCTGCCACCTGGTCTTCAGCACCCACAACACTGCCCACCACTGGCTCCCCCGTCAAGACCTCAGCCCGTCTCTTTGGCCACATTTATCTGGATGGCTGTGATAGCAGGCGGGGAGACGCCTTGACCTCACCCACGTCCTCAGCCCTGTGCCTTCCTGAGCGTGGGCTGCTTGTGACAACCGTCCGCAGCACGCTGGTGTCGGGCACTAGAAGTTCTTAACCAAACGGAACAGACCGTGAGGTTCAGAGGGCCAGTCATCTATTTGGCCTGCTTTTCCATAAAAGGAAAATTCATTCCTGCAAAATCAATGGCTCGTATCAGGTGCTTCGCTTGAAAGTAGCCCAATCGTTCCTGCCACGCGGGCCGAAGCCGGGGGAGTCGCTGGGTAGCCCACGAGGAGGCAGCCACCCGGGGTCCTGCCTCTGGCTGCGCCCGGCAGGGTCACATCGCCTCGTGGACCTGGCCACCCTGGGGGGGGTGGTGAGTCTGACCCACTCGCGTGTGCTTTCTGGAAGAGATTCAGGCTCGGGGAACACATAGCCCTGCGGGCACCTCAGCTTCCTATCGCTCTGGGAGAGGCTGGTCTTGCAGCATCCCGCTGGGAAGCCCTGGATTTCTGGCCTGAGGTGACCCCACCGCCACCTTCGGTGCCTCCGTCCACACCCCTCCTGAGCTCAGTCTGAACCGGGTCCTTTCTTCCTCCTTAACGGGATGTTTCCCAAAGTACAACCGTAATACGAGCTTGTTTTGACAAATGAAACAATCAGGGCGCCCGGGGGGCTCAGTCGGTTAAGCGTCCTACTTCGGCTCGGGTCATGATCTCACGGTTTGTGAGTTCGAGCCCCGCGTCGGGCTCTGTGCTGACAGCTCGGAGCCTGGAGCCTGCTTTGGATTCTGTCTCCTTCTCTCTCCGCCCCTTGTGCTCTCTCCGTGTCTCAAAAATAAATAAATGCAAAAAAAAAAAAAAAAAAAAAAAATTTTTTTTTAACAAATGCAACGATACAACGCGTGATACATCAAAAGCAAAGCTGACCCTCTGTTCCTGTGGCCCCGACCCCCATTCCCAACTCTTTGACTTACCTGAGACCACCACCAGCCTCTGAATCTTCCCACGTCGTTCTCACTCAAACATAGATATAGAAATATGTGTACACGTATATGGGAGCCAGATGGGTTATGTTTTTCGGAAATAGAACCTGATATACGCTATTTTATGACCTGCGTTTTTTTTTCGTTTAACATATCACGTACAAAATATGTAAGTATGTGTGTGTGTGCGTGTAAGCACGTGTGTATGGCTTTTGAAAACATCCTGACATTCCCCCAGGAGTATCTGTTCTTTGAAGTTTTAGGAACCCGGCCAGACACAACCCAATCTCGTTGATCTTCCAGACCCGAGGTCTCCCTTCCTCTTGCTAAATGTGGCAGGCCCAAAATGCCTCATCCTCCCCCACAGCGGCCTCCCCTTCTGGAAACTGCTCCTCCTCTAACTTCACACAGTCCTGCTGGGGGCTGCCAGTCGCAAAATCCGTCCCTCCGGTTACCCGTGTCTGAACCCTTCTCGGGGCTTGTCTGTGGTCTGTAGGGCGTGGGGGCAACACAGACGGGGAGGGCAACAGCACACTCTTGACTCCTTTCTCCTTGGCCAGGAGGAACAAGGATACGAGCCCAGGGCTCCTGGTGAGCCCACCTTCCGCCTGGAGGAGATGTCTGAGAAAGCACAGCTGGCGTGCACACTGAGACTGGGGACACAGGCAGCCTTCAAGGACCTGGTCCCCATCCCCATGGGCCTCTTCCTGCAACACTTCCCTTTGATTCTGTGAGACACATCAGGATCTGTAAAAACACACCCACCCCCTCCCACCCCCCGTTTTTGGCTAAGCCGGTCTGACCTGGGTTGCAGTCCATGGTGGCCAAGAATCCTAAGTAAAACAAACACTCGCGAGGATATAGCTTTCTCTTTAGCACTGCTTAATCCATATATGGAAAACATTCAACATTCCCTTGTAACAACTGTTAAGCATCACAGCCTTTCCTCTCTTTTCCTTTAATTTTTAAAAAGAAAGAAGAGAGAGACAGAGAGAGGGAGAGAGGGGAAGGAAGGAAAGAAGGAAGGAAGGAAAGAAGGAAGGAAGGAAAAGGAAGGAAGGAAGGAAGGAAGGAAGGAAGGAAGGAAGGAAGGAAGGGAGGAAGGGAGGAAGGGAGGAAGAAGTCTCATTTTGGGGCTTTATGCTGGATTACTAGAAAGTTCTGCAATGCTTCCACGGACGACACAGGAGTGCACCTTCCAGCTGTGCTTCAATTCTCCCGAGGCTGCTTCACTGGCAGAAAAATGGAACTGTTGTGTAACTGTTCCACGAGAAAGGGGAAAACTTAATTACCACTTGGTTTCTTTGTTGGAACTGCCAAAATGGCACTGGTTCAATGCTCCTGCCTATTAACATTCTGTTAGATGCTGTCCGTATTTTTAAATAAAGTCAATACAGAGACAGTCACAAAAACCAGTCTGGATTTACGTAATATTTTTCTATTTTTGTTTTCAGATGAAATTAGCATGAAAAGAGTCTTAGCCCACATGTTACCCAAGCTGTCTATGAAAATAAAGTTAGAAAATCTTAAAGCTTCTTAATATTTCATTCTTACCAAAGCCTGACAAAAAGCAAACGCCTGCCCTAGAATACGGCCCGCGGGAGGGCCTTTCCGCATCTTGAAGTCAGAACAGTTGCTTCCGCCACGGGCCAATCACTGGAATAAAGGTTCCGTGAGCCAACTCTCTATGGAAGAGGAAAGGGTCCCATCGCTCCGGTACCTGGGTTTCCAGAGACCCAGGGGCCAAGTGCAGAGCTCACTCTTGTGCTAGAGAGGATTCACTACCGTCAAGAGGGAACCGAGGGGAGACCTCGAACAAGATCATGAGATAACAGAGCCTGTCCCCTCCTTCCAGGCAGCAGATTCTATGTGCTGGTCAAATTGTTACAGCCCATCTATGTAAAGGACACGTGTCAGGTGATTTCTATGCCAGCCTCGTTCACCTCTTGGTCTCTTGGACACCACATCAAATACCTCCATTCCAGGTACGGGATGCCCGCTTTCTCGCCTGTGGTTTCCTATGGCCGAGACTATCTACAATGTTCACCGGGAGAACTCTAAACTCTCCTTTTTGGTTCTGAAATTCCTATTCCTTTCTATCACCGTAACTTGGTTTCTTTATTTTTTAAAAAATTTTTGTAAATGTTTATTTATTTTTGAGATAGAGTGCGAGCAGACGGGGCAGAGAGAGAGAGAGGGAGAGAGAGAATTCCAATGAGAGCTGTCAGCACAGAGCCCAATGCAGGGCTCCAACTCAAACCGTGAGATCATGACCTAAGCCAAAATCAAAAGCCGGATGCTTCACTGACTGAGCAACCCAGGCGCCCCATAACTTGGTTTAATCCTCCCACAGTTCCAATAAGTAACTATACCTACAGCTCACCCATGCCAACTAGGCAATTTGGCCTAAAAAACAAAGCCAACATCTGGATTTATATGTTAGGGTCACCTGGGCTCTCTCGGTTCCCTGGGAGTTAATTCTTCTTGGATAGGAGTGCTTTCTTTTCTTTTTTCTTAATTTTGTTTCTAATGTTTATTTATTTTTGAGACAGAGTGTGAGCCGGGGAGGGTCAGAGAGAGAGAGACAGAGAGACACAAAATCCGAAGCAGGCTCCGGGCTCTGAGCTGTCAGCACAGAACCCGGCACGGGGCTCAAACCCACAAGCCGAGAGATCATGACTTGAGCCGAAGTCGGATGTTTAACCGACTGAAGCCTCCCAGGCGCCCCTGGACGGAGTGCTTTCTGCAAAAAAAAAAGAATAGAGACAAAGCCCTAGCAGCTCTAACTTGGAAATCTAGAAAATAAACTTCCAGTGTGTGAAAAAAAACATCATTTCCTGCCGTTCTCCTAACAAACACTCTAAACTCTTCTCACTTTTAATTGACGCCAAGAGGCACAGCACAACATCCCCAAAACTTGGAAGGGCAGGACACCACCACCACCTCCAGACCAAAGGAACAAAGGTGGAAAGGGGAGGTGACAGCCGAAAGGCTGAGATCAGGTATAGAAACCGAAACAGGTGGGTCTGCCCAGATGGAACCAGATCGGTGAAGAAGACACTAGAAATTCTCCGGCTTCTCCTTTCCTCCTGCGTGCCAGTCTTGCCAGTTTCTTTTCGTCCCCAACCAGCTGGAGGCCAGCTGACACCAGGGCTTGGGGGACGTGGTCTGCAGGGGTCATCGTGCTACGAAAAGCAAAGCAGGGGCTGGAGCTGACAGCGAACTGGCCACGGGCCGCCCAGGAACTCCAACAAGGCCACAAACCTACCATGACTTGGGGTATCAAAGGGGAGTCAGGGACAGCTACTGAAGAGGAGAAAACACAGGGGTCAGAGACCTGGCAACTCAGACCAGAGCTGGCCAGAAGGCAGGGCCTGGGAGCCGGGGCTAGGCCAGCCTCTGGTGTGGACGGGGCCACATGCCCATGGCTCACCGTGACAGGGCCTTCCGCCTCCCTCTGAACAGAGCCGTGGGCGTCTCAGGGTTGGCAGGCCGGATGGATGGCAAGAGGACTAGCAGAAAGGCATACAGGGGAGGGCACAGTTACATGCGACAACATAAGGCTCTCAAGGGACTTAGCCTGGAACATGCCAGAGATCACGGCCCAGAAGGGCCTGGTCAGGAGCGGGTGGTCAAAGGGGCCCACAACCTCATCTATGCTAGATTTCTTCTCTTTTTAATGTTTATTTATTTTTGAGACAGAGAGAGAGAGACAGAGATAGAGACAGAGTGTGAGTCGGGGAGGGACAGAGAGAGAGAGGGAGACACAGAATCCAAAGCAGGCTCTGGGCTCTAAGCTGCCAGCACAGAGCCCAACATGGGACTCAAACCCACGAGCTGTGAGATCATGACCTGAGCTGAAGTCGGACACTCAACCGACTGAGCCACCCAGGCGTCCCTGTATTTCTTCTTTTTCAAGGGGGTGGAAATATGGAATTGTATGTACAAGTTAAAAATACATTTTTTAAGAAGGAAAAAAAAAACCAAGAACAGGCAAAGGAACGGTTCTTCCTCTGACACAGGAAGTAAGATCCAACCGAGGTAAGGAAACTTTTTAAGGTGGAACAGAAGGAAGCTGGGGCAGCTGGCCGCCTGCCTTCCGGACGGCAAGAGAATTAGCACAGTTGTTACTACAAAAGGGCCGGCCAATCCCCTAGGAAGGACCAGCTTTCTGGCCTTTTCATCATGAAACAAAACTTCATATTTGAAACCAACCGAGCTTCTAACTGAGAGCAACCATGGTTACCGCTGCTCAAAAAATTGCTATTTTCAGAGTGTCATAGTTTCCCTGGACTAGATTCAACACTTTATTTCCAAGAAATGAAGACACATACCATTTAATGTTGTTCAGCAGGTGTTAATAACCCCCCATTTTTACACACCTGTGGAGCAAAACCAAGTGAATGCTCCAGAGTAAAAAAAATCCAAACGACGGTACCGGTACTGAGGCCCAGGGCAGACCTGCCCCGGGAAGGCGGATGAATCGGCCACTTTCTAATCAAGATACTGGACCAGCGATCATTCTTCCCTTCAAATTACACGGGAGGGGACAAGCCCTGGAAATCCGCTCTCTACTTCTTTAGAAGCTACAGAGATTCGAAAATTTGAAAACTGAAGGCCACGCGATGCCCCTCGGGGCGCTTCGTGAACACCCGCGGCCCGGCCGGCAGACGGAAAACCAATGACACACGTGTAATTGTGCCCTTGCTCACCACTCCCCTCGCCTCCTCGCATCTGCGGGTCATCACATTAGGATCAGGCAGCTGTCAGGCCCAGAGACTCCATTTTCCTCCTCCTCCTCTACAGCAAACAGCAAAGAGGCCCAAGCAGGAAACCCGACGCGGGCAGCACCCGGAGGCCTCTGGCCCGAGACACAGGAGTCCAAGCCCAGGCCTGTGGGGGAGACCGGGCATCCTGACGCCTTCATCACTCTGCCTCTGTCCCAGAGGGTGCCAGGAGACCAGCCGGGGTGGGAGCTGGGTCGTTTTCTTTCCCAATCCTCTGTGCATACAACATATGAAAACACGACAAGATCGCCGTCTGTGCTAAGCTTTAAATGTGTCATCAGACGTTATATGAGTTTAAGAAGAAGCCAATTGGCAGGGCAGTCTTTTCTGATTTTTGAAAGAGAAGAACTGATCTCTGGCTTCAAGAAGCCCCTGCTAAAACATCCAAACGTCAGGACTAACTTATTCTCGCTACCATTAACTGGGTTACACGAGGAAACTGCGCGACCGTTTTTCTCACGATCACCTCACAGGAACCCTGCCACAAATCTGTGAGGTGGGACGGGCGGGTGTCATCACCGCATTGACTAAAGCCCTCATTCCAGATCGATTCCTCACCTCCAAACCACCCGTCTCTGCATTTACAAAGTCCGCGTCTAACCTGGGAGTGTCCGTGCCTGGTTAGCTCTTTGTGGCGTTAGCTTTCCCCAAGAGAAAGGTGATGGCCATGGCTTTTAGGCCCGTCTCCATGAATGAGGGAGAGCATGGGGGGGTCACACCGACCCACCTGTCTCACCTCCTGTCTCATTTCTTCCCTCTATGCACGACTTACTTGCTACTATAAGAGGAAACCAAAGAAAAAGCTATTTTGAACTTTCCAAATCATCATTCTCACCCATTCTCACCCCCAAATTACAACTTGTGGTCTGGCCAGGCTCACAAAATCAAGGACAAACCACAGACTGGGAGAAGACATCTGCACTGCGTTTAACCAACAAAGAATCAATAATGCAGACTGTATAAAGCATTCTACAGAGGAACAGGAAAAAGACCAACAACCCAAGAGGAACTGGGCAAATAACGCGAGCAAGCCACTCGGAGAAGAAGAAAATTAAATACAACAAACATATGAAAATATCCCCGCCTCACTAGGACAGTACTCTGGAAAATGTAAATTAAAAACAAAATTAGATGCCGTTTCCCATATGACAAATTAGCACAGGCTAAAACGGCATTCATTGCTGGCCTCAACAGTTGGGAAAGTCATGTAGAAAGATGGAGTGAGGCGGGGCGCCTGGCGGACTCAGTTGGTTAAACTTCCAACTTCTGCGCAGGTCATGATCTCGTGGTTCATGAGTTCAAGCCCCGCGTCGAACTATTAAACAGTATTAAACAGTAAGAAAGTAAGAAAGAAAGAATACCTATAATACACACGCTTTCAGAAAACAGGAAGAAGGGAACATCCAGTTTGTTTTACGAGCCAGCATAACCCTGATAGCAAAACCAGATGAAGACATTAGAGAAGAAAATTACAGAGGCGTCTGGGCGGTTCGGTTGGTTGACAGCCAGACGTCAGTTCAGGTCATGATCTCACGGTCCTTGGGTTTGAGCCGTGCGTCAGGCTCTGTGCTGATAGCTCAGAGCCTAGAGCCTGTTTCGGATTCTGTGTCCCCCCTACCTTTCTCTCTCTGCCCCTCCCCCACTTGTGTGGCGCTCACAGTCTCTCACTCTCTCTCTCTCTCAAAAATAAATAAACATTAAAACATTTTTAAGAAGAAGAAAATTACAGAGCAGTACTCTCATGAACATAGGGAGATTAACCAATTATATACAGCAATACATGCATTAAAAAAAATAATAACATTATGACCAAACGAACACAGGAACACAAGGAACACAAGGCTGGTTTAAGATTTAAAAAAAATCAATCGACATATCACATTAACAGAATAAAAGAGAAAAACTATATTCCATCTCAATATACGCAGAAAAGGCATTTCACAAAAACCGACACCCAGTTACGATAAAAATTCTCAGCACACTAGGAGTAAAGGGGAACTTTCTCAACCTGATAACGAGTATGCAAAAGACGGAGTGGAGCAGGAAAATTTGTGGAATACACTGGGAGGGGGAAGTCAAAATGCAGGAGGAGAGTCTGGAATGTGGGGTCTTGCGCCGGAAGTAGAGTGTGTTACAGAAGGAGAAATGCTCTACTGCATTGCATGTGGCTGAGGTGGAGAAAGTTGAGGACAGAGGCATTTCTGTGGAGGTCACTGGTGGCCTTGTAGAGAGCAGAACTGCTGCACGGGTCCCTCCGCCTTTTACTTCCCACACTGTTCTTCGTGTACCTTAGAATTATTTCACATACTTCCACTCAAGAACAAAGCAAAATAATCAACATGTTAACAAGTTCCAGAAAAAGGCAGAGCTTCCTGGGCTTTCCTTAGGCCCACTGACTGATGCTGAACCTAAGACTCTGATAGGTCTATTTAATACGATAGAAATCCCAGGGTTTAGAATAAAGCTGGCAGGGCACCTGGGTGGCTCAGTCAGTTAAGCATCTGACTTCGGCTCAGGTCATGATCTCACGGTTCATGGGTTCGAGCCCCGCGTCGGGCTCTGTGCTGACAGCTCGGAGCCCGGAGCCTGCTTCGGGTTCTGTGTCTCCCTCTCTCCCCGCCCCTCCCCTGCTCATGCTCTGTGTGTGTCTCTCTCTTTCTCAAAAATAAATAAACATTAAAAAAAAGAATAAAAAAAAAAAAGAATAAAGCTGGCACTCAATGACTATATAGTGAATAAATGAATGAATACATATGTCAGACCCTGTTGTTATTCCTGATTAGATATTCCTTCCCTCCCTAGAGTGAGGACCATTGAACTTGACCTGAATCCTCCCCTGCTCCATCTCTGGAACTAGTCCTGACACTGGGAATGGATTTTAAAACAACAGGAAGCTCAACAGGTTTTCATGCTGTCGACAATTACAGCGAGATTTGTTTCTCTTTTGCCATATCGCTTAAAAACCGGCTGGACACGTTTTCACCAAGTTTGGAGTGCTAGACAGGATGATCTGACTTAAATATGGCTTATGAAAATTAACAAGGAGTTAATTTCAGCAGAACCTGGACGATGCCCCAAAAAGCTCATCATCTTAAACAGAACAACTGAAAGTCAGAAACAAAGCGAGCCCTAGATGCACCGTAAACCAAATAGCAAAGGGTGGTTTTAGGGGCGATCTGGGTGGTTCTGTCGGTTAAGTGTCCACTTTGGGTCGGGTCTTGATCTCACAGTTCATGAGATCGAGCCCTGTGTCGGGCTCTCTGCTGTCGGTGCAGAGCCTGCTTGGGATCCTCTGTCCCCACTTTCTCTCTCTCTCTCTCTCTGTCTCTCAAAAGTAAAAATAAACATAAAAAGAAAAGACTTTAAGTTTAAAATAAAAAAGTGGTATGAGGCAGCCATCAAATCATAGGATGGGTAATACAAGCTGCAAGCAATGTTTTGCAGTTAAGCTGCTTCTGAAGATGTAACTGGGTGCAGTGTGCTCCAGGCCAAAGAGAGTAGGGTTCACTTATTACATGGCAGTGACTGACCTCCCAGAGTAAATCAAATCAGTGTAAATAATAACCACATGGGATGCCTGGGTGGCTCAGTCAGTTAAGGGTCTGACTTTGGCTCAGGTCATGATCTCACATCTCAGCTGACAGCTCATAGCTTGGAGCCTCCTTCCAATTCTGTGTCTCCCTCTCTCTCTGCTCCTCCCCCGCTCACACTCTGTCTCACTCTCAAAAATAAACAAAAACAAAATTTTCTTTTAATTTTTTTTTAAAAATTTTTTTAATGTTCTTATTTATTTTTGAGACAGAGAGAGACAGAGCATGAGCAAGGGAGGGGCAGAGAGAGAGAGGGAGACGCAGAATCCGAAGCAGGCTCCAGGCTCTGAGCCGTCAGCACAGAGCCTGACGCAGGGCTCGAACTCACGGACTGTGAGATCGTGACCTGAACTGAAGCCAGATGCTTAACCGACTGAGCCACCCAGACGCCCCCCCAAAAATTTTTTTAATAAAATAAAATAATAATCACAGCTAACACTTATGAAGGGATTATTGTCATGCCACACGCATGTACCATCTCATCTAACCCACACAACAACCCCATGAGGCAAGGATTGCTGTTATCCCTACTTTAAAAATGAGGAAAGGGGGCGCCTGGGTGGCTCAGTCGGTTAAGCATCCGACCTCAGCTCAGGTCACCATCTCACGGTCCGTGAGTTCGAGTCCCGCGTCGGGCTCTGTGCTGACAGCTCAGAGCCTGGAGCCTGTTTCAGATTCTGTGTCTCCCTCTCTCTCTGCCCCTCCCTGTTCATGCTCTGTCTCTCTCTGTCTCAAAAATAAATAAACATTAAAAAAAAAAATTTTTTTTTTAATTTTAAAAATGAGGAAAGTAGGATTCAGAGCCATGAAATGACTTGTGCAAGGTCACTCAGCAAGAAGGTGGCGGAATGCAGTTCAAATGCAGGTTGTCCAGCTCCTGGATCCAGCCTGACTTGGCCTCCAGTTACTATAGGGGTCTCTGTTTTGTCTCTTGGGTCTGAGGAGCTCTGGGCCTGGAGCTCTGCCTTGGGCTTCCTCTGGAACATCTCATCCCATCCAAGGGAATCAGAATCCCACCTACACCCCCTCAACCACCTGTACCCTATCATGAATGTACAATTTTGCCATAAAAGCTTACACCTTCGGCAATTTACATGCACTCGCTAATTGTTCAAAAAAAGTTGGCGTGTAAAAAATCCGTCAGATAAATCTAGTTAAAGAACCAAGCAAGAATCATTCAGCGAGAATGATACTTTAGGCAAACAGCCAGCTCACTCTGCACCATCCCTTTCTAATAAACACAGCAGCGATGATGGAAAGCAACGTCTGGGGAAAATAACACCCGACAGAAACCAGGAAGACGAATACTTTTGACTATTAAAGTGGAACACTGATCTCTGCATCTGACACTATAAAGTTATGAACTCTTCAATTGACAAAGAGCCGTCATAACTTGACTTCCTTTTTAGGAATACCTCTTGCCAAAGTCAGTTCAGCATCAATTTTCAAACCAATTGTGACAACTGACGCGCGTACCTCTCTGAAATCGTGACAAAGAACTGGGAGGTGGCAGGTATGGGCCCCAGCAGGTTAATCACAGCAGCAGCCACTGGGAGTGCCAGTGAATGTTTAACAACTGCCTCTCTGGAGGAACAAGCCCAGATTTGGAGCACTTGCTGATTTCCAGGGTATGAATACTCCCACCGTGGCTGGATTTCAAGCTACTGAGGTGACCAGTAAACACAGAGTTGGGCAGAGATGGGCACAGTGGGCTCTCAGGAGATGTTGTGAACAGGGTCCAGCCAACCGCTCGCGATCGCCAATATTTATGGGTTACGTACTATGTGCCAGGCATGTGCTAAGTGCTTCACAGCTATCCTCTTTGAATCCTTGTAACGGGCCAATGGGCAGGTACTGTTTTATTCTCATTTTACAGATGAGAGAAAACTAGGTCTTAGAGAGGCTGAGTAGCTAGTCAAAGGGCACACAGCTGGCAAGCGTTAAGAGCTGGCATTCGAATCCTGGCCATCTGGCTCAGTGGTCCATGTTGTCGACCCCTCTTTAACCCTGCCGCTCTGTAAGTGGTTAAAAGAAGGTATCGCGATCATCCCCACCTCGTTCTACAGATGACACGTTGCTAAAGAGTAAAGAGTAAGCTTTGGGGGTAACGGGCAATGGGGTAAAAGGGACTGACTCGCAGCAGCCAAGGAAGGGCCTTTCTCTTCCTCTTCCGGTAAGTTTAACCTTGTCCTTCAAAACCCATGCCAGACGTTTCCTCTTTAATGGAGCCTTTCCCAACTGTCCCAGAGGCACTACTCCCCAGATAGCTTTTCCTTGCAAAAATTTTAAGTTTTCCCTTGTAAGATAACCATGCTCATTAAAGAATATCAAAGGGAACAGCAAATATCAAATAGAAAGAGGAAAATCTCTTGTGGCCCCACTTCCTCCCCACAGCATTTGATCCATATTTGTTCTAGAGGATTCAGCCCCCTACACGGTGACTATCTATTATGTGTTTCACTCTCACGGACGGTGAACTTCTGAGAAGATGTCCCGTGTTACCAACATTTGCAGCTACATTTAGCCCCACACCCACCCCCCTCCATCCTCATCCCTGCACAACACCAGACACGTGGCTGCCCCCAACCCCCCCCCCCACCGGCCCCATTAACCCAGATGCTTCATCATGTCTTCTGACGCAGAAAAGGAAACGCTAAGCTTCTGTGGTTATCTTCGAAGCTCTTGTAATCTTAACCAAAATCGGTTTTCTTCGTTTGCCTTGAACACACTGACAACGTTCTTGCCGTCCTCGGTGGGGCGGACAGGGGAGGGCTGCCTTGCAGCAGGCATCTTTCCTTACCTGCATCCCTCTCATCTTCTGGAACCGTGCAATGGTGTCGCTGATGGTGTATACGCGCACGTGGCCCATGTGCAACTTTCCGGAAGGGTAAGGGAACATGGAAAGCACGTAAAACTTGGGCTTTGATTCCTGGGAAAGAATGACAAAGAATGACAGTGAGTATATCTTAAGCATTTACTGAGACCCTGCGTGCACACAGTATTTTGGCACTGTACTCAAGGTAAATAATTTAACATTTTTTAAAGTTTCCTTAAAAAAAAAACAAAAACAAAAACAAAAACTGGGGCACCTGGGTGGCCCAGTCAGTTAAGTGTCCGACTTCGGCTCGGGTCATGATCTGGCGGTTTGTGAGTTCCAGCCCTGCATCGGGCTCTGTGCTGACAGCTCAGAGCCTGGAGCCTGCTTCGGGTTGTGTGTCTCCCTCTCTCTGTGCCCCTCCCCAGCTCGTGCACGTGCCCGCACTCTCTCTCTCTCTCTCTCAAAAATAAACATTAAAAAAAATTTTTTAATATTCCCATAAACTGACAAACACGTCAAAAAACAAAATCCAAAGCCCAAGTTTAATAATTCTTTTTTTTTTTTAACGTTTATTTATTCTTGAGACAGAGAGAGACAGAGCATGAACGGGGGAGGGGCAGAGAGAGAGGGAGACACAGAATCAGAAGCAGGCTCCAGGCTCTGAGCCATCAGCCCAGAGCCCGACTCGGGGCTCAAACTCACAGACCGCGAGATTGTGACCCGGGCTGAAGTCGGACGCTCAACCGACTGAGCCACCCAGGCACCCCCAAAGCCCAAGTTTAAGCTAAACAATGTCCAAAATAATGCCAAACAACCCCAAAGTGCTAATTACCCATATATATTTTCAATCCTTTTTTCCCTCTCTTTTAAAAGCTTCTCTTTTAAGACAGTTTCTGTCTAGGTCTTAAAGAACTTATGTTTTTCCAAATGAAGCTCTAAGACACATTTCCGTGTAATTCAAGGACACGGTAGTTGAATCACACAGATGTGACATCTCAAAAAAAAAAAAAAATGGAGCCCTTCCTAAATTCCCTGTCGTTGCATTCAGACTCAGAGTTAGCAGTTAGAGCAGGACTCCTGAGGCACCAGTTTGGGTCCTGGGTTTCTCTGCTGTACTGTGAACTCATCTTTCAACAGACAAAGTTGAAGTGAGAAAGTGATGAGAAAACCATAGACAACAAGGCAAGGCAGTTTCTGTCTTCCCAGGGTCGAGCTACAGCCAGCCTCACGCCAGGGTGAGAGAACCTTCTAGCTGCTGAAGACACGGCTTCATCGCGAGAAACAGAAAGAGCCTACGTGCAACTGAACGGAGTGAACACCAGTCACTTAACCGGTTCCTAGTTAGGGGTCCGTGTTTCAAGGGCACGGGCTGGGTTTCAGTCATCTCCCTCTCCCTAAACCCCCCTCCCCTCATTCTATCCGCCCCACCCCCCGCCTCCACTCCCAGCAGGAGCTTAATATCTGGCCTCCACAGAATACTTTAAAGGGCATTTTTTCCCAGCTACACGAATCCTGTCCAGGCGACGGGAGCATTCCCCCTACCCAGCCTACATCCACCCCCTCCTGGCAGGGCTCTCAGAAGAAAGGCAGAAGAGGTACCTGCTTCTGTTTGGTCTCTGAGGGCGGGGACCTTCTGATATTACCACTCTTTTATTTCTCTCTACCTTCTGTTTTTCTCCTTCTGTCCTTCCTCCCTTCCTCCAGCCCTGCTAGAGTTCTTCAAGGCTTTGCTTCTCCAAAAGTAATGAAAACAAACGCAAACCAGAATATTTGTGACCATTCCTTTGTATACAGAGGTGGTCGTGGTATATTTGTTGCTACGTATTTGCATGGCTGATCATGGACACCTCCAGCTATAATCGGGGGAGCAGAGGAAACAAGAAATCAGGGTATTTCCAAATCTCACTTGACCCATTGCTTTAAAGTTCCTTCGGTTGGGGCGCCTGTGTGGCTCAGTCGGTTGAGCGTCCGACTTCGGCTCAGGTCATGATCTCACAGTCTGTGAGTTCGAGCCCCGCATCGGGCTCTGTGCTGATGGCTCAGAGCCTGGAGCCTGCTTCGGATTCTGTGTCTCCCTCTCTCTCTGACCCTCCCCCGCTCATGCTCTGTCTCTCTCTCTCTCTCTCTGTCAAAAATAAATAAAACATTAAAAACAAAAACAAAAAATAAATAAAAAAAAAAAAATAAAGTTCCTTTGGCAAAGAAGCTCAACCAACCTTTGACAGGGCCTCTCACGTGTGGCAAAATACACTAGAATTTTCTCTGTAAGGCCCATCCTCCAAAAACTACCAGTGAGTGGTAAGTCAAGCAGCCTGATGGAAGAAAAGGGAAGAGAGAATCCATAGGAGTCTGGATAACACCCAAACCAGAAAATCATGGAATGCTCAAGTGGCAAACACAATTGATTTCCATAAATCTGCTTTCCAGAAATTGATTTCCAGAAAGCTGCACACTGATCAGACTTTAACTGGAAACCGCAGATCCGTAACCCTCAGGAAAACCTCAGGAGACGGGCCCTGCGGTTTGGACCGTCTTTAAGAAGGAAAGTCACATGCGGTGCCTGGGTGGCTCAGGAGGTGGGGCGTCTACTTCAGCTCAGATCATGATCTTGTAGCTCGTGAGTTCAAGCCCCGCGTTGGGCTCTGTGCTGGCAGCTCAGAGCCTGGAGCCTGCTTCGGATTCTGTGTCTCCCTCTCTCTCTCCTCCTCCCCTGCTTGCGCTCTGTCTCCCTCTCTCTCTCTCAAAAATAAATACATTAAAAAAAAAAAAAAAAAGAAGAAGAAGGAAAGCGACAGGTAATCCTCTCAGTGTAAACCAGTCCCTCAAAGGAGGTGCCAGGCCTTACTCCGTCACTGGGTGCAGAAACAGAAGTAAGCAAACTGTCCACTCCATTCAAATCACACTGCTTCTCACAATGGATTAGGTTTATTGCCTTTTCTTTGGGAATATTTAGGGACGTGGGAAAACAGCTATTACAGAGTTCTTGAGGATCTGAAAAATCAATAAAATCCTTGATATAAACCATTTCTCATTTTTCCTTTTAAGTTTTTACATTAAGCCTATTTTTCTTTTATTATAACCACCTTGTCTTCATTTCAGTGATATTTATTTATTTTTATATTATGTTTATTTAACCCTCAATCTTGCCCCAAACATTTTCCACATACAGCTTCTTCCTGAGTGTCTCCTTTCTGGAGGTCTGTCCCACAAAGACTTAATTTATAGCAGAATTGAGCGATGCATTACATACCAACGAAGCCAAACCCCAAAACTGAGCTTATGGAAGGTATATAGAAAAGCAGTGCTAGCAAAAGTCTTTCATATTTATGACTATTTTTGTCTATTGCAGAAAAGGTATCCAGCTTATTTAGTGACCCTGCCTTTCACTGTTCTGTGTGAATTAAGTCATTTTCCTCCGTGATAATGAAACGAGCTCTCTATCCTCTGGGGATGGCAAGAAGGAATTATGGGAGTGTACGGTATAACTAAGCAGGAATATGATTGAAAGGGAAATTTTCGTAATTATATAAAAGTGTAAGAATGTAAGCCTTTAAAAGAAATTAAGATCGCAAGCAATGGGAAGAGGATGGTTTTTATAAGTGGGACCTATTATTTTTGTCAGCTTCTGACGTCAGGAGAAAGAGAACTTCTGCCTCTTTATAGATTAAGTTCCAGAGCTGTTGCTGAGCCCAGAGGGGGCGGACAGAAGGACCCAGGAGCCCTCGTTCTGGCCCTGGCCTCTCTACTAGCTGTGAGACCTTGGGCAAATTCCTCTGCCTCTCTGGGCTCAGTTCGCACTCTGTGCATCAAAGGTGAGGCAACAGAAGGTCCCAGGCATGTATCTCAATAAATTACCAAACCTCCCTCTGAGCCTGTTTTCTTACCCTCCAAAAAATCCCCAGGGTTGTTTCAGGATTAAATGAGGTAATGAATGGAAAGACAGTGCCTGACATAAAATCCTTATTAAGTGGAACTTCTTTTAATACTGAAGATCCCGACGATAATGGCAAGACATTCGTCTCCTAGACACTCACCTGGGGGTATTTCAAACATATCTTTTTTGATCTTTTTTTAAAAGTTTATTTATTTTTGAGAGATACAGAGAGAGAGAGAGAGAGTGCGCGCGTGCTCACGTGTGCAGGGGAGGGGCAGAGAGAGAGAGAGGGAGAGAGAGAATCTCAAGCAAGCTCCAAGTTGTCAGCACCCGGGCCTGACACGGGGCTCAAACCCACAAACTGTGAGATCATGACCTGAACCGAAACCAAGAGTCGGGTGTTTAACCGACTGAGCCACCCAGGTGTCCCTCAAATATATCTAAGACCAGAGTGAGGACAATTAAGCTTCAAAGTCCACTGACATCCAGGGGCGCCTAGTGGCTCAGTCGGTCAGGTGCCTGACTCTTGCTTTCAGCTCAGGTCATGATCTCACGGTTTCGTGAATTCGAGCCCCACATCGGGCTCTGCACTGGCAGTGCAGAGCCTGCTTGAGAGTCTCTCTCTCCCCCCCTCACTCTCTGCCCCTCCCTCCCTCACTCTGTCTCTGTCTCTCTCAAAGTAAATAAATAAACTTAAATCCACCAACATCCGGTTGTGTTCTTTGTTCCCGACAAAGACGCCACACATCTTTATCTTCTTGTGCCTTTTATTTATGTAACATTGCCGCGTGTAAAATGTGTTCGGCCACATCTGCTCATTTGATTTTCAAAACAATTCTGTGAGATAAACCATGCGAAGAATCTGAGCATCGAAGAGGTTACGTGACAAGGCCGCGAGCACGCGGAGGTCTCGAGGCCGAGCCCGCAACACTGCCCAGGTTCCAGGGCCCGGGTTCCAGATCCATCATACAGCACCTTGTCCGCCCGCCCACTCCCCATCCAAACCCTGAAAGGGTGCCACCAGGCGATCACCCACGAGATCCCTTCAGCTACTTCTGCAATTATGGATACACAGTTTCAAGTGATCCATCTGATTTTTTTTTTTTTTTTTAAACCACACAGTACTTAAGAAGAAGGAGGCGCCACAAAATCAGTAAGCTCCAACTCTAAAATGTGTGGAAGCGGGGCGCCTGGGTGGCTCAGTCGGTTAAGCGGCCGACTTCAGCCAGGTCACGATCTCACGGTCCGTGAGTTCGAGCCCCACGTCGGGCTCTGGGCTGATGGCTCGGAGCCTGGAGCCTGTTTCCGATTCTGTGTCTCCCTCTCTCTCTGCCCCTCCCCCGTTCATGCTCTGTCTCGCTCTGTCTCAAAAATAAATAAAAAATGTTAAAAAAAAAAAATTAAAAAAAAAAAAAATGTGTGGAAGCCACTAAAGGATAATCTAAACCAAAAAGAAAAGCGAATTTTACTCTCCTCGTTCAGAAGCGAACCGCTCCCTAGTTCGTTTCCAAAATACACTTAGGCACGTGAGTCTGGTCGCGTTGATGTGAAGGTTCTTCGCGTCCTGACGAGGCGGAAGTCGGGCGTTCACGGTACAATCACGCGTTATACTCAAACCTTCTTTTTTATCGTTCCACTTGTTATCCACCGCACCTCTCTCTAACCAATGCCCGAAACCGTCCTTCGCTTTAACACAAATAACTACCCCCGGCATGTTTCATAGTGATCACGCTCACGGAAGGAATGAGTCTAAAAAGAGTGAGGATCAGGAGATGGGAAACAGCCAAGTCTAGTCAAGAGCACTTTGGCGCAGTTGTATTTACTCACCTGCTTGCCTTTGGCCCCATCTCTTTAACTAGATGCAGAAGGTTTGTATCATTCGGTAACTATTACAAAGGGATGGTCACAATTTAAGAGTAAACGACCTTACGGCACTTGGCTCTGATCAGACTCACCATTTCACGTAACAAATGACATCTCCCATTTGTTATTTTGACCAGCAGCAAGAGGTGAGGGTTACCACGTCCAAGAGGAGTCCCCGAGAGGCTGGACTCCTAGACAAGGAGCCAGCCTCCAACACGACGCCCCCTGGAAACCGGCTACAACCAAACACTGGACACAATTACTCAAGTACGGTGCTGAGCTGATACGTCCTGGGCGGAAGCCAAGGATTCACTACCTCATCCATCTGTCACTGCAAGCCTGGGTCCCAGCCCCCCAGATCACACCAGGGAAGGGCTGGTACCTCCCAACCCATGATGGCTGGAGGCCAACATCATGCCAGGGGAGAGGAAGGTGCTTCCCAGAATATGCAGATTAAACTTCCACAGGTGAGGGGCGCCTGGGGGGCTCAGTCGGTTAAGCATCCAACTTGGGCTCAGGTCATGATTGCACGGTCGGTGAGTTCGAACACCACATCAGGCTCTGTGCCGACAGCTCGGAGCCTGGAGCCTGCTTCGGATTCTGTGTCTCCCTCTCTCTCTGCCCCTCCACTGCTTGTGTTCTGTCTCTCTGTTTCTCTCTCTCTCCCTCTCTCTCAAAACACATAAACATTTAAAAAAAATTTTTTTAAAAGAATGCTTCTCATATTTAAAAAAACAACAATAATAATAAATGTTTTAAATAAGTTCTACAAGCGAGGGGTCCAGGGGTACTCCTGGAACCTCACATCTGACCCTGCTGGATCACCAGGTGCGCTGGCCCGCAATGGACTGTGAAGAACCTAACACCTGCCAGGGCCTCACTCTCGATGAGTCCCCCCCCCCCCAAATGCTGCTCCAGAATGCCCAGTGTGGTGCTGCCTGCATGCACCTTGTGTGTAAGCACCACACAGAACACCCTCTAAGCACTATCCTCGTCCGATCTCACTCAGCCCTCACAACCATCCTAGGAAGCAGGAGGACACTACTATGCGCACTGTCCCCCGTTGAGAAGAAACCTGAGGCACAGATTCAGTTGGTTCAAGGTCACACACTTAATACCTTATTTGAACTCAGGCGATCTGACTTCAGAATCCAAGTTCTTGGCTCCTCTTCCCTACCCCCTCAAAATCCCTCAGAATACTCACATCAGCTTCTGATATCTTGGAGGTTTCTTCTTTTATTCGTGTATGCCACCAATTCTCGACATCCTTCCTCGTCTGCAACGTGTACTCTTTTGTCCACGTCCCCGTGGCACTGTAAATACCTCTGGCACATCCCGGGATTACTCTCCTTCCTCTGCTGATGATATCTGGCCCACCATTTAGCTTGCTTCTCAGGAAACAGACATAGAAACCCAGTCTCCGCCAAGCAGAAGCCATTCTCCAGAAGGTGGGAAGGCCCTGAGAAAGAGGGCAGAAAGCTCTTTTAGGAACTGCCCAGAACCCTCTCCCGTTCAGCACAGCCCAGCATTCCCTGCACATTCACATGCTTTCAACTTAGGCTCTGGACGGTTTCCTTCCCTGAAAATGTCACATCAGAACTCCAACTGAGTTGGGCTGCCTGGGTGGCTCAGTCAGTTGAGCGTCTGACTTTGGCTTAGGTCATGATCTCACGGTTCGTGGGTTCGAGCCCCACACTGGGCTCGCTGCTATCAGCATAGAGCCCGCTTCGGATCCTCTGTCCCTCTTTCTCTCTGTCCCTCTCCCACTCACGCTGTCTCCCTCAAAAAAAATTAAATGTTAAAAAAAGAAAAGAAAAGAACGTCGACTGAGCTAAACACAAACTTTTAAATGGAAAATATAACATGGTCAACATTCCCAACCCCAAACATACAAAACTCCCACAGGAACGAATGGAGACTACCTCCTGGGCCAGCTCCTGCCACAGCCTCACAGGGTGCACGGGAGGCCGAGGAGCACCCACCCTCCTTTCCTTTAGGCCCAGCCCAGGGTCTGTCCAGCAGGCTTCCCGTCCCATCACCCAGGCTTCAGAAGAGCTCCGAGCACATCTTGGCTTGGGCTTAGGCTCAAATGTCAGAAGGGATCTGAACACCCACCTTCTAGCTCCAGAGTCCAGAGACTCGCAGCTATTATTAACATTTTTCATATGTATTGTAAGTTATATACACCCGTAAGCTGAGCCAAGAAATAACTATTATTTGTAAGAGCGCTTATTCAGTTAGTTCTTCATTCATTTACTAAATATTTATCGAGTGCCACTAGGTCCACAGACTGTTCTAGGCACGGGGGATACAACGGTGAACAAAACCCAACTCTCTTCTTCCATGGCACTTACATACTAGTAAAGAACAGCAGATAAGAGAAAAACAAGTAAATGTACATGGATAATAGCCGTGAGTGCTATGGTGTTTCTGGAATACAACCCACAGGTTGGGGTCCACCAGGACATCTGGCTGCAATTCAAAATTCAGCCGGAATGCTTCATTGGTCTCCGCCAAGGAGGTGAATTCCAAAAATGACTTCATGGAAGCATTTTCACGTTTTATCCCTGTCTAAGAGGTTGAGGTGACAGTTCGTCAAATATTTAAGATTTATGACTCAACAGCCTCACCTGCCTGCCTTCTTACATAACCATGCAAAAAAAGTGCCAGAGTGAAGACACAAATGTAAAACCAAGAGAGAAATAAAGGAAGAACCTGACACTTGAAGCTGGTGTTAATTCTTTGATTCTCTCAACATTTTTTCCACAGTTACGAGCGTCTGGCCTGTTTTCACACAGGTACTGGGTCACGAATGTTGCCAAGAGAGTCTATCATAGGCTTATACAAGTGGGCTTCACATTCCCGTAAAATGGCATCCCAGTGTTGGCATTTTACAAGATGTCTGACAAAGTTCTTGACAGACCAAGTCTCACTGTATTTAATACCTCTTGCTTCCTCGGGGGTCGAAGCAGAAAGACAACAAAAACAAAACAAAACCTATCCACTGGGCTTGGCTATTCTAAAATATGTAGATGTGACTAGAGATATTAGGATGAACTGTATGAACATGGTTGAGTATCAGCAACTCCATATGACCAACCTAATACAGAGACGCTTTGTACAGTTAGGGTAACTGCATTTATTTTTAGGGGTTGGGTTTCTACATAATTAGAAGTATCCACAGGAGTCATGGATTTTATGGCTCCCTTGCTAAGGTATCATTTCCATATCTTTAACAAGCCAAAGACTTCCCAATCAGCAGAAGGCATAGATAGACGCCTGCCATTTCTCTCCTGGACGGCATTCCCTAACAACTCATAACGAAAGGGTTCTGGACTATTCTCCCCAACAGAAACAAGGGGAAACAACAAAACTATAAAAATACAAATGAATCTGGAGCGGCTGGGTGGCTCAGTCGGTTAAGGGTCTGACTCTTGATTTTGACTCAGGTCATGATCTCACGGTTTTCATGGGATCGAGCCCCGTGTCCAGCTCCATGATCACAGCACAGAGCCTGCTCAGGATTCTCTCTCTCCCTCTCCCTGCCCCTCCCACTCCCAAAATAAATAAATAAACACTACAAAAATACAAATTAACCGGAACCGCAGTCTCACAAGTTTTTGGTTTCAATGCTTGTTAGCCACCGTGAGAAATGAAATCCCAAAGAGAGAAGACAGATCGCCCATATGAGCCATACGAAGGGAGGTCATTCTTTCACCGAAAATTCTAATCCTGTCTCTGTAACTTACTCATCATACACCAATCATAAACAACACATACAACACTCCCTGTCTACCCAATGAGAATAAGCTTTCTAAATATGTTTACAGGGGCGCCTGGGTGGCTCAGTCAGTTAAGCATTCGACTTCAGCTCAGGTCGTTATCTCATGGTTCGTGAGTTCGAGCCCCACGTCAGGCTCTGTGCTGACACCTCAGAGCCTGGAGCCTGCTTCAGATTCTGTGTCTCCCTCGCTCTCTGCCCCTTCACACTCTCTTTCTCTCTCTCTCAAGAATAAATAAACATAAAAAAAATTTAAATATGTTTACATAACACATGGCTCACTGACAACCTCTTCTATACATAAATCAATGGTATAGACTAGAGAATCCTGAAACTGATCTGGGCATTTAAAGAACTTAAAGTTCATAAGGAAAAAAGCACAAGTCGATTAGAACTTGGAGCCCCATCTCAAAACCACAAACCAGTGTAAATCCCATAAAGATTAAAGAACTTTTTTAAGTATCATAAAACAAGACAAAAATATAGATGAGTATCTAACACATCTTTACAAGGTGCAGGATGTTCTGTCCTGAGGACGAACGCAATGGAAGAACTCACAAAAACGTTAATAAATCTGACTCTAAACATGTGCAATGTCAGTACTCAAAAACACTGCGAACAAAAGGAGAAATCAAGCAATGAGCTGACGCAAAATCTTTGCCAAAACGGCAAAGTAACGAATGATTATCCTACTCTATGAAGAGTTTACGTATGAAAAGAGAAAATTCAAAACCTAATTTAAAAAAATGGGCAAAGGAAAAACAGAAAGAGATGTAAATGTCTAATAAACATATGAGAAAGCTCAACTTTAGAACTAATCATAAAATGCAAATGAAGGGGCGCCTGGGTGGCGCAGTCGGTTAAGCGTCCGACTTCAGCCAGGTCACGATCTCGCGGTCCGTGAGTTCGAGCCCCGCGTCAGGCTCTGGGCTGATGGCTCGGAGCCTGGAGCCTGTTTCCGATTCTGTGTCTCCCTCTCTCTCTGCCCATCCCCCGTTCATGCTCTGTCTCTCTCTGTCCCAAAAATAAATAAAAAACGTTGAAAAAAAAAAATTTAAAAAAATGCAAATGAAAACAGCAAGAAAATATTTTTGCTTAACAGACTGGCAAAAACCTGCTAAATGAAAAATGGGCATTTCTATACACTGTTGCTGAAAATTTAAATGGGTTCCACCTCTCTGGGGAGCACGCGCGGTAATAACGCACTAAGACTCTTTAAGAAAAGTTCACGCCCAAAGTTAGGGGAATCCCCTAGACTCAGGGGGACATAGCATACAGTATACTCAGGGCTATGATACGGATAAAATAAAGGAAATTTTCTACTTTTAATGTCTGTGGGCCCTGCTCCTGGGCTCCCGGGGAAAGCTATACTCTAACATATACCAAGGTCAAAGTGATTCCGCGAAACCTCAAAGTATGGGCTCGATTTCTGCCTGAGCACACATCGCACATCTGCTTTATTTAAGAAATAACCAAAAAGGAGCATTCCAAACATAAGGAGAACTTCCCTGGTTCCCATAAGATTAAAGTTATACAGCCCTGCATTTACTAGAGGCATAAGATAAGTTCTGCAACTTTCTAACATGTCCTTTGTCTAAGGATTTGTAACTTTTTATGTAAAAAAAAAAGGAAAAAAGTATATAACCCAATACCAAATGTTCCTTGCTAGAGCTTATATAACCCTACACCAAATGTTCCTTCACAGGAGCACTCTCTTTGTGAAGATTGTGTGTGCCAGCAGCTGTCCTAACTTGGCCTTGAATAAAACTCACTTCCTTTCTTTTAGAAATTCTAAAACGTTGGGGCGCCTGGGTGGCACAGTCGGTTGGGCGTCCGACTTCAGCCAGGTCACGATCTCGCGGTCCGGGAGTTCGAGCCCCGCGTCGGGCTCTGGGCTGATGGCTCAGAGCCTGGAGCCTGTTTCCGGTTCTGTGTCTCCCTCTCTCTCTGCCCCTCCCCCGTTCATGCTCTGTCTCTCTCTGTCCCAAAAATAAAATTAAAAACGTTGAAAAAAAAAATTAAAAAAAAAAAAAAGAAATTCTAAAACGTTGGTTCAATTTGCCTTGACAATATACTACAGAACTTCCCGGAGCTCAGCAGGCCCTGCTCTCAGCCGCTCCACCACCAAAGTCCTAAAGAGGGCACTGCCTCTTCCTGACAAGGTGCGGCCATTTCATTAGAGGACTATGCTCCTTCCATCAATGTGAAAGGTGTGGCTCACGCCTTGTATTTTCAACCAACCTGGCCTTTTCTTCCTTAGCTCTGTTTCATCCAGTTCCTTGCCTCGATGCTTGGAATCCTGTCTTTTCTTCCACACCCTTCCAAAATAACAATCCCCACTCCTCTGCGCCTCTTTAGAGTCGGTCCTGACCTCATCCTCACTTGGGGCATTTACGGTTGTTTTCTGAGAGTGATGGAGGCACCAACAGATGGTCAGAGAAAAAGCCTAAGAACTGGACCCAAAACGACAATCACATATGGACAGGGAAACCTAAGCGAAGAGCAGTACAAGCAAAGAACAGCAGAACACATGGAAGAAGGGCAGGAGGGCATTTGTGTGCACCCCCCCCACCCTAAAATGTGCAAGAATAGACCAGGGAAAGTGCATCTTAAAGAAAACAAATTTTGTGACCAAAAATACCGATTGTGGCTTCTGCAAGGACCCATTCCCTGTGGGGCCTCGGGCAAATTATCTCCTGTCGGGAATCTCATCTTCTAAGATAAGGAGGTAGACCCACAAGATCTCTGAAAACCTCCGAGCCTCAACATGCAGGGACAATAACCTCTGGGCCACGGAGATGTACCGGATGGCTTTTAGCTGAGTCCAAATCCCCAGGCCAGGAAGCAAAGATCCAGAGATGAATCGGGGCAGGGGAGCAGTAGCAAGGGAACTTGAGTACAAATCTACGTGTACACGTGTATTCATCTGGGAATGGGATAGAGTCCAGAGCTATCATCAGGGTCCATGGCTCAAAGAGTCTGAAGGCCGGGATCTCGGAGACTTACCCAGATCAGAAATTGCACGGCTCCAGAACCACCTAACCCAGCCCGCACCTTCCCTTCCTGCCCCTAGCAAGTCGGAACCTCCAGATCCGAGGGCAGAGACCTCCTCGCCCGAAGTGTCTCGTCCCGCTGAGCCCGGGTCTGGACTTTACCTGCTCACAGGCTCTGGCCTGCGGCTCCTCACGCCTCAATTCCCACCTTTAAGCGAACACGGGCCGGCCAGTCACCATGGGCGCCGCCATGTTGGCAGAACAACAACTTTATCGGTAGCGGCCGGCGCAGACACAGACAGGCGGGGGCGGAGCCGGGGGAAGCGGAGCGGGGCCGGGGCCGAACTCCCGGCAGCCCGTGGGGCGGAGGCGTCGGCGCCGGCGGCCTCGGGCTCCGCCCCCCCGTTCCCGGGCACCGCCTCCTGACTCCAAGCCCCGCCCTCCGGCTCAGTAGTGCACCCCGTCTCTGGCGTCACCAAAACCAGATACCGGGGGCTCAGATTACTCCAGTTGCTGCAGAGGAGTGAGGGACATCAGCTTAGTGGCCCCAGAATAAACTGGATGGCAGGTGGTGTAAAGAGCACTGGGAGAGTTCTGATGCCAGGGTTTGAATCCCAGCTTAGCTAAAATTGCCCGCTGGGCTTGGGTAGGTCGTTTGACCTCTTGATCCTTAAATGGTGGTTAAAGAGCTTTCCCCACCATATTCCGTGACTTTATAGCCCTGGGAAGGGAATTATCTGACCGTGATTAGGGCATAGGTGAGCTGGGAGTCAGGAAGGCAAGATTCCTGACCAACCACTTTCCTTGGAAGAGTTTTCTGTACCCCCAACCCAACCTCTCCCCCACCCCCCACCCGCAAGTGTTTCTTGCTACAAAGATGAATCCATGAATGAATTGTAAAGGACCAGTGGTGTTAAAATATGATTTTTAAAAGGGTAAAACCCACATAAAGGAGATTTTTGAAAACCGTATAGATGTGGGCAATCAGGAATACTGAAATGAGTTTGGTAATCGCGCAAAACTGGTGGTTATCCCACAGGACAAAAAAAAAAGTAATGTTTTGAGAACCATCTTTTTCTACAGGGCTGAAATCAAGTGCACCTCTTTCAAACAAGATTCAGCCCATTACTATCCATAATGGATAGTAATTCTACATTTTAACTTCTACTCTTACAGAGCAACAGAGGACCAGCAAAGGTACATACTCCTATATATACCCCCCAGACCAGCACTCCAGCCAAGGGATTCACAGGAATCTCTTCTGCCCATTTCCAAGTCTTTAACAACATTTCCTGACAGTTCAAAATCCAAATACTTTGCTATTCAAAGTGTGGTCTCCAGACTAGCATCAGCCTCGCCTTAGAACTTGCCAGAAATGTCAAATCTCAGGTTGCACCCAAATCTGCGGCACCAAAATCTGCATTTTAACAAGATCCCCCAGGGGATTTTTAGGCACACTGAAGTTTGAGACTCACTGCCTTAGAATGTGAGAGTTAGAAAGGATCTGGAGAACTTTCTAGACCAGCCTGCTCATTTTACAGATGAATCCACTGAGACCCTGCAGAACTGACAGTCTAGCTCAAGGTCATAAGCAAGTTAGTAGAAGGTTTGCTATTCACCCCTGGATCTCTAGCCTGCCAGAATAGTGCCCTTCCCACGTTGCAGAATGGAAGGTCATTAGGAGTTTGGACAGCTTCCAGTCCAAAGATTAGGACACTGAGGCCCAGGGATTGGATACAGCTTGCCTGCCTAAAGCCACACAGCCAGTTGACGACAGAGCCAGGATTCCAATCCAAATCTCCTGATCTCTCTACCCCTGATAGTAGATGCTTAATTTAAACTGATACCATGGAAGCCTTGACTCTCACATTAACATGCCACACTTAAAGCAATTTAGCCTTCAGGTATGTCATGTTGTATCCATATATAACCAGAGTGTCCTTTCTCTAATTTACCCAAAATGCTAAATTCTAAGTAGCCTCCACCCTTATGTTGGTTCAAAATCTCTCTTTCCTCTTATGAATTAAAGTTAACATTGACATTTCTAGGAGATTATTTCAAATAGAATTTTTCTAAAAGTCATTTGCTTTACTGGAAAGTTGCTATTTTTACATCAAAGAAGACAGTAGCATGAAAGTAAATCCCTTTAGCTCTTAAAGAGCTTGCTGCAAAGATACATTATTAAATGAAAGAGACAACTTGCTGGGCTGTGTAGAAAGTTACCCCACTTTTTATTTTTTAAAGAGGAAAGGAAATAAAAGAAATACATTTGTTAGTATACGCATGGAAAGAAATCTAGAAAAATATGTCGTAAACTATTTCCTGTGATGATCTGTAGGGACAGGGCGGTTCTATGGGCCTTCCTTCTTATGATAGATTTCTGTGTTCCTTTTGCATTTTCTATTTGCTTGTGTGGGAGGCTGAATAATGACTCCCAAAGATATCTAGGTCCTAATCCCCGGAACCTAGGAATGTCACCTTATATGGCAAAAGAGACTTTGCAGATGTGATTAAATTAAGAGTCTTGAGATGAAAAGATTATCGTGGATTATCCTGGGGAGCCCTAAATGCCATCACAGGTGTGCTTATAAGAGAGAGGCAGAGGGAAGTTTGTGACAGAAGAGGAGATGTGAGCACTGAAACATAGAATATAGATTCTCCCATAGGATTCAGCAACTGTGTTTCTGGGCAGATACCCCCAAAGAATTGAAAGCAGGGTCTTAAAGAGATCATTGTACATCCATGGTCATAGAGGCATTAGTCACAGTAGCCAAAAGGTGGGAGCAACCCAAGTGTTTTTGAGTGACAAATGGACGAGATAAAATATGATATATACATACAGTGGAATATTATTCAGCCTGGAAAAGGAAGCAGATTCTGACACCTGCTACAATATGTTTGAACTTTGAAGACATTACGCTAAATGAAGCAAGCCACTTAAGGACACATAAGAAATAAATCACAGAAGGACAAGTGTTACATGATTCCATATATGATATGATACCGTATGAGGTACCTAGAGTAGCAAAATTCATAGAGACAGAAAGTAGTGGTTGCCAGCTGCTGAGGGTAGGGAAATGCAGAGTTTCTATTTAATGGGTACAAAGTTTCAGTTTGGGAAGATGAAAAAGTCCCAGAAGGATGGATGGTGGTAAATAGTTACGTAACAACATGAATTAACTGAATGCCACTGATCCGGACACTTAAAAATGCTTCCAATGGTACGTTTTATGAATATTTTACCAGAACGAAAAAGAAAAAGAAAACAGATCCTCTCCCAGAACCTCCAGAGGGAGTGCTTCCCTGCTGACAACTTGACTTTGACCCAGTGAAACTGATGTTCAAGCCACCAAGTTTGTGGTGATCAGTTACAGCAGCCAGAGGGAGGTTCGTAGTTCAGCTTCTATGACTTCGTACGCAGAAAAAAATCAAGATCTTTTGTTAAATAAAGAGATTTGAGCTCCATCAGCGCAGCCTCCCTTCTGTACCCTCTGTTCATTTCCTTGCCCCCGCCCCCCCACCTTGTTCTGCCTTCTCTTTGTCTAATACAAAAGCTTGCGTGTCAGGAATTTCCAGGAAGGGGAGTCTCCATTTCTCTGACCATTTCTTCCCCTTGGTGTAAAAACAAGACTATTCCTCTATCTTACCTCACGAGGTAAGGCAAATTTACTAGAAATGACCTAGAAGTGCAGGAGTCATAAATAATTCCGGCTTGACATTTATTTCCACGCTTTTGTGACCTTTCCAAAAATAAATCGCTGGGACAGCCGTGTAAATTCTTCCCTGAGCTGTCACGTGGCAGACATTGATTCAGGTCTTCTGGGAATGGCTTTCAGTCATCCATTATGGAGATTAAAGCAAACCCCAAGATTCTTGCTACTATAGGGATCGTTTTTTGGTAAAGAAAAAAAAAATGCTCCAGCCCTGATAATTAAATCACTTACGGTGTAGATAGATAGGCTTCTCACCTACACTTCCCCGCGGCATCTGTTCCTCCCTCTTTGCTGATCGTGGCTCCTGGGCGTCCCTCAAGAAAACCATCCCTTGCCCCAATTCTGAGCCATTTAGTCTTGTGGGCTTGACCTCTCATCCCTCAGGTCTGAGGTCTGGCTTAATCCAATCTGTTCATTCCGTCCCCTGACCATGGAGACAGTTCAGGCACGCACTTGACCTAAGCCAGAGTTCTCAGAGGGCAGCACAGAAGCCTTCTGCTGGGAACACTAGAACCTGGATTCTCTTTCTTGCTGTGTGGGAATGAAAACCTTAGGAGTTGCCTCAACCGTTCCAGAAGCACACAAGGAGAGCCCGCTAAGACTGGAGGCAGGAGAGGTAACGGGTCCTGTTGCCACAGAAGGATCTGCCGGGTCCAGCCCTGCCCGAGGCTCGCTCACCTTTCAACTTCCCATGTACAGGAGCCTGGGAGGCCCTTCGTTGTTCATGCCAATTCAACTGGGGTTTTCTACTTGTAACAGAAAGTATCCTGCTATACCCACCACCCAACTGACAAGGACATGGTCCATTCTCCTTCCCTCCACATGGAATCGGTCTCCAGGTTTTGTTACCTTTGCCCTCAGGTAGATTTCCCCAGCCCTCCACTTTTGCCCGGCACAACCCCCAGCGGAGGCTCCCCTCCCCTTTCACCTGGACCGTTGCAATAGTCTCTTTACCATGTCCTATTTATCTATCTGCCACTGTGGACAGCACACAGTGGGTATTCAGTACATGTCTTTTCAATGCAATCTTTTTTAAATTTTTTAAAAAATATATTTACTTATTTTGAAAGAGAGAGAGAGAGAGGGTGAGCATGCAAGCATAGGAGGGGCAGAGAGAGAGGGAGAGAGAGAATCCCAAGGAGGCTCCACACCGTCAGTGCAGAGCCTGACCTGGGGCTCAATCACACAAATCATGAGATCATGACCTGAGCCCAAATCAAGAGTGAGACACTCAACCGACTGAGCCACTCAGGCACTCCTTAAATGCAATCTTTTAAAATTGGCAAGTACATGGGGTGCCTGGGTGGCTCATTCGGTTGAGCATCCGACTTCAGCTCAGGTCATGATCTCACACTCCCGTGAGTTCCAGCCCCACGTCGGGTTCTGTGCTGACAACTCAGAGCCTGGATCCCGCTTCAGATTCTGTGTCTCCTTCTCTCTGCCCCTCCCCTGCTCATGCTCCGTCTCTCTCTGTCTCGAAAATAAATAAAAACATTAAGAATTTTTTTTTTTAATTGGCAAGTATAGGGGCGCCTGGGTGGCTCAGTCGGTTGAACGTCCAACTTCAGCTCAGGTCATTATCTCATGGTTCGTGAGTTCGAGCCCCACATGGGGCTCTGTGCTGGCAGTGTGGAGCCTGCTTGGGATTCTCTCTCTCTCTCTCTCTCTCTCTCTCTCTCTCTCTCTCTTCCCTTCCCTGCTCTAGCTCTCTCTCTCTCTCAAAAATAAACTTGAAAAAAATAACAAAATCGGCAAGTATAGTCAATCCTCATTATTCACAGGTTCCATATTTGTGAATCTATCTCCTCCCTAAAATCTATGTGTAACCCCCAAAATCAGTACTCACGGTGCTTTTGTGTTATTCACAGACATACTCAGAGGTGTGAAAAATTTGAGTGCCCCCTCCCAATCCCATGCACGTTCCCAGCTGAGGCGGGAACAAGGTGACAATCTACCTCCCTGCTTCAGCTCTTGTCCTATAAAGAGGGCCCTTTTCCCAGGATGTTACGTGCCATGATTTTTGCATTTTTGTGCTCTTCGCTGGTGAGTTCACTGTCTCCAATGGCTCTGGACAGTAAGTGCTAAAGTGCTGGCTAGTGTCCCCGAGCACAATAAAGCTGGGATGTGTGTCTCATGGACAAAGTATGTGTGTGAGGCAACTTTCCTTCGGGCCCGAATTACAGGGCTGTGGGCCGTGAGTTCAGCGTCAATGAATCAACAACATATATGAAACAAGGTGTCACTAAGCAGAAACCCACACACGAGAAATTGATCAGCTGACAAAAACTCGAGGACCAGAGGCTTTCAGGAACCTAACCCTGTATTTTCCTTAGGAGCAAAACTTCAGTCTTGGCCCATACAGTGCTCAGGTGACTTCTTAGAACAAAATGACCGTGAACGACATGAGTCCACTGTAGATGGAGAGCAAATGGGAGCGGCCCGGCCTTTGTGACGTCATAGTGAGTGGTCAAGAGCACGTGCCAGGGGCGGACACAGCCCGGCTTTGAACCTCAGCTCTGCGCTGCTTTCAAGATGAAGGATTGTGGGCGAGCTCCTCAGCCCCCCTGAGCCTCAGCTGCTCAGTCTGTAAAATGAGGATTATTGTGCCCACCTGTTAGGTTGCTCGGAGGATGAAAAATCTTTTAATGAGATTATTATGTAAAGTGCTTTGCCAAGTTCCAGACAGAGTATGCAATCAACAAATGGCATTTGTTACTTTTATTGACTGTAAGGAGTTGGTCTATGCACACTGCTAAGTGCCAAGATAGTACAGGAAAGAAATAGATCTCCTGTCTATTACGGGCCCCCTTCAGGCGAGGAGGAAATGGCATGGAATGCGTGTGCATCGGTGATATTGCCACCAGAGAGCAAGCTCCTTGAGGACCGGAACTGAACCTTTAAAAAAAATAAAAATTGTTTTTGTTTTATTTATTGGAGAGAGAGAGACAGAGTAGGAGTGGAGGAGGAGCAGAGAGGGAGACACAGAATCCGAAGCAGGCTCCAGGCTCCGAGCTGTCAGCACAGAGCCCAAGGCGGGGCTCGAACTCGTGAACTGTGAGATCACGACCTGAACCGACGTCAGGAGCTTATCCGACTGAGGCACCCAGGCACCCCAGGACCGGAACTGAAGCTTGCGCACACCCTCAGTGACACCTTGCCAAAGGAATAAGCTCAGGAGGGAGGCAGATCCGGGGTAGAATCGTAGTGTAGTCACTCGCTGGCTGTGCGACCTTGGACAGATCCCCTACCCTTGCTTTGCCCGCCTTCAACAATAATGGCATTGGCTTTGCCCAGATGGTGTCACTATTAAGTACAACAACCCACGTAAAATGCCTCCCTTGGTGCCTGGCACATGGGGCGTTGGGTAAATGTTTTAGTTTCCTGGCCCTGCTGAGGCCAGCCGGCTTCCTTGATTATATCTCAGCTCATCCACTGACCCCTCACACCCTCGTCCTTGGCTCTAAATTCCCACTTTTCCTTGTCATAGTCACAGCTGAGCCTAGTCCCCCATCTGTATTGCAAAACCCCATTGCAGCGGTCCCCACATCTCTCACCAAAGTCCCCCTCATCATTTTAACAAGTGTCATGGATAATTCTTTAACAGTTCTTGCTGAGCTGAATGAAAGTCAAACGTAGCATTGAGGGGCCAGAGAACTCATGATAATCTTTCCAGAACCAGCACCAGAGAGGTCAGGAACTAAGAAACTGAGAAAATAGGAAACTAGGAAACTAAGATCAGATGTCTTTCTGAAGGTTGCCATAAAGCAGTCTTGACCTTGAGGGGCCTGGAGTAAAATCAACATTTTCCTAGGTGCTTGCTATTAAACAGCACCCATTTTGGTCATCCCTTCCAGGGTACATAGTCTGCTGAAAGTGACCTCTTTTGTTGACTTTTTAAATTTGGGGTTTCCCCCCATCAAAAAAGTGCCATTTATAATAGTGCTTGTGTGTTCATGAGAAAACCCATTTGGAGTGACTCACGCCACAATTATACTTGGACACAGAAGCGGACCTTGGGATTAAGTCTTTAATCTGTTCATTACAGGGGAGACAAAGAATCCTTTCCGTTGCTGCAAATCTTCTTAGGCCTTGTGATTGCTTCTAGAAAAAGATAATCCTATTTGAAGAAATACTGAATGTATAAAACAGTACAGATGGTCCCTGACATACGATGGTTCTACTTATGATTTTTTGACTTGACAATGGTGAGAAAGCGATATGCATTCAGTAGAAAGTGTACTTTGAATTTTGAATGTTGATATTTTCCCGGGCTAGTGCTATGCAGTCTGGTCCTCTCACAGGCTGCTGGGCAGGTGCAGTGACCACAGCTCCCAGTCAGCCCCGAGGTCATGAGGGTGAACAACCACCACACTGACAACCATCCTGCACCCCTACAACCTTCCCGTTTTTCACTTTCGGGACAGTATTCAATAAATCACATGAGCTATTCAGCACTATATAATCAAGTAGACTGTAGGCTCATGTAAGTGTTCTGAGCATGTTTAAATTCGGCCAGCCTAAGCTGTGGTGTTCAGTGGGTTAGGTGTACTACGTGCATTTCTGACTTGGGGTGCCCGGGTGGCTCAGTTGGTCAAGCGTCCGACTTCGGCTCAGGTCATGATCTCACGGATCCTGGGTTGGAGCCCCGTGTAGAGCCTGGAGCCTGCTTCACATTCTGTGTGTCTCTCTCTCCCTGCCCCTCCCCTACTTGTGCTTTTGTGCGCTCTCTCAAAAATAAATAAACATTCGGGGCGCCTGGGTGGCTCAGTCGGTTGAGCGTCCGACTTCAGCTCAGGTCACAATCTCACGGTTCGTGAGTTCGAGCCCCGCGTCAGGCTCTGGGCTGATGGCTCAGAGCCTGGAGCCTGCTTCCGATTCTGTGTCTCCCTCTCTCTCTGCCCCTCCCCCATTCATGCTCTGTCTCTCTCTGTGTCAAAAATAAACATTAAAAAAAATTAGGGGCTCCTGGGTGACGCAGTCGGGTAAGCGTCCGACTTCAGCCAGGTCACGATCTCGCGGTCTGGGAGTTCGAGCCCCGCGTCGGGCTCTGGGCTGATGGCTCAGAGCCTGGAGCCTGTTTCCGATTCTGTGTCTCCCTCTCTCTCTGCCCCTCCCCCGTTCATGCTCTGTTTCTCTCTGTCCCAAAAAATAAATAAACGTTGAAAAAAAAAATTAAAAAAAAATAAACATTGAAAAATATTTAAAAAAATAAATAAATGCATTTGTCGACTTACAACATTTTCAACATGTGATGGGTTTCTTGAGACATAACCCCATAGTAAGTCCAGGAAGATCTGTACTGAATTTAATTTGCCTGGAATATACTCGAATTTGTTATTGCTGGTCTAAGAGTGGGCTATAGGGGACATGGATTTATTTGCAAATGCATGAAATGTATCTTGCCCATCTTTTGGTGGTTTCTGCAATTTTAATCAATAAATGTTAATAAGCTCTTATAGCACCTACACCTCTGGCTTCAATCTGGCCTTTAGTCATACCATCTTTTGGCATCTCTTGCATTCTTGTACAATTAACTAGCCCTTGAATTTATGTGCCTATGTCTTTTCCTACTAAGTAGACAATAAATTAACTGAGCCAACAATCATACTCCTCTGATCGTTGATCAGCAGTATAGTTTTATACACAGAGAACACAAGTTGTGTGTTACTCCCTAAGGTCCAGCTTAGTGTTTTACAGCCCAAGTTACACAGCAGACAAATAAGAGACAGCATAGGCCTCGGTTTCCCACTCTGCCCAATTTACGGGGTGTAGAGATCTTGTACGTAAAGAATTAACAAGTGTCGCGCACACGCAGGGAGCCCGGGAACTGGTGGGCTGATATTAATGGTAACAACAATGCAGTTGCCCCTCAATGTCCTGTAGTGGCTAGCAGGATTTGCTGACACGTCCTTCATCTCAAGTGGCTTCCCAATGGCTGCTGACAAACACACCCCAAGTAGAGAAGGTGGCAAACATATCTATCCTTTTCCTACTAGTCACCTTTCAGACCAAGCAGAATATGTGTCTGAGAAGCACCTAGAGTCCCTCCTTTCTAGCACCCTCTCTCCTCCCTCCTCATTCCATGTAGACTTTTTTTTACCCTTCGTGACCCTCCACCCACCCACAGAGTTTCTAAATCTACACAACAAACCACCCTTTCTCTCCCTAAGACTGACTGCCTTTTGTGGCAGAGTTTCATGTTCTTCTACTGAACGACCTCTCTCCTACCAGGGTGGAAGATAAGAATGCTGAAGGGACATTAGGGACTGAAAATCCCGTTTGGCAAAACAACAACAACAAAATCACCACCACCATAAGCATCACCATCAGCACCATCATCCATCACCCATCAGCATCACCATTACCATCAGCATCAACATCACCATCAGCCACCCATCACCACACCATCACCATGATCATCATCAATGAGCATCACCATCACCATCACCAGCAGCAGCAGCAGCATCTGAATTCTCTACCTGGAGCCCAGGGTGAAAGGAGGGCAGGGGGAAAGAAAGAGAAGCTCAGCCATGTTCAAGTGCTTGACAAGAGGCACAGAAGGAAGAGGAGAAGCAGAAGAAGACCAGAAGGAGAAAGAGGAGGAGAAGACTGAGGAGAAGGATGAGAAGGAGAAGAATGTAGAAGAGGAAGAGAGAGTGGTCTTGGGATGCGGCAGGCAATGAGATATTTATTATCCCTGGCCCTCAGCCTCAGGTAAGGAAATGCCGTTCTCTTGGGCACAAAGGGTTGAAAAGACAGGATGACCACCAAGATGTGGTTTATCAGCCAACTGGACTGTTCTGTAGCTGTTTAAATCTTGACCACCCTGGCCCCAGAAAGAGGAGGAGGATGCTAAGAGCTCTCAATTACAGGATCCTTGTTACTGGCCTGGTACTGCACCAAGCTGGGTGGCCGAAAGCAAACCATTTCACCTCTCTAATCTCCAGCGTTTTCATCTGTCAAGGGGGACAGGTGTGTGGCACCTTCCTCACAGATCTGTTGTAAGGACTGAACGAGAGAGTGCATGGAAAGCAGTTGGCACAATGTAATGGCAGCCCTTAGTACTGTATGTGAGGCTGCCCCTCCCAGGAGCTCAGGGCGGGGCAGGCAAGGCAACGTGGCCAGTGTGTAGATCCAGTAAAGCTGTAGGCTGCTTAGTGCTGACAAATCGCAAAGAAGTATGTTTTCAATACTTTTCCCCTGGCTCAGTCCCCACATCATCCAGAAGGTATGAGACAGGGTGAGTTGAACCTCTGCTTGTCAAACATGTATGTGCGTATGGATCACCCAGGGATCAGAAAGTTTGGGGTGGGCCTGAGATGTTGCATTTCTAGCAGGCTCCCAGGAGATGCTGATGCTGTCAGCCCATGGCCTGCCCTGTGAGCACCAAGAGCTAACTGATATCTCTGGTGTAACACAGTCAGTTATAACATCAGAGTGATACAGAAGTAAAGACAAGAAACATGGCCACTGATACGCTTCCCAATACTTGCTTATTCTGTCAAATTTGGGAGCAAACGTCCACCTGAACGAGTGGGAAGCTTGCATAATAATACCTTAAGAAGAAGAAAGGAAGGGAGGGAGAAGGGAGGAAGGACACAAGGCAAGAAAGAAGGGAGAGGGGAGGGAGGGAGGAAAGAAGTGAAATGAAACGAAAACAAATGGCTTCTAAGGCCATACCGTAAGAGACAAGCTAATAGATTTTGCCAAATAGAAATTGGTCCTATTGGACTTACTTATAAATACATTTAAATTACATGAAATTAGCCAGCTGTTCATCAAACGGAGGTTGCCAAAGTGCTTGGGAAAAATTTTTTAAAGAATGTTAACAGCTCTCCACCTGAGTCTTGCTTACATGTTAAATTTGCTTAGCAGATCCGAAGGCAAAGACAAATCCCTCTCAAAATAACCAAGTTTCCTTCTGAATCGAACTAACCACACATGAACAATTCAATTCAACCCATCAATGCCTGAACAGCTTGTACATACCAAGCACCATCTTCTGTCCTGCACATAAGGAGAGAAAAAGACACTGGGAGCCTGGGTGGCTCTGTCAGTTAAGTGTCCAACTTCAGCTCAGGTCATGAGCTCATGGTTCGTGGGTATGAGCCCACGTTGGGCTCTGTGCTGACAGCTCAGAGCCAGGAGCCTGCTTCAGATTCTGTGTCTCCCTCTTTCTCTCTGTCCCTCCCCTGCTCATGCTCTCTCTCTCTCTCTCTCTCTCTCTCAAAAATAAACATTAAAAAAAATTTTTTAAAGACACTAAATGCACATTCTCAAGAGCTCAGGAGTAATGGTGGAGACAGACAATTGAACCCTCCCCCTTCCCCTTAATCTGTGATGGCAGTAGGAATGGGGACTAAGGGGGTGCCTGGCTGGCTCAGTCGATGGAGCGTGCAATTCTTGATCTCGGAGTTGTGAGTTCAAGCCCCATGTTGGGTATAGAGATTACTTAAAAATAAAATCTTTAGAAAAAAGAACAGGGAGTGTGGAACACATAGAGGATGGACATATCCTTCAGCCTGGAGAGGAAGGAGAGTACAGGAAATAGAGATAGATCGGGGAAGACATCCTGGAGGAAGTGATTTGAGTGCTGTCCTGCTTGTGTGGTTGTAAAACAATCTTCTGGATGTCCATTCTTCACATCCTCAAAACTACATCTAGGAAGATGCAGGACAAGAAAAGCAATTTCTGAAGTCCTCTGGCCTCCATGGTCAGGAACAGCTAGCTGCCTGGGAAGTCTTCAGTTCCTGGACTCTTTTGCCAACTCCTACCTCCCAAGGCCAGTAGGGGGCAGAGCCAGTAGCCCTGAGTGGAAAGAAGTCTCCAGGAATTGCCTTCAAATTACACTAATGTATTCATTAGCATCTCATTAGCATCCTTTGACAACAGTAAATAATTCATTGGTTCTGCTCTAGAATATCTAACGGAGTGGTCCAAACTCCTTTGCAGAAGGGGCAGGCCTAAGGAGCTGGGGGAGGGCTGAACTGGGGCAGCAGCTCTCACACTGAGAAGTCTTCCCTCATGGGCCCACAGTGCCACTCTGATGGAAGAGAACAAAGCAACACATCACTTTCCCTTCACCCGAGAAGACCCCCTTTTTCTCCCATAAATGAGACCCTCTGAAAGAAGGGGAAACTGACCAGCGTGACCCACTTTCAAAACAGAATAAAGATTTGCTGTCAGAAAGCTCACAACAAGCCCACATCAGCCTCCCCCCAGGCTACAGAGGTGCTATACAGAGAAAGATCCATGCCAAATTACGACAAGTTCTACGATGCTGAGACTTCACAGCATCATTTGGCAAAGGGTTTCCCCAAAACTTATTGACCATGGAACCATTATTTTAATTGCGGAGGACTTATTAATATTCATCAAACACTGGTGTTCCATGGAGCTGAGATGCAGTTTGAGTCCAAAGGCTGTCTGTTGGCTCTCACTCAGGGAGGTCAGTCTTTGTTCTATAAAGGCCTTCAACTGATTGGATGAGACCCACCCACATCACGGAGGGGAATCTGCTTTAGTGAAAGTCCATTGATTTAATTGTTGATTTCAACCATAAAGCAGTTTCACAGAAACATCCAGAATAACGTCTGACCAAATACCTGGGCACCATGACCCAACCAAGTTGACACATAACATTAACCAACACAGTGCCCGATTTGGTGTCGTGTCACTCCATATGGTGTCGGCTAAGGAGCTCGCCTGGGGCTGGAGGAACCAAAGCTTCCTAGGTGACTCATTCACACAGCGGCGAGTCAGTGCTGGCTGTGGGCTGGGAGCTCGGCTGGGCTGTTGGGGTGGAGATGGGGGACCGGGTTTCTCTCTCCACGGGCTTCTCCATGAGGCTGGAAGCCCATCTTCTCCCTCCAGCAAGATGACTGACTTCGAAAGCAGGCGTTCTAGGACATGTTAAACTCCACCCTCCAATTATCATTTTTTCCCCATGCAAAATACCTTCATCCCTGCAACTCACATCCCTTTACCACACCTGGCGCAAGGACCAGGGTCTCATCAGCCAAATAACGTTCAAGTGTGGATGAGGCTTGTCAGGTCCATTTCAAAGATAGCGACAAAACATTCCACCCATGGGGAAGTGGGGTGGATGGCCCCCCCCTGGGAATCTGGGGCTGGGGAGCTCCGTTGACCTTGTTGGTAAACAGAAGATGGCAAAATAATGCCATGGTGGCTTCTAGGCCTGGGCCTTAAAGAGACTGGTGCTTTCTGCTTTCTGCCTCTTGGAACACTTGCTCTGGGCCCTAAGCCATTGTGAAGTCCAACACCCCTGAGACCCCAATGCTAGAGCAGCCACAGATAGATAGACGTTCCAGTCTGTAGTGACTACTGAGCCCAGCCTTCCAGCCACCCCCAATGAGGCTCCAGACATGTGAATGACGCCATCTTGGGCCCTCCAGATCAGCCGGGACACCAGATGTATGGCACTGAGTAACCTTCGTGGGCACCCCGAGGAATAGGTGTGCCCAGATTCCTGACCCACAGAATCATATATTAAAAAAATTGTTGTTTTAAGCCACAGCAATAGATAATAGGAACAAATGGCATTTTGACATCTTTTTTAGTTCAGAAGTTGATAAATTCTTTGTGTTTCATCACAAGAACCCCTTTTCTAATAAAATTTCACACAGAACCCTAATATGTGAAGAGGTATGAGGGAGCTACTTGAAGGAAGGATGGGGGTCCCGAACTCTCCATGATTTAAACTCCCTTGGTGCACCTGGGTGGCTCAGTCGGTTAAGCATCCGACTTTAGCTCAGGTCACAATCTCGCTGTTCATGAGTTCGAGCCCCGGGTCAGGCTCTGTGCTGACAGCTCCGAGCCTGGAGCTTGCTTCTGATTCTGTGTCTCCCTCTCTCTCTGCCGCTCCCCCACTCATTCTCTCTCTCTCTCTCTGTCTCTTTCTCTCTCTCTCTCCCCTCCCTCTCCCTCTCTCTCTTTCAAAAATAAATAAAACATAAAATAAATAAATAAATAAATAAATAAATAAATAAATAAATAAATATAAAATAAACTCCCTCAATCCTCTTATCTCTGCCCCCTGGCTAAAGCACCTCTGGAAACACATAGAGACCTGAGAACACAACCAAAGACTGCAAATCTAGTCCTCTTTATTCTATAAAGACTGTATTTGAGGTTCAAGGGCTAAATGGTTTGCTTTATGTAAGCACGTCTCAAAATGCGGTCCCCAGATCACGCGCATCAACACCATCTGGAAATTTATGAGAAATGCAAATTGTCCAGCCATGTCCCACATCTACCAAATCAGAAACGGGGGTGGGGACCCAGCACCCTGTGCTTTAACAAGCACAAGGAATCAGGGATTCCTTCCACAAGCTCCAGTGTGAGAACCACTGCTCTGCACCACAGGGTGAGGTAATTACCAAGCACGTACCTTGACTTGATCAGATCTGGGTTTGAATTCCTGAACACTTCTTAGCTTGGTGATTTTCGGCAAGTTACTGACTGTCTCAGCCTCAGGTTCCCTCTCTGGAAAGAGAAGAGAGTAGTAACTACTGGTTAGGACCATCCCTCTGATGGTCCCAACCTTCTTGGGTGCTGGAAACAAAGAGAGGGCTCTAAGGTCCAGGTTGATGTGGTAACTGAGGCCATCTGGAAGAGGGAATGGTGGCCATTTCCTAAGTTGGGGTCATAGGTTTTCTTCTAAGCATCCTTGACTAGCTCCGAGAGCAGGAGAGACAATGAGGATACACAACCACCGGGATTTAATTTACACTGACCAGCTTCACCAGAACTTCAGAGAAGCCTCAGTGTCCAGCCCACAGGCTCAAGTCCGCCACTGCCATGCCCCTGTCTGCAGCCCCAGCCCAAGAGCCCTGTGCCTCTGCTGGGCTCCCCCTGGACCTGCCCGCATGATGAAGCAAGCCAGATCACAGTTGGTTCCGCCTCTAATGACTTCATCTGCCTATTTTTTCCTTCTTTCTCGCAATAATGTCAATACCAGAAGGAGGAGGTTGTCAGGGCAACCCGGAGTGGAGGTGGGAAGTCCATCCTTGACCTAAACCTTAAGTCTGTTTGGTTAAACACCCACTGAGTTCTTGGCTGCCTGGTCTCCTAGTAGCAAGAATGTAAAAATTCGACGTTTTCTGTTTTTCTCCTTTTTTTCTCTCCCTGTAATAATCTCTGTCTCTCCCCCACCTCTTTCTCTCTCTCTCTCTCTCTCTCTCTCTCTCTCCCCCTCCTCTCTCTGCAGAGTCGGCCTGACCTGTGTGCATTCTCCTGAATTTATTGGCTTTACCTCCTTCTGTTTCTACGAACCAATATTGATAACTTTTTCTCCCTGACTTCATAGATCGAGACCCTCTGATACCCTGTCTGATCAGTATTGCTCACCCTACCCCACCCAGGGGCAGGAATTAGATGAGGCAGAGCACCAGGAGGGCCTGGGAGCAGGTGGCAGACACAGAAGTCAGGGCTGGTAGTGTTACTGTTTTATTAATTCCTGTCTTCCTGGCCTGTATTTTCTCCATTACAAAACGAACATGTTGGTCTCAGAGTTGCCATAATTGTGTTATGATGCCATTTAAAATGATAAGGAAAAAGTCTGGAGAGAAAAAAAAAATAGAATACAGACAGAGATTATGTCTAAGGGATGAGATAACGATTTTTATATTCTTCTGTACTTCCTGAACTTTTTTTTTACAATGAGCATATATTACTATTTTTAACTTTCTTTTTGAAATAATTATAGATTTATAGGACGTTGCAAAAATAGTACAGAAAGGTCCCATGTACCCTCCACCCGGGCATGTATTACTTTTATAATAAAAAATAGAGATTTTTAAAAATTATCCCATATATATAAGAACCAACTTAAAGCTCCCAATGGCCAGAGCGTCTGGGTGGCTCAGTCAATTAAACATCCAACTCTTGATTTCAGCTCAGATCATGATCTCATGGTTTGTGAGATCAAGCCCTGCATTGGGCTCTGTACTGTCAGCAAGGAGCCAATTTGGGATTCTGTCTCTCCCTCTCCATTGCCCCTCCCCTGCTCATGCTCTCTCTCCCTCTTTCTCTCTCTCTCTCTCAAAATAAATAAATAAACTTTTAAAAAACAAATAATTCCTGGGGCACCTGGGTGGCTCAGTCAGTTGAGCATCTGATTTCGGCTCAGGTCATAATCTCCCGGTTTGTGAGTTTGAGCCCCGTGTTGGGCTCTGTGCTGACAGCTCAGAGCCTGGAATATGCTTTGGATTCTATGTCTCCCTCTCTGTCTGTCCCTCCCCTAATTGCATTCTGTCTCTCTCTCTCTCTCAAAAATAAATAAACATTAAAAAAATTTTTTTAAAACAAAGAGTTCCCAATGGCCAAATCTGAGATAATTTGAGCAACGAATAATCATAGTAATGAATTATAACCCATAGGAAAAAAGAAAACATCCACAAGTCCACACTGATTAAGTAAATATCTGAATAAATAAATAGGAAGGGACAGTTCTACTTCAGAGCAGAATTTCAATTAATAAATGTAGAAGGAATGACAGAAACAGGAAACCAAGAGGCAAACAGCACAGCAATAACTGTTGTCCGAAAGTATCATCAATGGCTGCTAAAATCTGTGGGCCAATGAATGAGAAATGGATATTTCCATAGACTCAAGATAATTATTCAATACAAAGGGGAAAATAGAAATCAAGCAGACACCCATCACCTTAACCAAGGGATCAACGTCAACATTACCAGTAATGACATGTTGATATCACGCATCCCTGATAGCATTCACAATGTCACTTCTGGTATTCTTGTCCAAAAGGCATCACCTCAACCTAATCACAAGAAAACCTCAGACAAACGCAAATTGAGGGACATTCTACAAAAATGCTTGACCAGTACTCTTCAGAAGTGCCAAGGTCATAAAAGACAAGGCAAGACTGAGAACCTCTCCCAGATTAAAGGAGGTTAAGGAAACAAAAACTAAATGCAACATGGGGATTCTGGATTGGATTCTGAGGTAGTCAAAGGCGATTAGCAGAAAAACCAAGTGTATCAGTTAGGATTCTTAGCTGCAGGCAACAGAAACCAACCTCTGGCTAAACAAGATTTATCAGAAAAGAATCAGAGCTGGAAGGAAGAGCCTAGATTTGAACCTAAACAGATGGGCTCTGGAGGTCCAACTCCTACGTTTTGCTTCCTTCTGATGAACAAATGAGCCTTTAATGAGACGTTCTGTGTTCCAGGCACCAGAGATACAAAACTGAGCAGACTCAGTCCCTGAATATAATTGAAACCATGTTGGTATCCCCAGTCCTGAGCACGGTATCACTCCTGGAAGGTGTTTAATAAATGGCAGTTGCATGATTCAATGAACCAATGTGGCAGCTAGCCTCCAAGGCGGCTCCCAATGATCTCCCTTCCTGTTATTTACCCCTCAGGTAGTCCCCTCCTATGCTTTGGTACCAATATAATATGGTGGAAGAGATGGTCTATGATTTCTAGGGTTCGATCATAAAAGATATTGTGGCCTCAACCTCCTTTTCTAGGATCACTTGCTCTGGGGCAGCCAGCTGCCAAAGTCATGGACACTGGAGCAGTCCAGGTTCAATAGTGAGAAACGGACACCTCTTGCCAACAGCCATGTGAGGAGGGCCATTTTGGAAACAGATCCTTGAGTTCCAGTCAAGGCTTCAGGTGACTAAGTTCTGGCTGACATCCTGACATCAACATCCTGAGAGACCTCAAGCCAAAACCACCTAGCCAAACTGCTTCTGATTTCCTGACCTACCAAAACTTTGTAATAATAATCATTGTTGTTTTAGATAGTCAACTATTGGGGCAATTTGTTACCCAGCAATAGATAGCTAATACAATCAGTGAATGAGTGAATGTCAGACCTCCACTTTCCTTCCTATGTCCCACGCTTACCACCACAGCACTGATGATATTTGGTTGTTCATACACCTGCATCACCTCGATGCCCTGAGAACAAAGATGTTCCTTTTTTCTCTGGATCCCAAAAGACTTCTGCCATACCTGACATGTAGCAGTTGCTCAATTGAGTGAATCAGTGTGAAGAGACAAATGGAGTCCTAAACCCATCTTTATCCAGAGTTCCCCAGCAATCCTAAAAATATTGCCACTGGGGAGGAAGAAAAGGAATAGATTTTGAATAGGAACCCTGAAATCAGTAGGGTTTTTTTTTTTCCACCTGACTTCCAATCACCCATGTTTTCCAAAAGTACTTGAAATAGGAGTGGAAGTGTTTGGTAAAGAGAGCAACACCCTCCCCACTACCCACTTGAGTTAAGGAATGGCCCCTTCTTCCAAGCCACAAAGGTATAAAGTGACACTTCACAGGTCACCTTGGTGGACTGGCTTGTCACTATTTTGCAAGTACCACAATGTATAGAAATTAGCTATCTTCAAAATGTGCTTATTTTCATCTACTTGGAGAACTAACAAGCAGCCATTAAAAATGATAAGAATTGGGGCGCCTGGGTGGCGCAGTCGGTTGAGCGTCCGACTTCAGCCAGGTCACGATCTCGCGGTCCGGGAGTTCGAGCCCCGCGTCGGGCTCTGGGCTGATGGCTCAGAGCCCGGAGCCAGTTTCCGATTCTGTGTCTCCCTCTCTCTCTCTGCCCCTCCCCCGTTCATGCTCTGTCTCTCTCTGTCCCAAAAATAAATAAAAAACGTTGAAAAAAAAATTAAAAAAAAAAAAGATTTCTTAAGAAAAAAAAAAAGATAAGAACTATAGGGGCGTCCCGGGGGGGGGGGGGGGGAGGCTCAGTCGGTTAAGGGTCGACTTTTGCTCAGGTCATGACCTCGCCGTTCGTGAGTTCGAGCCCTGCATCAGGCTCTGTGCTGACAGCTGAGAGCCTGGAGCCTGCTTCAGATTCTATGTCTCCCTCTCTCTCTGCCCCTTCCCCACTCATTTTCTCTCTCTTTCTCTCTCTCAAAAATAAATGAACATTAAAAATATATATAAGAACGATTAATCAATATGGAAAATACATCACTTTTGGTGAGAAGAGCAAGAATGAAATTCCATGTGCATCACAAAGACTGTATAGCCCTGGAGGTGGCTGGGACAGTGATCCACATTATCTCTCCGGTTGTACAGAGAAAGAAGCAGAGGCCACGGATTAGAAACCCAATAATATGCCACAGAGCTAGAACCTGGGTCAAGCCCTCTGGCCTCCACGTTAATGGCCTGTCCATTATACCCTAGTGCGGCAATTTTCAAACATCTTGTTCTCGGGACCCCCTTACACTGTTAAAAATCACCGAAGCCCCCGAAGAGCTTTTGTAAGCTCCAAGAGGACAGGGACAGGGATCAGCCTTTGCTCAGCTTTGTGGGCTCATCCCCTCGCCATTGAACACACACACAGTAGGTGGTCAATTCTTGCAGCAGGATGAGAGAGAGGATGGGAGGGAAGGAAAGACCGCCCCAGGCCCAAAGTGGCCCCACCATCTCACCAGCGCCTCCTCCAGAGGCTGCCATCTGCCATAAGCCCCGCCCCTTCCGGAATGCCGGAAGTGACCAATAGTTAGAACCCGCAGATACTCATTGGCACCGTGATAGAGCACTTACTACGTACCAGGGGCTTTTCTCTCACTTTCCATGGATGGTATTTACCCCTCAACAGGAGCAACCTATTTCTCGGATGCTATTATTTTTCTTTTTTAATTGTAGTTGACATATACTATTAAATTCGTTTCAGGTGTGCTACCTAGGGATTCGGCAATCACATGCATTATGAAATTCAGCTTGTATTATTTTTACAGATGAGGAAACTTAGGCACACACAGAAAGGCTAAATACCCTGCCCACAGTTACAAGATGAGCGAAGAGTGGACCCAGGGTTCACTCCAGACTCCGCCGACTCAGCTGCAGCTCGGTGCTGCCTCTCGCGGTGGGAGAAGGGCTCACACAGCCGGGGGCATCTCAGTGGAGATCGATGAGGACTCGGCAAGGGGAAAAGAGCCAGGGAAGCGGCCTCTGGTCCACACTCACCGCTTCAATCACATGCAAATATACCCAAGTTCTGCGGGTGCACACGTTTAATCCACCCTGGAGGGGCAGGGACTGATGTGGAAGCATTCGCCCATTTCCGTGGTATAAACGTTTTCCTAGCCTGGCTGATTTCGAGAAACCAGTGGTTTAACACCCGGTTATGAAATCCCTGAGTATTTAACAAGGCACTCTTGGAAACCAGAATGAGCCGGCTCCAACACCCCACTGTACCAGCCAGTCCAGCAGCACTGACTTGGCCCCTTGGGTCCCCAGCAACACACAAGACACTAACCAAGCAACTGCCATGAGATGGACTATTGTCAATATCATTATACCAATGACAACACTGAGGCTCCACACAGATAATTTTCTCGGGGCTACAGAGCTGGAACGAAAGCGAGCAGGGAATCAAGTTCGAGTCTCTAAACCCACACCGGTCAGTATGGTAACCACGAGCCACATGTGACTATTGAACACTAGATGTGTGACTGGCCCAAGCTGAGATGCCGCTGAGAGCATAAAACACACACCAGGTTTCGAAGACTTTGTTAAAAGAAAGAAGAATGTAAAGGATCGCATTTATACACACACACACACACACACACACACACACACACACATATATATATACACATGTATACATATGTATATACACACACATATATATACACATTTTTAAAAATTTTTTGTTAACGTTTATTTATTTTTGAGAGATAGACAGACCATGAGTGGGGACGGGCAGAGAGAGAGAGGGAGACACAGAATCTGAAGCTGGCTCCAGGCTCCGAGCTGTCAGCACGGAGCCCGAGGCAGGGCTTGAACCCACGAACTGTGAGATCATGACCTGAGCCGAAGTCGGACACTTAACTGACTGAGCCACCCAGGCGTCCCTTGTTTATGTATTTTTACGTTGACCGTATGTTGAAATGATAATATTTGGGACAGGCGGAGTTAAATAAAATATATTCTTGAAATTAATTTCATTCTTTTCTAAAGTGGCCACGAGGAAATTATAAGTTAGGTGTTTAGCTCACATTATATTTCTAGGAGCATGACTCTAGACTCCTGGTCTAGTGCTCCCTCCCGCAGCACCAGGGACCCATAAATCAGGGACCCATAAATCCCTGCAGAGTCTTGTGTTCGAGAACGCATGTGCTCATGCCCATGCACACACACACACATACACACACACGATCCCTCTTGTGGACAGGACTGATCGCACTCTCTGTCTCCTCCCCACAAACACTCACCACTCACCCCTCACAGCCTCTCAGCGGCCATAAAGATACACAGCCCCCCCCCCCAACCTGTCCACAGAGCATCTGCCTGAGGACCTGACCCCCTCCAAACAACCTTGACACCTGGACGGAAATGCCGCCCTGGAGCACCTGCTGGGGGAGCCCCCCACGCACAGATCAGCATCACTCTGTCTGGCTGGGCGGTGGGCAGGGGGCAGTCAGCACCTCTCTCGCCAGCCTTAGTTTCTTTGGGGAGCCCTTCGAGGAAAGGATATTTACCTCCGTGCGGCAAAATTACTGTCCTTGGATAACAAGAGCGACGACTCGGGTGTTCGAGAAGGAAATCGCTTCTTTTCAGACGCAGCTTTTTCCCAGCTTTCTTCTTCCTGAATTTTCCAGCGTGCACTTTTCCCGACAGTGGTTGCCTATGACAAGAGGGGGCCAGATCAGAAGCCCACTGCTGCCGGCTTCTCAGAGGACTTGCACACTTTTGTGCATGTGTTTGGGGCTGTGGGGGTGGGTGGGGAAAGCAGGAAAATCAACATGTTCTCTGTCGGCCTCCCCTCTGCCTCATTCACAAGCCTGCTTGTTCAGCACCCTGCTGGCTGTGCTCTGGCCTCACCGAGCCGCCGGTTCCCCAATTTTTAGGAGTCAGGCTGTTTCAAGTTCACAGCCGTTGGGCATCTCCAAAGGGTTTTGTTTTTTCTTTCCTTAAGTATCAAAACACAGACCTTCTGGCCCAGGTGACATTAATCTGACAATTACATGGAGGTAATTATCCAAATGCAGACTTTGGATTCTATAAACAGACACTGCCACAGCCCCCACTGTGGCCCAGCAGGACCCTGTTTACCGAGGTCTCAGCAACCTCCCCGGCACCCGTCACAACAGCCAGCAAGGGTTTATAAAGACTCATCACAAAACACAGATAGGCTCCGGAGATACAGCCTTCCCGCTTACAGTTGCTTAATTAGATGGAATGTTGCCTGTTGGATTCCAACCAGGTGAGCTTCCATAGACACATCTGACTACAGAGAAGGCTCTGGGCTGGCCGGGGCAGGACAAGGCTGAAGATTCTAGAAGCTGCGGTATGACAGGAGGAGGGCTGTGTTAGAAGTGATGGCCGGTCTCCTGAGTCACACTGCCATGACTTAGCTTTGAAACCTGAACACGTGGCTGTCCCTCTGGGCCTTCTTTCTTCCCTCAGTAAAATAAGATGGCGGTGGGTTGGCCTCCTGCAGGCTCTGCAAGATCAAGGTTGCAAGTAGCTGAAAACCCCAACTCAAACCCGTTTGTCATTTGTTCCTTCAGGGAACAAGAGGCAAAAGAGGGTGACCCTCAAGCAAGAGACAGTCCGCGTTCGGTGTCGTCAGAGGCCCAGGTTTCTTCTCTGCTGGCCACACTGCGTAGTGGCACCTTGTGACCACGCAGCCATTTCAGGTGTCACAGCCCAAGCCATCTCAGGGGCAAGAGAGACACGGCCTACCTCTCCTGCAGCCTCTTTCCCAAAGGCTCCTCCCAGAGACCTCCCCTCTCGCATCTCATTGGAGGAACGTGGTCACATGACCGCTCCTGAGCCAATCATTGGTCAGGGACACCGCGCCAGATGACTTAGAAGGAGCCTGGATTTAAAACGAGTTACCCTCCAGGGCGCCTGGGTGGCTAGGTCGCTTGAGCTTCTTGCCCTGGCTCAGGTCATGACCTCACGGTTTGTGGGTTCGAGCCCCGGGCCGGGCTCTGTGCTGACAGCTTCACGCCTGCCTGGGATTTTCTCTCTCCCACCTCTCTCTCTGCTTCTCCTACCCCCCCCCCCCCCGCCCCAAATAAATAAATATTTTTTAAAGACTTTTTTTTTTAAGGAATGTATTGACTTCTATGAACTGAAAAGTTGAAGGGGAGATTTGAGCCTGCTCCATCAAGGGGATGGAATGGTATCTTTGGGGAGGGCTGGATCTTTCTCTCAACCCTTTCATTGCCAGCTCTGTGTCAGCTCCTTTCTCAAGCAAGCTCTTTCCCTCTCTACTCAGCAGATACGACCTTTGGCAACTAAAGGCTTACACGGTCGTCAGTACAGACTCTGTTCCGTGGAACACCTTAAGTGGAAGCCACGTTTCGGGAAGTTAGGTCTGACCATGGGTGGGCTGGTTGGGAGAAAAGAGAACAGAAATATGGAGACCAGATGGGGGTGGGAATTGACAAGGAAGCTGAGTGGGGGCCAGACGATCTGGTGACTAATTCTTTGCCTGGTCCTTCTAAGCAAAGGAGAGTCTTGGTCCCAAGTCCTGATCATGTCATTCAAGGTCTGGCCCCAACTTCCTTTTCTGACCATCTCTCCTGGAGCTCATCAGCACATCCCCCCGTCTGTTTTCAGGCAGATCATGAGAACACGCCTGATGACGCCCTGGTTCCACCTCTGCCACCCGTCCCTGCCCGTCTGCACAACTGCACCTTCAACCGACCTTCAAGGTGCAAGCTCACCCCCTCCAGCTCACCCCCTCCTGACACCGCCCCCATAAAGGAGTTCCTCCTTCCTTGAACAAATGCACGACCCATTACTGTCCACTCCTGGAATCTGCACTTGTCTTCTCTACCCCCTCCCCACCACAACCCACCTCCAGACTTAGCGTCTCTACCCCCCCAGGAAGGATTGTCCCCAGAAGCAGGAGTTGAAGGAATTCCAGAGATCCAATATCAAGTTACTCTGGTTGCCAGTTGAGCTCTGACCTTGTGTCCCAGTGTGATAACAGGGTTCCTAACTTGTGCCCTGCAACAACAATGGCATCCAACATTTCCAAGCACTGTCTGAGTGTCTGGCCCATGTTATTTCACACTGAAACAACGTTAGTGTTTCTCCTGTCTTACAGAGGCGACTGAGTGAGGCACAGAGAAGTTAAGTAATCTTCCCCATTCAAAGGAAAGACACAGACTCCACCTCTCATTGAGGAAGCGGCAAACTTTTAGAACAGCACATGGAACCAAACTGTTGTTGGAACCGTTTTTAGGAACACAGTCCACCACACCATGCTTTCTCCTGTTTAAAAAAAAAAAAAAATTATTTTCAAATAGTTTTAGAATTGTGTAAGAGTCGCAAAGGTAGTACAAAAAATTTTCGTATGCCCGCCGTCCGGGTCCTTGTGTTGTTAACATCTTACATAACCGGGAGACGTCTATTACAGCACATTTAGTCACAAGCGTCTCCTTAATTTCTGATCCGTGCAGTCTCTCGGTCTTTCCGTATCGTTCGTGGTCATGTTACTTGTGAAGAGAACCGGGTCAAGTGTGCACTCTCACTTCGCTAAACATCCACTCTCACATTGTGCTTCAATGCTGTACGAAATTTATTTATTTATTTATTTATTTATTTATTTATTTATTTAATGTTTATTGATTTTTGAGACAGAGGGAGGCAGAGCATGAATGGCGGAGGGGCAGAGAGAGAGGGAGACACAGAATCCGAAGCAGGCTCCAGGCTCTGAGCTGTCAGCACAGAACCCAATGCACGGCTAGAACCCACAAACAGTGCGATTATGACCTGAAGCGAAGTCGGAGGCTTAACCGAATGAGCCACCCAGGCGCCCCAAAATAACTGGAAGTTTTAAGGTTGGCATCACAAAGTAGCTATCATGTTGGATGCTTTTCCCACCATACACGACCTTATAGAGATTGAGACTTCCCCACCCAGGGATATGAGCCTCTTTCTTATCTGGAAAGTTATTCATTGGCTAATCCGCGCCTCGGTTTCTACATCTGATAATAATGTAGATGTAGGGGGGGCTGGATGATCTCCAACCTCTCTGCCTCAGCTTCAAAAGTCGATTCCATAAAATAAATTTCGTTAACTTAAAATTTATTTTTTTGAGTCCTAGAGGTCAAATTTCTACCTTGATTTTAAGGCAATTAAACCACATGAAATCAGTTTCTTTTAAAGTCTGAAACCTAGGGGCTCCTGGGTGGCTCAGTTGGTTAAGCATCCGACTCTTGATTTCCGCTCAGGTCATGATCTCACAGTTTGTGAGTTCGAGCCCCACGCTGGGCTCCGTGCTGACAGCACAGAGCCGCTTGGGATCCTCTCCCTCCCTCCCTCTCTCTCTCTCTCTCTCTCTCTCTCTCTGCCCCTCCCCCACTCACACTCATGCTCTCTCTCTCCCCCCCAAAATAATAAACTTTAAAAAATTAAATAAATAAATAAAGTCTGAAACCTAAATTGCCTTCTGTCTCTGGGCATTCCCCTCCCCCCTCCCTCACCCCTCCAGACTCTGGGCTCTGGGAGGGCAGGGGTGAGGCTGAGCACTCAGAGCATTTCTGGCGGATGAATATAATCGCTTGCAGACGTGTCCCCTTGTTGCTCTGTTTCTACTACAAGTTCACGAACTCCTATAACTTCCAAGTACATTTTTTTCCGTCCCAAAAACTACAGTTCGGGAAACTGCAGTTTCCTTCAGGGAAACAACATGAGGTACTTATTTCCTTTAGCTCTTCCCACACTGTGCCTACTGTACCCACCTCGGGGGGACACCCGAGAAATGCTGTGGAATGACTGGCTCTGGGTGCATCCCCCGCGAACGCATTTGCCATTTATTTAGTCAACAAATATTTATGGAACACCTAATACATGCCGGGGTGGGGGCGCTTCTCTCGGTGCTCAGCCCTGTTTTCTTCGGAATAGGATGGCCAGCCTCTCAGAGGAGGTGATGTGTGCGCATGACTCTGAAAACCTCCCACCAGGTGATGGCTAAAGGTATCAGAAAGATAGAATGAGCTCTATGTGTTACCAAAGCAATGTGCATCTGGGCTTAAGATATTTTATCCCGGCAAAATACCTTACTGGTTTTGCTTCATGTTGGTGGTTGGTCTCACGTTATTGTGTCTTGTTTTGTTTTATTCATTTTTGAGGGGGAGAGAGAGAGAGAGAGAGAGAACGGGAAAGGGGCAGAGAGGGGGGAGAGAGAGATTCCCAAGCAGGCTCCAGGCTCTCAGTGCAGAGCCCGGCGTGGGGCTCAAACTCAGGAACTGTGAGATCATGACCTGAGCCAAAATGAAGAGTCAGACACGTAACAGACTGAGCCACCCAGACGCCCCCTGTTTTGTTGTGTTTTTGACTCAAGTGGCCTGTTCATGAAGAAAAGCCTGGGTGTGGGGACAGCCTAGAAATGACACATAATAAAGGCAAAATGAGGTGTGTGGGTTTAGATTCCTCTCACTTGAGAGTAGGACGCTTAGGCCCAGGGGCCACTGCAGGGCCAACCTTGCTTAGAGTTGCTCGCTCAGCTCTGCCTTCCTTGAAACAAAAGGATGTGATTTGGAAGTCACTAAACAGCAGGAGACCCCCCCCCCCCAGTTCTTCTGGAAACTGCACTCCTCTTCCAGTGTGGCACCCCCCCTGCTCAAATGACCTGCCAAGCACACCCTGAAACAGCCTACCCTCCCTCCAGTTCTGGATGCATTTGGACACACCACGTTTCTGGATTCCCCAAGCTGGGGCCACTCCCATTGCACTGGTCCCTCTCTGTTAAAGAAAGAAACCCTTTTGCTTTCAAGTGGGATCCCACACTTGAAGAAAAAAATAATCTATTGAACTTTGTGTCTTCCTTTGGTCTCTCGGTGAGACAGATTGGGGTTTTGATTCTTTCAAAATGAGAAGTTTGCCTTGTTCTGGAAGATCAGAGATCGAAGGAGTCTCTCTCTTTTTTCTCTTTGTTTTCCCTTTTGAAGCCCCAGGGGCACCGACTGTTGAGAGAGTTGTGTCTGCTCAGAACTCCCAGCATGGCGCCACCTCTCCCAGAAGCACAACCCAAGAACAGCCATCATGTGCCCCCCCATTGCTGGGTTCCAGCCCTTTCAGGGGGTGCCACTAAAATCCTCACCCAGGATGGGGCAATGCTGTGCCTGACAGATAAGAGGGGTTCTTCTTAACGGACCCCCAAAAGCCTGGGCTGTTTCATGGAAGGAGCCAGTAGTGAGCCAGTCTGTCCCTAAATTGCCCTGTGACCTTGAGCCGGTTGCTGAGCCTGTGGCTGACTGTAACACACGAGGCCGTGCCACACTGGACACGCTGGTCCATATTCTTCAGACTGATGCTGACACAGCAAGAGATCACTAGGCTCCGGGTCCTGTATCGACCAAACTCGGTTGGCCCCGTCACGAAACACAGAGAAAGCATTTTTCTCTCCCCATGCACCAAGAGGCATGACACTTTTCTTGTTCCTCTGCGTGTGTGTGTGTGTGTGTGTGTGTGTGTGTGTGGCAGTGGGCCACTAAAAGAGTACTTTGTGGGATAAATGGAATGAATGAGGACGTGAAAGAATGTTCTGGAGGGGAGGGGCTGGGGATGAAAGATACATTGACAGACGCAGTAGGAGGTGCCTCGTGGGTCGACCTGTCGGCCTCCTGGCATCCTTCCTTCCTTCTCCACTGCCCGGTTCTTTTGGAGAGCTCCCTCTTGCCCCTCTGCAGATGCTCTGGAGGGATAAAGGGCCAACAAGTGTCCTGGGAGAGGCCAGCAACACTGCTTACTGGAAAGACGAAGAGTGGGCCCGGTGCCAGCCCGGGGTCGGTGGGAAGGGCCCCCTTAGGGCATCACTGCCCCGAAGAGACCCTCCATGTCTCTCTCCTGTCCAGATCCCCACAACTGCCCTGCTCCTGTCTTCCTGAGACCCAGAAGTTCACCTTTGTCTTCAATTCTGTGTCACCCCACATCATTCCACCCAATGTGACTTCCATTTAAGTTAGCCAGATTCTGGATTCCGTTGCTTGCAATCAAGGGATTCTAACTGTCATGGGCACTTCACGTCTTCTTCATGTCCCTTTTTTGCAAACCTCTTCTAAAAACAAAAATGCGAGGAAGGGAGGAGGGAAATGAAAGAAAGGACAGGATGATGTTCGTGTTCTTAAGATTCGTTTCGGCCACAGAGCCATTTCCCCCTGATTAAATCGAATGTGGCTTACCCAAGACAGAGGAAACAGGGCTCCTTGTTTCTTTCAGCTTCCTCCAGCCTGTAACCCATCGCTGGCCACCAGGTTCTGCCTCCTGAAAAGCAACCAAGGGGGTTGAATAGATTTCCCATCTAGCCTGGTGAACGGATCCCCGGAGCCACCCCTGCCCTCAGATCTGCCTCCTCAGATCCACAAATCTCAGCCGCCACCTCCTCTGTGAATACTCCCACGTGAGAAAGTTCGGTCGCCTTGGGGAGACGGGGCCAGGAGAGAGGGGGAGTAACCGCAGCCCTTAGGGGGCACCGTCGGGGCTCCAGGCACCGCAGGGAGATTCACGTAGGTTTTCGTTAACACGCCAAACCCACAAGGTGGGTTCCGCTCCTATGAGTTTGCAGATGCGGAAACTCAGAAGCCAAGACACTGGCTGGAAGGCACACAGCTATCAGTGCGGAGCTGGGATTTGAATCCAGGTGCCTTGTGACCTAACGCAGGGAGACAGGCACCTCGAAGGCTCTGCCCTGGGGTACACAGCGCGCCTCTCCCTGCGCATGCGTGCCACCAGCCATCCCTGCCCCGCCCCTCATTCTTTTTTTCTTCTGTAGGCCTTTTGCTCCCTTCATCTTACCTTAAATCCTTCTCTTTCCGTCAACACATTAGCCTTTCCTAAAGTACTGAATGAAAGAACGAGGGACAAATGAGGAGTACAGTTTAAAGGTGAAGAATAAAGGGTCCATGGGGCGCCTGGGCGGCTCAGTCGGTTAAGCCTCCGACTTCCACTCGGGTCATGATCTCCGGGTTTAGAGTTTAAGCCCCACGTGGGGCTCTGTGCTAATGGCTCAGAGCCTGGAGGCTGCTTCAGATTCTGCGGCTCCCTCTCTCTCTGCCCCTCCCCACTCGTGCTCTGTCTCTCTCTCCCCCTCTCTCCCTCAAAAATGAATAAACATTTTTTTTTAAAGTTAAAAAAAAAAAAAAGAATAGAGAGTCTGTCATCAGATGCCCTGGGTAAATCCCAACTCTACTGCTCATGAGCTGTGTGGCTTTGGGCAGGTCAGATAACCTCTCTGTGCCTCATTTCCCTCACCTGGAAAATAGGAGATAATAATATTACCTACCATGGGGGACAGCTGGGTGGCTCAGTTGGTTACATGTCCAACTCTTGATTTTGGCTTAGGTCATGATCTCATGGTTCGTGGGATCGAGTCCCGCATCTGGTTCTGCAGTGACAGGGTGGAGCCTGCTTGGGATTCTCTCTCTCTCTCCTTCTCTGCCCCTCTCCCCATTCGCTCTTGCTCTCTCTCTCTCAAAATAAATAAATAAACATTTAAAAAAATATAATACCGACCATGGTAGATAGAATAGTGACCCCCAAAGTGTTCACATCCTAATCCCCTAATTCCTAGAATCTGTGAATGTGTCACATTATATTACAAAGGGGAAGTAATCAGCTGCCTTTAAAATAAAGAGAGTATTCTGGATTACCCAGAGGGGTCCAATGTAATCACAAGGGCCCTTAAATGTGGAAGAGGGAGGCAGGAAAGTCAATGCCACCATGAGAAGGACTTGCCTGGCATCGGTGGCTTTGAAGATGGAAGAGGCCACCAGCCGTGGGACAAAGGCAGCCCCTGGAAGCCGGAACCGGCAAGAAAACTAATTCCCTGCAAAGCCTTCAGAAAAGAACGCAGCCTGGCAGACGCCCCGGTTCTAGCCCAGCGAGACCCCTTTCGAACTTCTGACATCCAAAACTTCAAGGAAATGAAAATGGGTGTTGTTTTAAGCTATTAAATTTGTGGTGATCGGGGGCGCCTGGGTGGCGCAGTCGGTTGAGCGTCCGACTTCAGCCAGGTCACGATCTCGCGGTCCGGGAGTTCGAGCCCCGCGTCAGGCTCTGGGCTGATGGCTCGGAGCCTGGAGCCTGTTTCCGATTCTGTGTCTCCCTCTCTCTCTGCCCCTCCCCCATTCATGCTCTGTCTCTCTCTGTCCCAAAAATAAATAAATGTTGAAAAAAAAATTAAAAAAAAAAAATTTGTGGTGATCGGTTACAGCAGCTGAGCGAAACTAACCCACCTAACTCAAAGGGTTGTTGTAAGGATTTTAAGAGAAGCTGCCTGAGGTGCGGGAATGCGGGA